>NC_088789.1:30799885-32181886 GCF_949628265.1 Cloeon dipterum | reverse complement strand
AAGATGGTTAATAGGCGCGCCTTTTATTGCCCCGGCTGCTTTTATACGCATTCGCGCTGAAATTTTAATGAAGCGTGCTCGGCCCAGACATTAAAGCAGTGCGGAATCAGCCTTTGCTGCCGATGCAAAAATTGGATTCGCGGCCTAATAAAAAGCAGGCAGACACAAAGAGAGAGAGAGAGAGAGAGAGCCGCTCAAATCAAATTTATTCGCAGCTCTCGTGAAGGACGACTTTGTTTGGCTTATTTCACCGCCGCCACCACCAGGGGAAGTGAAGAATGATTTTTTGTGTCGATTGAATTTGAATAAAAACCTGTAATAAATATTTAAAAATCTAAAATGGAATTTTTCCCATTTAAGAACGTCTTTGACGAGGTTTCTGAGCTCACCAATCGATTCCTGAGGGTTGAATTAGGTAAAGTGGATATTTTACTGACCAAAAAGTGCAGCGCGACGTGCGAGCTTTTTTCCCGCCAAAACAATATGAACGTATTTACGAGAACTGCGCATGCGTGAGAGCTGGTTTGAGCATTTGCAGAGAGACCGCCTGTACGAATGACTTCTTTGTCACATCCAGCCAGCTCTCACGCATGCGCACTCCTCGCATATAGGCTCATATTGTTTTGGCGGGAAAAAAGTTCGCACGTCGCGCTGCACTTTTTGGTCGGTAAAATATCAACTCCACCTAATTCGACCCTCAGGAATCGATTGGTGAGCTCAGAAACTCCTCCAATGACGTCTGAAACGTTTTTCTGGCAGTCTGTGACGTCATTGGAGGAGGGGCTTCAAAATATTCCTTTTGTAAATATGTCGCTATCCACCAGTCCGACTTATACCATCCTTAGCGTGTTCTTTAGTCCCCTCCACTACCCGCCAGAATGACTGCTGGGAAATCCCCACTCTTCCCTGGCCGCAGGATGAGTTCACGGTCCCCATCCGCCGCCATGTCTGCGCGAAAATGTCTCGTGCACTTGCCTTGGACATAATGACGTCATTTTATTTGGTCCACAACGAGATAAAAAATTGATCAGAGAATTTTAACCTTTATAGTTGCTAATTTTTTTAATTCAAATCGATTTAATTTCAATAAAAAATATCTGAACGATCATTTAAATTATTTTTCACGTCCCTAGCAGTGTCTTGGATCAAGGAAGCCAAGGCGGTGTGCGTTACACAGCAGTGTGTATATTTGTTGCAAAAGGGAGTGCTGACTGGGGCCGAGAAGCGAGACTAGCGAGTGGCGGCGGCCGATCCAGCTGCGAGAGGGAAGAAAGAGCAGTAATCTCATTGCTAGGCTTCCTTTCCTCGCTCGCTCGCTCGCGGAGCAGCGGCTTCAAACAAACGTGCTGCTTCTTTCTCATTTCTGCTCTTGGCCGCACTGAAATTGGATGCTACATTTATCCTGCGAATGAGAGAGAGAGAGAGAGAAACTTGAATTTCCCTCTCGGAATTTGACGGCCGATCAATAAACAATGCGCCTCGCCAACGTATATATATATATACAGCAGAGTTGAGAGAAGCGAACCGACGAGTGCAATTTATACTTGCGATCGCATTTCTCCGACCCCGATTCGATTTTCGCAGGATGCAGCTGCAAATTGAAGACTGCCATTGCGTCTTCCAACTAAAAATTAAGTTCCCAAGGATGAGATAGGATTTTATCGCCGGAGGCTGAATTCACGCAACGCGCAGATTTGTAAGGCGGGAAAGTTACAAACGTATAAATTGAAATGAAAATAGATTCAGGACAATGAATATTTTTGTTGTTTTTTCTTTACTAACAGCTGATTAGCCTAGTAATTGGCGAATCGACCGTTAGATGGCACATCAGGCTAGTGGAAAAGTAACAAAATACGCGGGAATTAAATTTTTAGGCCGGCACGCCTCTTTTTTGACGCTTCTGATTGGACTGTCTCCTGATTGGCCTCCATTATTTCGACGCCATATTGACTTCTGACCGGCAGGAACCAACACAGATCGCAATCCGGATTTATTTTTAATGAATTCCCTTTTTTAATTGGCTCGAATAAAACTAAATTAGCTGAGAGGGCGATAGTCTCATTAAAATTCCAAACAGTGTTCCGGAATGGTCTTTGTAATGACGTGCAGACGGCTCAGAATGCGAATCTCGGCATTTCGGGGGGCGATGGAGACGTCGGTCGGCTCGGTGGGTCGTCGTTCTCGTTTTCGGCCATAACCGTAAATAAAGCGAAGGCGGTGCGGTGCGCTCTCGGAGGTGCAAGGTGGGCCATTGATTAGCCGGCAATCGCCGCTCGTGTGCACTTTCAATTCCATTAACGCCGCGGCTAACTACCACCAGCAGCAGCAAGAATAAGAGAACGGCCGGAGTAGCACACGTGGCCGCTTTGGAAACCGCATTACTCGGCGCGGCGGTCTCGGCCCCTGCTTTTCGCTTTTCGCTTTTGTCCGCACGCCGCGCGATTGCAGTTTCACGCTGCGACACTCCTGCTTCTCCCCTTCGCCCTAATTGCCTTCCAAATAGTTGCTTTTCCCTCGGAGAATTTCGTACATTTATACACACACAAGGGAATTTTATTTGAAGCAGACCGAGTGACATTTCTCCAGAATTAAAATCGCGGATTTTTTTTACTACGATGATACATTTTTATAACAGTGTATTATATTGGTCCAGATTGGTGTTTTCATTTGAATTCACCAGTTGCATAAACCGTAAGTATTCGAAGCCGCCAACAGATGGCGCCACGACCGTAGACTTACGATTTTAAGGCACTTCCGCTGCGATTTCAGACTCAATCTAGCTACTGTGCATTCTTCAATTAATTTGCTAATTTTTGACGTGCTGAAAACCAAAATCGGTTCAGCCAATCGCCGTAGAATCGTGAAAAACTATTTTTTGAAATAAAAAAATCTTTTCCAACGTTTCTGCGGCGAATGGCTGAACCGATTTTGGTTTTCAGTACGTCAAAAATAAAGCAAATTAATTAAAAAAAGCAAAATAGCTAGATTGAGTCTGAAATCGCAGCGGAAATGCCTTAAAACCGCTTAAAACAAAATTTTTAAGAAAGTCTGTGGTTGCGTCATCTGTTGACGGCTTCAATAACTAAGGGTTTATGCAACTGGTCAATTGATCTTAAATATTGTTATCAGAACATTTAATCTCAATGCGGCAATTTATATAAAAAATCACGTTAAATTTGAAAAAAATACAATAAACTCCATTAAATGCTTTAAAATTTATTTTAAATTAAAAATATTAAATTTATCTGTAATTGAATTTTTTTAAAAAGAAAGCAGAAAAAATATTCCTATTCCTGTTTTTGATGCAATGCAATAATATTTTTTGGTCCCCTCCTTTTCATCGTGCGGGAAAAGAGCGACATTTCCATCGAAAGAAATGGTTTTTCTCGCCGTTAGGCCGGTGGCAATATTCATAATGCGTCCCTTGGCCGATCAAACGGGACAGTTAATCCGAGTTTGGATGGCGCACCGCCCGCACAAAACAATGGCCGCCCTGCCCAAGATCACATTTCACGCTCAATCTCCCCCTGCTTCTGCTCCTGCTCGGCAGTGGCTGTACACACACGCACACATTCCTGATTATTGCCCAACTTGATCCCGGCCGCCGAGGAATCACGCAGTGGCCCGCCAGAAAATTGATTTCGCCGCCGCCGCCGCCGCCACCGCCACGCAGAGGATGTGACAAATTGCCGCCGGGTGGCTTTAATTTTTTTTCTTGCTTGGCAACAGGAAAAAGGGAAAGACAGGAAAACTCGGAAAACTGTTCTGATGCCGAATAGACGCATTTAAATTCTTCAAATGTACATTTTTAATTGAAATTCATAGGTTTTTTTCATTCATAGCCAGTTTTTTTAACTATTCCTGGCGTTTTCTGATGAAAGTCTTTTTTAAAAAATTTATAAGCAATTGACCAGTTGCATAAACCCTTAGTTATTGAAGCCGCCAACAGATGGCGCAAACACAGACTTTCTTAAAAATTTTGTTTTAAGCGGTTTTAAGGCATTTTCGCAGCGATTTCAGACTCAATCTAGCTATTTTTAATTAATTTGCTAATTTTTGACGTGCTGAAAACCAAAATCGGTTCAGCCATTCGCCAAAGAAACGTTGGAAAAGATTTTTTTATTTCAAAAAATAGTTTTTCACGATTCTACGGCGATTGGATGAACCGATTTTGGTTTTCAGCACGTCAAAAGAAAGCAAATTAATTGAAGAAGGCACGGTAGCTAGATTGAGTCTGAAATCGCAGCGGAAGTGCCTTAAAATCGAGAGTCTACGGTGGCGCCATCTGTTGGCGGTTTCGAACACTTAGGGTTTATGCAACGGGTGAATTAGTCTGTTTTAAATGGCTTTCTTAATGCATATTCAGCTCAGAAAAAACAGGAAATTATTTAAATTTCACAGCCTAAGCCTTGAGATAATTTTTAATTTCTATCTAAAAACATTTCTTTTGACTTAATTTAAGAATATTCTAAATGCAAAGTAATTATTTGCTAATTTTATAGGGGGATTGCAAGGGATGCGTAAAATAAAAAATTATTTTTAAAAATTTCCGTCCAATTTTTCGGCATCAAAAGTAAACAGATTAATTCAGAATGAGGCGAATATTCAATTTTAAATAGTTGAAATGAGAATTAAAATAATAAATGAAAGTTAATTTACATTGAAAATTTATTTAACAATAAACAAAATGATCAAACATTTTTTTATATAAAATTTATGCATTCTAATAGAAAAGTTTGATCTTGTCGGCTTCAATAATGTAAGCGGTTACTCTGCGGGTAAATTGTGCATTTTTTGCGGTCGGTGCGGTGCAGAGCATCAGCAGAGCAGACGCGCATCTCATCTGTGCCGTCTAATATGACGGCACATACTTTACGCTCGGAGAGAGAGTATTCAAATGAACGGAGGCGCCAGGTCTAAATTGAATTTTCCTCGCGAGGCAGATTACGCAAGCTAAAAGTTAGCGGCATGTGTGTCTAGCCCGCAGCCAAGTTTGCACTCTGACAGCGGCGCGCAATTACCTTTTACCGCGCGCTCACTGCATTTTACTTTTATAAAAACTTTTTGAAACAACAGAAAAAATTCGCAGATAGGATTTTCCGCTTGGTGAAAATGCGAAAATCGATGTAGGTGCCGTTTGAAAAGCGTCTGTGGATCGGATTATTTAGGAGCTGTGGCGAAAAGCCGCTTTGAGGGGCGGCATATGTGCTCAAAGAGCGGCAGAATATGTTGCAACGCGTGTGTGACGCATATTATTATTTATTATGTTTGTCTGGCACGTCGTAAAATTGGACGAGAGATAGATGGAGCGGGCGGCAGGGCAAACAAATATATATATCGGCCGCCGACATGATCAATCGTCGGGATTTGCAATTTTATTGCCGAGTTATTGACGCCGAGGTGCGATTTATGCCCCGGCAGATCCAATATTGCCTTTTGAATTAGCCAGACACTCGACTCGACGCCATTTAGCCCCCCGCCGGCGTTTGAATAAATTTGTTTGTGCCGCAAAATCGATCCCTACTCGCGTGGGTGATAAGCCGAAAGGCGAATTTTATTTATTGCATTTCTTAAATTGGATCGGAACGGAATATTAGGGAATAAACATCTCTAAGGTATTCTTCAATCACTGATTAAGGGCGAAAATTTAGCTCATATTTCGCGCACAGTTGGATAGATCGCGACATCAAGTGAAAATAAAATCATTAATAAATCTTTAAGCATCGCGAAATTCACCAGTTGCATAAACCCTAAGTGTTCGAAGCCGCCAATTAACAGATGGCGCCACCGTAGACTTTCGATTTTAAGGCACTTCCGCTGCGATTTCAGACTCAATCTAGCTACTGTGCATTCTTCAATTAATTTGCTATTTTTTGACGTGCTGAAAACCAAAATCGGTTCAGCCAATCGCCGTAGAATCGTGAAAAACTATTTTTTGAAATAAAAAAATCTTTTCCAACGTTTCTACGGCGAATGGCTGAACCGATTTTGGTTTTCAGCACGTCAAAAAGAAAGCAAATTAGTTAAAAAAAGCAAAATAGCTAGATTGAGTCTGAAATCGCAGAGAAAATGCCTTAAAACCGCTTAAAACAAAATTTTTTAAGAAAGTCTGTAGTTGCGCCATCTGTTGGCGGCTTCAAACAACTGGTCAATTCGGCCAAATTTGGTAAATAATTTGTTAAAATGGAATTTCTGTATAAATTTCGCCAAAAAATGAAATGTTTCTTCCGTAGCTCTAACGCCAAAATGCCAACTTTCAGTAATATTCACCCTCTTGAAATCTCAGGAAACGTGCTGGATTTGCTACCTTGCAAGGGCAGGAAAAAATATAAACGTTGGGTTTTGTAGACAATTTTATTTTCCGTTTAATTGAATTTTAAATTCGATTTCTTTGGTACCTGTAGGAAACCAATAGGCAAGATTTAAGATTTTTTGAAGTTGATCAGATTAATAGAGTTACATTTAAAACCTAATAAGAGCTGGGACATAATTAACTTTTAATTATATTAATTTTGGCACTTTAGGGAAACTCGGCTGAATTTTATATCAAATAAAAATATTGCAAACAAGTTATTAGAAACATTATAAATAACATAACAATCATATTTTCAAAGTTCTGTAAATATTAGAAAAATGAACTACATATTTGTAAAAGATATATTTATATTGTAATAATATTTGTAATTAAATTTGATAACAAACTATAAACTCAAAAGAAAAAACATTATTATAACATATTTAAAATTGAACATAGTTGATATGGCGTGCTCTTCCAAACTCAACAACAAAAAACATATTATTCGCCTGCGATATCGAACAATTTAATTTCAATGAAACGAAAGTATCAGTAGTTGAGCAAAGCTCCAAACACAGCAAACGTCTTTCCAGGTAGGCCTCCACAGAAATTTATCCTTGCAAACTTCCAATTTTCATTTTTCAATCCCTTAACAGCCACAAAAAGAATTACTAAAACGGAGAAAGCATGGATTTTGATTATCTACTAAAATTCTACACGGAGGGCACCGAATATGACGTCACTTTCGCTGTGGGAGTTGAAAATCCAACTGTGAGTATTTTTTAGAAACGCAAATTGATTTAAATTCGTTGCTCCGCAGATTTTTCGATGCCACAAAGTGGTTCTCAGTGAAGCCAGTCTGCCGTTCAATATTATGCTTCTTGGTAATTTTGAAGAGTCAGAAAGAGACAAAGACAACCCTATTCTCATCGAACAAAACATGCCTCCGGCAGCATTCGATGCGGCCATGAGGTATACACTAATAATTATTCCTCTTTAAATATAATTTAAATTTTAAATGTTGTAGGTTTATTTACGGCAACGTTCGAGAGTTCCAAAACAACCCAACGCTTGCTTGCGAGTTATTCCAATTCGCGCACAAGTGGATGATCACAAGACTGAAGAAAGCCGCGGCGGAGGAGCTGAGGAAAGCCGAAATGAAAGATGTTCTCATGGTCTACGACATGTACAAGTTCCTGAACGAGAAAGAGGAGAAGGAAGTCTTCAAAAAGGTGAGAGAATTATTTTAAATTCAATTCACCAGTTCTCTTCTGATTTTTAAGAACTTCTGCTGTGATTTAAAGTTTAAAGACCATCTTTGACGAAGTTTCTGAGCACACTAATCGATTCCTGAGGGTCGAATTAGGTATAAAGGATATTTTTCCGACCAAAAAGAGCAGCGCAACGTAAGAACGTTTTTTCCCGCCAAAACAAAATGAACGTTTTAGCGAGAAGTGCGCATGCGTCAGAGCTGGCTGGATGTGACAAAGAATTCATTCGTACAGGTGGTCTCTCTTCAAGTGCTCAAACCAACTCTCACGCATGCGCAGTTCTATCAAATAGGTTCATATTGATTTGGCGGGAAAAAAGTTCGCACGTCGCACTGGGCTTTTTTGACGAGAAAAACATCCATTTAAACTAATTCAACCCTCAGGAATCGATTGGTGAGCTCAGAAACCTCGTCAAAGACGGTCTTGAACCGATATTTTGGTTTTCAGCCCGTGAAAAGTAAAAATATCCTATTTTCATTTTCCCTCTGTTTCAAAATATGCGTATTTTCAAATTACAGATCATCAGGAGAAACACGAGTGAAATCCTGAAAGCAGACACTTGGCTCTCAACCCCCGCTGCGATAGTTCTGGAAATCTTCTCAGAAAAAACGCTGAACGTGTCGTGCGAGGAGGAACTGTTCCGAGCTCTGATCCAATGGGGATTAGCAAACTTGGATCAAGGCAATCTACGTACAAAAATCGACAGTGCATTGAAAAAAATCCGATTCTTGCTCATGAATCCTGATCTTTTCTTGCTTCTGCTCCGCGAAAATATTTTCAGTCCGGATGAAAAGGCAAGCATCTACTTGAGCATAGCAAATCAAGACCCGACACGTTTGCCTCATGGATTTTCCCGTTCGCGGGAACCGCGCGAGCTGAAAATCGATCTGGAAATCGATTTCTGCCTTGTTAATAACTATTCGACTGTGAATTCTCGCTCTCAGATCTCGAGCTTGACGTTTTCCTTGCAAGAAACCGTGCAGATTACGCACTTTGTACTCAACTGCCTGAGAAACGAGAGGAATCACGGAAAAGAAGTTGAATTGGTTTGCAAACTGAGCAATGCTTCCTTGAATAACACCACTCTTGCCTACGCTACATTCAGGGGCATGATCGGAAGTGGAACGGGACCGGTTTTTTTCGCCAGACCGGTTCAGCTCAAGGCTGGAAATTTGTACACACTTTCCGTTCAATATTTGATGAAAAATACTTTGGAGACGAAAACCTTTGAATCGTATGGCAGACTTGAAGCCGCGAACTGGGATTGGACGGACAAAGAAGAGATGGAAGAAAAGCTCAAAGTTAAAACTGAAGCTAATTTTACTGATTTGTCTGTATCGCACGTTGATATTGAGGGGATAGGCATCAGATTTGTTCAATAAAATTATTTTTTGGGATGAAATTTTTAATTCTGAAGGTTAGAACCTGAGATTTGGAGTTGAAAAACAAGATAAGAGTCAAAAGGAAACAATTGGTTGTGATCTATGTCGATTCCCGCCGGTCAGAAGTCAGGAGACGGTCCAGCGGCCAATTAGAAGCGTCGAAAAAGAGGCGTGCCAACCTAATAATTTCACTCCCGCGTATTTTGTTACATTTCCATCAGACTAATTTGCCATCTTAACGCCAATTACCGGGTTAATCAGCTGTTAGTAAAGAAATAACAACAAAAATATCAGTCAGTTTGAAAATTTCGCCGATTTTGATGCTGCGCAGTAATTTTGTGCGCATCTTAAGCATGCGCAGTAAGTTCAGATCGCTTTTTCATCTCACAGGAAGGCTGAAATTTATCACTGCGCATGCGTGACCTAATTTAAAACCTACTGCGCAGTCGTAATTGAGGGGGCCGGGTCGCAATCTGTGTAATTTCATTCCCGCGTGTTTAGTTTCATTTCCATTAGCCTGATGTGCCATCTAACGGTCGATTCGCGAACTATTGGGCTAATCAGCTGTTAGCAATGAAATAACAACAGAAATATTCATTGTGATGAAAGCATTTTGATGAGAAATGTTCCAAATAAATAGACTTTTGAACCAAAATTGATTTTTAAGCTCGTGAGCCAGAATAAAAAGCAAAACTACGCGTCTGAAATTAAATCAAAGACAAGAAGAGAGCAGAACAGAGAGGCAAAAGGCTTGCTCATTATTCAAAGAAGCGAAATAAACGCAATTGCGGCGGACTACTAGACAAAGGACGAGTAGACAGCAGCGTTAGCTTTTTGCGTTTGTCGGAGCGAAATTCTCTGCTTTCGTCTTTTGCATGGCCGCCGCGAGATAAATTCCGCGCCACATAAATACATAATGTAATCAAAGCAGCGAGTCAAATGAATGAAAAGGCCGGGCCATTAATCAAAAAGTGTCTTATCTCTCGCCCGAGCGAGCGAGCGAGCGAGCGAGCGGCTCTCTCTCTCTCTCTCTCTGCTCTCAGCACAAAGCCCCGAATTCGTATAGCAGCCCCTTCCTTACCTCTTTTATTCCCATTAATCATAATAATGAGATAAAAATCTGCCGCTGATGAAATGTCACTATGCTCAAGCGGCGCCGCCGGACAAAAACACCGCTTTTATTTTTTCCCGCGCATATTTTGCAGCGCTAATGAATGAATAAATGCCGCCAGGGGAAGTGAAAAACAGCACAAATACCGATTTTTGTATATTCCAATCGATTCCTGAGGGTCGAAATAGGTGGGATTAATAATTATTTAAATTAGAAACTGTTTTTTGACGTGCGAAGCAAAACGCACGTTGCTTTGGCGCGCAAAACTCTTGAATTTTTTAGTTTGCTACTGCGCATGCGTCCCCCTCTGACGTCACAGCTCTATCAGCTGACAATTCCAAGCGCTAAGCATGGCTGTGACGTCAGAGGGGAGACGCATGCGCAGTAGCGACCAAAATATTCAAACATTGCGCGCCAAAGCAACGTGCGTTTTGCTTTGCGCCTCTGTTTGCACGTCAAAACACATTTTTCGATCGGAAAAATTATTTTTCAAGCCTCGGGAATCAATTGGAATATTATAAAATGTAGTTTTAATTAATTATGATGTTTAAGAAGTGTCAGGTTAAATTATTATTTAATTTTAAATAATCAAAGATATGATTTTAATTTATGATTGTTGAAAATTAAAACAATTTTACTGTGCTTCACTTCCCGGATTTATTCTGTTGTGTTTGCGCAGAGAAATGTGCTTGCTCGTTACCCTTCAAAGGCAATCAGCGGATTTTTGCGTCGGGATCGTTCGCCCGCCAATTATGCCGGAATTTTCCGACCCGAATCGAGGGGGTGAGCAGCAGTGTGTTTGCCAAAGAGCAACTATGTTGTATAAGGTTAAATAATTAGTCCAAATTTGCGCTCGTCATGTTTATCCAAATGGAACAACGGGCCGCGAATGCGTTCGGGCAGGAATTCGGTTCGTCGTTTTTGCTGAACGAATATTATCATTTCGCAAACTGCTGGCTAATGATCTCGCCCAAACCCCGATTCCGCGAATGAAGGTCTGTTATTGTTATTATATCAGAGTTTGTTCGCAAAAACTATTCCGCTCGCCTAGCTGTGCTGGATTCTCTATTCACCAATAAAAACAATTTAAATTAATAATTGCAATTAAATTTTTTAAACTTCTTTCGGCATAAAGTGGGATTAAAATAATGTAGAACAATTAAAGAAATAGCACCTGCAATTTTGGGGTCATCAGTCAAGGTAAAAGGTCACCAAAGGCCATATCCGAAAATTTATGGGGATTTTTGGGGTTTTAAAAATCAGAAACGCCTCTCAAAAGTGATCTCAGGGTACGAGTTAACTTGCGTGAAGATTTTAAAGTGGTTTTCGGCTTCGTTTTGAAGATATTGAATTTTAAGTTAAAGAAAAAGGAAATTTATCAAATTTGTCAAATTGACCAGTTGCATAAACCCTTAGTTATTGAAGCCGCCAACAGATGGCGCAACCACAGACTTTCTTAAAAATTTTGTTTTAATCGGTTTTAAGGCATTTTCGCTGCGATTTCAGACTCAATGTAGCTATTTTGCTTTTTTTAGTTAATTTGCTAATTTTTGACGTGCTGAAAACCAAAATCGGTTCAGCCAATCGCCGTAGAAACGTTGGAAAAGATTTTTTTATTTCAAAAAATAGTTTTTCACGATTCTACGGCGATTGGCTGAACCGATTTTGGTTTTCAGCACGTCAAAAAATTAGTAAATTAATTGAAGAATGCACAGTAGCTAGATTGAGTCTGAAATCGCAGCGGAAGTGCCTTAAAATCGAAAGTCTAAGGTGGCACCATCTGTTAATTGGCGGCTTCGAACAATTAGGGTTTATGCAACTGGTGAATTGTTGTAATTTTTGTGAGCGCCAAATCTCGGGTTCTAAGCGTCGGAAATGCCAAAACTGTACACCATTCAACTTGTCTTAAATTCCCCTAATGAGCTGAATGTTTTTTGGGGTGCTCACCTCTCACCCCCAACCCCTATAATGGCAAATAATTTATCCCCCGAGTCGAAAAGTGAATAATTTTAAATCGTCTCGAATTTTTGCTGTTTTATTTATTTATTTTTGTCTCTTAAATTTGCTCTATATTTTAAAGGCTCCCAAATTGGCATTGTAAACTATTTCTGTGCCTTTTTTGGTGTAGTAAAATGCAGCGAAATCGGTCCCTCTTCTCCTAACAAATTGCTGATTTTGCTTTCAACTGACCAAATTGCAAAAAAATTCAAAAGAAATTTAAATTTAAATTTATTGCATTAAAAACAGCATTAAAAATAATTTTTTCTGTTTAAACCACCAAAGCTAAGCAAAAATTTCATGCCAAAATTGAAAAATATTTTATTTTTGGACCTTTCGTCTTTAATTTTTGTCAAAAGTTTTGTTTTTTAAAATTAATTATTTATTTTATTTAAAATTTCAAGACATATTTTGTTATATGTGTATTCTTTTTTAATATTTACGGGAGAAAAATGAAATTTTACAATTGTTCGTCGCTTTTTAATTTTTAAATCAAATTGTTACCCCCGGGGAATGCATAATTCAACAAAAAATGGATTAAAATTATGTTCCTACTGTTTAATAATAATTATAATATTCTAATTTCACCCCCAAAGGAAATTAAATCAAAAATGAATGTCTCTCAATTCCATCAACTAGAGATTTAACTTTCCTTCCAGACGAATTCGGATCCTGTTGATTTTTAACCGCGACGAATTCAACGGAGGCGGAAGGGCGACATTAACGAAAGGTTCGAAAACGGATTTCCGCTCGCCGGTATGAAAACAGTCGAAATTGTGAGTGTATGTCATTGTGCACTTTGATGCGCGCGAATAATCCGTGGCGCGGGAGGAGCGGAGACGGAGAGGTGCAGCCTGCCTTCATTACCGCCGATGAATATTCAAATTGGGCCCCGCAGAGAGCAAGCGAGCGAGCGAGCAAGCGGCTCTTATCGCCGACTGTTATTCCAACGAACGAGACGCCGAGCAGAGCAGAACTCGAGTTAAATTTGCTCGGCTTGAGTTGCCGAAAGTGCGCGGCGGCGGCGCGAGGTAATCGTGCGGAAAGCGAGCGCACAGCCAGCGAGCGCGCAGCTAACACAATGATGTGCATTATGCCGCAGAGACACCGACATTATATTCGCTGCTCTCTCTCTCGCTCTCGCTCTCTCTCGCGACCCCACTTGTTATAGTCGCGCTGTTCGCGCTATTTATCTGCGCCGCAGCCCCCAGCCATCAACTAACTCGCTTCTTGCACTTCCGCTTCCGCAAAGAACAAATTAATCGCAAGCCAATGAAGGAAATCTTAAAATTAACTGTTCAAGTGTTTAAAATTAAATTTTTATAATTTAAGACATGCCAATAATGTTTTTCTAAATGTCTGGTTTTTTTAAATATTAAAAAGAGCACGAATTACGCAATTTTAAGCTTGGGGATTCATTCCTATAGAGTTCCCTAAATTCCAAAACAGTTAAAAGTGGAATGATAGTGATTTTTTTATTTAAAAAAATGAAATTACACGGAAAGCTAACCCTAACCGACCAATTTTTTCCATTTACTTCTGACCAAAAGTGCTCCAAAAATCCAATTATTTCAATTTCACAGGTTACGCCCTCTTTTTTTAGCAAAAGAATTGCTTCCGGGGTGAGAAAAATTATAAAAATTAAATTATGAGAAGATAAAAAATAGTACTTTTGAGTCTTGAAAGATATTTTTTATATTTTTAAGAATTGCAGATTTTCAGAAGAGGTGTGTGTTTGGCCTGATTAAAATTCAGCATTTGATAGTAGCGTCAAAAACTGCCTAAATTCAGAAAGCTGATTAAATTTCCAGTTTTTTTCCTATAAAACAAATTTTTCTCAAGTTTACCATTTTCCACTAAATTCGTTTGAAAATTTCAACTGGCCGTAGGAGAACCTTTAAAATGTTTCTGGGAAAAATTAAACTACCCAAAATCAAGTTAATTTATTCGAGAATCATCTCAGAAAAATAATTATTTTCATTTCAATAATTTCTATAAATTTCAGAGGTAATAACTTGGACCCTTATGGCTATCAGAGACTCCGCATAAAACAAAGAAAAATTCAAAATTTGCTGATAACGAAAATTAAATTTTACTAGAAAAATCTTTGCAAGTGAATCTCGTCAATTCCATCCTTGACGTTTAGTTTCTGCTTTTAAACTTTCACTAAAATAAATAGAGGCTTTATTAAAAAAATTATTCTCTTGCGGGTAACATAGGAAACGACTAACTTGAAAATGGCAGAAATTTTACTAAAATTACCCACAAGTTTAATTTGTTTTAAATTTTGTTCATTTTGAAATTTAAAATATTCATTTTGTCAGTTAAATTCATTTATTAAATACAAGTTTTAAAAGCTTCTCTGTAGGTACGAAGGCTGACACATTTTTTTAAATATTCTGTTTATGCGAGAAGGAAATTTCATATTTTTTACTTTAGAAAATTGTTTAATAGATGCATGGATTTTGCTTTTTCCTAATCTGTTCTGTTCCAAAAACAGGAAAATGTGTTATTTAATTAATTTAATTTAATTTCCTAATTGGCCGTTATTCTTGCTTCCAAATATAAGAATATTGAGCTTCATTATTTTATTTCTTGTTTTTTAAACAGAATTAGTGTTTCATTTACAAAGTCTTTGCAGAGGTTTACAGGAACATTTTACAGATTCGCTTTTAATTTTATGAGCTTGCAAATGGAAAATGTTTTGAACAAAGAACAAATTCCAGATTGTGGTGGTTTTGGTGAATAAAAAAATTTAAATTCGACAGTTTGAACTCGGTACTTGGTTTGAAATAATTGCAGTTCTCAAAAAAATGAAGTTAGAAACATTTTACATTTGTAAACCTTTAATTTAATTCGTAATAAATGCAATTTATTTTTTATTTGCAATAAAAATAAATTAAAATCCAATTTTTTCAGACCCAATACCAAATTTTAAAGCAATGAAATCCACAAATAAATATTACTACTTGCAAAAAATAAATTTAATCTCGGTTTAAAAAGAATGAAACGTAAAAAATTACCTTCCGCCGTCAGGTCTATATCATTATTTAAATTTAAAAGTACAAAGCCGAGTCCAATTATCATTGAAATAGAAATAAACGCGAGAGCTTTACATTTGGCACGCATTAAAATATAAGCTCTTTTGATATGCTCTGCTCTGCTCTGCTCCATCCATTTGGTGTCAAAATGTATTTATAATAAACACGCGCTCGCTCGCAGGCTGTCCGTTTCGGTCCATTCACCGCCGCCACGCACGGCACGCAGCGCGCATCGCAAATTTATTCACAAAAACAAAGTGGCGCGCGTGTATATATATCAAAGCGGGATGGCGTTTTTGGCAAAAAGCTGTCGGACGCAGCGCAGGTGGATGCTGGCGAATTAGCAGCCGATGTTTGACGCACTTGATTGCCAGCCCGCCCATAAATATTAATGCCTCGCGTCGCACGCTATCTCATGTCATAATGCGTGTTTATATTTTAAAATGCTGCGGCAGTTCATTATAACGCCCTCTCGATTGCTCAATGTGTGTTTTCGTCCCGCGGGACGCCAATCACGCCCGCAACTCTCGAGGTTAATTAGTCCACGCGTGCAATTATTGCTGTTTCCCCGTGTCTCTCTGTTTTTTTTATTCCAAACTCATTCAAGTGTGCTCCGCAAAAGCTTCTAGCGGGAGAAAGGAATTTAAACGTAAAATTAACGTGAGATTTGATTTTTTTAGGGGCGAAAAAAAACAGGGAATTATTCCAATGGCGGCAAAATAAAATAATTAAACAAAAACTCGTTCCCTGGGGGAGCAAGGGTTGATTTCTACCCTGAAAAATACTCGTTAATTCACCAGTTGCATAAACCCTAAGTGTTCGAAGCCGCCAATTAACAGATGGCGCCACCGTAGACTTTCGATTTTAAGGCACTTCCGCTGCGATTTCAGACTCAATCTAGCTACTGTGCATTCTTCAATTAATTTGCTAATTTTTGACGTGCTGAAAACCAAAATCGGTTCAGCCATTCGCCGTAGAATCGTGAAAAACTATTTTTTGAAATAAAAAAATCTTTTCCAACGTTTCTACGGCGAATGGCTGAACCGATTTTGGTTTTCAGCACGTCAAAAATTAGCAAATTAATTAAAAAAAATGCAAAATAGCTAGATTGAGTCTGAAATCGCAGCGGAAATTCCTTAAAACCGCTTAAAGCAAAATATTTTAAGAAAGTCTGTGGTTGCGCCATCTGTTGGCGGCTTCAATAACTAAGGGTTTATGCAACTGGTCAATTGGAGTCTAATTTAAGCGCTAACAAACTCGTTTTTCTAAATTTAAATTCGAATTTCTCATGATCACGGGAAAATTGGGTCCTAATTTTTTTTCAAATTAAATAAGCTACAATTTGGATATCTCAAAAATAATTTTCGTTTGTTCCCTTCGATGTACAGGAATTTATTTAAATCTTAGATTGAAATTTTAACGACCTAGGAAGCTTGTCAATGTGAAAAGTCGTTGGGCGCTTAATTTAGATAATTTTTGACAAATTATTTATCCATTTTTATCTGATAAAATGTTTTTCAAAGTTGGCCCCTGTAAAATAGGCAATTTTACGAATTTAAGGGTTGAATTTAGGTCCACTAGGGCAGCTGTACACTTCAAGCACGTTTTTGTTTCGTGTGATTGAACAATTTTCACGGTTTTAATTTTTATCGCAATATATGGAGCATATATATAAATCACTAAATCATCTTCGAGCAGATTTCAAGTCAAAATACATATATTTAAAATCGCTTATATTCGTAAATAAATAAATAAAATGTTTTTGTGATTGAAATTTTTATTTAAAAAAGCTTTAAAATATTAAATTCACGATTTTATACAATTTAATATGACTAGTTTCATCATTCAATTTCCTCCTAGCTGACGATTCAGATAAAAAACAAAAACTAGATTAGATTAGATGCGTTGAATTGATATTACCAGTTTCACGCTTGATCGATTGCGATTGCGAGTTATGAAAACACGGTGTAAAAAGCGCGATGTGCATTAAACTTGGCAGCACCCGCACACACATACACGTGTTCTTTGAACAGATGCATTCACACACAAACAAACAAACAAACAATCGCATCAGCATCAGCGCAAAGAGCAAAAATAACGTGTAATTTTTTGCCGCCAAGCCGCGCAGAGCTAGAGCAATTTGTTCCGATGCATTTCTATGTGAGTGCGAGCAAACAGCAAATTGTGTGAGATGAAAAACCGGCTTGATGCAGTCAGACGGAAATTACTCTTGCAATATATGTGGCACAAGGGAAGTGAAAAAAATTAGAGAAAATGGGTTTAGGATTGAATTTTAGATAAAGAAATGTAGAATCTAATTAAAATCGTTATTTTTTCAAATTTAATTTTAATATCCAGTAAAAGAGTGCGTTGTAATCGTTCTAGAGAGTAAAATACCAAAATGGCGGGAAAATTTAAACATGAAGGCGTGGCACGGTGGATTTAACGCTTGAAATTTAAAAAGGGGCGTGGCAGGATTGATTTACAGCGGGAAAATTGCAAATAATAACGTTTTTTTCAAGACAATTTCTAAGAAATCCAAGAAAAATATTAAAGAATTTAAAAATTAAATAAAAAAATGTCCAAAATTTGGTCCGATTTTAATAAATAATAAATTTTAATGCCTTTTTCACTCGGCCTAAGCGCGGGAGTGACAAATTTCTAAACTAAAAATGCTAAAAATTGCAGAAATGTGCCTGACGAAGTCAAAAATTATAAAGGGCGCGAAGAGAGCTTTCTTGTTAAGTCCCTTTGCCGCAATTCCTGGTTAAAATTTAATTTTCGGAATAGTTAACAGATTATAAAATATTATAATCGCGGGTAGTTTTAAAAAAAGGGGCGTGGCACGGGGAGAGCTTAGCTTAGAATTTAAAAAGGGGGCGTGGCAGATTTGATTTGCAGCTGGAAAATCTCAAAATGCAATATTTTCGAATAAATCGAAGCAATAAATTTACGAATTTTAAATTTAAATCAAATAAAAGTCCAGAATACGGTCTGAAAATCATATTACTGAATCCTTCTCAAATCAAAATAAATTTGAATTCCCGTTTGACACGACCCTAGTGTAAATTTCTAAATTACAAGTTGCAGAAATGTGGCCGACGAAGCCAGGAATTAAAAAGGGCGCGAAGAGAGCTTTCTGGTCGAGTCCCTTTTCCGCAATTCCTTGTTATAAATATTCATTTGGCCGCTTTTTCGAGTGCGCCCGCGGCCTGTTCGTTATTCCGTTCTCGTCTCCGCCGCCTCCGCCGCCGCCGCCGCATGTAAAAAGGCTTTGGCATAATTATGCGCGCGGCCGTAATGCAGTTTTATTGCCCGGAAACTATACGTCGCGTGTCTCGCATTTGCACATTCCACGACAGAACAGTGCCTCGCAAACAAAACTATTCTTAAAATTAATCAAGAATTTTTACGTCGCAGATAGGCGTCCTGAAAGCTGGGTGCGGTGACTGCGGTGCGAGAAATCATTCTTTTTATCTCGCGTGGGACCGCGCGTCACTCGTTGTGGGCGAACTCCGCTCTTCGATAACTCGTTCTCCGCTTGGCGTCGTTCATCGGGGGTATAGCTCAGTGGTAGAGCATTCGACTGCAGATCGAAGGGTCCCCGGTTCAAACCCGGGTGCCCCCTCAGCTTTTTGCTCGTACGTGATGACGAAATTATATTTGATTTTAGTGAATTTCATTAACGGGCACAATTTTCAACTTTTTTAGAGCAATATTTTGGTTATTTTTCCTTCCGTCCAACCGTGAATAAAAAAATTAGATTATACGGATAACTATTTTATTTAATTTATGATTTATTGATTTACATCACAGAATTGATGGATATCAGGTTGAAAAAATGAAAGAATTATCTCTAATTGTAAGGGTTAAAGCAGATAAAAATTGGAACTCCATTGTCAATTTTAACGCATGCGCGTGATCTAATAGAACGTGTGTAGTGTAAGCAAACATTTATTGCAAATTCTACGGCTTTCCTGTACTTATTCCAATTTTTAAATGGGTTGACATTAGGTGATTTCGCAGATCCCTCTTGGTCGTAATTCACTGACAATTGCAATTGGCACATTAAAAGTCGAGCTTAAACAAATTGTGTTTCAGTGCGAGGTGATTTTTCAAATAATAAGTGGAATAGAAACTCTTTGGGCAATGGGCACAGTGCTTCAAAATGGCTGGGTTGTGCTTCCTGTTAGAATGCTGTTTCAACATTTTGGCACTTTTGTAGTACATTTTGCAGGGTTCACACTTGAATCCGAGAGCTTTGTGCTCCAAACCACCCCATTCGCGACTTCCGTGTTTTCTTTTCATGTGGTAAACAAGCAAAGAAGGCTTTTGAAAGCTATTTGGACACTTGGAACATTTGAACAAAGTTTCTCTGCACTTTTTCAGGTGCGATTGGTATAAACCTGAACATTGAAATTGTTTTTTACAGCGAGCACAGTTAAACATTCTAATGTGTCTAGTGAAATAACCAACAGAAACATCGAATGTACAAAATTTGCAGCATTTGATTACATGCTTGAAATTCATATGATCTGCCAAACTATTCTTCGTTGAGAACATTTCACCGCATTTGTCACACTTGAATGGCTTATCTTTTTTGTGTTTTCTAGCAACATGTGTTTTTAGATGAAATCTGTTTCTTGTTTTGTGGTCGCAATATTCACAATCAATCAATTTTGCATCTTCGATTTTATGAAGAGAGTTAAAGTGAGCCTTCATTTCGATATCAGTTTTGAAAAACGAAACGCAGCCTATTAAAGCGCACTTGACTGGAAATTCGCGATGGACGTTACGAATATGCTTATTATAACTTTGATTTCCAGTAAAGTCCTTTTTACAAAAATCGCATTTGAATATTTTCAGTTCTCTCGGTTTCTCATGCACTTCCTCGTTGTGTTTTTTTCTTTCCTCGATTGTGTGGAAATATGTGGCACAACGTTGGTTTTCACATCTGATAGCTTCTTTGTGTGTTCTCTTCACATGCTGTGACAAAAGGTTCGAATATGAATATAGTTTACCACAGTAGAGACATTTTTTCTTTTGTGAACGAATAATGGATTCTGTTTCAGATTCCAATTCTGCCCCATCCTTTTCGTTATCATCTTCCTCACTTTCGTGCTGATCAACTTCTTCCAATTGCACCCAACATTGCTCAACATTTCCTTCTATAAAATGCACAGTTAATAAAAAAAATAATTAATTAATTTCATTTTTACCGAAGTAATGTTTCCGCAGCTCTTTCGCTGCATCGTCAAAATCCAAATTCCTGGGCCACCAAACCAAATCCTCGTCGGACATTCCATCAAATTTCCACAAAAACCTGAGGGAAAATTCGTTAAATACAAAAAATTCTTGAAATTCCTTCGAGAAACTCACTCGGCTTGCCAGGCGCAAAAGTAGCAAATCTGGTCGTGATCCTCGACTTCCTCGGCCAACTCATGTCCACAGACGTTGAGAAACCACTCCTGCAGTTTTTCCTTGTCCACGTGGACAGCAAAGATAACGCCGTCCGCCGTCGGACACTCGCAAATCAAGCACAACGCCTTTTGAAGCGACATGTCTAACAGACTACCTGAACCTGAATGGAAGATGGAAGGTTCCAGGTGGCTTGGCGATCGAAGCGTCACTCTCAGGGTGAATCAAGTAGTTAAAAAATATTCAAATTATTTTTGCGCCTAATTTAATCCTTCATTAAATATTAATTTAAAATGTTATTTATTCCTTTTATTTGTAATTGGAAAAACCTCTGAGATAGCCTGTTTTTGGGGCAATTTGGTCTGTATTTTAAACAGCAGCAGATTTATTTTAATTATTTTACCATGCGTTATTTCACTACATTTTTTACTGGTTATTTTGTTTTTAAAGAAAATTCAATTAAATCTTTGCTCAGATGATACACGCATACGTGAATGATTTAGAAGCAGTTGAATACTAATTAATTAGACTCAATTAATAAATAAATTTACAGATACTATATTGTTGGGACTCAGCATTGCTTTCCTATTGGAAAAGCCCTCTCCACTGCTGCACTGTTCAGATGACCCAGGGCAAGAAATTTTTAAAGAGGCCCCTTTGCATCTAGATTAGCACACTGTTCTTCCTCATAATTATTTAATTATATAATATATTGTACAGTTTGAAGAAACACATACCACTAGAAAGCAACACATTTTTCAGAACCCTTTGCCACCCAACTTCGTTAAGTGAGATTTCACCGTTTTAGGCTTTTGGTTTTGCCCAAATTTATTTAAAACGTATAAGTTTTGGAATCCCCAAATGGTCAAGTCATTGTAAAGAGCGCCTTCAGGTTACAACTGTCGAATATAGTCTTTGATTGGAGGAAATTATATCTATATTAGGACTCGCGGTGGGTGGATTCTACCGCGTGTGAGTTCCGCATTCCAAAGATTTAAAGAGCACGCGTAATTTATAGCAAAAAAATGGTAAATTCTTCATCTTCACACTCAAGACTTTTTATTTATATATAATAGAGGTCACACGTGGAAAGCCACTCATTTTTTATGATCCCAAAACGATCTGATGCCCAGAAATAAATTGTTTCAAAATTAATGCTAGTAGCTATTATTTTTATTTAATTATTAAACATTGATATTACATAATGATGAATTTCAGGCTGAAAAAAATATAAACAATTATCTTACAGAGAGGAACTATATCAGCATGTATAGTATAAACAATCGTTTTCAACAAATTTTCCAATTTTACTGCTAATCGATTTTTATATGTATTGCTATTAGATGTCTGTGGAGAACACGCTATTTTTGCATTCGCCACATTCAAATTCAAGTTAAAACAAATTGTGTTTCCTGGCGAGATGGCTTTTCAAATAATAAGTGGAAACGAAACTCTTTGGGCAGTGGGCACAGTGCTTCAAGTTGGCTTCGTTGTGCATCCTGTTCAAATGCCATTTCAAAATTATTGAACTTTTGTAGTACCTTTTGCAGGGTTCACATTTGAAATCAAGAGCTTTGTGCTCCAAGCCACGCCAATCGTGATTTCCATGTTCTCTTTTAATGTGCAAATTAAGCAAATAAGACCACTGAAAGCTCTTTGGACACTTGGAACATTTGAACAAAGATTCTCTGCACTTTTTCAGATGCGATTGGAACAAACCAGAACACTGGATCTGGCTTTTGCATCGAGTACATTTAAATTTTTGAATGTGTCTAGTGAAATAACCGATAAAAACATCTAATGTACAAATTTTGCAGCGTTTGAATATATGCTTTAAACTGATATGATTTGACAAACTACTCTTCGTTGAGAACATTTCTCCGCAATTGTCGCACTTGAATGGCTTTTCTGTTCTGTGTTTTCTGGCAACATGTGCCTGTAGAACATATTTATTTTTTGTTTTGTAGTCGCAATGTTCACAATCAATCATTTTTGCTTTATCGTGAAGAGAGTTAAAGTGTGCTCTCATTTCGAAATCAGTTTTGAAAAACGAGGCGCAGCCACGAAAAGCGCATTTGACTGGAAATTCACGATGGACCCTACGAACATGTTTGTTGAAATTATTGCTTAAACTGAAATCCTTGCTACAAAAATAGCATTTGAATATTTTCAGTTCTCTCGGTTTTTCATGCATTTCTTCATTGTGTTCTTCCCTTTCCTCGATTGTGTGAAAATATGTGGCACAATTATGGTTTTCACACCTGATAGCATCTTTGTGAGTTTTCTTCACGTGCCTTCTCAAAGTCAGCGATAGTTTAAATAGTTTACAACAGTAGTGACATTTTTTCTTTTGTGAACGAATAATGGATTCTGTTTCAGATTCCAATTCTGCTCCATCCTTTTCGATCTCACCTTCTTCACTCTCGGGCAGATCGACCTCTTCTAATTGAACCCAACATTGCTCTACATTTCCTTCTATAAAATGCACAGTTAAAAAAAATAATAATTAAATATAAATATTTACCGAAGTAATGTTTCCGCAGCTCTTTTGCTGCATCGTCAAAATCCAAATTCCTGGGCCACCAAACCAAATTCTCGTCCGACATTCCATCGAATTTCCAGATGAACCTTAGGGAAAATTCCTTAAATACATGAAATTCCTGACTTTCCTGAGAGAAACTCACTCGGCTTGCCAGGCGCAAAAGTAGCAAATTGTGTCCTCGTCCTTGATTTGTTCGGCCAACTCGTATCCACACACCTTGAGAAGCCAAGTCTTCAGCTTTTCCTTGTCCAAGTGGACAGCGAAGATAACGCCGTCCGCTGTCGGACACTCGCAGATCAAGCACAACGCCCTTTGCAACGACATTTCAGAAAGACCACCTGAACCTGAATGAAAGATGGAAGCTTCCAGGTGGCTACAGGTGATCGAAGCGCCACACAAAGGGTGAATCAAGTGGTAATAAGACATTCAAATGATTATCGCGCCTATTTTGTTCTTAGATTAAATTTTAAAATGAGAAGAATAAATATTGTTAATTTTAATTTGATAAAATTCAAAGGTACACTCTGTTCTTACAATTATTAGTAATGTTAATTTGTTTTTTAAGGAAAAACAATTTCTTTTTTAGATCCTATAACGATTGCAGTAAAAATCTGTATTGATTTTTTATTAAATAGAGTAATTTTATTATTTAAATTACTGAAACCTTCATTCAAATGAAATTTTATCATATCAATCAACAGCAGAAAAACATATTGGAAATATAAATTGAGTAGTTTCTTGACTCTGGGCATATTTTTTATTTTATATTTAAAACTTAAAAAATATTCCTCAAGGACATTAATAATCATAAGACGTTCCCAGAAATTCATTCTTTTGGTCTCAGTAAAGCTTTCCTCTTGAACAAACTTCCGTCTGCTCTGCTCACAATTAGATGAGCGTATACCAGGATTTCAAGGCAAACATCTATAATCTATATGCAGCTTTTTTGCTCCTTTGCAGATTTCTGGTCACGTGGGCAGTTGCCGTGAATGTGGCAAAGTTGCGCCAGCCGCCGGTCAAAAAGGGGGAATAATTGAAAAGTGCAGGAGAAATAAGTTTCTTCGTGCCCTTTTGACCTGTTAAAGCGCTATGAAACTTATTGTTGAAAATACTGTCGGCCGCCGGAGAAAATGGCCTGCCGCCGCTGCTGGGTGAAAATTAAGCTAAGCCGGTCACGCCAGCCAAAGCCACCACCTTAAATCTCGTGGCTGATTGTGAGACCTCTATAATTTAATCATTTCAAAATTTTATTATATACAATTTAGACGGTGCTATACGATATTCAGTTTAATTCAAATGGCTTGAAATTGAATTATCAATTTATGTTCCAACATTAACATGTTGCTCAGAAAAAAATCAGCTTTAAACTATCACTCTTTTTTAACGAATATCTTTATTTAATTAACATTTATTTACATTACAAATGAAAAGGGTTTCAGGTAGAGGAAAAAATAGAAATTATTATCTCTCAAAGAGGAATTAGCAGCATATACAACGTGGTGAAATCATATGCAACAAAATCTGCAATTTCTCAATCGACTTTTATATTTATACCCCCAAAGATGTCTGCGATGAACCCCCTTGGAAATAAAATGTTTTTTGCAATCATCACATTCAAATTCAAGTTAAAACAAATTGTGTTTAATTGCGAGATGGCTTTTCAAATTAAAAAGGGAATAGAAACTCTTTGGACAGTGCGCACAGTGCTTCAATTTGGCTTCGTTGTGTATCCTGTTACGATGCTGTTTCAAGAGTTTCGCACTTTTGTAGTACCTTTTGCAGAGATCACATTTGAACCCGAGAGCTTTGTGCTCCAAGCCACGCCATTCGCGATTTCCATGTTTTCTTTTCATGTGGTACACAAGCAGATAAGGCATTTGAAAGCTCTTAGGACACTTGGAACATTTGAACAAAGTTTCTCTGCACATTTTCAGGTGCGATTGATACAAGCCTGAGCACAGAAACTCGTTTTTACAACGAATACAGGACGGCTTTCTGATGTGATTAGCGAAATAACCAACAGATACATCTAATTTACAAATTTTGCAGCGTTTGAATACATGCTTGAAACTCATATGATCTGCCAAACTATTCTTCGTTGAGAACATTTCATCGCATTCGTGACACTTGAATGGCTTTTCTGTTCTGTGTTTTCTGGCAACATGTTTTTGTAAATCAGATTTATTTTTTGTATTGTATTCGCAATATTCACAATCAATCATTTTTGCATCTTCGATTTTGTGAAGAGAGTCAAAGTGAGCCTTCATTTCGATATCAGTTTTGAAAAACGAAACGCAGCCTATTAAAGCGCACTTGACTGGAAATTCGCGGTGGACGTTACGAATATGCTTATTATAACTTTGATTTCCAGTAAAGTCCTTTTTACAAAAATCGCATTTGAATATTTTCAGTTCTCTCGGTTTTTCATGCACTTCCTCGTTGTGTTTTTTCCTTTCCTCAATTGTGTGAAAATATGTGGCACAACGAGGGTTTTCACACCTGATGGCGTTTTTGTGAGTTTTCTTCACGTGGGTTGCTAAATTCCGCGGTTGTTTAAATAGTTTACAACAGTAGTGACATTTTATCTTTTGTGAACGAATAATGGATTCTGTTTCAGATTCCAATTCTGCCCCATCCTTTTCGATTTCACCTTCTTCACTTTCGGGCTCATCAACTTCTTCCAATTGCACCCAACATTGCTCAACATTTCCTTCTATAAAATGCACAGTTAATAAAAAAATAATCAATTAATTTCATTTTTACCGAAGTAATGTTTCCGCAGCTCTTTCGCTGCTTCGTCAAAATCCAAATTCCGTGGCCACCAAACCAAAGACTCATCAGACATTCCAGTGAATTTCCAAAGAAACCTTAAAGAAGAAAATTCGTTAAATACAAGAAATTCCTGAATTCCTGCGAGAAACTCACTCGGCTTGCCAGGCGCAAAAGTAGCAAATTGTGTCCTCGTCTTTTACTTGATCGGCCAATTCGAATCCACAGACGTTGAGAAACCACTCCTGCAGCCTCTCTTTGTCCACGTGGACAGCAAAGATAACGCCGTCCGCCGTCGGACACTCGCAAATCAAGCACAACGCCTTTTGAAGCGACATGTCTAGCAGACTACCTGAACCTGAATGGAAGATGGAAGGTTCCAGGTGACTTGGCGATCGAAGCGCCACTCTCAGGGTGAATCAAGTAGTTAAAAGATGTTCAAATTATTTTTGCACCTAATTTGATCCTTGATTAAATATTCATTTAATATGTTATTTTTTCCTTTTATTTGTAATTGGAAAAACCTCTGAGATAGCCTGTTTTTGGGGCAATTTTGTATATATTTTAAACATCAGCAGATTTATTTTAATTATTTTACCATGCGTTATTTCACTAAATTTTTCACTGGTTATTTTTTTAAAGAAAATTCAATTAAATCTTTGCTCAGATGATACACGCATACGTGAATGTTTTAGAAGCAGTTGAATACTAATTAATTAGACTCAGTTAATAAATAAATTTACAGATACTATATTGTTGGGACTCAGCATTGCTTTCCTAATGGAAAAGCTCTCTCCACTGCTGCACTGTTCAGATGACCCAGGGCAAGAAATTTTGAAAGAGGCCCCTTTGCATCTAGATTAGCACACTGTTCTTCCTCATAATTATTTAATCATATAATATATTTTACATTGTAAAGAAACAAATATACCACTAGAAAGCAACACTTTTTTCAGAACCATTTGCCACCCAAGATCGTTAAGTGCGATTTCGCCGTTTTAGGCTTTTGTTTTTGCCCAAATTTATTTAAACGTGTGAGTTGGAATCCCCAAATGGTCAAGTCACTGTAAAGAGCGCCTTCAGGTTACAACTGTCGAATATATACTCTTTATTTGGAGGATATCATAATAAAGTTGGAGATCAATTATATCTATTAGGACTCGCGGTGGGTGGATTCTACAGTGTGTGAGTTCCGAAATCCAGAGAATTAAAGAGCACGCGTAATTTATAGCAAAAAATGGCAAATTCTTCATCTTCACGCTCAAGACTTTTTATTTTTTATATAATAGAGATCACACGTAGAAAGCCACTCATTTGATGGTCCCAAAACGATCTGATGCCCAGATTAATTGTTTCAAAATTAACACTAGTTGTTATTATTTTTATTTAATTAAACATTGACATGACATAATGATGAATTTCAGGCTGAAAAAAATATAAACAATTATCTTACAGAGAGGAACTATATCAGCATGCATCGCATAAACAATCGTTTTCAACAAATTTTCCAATTTTAATGCTAATCGATTTTTATATGTATTGCTATTAGATGTCTGTGGAGAACACGCTGTTTTTGCATTCGCCACATTCAAATTCAAGTTAAAACAAATTGTGTTTCATTGCGAGATGGCTTTTCAAATAATAGGTGGAATAGAAACTCTTTGGGCAATGGGCACAGTGCTTCAAAATGGCTTGGTTGTGTATCCTGTTTGAATGCCGCTTCAAGAGTTTCGCACTTTTGTAGTACCTTTTGCAGGGTTCACACTTGAATCCGAGAGATTTGTGCTCCAAACCACGCCATTCGCGACTTCCATGTTTTCTTTTCATGTGGTACACAAGTAAAGAAGGCATTTTGAAGCTCTTTGGACACTTGGAACATTTCAACAAAGTTTCTCTGCACTTTTTCAGATGCAATTGATACAAGCCTGAACACTGATACTCGTTTTTACAGCGAATGCAGGAGAGCTTTCTAAGGTGATTAGTGAAATATCCAACAGAAACATCTAATGTACAAATTTTGCAGCGTTTGAACGTATGCTTGAAACTCATATGATTTAACAAACTGTTCTTCGTTGAGAACAATTCACCGCATTCGTGACACTTGAATGGCTTTTCTGTTCTGTGTTTTCTAGCAACATGTTTTTGTAGATCATATTTATTTTTTGTTTTGTGGTCGCAATATTCACAATCAATCATTTTTGCTTTATCGTTTTTGTGAAGAGAGTCAAAGTGAGCTCTCATTTCAGTTTTAGTTTTGAAAAACGAGACGCAGCCATGAAAAGCGCACTTGACTGGATATTCACGATGGACCTGACGAACATGTTTGTTTAAATTATTGCTTAAACTGAAATCCTTGCTACAAAAATCGCATTTGAATATTTTCAGTTCTCTCGGTTTTTCATGCACTTCCTCGTTGTGTTTTTCCCTTTCCTCGATTGTGTGAAAATAAGTGGCACAACGAGGGTTTTCACACCTGATAGCATCTTTGTGAGTTTTCTTCACGTGCCTTGTTAAAGTCAGCGATAGTTGAAATAGTTTACAACAGTAGTGACATTTTTTCTTTTGTGAACGAATGATGGATTCTGTTTCAGATTCCAATTCTGCTCCATCCTTTTCGATCTCACCTTCTTCACTTTCGGTCAGATTCACCTCTTCTAATTGCACCCAACATTGCTCAATATTACCCTCTAAAAAATATACATTTAAAAAAAAATAACAAATGTAAATTAATATTTACCGAAGTAATGTTTCCGCAGCTCTTTTGCTGCATCGTCAAAATCCAAATTCCGTGGCCACCAAACCAAATCCTCGTCAGATATTCCATTGAATTTCCAGATGAACCTTAGAAATTCCTTAAATATATGAAATTCCTGGATTTCCTGAGAGAAACTCACTCGGCTTGCCAGGCACAAAAGTAGCAAATTGTGTCCTCATCCTTGATTTGTTCGGCCAATTCGTATCCACAGACATTGAGAAACCAAGTCTTCAGTTTCTCCTTGTCCACGTGGACAGCGTAGATAGCACCGTCCGCCGTCGGACATTCGCAAATCAAGCACAACGCCTTTTGCAACGACATTTCTGACAGACCACCTGAACCTGAATGGAAGAGGGAAGGTTGCAGGTGTTTGTATCGGTGATCGAAGCGCCACTCTTAGAGTGAATCAAGGAATCATAAAATTTTCAAATGATTTCGCGGTTTTTCCCCTTAAAATATAAATTTATATACACGTAGCAATTTTCAAAAAACATTAAATTTCATCGCAGTTTGCAATCAATGAACCAATTATAGTGCGTTTTAAATCAGCAGTGTTGGAAATTCAGATGACCATGCTTTAATCAAATTAAGTGCTTCAGCCGACGTGCGGGAATATACAATTTGCAAAAAAGATGTGCCGGCACTTTCTTACTCGCGGATGCCACTTAGCAGCCTCCGCGTGTGTGCCGTCGGCAAACATTTAAATTCTGCCCATGCAGTCTCTTCTTTTAATTACTCTCTCCCCTTTTTTATTTCACTCGGCTCACGAATTGCACAGAAAGAAAGAGGAAGAAAAAACTTTGAGCTGATTTAATTATTAGTTTTTGGCTAATTTTTTAGACTTTCATCTCTCCTTTTTATTCTTAAATTATTTAGAGCATAAATTTTTTGGTGAAAAACATTTATTATTTATTCCTTTTCAAATTTTTATGCTGAGAGTTATATTCTGAGGTAAATCCTTTAATTTAAATTAATTGAAATAAAATATATCTCAGGTTACTTGCCTAAAATCCTCTTAAGCTACAAACTAATGAATGTTTTTGAATCTTCGCCAGGATATTTAATTTATTCCTTTAAAAATTTCACTAATAAGTCAGATTAAGAGTCTCATGTCCTATTAGAATATTGTAATTAGAGCAGTGAGAGTTAGAAAGGTAGAAACAAAAGTGCTTTTGTCCCAGCGCAAATTAGCACAAGCTTATTTTTCAAGCGCATCCCTTCTTCCTGCTTTTGCGCTTTTCTCTTTTGGCGTGCGAGAGGAAAAGTCGTCGGCGTACTTTACTTTTCTATCCGGATTGCGGAAACACAGGAGTGGAGGAACGAGCACTCGAAATGTGTAAATTTAGCCGGGCAAATCCCCAGCCATCAATTTAATCCCGATCTCGCGTGCCCTTTCCCACACCGACGCCGAAGAGAGAGAGAAAAAAACATTCGCTCTTGCTCCGACAAACACGTCGAATTCAGCAGCCGACTTTTTTACTTTATCGCGAGGAAAATCGGTCTGACTTTATGCACTGGGGAAAAATTATCGATTCTGCGCTGATCGGCTAAATTCTACACGGTGGACTTTCGCTAAATCACTCTGGAAATGCGAAAAAAATTTTATTTTAACCTTTTTTAAGGGTTTAGAATGAAGGAATAATTTTTCTATACAGAACAAAAGGGTTAAAGAGCTGAAAAATCGTGTTTTTTTAATTTGGAAGAATTTCTACCTTCGGAACATGCTTTCTTGAGGGCAAATAAGACCTTCAGAACAGGAAAATATCGAACCCTGGCGTCAGGGTAGTCTCCGAGTGATGGATAATATTTATTCCCATGTAAGCAGCCATTTTTGGAAAGCCTGACGGGCTCTGTATTGGTTCCAGTAGTGAGATCTGCACAGAATATGTTCAATTTTACCCTTTGGAAGCCATCAGGGTGCTCAGAAGGGACATTTAAGGCCCATTCTGGCTAAAAAAGTTGATTTATTTGTTGAAGTTCGTCTCTGACGAAGTTTCTGAGCCCACCAATCGATTCCTGAGGGTCGAATTAGGTAAAGTAGATATTTTTTCCGTTAAAAAAGTGCAGCGCGACGTGCGAACTTTTTTCCCGCCAAAACAATATTAACGTATTTGCGAGAATTGCGCATGCGTCAGAGCTGGCTGGATGTGACAAAGAAGTCATTCGTACAGGTGGTCTCTCTGCTAGTGTTCAAATCAGCTCTCACGCATGCGCACTTCTCGCAATTACGTTCACATTGTTTTGGCGGGAAAAAAGTTCGCACGTCGCGCTGCACTTTTTGGTCGAAAAAAACATCCACTATAACTAATTCGACCCTCAGGAATCGATTGGTGGGCTCAGAAACCTCGTCAAATACGGTCTTAATTTTTTAAATTTTTATAGAAACTCACTTGTCGCCACAATTAATAAGAAAATGTTAACCTTTAGTAGAAGAAAATAATAATTTTCGATCAGCATCGGTGAAGAAGGAACGCAAACAAAATGCATCAGAAAAATTAGATGTGCTCGCACACACAGTGAGCAAAATTGCTTGTTTACTTCAATTTCCTCAAAGAGGAGATCGAGGGAGGCTGCGTATGTATCTTTTTGAGTGTGTTTGCGTCGGAGGAAGCAGCAGGGTGCGTGCAATTTCCTCGCGTCGCCTCGATCCTGCCGCCGCTGTGTCAAAGTGCAATATCTTTGCGGATTTGGCAGGCAAAGGAGGCAGGGAGAAACAGCATTTCTCCGAGCGCGCGGATTAAGGCACATAATCTTGATGGCCATATTCGCCGGCCGGCCGGGCCAGTCAATATATTTCAGCCTCTCTTTCGGCCCCGGCAGAGGGATTACGCACCTTTGAAGAGACCTCTGCTGCTCCGAGGCCAATCAGGATTACACGCCACGGCCCTGCCAGGATAATCTTCGCCTCCGCAGCCAGAGTGAGAGAGTGAGGGTTTTTCTCTTGGTCAAAAGTCGCGAATTTAATGGAAAAATACGCCGGATTGACCTCTTAACGGGAGACCATGTTAATTCCTTTAATGGCTCTGTTTTTGGACTTCAAAAATAGTTTTTTAGCTCTCCAACAGGAGTCTCTGAGATTAAAATTAATTTTATTTTAGATACTGGCGTCCGGGTTGCAATCTGCGTTGGTTCCCGCTGGTCAGAAGTCAATATGGCGTCAAAATAATGGAGTCCAATCAGGAGACAGTCCAGCGGCCAATCAGAAGCGTCGCAAAAGAGGCGTGCTGACCTAATAATTTCATTCCCGTGAATTTTATTACATTTCCTACAACCTGATGTGCCATCTTAACGCCAATTACCGGGCTAATCAGCTGTTAATAAAAAAAATAACAATGAAAATATTAGTCAGCATGAATAATTGTCCCATTTTGAAGCTGCGCAGTAAACGTGTGCGCATCCTATGCATGCGCAGTATGTTTAGATCGCTTCTTCATCTCACAGGGAGGCTGAAACTTCTCTTTGCGCATGCGTGACCTAAATTAAAACCTTCTGCGCAGTCGTAATTCCCACCGGGGGCCGGGTTGCGATCTGTGTTGGTTTTCCCGCCAGTAGGAATTCAATATGGCGTCGAAATAATGGAGGCCAATCAGGAGATGGTCCAGCGGCCAATCAGAAGCGTCAAAAAAGAGGCGTGCCGACCTAATAATTTAATTTCCGCTTATTCGTTACAATTCCGTCAGCCTGATGTGCCATCTAACGGTTTATTCGCCAATTACCGAGCTAATCAGCTGTTAGGAAAGAAATAACAACAAAAATAGTCATTTTTTCAAGTTTGTAGCTTTCCCGCCGTTTTCTACCAGACGCCATATTTGCGCATCACGTGAATCCGGCCTCCGGTGAACAACACAAAACGTTTCCGTTTAGACTGTTTAGAGAGATCCAATAACAAAAAGTTTCCTCATCATTCTGTATCGAAAACATTTACCCAGACTTCAAAACAAACGCAATTTCCTCTCGAACCAACTTTTTCACTAAATTCATTCAACAAGTTCGTTCGTCTTTTTATTATTCCATTTTTCGTTTGAAGGAAAGTCGTTATCAGTCTCATTTCCGAGATTTCTTAAGCACAAAAAGACGCACTTTGGGGCCCAGGGGTGGCGGCGGCGGCAAATGAGCCGTGCGATGAAATATTACTCTAATCTCGCGAGTGAAGATATTAAAAGAGCGCGTCCAGGTGTCAATTTGCTGCTGATGAAATTCGCAGCCATTAATTTCGCCGGGCGAGCGAGCAAAAGCGAGCGAGGGGCCAGCTCATGGGAAATTAAATAGAGCTATATAGAGCGCGCGCGGTGCTGATGATTTAGCAGATTAGCCCCCGCACCCCACCCGCACCCCACGAAGAGGCTGTGTGTGTGTATAATAATAACAATGCAACACAGACTCCGCAAGTCGCACTCGCCCTCTCGCTTAACAATAAATCTGACCGACGAGCGAGTATACGCATCGAGTTTCAAGCTCCGAACGAACGGACGCCCACGACGACAGCTGCTCCGCTCGTGCGGCTTAATTAAATCTAATGTTTTCTCACCCCGCGCGCACTAACGCGCAAAAGGCTCGTGTTTCGCTTTTCCTCCAAGCTGTGGTTTTCCCGGATTGATTTTTCTTAATATTTAAGAATTAAATTAATTAACCTGCCACGCCCCTTATTTTACTCCCTGTGTTCGAGTAAATGAGTTAGGAGACATTTAAAATGTTGTTCTTAAAGAGGAAACTGTAAAATCGTGGAAAATCCTTGTTGCCAATGCATGGAATGATCCCTTAGAATTCATTTGAAGCCGAAAGGGACCTAATTAGCCGTGTAAATATTTTAGAAAAGTGGCTCAAATGGGGATGACTGTCTCCTTACTTGAAATCTGATTTTATTTCCTAGCAAAAAGTTTCCTTATGCTGTTTGGACGAGCGAGGAATCGAAATTTGCCGAGAAAATGTGGTCAAGCGCTGGAAATTGTTATTATTTTACTAACAAAATGTTGAGAGTGACTGTGAAGATAGTTTTATTCCGAAAGCAACTGCTTTTGTTAGGGTCGACAGTGTGTTTTTTTCCGGCCGGACGAACGCAAATGTTGTGCTGCTCTTGCAAAAGCACCTCGCTAATTGACCGGGGCAGTAAACTCGACGCGAATCGTAATTTGCAGAGTTGTGCGAAAAAAACAGAAGCGTGACGAGAGAGAGAACTTTTTGCTCATTTGCTCTACGAGGAGCGAGGAGCGAGTCGTTATTGCGGACCATGAGACGAATGGAGGTTGCTCCAGCAAACAATTTAAATGAAAGTTTGCTCGCGGAAAAGAGGGAATATAGTATTAGTTTATTTCCATAAATTACGAGTTTTTAATTTTTTTAATTATTTCTAAGACCCCTTTTAGCTCATAATTCACCAGTTGCATAAACCCTAAGTGTTCGAAGCCACCAATTAACAGATGGCGCCACCGTAGACTTTCGATTTTAAGGCACTTTCGCTGCGATTTAAGACTCAATCGAGCTACTGTGCATTGTTCAATTAATTTGATAATTTTTGACGTGCTGAAAACCAAAATCGGTTCAGCCAATCGCCGTAGAATCGTGAAAAACTATTTTTTGAAATAAAATTATCTTTTCCAACGTTTCTACGGCGAATGGCTGAACCGATTTTGGTTTTCAGCACGTCAAACAAAAGCAAATTAATTAGAAAAAGTAAACTAGCTGGATTGAGTCTGAAATCGCAGCGGAAATGCCTTAAAATCGCTTAAAACAAAATTTTTAAGAAAGTCTGTGGTTGCGCCATCCGTTGGTGGCTTTAATAACTAAGGGTTAATGCAACTGGTCAATTAGTTGATTTTTTCTGCATATTTTAATTTTAACAAAATTTTTTAACGACCTGTTCCATTTTATTTTCCGTTTGAAGAGTTTCCATAAAGCTAAAGTGAAACAATCTCGTGCGGCAGCGGTGCTGCTGAATAGAATATATCTGGAAACTGGCTTCATTCGGCGTCTCTCATCCCTCTCCCTCTCTCTCACTCACCCCATAGCAGAGTGCAGGGGGTGCGGCACAAAAGGCAAAAGTTTGGGTGGCACGACAGGCTCGGAGCACTTGTAGTTCACGCAAAACGTGTGCGCCTTGTTTCGCCGCTCTCGCAAAGTCGTGAGAGATGTTTAGCAGATAATAAGGGCGACAAACTTTTCATTGTCGGCCGGGTTCATAAGCGGCCAACTTGGTGTATAGTTGGTCGCCCGCTCGCACCAAACCAACCCCCAAACCGACCTCCCCGCACGCGCGCCCTCTACTGCACAGCAGAAACAAGTTTGACGCAACAGATCGAGGAGTCGGACACTCGCCCTCGGGCCGTGTTTTTTGCTCCTGCTCCTCGATCCCCCCAGATCGAAAATTATTGTTTGCAAGGAGACAGCAGGAGATCCGCGGTCTCTAACTTTTCGTAAAGGGGATTCTACAAACCTGTCGGATATATATGAGAGCCGATTTTAAGGAAAAAAATTGATTTTAACATAGTCTTTTATTCATTTTAAAGATATTTAATAGATAAACACTGTTTTCTACAGCTTTTTACCCAAATTTTCTTGTTCTTTGGTTGTTTTTTTAAAAGTATATGAGACTTCAGTAAAATTCAAATGGTTACATAGTTAAATTCAGGTTTAATTTCAACTTTTTTAAAGATCATTTCCAGGTCAAATAGGAAAATTTCATTTTAATGGACAACCTTTCTATTTTTTATTTAAAAAAATGCCTATTACATTAAAAAACGGGACTATCTACTGAACATAAAGCCTTTTAGCCTTCTAATTTAAGGCGTCTAAATTATGGGATTGAAATCCGATAAAATGTGCAAATATCGGCCCAACTTGTGATTTTTAATTTCTGATGGGTGTTTATGCTCAAAAACATTTTATTTCACTCTTTGGCCTGCATTTTCCAATAGATTCAGCTCTACAATAATTAATTTTAAATTCTCCAGTTGCATAAACCGTAAGTGTTCGAAGCCGCCAACAGATGGCGCCACCGTAGACTTTCGATTTTAAGGCACTTCCGCTGCGATTTCAGACTCAATCTAGCTACCGTGCATTCTTCAATTAATTTGCTATTTTTTGACGTGCTGAAAACCAAAATCGGTTCAGCCAATCGCCGTAGAATCGTGAAAAACTATTTTTTGAAATAAAAAAATCTTTTCCAACGTTTCTACGGCGAATGGCTGAACCGATTTTGGTTTTCAGCACGTCAAAATATAGCAAATTAATTAAAGAAAAGCAAAATAGCTAGATTAAGTCTGAAATCGCAGCGGAAATGCCTTAAAACCGCTTAAAACAAAAATTTTAAGAAAGTCTGTGGTTGCGCCATCTGTTGGCGGCTTCAAACACTAAGGGTTTATGCAACCGGTCAATTAAATATGTTAGTTGCCGGTAAAAATGATCGATGCATTGTTAGAAATCGTTAAAATCAATTAAATTTTAAAGTGAGAAAATATTTTCGTCAAAATAAATTCTGTTTTACTCAAATTTGCCAAAATCAATTTCAATTAAATTTACACTATTTGCTAATTAGTACGTTCTGATCAAAATCAACTTTCATTTCAAGCCTAGATTGCATTTGCTAAATAGATATTTAATTTCAAAGCATGAAGACCATAGAATTTTTATTCTTTAAATTAAAAAAAATGTATCAAGAAACATACAGCTAATTTTGTAAAAAAAATTTAAATAATACCATCTCATTTCCTTCCAATCAAGCCAATTTCCCTAATTTTAAAAGCAATATTCGGACATTTTCCCGCGTCTCCGTTCAAGGCCTACGGAGCCGATTTTTATTGCTTTGAAGACGAAGGGACGGCGGGCGGCCGGGATAAAAATGTATGTATGCTCTCTTGAAGGATGATGATAATATTTTTCTTTACAACTTTCAATCAAAATGCAAATTACGTCTGCGAGGAGAGAGACGAGCGCAGCCGAGGAGCAGGATATATTCCGTGCATGTGCCATTTTTCTTTTTCTCCGCCGAGCTGCTTATTCGAAATTGTCTCCGCCGCTGCCGGACTGCTGATGCTATCTAAATATCATCATCTTTCGGAAATTAAAACGCGAATAGCATTCGTTCATTTTTTCGCTTCCGCTCCTTTGTCTCGCCAGAGACATAAATTACCCGAGAATATACATACGCCGCCCGGCGGCGACTCGCTGCTCCTTTTAGCATCTTTTCCAGGCACGTCTCCGGATAAGATCGCGGATAAACTCTAGAGACTTTTCTTCCTTTCGCAGAGAAGATGCTCGCCCAAATTGCTGTTTATGTTTTTTGGCCCGAATTATGCAGACAACATCATGCAAATCTCATTTCTTGGAAAATGTAACTTGTTGTTTTTTATTTATTCTCTGCTGAAAACCTCAATCGCTTTAATGAAAAGAACAGAAATGGCTGCTCTGGAAGAATATTAAATCCTTGAAATAATACTCCAAGTTTAAAGTAATGTGTTTAATTTATAATATTTTAAAATCGGCCATTATCTGTTTATTATTTTTGTTTGCGCAGAATTTTTTGTTTTAAATTTAACACCGGGGGCCGGATTCTTGCGACGCGCAGATATGACGTCTGGTAGAGTACGGCGGGAAAGTTACAAACATAAAATAAACAGCAAATTGGTGAATCGACCCTTAAATGGCACATCAGGCTTATGGAAATGTAACAAAATACGCGGGAATGAAATTATTAGTCCGGCACGCCTCTTTTTCGACGCTTCTGATTGGCCGCTGGACTGTCTCCTGATTGGCCTCTATTAATACGACGCCATATTGACTTCTGACCGGCAAGAACCAAACACAGATTGCAACCCGGCCCCCGGTGGGGATTACGACTGCGCAGAAGTTTTTAAATTGGGTCACACATGCGCAGTGATGAGTTTCAGCCTCCCTGAGAGATGAAAAAGCGATCTAAACATACTGCGCATGCTTAAGATGCGCACAAGGCAACTGCGCAGCTTCAAAATCGGTGAACTTTTCATGCTGACAGATATTTTTGTTGTTATTTCTTTACTAACAGCTGATTAGCCCGGTAATTGGCGTTAAGATGGCACATCAGGCTAATAGAAATGTAACAAAATACGCGGGAATGAAATTATTAGGGTGGCACGCCTCTTTTTCAACGCTTCTGATTGGCCGTTGGTCCGTCTCCTGAATAGCCGCCATTATTTCGACTTCTGACCAGCGATTATCAACACCTGAGTGATTTTTTTATGTTTCTACCGCGATTATAGCTAAACCGATTTGCTTAAATTTGTTTGTAGAAGTTTTCCTCGCATAAAACGATAATAATCAAATTATAAAATCACTCAGAAACAGACGCACGCACGCAGAATGGAATATAAAAGGTGGGCAAATTTAATTTCCGCACGAGGCCGCAGGGTCGAAGTTTAATTCACACATACAGCTCGAATTTCCTCAGCACGCGCGCATACCGAGTGTGCGAGTGTGCGTGTGGGAGGCAAAAGCAAGGCGCAAATAAGTTTTGCGACGCCTTCGGGCCTTCGGGGCCGAGGCGAGAAGCGAGAATAGACAACAAGGCCAATTTGCAGCGCGTGCTCGAATGATAATATCGCGTTTCCGCGCGCGCACGCCGTAATAATTCTCGCGTTGCTCCAATTAGTTGTCTCCCTGGCGCGCGTTCTCGCATATTATGTATTCGTCGTTGTTGCCGCCGTTGCCGCCGCCGCCGCTCTGATTAGTCAAACAAACTTATCTGCTGTTGAAACAGCGCCCGCCGACTCGATTCTATGCTCTCACCTGAAACAAAACAGAGCACACACGAATTCAGTATACAAACAACGCATTCGCACAAATAGTTGGTAGCACACATCACACGTACGCTAAATGTTGGTTTGAATTGTGGTGTGAAACTCCAAATGAGAATTTGGTCCAATTAGTCTGATTATATACCTGCACTTGTGGGGGTTTATACCTTTTTTATTAATTTTAAAATTATTTTACAAGGGTAATTATATTATAGACGGTCTTTGACGAAGTTTCTGAGCTCACCAATCGATTCCTGAGGGTCGAATTAGGTATAGAGGATGTTTTTTCCATCCAAAAAGCCCAGCGCGACGTGCGAACTTTTTTCCCGCCAAAACAATTTGAACGTATTTGCGAGAGCTGCGCATGCGTGAGAGCTGGTTTGAGCACTTGCAGAGAGACCGCCTGTTCGAATGACTTCTTTTTGTCAGTTCCAGCCAGTTCTGACGCATGCGCAGTCCTCGCAAATACGTTCATATAGTTTTGGCGGGAAAAAAGTTCGCACGTTGCGCTTGACTTTGAGGTTGGAAAAATGTCCACTTAAACTAATTCGACCCTCAGGAATCGATTGGTGAGCTCAGAAACCTCGTCAAAGGTCCGACGGTCTTTAAAAATTAGTTCTGGAGAGTTTTAAAAGTCAGCAATGGCATGAAAATTTGTAAATGCCACAAAAATGACAGCTTAGAGCCATTTCGTAATCATTACAGATTTAAATTTCATGCAAATTTGTTTCGAAAGAGTCCAAATATGATAAATTTGTCTGAGGAAACAAAATTAGCGAGTTGGAAAGCTTTCGCAACCCTCCCAAATCCGACGTGGGCGCCAGTCAGCCGAGCACTCGACCCAAAACATCGCTCGGATTCTCGAATCTATACAAATAATTTTTATAATTGACGCTCTGCATCAATCCACTTTAATTAATCAAAAATATAACCGGCAGCAATTTGTTCAAGCAGGGAAACAAACACAATTTAGAGAAGAGATTTCTAAGCCGCCGCCGACGTCGAGCGCTGCACTCTTTTGCTTTCTGGCTGTTTAGTGTTTAGTTTGCGAAGCTGAGCCGTGTTTTCGGGGCAGCCGCAAGAAGGGCTGCGGCTTTGTCGGCGGCGGGTCGTTGTGCGTGTGTGTGTGTGTGTGAGCCAAAAGCAGTCGGTTGGTCGGTCGGATCGGTTTGAGGGGCAGCCAAAGTTTTTGGCCGCCCGAGAGCCGCCCGCCTTCGGAACGGACGGGCGCAGGAAATAGGCCTCAGTCAGTCAGTCAGTCAGTCAGCCAGTCAGCCAGCCGCTTGAGTGGCGTGCAGGAAATGGACTCTAAGATGCGACGACGACATTACGCATCTTGCCTTGCGGCTCCAACTTTATGCCTAACGACCATCCGCGAGCGCAATCGATCCCATTCCGCGCGTTTCCTCAATTATATCTAAAATGATCCGATAATTATAACGAGCTATACAGTCAGTTTCAAGTTTCAAGTTAAAGGCTTGGAATTTATATTTCTATCTAAATTAAAACACTCTGATAGTCGACAAATTGAAACAAAATGGATTTTTGTAAATAAAAAAAAACGGTTTAATAAAGATAGTTTGACGGCTGGGGAAATACCTCCAGCGAATTGTGTCCTAATCCAAGGACTCATGCCAACAGTGTTTATTTCAAACGATTCGAATTATTTTAAATTCGTTAAATTCATTTAAATTTGTTAAAAATTAATATTTTACTAAATTTTTAAATATTTACTAAACTTTTGAAGGAATATTAATGCAAAAATGTCTTTATTTATTTTGTATAACACTTTAAAAAAATGTATTCTTTTATTTTGACATTTAAAAATGTCTAAAATGACATTAAAATATGATCTAATGACAAATACACATTTACCCATGTGCCAATCGGTTCCTGAGGGTCAAAATAGGTCGGTTAAACAATTTTTTCTATTGAAAAATGTGATTTTACGTGCTAGAATAGGCGCAAAACAAAACGCACGTTGTTTTGGCGTGCTGAACCTTTTGGTCACTACTGCGCATGCGCCCCATCTGACGTCACAGCACTCTTAGGAAGCATAGCTGTGACAGCTACAGCTGGGGACCGTAGTGACATCTGCGCGCGCCCAGCAAGAGTAGCGAAGCACACGCAGTTGAAGCAGTCACGTGACTCAATCCCGCCATTTCATTGGCTAAGAGCAGCTACGCGAATTTCTTGCGTCTCCCTCCTCTTATAATACCCCCACTCTAAGGAGTGTGACATGCGCAGCAGATTGCGTGGCTCTGCTTGAAGGAAGTGGAAGGGAGAGAGATGCTTGCTTGCCTGCTCTTAGCCAATGAGATTGCGGGATTGAGTCACGTGACTGCTCATACCCAGCAAGAGCAGTGAAGCTCACGTAGCAGAAGCTTCAAGCAGTCACGTGACTCAATCCCGCCATTTCATTGGCCTAAGAGCTAGTCTCCTCGCTAACTCCCTTCCATACTCCCTCCTAACAGTGCGTGCCTGCTCTTAGCCAATGAGATTGCGGGATTGAGTCACGTGACTGCTGGAACTGCTTCTTTGCTGTGAGCAGATGTCTCTGCCGTCGCCTGCTCTCTCAGCTGCCAATGAAGCATGGCTGTGACGTCATATTGGTGACTCTTGCGCAGTAGCGACCAAAAAATTCATACGTTTTTGCGCGCCATAACAACGTGCGTTTAGCTTTGCGCCTCTTCTCACACGAGTCACACGTCACAAAACAATTTTTCGATCGAAATAATTATTCATACCCTTAGGAAAATTTGTTTTTAGTGGATTTTTAATAAAAAAAATCACTCTTTTCCCCCGCAGAAAGACAAAATCAACCACAATAATTGCCCTGGAGTAGTCAAAAGTGGCGTGGCCGTGCTCGTTTGAGTCTTTTACAGAGCCGACGTTTCTAATCAAAGAGGCTCAATGGCCCCTAATTTTCGTAGAAAGAGCAATTTCGACCGGCAGAAAGCTTTCTTCCGGATTAATCTCGGTCCTAGCGAGCGAGTCGTCATGTCCGCGTGCGTCGAGGCAGAAATTACTGCACAGAGCAGGGAGTGGAGCAGAGAGAGTAAACAGCAGAGCAGAGGACGGACCCAGGTGCATCGCTTCGCCAAACGACAGAGTAATTGCTCGCCAGTTTGCCAATAATGAGCCACTGTTTGTCTTTTGTTCTCCTTGTTGACACTGGCAACAGCGGCGCTGTGTTTTCGCGTGCAAACACGTGTCTTTGCAAATAATCCGACAATCGGTTTTTGGAATAAACTGCGTCAATGCCAGTTGCATAAATTAATTGGATTCCTGTGCTCCAATTCTCTTGTTTTTCGAAAAATCGCAATACGTAAATCATAGAATTGCTAGAAAAAGATTATTTCTTGACATTTGGATTGTTTAAATTATAAAAATCATCAACTGGTTTGAGCGAAATCATTGGGGCGGATCACGGCAACGCAACCTTGAGAAAAAATGGCAACGCTGGGCATAAGGTAAGCATTGTACAGCGTTTCAAGGTCGAGCTAAAAAACGGTGCCGTGATCCGCCCCATTGAGAACGACCGTTAATCAAAGATGGCGGACAATACGATGTGATTTCATTAATATTTAATTGTTTTAAAATAAATACCTTTTGGCAGGTTTAAAAGAAATTCGATTAGGTTTTAAATAAAAAGGGAATTTTTCGGTGTAATTGTAACTGTTCATTTATTTTTTATTTTTAACTGAAAAAATTGTGTCAAAGTTTAAATTTGGGCGGGAAATCATAGGATAACATTCTTTAAGCAAAATAATCTTACATTCCCGTGGCTCATTTGAAAAAAAAATTCATAAGATTCCTCTCGTCAAGCCCAATTAAATGTTTTTATTTAATTTTTATTATTTTATTTTTTAATTTTTAAATACGGACTCTTCTTTAAAAATCCGAAAACCACTCAAACGTGGTTGCGAAGCACTTGTAATTTTGTGTTAAACGTTCTGATTGGGGTTCTCTATTGATTTCAAGAAATTCGAAATTAAAAATAAAAAACCTTGAATTTTTCCGATTTTTTTTAAATATTGCAAACGCCAAATCTCGGCTTTTAATGGTCAGAATCGCACAAACCACACACCGTTAGACTCGTCGTGACCTCCCCTAACGATCTGAAGGGTTTTTAGGTTTCTCACCCTCTACCCCTTTCAACCAGCCCTGCTTGAATTTCAATTTAAAACAAAAATTATAGTTTTCCTATCGTTACATTCTAATTTCCCAGAATTAAAGAAAAAAAATTAAATAAAGTCCAACAGGTGTGGTGGCAACCCTGTGATAAAAGATCGACAATCGCCGGGGATGATTCGAATCCACTCGAAACTCACAACCCTCGCGCATAATTAGAGCCGCGGGACAATTGTTGCGCCGGCACAATTACCGCGCGGCTGCACACACACACACACACACACACACTCCAGCATTGCGACAGAGAAAATAAATAGGAGAGAGAGAGAGAGAGAGAGAGAGAGAGAGAGAGAGAGAGAGAGCCGCGCGCGTTGTCTGCTCTGCGTTGTGTGCGCTCGAAGAAGCGCCGAGCCCTGGAATTAGCCACCGCACACGAGTGTATACGAGTGCTCACCCTCTCCCTCCCCCTCCCACCCTGCCTCTCGTCGCTGTTTAGAAATTTAAAGTAGTTTCCTGCCGAGTTGTTCTACTCGTGTTTTCCGGCTAGACACAATTTCAACCCTTTCTCTGCTGCTCATCGTCCTACGCAACGAGAGAAACACCGAAAAATCGAAAAATACGCTTGTTGTACATTTTCGCATGGAGTTTAACACTTTTACTCAATTGTACAAAGTTTCGAATTTAATAAAAGTAATAATTCATCTGAGCCCGTCAAGAGGGATTTAAAATCAATGTTCCCCTTTGTGAAAGCATTAAATTTTGTCGCGCACACAAACAGAGCAGAGAGGCGGCGGCGCCGAGATTTATTTCCGCGAGTGCTCTCATCTTTCGCCCCTGTTTACCTTTCATCGCGTGTAGCAAAACTGGGGGGTGCAGCCGCAGAGAAAATCTGTCGCGAGTGAAAGCGAGAGCATCAAATTTCGCTCTCGAATTCATTGTCGCGGCGGCGGCTTCTTTGCAGGGCTAATTTCGGCGGCGGCGGCGGCGCCACTTTATTCCGAAAGAGCAGCAGAGACGACCCCGCCCCCCGCCCGCCCGCGCGCCCGGCGATGAGTGAGTTGAGTGGCTTCTTTGTGCCTCTCTCTCTGAATTTGTGCTCTGATGTCGCGCAGGAAACGGCCCGACCTTTCATGCCTTTCGCTGCCCATTTTGTTCCCTCCGCTCCCCCATCGATTTCTTACTTTGCCACGTAGAAATATCAAAAAGGGACGACCAATTTTCTGGCTCCTGCCAAATTCGCTTTTCGCCCCTGCTGATTTGATTTTAACGAGAAAGGTCGTGAAAATCTTTCAGAATTATTTAAATAAAAAATGGTAAAAATTAAAAAAATGATTGCTTAACAAGTTTAGCCCACCCTCCACCCCTGAATGATTAAATTTCCACTCTAAAAATATTTTTTGTGGCCTGCAAGAGTATTTTTTAAGCCGGGGGTTGCAAGGGGTGGGGGTTGAACATCAATTAAATCCTTTAGTTCTTTAGAGGAGGTCATAACGAGTCCAACGGTGTGCAGTTTTTGCAATTCTGATGGTTTGAGCGCGAGATATTGAGTTTAAAATGTTTGAAAATACGAATTTATTGATTTTTTGTGTTTTGTTAATTTTTAAAAATAAAAATCTAACCATCAGAATTGCAAAAACTAACCACCGTTAGACTCGTCTAAACCTCCCCTTGCCAGCTGAAGGGGTTTCTTTTCTTCAAAAAGGTATTTAATTCAATCAAATTTGAAAAATATATTTTTATTCTTTTTATTTTTGAAATTTTAGTAGGGGTTTGAAAGGGAAAGGGGCAAGCACCCCCTAAAACCCTTCAGTTGGTCAGGGGAGGTCAATGCGAATCTAACGGTGTGCAGTTTTTGCAATTCTGACGATTAGAACCTGAGATTTGGTGGTTTAAAATTTGCAAAAGTCCCAAAAATCGAAAATTTCATGATTTAAAATTTTTAAAATAAAAATTTCCCGAAAAACAAAGAAACTAGAACTCAGAAATTTTCACCTGTGCCTTGGGACTGCGTTTGAGAAGTCTTTCCGGTTTTTAAAAAATTTAAAAGTCACGAAAAACACCTTAAATATGAGAAAATGACCCTTAATGACCTTTGACCTTGACCAATCACCTAAAATTTTGTGTTCATTCGCACAGGCTTAATGAGAGGAATCCAAAACACACCTGAACTTTCAAATTTGACCACGTAGAGATGAGATAATGCGTTCCAAATGACAAAAATATCCCAAAAACCCGCGAAAATTCGAATTTGAACGAAAAATTTACGGTTATTCGTCAAGAGGCAAATAGCGGATGATCACATTGCGTAACAAATTAGATTAGCATCGTTAAGCGGAGCACGTAATTTCCGTGTCGGCACAGCGGAAAAGCAATTGGCGGCGCTTGGTTTTGTTCGGGCTGCAAGAAATTCGGGGCAGTTTGCTTTTACGCGGCGCACGAGGGCGGGTCGTGGCAGCGGCAGTAAAAGCTGCGAGCGAGCATGGAGTGTGCGTTCGGCAGTTTGAGTGTCTGCCCAGCACTTTGGCGCAAACTTCGTCACTGGCCGTTTATTTATAATTAAGTTGATGGCAAAGGTCAGAGCGACGACTAATTATGTTAATCCACTCGGCGGCGAATGAATAAAATTCACAGCGTCCGTTCCATCTCATTAACTTTGCAACTTGCCACTTTATTGCGCGTACACACAGCCGCAAAACTCGAGTTTATGCGCCTTCTGGGATTGCCAAATTCACTTTATTATTGTGCGCCGAAATAAAAGCTAGCGACATTTATTTTTGGCCCGCGCTAATCCCGATTTAATGGGCAAACTTTAAACTTTGTCTGCGCCGCAGCCGAGAACGCCGAGAACGCATTGCGAGAACGAAAACTTTCGCAGCGCACCACTCTAATTCGGGCTTTGATTGGCACCCGCCCAGCCTAATGACCAATTTTGCCTCCGTTCCACGTTCTGTCCCTGTTCTCAAAAGGCAAAGGGATGAATTTTGGCTCGATGTTTAAAATTTTCCCGCGTTTTCGGATTCGGAAATCGTTAAAGACCGTCTTTGACGAAGTTTCTGAGCCCACCAATCGATTCTTGAGGGTCGAATTAGTTTAAATGGATATTTTTTCTGTCCAAAACGTTCAGCGCAACGTGCGAACTTTTTTCCCGCCAAAACTATAAGAACGTATTTGCGAGAAGTGCGCATGCGTCAGAGCTAGTTTGAGCACTTGCAGAGAGACCACCTGAACGAATGACTTCTTTGGCAGATCCAGCCAGCTCTGACGCATGCGCAGTCCTCGCAAATACGTTAATTTAGTTTTGGCGGGAAAATAGTTCGCACGTCGCGCTGGACGTTTTGGACAGAATGAATATCCATTTAAACTAATTTGACCCTCAGGAATCGATTGGTGTGCTCAGAAACTTCGTCAAAGACAGTCTTTAACGATTTCCGAATCCGAAAACGCGGGAAATTTTTAAATCTTTAAACCAGGAGACAAGAATCGACTTAATTTCCCGACCGGCGCTATCAATTATTCCCCTCCACGGAATATTTCCAAGGCACAAACGAAAGGAAGGCATCAATCATGGCCGAAATTGTGGCGGGGCTATGCATTTGAATGCGAAGGCTCTTGACGACGGCCGGGTTGGCTGCAAAAGAAAAAAAAAGTGCCGGGATAAGTAGCGTTTCATGCCGCGAAATTCCGCCATGTATCACATGGCATAGTGCGTGAATACCAACTCGCAAGAATAATAATCTTCCGGGGGCGAGAGAGCGAGCCAGGCTTTTAGCTGCGGGAGAGAATTTTTCAGAATTCCCTTGCCGCGGGCTGACACACGCGCGGCGAGGAGAGCAGTGATGAATTTTGTAAATTACTTCTGAGAGATCATCGAGGAAAAAAGGCATTTCGGTAATGGAGCCGGCTGCTCTGCTCTTTCCCATGACTAATCGTGCTTTTAAACACCCCCGAGCCCCCCGACACACCCCCGCGCGCCAAATTATTTATCGTCTCGCCGCGCGCGGCTGTGTGTAAATTTATAAACTGGCCTGTTTTCTATATATGTATGCTCTAATCGCTTCTTCGCCCCGACCGGTCGCTGAAATATTGGCCAGATGACTCCTTTGACAGCTTGCAAATTGAGTTACGTGCCTCGAAAGCAGCCCCGCAACTCAATGCTCTCTTTCTCTGTGTAAACACAACCGATCCCTCCGCGCTGCACGTGTTTCCATCAGAAAGCGAATCCGAAATTGAGCGACTTCTAGGAAATAAAAACACTTGTGAAACGAATTGGAAACGGCTCAAATATATAAGAAAGCGATTAACCTTTAGAAAAACCCACATTAGACCCCCTCCCACCTACTGGAGGTATCATATCAATTAAGGGATTGTTGTGTCACGCAATTAAAGCAGGGGAAGACCGCTATATGCTCAATTTTTTAATATTCTTCCACTTCTGTAGCTGGTAGTGGCGCTTAAATCGAAAAACCTAACCTCAGGGTCGGTCAGGGTGTGTCAAATTTTTCCTTTCTTCAAACTTTCTGTCCCTAATTTCTACTTTAAATATCTTTCCTTCAAATTTAACTGGTTCAAAACGATTTCTAAGCTTTCCCCTGCATTCTAAGATCTTCAGGAGGCTTTGGAACCTTCGCCCCTCCCCTAATGTAAGTTAATTTTAATTTTTTGCCCTGAAATTCTCAAACTTGTCACTAATTTTTGGTTGTTTAATGATATATCAATTTTTTAAGTATCTTAAATTTCTTCAAACCTTTCAAACTTCCCCTCCTCACGTGTTATCACCTAATTTTACCTCTAATTTCCCCTTACCCTTTGAAAATTTTACAAATAAACTCGTCATAATTTTTCATCCTTACAATTTCCTTAATTTTAGTTTTTGTCTTTATTTCCCCGTGATTTCCAGCTGCTCAGGAGGCGTTTAGACCTTCCTACCCCTCCCCTTACTACATAATACTTCAAAAACCCCTTAGGGCTTCTCGGGCTTCTAAAATTTCTTTACTGCGTATCTGTTTTCTTCTCCAATTACCATTTTTAAATATTCTGTGAACAAGCACAAGTATTCTCCTTCCTATACCCTTCTTACTTCCCCTCCCTAGGTCAGCAAAACATTTTTACTTCAAATTTTGCACTCTTAAATATCATCTCCCTTCTTTTCTGACTTAATTAAACCTTTCCAAAAGCAGTACCCTTCGTTCTTCCCCTTACCTTTTGTTCCTTCCCCTACAAATTGCTCAATTCTATGAAACAAACACATCCATATGAAATGCAGCCAACTGAACTAGAAACCAAAAATCATTTTCTGTCATATTTTTAATTTCATAATTAAACTAATCTACCAGAAGATTAAATTCCTTTTTTCCTCAACTTTCGCTTATGGAGCGTAACACGAGCACAGCATTTCGCGGGCAAAAAGCAATAGCAATTTGTTTGCTCCGCGGCTCTCTGTGTGATCGAGCAGGCAGCCTCCTCGCTGGCTGTGCTCTCCCTTTCGCCGCCGCCGCCGCCGGGGGGCGAATGCTCGGTTCTATATTGCCTCTCGTGGATTGCTCGACGCGAATTTGCATGTTGCCTCGCTCCAATATCTCGCCCCCTATTATTTTCGCTCCCGACCATTGCCGGACGATCAGCCAGCGCGATTTTTCTTATCGAGCAAGGCTCACCCTTTTTTGCAATTATTATTCAGACAGGCTGAAAATTTACTCTTGCCCGATAAATTTCCCGACGTGAGCTGCAACATTTGTTCAACCGCCAGCTCTGAATCTATGTTTTATCGATTGATTTCTTTTGTGTTAAATTTTAGAATAAATAAATTGACAAACATTCAAATTTGTGAATTAAATAATAAGAAAAGAGAAATAAAAATTGTAGAAATTAAATTTTTAAAGCTTTGTTGGTAAAAAAAAGTGAACAGCTGTTAATAGGGCAGTGGGTCTTGAGTTCAAGTGGCGAACTGCATGTTAATTGGCTCCGTATTCGCGGCATACGGCGATAAAAACAGCCAGCAGGGAAAGAGCGAGGAAAGAGGGTGCAGCGGCCTTGTTCTCGTATTGTTTACCCACTTTTTGCGCGATGCGGAACACCGCAGAGTGCTTTCCTCTCTCCCTCTCGCGTGCGCAGTTATCGAATCATCGCTCTGTCTTAATTGACTCGATTAATTTGGCTGCCAACGACGCCTCGGAGACGCTGCTCTCCGGTCTCGATCGTTGGCACGCGTTTTAACTCCCCTTTTGGCCACTTTTTTGAGCACACATTAATTTTAAAGCTTTGTTCCAACAAGAAAAATTCAAGAAATTGACCATAAACCACTTTTGTAATTTTATTTTGCTTATTTTATACAAAGACCATTTTATAGAAAAAAATTACACAAGTTAATCAAGAAAAACAATTATTAACATCGTGAATATTGAACAGTTTGCTTCATTATATTATGTATTCCATTTCCGAGCGATTTTTCAGACAAATTTCACACTTAAAACCAAATTCTCTGAACTGCGTCCCTCACCACAATTGAATGGCATTACAATGACTTATTTAATTTCATCGCAAATTTGTCTCATTATTTGTATTTACTAGCTCTGCATGATTTCAAGTGCGATTGGTACAATCCAGAACATTGAAATTTACTCTGGCAGCGAATGCATTTTTTTCTGGTCAGGTGTTTCGATTGCATGTTGGAAACAGTTACATCCAATTTGCAAAGTTTGCACACCTTGAAATTGTGAAGGCGTTTAACATGCATCCTCAACTCAAACTCCACGGAGAAAAGTCTTTCGCACATTTTACATTTGATGGATTTTGGCATATGCCTTCTAGCTATGTGCAGTTCAAAATGATCTTTATGACTTGTTTTGTAATCGCAATCATTGCATTGCAATTTTTTAGCCTTGTCATCTTTCCCGTGAACAGAATCGAAGTGAGTTTTCATTTCAATTTTTGTTTTCAAAAATGAAAGGCAACCAATACGAGAGCATTTTACAGGAAAATCTTTGTGAACGTGGCGAACATGTTTGTTGTAGTTGGATGGTCCCTCAAATTCCTTTCCACAAAAACTGCAGTTGAGTTTTTCTCGTTCCTTTGAATTCTCGTGGACATTCTTTTCGTGCTCTTCTTTTTCTTCAGGAGTGTGGAAATAAGTAGCACAATTTTTATTCCCACATCTGATGGCTTCCTTGTGCACTTTCTTCATATGTCCAGATAAGTCATAGGAATGTTTTAAACTTTTCTCGCAGTAAATGCAGTTCCATTTTTTCGAACCTCTTTCAGCTTCAACAATTCGCCTTTCTTCGCCGTCCTTTTGCGGCAGCTCTATCTTCTCCAACTGCACCCAACATGGCTCCAATTTCCCCTCTAAAATTTAAAAAATACGTTTATAAACTTTTAAAATTCCAAGCGTAAAATTTTACCCAAATAACTCCTCCGCAGTTCCTTCGCTGCATCGTCTAAATCCAAATTCCACCAAACCAAAGACTCGTCCACCATTTCATCGAATTCCCTTAGAAATCTTAAATTTTTTAAATATTGAAAAGAATTCCAGCTAGAAACTAACTCGGCGTCCCAGACGCAAAAGTAGCAAATCAAATCGTCGTCTTCGATTTCCTTGACCAACTCGTGTCCACAGACGTTGAGAAACCAATTCTTCAGTTTCTCCTTGTCTACGTGGACAGCCTGGACAGCACCGTCCGCCGTCGGACGCTCACAAATCAAGCACAATGTCTTTTGAAGCGACATGTCTAACAGACTGCCTGAACCTGAATAAAAGATGGAAGGTTCCAGGTGGCTACTGTGGCTAGGTGGTTCAATATCGCAGCGCTGCTCTACAGAGGAGCTGTTGAATCTTATTGCTCCTCCTTCATATTTAGGAGGGAAATTTAAAAATTAGCGAGTACATATATAGAATCAGCTGCAAAGGAACTTTGGTGAAACACCCAGTATTTCTATTGCATTTTTATAGAATTATTCTGATTCATTTAGCTTTCATTCCCTCATTTTTACTGTCCTGTAATTTATTACGCATGTATTCAGCCCACATATTTAATGAAAACAAAAATAAAATACACGCTTGGTAGTACAGTATACAGCAAATGGGATGCTTGCAGGTTGTTGTTGATCGGTGTAATAACACTTTTTTGCCACATTCTCAGCTGGCCCAAAGAAAAAATTTCAATAACAATTTAGATAACGCTTTCTATCTTTATTTAAATATAAGCTCGTCTCACAATTGATCAAAATAAAGCAATTTGTGTTTGTCAGAACCTTTATTGTTTTTATAAATGTTGATTTTCTTAAACAAATATTTATCCTTTTTAATTGACATGAAGAAATTTTAATCAGACAAAGTGCATATAGATTAAGAATATAATAGTGAATAAGCATGGTTGAATCTGAGTTCATGTCTTCTGTATCACTTAATTAGCGTTTGTGTTTTTTTCTCATGTGATAAAGCAGGTGGCATTTGAAGTTGAATGATTCTGAGCACTTGTCACATTTAAATCGTGTCTCTCTGCATGATTTCAAGTGCGATTGATACAAACCAGAACATTGGAATTTGCTCTTGCACCGAATGCACTCTTTAATATTTAAGTGAAACATTTTCATATGATTGATAGGAACACCCAATTTGCAATGTGTACAAACCTTGAATTTGTGGACTCGCTTAACATGTATCCTTAGGCTAAATTCAGACGAGAACATATTTTCACACATTTTGCATTTCAAATATTTCGGCAAGTGCTTGCAAGATATGTGTTGTTCCAAATGAGGTTTTTGCATTGCTTTGTAATCGCAATCATTGCATCGAAACTTTTTAGCTTCGTCATCTTCCCCGTGAGCAGAATCAAAGTGAGTTTTCATTTCAATTTTTGTTTTGAAGAATGAAAGGCAACCACGAAGAGAGCATTTCACAGGAAACTCTTTGTGAACTTTGCGAACATGGTGGTTGTAGTTTGATGGTCCCTCAAATTCCTTGCCACAAAAACTGCATTTGATTTTTTCTCGTTCCTTTGAATTTTCGTGGACATTCTTGTTGTGCTCTTCTTTATCTTCAAGAGTGAGGAAATAAGTAGCACAATTTTTATTTTCACATCTGATGGCTTCCTTGTGCATTTTCTTTAGATGTCCAGTCATTTGATAAGAATATATAAATCTTTTCCCGCAGTAGATGCAGTTCCATCTTTTCGGCCGTATTTCGCCGTCATCATTTCGTCTCTCTTCACAGTCACTTTGCGGCAGCTCAATAACCTCCAACTGCACCCAACACTGCTCCAATTTCCCCTCTAAAATTGTGAACAATATACATAATTAACTTTTAAAATTTCAAAAGTTTAAAATTTTACCAAAGTAATATTTCCGCAGCTCCATTGCTGCATCGTCCAAATCAAAATTCCACCAAACCAAAGACTCGTCCGCCATTTTGTAGAATTTCCAGAGAAACCTGAGGGAAAATTCCTTCAATAAAATGGAAGAATTCCTGAATTCTGAACTCACTCGGCGTGCCAGAGACAAAAGTAGCAAATCAGATCGTCATCATAGATTTCATCGGCCAACTCGTATCCACAGACGTTGAGAAACCAAGTCTGCAGTTTCTCCTTGTCCACGTGGACAGCGAGGATAGAGCAATCCGCCGTCGGACGCTCGCAAATCAAGCACAATGCCTTTTCCAACGACATTTCAGCTGAACTACCTGAACTGGAGTGAAAGGCTCCAGGTGCGGCAAACTAGTGCAGCGCCACCCTTAGGGGAACGATCTAATCATTTATGCGCCACTTTTCAAAAGTTGTAGCATAAAGACTCGTTTAGATTGATAAAATAATAATGAATTTCAACCCGAAAATTCAACAATTTTTGTATTTGGTCTGCATCATTTCCCTCTTTTTATTTAATGTTTTAAATTCTTAAAATCAACGATGTTAATTTCTAATTCTGAGATAATTGCTTGGAGCAAAAGTGTGAAAGGTGGATGCAGGTTCCCGTGTTTTGTATGTTATTGTTTATCCGGAATTAAGTGCAAATATATATAATACTCCACACGCAGATGACATTCTTATTTCAAGGAAAAATCTACCAATATTGATTGACCTCATTAATACAAATGGTGACAAAAAACAAACAATTAAAATTCTTATGATGAAGTTTTATTTTAAAGTATTTTAAACAATTTAATCTGAGTCCTTGTGTTCTGTCTCACATTTACCGTCTGTGTTTTTTTCTCATGTGATAAACCAGGAAGCATTTGAATTTGTATGATTGTGAGCACTTGTCGCATTTAAATCGTGTCTTTCTGCATGATTTCAAGTGTGATTGGTACAAACCAGAACATTGAAATTTGCTATTGCAGCGAATGCACTTTGCAATTTTCAGGTGAAAGCATTTTATATAATTGATAGAAACATCCAATTTGCAATGTGTACAAACCTTGAATTTGTGGACTTGATTAACATGTTTCCTTAGACTAGATTCAGTGGAGAACATATTTTCACACATTTTGCATTTCAAATATTTCGGAAAATGCTTGCAAGCTATGTGCTCTTCCAAATTAGATTTTTGCATTGCTTTGTAATCGCAATCATTGCATCGAAACTTTTTAGCTTCGTCATCATTCCCGTGAGCAGAATCAAAGTGAGTTTTCATTTCAGCTTGTGTTTTGAAGAATGAAAGGCAACCCTGATGAGAGCATTTTACAGGAAAATCTTTATGAACTTGGCGAACATGATGGTTGTAGTTGGATGGTCCCTCAAATTCCTTGCCACAAAAACTGCACTTGAATATTTCTCGTTCCTTTGGTTTCTCGTGGACGTTCTTTTTGTGCTCTTCTTTTTCTTCAAGAGTGTGGAAATAAGTCGCACAACGCTGATTTTCACATCTGATGGCTTCCTTGTGCATTTTCTTCATATGTCTTGACAAATGACAAGAATTTTTAAATATTTTGCCGCAGTAAATGCATTTCCATCGCCTCGGTGGTATTTCAGCTTCATTAATTCGTTTTCCTTCACCGTCACTTTGCGGCAGCTCAATTTGCTCCAACTGCACCCAACACTGCTCCAAATTCCCCTCTAAAATTAGAAAAAATATATAACAAAAAACTTCTCAATTCCAAGAGCTTAATTTAACCAAAATAGTTCTTCCGCAGTTCCTCCGCTGCATCGCCTAAATCCAAATTCCACCAAGCCAAAGACTCATCCGCCATATTGTCGAATTTCCAAAGAAACCTTATAAGGAAAATTCTTTAAATACAAGAAATTCCTGAATTCCAAATAGAAAAACTCACTCGGCGTGCAAGAGGCAAAAGTAGCAAACTTTGTCCTCGTCTTGGATTTCCTCGACCAACTCGTGTCCGCAGATGTTAAGAAACCAAGTCTGCAGTTTCTCCTTGTCCACATGAACAGCGAGGACAGCGCCGTCCGCCGTCGGACGCTCGCAAATCAAACACAGCACCTTTTGCAACGACATGTCAGAAAGACTACCTGAACCTGAGTGAAATAAGAGGGAAGGTTCCAGGTGGCTACTATAAGCGATCACAGCGCCGCTTTTAGGGAAGAAATAAAAATTAAAAACATTTGAATGCTTTCAGCGGCATTTGTGTTATTATTGAACTTAAGAATAATTCTTTCTAACAACATTTTATAAAGTTCCTGCTCTCTTGCATGCTAATTACTTCGTTTCCCCAAGAGTAATATCCTGTCCAATCGATCAAACTCGTTTCTCCCCTGTCACTATCTCCGATTTTCTAACAAGTGTGTCGCGCGCCTTTCCCCCGCGCGCCGCGATTGATCAATTTCCTCAATTCAACAGCCGGCGCGCGCGAACTTTTGGTGTGGAAAGGGCAAAAGTGTCTGTTGCTCTCGTCGCCGGCGCCGCGATTACACCGGCCTATAATGATAATGCAGCGGCGGCGACGGCGGCGGCGGTGGCGGCGCTAAAAGTTGATAAGCTGCCAAAGTTTGCGCTCATTTTTCTGCTCAGCCGGCGGAGGGTGCGAGGGGGCGCGGCCGATAAATCTGAACACGGGCCTTTAGTGCTGCTCCATCGCACGGCCCTTATTTATCGTTCTTAATAGCACGCCGACCCTCGCTTAATACCTCTCGGCGTTAAATTATAAAAAGGCGCGCCGATAAAGACGTCGCACACTTTGGCGAAACAAGCTTTTCCTCCGCCCCTGCGACTCCCCAGCCTCTGCTCTGCTCGCCGTAATTTACTTATTATTCTAATGCGCGACGGCCCGACCGACACAAAGCGGCTCTCAAGCTGTTTAAATTTGATCTCGTTTGAAAGCCGTCCGACCGCAAGGCTGATGTTGTCACTTTGTAAGCCGCAAAGTGATTTCTAAACACACCTCAACCGCGCTATAAGCGATCAATCAGGAGAAAATGCTTTCAAGCAGCAAACAGTGCAGCTTGTGGAAGTTTAATTGGTTAAACTTTACAAGAAAAATGCTTGCAGATTTCTTTACGACTTTTGAAGTGCTAATTAATGGTCTGAAAATTTCCCTACCATGCTCATAACATCCCCTGGCGGCTCCTTCAATCGCAAAACTCTATAAATAATTTTTCTGGTTATTTAAAATCCAATAAATTTATTTTTATAAAATTAATTGTATTAAATTACAAAGTACTCAAATGTAGGAGATATTTTTCTTTAAAAACTCATTAAAGATCCACTAAAACCACATTTTTGTGTGCTCTAATTGATTCCTGAGGATCTAAATCGGTGAGTTCATATTTTTTACGATAGAAAAATGTTTTTTGAAGTGCGATGAGATGCGCAAAGCGAAAAACACGTTTTGCTGCCTCTCTCTGACGTCACATCTGCAGCTGGAGCTTGCGACAGTAGCGACATCTGCGCGTGCCCAGCAAGAGTAGCGAAGCACACGCAGTTGGAGCAGTCACGTGACTCAATCCCGCCATTTCATTGGCTAAGAGCAGGCACGCGCGTTTGTTGCTTCTCCCTCCTTCTGTAATACCCCCACTCTAAGGAGTGTGACATGCGCAGCAGAGCCACTGCTTGAAGGAAGTGGAAGGGAGAGAGCCAATGAGATTGCGGGATTGAGTCACGTGACTGCTCATACCCAGCTAGAGCAGTGAAGCTCACGTAGTAGAAGATTCAAGCAGTCACGTGACTCAATCCCGCCATTTCATTGGCCCAAGAGCTAGTCTCCTCGCTAACTCCCTTCCATACTCCCTCCTAAAACAGTGCGTACCTGCTCTTAGCCAATGAGATTGCGGGATTGAGTCACGTGACTGCTAGAACTGCTTCTTTGCTCTGAGCAGATGTCTCTGCCGTCGCTTGCTCTCTCAGCTGCCAATGGCAAGCACCAAGCAAGGCTGTGACGTCATAGGAGTGCCGCATGCGCAGTAGCAAGCGTTTTGCGCGGCAAAGCAACGTGCGTTTTGCTTTTCGCACGTCACTAAACATTTTTCGATCAAAATAAATATTTCCCCTACCTCTTTCGACCCTCAGGAATCGATTGGAATAAAAAATGGTGTTTCATTGGGTCTCTAAAGTTGGTTTATTTCATAAAAAACACTTGCCCATTAAACAAAATATTTATAGCGACGAAATTTATGATTTTTCTTATGAAAAGCTTTTAATTCTGTATCTCTCCCGTTTTTATATCTATCTATCTGGAAAGTCATCTGCAGCAGTAGGGGGCGAGAGCAGCAATTCGCTATGGGAATCGGCTGCTATCGCGGCAGCTCGAAATTAGTGTCTTCTCCGTGCGTGAGCGTGCGTGTGTGTGTGTTGGGAGCAGCAGTTTTGCCGGCGTCTTTGTTCCCTTGTTCGGTCGTTACGGACAAAGAGATAAAAAATCGGACGTCAGGCCTTTTCGGCACACACTACACTTTTCTCTTTTTGCCGCTTTCTCTTTCGCCCTTTCTGCGAGCGCAGATAAAAGCGGCGATTGTTCAGCCCGACAGCTGGAATGGCTCGCCAAATTAAATCGGTTTTAATTTTTTGCCCGAGTGCATCGGCGCAACAAACGAGAAATATGGCCCTTCGCTCACAAATCGAAAGCAGGATTATAGCAGATTTTTTTTTGGCCTGTTTCGAGCACGAAACGACTCGGGCGTGCAGCACCAGCAGCAGCGCCGAATTTCACAAGTAATTGCGTCTCGGCAATATTTCCCCATACGCACGCAGTTTATTCTGATCAATCGTAAAGAGTAGCGCCGTTCGCGTTTTTTCTCTTTTGATCTCAAAGCTTCGAGAGAGAGAAAAAAAGACAGAATTTCTCATTTTCAAGAAAGATGTATTTCCTTTAACTCTCTGGTTTTAATGGCTTCGGTTGGAAATTAAACTATGCAACCACTCTGATATGAAATTGTGGTTGAATAAGATGCAAAAATAGGAATATTTATGATTTTTAAACACAGAAATGTTTTTTTCCAGGAGAAATTTGATAGAAACCTACATTTTCAAAATTTTCTGAATATTTCTGTGTATTTGGGGTCATATGGGGGCGTATTATCAATGAAGTTTTGCAAGAAAAATAAAATCTGAGAGTTATTAATTTTTAAAATCATAAATTCGCAAAATGTGACATTTCAAACTTTGATTTTCGGGGCCCAGGTGGGACCCTATGGGCCGGAGGGCCCCGATTAAGGTACCAATCGACGCCCTTGAGTAAGACGCGTCTGCCCGTGTGCAGTTTTTCAAAATCGGACAATTTTTAGAATTTTTAAAAATTATTTTCAGCTGAATTTTCGAAAAAGTCAAAATTTCCAACGAATTCCGCCAGCCATATTTCCGTTTCAGGCCAAAAATTAAAAAATTGCTTTTCAATCAACGCGAAATTTGTCTGGGGTCATTTTAAGACCAAATACGAGCCGATTTGATTAAAATCCTAGAACTAGATTGATTTTTAACTTTGAAAAACGTGATTTTTGCACTTTGTCCATGGGAAATCGAAAATTCACCATTTTTTTCTTAACAGAGAAAACTTAAAGGATCTAATCAACTCCATTGCATACAAAATACTACTGCTGATATGGAAACCAATTTTCAGATTTTTCGGCCGCATATAAAAAATTAAAATTAATTATTTCGGTTTTTTGGCTTCTCGTGACAAAAAAGATTTTATTTTTGTTAAAATTCAACTGTATGTCCGATCATTAACCACGACCCCTCATTGGACAGGTCTTGAACGGCGCTTCAACCTGGGGTACCCTAATGACCTTTTTCAGGGTGCCCCGACCTGAGATCCGCTTCCAAGCTGGATTTTAATGCTTTTTTCAATAATTTCGAGCGCATTTGACAATACTCGGCAACGATTTTTCACTCTTGCCTGTCACCGACCTTCCTCAGGTCGCACGTGACCTGAAATCGATCCCTGGACTGTTTTTTACATTAATTATCAAGTTTTGCAAGAAAAAATCCAAGTATTTAAATTAATTTATTGCTTTCGCTTCAAATTCACCATAGAGAGCCATCAATTTCAATTCCAGCCATGCACTATTGCTAATTCGAAACAGGATTAGACACAATTCACCTGCACCGTATATAGCAACTCAATCTCATTTGCAGTTAATGAGCAGCGACCGGCGCTCGGCGAGAATCGAACCCGTTAATTCGTGGTTCGGTGCCGGCAGAGACGGCTTAATTGTCGTTGTCAAAGGAGATCAATGCTCTTGAGCAGCATGTTCGCCGGCACCGAGGGTGCGCTGCAAATCTGCACGCAGGGGTTGCGACACGATGCCACTCTAACTCTAGATTGCATTTTGATTGCGTGCCAATGATTTAATTATCGATGAGGGTTGACGCCGGCTATACGCGTTTTTCCCCTCACACGCGCGACACCCTATACGTGTTATCAATGTTGGCACCGTAAGGGGTTGCATAGGGGTGCCGTTTGCCATGTAAATTGTGTGCTAATCGGTTTTTATGGGGGGTGGGAATGAAAAAAAAACAGATGAAACAATTTAAAAGACGTGTTTTGGTAAAGTTTGGAATTGTTTTTCCAACGATTTCATTTTTTTTCTAAGCTCTCAAGTAAAATATTCTTAAAAATTCTTTTATCTAAATTAATTTAAAATGCAAATAATTTATTTTTTAACATTTTTAAATTTAGATTTTAATTAATAATTATTTTAGCTAAGCAAAACAATTTAAAAATATTTTCTTTTCGCGTGTACCTGCAATTAATAAAATCACGTATCATTACGAATTATAAAATAACCTTCGTTTCTATGAATTTCAATCATTTTGGAGCAAAAATTCAAACAAGTCTATAAAAAAAGGAGAATTGAGCGTGGTGTGTTGAACATCTCCGCGGGGCATCGGCTATCAAAAATACATCTTTTCCCCCGCACAGTTCCACAGGCGGTTGGATGCTTTTGCGTGTCTGTTTGCCTTGGCAAAAGTTCCATCTCGAGATGCTCTCTCTCTCTCTCTCTCTCTCTCTCGTCGCCGCCGAAGACCACAAATCTGCCGTCGTCTTTTCTCTTTGCGCCGGTCGGCATAATGATTTTTGCCAAAGCTGTCTCAGTCAGCAAGAATAAAGCGGCGGCGGCGGCTGTGCAGGCGGCGGCGGCGGCGGCCGGGAAGTGAATTCGAGTGTTGCTCGGGGCGAGAAAGAAAAAGAAATAAAATGCTTTTGCATCCACGCGCGCGCGACGCACACACTCGACACTCGACCGAAAAGCCAAAAGGGAAAGCAGAAAGCAGAGCAGGCAGATCGTTTATCGCTCCGATGCGAGCGGGGGAAATACGCCCGGAAAAAAAACTGCACACACAGAGCCGCTTCCGATCGGATTTCATTAACGAGAAGCCAGAATTTCGGGTTTATACGAAATAAATTTTAAAATTATAAATATGGGAAGATTTTATTCTATAAATTTCATATTTTTTAATAAATTTATTCACCACGCAGATATGATTAGCCCGGTAATTAGCGAATCGACCGTTAGATAGCACATCAGGCTAATTTAAATGTAACAAAATACGCGGGAATGAAATTATTAGGTCGGCACGCCTCTTTTTCAATGCTTCTGATTGGTCGCTGGACTGTCTCATGATTTGCCTCCATTATTTCGACGCCATTTTGACTTTCTGACCAGCCAAGAACCAACACAGATCGCGAATCGGCCCCCGGTGGGAATTACGGCTGCGCAGAAGGTTTTAAATTGGGTCACGCATGCGCAGTGATGAGTTTAAGAATTCCTGTGAGATGAAGAAGCGATCTGGACATACTGCGCATGCTTAAGATGCGCACAAAATTACTGCGCAGCTTCCAAATGGGTTAATTTTTCAAGCTGACTGATATTTTTGTTGTTTTTTCTTTACTATAACAGCTGATTAGCCCGGTAATTAGCGAATCGACCGTTAGATGGCACGTCAGGGTAATGGAAATGTAACAAAATACTCGGGAATGTAATTATTATGTCACACACCTCTTTTTCAACGCTTCTGATTGTTCGCTGGACTGTCTCCTGATTATTTTGACGCCATATTGAATTCTAACCGGTGGGAATCGACACAATCGCAAACCTGGCCCCCGGTGGGAATTACGCCTGCGCAGAAGATTTTAAATTCGGGTCACGCTTGCGCAGTGATGAGTTTCAGCCTCCCTGTGAGATGAAGAAGCGATCCAAACATACTGCGCATGCTTGAGATGCGCACAAATTTACTGCGCAGCATCCAAATCGGCGAATTTTTCAAGCTGACTGATATTTTTGTTGTTTTTTTCATTACTAACAGCTGATTAGCCCGGTTATTTGCGAATCGGCCATTAGATGGCACATCAGGCAGATGGAAATGTAACAAAATACGCGGGAATGAAATTATTAGGTCCGCACGCCTCTTTTTCGACGCTTCTGATTGGCCGCTACACTGTCTCCTGATTATTTCGACGCCATATTGACTTCTGACATTCAAGAACCAACACAGCCCCCGGTGATTGAAAGCAAATATATCAGCCCCTATAAACTAGGGGTTGGACAATAACTTTGGAGGCATGCTGTGCCGTGCGTCTAATTAAATCCGGGGCCACCGCGCGCGGTGATGGAATTTTAAATCGTCTCATTAATTCGTCAGACGCACAATGGCTTCAAACTCGGAAGACAAAGTTGCGCTGAGGCGGCGACAATGACGGAATGCACTCTCTGCGTCTCATCCATCACGAGCCGAAATTTAGGCCAATTCTCGGCTGCAAGTGCAATCAATCTTGCAGTGCACTATTTAAACGCGATCAAAGTGAATCGGCCAGCAGCTCGTTAGCAGCTTTTGTTTGCCAAGCTCTCTGTTTGCTCTATTGCGGTTTTTCAGCGGCAGAATTGAGCCTAATTTCTCCACTCGAGCCTCGAGTCGAAAAGCAGCCAAAAGCAGAAAGAGGGATGGCTTTTGGCACAAACTACGCACAAACTACGCCAGTCCAGCCTTTTACCAAATTGTTTATAAACAAGGCGCACTGCTGGAAATGTGATTTTGGGGAGGAATCAACCCCTAAATAATGTTTCATAGGTCAGAAGTCAACAAATATTCACTTATTCTAACTTTAAATATCATTATAAATTTTTAAATTTGTTTTATTAAATATTTTAAGCATTTAAAATATTTATTTTCTAAATGGAAACAGGATGAATCCAAAGAATATTCAAATTGACGAAATTTAGAGCCGTTCTACCGTTAAAAAATAGAAATAAATTCTTTTGAGGATTAAAATTTGAATCATATTATTTTTAAAAATAATTTTGACATGCATCATTCGAGACATATTGATTTCCCAAAAATAAATGTAGTATAATGAAAAATAAGGGGATTTAAGTTTGAAATTAAAACTGGAATAGTTTTCTCTAAACAGTCATTTTATTTAAATTTAGAAGACTCAATTATTTAAGAACAATTCGAGGCGAGTAAGGGAGAAGTACTGAAGAAAATGATTATATTTTATGTATAAGCTTGCGTGTGATTAGAATGAGAAGAAGTTAAAAGCGCGGGGTGTCATGTTCCGCAACACGTAAATCACGGCCGCACGAATTATTGGCCAATAAAACGGAATTATCGCGCGCATGAATATTAACGGCGGCACTAAAAAAGCAGCATCATAAAACGCACTCGGGCGCGAATTCAATATATTTTATATATATTCGCGCTTAAGAAAGAAAAGGAAGTGCTGTTTAATTTGCTCGCGCGCGAGTATAATACACACGCAGCAGCAGCGGCGGCAGCAGAGGGCGCCATAACTCTCGCTGGCTGGGCGGCCAAATTATTTCCAGCCAACGCCGCACGTGCGAAAACCGAACGGAAACGCAGAGCATTTTTCCACTCCAATTATATTCGCTGCTCTCCCTCGAGACAATTATCTTCACCGTATATAAACGATGGGGTCGCGGATTTTACTCTTTTTTCTTCGCGCCTCTTTTGCCAGAAGCGAGAATGGATCTGCATTTAATGCGTTTCGAGATAGTTAAAAAAGCGTGGTATTTAAATTTTCAATTTAAACCTCAACCTGGATTAGTCTGTAATAAAATAAAGGACGTTGAATTCACCAGTTGCATAAACCCTAAGTGTTCGAAGCCGCCAATTAACAGATGGTGCCACCGTAGACTTTCGATTTTAAGGCTCTTCCGCTGCGATTTCAGACTCAATCTAGCTACTGTGCATTCTTTAATTAATTTGCTATTTTTTGACGTGCTGAAAACCAAAATCGGTTCAGCCAATCGCCGTAGAATCGTGAAAAACTATTTTTTTAAATAAAAAAATCTTTTCCAACGTTTCTACGGCGAATGGCTGAACCGATTTTGGTTTTTAGCACGTCAAAAAATAGCAAATTAATTAAAACAAAGCAAAATAGCTAGATTGAATCTAAAATCGCAGCGGAAATGCCTTAAAACCGCTTAAAACAAACGCAGACAAAACGAAAATAAAAGCATCACGTAATGATATAGTTGTGAGAGATTAATTATTATTGTCACAATTTTAAAAATCAAATTTAGTAATCCTGGAGATTTAATACAACAATTTATTTTTGATTAAATTCTAACTGTAGAGCACAGCCGGCTAGTCAACATTTTATACATTTTTCTTGACAAATATTCCTGTTAGCTGCGTCCTTCAAAAAAAGACCATTCCTCTGATTATTCTAAAATATGTTTAAATTAAATTAATTTCGTTTAATACAATTAAATAAATGCTTTGAAATTATAATGATCATAAATATAAAACATTTATTGTTAAAAGAACCTGAGCAAGAAAATTTGAACTTAAAAAATTGAATTTAAAAATAATTCTCTGGTCATTCCTGAAAGAAATCTGAACATGAAAATAATTATTTAACCAGAAAAAAGGTGTCAATTACCTTGTCATTTTAGTTTTGATATCACGAGTGACGTCATTGATGCTCCAGAAGTCGTCTTGGCAACGCCCAGATGCGATTTTCCTCTCACTTTATTGGATTGTCATCATCCTCAAGATCTTTTTCATTTCTCTATCTTTGTGAAGACTTATCAATATCATTTCTATTATTGTATTTCCCTTTGAGATTACGATCTTCAACCCCGTGGCGCATATAATTAAATTGGTTCTCAGTTCTATAAAAAGATATTCATTGCCTTGGCGTGAGTTTCAATTAAATAAATTCGGCTCAATAAACTCGCCAGAGCACGGTGCGATTCGTGCTCTTTGCACCCATACTGCGGATTATTTTATTTTCGCTTGTGTTTGTCTTGCTAATTTGCAGAGAAAAGTAACGAGACGCAGCTGCATTTAAATTGCAAATTTTTCCAGCACTGGATTTCTCCTTTTGCCGCGGCCTAATTTAAAATGCGATTAATATTCATTAGGCGTGGGTAATAAAGTGCAGCGAAAAGAACTGCCGCTGCTGGCAATTTTTCCACTTTAAATATTTAATTTGCCTGTTTGTTTGCTCGCTAACTCTTTGAACTCGGCTCCCAGCCGGCTCATTTTCGGCTGTTTAAACAAACTTTCGTCGGCGGCAAATAACGAAACCGCGGAGATGAGTAGCACGCTTAATTATTAAGACGAGAAATACAGAGAAAACTAAACTTTGCAGCAGATCCTGCGCTTTCTCCCAAGTGAGGTTACGAGCGTGGCTTCCTTTTAGAGGAAAATTTATATTTTAAAGTAATAAAAATAATAAAAAATAAAAGCTTGAAGGGCTTTTGAGGTTAAAGACCGTCTTTGACGAAGTTTTAGAGCTCACCAATCGATTCCTGAGGGTTGAATTAGGTAAAATGGATGTTTTTTCCGTTAAAAAAGTGCAGCGTGACGTAAGAACTTTTTTCCCGCCAAAACAATAATAACGTTTAAGCGAGGACTGCGCATGCGTGAGAGCTGGCTGGATGTGTCAAAGAAGTCATTCGTACAGGAAGTCTCTCCGCAAGTTCTCAAACCAGCTCTGACGCATGCGCAGTTCTCGCTTAAACGTTATTATTGTTTTGGCGGGAAAAAAGTTCTTACGTCACGCTGCACTTTTTTAACGGAAAAACATCCATTTTACCTAATTCGACCCTCAGGAATCGATTGGTGAGCTCTAAAACTTCGTCAAAGACGGTCTTTAATTTTAAAAAAATATCACAGGCCTGAAAAATCCACAAATTCACAGATAATGAGCCGTAATGACCTTCGACCTTGACCTATAACCTTCAATTCGATGATCATTCGATCAGGCACCGCCAAAATTTGGCGTTTGATTAGCACAATTGTTTGGCTGGACCGATTCCTCTACATTTATTTCATTTTCCAGACGTTCAAAGGTAGCAATAACCGGCTCTGAAAGAATGCGTGGGCGGACGATTGGAAATTTATAGCACACACATACACACAATTTTTCCGTTTGAGTGGACCGCGCGGCGAAGAAGCAGTTTCGGCGGGGAAAATCAATCAGGCGCGCGGACAAAAACAGAAAAAGTGGAACGGAGCAATGTTTGAACTGCAGAGAGCATCAAACGCGCGCGGCACAGAGCGCAGAAGGGATGGAAAAAAGTTTCCTTGGCTACGGCACGCGCGTATTTATTTTTCTAGTCGTGCTCTGTGTCTGTTCATTTCCAAGTACAAACAAGCTTTTTTTACTACGCTTCGCCCTCGGCCGCGCGGACTGAGAATTATACTTGGAGATAGTAATAAAAAAGCAGCTGCGAGGGAAAACAACGCAGCAATTTGAATATTCTCTCAGCGCAATTTGGTACTACTCTTACTTGGCCGAGAGTACCGCATAAATATTCAATTGCGACACGATGTGAATAATTATGTTTGGTCCAGCAAAACGGTTTCTGAGTTTAACTGTAAATGCTACTGGCGTCAATCTGCAGGATCTTTGAGGTTTATCCATTTCGCGCCTAAAGCATTAGTTTTTTTTATTATAATTCTTGATTCTCCCTTTGAGTGGCGCTCCGATAACCTATAGCCACCTGGAACCTTCCATATCATTTATTCTGATTCAGGAAGTCTTTCTGACATGTCGCTTCAAAAGACGCTGTGTTTGATTTGCGAGTGTCCGACGGCGGATGGCGCTGTCCTCGCTGTCCACGTGGACAAGGAGAAACTACAAGAGTGGTTTCTCAACGTCTGCGATTGCGAGTTGGCAGAGGAAATCACTGACGACGATTTAATTTGCTACTTTTGCGTCTGGCAAGCCGAGTGAGTTGAAAAGAATTCAGGAATTTTCTCGTTTTTATTTTAGGAATTTTCCCTCATTTAGGTTTCTTTGGAAATTCGATGGAATGTCAGACGAGGCTTTGATTTGGTGGCCCAGGAGTTTGGATTATTTGGACGATGCAGCGAACAATCTGCGGAATTACTATTTTGGTTAAATTCACGCATGGGTAGTTTTATAGATTGTTTATTTTGTTATTTTTTATAGAGGGCAAATTGGAGCAATGTTGGGTGCAGTTGGAGAAAATTGACCTGCCGCAAAGTGACGGCGAAGAAAGACGAATGGATGAAGCTGAAATACGGCTGAGGCGATTGAATTGCATCTACTGCGGGAAAAGATTCAAATATTCTAGTCATTTGTCAAGACATATGAAGAAAATGCACAAGGAAGCCATCAGATGTGAAAATCGAAAATGTGCTACATATTTCCACACTCTTGAAGAAAAAGAAGAGCACAACAAGAACGTCCACGACAGCTCAAGAGAACCAAAAAAATTCAAGTGTAGTTTTTGTGGCAAGGAATTTGAGGGACCAACCAACCACAACAGTCATGTCCGCCGTGCTCACAAAGATTTCCCTGTGAAATGCTCTCATCATGGTTGCCTTTCATTCTTCAAAACAAAAATTGAAATGAAAACTCACTTTGATTTTGCTCACGGGAATGATGACGAAGCTAAAAAGTTTCGATGCAATGATTGCGATTACAAAGCAAGGCAAAAACCTCATTTGGAACAACACATATCTTGCAAGCATTTGCCGAAATATTTGAAATGCAAAATGTGTGAAAATATGTACTCCACTGAATACAGCCTAAGGATACATGTTAATCAATCCCACAAATTCAAGGTTTGTACACATTGCAAATTGGTTGTTTCTATCAATCATATGAAAATTTTTCACCTAAATATTAAAGAGTGCATTCGCTGCAAGAGCAAATTCCAATGTTCTGGTTTGTACCAATCGCACTTGAAATCATGCAGAAAGACATGATTTAAAAATGTAACAAGTGCTCAAAATCATTCAACTTCAAATATTATCTGGTCCATTACAATAAGAATAAAGCACAAACGCTATGTGATACGGACTAAAGTTGCACTGACTGTAAATCATTTTTTAGTATTATGTTTTCTCTCAATGAAATAAAAAAATATAAGTATTAATTCAAAAGAATAAAATTTATTAATAAAATAATCAATATGAGTCTTTTATTAAATGCGGAAGCAAACCAAAATTAAATATTAACGAATTTTCAGATGGAATTATAATGAATTTTATTTTGTCCCGCCAAACTGTCAGATTGCTGCTACTTAACATGAGGTGGTGGCAGGGCATCGGTTAGATAATTTCCCTAAGGGTGGCGCTGCACTAGTTTGCCGCACCTGGAACCTTTCACTCCAGTTCAGGTAGTTCAGCTGACATGTCGTTGCAAAAGGCGCTGTGCTTGATTTGCGAGCGTCCTACGGCGGACGGCGTTATCTTCGCTGTCCACTTGGACAAGGAGAAACTGAAGACTTGGTTTCTCAACGTCTGCGGACACGAGTTTGCCGAGGAAATCCTAGACGAGGACACAATTTGCTACTTTTGTGCATGGCAAGCCGAGTGAGTTTCTTAATGGAATTTCAGGAATTCCTTTAATTTAAGGAATTTTCTTCTTTAAGGTTTCTTTGGAAATTCGACAGTATGGCGGATGAGTCTTTGGTTTGGTGGCCACGGAATTTGGATTTTGACGATGCAGCGAAAGAGTTGCGGAAACATTACTTCGGTAAAAATTGTATTAGTTTATATTAATTTTATTTTTTCGAACAATCGTTTTTTTAGAGGGAAATATAGAACAATGCTGGGTGCCATTGGAAGAAGTTGATCTGCCCGGAAGTGAAGAAGATGAAATCGAACAGAATGTGGAAGAATTGGAATCTGAGGCACAATCCAATAGTTGTTCACAAAAGAAAAAATGTTTCTACTGTGGTAAACTATATTCACACTCGCACAATTTGTCACAGCATGTAAAGAAAACACACAAAGAAGCTATCAGATGTGAAAACCTTCGTTGTGCCACATATTTCCACACAATCGAAGAAAGGAAAAAACACAACGAGGAAGTGCATGAAAGATTGAGAGAACGGAAAACATTCAAATGCGATTTTTGTAGCAAGGAATTCAAAGGCAAGAGTTATTATTGTCATCATGTTCGGCAGGTGCATCGAGAATTTCCAGTAAAGTGCGCTTTTCGTGGCTGCGTCTCGTTTTTCAAAACTGATGTCGAAATGAGGGCACACTTTAACTCTCTTCATAAAAATGGTCATGCAAAAATGTTTGATTGTGAATATTGCGACTACAAAACAAGAAATAATTGTGATCTACAAAGACATGTTGCTAGAAAACACAAAACAGAAAAGCCATTCAAGTGTGACAAATGCGGTCGAATGTTCTCATCGAAGAATAGTTTGTCAAATCATATGAGTTTCAAGCATGTGTTCAAACGCTGCAAAATTTGTACCTTAGATGTTTCCGTCGGTTATTTCACTAAACACATTAGAATGGTTAACTGTGTTCGCTGTAAAAAACAATTTCAGTGTTCAGGTTTGTACCAATCGCATTCGAAAATGTGCAGAGAAACTTTGTTGAAATGTTCCAAGTGTCCTAAGAGCTTTCAAATGCCTTATTTGCTTGTTTACCACATGAACAGAAAACATGGAAATCGCGATTGGCGTGGCTTGGAGCACAAAGCTCTCGGATTCAAGTGTGGACCCTGCAAAAGGTACTACAAAAGTGCGAAAGTCTTGATACTGCATTCTAACAGGATGCACAACCATGCAAATTTGAAGCATTGTGCCCACTGCCTAAATAGGTTCTCTTCCACTTTTAATTTGAAAAACCATCTCGCAATGAAACACAGTTTTTTGGAGCTCAAATTCGAGTGTGATGAATGCAAAAAACAGTTTCTTTCCAAATGTTTACTTCGCAGTCATATAATGGCAACACATTTAAAGTCCAAAAAGAAAAGTGTGGAATTTGTGGAAAATCAATCCTCAAATATTGCATGAAATATCATTTGCTAAAAATGCACGGTGTTTACTAAATATTCTAGATTTCAAACATATCAAGAAGTTGTAATGGTAATTCTTTCAATTAAATTCAATATTGATAAATAAAATATTTTTTATTAATTGATTCCTGTAGGAGTCGCATATCCTTTCGAGGTGTCGCTCGTCCCGGGCCCTACACTGCCGCACGCCGAGTGTGAGCGTCAGGACAAATGAGGACGACTTTTTTAATCATTTTTCCTCGTTTTCGGGCGAAATGTGCGCGCCGCACGGGCTGCAGGCAGAAGCAGCAGCTTTTAATTCATGGCCGGCTCTGGGAAAGATTTATTCGGTGCGTGCGGCAGCCGGAATAAATTTGCGCGCGCCATCCCGACACGAATTTGCATCATGATTTTCAATGCAAACCCTCCAGGCCCGGCTATTTTTGTTCCGTGTCGCCCTGATTAAGCTGCAAATGAGACCGTTTAACGACTTTTTAAGTGTGGCTGCGCCTGAAGTTTCCTCCGAGAGCAGGGGATTTTTGTTCTATTTTAAATTTAATTAAACAAAATGAAAAATATTTCTTGGAAGAAGGTTGAAGACCGTCTTTTACGAAGTTTCTGAGCGCACCAATCGATTCCTGAGGGTCGAATTAGGTTAAATTGATGTTTTTTCCGTTAAAAAAGTGCAGCGCGACGTAAGAACTTTTTTCCCGCCAAAACAATAAATACGTTTAAGCGAGGACTGCGCATGCGTCCGAGCTGGCTGGATCTGACAAAGAAGTCATTCGTACAGCCGGTCTCTCCGCAAGTTCTCAAACCAGCTCTCACGCATGCGCAGTTCTCCCATTTACGTTCATATTGTTTTGGCGGGAAAAAAGTTCGCACCTCACGCTGGCCTTTTTGGTCGGAAAAAATATCCACTTTACCTAATTCGACCCTCAGGAATCGATTGGCGTGCTGAGAAACTTCGTCAAATCACGAATTAATGTAAAAAATTAACCCGCAGCAAACTCTACGCAATTCGGCTCAGTCAGAATCGCAGTTGAAAAGCCGCGTGCTTTGAAAACTTTGCACTCTGCCGAATGGGTTGCGGAGCGTGTCAAACGAAGGCTGAATTTCCAGTCCGGAAAGTATCACATCGGCTGGCGGCGGCGGATTAGCTCAAAGACTCCGTATGGGGGAGAAACCGCCAGCAACTTTTCTCTTTCTCTCTCTCTCTCTCTCTCTCTCTCAGTCAGCAGGTGATAACGCACAATTTGCGGTCAACCTGCTTGCCTGCCGTGGCCGGGCACACGTGTTGGACGGCCGAAAAACACTCGAGGCGTGACCTTCCTTTTTCATTTATGTGAAAGGCCTCAGCCGCCGCTCCGGCAGGACGAGAGGCCGCCTCCAACCACCCGAAAATGACCATAGCAGCAGAATTATGAAAAAGGGGATATTAAATTTAAAAATAACGACGAAATGTTACAAAATTTGCGCTCGACGTAATGGCTTGGAAAATTTATCATGAAAATAATGAATATTTTAGTTGTTATTTGTTTACTAACAGCTGATTAGCCCGGTAGTTGGCGAATGGATCGTTAGATGGCACGTCAGGCGAATTGAAATATAACAAAATGCGCGGGAATGTAATTATTGGGTCGGCACGCCTCTTTTTTGACGCTTCTGATTGGCCGCGGGACTGCAGTCTCCTGATTGGCCTCCTTTTTGACTTCTGTCACGCGGGAACAAAACACAGATCGCAATCCGGACTCTGGTGGATTAGATTCCTTTCGCTGAGCCTGATCAAATGAATATTCAGGGGTCACTACTGTCAATTTTTGTTTCTAGAATATGTTCCTTTAAGTCACTCTATGAAATTTTCAAACTCGTGAGAAAGTTCTCGTGAGATATTCTTCTATAATTTTGAGAAATCTCGCTTTAAAACTCGAGAAAATCCGATTTTTAAAAATTGTTAACTCTGAATCTTGAGTTTTAATTAATAGAATTGCACAAATTGCCCTCCATTAACTCGTCTCAAACTCTCAAGTGTTTAGGGGGTTCTTAATTCAACCCTTTTTAGCTCTATTTTACAATTTCAGTTGCTAAAAAACGTTACACTCTGGAAGATTTCTCTCGTTTATGTCGAATTTCTCAAAATAAACTCTTCTCGTCAGTACAATTTTTATTTTTTTAAGAATTAATGGGAAAATTCGTGTACTCATCTATCATCTCTTCTGGCAGCTGAATCCGCAAAGATCAGTACTCACCTAGAACAAATAGAAAAAGTTATTTAATCTTTAGAACATCTCAAAATCTCAGGACAAATTTAACTGGAAAATTCAGCTGTGTGGATTTTTAAACATTTACTGGCTTGAACAAATTCAATGGAGGTTTAATCATAAGTTTTTATTACATTCCAGACACAAATATTTATGGAAATTGAAATTTGGATTTAATTGTCTAGAAATAATCTATATTTTTTTCTGTTGAAATCCTAAAATTAAATGAACAGGATTTTTTTCTGGCTGTAAGAATGGAATTAATTAAACAAAGAGTACTGTTTCCCATATTACTACAATTTTGGGACTGTGCAATTAATTTTTTGCACGTTAGGGGAAGAAAAATCTTAATTTTATCCTTGAAACTAAAAAATAATTATTAATTAAATATTTTGGAACTGCTTAGAATTTTAATATTCCTACAAATCGAATTAAAAACAACAATCAACCATCCAAATCTCTCAATTTAAAACGAAAAAAGTCCCTTCTGATTTTCGGGAGAAAGGCAGTTTCCCTGCTCTCTGACTGGGTCGGGGGAGTGTGTGCGGTGCATGTGTTTTATTTTTTACTATTCGGTTCGCCCGGCGTCATACATGATACAGCAGAGGGAGAGAGAGAGAGACAGGCAGGCAGCATTGTTGTCGCTCGCAGCGCCAGCTCTGTGTAAATCTCCACCCTTTCGCAATCCTTTTATGCGTGTATATCTCGAGTCTCTCGGTCGCTCGCTCGGTCGCCGTAAAAAACGTATATTTACATGCGCACGGATACATTTTCTCGACGGCTCACTCGCTTTTCGAGGGCGCCCCGGATTATTAAAGCTGCAGCAACACGCAAACACGATTCGCACCAGTGCACAAGACGAATGGCCTCTTTTTTCCGTTAATAAACACGCTGGCCTGGATTATCGTGAATTAACACGTCCGTGTAAGACAATTATTCGAGCTCGTTTAGCAATTAGCGCCTTTCCCTCTAATTGTTTCAACAGCCGGCATTTTGTTTCGCACAATTGCCAGGAGGTTCTTTTGCATATTTAAATTTCATGATTTTCTGTTTTTTATAATTAAAAGAAAATTAAAAACATTTCCTGCTTGTGTAAATAAATTAAAATTCCATTATTTCCCAACAATTTCGAGCCAATCCAAAACAAAAACACGACAAATTTGAGCAGGGTGGAAGCAATGTGAGCTGAAAATTAAAATCGATAATTTTCCGCGAGGGCAAAGCACGCCCAGCACATGTCCGCGTAAAATGCAAATTTTCACGAGGGTTGATATTCAGAGCAAAAGTGTGATTATACATATATTTTTTATTGTGTTAGGGAATCCAAAACCGGACCAAGTTAATAAAATCGATTTTTGTTTTTTTTCCTTCTGTTGTGTTGCGATGCCAGTTGCAGCTGCAGGAAATAATCTAATGCCGTTTTCAAAATTTCTAGAAAAAAAACTGAACACTTGGTTTGAACCAAATAATAGTACTATTGGTTTACGCAATGGTAATACATTTTTACAGTGTATCAATCCTCTTTAAAGATGTATTGAGTTAAATATTACAACAAGAGGCATGAAATATGCAGCTTCTGAGTTTACAAATTATCGGGAGAAATTTTTGAAATTGCTCCTGCAGGAAAACATTCAGAGAATGCAGCCGAACAATCCGATTTCTCTTCTTTTTCTTTTCATTCCATCGCTGGATCGAGTGAGGAGAAAATGTTTTTCGTTCACGCTGCTCCATATTTTGGCTATTGAGGACAATTTAATGCCTGGAACTTGAGGTTGGTATTATTTATTCTGGTTTTCTTTGTTTAATGAAATTTTTTTTAAAGGAATTATCCTTCAAGTGACAAGAGCGGCCTGCCTAAAACACAAACTATTGAAGGAAGTTTAAAAAAGGTATAAGGATCCTCTGTCGAACAGATGGGTTTATTCTGAATCTATGTCTTTTGATTTTTACCAGCTGAGAATTTTAACTTCTCCTAGTAAAAATGCCGCGAAAGCAAAGTCTGACGTCCTATGGGAAAAAAGAAGAAGACGAGAAGGAAGCTAAGAATAGGAAAAAATGCATCTACTGTGGAAACAACTACTCATCCTCATGCAATCTCACTGCGCATGTAAAAGAAAAGCACGCAGAAGTCTCAATCAGATGTACAAATATAATTTGTGCTACCTATTTTCGTACTGAAGAGGAAAGGAAGAAGCACATCGAGAAGGTGCATGAACAGTCTAGGGAACGACGAAAACATCACTGCATCATTTGTGGAAAAGAGTACTCATATTATAGGGATTGTTTGAAGCATGTCGAAGAAAAGCACAAGAAAAATGTATTCAAATGCTCATTTTATCATTGCTGTTCTTACTTCTTGAATGAAATTGAGCTGGAAACCCACTTAGACAGTCAGCACAAAAAAGATAAAGAGTATAAAATCTTCAAGTGTAAGAATTGCGATTATGAAACAGGGATAGAATGCAATTTTAAAAGACATGTTAATACTATGCATGGAAAAGAAAGTTTGGAATGTGACAACTGCAAGAAGAAGTATTCATCTAAGGCTTCTTTGGAAAAACACATCAAACGCAGTTATATAATATTGAAAAAATGCAGATTTTGCACGCAAAAAGTTCCAAGGATTGACGAACATTCGAAAAAAAAGCAATGCAAGCGGTGCAAAACAGAGTTTCTGTGTTCTGGACTCTTTGCAAATCATCAGAAGGACAGAAAGGATTGCAAGCCACCTTTGCAGCAATGCACCAAGTGTTTGAAGGTCTTTTCAGACAATTGGAATTTAAAACGCCACACGAAGAGCAAGACTTGTCAAACCCTCAAGTCCAACATTGAACAAGAAATGCAAGAAGCAACGGAAGAAGAGCGGTCCAAACGAGATGGTTCAACTGTCCCACCCAAAACTCAAGAAGAGACCTCCAACTTGATACATTGCGCGCACTGCCCTGAGAGTTTCCCTCGTTTCAACGCCTTGAAACGGCATCTCTTTTCCAAACACGGTTTGATTGACGGAAGATTCGAGTGCGAGCCGTGCCAGAAGAAATTCCTCTTCTTGAAGAATCTTATTCAGCACTTTCGAGTTGCACATATGAAAACAGATTGAGATTTCCAGATTTTAGATTAGAAAGAGATTATACTGTCCAGTAAATGTAAATAATTTGTAAATAGTTGTGCAATGAACTTTAAAATTTAAGCTTAGCATACTCAATGCAATTTCTGTATAAAGACTGAAGATCGTGCACATCTTCTTTTGTAGCAAAATCATTTCTCAAAATAAAACTTAGCCAAATACAATTGTAATCACGTCATTGGACTTAACATCAACATTAATTAACCTTCAAAACAAAATTCATGATCACAATAACTATAGCAGCAGAGAGAATACTAAATCATCAAAATGAAGGTCCAGATTTACTCTCATACCTATCGTACTCGATTAGAATTTAGAAAAGAAGAAATGAGACCAAACCAAAATGAGAAATCTCGGAAGAGGCTACTTTTATGTGGCAAAAAAATAATCTGCACTTGACACTGACATGCGAAAGTGAAACTGAAGGGAAAATAAAAAAATAAATATATATAAATAAGCAAATGTAAAATATTTAAAGTTATCGAGCCAGTAACTCAAATATTCAAAACGCGTTCTATATTAGACAGGGGCCAAATAGTTGAGAGTTTTGAAACGTGACTAATGATTGGATACAATGTAGAAAAATGTGACGCAGGATCACCGGTTCTATACCTAATTCTATTCTAATTAATTAATTCCAATTTATAGGGGGATTGATTAATGCATCGGCAATACAGAATTTTTTCAGCATTAGGGGTGGATTACGGCCACGCAACCTTGAAAGGAAATGGCAACGCTGGGCTAACGCATTGTACAGTGTTTCAAGGTCAGGCTAAAAACAGTGACGTAATCCGCCCCCAGATCCTCTTTAAGGAAGTTGTGTCGATTATTCACAACGCAATGCATGGTATCGGACATAAGAATTTTAAAAAGAACGGGAGAAATTTTTGAAATTGCTCCGAAAGGAAAAACATTCAGTGAATGCAGCTACACAACCCGATTTCTCTTCTTTTTCTTTTCATTCCATCGCTGGATCGAGTGAGGAGAAAATGTTTTTCGTTCACGCTGCTCCATATTTTGGCTATTGCGGACAATTTAATGCCTGGAACTTGAGGTTGGTATTATTTACTCTGGTTTTCTTTGTTAATTGACATTTTTTTAAAGGAATTAGCTTTAAATTGACTAGAGCAGCCTGCCTAAAAGACAAAAACTCCCGAAGGAAGTTTGAAAAAGGTAAGGATCCTCTGTCGAAACAGATGGGGTTATTCTGAATCTATGTCTTTTGATTTTTTTCAGTTGAGAATTTTAACTTTTCCTGGTAAAAATGCCCCCAAAGCAAAGTCTGACGTCCAATGGGAAAAAAGAGGGAGACGAGAAGGAAGCTAAGAACAGAATTAAATGCCTCTACTGTGAAAATACTTACTCAACATCAGGAAATCTCACAGTACATGTCGAAAAAAAACACAAAGCAGTCGCAATCAAATGTAAAACTGGAAAGTGCTCTGACTATTTTCACACTGAAGAGGAAAGAAAGAAGCACAAAGAGGATGTGCACGACAAGGCTAGGGAACGACTAACACATCCCTGCATCATTTGTGGAAAAAAGTACGGACGATATAGGGATTGTTTGAAGCATGTCAAAGAAAAGCACGAGAAAAATGTATTCAAATGCTCATTTTATCGTTGCTATACTTACTTCTTGAATGAACAGGAGCTGGAAACCCACTTAGAAAGTCAGCACAAAAAAGATCAAGAGCATAAAATCTTCAAGTGTAAGAAATGCGATTACAAAACAGGGGACTTATCCAATTTTAAAAGACATGGTAACACTATGCATGGAAAAGATAGTTTGGAATGTGACAACTGCAAGAAGAAGTATGCATCCAAGTATTCTTTGGAAAGACACATCAAACGCAGTTATATAATATTGAAAAAATGCAGATTTTGCACGCAGAATGTTCCTAGGATTCACGAACATTCGAAAAAGAAGCAATGCAAGCGGTGCAAAACAGAGTTTCTGTGTTCTGGACTTCTTGCAAATCATCAGAGTGACAGAAAGGACTGCAAGCCACCTTTGCATAAATGCACCAACTGTTTAAAGGCCTTTCCATTTAAATGCTTATTGCAACGCCACACGAAGAGCAAGACTTGTCAAACCCTCAAGTCCAACATTGAACAAGAAATGCAAGAAGCAACGGAAGAAAAGCAGTCCAAACGAGATGGTTCAACTGTCCAACCCAAAACTCAAGAAGAGACCTCCAACTTGATACATTGCGCGCACTGCCCTGAGAGTTTCCCTCGTTTCAACGCCTTGAAACGGCATCTCTTTTCCAAACACAGTTTGATTGACGGAAGATTCGAGTGCGAGCCGTGCCAGAAGAAATTCCTCTTCTTGAAGAATCTTATTCAGCACTTTCGTGTTGCACATATGAAAACAGATTGAGATTTCTAGATTTTAGATTAGTAAGAGATTATTCTCGGTTCAGCAAATGTAAATATTTAGTAAATAGTTGTGCAATATGCACTTTTAAATTTTAGCTTAGTGCAATTTGAGTAAAAAGACTAAAAATTCTACGGATTTTGTATAACCAATTTCATTTCACAAAATAAAATTGAACCAAATGCATGATGTAAACACGTTATTTGAATAATATCAACGTCCAGATTTACCCATTTGCTGATTAGAACAGGAAAGAGGACAAAACAAAATTAAATTGAGAAATCTTACATTTTTTTTAATAAAAAGGAGCAATGAAAAATTGAAAAGTGGTGAATGGAAAATGATTAGCCATCTGTGAGAATTGATCGCAGACGCGAACTTTGTGCCGCTCTCGGACTTTTGTTGGGCGTGAAATGATCGCTCACGCGAATATAAATATCAAACGCGCGCGTCGGCGGATGAGAGAGAGAGAGAACGAGAATAAGAAAGAGAAAGCGCAGGAATATGAAAGGAGCGGCGTCCCGGGAGAGTTTGCAGAATACATAGCTCTTCTGGCTATGGTATGTATTGCGAGAATCATATTTCATCTGGGGAAATAAGAGCGAGAAAGAGGAAGAGAGAGACAAAAGAAATGAGTGAAAAGAGCCGAGGCGAGAGAAGATGTCACGCGGCGCGCAAGGTGCGAATCTCGCGCCGCGCTGGGAAATTGTCTCGATGGCTCCATTGGCCCGACGCCTTTCTATACTCTTTTACACCCCGTGAAATGAGAATTTCACCATCGCGTTCAATTAAATAATAAACAGAATTATAATTTTCAGTGTTTTTTTGTTTACCAGTAAGAGACGCACGAAACGCAATCATTGCAACTCTGTGAACTTTTATCCCATTAATAGAGTGAATTCAGAGGATTTTTTCCGATTTTAAACGCGTTTTTCTGCTCGGTTAGCCCGGCGGATTATTTTGTGTCAAAGCTTTTTGATGTGGAATGGAAAGCAGCGCCTGCTCCTGTCGCGAATTGCACCGGATTTGCACTATAAACGTTCATACAATCAGAAATGCGTGAGTAGGGCTGCCAAGGGACTTGAAAATTAATTAATTTATTCTATAAACAAAATCATTTTTTAAATTTAAATGAGATAATTATAACAATAATCCCTGCTGCAAAGCTCTTTTAGTATTCAGTCGATAGCAAGACATTCTTAAAATTCTTCCACCTCATTTTTGACCTTTTGCACACGTGGCCACCCTGTCGGCTCTGTTAAATATTATTTTTCATTTTTCGCATTGACGCGTAGCTTTTTCGATACCGCGCGTTTGTTGTTTGCGAGCACAGCAGAGAGAGAGAGAGAGAGAGTATTAAAATTTCATTCGTGGCTTTTGCACTCGTCATTATATAGCAGAAGCCACTTTTCACCGATAAAATTCCGAAAAATGTCACAACAAAGCCCAGTTTGCCAACTTTAATCTGCTGCCTTTCGGCGTTTGTCTGTCAGCGAATGCAAAATGAAACAACATTTTTCTCTGGTGGAAGAAAATGAGGTGCAAATAATGTTTAGAGATAGACTGCAGCCGAAACTAAAAATATCCCAAGTTGCATAGGGTAGTTTTTATTAATTTTAATAAACTAATAAATCGATTAAGTCGATAAATAGTCGAATTTTGTAATTTTCTGCAATTTTAATTTCTAAGGAGCCACGCCTCTTGAAATAAATCAAACGCAAATAATCACCAGGGTCCGGATTGCGATCTGGGTTGGTTCCCGCCGGTCAGAAGTCAATAATATGGCGTCGAAATAAAGGAGACGGTCCAGCGGCCAATCAGAAGCGTCGAAAAAGGGGCGTGGATACCTAATAATTTTATTCTCGCGTATTTTGTTACATTTTCATCAGCCTGATGTGCCATCTAACGGTCAATTCAGCAATTACCGGGCTAATCAGCTGTCAGTAAAGAAATAACAACAAAAATAACAGTCAGCATGAAAAGTTCGCCGATTTTGAAGCTGCGCAGTAAACTTGTGCGCATCTTAAGCATGCGCAGTATGTTCAGATCGCTTCTTAGTCTCACAGAGAGGCTGAAACTCATCACTGCGCATGCGTGACCCAATTTAAAACCTTCTGCGCAGGCGTAATTCCCACCGGGGGCCGGATTGCAATCTGTGTTTGGTTCCCGCTGGTCAGAAGTCAATCTGGCGTCGAAATAATCAGGAGACAGTCCAGCGACAAATGAGAAGCGTCGAAAAAGAGGCGTGCCGACCTAATGATTCCATTCCCGCGCATTTTGTTACATTTCCATCAGCCTGATGTGCCATCTAACAGTCGATTCGCCAATTACCGAGCTAATCAGCTGTTAGCAAAGAAATAAAAACAAAAATATTCATTGTGCTGACGGCATTTTCATGATAAATTTTCCAATTCAAATTCATTTTACGTTTGAAACTTTCCCGCCGTAATATACCAGACGCCATATAATTTAATATGAATCCGGACCGTGGTGCAAATAATAAATAATATTCCTGCTGATTTGTCGTATCTATTGACCCCGAAAGTTCCGTGATTCAGCGGAACAAGGCTCAATTAGAGTTTTGTTTTGCGTCCGGACAACCGCTGCCGCTGTTGTTGTTGTTGTTGTTGCTGCGATTCGGAGGAAATCAGCAGAGGCAAAACAATGGAGGCGGCTCTCGTGTGCTGATGGAAATTCGCAAAAGTCTGCCGCATGGCTGCGTCACGATGACAAAATACGCTTTGACAGTGATGGATGAATGCTTATTATGTGCCGTCGCCGACGTATTGAAACGCTGCCGGCTGCTGAAATTGCAATCGCGCGCGGCTGCTCTGCCTTTCGCGCCCCGCGATCGATTATCCCCCGCGCACACACACACACTTTTGAATATTATCGAAATACATATCAATTATTGCGCCGCGTGTTTTCGGCCAAGTCTCTCTCGTCGATGAGTGCTTTTTAATTTTTTTTTTATATTTTTTGTAGCCATTCCCTCCGAGGACGTGGCATCAATCAAACTGTTGATTTCCGCGATCGAGAGTGACGCGTCAATTATTCCACAGACGCAAACGTAACCGAAACTGACGGGCTGCTTTGACAAATCAACAACAGCAGCCGGACGCTTTTCAGCTGATATTTGGGTTTTTTTTCGAAGCTGAAAAGGAACGGGAGATGCAGATTGTGACAGCAGCCTATAATCGATAAATATACACGGATAAAAAGGATAAAAATGTTTATTGAGATTAAAATATATTTGCAACAGTTGTAAAATCAATAATATTTTGAATAAATATCGATTTCCCACACAAGAACCGTTGATTTTTAATTTTGCCGCTTAACGCAACTTAATTTATTTCTTCCCAGTAAGAGGCGCATCGATCACATAGCCACCTGGAACCTTCCATCTTCCATTCAGGTTCAGGTAGTTCAGCTGAAATGTCGTTTCAAAAGGCGTTGTGTTTGATTTGCGAGCGTCCGACGGCGGACGGCGCTATCTACGCTGTTCACGTGGACAAGGAGAAACTGAAGACTTGGTTTCTCAAGGTGTGTGGACTCGAGTTGCCCGATCAAGTCAAAGACGAGGAAAAAATTTGCTACTTTTGCGCCTGGCAAGCCGAGTGAGTTTCTCACAGGAATTCAGGAATTTCTTCTATTTAAGGAATTTTCCCTTATTTAGGTTTCTTTGGAAATTCGACGAGGAAATGGCGGACGAGGCTTTGGTTTGGTGGCCCAGCAATTTGGAATTGGACGACGCAGGAAAGGAGCTGCGGAGTAAATACTTCGGTAAATGAATATGACTGTTAATTTTTACCATTTAAATTGTTTTCATTAATTTATTGAAGAAGGTAAAGTGGAGCAGTGTTGGATTCAGTTGGAGAAAGTAGAGCTGCCAAAAAAAGAAGACGACCAAATTGCGAGAAATGCACTTCGACGATGGAAATGCATTTACTGCGAGAAAAGATTGAAATATTCCAATGAACTATCTGGACATGTGAAGAAAATGCACAAGGAAGCCATCAGATGTGAAATGAAAAATTGTGCAACCTATTTCCACACTCTTGAAGAAAAAGCAGAGCACAACAAGAATGTCCACGAGAAACCAAAGGAACGAGAAAAATTAAAGTGCAGTTTTTGTGGGAAGGAATTTGGGGGACCAACAAAATACAACCAACATGTTCGCCACGTTCACAAAGAGTTTCCTGTAAAGTGCTCTCGTAAGGGTTGCTTGTCATTCTTCAAAACAAAAATTGAAATGAAAACTCACTTTGATTCTGCTCATGGGAAAGATTACATGGCGAGAATGTACAAATGCAATGATTGCGATTACAAAGCAATGAAAAAATCTCATTTGGTAGTTCACATAGCTTACAAGCACCTGCCGAAATATTTGAAATGCAAAATGTGTGAAAATATGTACTCCACTGAATCTGAACTAAGGATACATGTTAATCAATTCCACAATTTCAAGGTCTGTACATATTGCAAATTGGTTGTTTCTATCAAATATATGAGTAGCTCTCACCTGAAAATTATAAAGTGCAGTCGCTGCAAATGCAAGTTCCAATGTTCTGGTTTGTACCAATCTCACTTGAAATCATGCAGAAAGACACGATTTAAATGTGACAAGTGCTCAAAATCATTCAATTTCAAATGCTATCTGGTCTATCACATGACAAAAAAGCACAAATGCTAAGTGATACAGAGCCCATAAGGGCTTCAGTTGATCGCAGTTATTGTATTATTGTTCATTTTGATTGATATTAACTATTCACGATCACTATAAACATAGATAAATAATATTTGCTTAAGAAAAGAAGATTGTATTATTTGCAGACCAAAAAAATGTATTTCTATTAATTTCTCTGCTTTTTTGAGAGACATGACATCATGTTTTTCTTATTAAAGTTTGAAAGATTTTATCGAATTTTGAAATTAATATTAAATTGGTAATCAAATGGTTACGATGAAGGCAAAGAATGTGCTATTAGAACGGAACAATATAATCTCTATACTCATTTAAATTTAACATCTATATAAGCGTTTTTGTGGATGTCTGATTTGTTAATACATGTGTACAAATTTACTGGACAGTAAAATTATTTAAAAAAAAACTAAATAAATCATACGAATTGGATAAAATATCTCTTAATAAAATATGGGAGGAATATACTGTTAATCCTAACGTTTCATATCAGCTGGTTGCATAGACATAGTGCCGCGGAAATTTAATCGATGCCTCGCCCCGCCCACTTTTAAATCCCTCTCCATCGCGCTAGCAGGTAAGTTCATCAAGTGCCATATTACTCGGAGAGTTCTACCACGTGAAGCCAATTTCACTCCGATCAGCTGACTCGTTTGCGCGATGGAGAGGGATAGAGAAGTGGGCGGGGCGAGGGATCGATCAAATTTGCGCGGCAAGAACGTAATATACCTATCCGAATATTTTTAAATTTCCCTCTTTATTATGAAGGAGGGGCAATAAGTTTCAAAGGCTCCTCCATAGAGCGGCGCTGCGAAATATATCAAACTAGCCACCTGGACCCTTACATCTTCCACTCAGGCTCAGGTTGTCTTGCTGAAATGTCGTTGCAAAAGGTGCTGTGTTTGATCTGCGAGCGTCCAACTGCGGACGGCGTTGTCCTCGCTGTCCACGTGGACAAGGAGAAACTAAAGACTTGGTTTCTCAACATCTGCGGACACGAGTTGGTCGAGGAAATCCAAGACGAGGACAAAATTTGCTACTTTTGCGTCTGGGACGCCGAGTGAGTTTCTCACAGGAATTCAGGAATTTCTTCTATTTAAGGAATTTTCCCTTATTTAGGTTTCTTTGTAAATTCGACGAGGAAATGGCGGACGAGGCTTTGGTTTGGTGGCCAAGGAATTTGGATTTAAACGACGCAGCAAAGGAGCTGCGGAGTAAATACTTCGGTAATCGAATATGACTTAATTTTTTGGATTTAAAATAAATTGTTTTTCATTAATTTGTTAAAGAAGGTAAAGTGGAGCAGAGTTGGGTTCAGTTGGAACAAATTGAGCTGCCTGAAAATGAAGACAATCAAAACGAACCTCAAACATGGAAATGCATCTACTGCGAGAAAAGATATTATCATTCCCGCTATTTGTCTGAGCATGTGAAGAGAATGCACAAAGAAGCCATCAGATGTGAAAATAAAAACTGTGCTTCTTATTTCCACACTCTTGAAGAAAAAGAAGAGCACAAAAAGAATGTCCACGAGAAACCAAAGGAACGTGAAAGATTCAAATGCAGTTTTTGTGGCAAGGAATTTGAGGGTCGATCCAACTACAACCATCATGTTCGCCATGTCCACAAAGAGTTTCCTGTAAAATGCTCTCTTCATGGCTGCATTTCATGCTTCAAAACAAATATTGAAATGAAAACTCACTTTGACTCTGTTCACGGGAATGATGACAAGGCAAGAATGTTCAAATGCAATGATTGCAATTACAAAGCAATGCAAAAACGTCATCTGGAAATGCACATAGCTAACAAGCACTTGCCAAAATATTTGAAATGCAAAATGTGTGAAAAAATGTGCGCCACTGAATCTGAGCTAAGGACACATGTTAATCAATTCCACAATTTCAAGGTCTTTACATATTGCAAACTGCTAGTTTCCATCAAAAATATAAATAGTCATCACCAGCAAATTGCAAAGTGCATTCGCTGCAAGAGAAATTTCCAATGTTCTGGTTTGTACCAATCACACTTGAAATCATGCAGAAAGACACGATTTAAATGCGACAAGTGCTCACAATCATTCAATTTCAAATGCTTCCTGGCATATCACATGAGAAAAAAACACAAATGATTAAAGTGATACAGAGCACATGGACTTTAGACTAAATCACAGTTATTGTAAAACATTAAGTTTCAATGCAGACCAAAACAAAAAATATTCTTTGATCAATTTCTCTGCTTATTATGTGAGGCATGAATTATTTAATAAATTTAGAGTGAAGTTTAGTCAATATTGTTTTTTTTGTTATACATAAATTGTTGTCCAGCTGGTTTCGAATAATGTAAAGAATGGACTATAACAATCGATCAACAATAATAAGTTCCCATTCAAATTAAAAATGCATACCAAAAGTGTTTTATTTATGTATGATTTGCTTTTTAATTCGTACCAATTTAAATAGCAGTAAAATGAGTTAAAAATCTATATGAATTGGTTAAAATCTTTTAAAATGTGGTAGCAGGATTGCTTTCATTGCAACTATTTTAAATATAACATCTATTTGGAGTTTTTTAAAATTCCCTCTTAAATATGTAGGAGGAGCAATAAGTTTCAAAAGCTCCTCTACAGAGCGGCGCTGCGATATTTAACAATACATAGCCACCTGGAACCTTCCGTCTTTTATTCACGTTCAGGTTGTCTTACTGAAATGTCGTTGCAAAAGGCGTTGTGCTTGATTTGCGAGTGTCCGACGGCGGACGGCGTCATCTTCGCTGTCCACTTGGACAAGGAGAAACTGAAGAAGTGGTTTCTCAACGTCTGCGGACACGAGTTGGTTGAAAAAGTCAAAGACGAAGACACAATTTGCTACTTTTGCGCCTGGCAAGCCGAGTGAGTTTCTCGAAGGATAATTTAGGAATTTTATTTATTCAAAGAATTTTCCCCAAAAGGTTTCTTTGGAAATTCGACAGTATAACGGATGAGTCTTTGGTTTGGTGGCCACGGAATTTGGATTTTGACGACACAGCGAAGGAGCTGCGGAGTAAATACTTCGGTAAATGAATATGACTGTTAATTTTTACCATTTAAATTTTTTCTCTAATTTCCTAAAGAAGGTAAAGTGGAGCAGTGTTGGATTCAGTTGGAGAAAGTAGAGCTGCCCAAAAAAGAAGACGATCAAAATGCGAGAAATGCACTTCGACGATGGAATTGCACCTATTGCGGGAAAATATATAAACATTCTAGTCATTTGTCAGCACACATGAAGAAAATGCACAAGGAAGCCATCAGATGTGAAAATCAGCGTTGCGCGACTTATTTCCACACTCTTGAAGAAAAAGAAGTGCACAACAAGAACGTCCACGAAAAATCAAAGGAACAAGAAAAAATCAAGTGCAGTTTTTGTGGGAAAGAATTTGAGGGACCAAAAAACTACAACTGTCATGTTCGCCAAGTTCACAAAGAGTTTCCTGTAAAATGCTCTCGTCATGGTTGCCTTTCATTCTTCAAAACACAAGCTAAAATGAATACTCACTTTGACTCTGTTCACGGGGAAGATGACGAAGCTAAAAAGTTTCAATGCAATGATTGCGACTACAAAGCAATGCAAAAATCTCATTTGGAACAACACATATCTTGCAAGCATTTGCCTAAATATATGAAATGCAAAATGTGTGAAAATATGTTCTCGTCTGAATTTAGCCTAAGGATACATGTTAATCAAGTGCACAAATTCAAGGTTTGTACACATTGCAAATTGGGTGTTCCTATCAATCATATGACAAATTTTCACCTGAAAATTGCAAAGTGCATTCGTTGCAATAGCAAATTTCAATGTTCTGGTTTGTACCAAACACACTTGAAATCATGCAGAAAGACACGATTTAATTGTGACAAGTGCTCAAAATCATTCAACTTCAAATGCTATCTGGTTTATCACATTAGAAAAAAACACAGACGGTAAATGTGAGACAGAACACATGAACTCAGATTCAATTGCACTTAAAATAACCTTGTTTATGATCGTAATGAAAAAGGATGCATAGTTATAGTTTAAGAAGAGGAACAAGTTTGGTGTATTTAAATAACTGATACAAAAAATGTATTTTGAATAATTTCTCTGCTTTTTTGTGAGATGAAATGTACTTCTTAACCTGCCATAATGATGTTAAGTACGAGGAAATTCAATAAATTGTGTGTTTAATTTAAAAAAATAAATTCATGGCCATATTTTGTTCAAATTCAGTCTGGAATGCGTTGCGTAGTTACCAGTGAGGAAAACTATAGAAGGAATTCGTTTAAAAAGACCGGGTTTATTTTATGCGAAAGAGGGTTGAATTCGGAATTCGGGCCAGTGGAGCGGGACATTATAATCCGGTGGCGGCAATTACTCCGTCTCACAGCAAACAGAGCGGCGGCGGAGGCGGCGGAACAATGGCCAGATCGGCGGGGCGGCCCTCGGGGGAGGCGGCCAAATTTCATCTGGCTGCGCTTGCCGGCCGGCCGGGAGGAAAGTGTCGCTTGTTGTTTCTCTGCTTTTACTGCATGCGGCCAATTTTGCCTGCGCGCACTATTTACTCCGCAAAGTGCTGCGGGCCGAGACTGGCTCTTACCAAAAGGCGAAGGCGCACGACCGACCGACCGCACGCGCTGCCCACGGCGCACCGCTCGCTATGCCTCTCTTTTCATGCTATAAATAAATAAAACTATACACGCGTATAACTGTATGGCCTGCCGAAGTATTATAGCAGAGAGCAAACTGAAACGTCCGCTAAATTAGTTTTATCTCGACTGCATGGAATTTATATACACGCACCGAAGGGTCGACTTGGATATCCTTTCATTATCTCAGCGTGAAAGTCAGATGATTGTTATAGAGGAGACGGAAATTGTGAGAATATGTCGTACTAGAAAATAAACCCTGACTGCAGTTTTTTCGATTTCTTGGCAAAATGTTCGAATTAAAATTTATTGAAGAGGTTCCTGGATTTTTACAGAAAATCTCTGTAGGAAACATGTAATAAATATTTTTATACTCATCTCGTCATGGAATGGAAACCATTTAGGAAGCACTCACCTGAAACATACGAGAAAAAACATGTTAGTCAAAATTATTGAAGTAAAGGAAGCTATTTTCTACAGAAATTGATGATAATAACCAAGGAAACTTAAGAAATGTCAGCATTTAATATTAATTATTGAAGCACACGTAGATCAATTATCACCAAAAATATTTTCTCCTAAATATTTGAACTATTTTATTTTGTTTGGACTGAAGATTCCACTCTTAAATTGGCGAAAAACAGTTACGATTGTTAGAAATTGTGGCATTCTTCAGAATTAAAATAAAATACCCGATGAAAACCCACTTTTTAAAATTCCAAGCGATTCCTAAGGTTCGTGAATAATTTTTCCGATCGAAAAATGATTTATGACGGGTGAACAGAGGCGCAAAACAAACCGCACGTTGCTTTGGCGCGCGCAACGCTTGAATCTTTTTATCGCTACTGCGCAAGTGCCACTTCTTTGACGTCACAGCTCTCTCAGCTGCATAATATGCAAAGCTATGACAGCAACAGCTGGAGCTGGCGACAGTAGAGACATCTTCTGTGCATACCAGGCAAGAAAAGCAGTCACGTGACTCAATCCCGCCATTTCATTGGCTATAAGAGCATATAAGCGCATTTATTGCGTCTCCCTCCTCTTGTAATACCCCCACTCTAAGGAGTGTGACATGCGCAGCAGAGCCACTGCTTGGAGAAAGTGGAAGGGAGAGAGCCAATGAGATTGCGGGATTGAGTCACGTGACTGCTCATACCCAGCAAGAGCGGTGAAGCTCGCGTAGTTAAAGCTTCAAGCAGTCACGTGACTCAATCCCGCCATTTCATTGGCCCAAGAGCTAGTCTCCTCGCTAACTCCCTTCCATACTCCCTCCTAACAGTGCGTGCTCGCTCTTAGCCAATGAAATTGCGGGATTGAGTCACGTGACTGCAGAAACTGCTTCTTTGCTGTGAGCAGATGTCTCTGCCGTCGCCTGCTCTCTCAGCTGCCAATGCCAAGCACGAAGCATGGCTGTGACGTCATATTAGAGACGCTTGCGCAGTAGCGACTAAAAGATTTATGCGCCATGCGCGCCAAAAAAACGTGCGTTTTGCTTTAAACCTATTTCGACCCTCAGGAATCTAATGGAATTTTAATAAATAATGCAGTTTAAGTCGGTCTTGAAGATAATTCTAAGCATTTTTGCAACATTTCTTTTCTTTAGGGTCTCTAGACTGCACAAAAATTATTAGTTTTTTAGAAATATCATGTTAAAATGAAGATAAATGAAGGAAAATAATATCTATGATGGAATTAGAGTTCTCTATAACTCTCGAATAACTCAAAATAAATCTAAACATTCCGATTAAAAATATTTTTACTAATTTTATCGTTTCGTGTTCAGTCTATCACAAACAAAATGTGCATAGTTGATGATTTACGGTTAGAATAGACGCAGTAAAAGACCCAAAAAATGTTAGGTAAAAATATAGAGTGCGGGGGTGGCAGGGGGGCTGCTGGCTGGCTGGGAGTGCTTGCCGCGGAGCTGGAATGCTGCCGGGACGGGTATGGCGGTTGCCATAGCGATGCGGCGGTGGCGTTGGCGGGTCTCGAGCTGCGGCTCGAGTGCGGAAAGAGCGGCTCAAAGGTTGTCGCGCGCATCACGCATGACGGGTCGTTGTAATTAAGTTTCGGCGCAAATCTAACCGGGACTCTTTTAATATCGGCCAGATTACCGGTCCACGGATCAACGGGTTATCTCTGCTACAAGCCCCGACGGCCAGCAACCAGCAAGAGATGCAATTAACTCGATAGCCTCGCTCTTCCAATTTTTTTTTCTTCGTTTCCCTTTTATTTTGTTACTCGCAGACAGCCAGCCAGGCACTGAGTGAGATAAATATTTGCTCTCTTTCTTTACGGCTTTTCTTACGAGCACTCTAATAATGAATTCTTGTTGTGTTTAGTGACCAAATTTGTCTACGAAATTGGATTTTATGACTACATGCTTTCAAAACGGAAACTTTGCTGTAGAAATTAAATTTAAATATGAATGTTTTTTAAATTAAAATAAGTAAAAAAATTTCCTTTCGTGTTTTGAATAATATTTAAAATAATTTGCTGCTCACCCTACGAAGATAAATAATTTTATTCACTTATGTCTGACCGCTGGCCGTCGCTTTAGTTGTGGATCGGTTTTAATTCATTTAGAGCAAATCTGATCAAATTCCATGATGCTCGAAAGTAATTATTGGCTTTTTCTCATAATTTCGGATATAAATAATAAAATACCCCTCGATTGTAGTCAAAATTAATGTTTGTGCTTGTGTGAAAATTTCATTCATGATTCATTATGTTTTCATTTTAAGGAAATTCTACTTTTGAATTGATAAATATATGATTTTTATTTTACTTGATGAAATTTTTGTAAAAATCTAGAGTTTAAATGGTCCGGAGTTTGTTAAATTGCAGAAAATTTTTAGTGTAATTTTTTTAACTGTCTTCAAAGCATTTAATAAGCTAAATTAAAGGTTTTTGATACTCTTTTTTAATTAATTTTTGACCCTAATTTGAATTTAAACTGGCTGTTTGACAGTTTAGACTAATTTTGAGTGAATTAAACGAAACAATCGACAGTTTTAGTAATAAATTTAATTTTGTAAGATTTTTAGATTATTTTTCTGAGATTCAATTTTAAAAATTTAATGCATTTCTGTCGTTAAGCCTAATCAATTTGACATTTGTCAGGGTCAAAGGTCATTACAAACCTTTTTCTTGCACGTTTGGGTAATTTCCAAACTCCAAACACTTTATTTCCAAGAATATTTCTCATTCCACATTTCAAATGCACGCTATTTCTAAAAATATTTCAAAACATGTTTACCCTCGAAATTCCTCAACTCTTTTTGTGTCAAAATATTTTCAATTGACGAGTTGCATAAACCCTTAGTGTTCAAAGCCGCCATCAGATGGCGCAACTACAGACTTTCTTAAAAATTTGGTTTTAAGCGGTTTTAAGGCATTTCGGCTGCGATTTCAGACTCAATCTAGCTAATTTGCTTTTTTAAATTAATTTGCTTTTTTTCTGACGTGCTGAAAACCAAAATCAGTCCAGCCATTCGCCGTAGAAACGTTGGAAAAGATTTTTTTATTTCAAAAAATTAGTTTTTCACGATTCTACGGCGGTTGGCTGAACCGATTTTGGTTTTCAGCACGTCAAAAATTAGCAAATTAATTGAAGAATGCACAGTAGCTAGATTGAGTCTGAAATCGCAGCGGAAGTGCCTTAAAATCGAAAGTCTACGGTGGCGCCATCTGTTAATTGGCGGCTTCGAACACTCATTCTCGACCACCTGCACTTTATTTTGAAAGGGTAATATTTATTTGTCCATATTGGGAAAGTGTGTTGAAACTCAAAATCACACGTTTTCCATCGGGCGAATTATCCCAATTTTTAGAAGCACTAAAAACTTTGATAGCATTTTCCCCGCATATTATTATAGATCCGATTTTAATGGTCAATCGTCTTCCCTTTAAATTCGTATCGCATACAGAGAATCAAATGGAAAGCCGATACTTTCTCACCGCATCAGTTTTCGATTAAAGAAAAAGTTCGAAAGCGGAAAAGCGTGGAATATTCTCGGGTTGTCAGCGGCGGCGTTGCGCAGGTGAATCTCGCGGCGCAGTAAATTGCGAGAACACGGCTGATGTTTCACTTTTGCACCTCTTTTACGACTTTTAGCCAAGGAGAAAAAATTGTGGCGGCAGATGCGCGCCGCGGCGAGTTATAAAAGTGTGCATTACGCCGGGCGAGCGAAGCTTTTAGCCCATGAATCATGCCGAGCAACTTTTTCGCTCGTATTTAAACTCTAAGTGAGCGAGAGAAACGTTCTCATTCCTTTTTTTCGAATTTCGCGTGTGAAACAGCATAAATCCATTACTCTCTCTTCATAAACACTTCCATAACCTGCTTATTACCGTCACATTCGCCGCCGCCGCCACGCTCGGGCTTTTTTATGTAATAATTTTGGCGCCGCGCCAACGCATCAGATTTATCGACGCGGTTTCGCAAAAGCATATTTCATATTTCACACCAGCTGCGCTTTATTAACGCCAGAATTTCGAACCAGCGGAACAAAATTTCGTCTTGTTTCGAGCTGACAAAAAATTAACACAGCTGAAATTGCTGACTTTTGGAAGTGTTATACAAAATGAAAAATTGCTTCTTTGAAAGACACGGTTTGAAATTAATGCAAAACAAGAAATTCACGGTTTAGCATTAGGTAAATATTTAAAATACAATGGCGGGAAAGATACAAACGTAAAATGAAATTGGCTTGGAAAAAAGTTCGTGAAAATACCGTCAGCAAAATGAATAGTTTTGTTGTTATTTCTTTACTAACAGCTGATTAGCCCGGTAATTGGCGAATCGACCGTTAGATGGCACATCAGGCTGATGGAAATGTAACAAAATACGCGGGAATGAAATCATTAGGTCGGCACGCCTCTTTTTTGACGCTTCTGATTGGACGCTGGACTGTCTCCTGATTGTCCTCCATTATTTCGACGCTGTATTGACTTCTGAACCAAACACACAAATCGCAAACCAGGCCCCCGGTGGTAATTACGACTGCGCAGAAGGTTTTAAATCGTGTCACGCATGCGCAGTGATGAGTTTCAGCCTTCCTGTGAGTTTAAAAAGCAATCTTAACATACTGCGCATGCTTAAGATGCGCACAAGTTTACTGCGCAGCTTCCAAATGGGTGAATTTTTCAAGCTGATTGATGTTTTTGTTGTTATTTGTTTACTAACAGCTGATTAGCCCGGTAATTGGCGTTAAGATGGCACATTAGGCTAATGGAAATGTAACAAAATACGCGGGAATGAAATTATTAGGTCGGCACGCCTCTTTTTCGACGCTTCTGATTGGCCGCTGGACCGTCTCTTAATTGGCCTCCATTATTTCGACGCCACATTCACTTCTGAACCAAATACACACATCGCAAACCAGGCCCCCGGTGGGAATTATGCCTGCGCAGAAGGCTTTAAATAGGGTCACGCATGCGCAGTAATAAGTTTCAACCTCCCTACGAGATGAAGAAGCGATATGAACACACTGCGCATGCCTAAGGTGCGCACAAGTTTATTGCGCAGCCTCAAAATCAGCGAACTTTACAAGCTGACAGATATTTTAGTTGTTATTTCTTTACTAAAAGCTGATTAGCCCGGTAATTGGCGTAAAGATAGCACATTAGGCTGATGGAAATGTAACAAAATATGCAGAAATCAAATTATTTGGGCGGCACACCTCTTTTTTGACGCTTCTGATTGGCTTCTGGCCTCCATTTTCGACGTCATATTCACTTCTGGCCGGCGGGAGTTATGTAAATGTAGATTTTGTGGTGAATGAAGTGAAAAATATCATATTTTGAAATTTTCAACGAACAGGAATTAGTTTAAGAAGAGACACAGCAAAGAAATTTAGGAAGTGAGAGGAAGTTTCATAATTGCGTCAAAAACTTATTAATTAACAATTACATAAAAACACCTTAATATTTGTACATGGATTAAACAAGAAAATTGTTTAATACAGAGAAAAACAGTATTTTTTATTTGACAGTCCTTGAAATAAAAAATAAATATTTATTTACAACACAATTAATTCTGGCAGGTTATAAAATCGAATTCATGATGTAACAACTACCAAACGATGCACTTCTTAACTGGATTCATTCTCGATCCGAGAGGACATTTCCACGCTTCAGCAAACTCCTTGTTGTTGGCCAGGGTGCCCAGGACCCTTTGACGACTAGGACTATGCGTGTCTACGTTTAACTTTAGGCTTATAATATCCGGCGATTCCTTTACACACCACATCTACAGAAAAAAATACCATATTGCACTTTAATATATATTCAGAAAACTAAGAATTAATTCACTCACATTGGCAAAGCCGAGGAAGAAGAGTTGCTTGTGCGACAAGCCGTTGAGACCTAGAAGGTAAGGCTCAGGGTCAGGGAAGACGTGAGTGCCGTTGTGCGTCTGGCGATATTTCAAAATTTCGTAGGCGAGAAGGGCCTCACGCAGGCCTCCGTTGTCTGCGATATTTTCACCAATGGTTTTAGCGCCATCCAACTGGAAGAAAGGTTTAAAATTTCAGAATAATCCGGTTCAAAATATCTCACCTTAACGTTGGGTCCAAGTTCAGGGATTTGGAATTGGCTGTATTGGTCGACCATGCACTGGACGCGCTCATAGAAGTTTTTCAGTGTTTCGTTTGACCACCACATATTTTTCTCGCCATTTTTGTCAAAGGCATGACCTGCATGAAAGATTTTACTAAAAATTGAGATTTTGAGAGTTGAAAATTTACCGATTGTGTCGAAACCGTGCGTCATCTCGTGCCCTATGATCGCTCCAAGAGATGCGTAATTCAAGGATCTGTTTTTTTTTATGAATTATTAATTAAAATTATAACTGAGCCTTCTTTTTAACTTACGCAAGCCCGTTTCCGGTAAAGGGAGGGTGCATAATCCCAGCAGGAACGTCTAGAAATTCTGGATTGAACAATTTTGTAGATATAATTATAAAAAGACTTACAGATCGCAACTTCTTGAACAACATGAAAAGCATTCACTGAAATCTTGGATAGTCCTGTCCAACTTTTACCAATGAATTTCTCCACATCGTATTTTTTCGCGAACATAATGTTTACTTTCATATTCATCGTCAGCCAGTCTCCTCTGACATCTCTAAGCTGCATTAAACGTTAATTAGACTGAATAAAAAATAGTATTTAAATTTTACATAGTAATTTCGCACGTCAAGAGCTCCAGGAGCCATCAACCAATTCGGATATCCGATATTCTGCTTGATAGCATCGAGTTTTTCCAGGGCAAATCGTTTCGTCTGCTCGTCCATCCAGCCTAGACCTTTGATAAGCAGTTTGAATGCCTGGTAAATGTCTTCCACCATCACCTCCGTCTGAAATAATAAATTCAATCATCGATATTTAAAATAAAAACGAGACAAACCTTTTGCTTTATTTCTTCGTCAAAGTATTTACTGATGTATGCATAGCTGATTGCGTCCGGGAAAACGCGGCGGGCCTGCGCGATGCACCGCATCTGCAAGTCGACAGTTTGCTGTGGACCGGGCAATTTTAAGAGAGGCTCCATCTCGATGTATTTATCTCGAAAGGCAGTCGTTGTGTGAGGAGCCATTGCGTAGAAGTAGAAGAACCAAGTGTAGAAATCTGGTATTTTTTATAAATTGAAAAATCCTTTTCACGGAAAAGATGAAATTAAATACCTATTTGCTCAGGTTGCGCGAGGTAGAGCTTATCAAACAGTTGTTTTGCATAAGATGGACCTCTGACGAGGATTTTGTCTTTCTCCAGGTCGAACTTAAAAATGGAGTCTTCCAAGAAGCTCGTCAGGAACTGCTTCCAGTCAAACTGTGGAGGATTTAATTAAGAATTTTATTTTTTTTATAATTTCCTTTATATTTTGAAGTACTTACACCCGTTAATTGCTGCAGTCCATCCACAGTCATCCAAATTTGTAAAATATCAGACATTCCAAACAGAGAAGAGTAGAAACTGAAAAGGTCTCGTGCGGCTTCCTGGGCATCAATTACTTCAAACCTAAACTGTTTATTTATTATAGTTATACGAATTATTCAAAATAATATTTACGTGACTGTTGAGCGTGTTGAAGAATTCCTCGAACAACTGTTTATTAAAATGTTGTTTTTGAACGTTCCACTGAAAAAATAAATTGTTGTTTATTTTTGTAAACATATAAACAAAAATCGGAAAGAACCGTCAAATAAGTATTTCCGTGCTTCTGTTCGATTTCTATATTGAAGAACGGAGTTTTGCCAGTCATTTTGTCTCCTCGAATCAAGACCTCGGACCATGGTCGAATTTGGCGGTTGTGCTGAGTTGGAACTCGCGGCAAACCAATCGATTCGAGCAGCTTGAACATCGGCTCCAGCCCGATCGTGTTCCGTGCGGCTGAAATTTATGTTAATTAATACTAATTCTCCCAATTCAGTGTAGAGATTTACCATCGTCGGTGCATTTTTCGTAGTAGTCGATCGCCTGTTTCACGGTTTCAGGCATTGACGGCGAAATTCCTTCGTTAAAAATTTCTGAAAAATAAATATAAACTTAACGTCCATTGAAATAAATCTCGTACTCACCCTTGATTCGATAATCAACAAGTTGGATCAGGTCCCCCGCGTGACTTTTTGATCCGGTTTGCGGAAGGTAGTTTTTGTTCATGTATCCACCGCAAGCAAACTCGTAAAAATCATCACACGGATTGACACTAGGATTCATAGCTGTCAGAATTCTGTTTGCTGAAATTTTTAAATTAAACACCTTTATTATAAAATTTAATCATTTTTTACCTGAATCAATGCATTCATCGGATGTGCAAATAGCTTGGTTCGATCCCTGGATCGTTTTAGCTGCCGAAAACTAAATTTAGAATAAATAACATAAAATTATTGAAATATTCCTCACCTTGTGGGTACGTCTCAGAGATTGCGGATGCCTCCGCAAACATCAGACCAAGCAAGACAAGGAAAACGATGTACCGGCCCATTTTCCTCTTCTATATTAATTGACGTCCAATTACAAAGATAAGAACCCAATTTAAAATAAGTACTTACATTTGATACTACGCTGAAAACTTTCTGCATTTCGCTGAGCCGACTTATTTCGAAGCGTCGCTGCGTGAAATGAATTCATTTTAGACACGGTGGTCTTTATATAGCGTAAATGTTACCTGTGTGTGTTGTTCAATATGTAAATATCCGTCTAAACATGCATTCCAATAAAAGATAAACATATTTTGAAAATAACCGTCAAATATGTCGAAATATATTTGTACAGCAGAGTGAAAGTTATGCAATTCGACTTTTTGATTAAACTTGTAAATAGAATAAGATTTCTACATAGTATGATTTTAAGTGTTTGGCTTATATTGTGAACTGGAACTGCAACCGCATATAGCAAATAAAAATATTGTTTTGCATTTGATTTTTAATTAACAGAGGGCTGTGAGTTTTTGACGGTTTAATCATAGCGGGACCAGCAGCATCATGAGCACGAATCATGCAATTTTATGCTGTTTGAACCACTTGAAATAACTGTAAAAATTGTCGGAAAACTGATATTCTTCAATAAAATATGAATTAATGATATTTCGGCATTAAACCTTCTGAATAATAGCGGCCGTGCGCCGAGAAATTATTAAATTTTCAAATATCGTTATTTTTTGCAACTTAAAATCTCGGCTTCTAACCTTCAGAATTGCAAAACCTACCCGCCATTGGACTCGTCTCAACCTGCCCTGACCAACTGATAATTTTTGGGGTGCTTAACCTCCACCCCTAAGTTGATATACTTCAAAACCTCCTCGAAAAAAGTAAAAAAGTGTAGCAAATTAGGGGTAGAGGGTAAGCACCCCTTCAGCTCGTCAGAGCAGGTTGAGACGAGTCCAACGGTGGGTATTTTATGCAATTCTGATAATTAAAACCAAAGATTTGGCGGTGACAATATTTGCAAAAAATAAATCTTTTGATTATTTGCAAACATTTCAATCGCTAATTCTCGGGTTCTAACTGTCAGAATTGCAAAAACTGCACACCGTTCGACTTTTATTAACTTCTGCTAGACAGACAATTGAATTTGGGGTAGATTTTTCAATTTAAGAGCGTTTTAAACAGTGAATAAGTTTGCTGAAAGTGCAAAACGACGCGATTTTTCTCTAAACTTAAATACAAGGGGTGGAAGGGGGATGAGGGTTGATCACCCTTAAAGCATTTTGGCTGTCTAAAAAAGGTTCAGACGAGTTGAAAGGTATGCAGTTTTTGCAATTCTGACAATTAGAACCCGAGATATAGAGTTGCAAATATACCGATAGTTGGAAAAAAATTCTGCGTTCTGTGCTATTATTTAGAAAGTTTGAGGTGAAAAAACACCACTGGAGAGCATGACTAACTAGAAATAAAATAGAAATTGACATTTTCTATTGAATTTTGACCTTGTAAATGAAGTCTGCAGTAGAAAATAGAAATAAACAAAATATAGCCGACTATATTCCCGAAAATCGCCGCATATAAAATTCACAGCCCTAAAATTAACCGGAATACGAAATGAATTCGACTTTCGAAAAGTGAATTTAAGACGGGGATTTAAATAAGCTCAGTGAAATATTGTACTCACTACTCACTTTTCCAAACTCGCGTAGTTAAGTCTGCGGACGTCTCCCACACTTGCACGTGGGGAGAAAAAAATTATTCTTGAGTGAATCGCGGGATATTTCGTCCACGGTTATATACCGATGAAACACATGGCCGAGGGAAAGTGATTGAGCAATATTTTCATAACATTTTTACAATTAACAAATAAATATAACATCCTTTCAAAATAAAATGCAGGTGCGGTCAAGAATGAACTGATTTAAATTGGGAGATGTCACAACATATGAATCGTTTTCATTTTTAATGCTGTAATAATAGTGTAGTAAATTTTTCTACAATATGTTATTGTTATGACGGGGACTGTCAAAACAAAATGCTTTATTATTTTCTGAATTAAATAAATAAAATTTTTGATGGTCCTAGTCAAAATAGGAAAATGTTTTTGTTTGGTTACGAAAGAATTATTTATTATTACTTATATAACTTGAAACATAACACCCTTGCAGAGTATTATTAACCTCAAGAGTTAAGTAAATTTAGATTTTGCGGCGAAAGATGTTAAAAATATCAGATATAGAAATTTTCAACGCAAAGAATTAGCATTAGAGAAGCAGCAAAAAAATTAATTCGAGCTCCAAAGGCTTCAGTTTTTACAATGCTATAAAAATAATTTCAAGGGAATTTTCTGGGGAAAATTTTTTGGTCGTGATATCATGATGATATCAATATGATCCCATTGTGACGGACCCAGATGATATCAATATGACATCACAGTAATATTTTTTCCTGGAAAATTCAATTAAATTTTTGATTAGGAACCAAGAAGACACATGAATTATATTTTATTGTCACATTCATCGCATACAATGTAATTCTAAGTGTAAGGAATCTCCCCCGTTAAGAGCATCAGCGGAAAAAGTAGCCCCGTCACGCTTGTCAGTTTTATTTTAAGAATCTTAATCTCCTAGCCATTGCAAATTATTTGCGTTACCAAACAATCGAAAACAAGGAGTTTTTTCTAAATTATAAAATAATAATATTTACTGATTTCCTTATGCATGCATTTAATTTCCCATCCCTGAAATGACGTCACTTTGACATCACTTTGATATCACTCACGTCACGTTTGCACTTAAAGAAAAATGATGTCAGTGACGTGATAATGACAAAAAATTATATTTTCAAAAGGCTTTAAATTTTGATTTTGAACAACTGAAAACTATTTTTTTGGTTTTCAATTGAATTTTGAGCAAATTTGGAAAATTTTACCATTCCTTCAATAACGTCACCTTGACATCACTGTGATATCACTCACGTCACGATTATGCACTCCCGAAGAGATGACGAGGAATGAAAATGATGTCAAAATGATATCATATTGACATACACACGGTGACCAAACGCTTTAATACATATTTTTCCGTTGATATACCAAAGATATCAATATAATATCTCTAAAATTTTCCAATTGACCAGTTGCATAAACCCTTAGTTATTGAAGCCGCCAAGAGATGGCGCAACCACAGACTTTCTTAAAAATTTGGTTTTAAGCGGTTTTAAGGCATTTCCGCTGCGATTTCAGACTCAAATCTAGCTGTTTTGCTTTTTTTAATTAATTTGCTTCTTTTTGACGTGCTGAAAACCAAAATCGGTTTAGCCATTCGCCGTAGAAACGTTCGAAAAGATTTTTTTATTTCAAAAAATAGTTTTTCACGATTCTACGGCGATCGGCTGAACCGATTTTGGTTTTCAGCACGTCAAAAAATAGCAAATTAATTGAAGAATGCACAGTAGCTAGATTGAGTCTGAAATCGCAGCGGAAGTGCCTTAAAATCGAGAGTCTACGGTGGCGCCATCTGTTGGCGGCTTCGAACACTTCGGGTTTATGCAACAGGTGAATTTTGGAAAAAGTTACATGTAATCACTCGTTGAATTTCTTGTGTGACTGTTATGTTTCGCCATCTAAGGGATGTAGTTGGAAATATTTGAGAACGTTTGTGAGCCAGCAAAAGCGAACGCTCAAGCCTGGCAGAAGGAGAGCGTGTCTGGCCGAGTGCAGCACGTAGCTCAGAGAAGGGCCATGACGCACACTTTGATGCGGTTCTGCGTACTTTGTAATTTGAAGAAAAAAATTGTGAGTTTTTTCTTAATGTGAATTTGTTTCCAAATCATTGATATTCCTGTTAGACTTTGTATGTTTATTGTGGCGAAATATGTTTTTCCTCTCGCCCCCCAAGGAAACTTCTATTCATGACAAATATTTTCTTTAATATGAACGCATGTTTTCACTGATATCTAATACACAAGAAATATATTCGCTTTTGAAATAGAACAAACTTCTATAATTAATTCATTTACCTCAGAGACGCTTCGAAAGTCGGCTCGGCAAAATGTGGGGAGATTTCAGCGATGAATCAAATGTAAGTACCAGTTTAAAATACAATTCAATCTTTAAAATTTGGCATCAATTGGTTTAGGAGGAGAAAAAGCGCAAAACGGGCAGCAGGTTAGTAAAATAAAATCTTAATTTTAATCTTAATTAACTCTGAATTATTGAAAAATAGCCGGTTAATCATTTTGCTTGTGGTGTTGGTTATTCTGATGTCTACAATTTTTGGCCTCGTAATGTACTCTCAAGGTGATGAATTAATTTAAAAAATATTTATAATCCTAATAGAATTTTCAGTCCCTGGAGAAAGCCAAAAAGAGAACCAAATATCAGACAAAAGCATCAAATTGAGTACACCACAATGTGAGGAATAATAATCTTTTTTCTAAAACATGGAGTCCTAATTTATTTTTCATTGTCAGTCGCTCACAAGATCAAAGAAACAAACCAAGCTACTGTTTGCATGACGGACAAATGCATCATTTCAGGTACAAAATTTATAATAAAGGTGTTAAATTAAACGGTCATTTTTCAGCAAGCAGGATTATTTCATCTATGAATTCAAGTGTGGATCCGTGTCATGATTTCTACCGGTTTGCGTGCGGCGGAGACATTGACTCTCAGCAAATTTCGGAAAGAGGATCAACCAGCGCCATGGGCGAGCTGGAAGAACTTGTTGAACATCGAGTCAGGAGTGAGTTAAAGTTTTATTGCAATGGAATTTGACTTTATGCGAGAACTTTTTAGAAATTTTTGACGAAGGAATTTCTGCGTCAATGCCTGAAACGGTGAAACAGGCGATCGACTACTACGAAAAATGCATTGACGAAGGTAACATTCTCGACCGAATTGAGAGAATAAGAAAATAACACATATTTCAGGCACGCAAAATGAAAATGGGACGTTGTCGATGTTCGTGCTGCTCGAATTAATGGGTTTGCCACGAGTAAAGACGAATTACAGCCCCCAAAATAAGCCATGGCCCGAGGTCTTGATTCAAGGAGACAAAATAACTGGAAAAACTCCGTTCTTTTCCATTGAAATCGAACAGAAGAACGGATCAAGTTATTTGACGGTTGTTTTCGATTTTTGTTTATATTTACAAAAATAAACAACAAATTATGTTTCAGTGGAACGTTCAAAAACAAGTATTTAATAAACCGTTGTTTGAGGAATTCATCAAATTGATCAACAAACACGTAAATAATATTTTGAATAATCCGTAACTATTAAATAAATTATTTGTCTAAAAAGTTTAAGAGGGAAATGATTAAAACTAAGACTGGAGGGAAAAAACTTTTCAATTTCTACTCCTCTCTGGTGAAAATTGCCGCTGATTATCACGATAATGAAGCTTGGATGCTTGTGGATGAACTGCAGAAATTAACCGACGGACAAAATGTCACATTGAACGAAACACGGGTATGAAATTAAAAAACATCGAATTTAATTTTTAATTAAATAATCGTCAACAGTTAGACTGGAAGAAGTTCCTGACGAGCTTCTTGGAAGACTCCTTTTTTAAGTTCGACCTGGAGAAAGACAAAATCCTTGTCAGATCTCCATCTCGTGCAAAAGAATTGTTTCTTATGCTGAACAGCAAGAAAAATATAAATAAAATTGGTATTTTAATTTTCTTCATATAATTCATGAGTAGAACTTGAGTTTTGTTTAATAATACTAGATTTGTTCACCTGGTTCTTTTACTACTACTCGATGGCTCCTTACACGAAGACTGAATTTCGAGATAAATACTTCGAGATGGACCCTATCGCCAGATTGAACGGTCCTATGCCAACAGACTTGAAGACGAGGTGCACCAAGCTGGCCTGCGACCTTTTCCCGGACGCAATCAATTATGAATACCTGAGTAGATATTTTGACGAAGAAAGAAAGCAAAAGGTTTGTCTCGTTAGTTATTATATTTTTTAATAAAGACATTTGTTAGACGGAGAGGATGGTGGATGACATTCACCAGGCATTCATCCAGCTGATCACGGATCTAGACTGGATGGACGAACAGACCAAAAGGTTGGCCCTGGACAAACTTGACGCTGTCAAGCCGAATATCGGATATCCAGAATGGTTGTTCAACCCTGCAGTTCTTGACGAGCGAAACATCTTTGTAAAATTGAAGTATTATTTATTTTAATTGAAACTAATTGAAGTTAAATGCAGCTTAAGGATGTCAAAGAAGACTGGCTGAACATGAATTTGAAAGCATACATCGCGGCCACCAAAAAATTCGATCTGTATAAATTCAATGACACAAATTGGACAGGCAGATCCAAGAGTGCAGTGAATGATTTTTATGATGGTCGCCAAGTCTGTAAGTTAATTGTTGTGTAATTATCTACAAAATTGTTGACACCAGAATATATGTATAGACGTTCCTGCTGGGATCTTGCAACTTCCCTTCACCGGAAACGGGATTGCGTAAGTTTAAATGGGCTTAGTTATAATTTTCATTATTAATTTAAAAAAAATAAAAACAGATCTTTGAATTACGCATCTCTTGGAGCGATCATAGGGCACAAACAGTTCATGAACTGTTTCGACAACATTGGTAAGTTTACAACTCTAATTGTTTTTTTCTTGTATAAATTGTATCATGCAGATCAAACTATTGACAAAAATGGCGAGCAAAAGAATTGGTTTTCAAATGAAACCATGGGAAAATTCGATGAGCACGTCCAGTGCATGATCGACCAATACAGCCAATTCCACTTGCTTGAATTTGGAGCCAACGTTAAGGTGAGATATTTAATTAACTCGAAATGTTTACAAATTCGAAATTTTTCTTCCAGCTGAATGGCGCTCAAACCATCGGTGAAAACATGGCCGACAATGGAGGCCTGCGTGAGGCTCTCATTGTCTACGACTGGTTTAAAAATCGCCAGACGCACATTGACGATGGCACTGAAATCCTTCCTGACCCTGAACCTTACCTGCCAGGTCTCACCGGCTACTCGCACAAGCAACTTTTCTTCCTGGGCTTTGCCAATGTGAGTAAAATAATTCTTTTTTTCCCAAAATATTTTAAAGTATATAATGCTATTTTTTCTGTAGATGTGGTGTCAAAATGAATCGCTGTTCAGTTTATTTAGCCTAAGGTTAAAAGACAAGCATAGCCCTAGTCGCAATAGGGTCCTCGGAACCCTGGCCAACAACAAGGAGTTTGCTGAAGCGTGGAAATGCCCTGTCGGATCGAAAATGAATCCAGTTGACAAGTGCATCGCTTGCTAGATGTCACAACATGAATCGTTTTCATTTTTAATGCTGTATCAAATATATTGTTTATTTTTCTACATTGTTATTTTTATTACGAAAACTGCCAATATACGAAATAATCTGTTATTTTCTTTATTAAATTATTTAATATTTTTCTACAATTATGAATGAATTATTTATTCACAAAACACAACTCCCCGAACCCCCCACCAGATGTCTTTGGTCCTTCAGAGCGTTTTCCACACTCGCCGCTCTTACCAGCGAGAGGGTGGAGTTGCACCTTATTGCTACTGAGCAGACGAAGGCCCCGGTCGGGCTTTTGGGAAACTATTGAGGGGAGAAATTCTTACGTAGAGCTATATTTTAAATTATTGTTTAACCGTCATTACGTATTTTTAGCGTTAAAAGTATTACTTAAAAGGAATAGTTTAAAAATTGTTAAAAAATATTCATTACAAACCCATTAAAAATTAATCAATGAACTTAAATTTGAAATTTATGTAAAAAGTCACGAAAGTTTATACTTGAGAATTTCTTTCCATTATTACACTATCAAATTCTTTTGAGTTATTAATCTATTTAATAAAAAAATTTCATCAAAAGGTCGAATTTCATAACTTTCTCTTCTGTGTATTACACGAAATTTTCGTTTTTATTTTTTGAGATTCATTAAAAAATATCATAGAAACCTAATTATCTCTATTACACCTTAACGTATGTTTTGACTTCATTTCAGTAACGAAAAATACACGTCAGACTGTTTGGTTTCTTTAAAAACTCCTTTTCTAAAAGAAAAGCAATTCATTTAGTTAGAGAAGCTTCGAAGGTAAGCTCGGCAAAATGCAGAACATGTTCAGCGTTGAATCAAATGTAAGTACCAATTTGAAATTTGATTCTGTCTTTATATTTTGACATCATTTGATTTAGGGGAAGAAAATGCGCCAATCGGGCATCAGGTTAGTAAAACACTTAATTTTAAACTTAATTAGCTCTAAATTTGCAAAAATAGCCGGCTTATCATTTTGCTTGTGATATTGGTTCTGATGTTTGCGGTGATTTCTGCAATCTTGATCATAGAATTGAACAAACAAGGTGAGGAATTTATTTTTTTTAAAAATATATAAAATCCTAACATAATTTTCAGTCCCTGTCAAAATCCATCAGGAAAAGAACCAAACCAATGTTTGCATGTCGAACGAATGCATCCTTTCTGGTATAAAAATTTATTAAATTTTGTAATATAAGTCTTAAATTAAACAACTTTCAGCCAGCAGGATTCTTTCATCCATGGATTCAAGTGTGGATCCCTGTGATGATTTCTACCAGTTTGCTTGCGGCGGATACATGAACACTCAGATTTTGGAACAAAAATCAAAAAACGTCAAGGACGAGCTGGAAGAACTTGTTCACTATCGAATCAAAAGTGAGTACAAGTTTTATTTCAATGGACTTTTACTTTATTTATTTTTCAGATATTTTTGACGGAGGAATTTTGCCGTCAATGCCTAGAACAGTGAAACAGGCGATCAACTACTACAAAACATGCATTGACGAAGGTAACATATTATATTCTAGACCGAGTTGAGATAATTAATAATAATCAAAATAATTTCAGACAGCCAGAATAAACATGGGCTGGAGCAAATGTTCAGGAAGATCGAAAAGATAGGGCTGCCACGAATACATAAACTGGAGGAAGAGCCGGAAATCGTTAAAACACCATGGCCCGAGGTTTTAATTCGAGGAGACAAAATAACTGGCAAAACACCGTTCTTCACCATTGATATCGAACAGAACAACGGAACAAGTTATTTGACGGTTGTTTTAATTTTATAGGTTTTTATTAAATTAATTAATAATTTGTGATTCAGATGGACGTTCAAGAAAAAGAATTTACCGAAGAGATGTTTACGGCAGTCTTCGAAACGCTCAACCAGCACGTAAATATTATTTTGAAAATTCCCTTTCTTGATAAGAAATTCATTTGTCTACACAGTTTAGTACTCCAGTAATTGAAACCAAGATAGCAGATCGAGAACTCTTTGCATTTCAATCTAAGATGTCGGAACTTCGCTATGGTGTAAATGATCGAGTTTGGATGAGTGTGGATGAACTGCAGAAATTAGCCTATGGCAGAATACCGGTACGAAGTAAAAAATCTGATATATATAATTGCTACTTAAATCGTCATTAGTTTGACTGGAAAAGTTTCCTGACGATCTACTTGGAAGACACCTTTTTGAATTTCGACCTGGAGAATGACAAAATCCTTGTCAAAAGTAGAGAAAATGTAAAATCGCTGTTTGATTTGCTGAAGATGACGCCTCCTGTGGTGATAGGTATTTAATTTCACATTTTCTTTGAAAAGTATTTCTATTCTTTAAAAAAATCCAGACTTCTACACCTGGTTTTTCTATCTCTACGCGATGGCTCCATACTCAACGACTCTCTTTCGAAACAAATTCTACGAGATCGACCCTCCCTTCAACACGAATCCTGTGACAGAAGGCACGAGGGTGTGGTGCAGCAGGCAGGCCCGCAACCTTTTCCCGGACGCAATCAGCTATGAATACCTGATAAAATACTTTGACATGGAAAGAAAGCCAAAGGTTTGTCTCTTTAGTGAATTTTAAATGTAGTCACATGAATTTTCTCCTTTATAGACAGAGGTGATGATGGAAGACATTCACCAGGCGTTCATCCAGCTGATCAAAGGTCTAGACTGGATGGACGAACAGACCAAAAATTTGGCCCAGAAAAAACTTAATGCTCTCAAGCAGAATGTTGGATATCCGAATTGGTTGTTCGTTCCAGGAGCTCTTGACGAACAAAACTATTTTGTAAAATTAAAATATTATCTATTTTAACTGAAACTAATTAAAGATTAATGCAGCTTAAGGATGTCAATGGTTACTGGCTGACCATGAATTTGAAAGTAAATATTGCGCTCAGCAAAAAATTCGATGCGTATAAAATCGGTACACATTGGACAGGCTTGTCCAATATTGAAGTGGATGTTATTTATAAAGATAGCAGAGTCGTGACCTGTAAGTTTTTCTACATTTAAACACAAAATCAATGAATCCGAAATTATCTATAGACGTTCCTGCTGGAATTCTTCAACCTCCCTACACTGGAAATGGGCTTGCGTAAGTTAAAATATAGGCTTCATTACAATTTTCGAAATAAATTTATAAAAAAAACAGATCTCTGGATTACGGATCGCTTGGAGTGGTCATAGGGCAGGAGTTCACACACCGCTTCGAAATTGATGGTAAGTTTTCAACTCTTAAACTCACTTTTTTCTAGTATAAAACCTATCATGCAGGTCGTGCTGTCGACTCATTCGGCAAGAAAAAAGGTTGGTGGTCAGAAGAAAGCGGGGAAAAATTCGAGGAGCGCGTCCAGTGCATGAAAGACCAATTCGACAAACTCAACTTTGAAGACGATGTTACGGTGAGATAAAATGTCCCGATATTTTTATAAATTTTAAAATTTTCTTCCAGATGAGCGGTAATAAAACCTTCAAGGAAAACATCGCCGACCACGGAGGCCTGCGCGAGGCTCTATTTGCCTACGACCTTTTGAAACATCGCCAGACGAACAACAGCCTCCCAGACCCTGAACCTCACCTGCCAGGTCTCACTAACTACTCGCACAAGCAACTATTCTTCCTGGGCTTTGCCAATGTGAGTTATTAAATTCTTATTATTCAAATAATTTTAGAGATTTTTCTTTCTGAAGTTGTGGTGTCAAAATAAATCTCCGTACAGTACAAGCACAAGCAAAAGGTACAACCCTGGTCGTCATAGGGTCATGGGCACCCTTTTAAACGTCAAGGAATTTTCTGCAGTGTGGAAATGCCCTGCTGGATCGAAAATGAATCCAGTCGACAAGTGCATTATCTGGTAGATGTCACAAAATGAATAATTTTCATTTTTTATGCTCCATTAATTCTGTAGTAAATATTTCTATATTGTTATTTCGAGGACTGCCAAAACAAAATACTCTGCTCTTTTCTGTGTTCAATAAAATATTGGATGGTTCAAGCAAAAATATATTTTTATTTAGTGCTGAATGAATTTTGTATTTATCCCTATATAGTAGCTTGACCTTGAAACACTGTACAATGATATCCTTATGCCCAGTGTTGCCATTTTCCTTCAAGGTTGCGTTGCCGAGATCCACCCCATGGTGGAAGCGTGGGGTATGCGCACCACGCCCCCCTTAGGGTGGCGAGAAGTGCGCAATCTTGCCCGCCATATTGTATTCCCGCAATCACGCGCCCTCTTCGCCGGCCAATTTCAGCTGTTTCAGCGCCGGAAATTTGGTTTCATACACATCAAATATTAAGCCATAATATATGGTATTTTTTTTTATTACCGAAAATCCTGGTGCCCTTTTTTACAATTTTAGATCCCGCCGTTATGCAGAAAAATTGAGAATATAATTTTAAATTAAATGCTGAAATTGAAAATTTATTTTAAAATACAAACGGACATTGAAAAATTAACAAATATTTCAAATAAAGAGGAAAAAATCATTTTTAAAGTGTCGCATTTACGTATTTTTTGGGTAAAAAGTTAAAGAGCTTGCCACTACGAGGACTTACACAAATATTGTTAAAATGTTTCAAATGTTTAACGACCAAATTAAAAAATTAATTAAAGAACTAATTTGAAACTGTAACAACTGATTTTTTGCGCAAAGCAAGAATTTTTTGGTGTAGAAATTCTGTAAATTTCACATTTTCAAATGGATACGTTGCTGGAAAGAACATATCTCATTAATAAACATAAAAAATCTTGATATTGTGAGCATTACAATTTGACAATAATTTTTGCAAATAAAAGACACCAAACGCGTTGGTTTTAATATTTAAATTTTTACTTTGACAGTCAGGGTCACGTCAGGGTTGCATCCTGAACGTCGGAATGGTCCTATTTAGTTACCCTCAGGATGGACTACACAAATTTGATGCCATCATTTCCAATTACATGTGATCGGCTTCGAAATGGTTTTTAAACCGCAAATTCAAAATTTCACGGGCCCTGAACTTGAAAATACCAAAGTGGGCTTACTTCCTGAAATATTAAAATTTCTGTAAAACGTCCCAAAAGAAAGATATTCCGTCCATTAAACTATCACATTCGCATGGAGTTATTAATCTATTTAATTTAATAGTTTAATTAAAAAGTCGAACTTTCACTTCTTTATTGACTGCACAAATTGTCGATTTTCTTTGACATTCAATAAAAAATATTTTAAAAACATAATTCCCCATTACCTTAATGTTCTTTTAACTGACATTTCAGTAACGAGCAAAACACGTCAGTGTTTCGTTTATTTAAAACAAGAGCACTTCTAAAAGAAATGCATTTCCCATAGAGAAGCTTTGAGAGTCGGCTCGGCAAAATGCAGAACGTGTTCAGTGTTGAATCAAAAAATGTAAGTACCAGTTTGAAATTTGATTCTGTCTTTATAATTTGACATGATTTGATTTAGGGGAAGAAAATGCGCCAATCGGGCATCAGGTTAGTATAAAACACTCTTAATTTTAAACTTAATGAACTCTAAATTTACAAAAATAGCCGGCTTATCATTTTGCTTGTGGTCTTGGTCCTGATGTTTGCGGTGATTTCTGCAATCTTGATCATCGAATTGAACAAACAAGGTGAGGAATTTATTTCTTTTAAAAATATATAAAATCCTAATATCATTTTCAGTTCCTGGAAAAATCGAGGAAAAGGTCCAAACCAATGTTTGCACGTCGGACGAATGCATCTATTCAGGTAAATATAATTTAATGTTATAAAATTGGTGTTATATTGAGCCATTTTCAGCCAGCAGCATTATTTCATCCATGGATTCAAGTGTCGATCCCTGTGACGATTTTTACATGTTTGCTTGCGGCGGATACATCGAGACTCACCCAAATTCGGGAAAAGAATCATCAAACGACGGTGGGGGTAACAAGCTGGAAGAAATTGTTCACTATCGAATCAAAAGTAAGTACAAGTTTTATTTCAATGGACTTGTACTTAATTTTTATTTTCCAGAAATCTTTAACGAAGGAATTTCACCTTCAATGCCTGAAACCGTGAAACAGACGATTGACTACTACGACAAATGCATTGACGAAGGTAACATTCTAGTCCGAGTTGAGAGAATTAATAGTATTTATTAATTAATATAAATTTAAGACACGCACAATAAGATTGGGCTGGAGCTAGTGTTCAGGAAGCTCGAATCGATGGGGTTGCCAAGAATACATCCAATGCAAAAACTGGAGTTCAACCACAAAATCGATATTATTACTCCGTGGCCCAAGGTCTTGATTCGAGGAGACAAAATAACTGGCAAAACTCCGTTCTTTTCCATTGAAATTGAACTGAAGAACGGAAAAAGATATTTGGCGGTAGATTTCGATTTTATTTGCATTTATTAAATCAATTTACAATTTTTTATTCAGTGCAAAAATCAAGAGCAAGTATTTGATAGGTGGATATTTGAGACTTTCTTCAAAACGCTCAACAGTCACGTAAATAATATTTTTAATAATCCTTAATTAAGTGATAAGAATATCTTTTGCCCAAACAGTTTAAGAAGGATGTAATTAAAGTCAATGTAGCACATCATGAACTTATCGACTTTCAAGATAAGCTGTCGAAATTTCAATTCAATGATCAAGGTCAAACTTGGATGAGTGTGGCTGAACTGCAGAAGTTGACGGATGAAAATGTTACACTGGTTTGAAATTTAAACAAATCTGGGATATAATTGTTAATTAAATCCTTTACAGTTTGACTGGAACGAGTTCCTGACGAGCTACTTGGAAGACTCCATTTTTATGTTCAACCTGGAGAAGGACAAAATCCTTGTAAAAAATAACGTAAAACATCTGTTTGATTTGCTGAAGAACACGTCCGCTCTGGTGTTAGGTATTTAATTTCATATTTTCATCAAGACGATTATTTCAATTAATTGTGAAAAAACGGTAGATTTCCACAACTGGTTCTTCTATTTCTTCTCGATGGCTCCTTACTCAACGACTCGCTTTCGAGATAGATACGATAAGGTGGACCTTTTCCCCGACATCTCCGGTCCTAATCCAAAAGACACGAAGGAGAGGTGCATCGGGAAGGCCCGCGACCTTTTCCCGGACGCAATCACATATGCATACCTGAGTAAATACTTTGACGTGGAAAGAAAGCAAAAGGTTTGTTTTTGTAGTGAATTTATTCTATTTGTTTGAATGAATTTTCTCCTTCAGACGGAGGCGATGGTAAATGACATTCACCAGGCATTCATCCAGCTGATCAAAGGTCTAGACTGGATGGACGAACCAACTAAAACAATCGCCCTGGAAAAACTTGATGCTGTCCAGGCGAATGTTGGATATCCGAATTGGTTGTTCGTTCCAGGAGCTCTTGACGAGCGAAACATCTTTGTAAATTTATAAAAAATTTATTTAAATTCAATCTAATTATAATTTAATTTAGATTAAGGATGTCAAAGGAGACTGGCTTACCATGAATTTGGAAAAAGACATTGTGCTTACCAAAAAATTCGCTATAAAGAAATACTTCTCACACTGGACAGGCTTATCCAGTACTGTAGTGGATGTTCAATATGGGGAAGACGTCGTGATTTGTAAGTTGTTCAACAATTATCGACAAAATTGTTATATCCAGAATTTCTATAGACATTCCTGCAGGAATTCTTCAACCTCCCTACACCGGAAACGGGCTTGCGTACGTTTAAATAGGCTTAATTATAATTTTCATAATAAATTGATAAATAAAAAAACAGATCTCTGGATTACGCATCGCTTGCAACAATCATAGGGCAGGATTTCACGCATGAATTCGAAATTGACGGTAAATTTTCAACTCTCAAAATCATATTTTTCATTTAAAATCTATCATGCAGGTCGAATTATCGAAACAAACGGAAATAAAAATTGGTGGTCAAAAGAAACCGAGAAAAAATTCACTGAGCGCGTCCATTGCATGATCAACCAACTAATCAAATTAATCTACCCTGATCTAAAACCCAGCGTTAAGGTGAGATAAAATTAGCACGAAATTTTTGAAAATTAAAAAATTTTCCTCCAGCTGAACGGCACTTTGCCCGTCAGTGAAAACTACGCCGACCACGGAGGCCTGCGTGAAGCTCTAATCGTCTACGACCTGTTGAAATATCGCCAGACGCACAACGGCACTCACGTCCTCCCTGACCCTGAGCCTTACCTGCCAGGTCTCACTGGCTACTCGCACAAGCAACTTTTCTTCCTGCGCTATGCCAATGTGAGCGAATAATTCTTATTTTTTAAATTATTTTATAAACTTTTCTTTTTGAAGATGTGGTGTAAAAATGAAGCTCCAAGCGAAAGGTTCAACCCTGCTCGTCATAGGGTCCTAGGCACCCTGATAAACAGCAAGCACTTTGCTGAAGCGTGGAAATGCCCTGCTGGATCGAAAATGAATCCGGTTGACAAGTGCATCCTCTGGTAGACGTTTTTTTATTCTGTTCGCTGCCATAATTAATTAAAACGTGTTTTTAATGTTTCTTCGAGGACTGCTAATTACAAATTACTCTGTTATTCTCTGAATGAAATAAAGAAAACTTTTAACGGTCCAAGTAAAAATTTTAAAATGTTTTTAATTTTCACTTCATTTAATTACCTTAAAAATGTTTTTAAGCATTTTTAAATGCATTATATTTACGCCTGCAGAATTTTGAACTAGGCATTTTGCCCGAGACGCATGCACAGCGCGTTGCCTTCTTATTTATTGGATTTTCTCTTCAATGGATTCGAATAAACTTATTAATATAAAAATTATAATACATATAGGAAGAATCATTACATTGCTCGTCAAACAAAATATATAACGTGTTAAATATATATTTTTAAGCATCAAATCGTTGTGGGACAATCAAATTAGAACGAATCTCGCAATTTAAAGTTATTTAAACCACAAATAAAATCGTCTAAATGAGCCAAAACCATCTAGAACCGACTAAAACCTGTATAAAATCGCCAAATATTTCAAAAACATAATTTTCTTTTGCCGTGAAAAATATTCCAAACAAAATTTGAACTGTGATGGGTGAAAGCCCAATGAAACGACACCAAACTTGACAATTTTGGGCATTTTTTCGCAGTCTGACCCTCAGGATCGTGCCAGGGTAAGAACCCGAGGGTCAGAATCGACCTTAGGAGGTTAAATTTCGATTTCCACAGTGCGTTGAAGTATACAAGACACGGAAAATCGATTTTTTGAATGATGAGCACATTTTCTAATTAAAGGTCATGCTCGGGAGAATGGATTCGATCCAGTTTCAAAACTTCAAACTTGTCTTCTAGCACGGTTGCATTTGCTTACCACCCGGTTTTTTTCACCACTGTTTTTAACGATTTTTACCACTCAATTTTTACCAATTTCTAGCGCAAGAAAGCAAGAAATGAATCTATTCCATTTTTCTTCACTGAAAATCTAAAATTTGCGGTCGGAGTGGACAAAATTTCCTCCACTGTGCAGATATTTTCTTTTAAATGGCCATTTTTCTGCCTCCTTTTCTCCAAAAATTTATCCCTGACAATTTTTCAAGTCGAGATTATAGGCTAATAATTAGAAAAAAGCATTGCATATTTTTTTAAAATGCGGGTTTTTTGCGACACTGTCTTTTAGAGATATTTAATGACCTGTCTCTTCTGATGCCCTTGTTCTAATTTTGCAGAAATAATCAGAACAGAGAGCTATCCTTTAATACTCTAATTAAAAATCGATTTAAAATCATAGAAATAATAAAAAAATCCTATTTTCACTGACAAGGAAAACGTCGTTAACGCGGCACTGCCTATTTTCACGTCAAAAAGTATATATAGATCACCACTCCGTCAGTAAGTTCAGATAATTTTGAGGCCTGCTGGAGCGCTTCAAAACTGGCGGAGACATAAAGTCAGCAAGATGCAGGAAATCGAAATTGAATCAAACGTAAGCTCTGTTCATTTTGATATTTTAACTTGATTTATTAATTCTCTCTAATCAAAAGGAGGAGAAAAAGAAACAGGATGGCTCCAGCAGCAGGTTAGTTTCTAAATAATTTGATTTAATGTTCTATTTTTAATTTTTTTCATTGTTAAATTAGTGTCGTCCCGGTTTTTCTGGTGGCCGGGGTTCTGATTTTGTTAGTGCTAGCCGTTCTGATGGGCTACGTTCTCGTCTCTGCAGCGAAGAAACCAGAACTCTGCTTGAGCAATGATTGCATCGCCTCAGGTATGTGTGTCGATTAATTTACGTTTAATATTAATATTTTAAGGAACATTAAACAGCTAACAGGATTATTTCCTCCATGAACAAGAGTGTCGATCCTTGTGACAATTTCTACGAGTTTGCGTGCGGTGGTTACATCGACTCTCACCCCATATCTGACACAGGAGCTTCAAGCCGCTTTGGCGACTTGGCGGAAGTAATAGATTACCGAGTGATGAGTGAGTAAACATTCTAATTACAGTGTGTTTTTCATCATTTCGTATTTTTAGGAATACTTGATGGCGGTATTTTCCCGTCAATGCCTGAAACGGTTAAGCAAGTGATCGATTACTACCACAAATGCATCGACAAGGGTATAAATTAACCAGAAAATAACTTAAAATGACTGCTTAATTTTAGACACGCTGAAAACAATCGGGGTGGAACCGATGTTGAAGAATATCGAATCTCTCGGCCTGCCTAAAATCCCCCTGCAGAACACCAAAGCGAGCAAACCTTCTCCCTGGCCTCAGGTTCTGATCAAGGGAGACAAACTTACAGCCAGAACTCCGTTCTTTAGAGTCAGCATTGACCAGCAGAACAAAACATCTCGTCACTTAACGGTTCGATTACACTGTTAAAAACGTTAAATTTGAAAATAGTTGAGTATTTTTTTATGTAGCTGGAATATGAAAGGCAGCCAATTAAAGAAGATATGTTCAAGAGAATGTTGCAAGCACTCAACCGAGAAGTAAGATAAAAATTAATATTCTGCCAATTTATTTGGAATTTGTTTTTGTACCAGCTCGAGAAAGGCGAAATTGACGCCAAGAAAGCAGCTAAGAAACTTTTCGACCTGGACGATAGGTTGAACAATACGATTTTTAGTAGAGAAGACACTAAACCTGCCGAAACCTGGGTGACTGTCGCTGAACTTCAAGATATGACTGATAGACTCATGGCCAACAAAGATTCAATCAAGGTTTACAATTTACCAATAATCAATTCACAAATAAGTAAATCCATGTACATACAGTTCGACTGGGAAAAATTCCTAACGAGCTACTTGGAAGACTCTATTTTCGAATTCGACCTCAAGAAGGATAAAATCCACGTCATTGCCCCAAATGCCACCATGGAAGTTTTCAACATTTTGTACGACACTCCTCCAGAGCAATTAGGTGAGGATTGTCAGTTATTTTGAATTATATTTCTAATTTATTTTCATCAGAACTTTACATGTGGTTCTTCTACTTTGACCTAATGGTGCCTTTCACCACACCGGACCTGCGTGATGCATTCTACGTGATCAGAAAAGAATCTGTTGGTGGCCACTGGAAGCTGAGGTGCAGCTACATGGCCCGCCAAGTGTTCCACAACGCCGTCAGCTACGAATACCTTACCAGATACTTTGACAACAAAACAGTGGAAAAGGTTGGATACTTTCAGAGAGACAAGCCGAACGCCTTCTTAAATATACAGGCATAGGGGGAATAACATTGAATCCACCAGGATTCAACCGGGATTCCACCTAGATCCACCGGAATTGGCAAATGGGTGGTACCAATGAGCAAAAACCGATTTTTTTTGCAGATCATTGAATATTAATCGAAAAAATTTAATCAATTGCGAAGGTAAACACTCAAATAATCATCGCCGAGGATTTTTCGAGCGGGGATTTTTATGCTGTTTCCAAATTGGGAGTTTTTAAAACCGGTTTAATGTGTTTCTTCGATTATAAATCGATAGACCAACGCAACAATCGGTTTTTAACTCATCTGGGTATCAACCAGAGTCTTGCCTAGGATAAAATTGACCTTCGGGCGTATTATTTTTGTCTCTTTTTTTAATTAAATATTATTATGTCCCTTTTAGACGGAGGTGATGGTGCATGACATTCACGATGCGTTTGCCCAGCTGATCAAAGGTCTCGACTGGATGGACGAACAAACCAAAAATTACGCCCTGGAAAAACTTGATGCTATCAAGCCGAATGTTGGATATCCGAAATGGTTCTTTGTTCCTGGAGCTCTGGACGAACGAAACTTCTTTGTAAATTTGTAATAATTTATTTGAATTCAATCTAACTAAAATTTAATTTAGATTAAGGATGTCAGAGGAGACTGGCTGAAGATGAACCTCAATAAATTTGTTGTGACCTTCAAAAAATACGACGATTTCCGTTTCAATGACACAGATTGGCTCGGCATTTCAAAGATTGTGGTCAATGCTTTTTATACAAATAGTTTAGTCGGAATTTGTAAGTAAAAAAACAACTCATTAACTATTTAATTTATTGAAACAAAATTACCAGACCTTCCTGCTGGAATTTTGGACGCTCCCTTTACTACGAATGGACTTCCGTAAGTTTAAATTCATTAAAATTTATATTTTTCTAAAAAAAAATGGAGCAGATCTTTGAATTACGGAGCGATTGGAGCGGTCATTGGGCACGAGTTCACGCACGGCTTCGACAATCACGGTAAGTTAATTTTAAATAAACTTTGGGTTTATTTCGAAATTTGTTTAACTCTCACAGGCCATACTATTGACAAACATGGTAAGAAGAACAATTGGTGGTCAAACGAAACCCTGGCAAAATTCGATGAGCGCGTCCAGTGCATGATCGACCAATACAACAAATTCCACTTCCCTGAAATTGGACCCAACGTTACGGTGAGATGAAATAAACCCTATTTAAAAAAATTATAAATATTTCCTTAGTTGAATGGCACTCAAACCATCAATGAAAACATCGCAGACAACGGAGGAATGCGTGAAGCTCTAATCGCCTACGACATGTTCAAATACCGCCAGACGCACGACGGCTCTGACGTCCTCCCCGACCCTGAGCCTTACCTGCCAGGTCTTTCGGAATACTCGCACAAGCAACTGTTCTTCCTTGGCTTTGGCAACGTCAGTTGATTTATTAAGAGTTTGCGATTGTTTTCATGAATTTGTTTTTAGATGTGGTGCAAAAATACATCGCCAAACTATTTGGAAAGAATTATGAAAATAGATGTGCACAGCCCTGGTCGTGAAAGGGTCCTGGGCACTCTTGCCAACACAAAGGAGTTCGCTGAGGCGTGGAAATGCCCTGAAGGATCGAAAATGAATCCGGCCGACAAGTGCATCGTTTGGTAAAGAAGAGCCAGTTAATTGTAGCAATTTTTGAAACAAAATAAAACTGATGCTTTAACCTTTGAAATTTTTATGCTTTTTTATTTATTAAATGGTTAAATTCCTGATTTTTGTTCTTGTTTACATATTGGCAATGATTAAAATATGTATTCGTACAACATAATGATGACGATGAAGCATGTGGAATTATAATTGAATGATTTTATAGTTAAAAACCGTCTTTGACGAAGTTTCTGAGCCCACCAATCGATTCCTGAGGGTCGAATTAGTTAAAATTGATATTTTTCCGACCAAAAAGTCGAGCACGACGTGCGAACCTTTTTTCCCGCCAAAACAATATATGAATGCGAGAATTGCGCATGCGTCACAGCTGGATGGATCGTTAAAGCAACTTACCCAGTTAGAAATCCATTAATAATTAACGACCCGGGCCTTAATATATTTTTGCTGATAAGTAAGAAAGCGTATACAGACCACTACTTAGATAAATTTGAGGCCTGTAGTGCTTCAAGACTGGGCCGCAGAAAAGAGTTTGTAAGATGGAAGAAATTGAAATGCAATCAAAGGTAAGATTAAAGAATTATTTTATTTCGATATTCAATTCTTTTTTAAGGAGAGGGAGAAAAAGGGAGAAAATAGCCAAAGTGGCAGTAGCAGGTTAGTTCATAATTAATAATTTGTTACGCTTTAGTTAAGGTGTTTATATTTGAAATAGGCTCATCCTAATTGTGCTAGGGGTTATATTTCTGGCCTTGTCAGTGGGAGTGATTCTCCTGGGCTATTCTCTCTACTCACAATCAGAGAGTGAGTTGATTATTAATATTTAATTTTAAAATGCTGACAATTTAAATTAATTATCAGGTACTGAGGTGAAGCCAAAGCTCTGCTTGACTGATGAATGCATCGCTTCAGGTCAGTTTTTCCATAACTAGCATTCAGTGTCCAATTAAACATTTTTTATCAGCCGACAGGATTGTTACCTCCATGAACACGAGTGTTGACCCTTGCGACGATTTCTACGAGTTTGCATGTGGCGGTTACGTTGAAACACACCCAATTTCTGATTATGGGTACTCAGACCGGTTCGCGGAGCTAGCAGAAATTATATCTTATCGTGTCATACGTGAGGAAAATACATCCAATAAAATTACTGCCTCTAAATGAATTTTTTCAGGCATATTTGATCAAGGAATTTTGCCGTCAATGCCTGAGACAGTTAAGCAAGCGATAGAATACTACGAAAAATGCATTGACGAGGGTAAATTAACGAGATAATAACAAGAATTAAAAGAATAACACACTCAATTTCAGACACTCAGAATAAAATTGGAGTGGAGCCAATGTTGAAGCATATCGAATCTCTCGGTCTGCCCAGAGTCCCTATTCAGAACGGCACCGCAATCGAACCTTCTCCCTGGCCCCAGGTCCTGATCAAGGGAGACAAGCTTATAGCCAAAAATCCATTCTTTTTAATCAGATTTGAACAGTTTAATGAAACAACTCATCACTTAACGGTTTAATTAGTGTATTCAGTCTTAGAAATTTGAAAATATTATTGTATTATTTTATAGTTAGAAGCTTCAGGCCCTTTATTCGATGAAATCATGTTTTGGACACTTTTGGAAACGCTCAATGACCATGTAAGATATTAAATTTATTTTCAACTTCAATATTTTATCCGTGCAAACAGCTCCAGGGAAATAGGGTAGACGCCAAGCGGGCAACTAAGGAGCTTTTTGAATTTTACTTCAAGGTGATTCTAGCGAGAAACGATCATCCATCCAAATCTACTGAAAATTTGATGACCGTCGCTGAACTTCAGGCTCAGACAGATGTAAACATCACCAACGATGATCCAAACCGGGTAAAATATCGCTAAATATGTTAAATTATATATAAACTAATCTGGAAAACAGTTTGACTGGTCAGAATTCCTGACAAGCTACTTGGAAGAATCGGTATTGAAATTCGATATTAAGAAAGATAAAATCCTCGTGAGAAATCCACAAGCGGTCAAAGAAACATTCAAACTTTTGTACAGTACGCCTCCAGAAACAATAGGTGAGAATTTTCAGCCCTAAATAAACAATTCTTCTTAATATAAAATTATTATTTATAGAACTCTACACGTGGTTCTACTATTTCTATTTAATGGCGCCGTTCACAACGCCAGACTTGTATGATGCGTACGTTGCAACAAATATTTACAGTGGAAAGGTTGGTGCACCACCGAGAAACCTAAAGAAAAGGTGCAGCTACTTTGCCCGCGGAATTTTCCACAACGCCATCAGCCACGAATACCTCGAAAGATATTTTGATAAAGAAAGAAAGCAAAAGGTCTGGCTTAAATTAATTTCGTTTAAATTATTTTAAAGTTTATTTATTAGACGGAGGTAATAGTGGAAGACATTCACCAGGCGTTTGTCCAACTGGTCAAAGGTCTCGACTGGATGGACGAAAAGACCAAAAAATACGCCCTGGAAAAGATTGAAGCTGTCAAGCCGAATATTGGATATCCGAAATGGTTCTTTGTTCCTGGAGCTCTGGACGAACGAAACTTCTTTGTGAATTTTAATTAAAAAATAATTTAATTCGATCTAATTAAAATACAATTCAGATTAAGGATGTCAGAGGAGACTGGCTGACGATGAACATCAACAAATTTGTTGTAGCCTACAAAAAAATCGATCCCTACAAATTCAAAAACGAAACCAATTGGTTAGACATATCTAAAATTGAAGTAAATGCATTTTATTATGACGATTTCGTTTCCATTTGTAAGTTGAAGACAATTTACTTTTTACTTTTAATCTATTCAAACCAAATAAGACCTTCCCGCTGGAGTTCTTCAAGCACCTTTCGCCGGAAACGGGCTTGCGTAAGTTGAAAGATGTTTAAGCTAATATATTTTTTTAATCCTTTTAAACAGATCTCTGAATTACGGAGCGATTGGAGCGATCATTGGTCACGAATTTACGCACGGTTTCGACAAAAATGGTGAATTTTATTCCTTTTTAACCAAATTTTTAATAATATTTATTACGCAGGACAAAAATATGATAAGAATGGTAAATTGAACAATTGGTGGTCGAAAGAAACCAAAGAAAACTTCGATGAACGCGTCCAGTGCATGATCGACCAATACAGCAAATTCCACTTCCCTGAACTTGGGCCCGATGCTAAGGTGACATAATAATGTGTACCCAAAATTTTTTAAAATGAAAATTTTCGTATCAGCTGGACGGCGAAAAAACCGCCAAAGAAAACATCGCAGACAACGGAGGCATGCGTGAAGCTCTATTCGCCTACGATCTGTTCAAGTTACGCCAGGTTGGCAATGAACAAATGGAGTGCGCTGAACTCCACGACCTTCAGCCTGACCTGCCAGGTCTCACCAACTACACGCACAAACAACTCTTCTTCCTCGGCTATGCAAATGTGAGTGCAATAAATTTCCTATTTTAATTTTTATTAATTCTGTTTGTTTCTAAAGATGTTGTGTCAAAACCCATCGCCATATGTTTTTAAGTGGATAATATCAAGGAGCGAGCGCAGCCCTGGTCGTGAAAGGGTCCTGGGCACTCTTTCCAACACCAAGGAGTTCGCTGAAGCGTGGAAATGTCCTGCTGGTTCGAAAATGAACCCTGCTGATAGATGTATTGTTTGGTAAAAAATAAAAACTAGATTTGGACTCAGAAATACTTGTCTGGAGAATTGTTTGTGATTTATTTTCAAACAAAGTTAATGGGTCTGCATTCTAAAATTATAAATTGCAGTTTAATATTATAAAATGAATCCAAGGAGAAATGCATCGTTTGGTAACGATTCTGTTAAAAAAAACTATATATAGTTCATATGTACAATTATTGTCGATGCCAAATCTTGGGTTCTTAATCATTAGAATTGCAAAAATTTCATAACTTTCACTACCGAACATATATGTTTAGGCATATTTAACGGTCGATGAAAAATATTTTTAAAATATTTAGGTCAGAATTTACGCAATATAAAGACAATCGCTTCTATAATAAATTCATTTTACGTAGAGACGCTTCGAAAGTCGGCTCAGCGAATGCAACAATTCAGGTAAAAATTTGTTAAATATTATAATATATAGGTGTAAAATTAAAAAAATTTCAGCGAATAGAATTATTTCATTTATGGATCCAAATGTCGATCCCTGTGATGATTTTTACGAGTTTGCTGCGCGAGGCTCTAATCGCCTAAACCTGTTCAAAAATCACTAGATGCATAACGTCAACGGCACTGACCCTGAGTAGCCTTACCTGCCAGGTCTCACCGGCTACTCGCACAAGCAACTTTTCTTCCTGGGCGTTGCAAATGTGAGTGAATTAATTCTTATTTTTCAAATTATATTTAAGTTTGCTCTTCTTTCTGTCTAAAGATGTGGTGTGAAAAGAAATCGCGGAACAGTTTAAGGAAAAGTTTAAAAAACCCGCCCAGCCCTGGTCGTGAAAGGATCCTGGGCACCCTGGCCACCACAAAATCTACATTTACATAGCTCTTGGGGATAATAATAGAACATATCTCGTGTTAAGTTTGCATTAAGCATTTGCCAGTTGTTATTATTTCAAATTAAAAAAAACGCATAACAATATTTCAGATAGTCTTAATTTCGCATGTCCAACTAAAAAGAGCTTCATGAAGCTTTGCGGTTCCAAAATGAATCCTGTTGATACGAGTGTAGAATGGTAGAGAGAGAAGATAAATAGGGCTGTGAATTTTAGACGGTTGACAATTTTTTTCTAAGCTTCAGATCATTGCGGGACGAATCATGCAATTTTAAGCTATTTAAACTACACTTAAACCCGTCTAAAATGGTCTAAAACCATATAAATAGTTAAGTTCGGCATGGAAAATTTTCCAAAAACATGATTTTCCTATGCCGTGAAAAATATTCATAACAAAATTAGAACTTTGATGGGTCAAAACCCAGTGAAACGACACCAAAATTGGCATTTTTGGGCATTTTTTCGCAATGCGACCCTCAGGGCCATGTCAGGGTAAGAACCTGAGGGTCGGGGTGTTCAATTTTGATCCCCAAAGTGCTTTGAGGTAAACAGGACACAGAAATCGATTGTTTAAATCACGGGTCCATTTTCTAATTAAAGGGCATGCTCGGGAGAACGGATTATTCGATCCACTTGCCACGAAACTGCCATTCTGAAAATTTGTTTACTTGCACAGAATTTCACTGGCTACAATTCCTCCATTTCCTAACTAGTACTTAATTAAAATATCAAATAATATCACTTCCAAATTTCCATGTCTTAAAATCCCGTCCAAATAATCGAGCGTTATTTTCTAATGAAACTGCTCGATTTAACTAAAAAAAACTAGTCAATCTAAATTTATCTGTAAATTGGCTGAATAATACAATTTAAACATGAATTTGTGTGAAATATACGTATAACAAAGAGATGTGAAGGAAACAATGAAAATTAGAACCGTCTAAATTAATAAAAAAACCGTCTAAAACCAACTAATTTCTTCCTACAAACAGTCTAAAAAAAGTCGACTATTTTAGCCAAAAAATCGGCTAAAATTCACAGTCCTAAAGATAAATAAAACCTGAGGAACTTGGCTAAAATGCACATTTGTCGTGTTTGGAAAGTCTTTGAGTTAATTAATTTAACATTTCATGTGTGAACAAATATTACCAACGATGAATTGTAATTTTCTACTTTCTCGTTTTTTTTAAATAATGTTTTTTAACCCGATAATCACCCTAGTTAGAAATCCATTAAAATTAATGGCCCCTAATATTATTGCTAGGGAGAAACCTCTAGCGTATATATATAGTTCAGCACTCTAACTGGAAATTCAGATAGTTTTGAAGCCTGTAGTGCTTCATGACTGGGCCACAGATTTGAGTTTTTAAGATGGAGGACATCGAAATGGAGTCAAAGGTAAGTTTTAATAATTATTTTATTTCGAAATTCAATTCTTTTTTAAGAAGAAAAAGGGAGATGCTAACCAAGTAGAAAAGAGCCAGTTAAGGAGTAGCAGGTTAGTTCATAATTAATAATTTGTTACGCTTTATTTAAGGATTTTATATATTTAAAATAGGCTCATCCTAATTGTGCTAGGGGTTATGATTCTGGCCTTGTCAGTGGGAGTGATTCTCCTGGGTTACTCTCTCTACTCAGAGAGTGAGTGGATTTTTAATATTTAAATTTAAAATTCTGACCATTTAAATTAATTATCAGGTACTGAGGGGAAGCCAAAGCTCTGCCTGACTGATGAATGCATCGCGTCAGGTCAGTTTTTCCATAACTAACCTTTAGTGTCCAATTAAACATTTTTTATCAGCCGACAGGATTGTTTCCTCCATGAACACGAGTGTTGACCCTTGCGACAATTTCTACGAGTTTGCTTGTGGCGGTTACGTCGACACTAACTCGAATTATGGAAATGGATTTGTAAACCGCTTTAATGAGCTAGGAGACCTTACATCTTATCGAGTCTTACGTGAGCAAAATTACGCTTTAAATATAATTAATCTCTATAAACACATGTATGTTTTTTAGGTATTTTCGACGAAGGAATTATTCCGTCAATGCCTGAGACAGTTAAGCAAGCGATAGAATACTACGAAAAATGCATTGACGAGGGTAAATTAACCAGATAATAATAACAAGAATTTAATTAATAACACACTCAATTTCAGACACACGGAATAAAATTGGAGTGGAGCCAATGTTGAAGCATATCGAATCTCTCGGCCTGCCCAGAGTCCCTATTCAGGACGGCACCGCAATCGAACCTTCTCCCTGGCCCCAGGTTCTGATGAAGGGAGACAAACTAATAGCCAAAACTCCTTTCTTTTTATTCAGATTTGAACAGTTTAACGAAACAACTCATTACTTAACGGTTGGATTAGTATAGTTTTAGAAATTTGAAAATATTATTATCGTCATATTTTTGTACAGTGGAGAGCATCAAGCCCTGCGTTCTATGAAGCCTTGTTTAAAATACTTTTGCAAACATTCAACGACCATGTAAGATTTTAAATTTATTTTGTTACTTCAATCTTTTCATCCGTGCACACAGCTTGAGGGAAATGGAGTGGATGCCAGGCGTGCAGCTAAGGAGCTGAATGATTTAGACCATAGGCTGCAAACGGCGAGATTGGTTTATCCCTCCGAAATGAATGAAAAGTTGATGACTGTCGCTGAACTTCAGGCTCAGTCAGATGTAAACGTTACCAGCAATGATCCAAACCGGGTAAAATATCACTAAAAGTGTTTAATTATATTTAAACTAATCTGGAAAACAGTTCGACTGGTCAGAATTCCTGACAAGCTACTTGGAAGAATCGGTATTGAAATTCGATATTAAGAAAGATAAAATCCTCGTGAAAAATCCACAAGTTATCAAAGACACTTTCGAAGTTTTGTACAACACTCCTCCCGAGACCATAGGTGAGAATCTCCATGTGTAAAAATAGTTTTGTTAAAATTATTATTTACAGAACTCTACACGTGGTTCTACTATTTCTATTCAATGGCGCCGTTCACCACGCCAGACTTGTATGAAGCGTACGTCGCAACAGACATTTACGCTAAACTATTCGGTGGACCACCAAGAAACCTGAAGAAAAGATGCAGCTACTTTGCCCGCGGCCTTTTCCACAACGCCATCAGCCACGAATACCTCGAAAGATATTTTGATAAAGAAAGAAAGGAAAAGGTCTGATTATGACATTCATTTCGTTTAAATTATTTTAAAGTTTATTTATTAGACGGAGGTGATGGTGCATGACATTCACGATGCGTTTACCCAGCTGATCAAAGGTCTCGACTGGATGGACGAAAAAACAAAAACATTCGCCCTGGAAAAGGTTGATGCTGTCAAGCCGAATATTGGATATCCGAAATGGTTCTTTGTTCCTGGAGCTCTGGACGAACGAAACTTCTTTGTAAATTTGTAACAACTTATATTTCAATTCAATCTAATTAAAATATAATTCAGATTAAGGATGTCAGAGGAGACTGGCTGACGATGAACATCAATAAATTTGTAGTTGCCTTCAAAAAACACGATCCCTACAAATTCAAAAACGATACAAATTGGCTTGGCATGTCTAAAATTGAAATAAATGCTTTTTATGTTCCCCAACTTGTCGCCGTTTGTAAGTTGAAGACAATTTTTTGAACTTTTAATCTATTCAAACCAAATTAATAGACTTTCCTGCTGGAATCCTACAAGCACCATTCGCCGGAAACGGACTTGCGTAAGTTAAAAGAAGTTTAAGCTTTTATTTTTTTTAATTTTTTAAACAGATCTCTGAATTACGGTGCGATTGGAGCGGTCATTGGTCACGAATTTACGCACGGTTTCGACAATAAAGGTTAAAGTTTATTTCTTTTTAACCACATTTTTTAACAATAATCATTACGCAGGGCATAAATATGATAAGAATGGTGAAAAAAACAATTGGTGGTCGAAAGAAACTAAAGAAAACTTCGATGAACGCGTCCAGTGCATGATCGACCAATACAGCAAATTCCACATCCCTGAACTTGGACCCGACGTGAAGGTAAAATTAAAAACAATACCCAAATTTTTAAAAAATAAAAATTTTCTTATCAGCTTGACGGCAAAAAAACCGCTAATGAAAACATCGCAGACAACGGAGGCATGCGTGAAGCTCTAATCGCCTACGATCTGTTCAAGTCACGCCAGGTTGGCAATGAAAAAAAGGGCACTGAAAAGCTCCACGACCTTCAGCCTGACCTGCCAGGTCTCGCCAACTACACGCACAAACAACTTTTCTTCCTCGGCTTTGCAAATGTGAGTGCATTAATTGTTTTATTTTGATTTTCTAATAATTATCTTTTTAAAGATGTGGTGTCAAAACCCATCGCCAGCTGTTTTGAACATTTTATTAAAATGGGACGTGCACAGCCCTGGTCGTGAAAGGGTCCTGGGCACTCTTTCCAACACCAAGGAGTTTGCCGACGCGTGGAATTGTCCTGCAGGTTCGAAAATGAACCCTGAAGACAAATGCGTTGTTTGGTAAAAAAAAAACAAGTAAAATTGGTCTCAGAAATACTTGTTTGGAGATTGTTCCATAATTCTTTGTGATTTGTTTTTTAATAAAGTTACTGGGTCTACAAATTTAACTCTTGCAGTTTAAGATTAAAATTAATCCTGTGGACAAGTGCCTCGTATTTGATAACGGTTCTGCTAAAGAAAAAAATTTAATATCGTTGTCGTTCTGTTGACACTTTTCGTCAAATCCTCCATCTTGAAATCACGACTGAAACTCTAAGATAACGAATGTTTTCTTGTTTTTCTCATATCGGTAAATGATTGAATTTCTTTTTACTGACTGGAATAATAGACCATTAGTTTGTTAACCATAAATGCCTTAGGGAAAATGTAAATAAATGAGCAATTGACCAGTTGCATAAAACCTTAGTTATATTGAAGCTGCCAACAGATGATGGCGCAACCACAGACTTTCTTATAAATTTTGTTTTAAGCGGTTTGAAGGCATTTTCGCTGCGATTTCAGACTCAATATAGCTATTTTCCTTTTTCTTAATTAATTTGCTATTTTTTGACGTGCTGAAAACCAAAATCGGTTCAGCCATTCGCCGTAGAAACGTTGGAAAAGATTTTTTTATTTCAAAAAATAGTTTTTCACGACTCTACGGCGATTGGCTGAACCGATTTTGGTTTTCAGCACGTCAAAAATTAGCAAATTAATTGAAGAATGCACAGAAGCTAGATTGAGTCTGAAATCGCAGCGGAAGTGCCTTAAAATCGAAAGTATACGGTGGCGCCATCTGTTGGCGGCTTCGAACACTTAGGGTTTATGCAACTGGTGAATTAAGGTATTTAAAAAGACTGAAAATATTGACACACAAGCTTGGTTATTTTATTTGGCAAATAACCTTTTTTAAATTATGTAAGAAAACACCATTCTTTTGGTTATAAAAATCAAATATCTGCATAAAGTTTTTCAAGACTAGAAAAAACAAACAATTTTCCTCTCCGGGCACAAACAAATCGAAACTGCACTCGATCGAGATTAAAGCCCAGGCCGGTCCGCGTGTGTGTGTGTACAGTACACTCTCAACAACAAAGTTAGCAATTTGCTTTGTGCGCTTGGAAGGGCGAAAGAAGGAAGCGCGGCTCTTTGAGAGCGAGCGACTCGTGTGTATGTGTGTTTTCTTCCCTCGGGGACGCGCGTGTCGCATTAATTCCATTCCGTCTGCGCGCATCTTTTTGTCCTCCTCTGCTCTGCTCTGATATGGAAATGCCAAATTGAATTCCACGCGCGCACCAGACATTATATTTTCGCTATGTGCCGATAAAATATGGCCGAGTGTCTTGTTTTGCAAGACGTGTGTGCATTAATATTTACGCCCACTGCTGCATCACTCATCCATAAATACATGAGTGTGTACTCGACAGAAAACGCGTCTCGCGCGTCAAACTGGGTCGCTAGACTTTTCTTTCTTTATTTTCAGAGGCAGAACTGGTTGGAAAAATATTTCTGTTTGGTTTTTTGTACTTAAAAATAAAGAAAATGCAATAACTTGCGAATGAACAGCGCCGCCATGTTTGTTTTATGAAGTGACGCCACTGACGTCACGTCCGCCATCTTGGATTATATGTATTTTTATTATATTCCGACTTCTTAATTAATTTTATTAGATTTTTGTGCTCCTTTCAGGAGTTAAAGACATTTCGCAAACGCGCGCGTTTTAATTCAAACTAGTTTCCAATCGAGTGTGCCCGGCCGGCGCGGCGGCGCTGATAAATTACTAGTTGTGCGGTCGCGAGTCAAGCGTGAAATTGTGCCATCCTCCGCTCGTTATTTATTCTGCTGTGCAAATTCGCAGCAATTGCACTTTATTGAAATTTATGGCGGTGCTGCTCGCTCTGCTAATGCTGACTTTTATTACCGGCCAACTAGACGTGCAAAGATAATCATGGAAACACGGCCGAGACTCACGGAACGCAGCACGCAGAGATTAATTTTTAGCTCTGCTCTTTGTGCCGGGGAAAATCGGACGGAAATTGCTGTAAATATGCTCGCCTGCCTGCCTGCCTGCAATCAGCAAAGTGGAATGTTTCATAAATTTCGCGCTCGGATGATGATTTCGAATTCCGACGTTTTGTTAAATGAAATGCTGCTTTTTTCGCATTGTAATTAATAAATGATTCATCGCAATGAGCTTCCTCCAGGCAAGTAGAGCGGGAAATATTCGATTAATTGCGGGAATGCGATCAATTTCTCTCTTCCGAAGCGGTAAACCCATTTTTCTGTGCTAAAATTAATAATTCACGGAAGAATTCCAATATAAGTGTTAAGTTTCTAAATTTTCCCGCGAGTAAAGGACCACGCCCCTTTTTTAAAATTCCCGCGAATTATCCCGTTGAGAAATAAACCGATTCAGGTCAACTGGAAGACGAAAATAAGCCGTTTTCATTGAAAATTCCATAACATCCGCCATTTTGTGTGTATAGAAACGTTTAGGCACGAGCCTAAAAACAATTTTACGTTCCCGGATTCGATTTGCAAGGCATAGAAGGATCTCTTCTTAAAGGTCAGTCGAGGCAATCAGCAGACGAGAGCCGTGCGGCGGATGTTAATAAATACAAACAGAGAGAGAGAAGGGAGAGGAGCGAGATAGAGAGCATGCACAAACACTTTGCAGATGGATGTGCGTGTGTGCGTGGTATTCGGCGCGTTATTTACGGCCGGCGTCCCTCGGGGCTCGGACGGCGAGCCCATTAGAGCAACAGGCCCCTCGAGACGCCGAATTATCTGCAACTCTTCGCTACAATTCACAGCTAGAGAAGAAGAGGCAGCCGGAGAAATAGCTGACCAGAGGTTGCGGCTCGAAAATCAATCGGACCCTCGCTCGCTTCCAATCCAACTGCAGCAACCTGTTCAATATTTCATCCACTGCTGCAGTCTTTACGTGTAATTTTTGCTTTGGAGGCCTTTAAAAAGCTTTGAATCAGCTTTAATTTTTATAATTTCACGGCGGGAAAGTTACAAACAGAAAATTAAATTAGTTAGGAAAATTTATTATGAAAATAGCTTCAGATAAATGAATATTTTTGTTGTTATTTCTTTACTAACAGCTGATTGGCCCGGTAATTGGTGAATCGACCGTTAGATGGCACATCAGGCTATTGGAAATGTAACAAAATGCGCGGGAAATGAAATTATTGGGTCGGAACGCCCCTTTTTCGACGCTTATGATTGGCGGTTGGACTGTCTCCTGATTTACCTCCATTATTTCAACGCCATATTGAATTCCGACTGGCGGGAAAACCAACACAGATCGCAACCCGGCCCCCGGTGGGAATTACGCCTGCGCAGAAGGTTTTAAATTGGGTCACGCATGCGCAAAGATAAGTTTCAGCCTCCCTGTGAGATGAAGAAGCGATCTAAACATTCTGCGCATGCATAAGATGCGCACACGTTTACTGCGCAGCTTCAAAATGGGACAAATATTCATGCTGACTAATATTTTTGTTGTTATTTCTTTACTAACAGCTGATTAGCCCGGTAATTGGCGTTAAGATGGCACATCAGGTTTTAAGAAACGTAATAAAATTCACGGGAATAAAATTATTAGGTCGGCACGCCTCTTTTTCGACGCTTCTGATTGGCCGCTGAATTGTCTCCTGATTTTCCTCCATCATTTCGACGCCATATTGAATTCTGACCGGCGGGAACCAACACAAATCGCAACCCGGCCCCTGTTAAATTTAAAAAAATTATTTCTGACTCGAAAAATCAGCAGAGAAACGATGACAATTGGCAAAAACAATATAACGATAATTTCCCTGGGTGATTTAGAAAGGAGTGGCATGTGTGTGCGCGGTGTGGAGCCGAATTCCAACGGCCGCGAGTGGCAATTGACGATTTCGCTTGTGTTGGCGCGGCCGCGAGGCTCCTCTGGGAAATCGTGCGCGAGTGATTTTCAATATTTCAATGCGCCCGCGAGCCCGCTTGTCCGCCATTAGAATAATGCCCAGGCGAGAGGCAAGCAAGCGGGCGCATCAAACAACATCGAAATAATAAAACGGAACAACAAAAACTCCGTGGGGACGCTTTGTCCGCCAATTTTCAATCTCTCTCGCGAGTCCGACTGCGCACTAACGCGTCCGTTGTCCCCTAATTAGGTCAAATGCTGATTAAAATCAAATGAAATCCTTTTAAAATATTTGTAACTGGATTCGAGAAGGAAAATGCGGTTTCCAGCGCGAGTCGAGTTCAAACGAATGCGCGGAGATTTAATTTTAATAACGCAGCCGTGAGCAGCCGCAAGAATCTGTGCGCGCGTTCCATCTCGGGTGGAACAAACGAATTGGCTCGAGGCTGGAATGCTCGAAATGAAATTAAATAAACGCCCACTCGTCGCAGGCGGCCGGCATCGGGCGAATGTTTGCGGCCGGCTCAAATTATATTAAATCCGGACGAGAGAGTGATATGAAACGCATCGGAATCCAATATCGGCTAGCAACGCCGCGCATTTGCACCTAGGGATGTGCGGAGTAGTCCCTTCCTTTCATCCAGAGCCTTTTGTTTTAAATTCAGGACAAAAACTACAGCTGTAGAGAATTTATTAATTTTTTTTTTGTTGAGAAAAATGAAAATTTCGTTTAATGTACAACCTGACAGTGATAGTGAATTTCCCCACAAAATCCTTTAACAGAAATACAGATAAGGTTTTAAGGATCATGTGCAGCTAAAAAAATTTTTAGGTAGCGGTGTAAATTTTCGAGAAAATCGGCCTGAAAGTTAGCATTGTTTTAAATGGAGAATTCTCAAAGGAATTTTTTCAATCACGATTTTCACTGAATTTCCGCATTTCCCTAAAGAAAGAATCACTGCCAGATAGATCCTCAACGAGAGGATTCTAAATCAAGTGACAAAACAGGGTCAAGCGCTGGAAATTTCGGAGAAAACTGAAAAAATCATCTGATTGGCCAACAGAGGGGGCGTGGCACGCACTATCCCGCTTTTTTACAGAAGCCGGCATGATTTCACTTAATTATCTTTTTAATTTCATTTTCATCATCAGTAAAAAATGAAATTCTCGCACGTGGTAAGCATTTTAAACGTCCTCTAACGGCCAGTTGGAATTTTCAAACGAATTTAGTGGAAAAATGGTAAACTTGAGAAAAATTTGCTAAATAGGAAAAAAACTGGAAATTTAATCAGCTTTCTGACTTTAGGCAGTTTTTGGCGCTACTATCAACTGCCGAATTTTAATCAGGCCAAATACACATCCCTTTCGAAAATCTGCAATTTTTTAAAAAATAAAAAATAGCTTTCAAGACTCAAAAGTACAATTTTTTATCTTCTTACAATTAAATTTTCATAATTTTTCTCACCCCGGAAGCAATTAATTTCCTTTGCTTTAAAAAGAGGGCGTAACTGGTAAATTTTGAAATAATTGGAAATACAAAATCACTATCATATTCCACTTAAAATTAATTATAAATATATTAATTGACCAGTTACATAAACCCTTAGTGTTCGAAGCCGCCAACAGATGGCGCCACAGTAAACTTTCGTGATAAATTTAATTTTAAGGCATTTTCGCTGCGATTTTAGACTCGATTTAGCTATTTTGCTTTTTTTAATTAATTTGCTACTTTTTGACGTGCTGAAAACCAAAATCGGTTCAGCCATTCGCCGTAGAAACGTTGGAAAAGATTTTTTTATTTCAAAAAATAGTTTTTCACGATTCTACGGCGATTGGCTGAACCGATTTTGGTTTTCAGCACGTCAAAAAAAAGCAAATTAATTGAAGAATGCACAGTAGCTAGATTGAGTCTGAAATCGCAGCGGAAGTGCCTTAAAATCGAAAGTGTACGGTGGCGCCATCTGTTGGCGGCTTCGAACACTTAGGGTTTAAGCAACTGGCGGATTCAAAAGATTAATTCTGTTCTTCTCATTGGCTCTTAATTATTTTAAATGATTCAGCAATTTTAAAAAATCAAAACAGAAAATTCCGATCTATTTTTTTTTTCATTTGACCTATTTTTCTTTGCGGAGTAAAATAGTGCAACACGAGCCCCGCCAATCTCTCAAATGACCAATCCAATTAATCCATTTCGCTGACGTCATCAAAATCTAATTTGAATGATCAGTAACCGACAATTCCTTCGGATAATCGAATTACGACCGACGAAATTCCAGGCGGGCCGTGTTTCACATCCCTCTTGGCGCTCCTTCTGCGGGGGTGCGCCCCGGGGAGGCCGGCCTGGGTGCGGCGGGTGTCCAATTTCATTTCGCGCCAAATTTGATCTGCGTTGTCCCGGCAGCCATCAAATTAGCGCCTGATACGTCTGACACATCCATCTCGGAGCGCGCATTTCCCTCGAGAGGCGCGATTTCGCCCCTTCACCCTCCGCACCCCGTGTATTTACACCTGCAGCAGCGAAGAAAGAGTTGCTATCCAGATTTGCATATTGTAATACGGCGCGAGCATGCTCTCGAGTGTGTGTCAAACGCCATTCTTTCGCGCCGGGCCAGATGCGCGCATAACTCACCCCCATGAGCCACCCCCTCCGCATCTTATTTCGCGAGAGCAACTTTTTTATCTGCTGACAACATGCTTCGCACCGCAGCTCCGCGAATTTCTTTCCGCGCGCGCAATTCTCGAGTGCACGAAGACGAAAACGCGCGCTGAGTGTATTTCGGGAGCTAGCCCAGCTCTCTGCGCCGCGCCGGCCGGGCAAACTTTGCACGCAAAATGCTGTTCCGTATCAGTTTATGAAAAAGAAGTTGTATATTTGCATGGAAACTTTTTTGGATGCCAAGTGCGAGAGTGGCAAAAGGTGAAAAAGGCCAAATACCGCCAAAATTCAGACACTTAAGGCAGAATTTCTTTCAAAACGTTCTATAGTTTCCAGATTGAGCTTATATATTATGTTTAAGTTCCAAAAAGTATTATATTTAATGTTGTTCTAAACGCCATAGTCTACTTCGGAAGAAAAACTAGTTTTAATTTTGGTTAATTCAGCAAATCGTCCTCCTGTATTTAAAAAAAATTTAAAACTGGCACAGAGCGCTCCATGAGAACATTTTTTTACTCAGAACCTGAGGTATTTTTATAATTCTTTAAAAAATTAATTATTAAATTAACAATAAAAAATAAAAGTCCACGCATAAAAATTTTAATTTATTTTCGAGGCTAGTTATATAATATATAAGAGACTTTTCATTTCCCCTCTTCAATTTAATTTGTTTTACAAGCTACAAAAAATTAAAAATTCATAGCATGCATTGTGCTCTGCAGCAAAATATATTATTTTTAGTTTTCGAGATGTTCCACTTTTAAAATTTAATAATTTTCGATTTCTTGGGTTTTTTGCACCTCCAAATCTCGGGTTCTTACCATCGGAATTGCAAAAACTACCCACCGTTAGACTCGTCTCAACCTCTACTAACCAGCTAAAGTATTTAGGGGGTGCTTACCCCCATCCCCTTTCAACCCTATCGCCACAACTTTTATAGAAAAATTTTATACCGATTCATCTGGATGTAAAAATCTTTCAAACTATCCAAAATTCCTCCAAAATAACCACCCCATCCCTTCTTTGAAACTTAAACTGAAAAATGTTTTTAAATTAAAAGTAAATTGATGCAAAAATCCAGAGTTAATATATTTTTTAAAATTTTTTTCAGGGGGTTGAAGTAAAGCAACTTCTTAGGGGTGGATGTCAAGAACCCCTAAATTCTTCAGCTTGTCAGGGAAGGTCGAGACGAGTCCAACGGTGGTTAGTTTTTGCAATTCTGATGGTTAGAACCAAAGATTTGGCGCTGACAATATTGGCGAAAAATAAATCTTTCGAAATTTTGCCAACACTTAAATCTCTAAATCTCGGGTTCTAATTGTCAGAATTGCAAAAACTGCACACCGTTCGACTCGTCTTAACTTTTTCTAGATAGCCAATGGGATTTGGGGTAGATTTTCTCAATTTAAGAGCTCTTTAAACAGTGAATAAGTTTGCTGAAAGTGCAAAACGACGCGATTTTTCTCGTAAATTTAAAACACGGGGTGGAATGGGGATGAGGGTTGATCACCCTCAAAGCATTTTGGCTATATAGGGGAAATTAAGACGAGTTGAACGGTGTGCAGTTTTTGCAATTCTGATAGCTAGAACCCGAGATTTGGAGTTGCAAAAATAACAAAAATTTGAAAAAAGTGGAATTTCTTGAAAATAAAAATATTACCTTCTACAATTCATATTTCGGGAAAAAACGTATCATGTTCTTGAATACGCTTTACTAATCACCTTTCCGTCGGCTGAAAATTAAAAATAAAATCCGAGTTTCCACAATTTTTTTTTATAAATCAGATCTTTAAAGGCAAACCTGTGGCGCAGCTGCTTTAAGCGCGCGGAAAAAGTTTTAGGGTACGTAAATCACTCATCTGGTTGGAAAGCTCTGAAGTTTGTTCTCGGCGAAGGTGCAATTCAATAAATAAATTCTTCAGCGAGAGCGGCGAGAGATTGAAAGGAGCCAAATCAGCGATCGATCCGATTGCGCGCATACCGCGTGCGAGTGTGCGTGTCTCGTTCTCGCGGGCGGGCGGGCGGCACTTTGCGTAAATAATATCGGGGCGGAATGAGCGGAGAGGGTGGGTGCAAGAAAGAAGAATAAGTGGAGCGCTGGCTGAGCCCCGGCCGGGGTAATTCATCAGCCGAGCTGTTAACTCTTCGGGCCACCCTTTATCATAAGGGTGCCGGCGCCGCGGGACACACACGCAGCCTAAATAAATGTCTCCATTTACAAACGCAACTCCATTTTGCCGGACCAATACCCGTTTTTCCTCGGCCCCAAACTAAATTGCCACCGGCGAAACCGAAAGGAGAACGAAAACGATATCGTCTTTTTTGCTCCGCTGCTGCCCGCTTGAATACGTCAAATTTGCGTCGAGTGCTGTGGGAAAAAATCGAGAGCCCCTCCCTATGCCGCACTGATGGGCTTGGTCAGCAGAAAAAAGTGTTAAAAAATGTTGTGCTCTGCTCTGATATAATTTTATGTTTTAAATTGTTAGGGCGAAAAGTATTTCCCGTGAATAACGACTGTTAAGTCAGTTTTAAAGCAAAAAATAATCAATTTTAATGATGAATTAATTGATCTGTAGACGTTCGACGAGTTAAAACATGGAAAATGGCTGATTAAAATGACTAATCGTTGGAATTTTGTAATAAATGCAAAAAAGAAGGCGTGGCACGGGTCCAAAATCGTGGGAAAATGTTCAAAATGCTTAGAAACTTCATAATTCAAGTATCACCGGGATCCGGGTTGCGATCTGTGTTAGGTTCCCGCCGGTCAGAAGTCAATATGGCGTCGAAATAATGGAGGCCAATCAGGAGACAGTCCAGAGGCCAATCAGAAGCTACGAAAAAGAGGCGTGCCGACCTAAAAAATTCATTCCCGCGTATTTTGTTGCATTTCCATGAAATTGCAATGGCCTGATGTGCCATCTAACGGCTGAATCACCAATTACCGGGCTAATCAGCTGTTCACAAAAGCGATTTTAACTTTCCCGCCTTTTTTACCAGATGATATGTCTGAGCGTCGCGTGAATCCGGATCCCGGTGGCGATAAAAGCAAAAAAGAAGGCGTGGCACGGGTCGAAAATCTTGGAAAAATCGCAAAATTTAACCTTTTATATTGAGATTCACAGTTAAGATCCTGATTGAATTATAAATCATCCAGTTCCCATGTTTAAAATGCTTAAAACCCCAAAATTCAAGCTCGTTTGATCACCCAAACATCGATTAAATGGCAGAAAAAATTGGTTCAATCACCATTTTTCACTCTTTTTCAGTCTAAAAAACAAAATAAAATCTAATCATGCAGCCACCTGAATTTTAAAAAATCTCCAAGTCAAATTAAAATCAGCTAAAGGACATTAAAATTAAAATAGTTACCTTCAAAATCATCAATTTTAATTAAATCCTGCAACATAATTGTTTCTCCAGTCAAAGTAAATTAAATGGAAGACTTCTAACGTTCCACAAACGGTTAGTTTAATTGCAAAGCCATACTCATTTCCCTTTTGCATATATTAACTCTTGTGGTGCGTTTATTGCACTACTTGTGCATTCAATCAAAAGTTTCCACAGCAATCATGGCGTCCGATCCAAGATGGCGGCGACTCCGAAGGCACAATAAGCGTTTCGAGTCGTCGGAAAACGGAAACAGTGCGCGTTGCTATTATTCAAGAAGTCTAACACAGTAATTGGCACTGCGTCGCGATGCCAACTTTGTAGTAAAAAGCTGGCTGCTGTCTTAATGAACTTAACTTATTTTCTCCTGGCGCGCGCTTTATTCGTCGTAATTAATTAAGAGGACGGTAATTAATTAATCGAAGATGCTTGTAGTATGAAGGCGGCTCGTCATGTGTCACGCCAGACTTGTCGTGCGATTGCGGTGCAAAAGAGCAGAGCAGCTGCGCAGCCTTAATGTACAGTCGAAAGGCTTACGCTTTTGACAAGCCGCACTGCTGTCAACTAAACATCCGAGAGACCGACGCTGCGAGCAAAATATTAACCCGGATTGACCTCTTTCTCCTGTACTTTTCCGCCATCGATTTACCTCTAGTTCTTCAAGCATAAGTCACTGAATTTGAATTTTCACCTGGAAGAACTGGAAAAAACCGTTTGAAAAAAAAATCTTTGGATAGAAACGAAAAAAATCTGTAATTTATTGAATTTAATAGGCGTGCCAGACGCTAAACTAGCAAATTTTACTTTCGTAATCGATTTTATCGGCTAATTCACCAATTTGCATTTAAGCCATTGTTGTTCGAAGCCGCCAATTAACAGATGGCGCCTCCGTAGACTTTCGATTTTAAGGCACTTCCGCTGCGATTTCAGACTCAATCTAGCTACTCTGCATTCTTCAATTAATTTGCTATTTTTTGACGTGCTGAAAACCAAAATCGGTTCAGCCAATCGCCGTAGAATCGTGAAAAACTATTTTTTGAAATAAAAAAATATTTTCCAACGTTTCTACGGCGAATGGCTGAACCGATTTTCGTTTTCAGCACGTTAAAAGAAAGCATATTAAGTGAAGAATGCCCAGTGACAGAATTGAGTCTGAAATCGGAGCTGAAGGACCTCAAAATTAAATTTATTACAAAAGTATACGGTGGCGCCATCTGTTGGAAACTTCAAACACTAACAGTTTTATTTATTTATGGAGGAAATCCGTTAGAAAATCGCAGTAACGCCTTTTCCAACGTCAGCGATCGAAGCGCCACTTTCACGGAATCATCTAACATATTCGAAACGTTTTGGCGCCAAGGAAAAAAAGAATTTACCTTACGAAATAGTTAAAATGTCATAAACGAAGCAATATTTGAATTTAGAAAGCTGTTAACACGCACTTACCTCATTCTGGAGATGAAGGAGGGAGTAAACTCGAGCTGCGTCCACAGGCCCAGGTCCGAGGACTTGACGTCGTTCCAATTAAGGTACTTGACCGAGTTGCACTGCGGCGACGGCAGCGCTGTGGACACACGACAAATGTTTGCTCAGACAGACAGACTCTCCAACCGAGTTTGCATTGCAATCGTTTAATTAAACGTCAACAGAAAATAAAGCGACCCTTCCCCAGGCTGGCAAATGCCCCTGCCCCTGCATGCAAGGCTTAATTGTTCAAATAATCGACAATTTTTACTTTTGTTGTTGGTGAGGAATTTTCTCCTGCACGCTAACAAAGAGACAATTCAATTTACGAGCTTGATTGCGAAGGAGAGAAAGAAATAATGCACTTCTCCTCCGGGGAAATGCACTCGACAGGCAAATTGGAATGCGCTTAATCGTCCCATCCCCGAGGAGAAGCTATGTGATGTATTTTCAAACTTTTCTCATCCGCTGCTTCATTATACAGACAGCACCGACTTACAATTAGTTTCCAGCACTCGTTTCCCGCGCAATTAATTCTAATAATTGCGCGAAAATGAACAAAACTTTTGCAGAGAATTTATACAATTTAAATTTATCCAATTTCCGCCAGTTATTTATTTTTAAAACGCGTTAAAATGATATCAGCTGCTTCAGTGATGACATCAGCGCCTCTAGTTTGGTACTAATGATCTCCCCGCCATCTTTTTGCGACTTTTTACATCCAATATATTTAAAGACCGTCTTTGACGAAGTTTCTGAGCTCACCAATCGATTCCTGAGGGTCGAATTAGGTAAAATGGATGTTTTTTCCGTTAAAAAAGTGCAGCGCGACGTGCGAACTTTTTTCCCGCCAAAACGATACGAACCTAAATGAGAGAACTGCGCATGCGTTAGAGCTGGTTTGAGCACTTGCACAGAGACTGCCTGTACGAATGATTTCTTTGTCACATCTAGCCAGCTCTTACGCATGCGCAGTTCTCGTATTTAGGTTCATTTTGTTTTGGCGGGAAAAAAGTTCGCACGTCGCGCTGGACGTTTTGGACAGTTAAAACATCATTTTTAACTAATTCGACCCTCAGGAATCGATTGGTGAGCTCAGAAACTTCGTCAAAGACGGTCTTTAAATTATTTCACTTTCAAAAAGATTTTTAAACAATTTAATCCTGTATTTCTTATAATTTAATACACCCAAGAAAGAAAATAAACCCATTTAAAACTCTTTTGGCGCCAAATTTGAATTTCCCGTCCCCGGAGACGCCATCTTTTATAAAGTGACGAAAGAGTTAGAGCAATTATTCGTCTGTTGGGAGACTTTTCTGCTGCATGTGCACTCAGGCTGAGAGCCGTTTTCTCTCTCTTTCTCTCTCTTCTAAATTAAAACGTTGGAAACTGTTGCGGACACGCGCGAGACTGGAGTTTTGGTTGGCCGGCGGCCAGCAGACTCGCAAAGCTGCCAAGAGCTGCGAACTTTGCGTTACACACTCAATAATTATCATAAAACATCTCCGGGGCTGCGTTTTGCAAGCAAGCAAACAAACAAACAGCGGCGGCCGGGCAAAAAGTTTAAATTACAAACAACGCGCGCAGCAGAGAGAGAGAATGGAGAGGAGAGAGAGTCGCAACTTGTTTTCCGCGCCATTTCGTAAATTTTCATTGCGTGTTTAGGCCGTTGAACAGATTCATGATTACAATCGAGTTTTAAATAGAAGAGTTAGTTGCTCCCAAACAGCAGGAATTTATTCATTTGGTTAAATCACTTTATCAATCATCAGTGAGTCGCAAAAATATTCATTTTAGTGACGAATTCTTAGACTGTTCAAATTTAAAATCAAGACTAGAATTTCACGAATTAGCAAATCTTGAATATTCATCACGATTTTTCTCTTCTGCCGAAAATCATGATTTAATTTGTATAAAACCCTGGAAGGCCCACCCTTGTGCAGGTTTCGACAAGAAAAATGAAATTTTATACACTAATGCAGGGCCTGAGTTTTTCCACTTTTTTATTTAGCTGCTAAAGACTTTATTATGTTGACTTCTAAATTAATAACAATATTTTTCTTTAGGTATTTTTTAATTTTAACTACATTTTTAACAGTAAATTATAATTAAGTTTATTCAGCATTGATTTAAATAAAATAAATTTGTCTTGAAACACGTATATTAATCCAAAGACTTCACTGAGAAATTATTCGAAACTTCATTATTATCATAGATTTTACATTTTTTTAATATATGAAAAGGTTAAAATTTGAAAATTGCGTCGGTCAGTTCCTTCAATCAGTTTAATTACAGATGTTACAAGAAAAATATGATGTCCCTTTCAAATTTGTGGTCTTCTCGCGAACTAGAGGGAGGAAATTTGAAAATTTGAATGCCCACCAACGTTTCTGTACCAAATTCGTCGAAAAATTTAAAAGTTCCATCAAAATAAAAATGAAACACGAATAGTTAAAATTATTATTTTTTGGAATTTTCAGTATCTGGAGGGAAACGTTGCACAAATGGAACGTTTAGAAAAATTCACGATGGCTTTTTCTCAAGATATCTCTCTCTGAAGCTGAGAAATACGATATTTTTCCGCCTCGAGAAGCCCTTAAACGACAAGTCTTGATCTCCACTTGTCATACAATTTTTGTATTAAAGCCATATTTAAACCTTGGTGAAATTTTCTACACTCAGGGCCGCAGTTTCTCAACTTTTTTTATTAATTGTTAAAGAATTTATTTTGTTAGATTCCAAATAATAACAAAAACCTTTCTTTAATATTTTTTCTAAATTTTAACTACATTTTTAACAAATTAATGGATTCATTTTTAATTTTAACAATTGATTATAATTATAAGGTAAATTAATAGGTAATCAAATTGTATTTTAAATAAAACCAAAGTTCATTTGATTGTTTATTCAGCATTGATTTTAAATAAAATAAATTTGCTTCGAAACACGTGCACTAATTGAAAGACTTTACAGATAAATTCCGCAGATTTTTCATTTATTAATATTCTTAAAAACTGTACGAAAAAAATATGAATTCCAAATTAATTACAAAAATTTTAATAACAGATGTTGCATGAAAAATATGACGTTCCTTTCAAATTTGGGGTTGGTTCTCGAGTTAATTTAAGTGAGGGAACTTTGTATACGTAGCAACGTTTCTGTACCACAATCGTCGAAAATTTTAAAATTCCTTTCAAAATTCTGAATTAAACACGAATGGCTAAAAATAATAATGTTTGGGTTTTTCAATATCTGGAGAAAAATGTTGCACAAATGGAACGTGTATTAAATGCATAGAAAAATTCCCGATGGCTTTTTCTCTCCGAATCTGAGAAATGCGATATTTTTCCGCCTCGAAAAGCCCTTAAACGCCGAGTCTTGATCTCCACTTGTCATAAAATTGTTATAAAAAGATAAAGCCATATTTAAACCCCGATGAAATGGAGTGTGATAATATTCTGAAAATTTAAAGCCCAGAAGATGTTTCGAAGACCTGAGACAGTTTTTAGCGCTTAAAAATAATTTAACAATTCTATTTTAATGATTTATTGCCTTAAATTTACCAAAACGTTAAACCTACTCAGAAAAAATCGGTCCTAGGGAACGGAAACGGTTCCAAAAGTTCCAGAGGACCGGATTGGAACCAAAATATGGAGTTCGGAGCGAATTCCGTCCTCAAATCTTGGGTCTTAGCGAGGTTTGCCTCTATCTGGAACTGTTCGGTCCTAACCAGAAGCAATTTCTGTCCCTCTAAAAGAGAAATTTTGCTCGCCGCTGGATTTTTCAATTTTTATTTTTATTTCGAGGGCTATTAAAGATCAGAAAAAATAGGTTCGTGTAAATTTAATTCAAATCCTTTGTTAAGGTCCCACGAAACGAATCTAATTTCGGTTCCGATTAAAAGCAACCCTTAAATTTTCTTTTCCCCAGCAGGGCCGAATTTTTCTGCCTGGAAATAAGGCACACATTTTAAATTCGCGGCCCGAAAATAAATTAGATTTCGCCGGGGTGTGATGTTTGCCCTGAGGCCGCGCTGCCGGGATTTTTGGGCTGCATCAATAAAGAAGGCGCGCGCGTAATCCAAAGTTGTTGGCCGCACCGAGCTCATTTCGTCTAATTTATCTGGGCGGGCTGGCGTTTCCGAAATTAAGCAATCGCGCGCCCCTTGCTTGCATGAAACTGTGTTTGTTGGCCAGGCGGCAAAGAAAGAAAGAAAGAGAGCGGCTTAAAGCGGATGGAGCCGCGCTCTCATTAGTTCATCTTTAAATTTGCACCACTCTCGCGCTCACTCGCTCACTCGCCGGCTGCTGATGCTGAGCTGCTGCGCTGCTCCTGCTGCCCGACTTCAAAGTGCGCAAACTTTTTGTTTCGCCGCCGCCCGGGCAGCCGCGCTCGCTTTTTATTCATTTCATTGCAGCTAGACACCGACTGCTCGTTATGATTGCTGCCCAGGCAATCGCAGCTCAGGTCCCACCTTTATCGTAGAATTTTCTAAAATTGCGGTGAGGGAAAAATCACGATCAGAGACTGAAATGTTAAGCAGGAAATTGATTCTGTAAACCAAAGAAGTAATAGCTGTTATATAAGCAGGTTTGTATTGCAACTATGTAAAGCTGATGTGAAAAAAGGTTTTTTATAAATAAAATTCTTTGTTTTTTATGATTTAGAATTAAATTTAATTGGAAATTCATAAAATTGCATTCACCACAGCGGCAAAAATTTGTCCAATTTTTAAAATCATATATTAAGGAAATTTTTAAATAGTTAGAAATAATATAAATTGATAAATAAAGTGTTTAAAATTATCTAAATTAAACGCTTAACAACTTTGCCCCGCTTAACAATTTCCTAGGTCACTAAAGTTTGACCTGGCAATGAGATTTAAACAAAAAATTTATTTTTTAGATAACTAAAATGTGTCTAAATTAAAAAGGAATGATAAAGAATATCCACGCAAATTCCCATAAAAATTTTAATGTTCTCTAACGGTCAGTTTAAATTTTCAGACGAATTTTGTGTGAAAATGGTAAATTTGAGAGTAATTTGCTCAACAGGAAAAAAACTGGAAATTTAATCAGCTTTCTGAATTTAGGCAGTTTTTGACGCTTTAGGCAGTTTTGGAAAAATTACAAAATCTTTCAAGACTCAAAAGTTCCATTTTTTTATCTTCTCGTAGTTAAATTTTCATAATTTTTGTCTCCCCGGAAACATTTCTTTAATAAAAAAAGAGGGCGTAACCGGTAAAATTAAAAAATTAGATTTTGAGGCGATTTTGGTAAGAGGTAAACCAAAATAACTTGAGAAATTCAAATTTTAATTTTTCAAAACATGATTTTTCACTCAAAAATAAAACTCACATTGCAATTAAACTAGTTCAGCGCATTTTTCCGTCCAATTTCGGATCTCTGTTGAGTAGTTATGAGTTTTTAAGAGGGTGCAAATCAACCCTCGTAACCCAAGGGAGTGAGATTTGATGAATTATTAAATTTAACTGAATTTTTACATTCATTGGTATGTTTTTCTACCCCTAAAAAACAGGGTTGAATTTGCTTACCACCTGGTTTTTGTCACCACTGGCTTTTACCTCTCAATTTTTACTCATTTCTTGCGCAAGAATTGCAACAAATGAATTTATTCCATATATTTTCTTAGAAAATTTAAAATTTCGGGCAGAGAGCTCAAAATTTCCACTGCTGAGCAGATTATTCTTTTAAATTGCCATTCTGCTGCCTCAATTTCTCCAAAAAAACTTTATCTGACAATTTTTCTAGTCGAGGTTATAAGCTCTAATAATTAGAAAATTATTGAAAAAATAAAAAGAAAACATTACCTGCTAGAAACCGGTAAAAATTGAAAAAAAAACACTTTTTTTTAAATATGAAGCCAATTTACGATTTATCTGAAATCTGAACACGATTCTCAATAAGTAAAATAATTTAAAATGTTTGTCTCAGAGCCAAGTAAATCATCCCTTTGGTACAAATAAAAATTCGTTAACAGTTGGCACCTTTTCTTAAATTGCGCTCTGGCTCACAATCAGCAGAAAATGCGGCAATTAACGCCACGGGGGACTTTAGCAGCTCGCTGGCCGCGTGAATGAATATAAATCAACAGTTGTTGCCTGCGCCGTGTGCTCTGGCTGCTGGGGAGGCGAAAGAAAAGGGTTGCTCGCGTGCAGGCAACCTGTGGTGCGCGGCGCGGCGCGGCGCGCGGCCCCTTTGACGCGTCGATCAATCTTGATCGCCACTGCAACCCTCGCGCGCGCCAAAACATTTGTTCACCCTCGCACGCGCCGCGCTTAAATATTTTGCCCATTTGATCTGCTGGCGCTCTCTCTCTCTCTCGAAATGCCATCGGCGACACGGCGCCTCTCTGCTTGAATAATCGGCTCGCGCCTTCCCCCGAATTACCGCAGCCACCACTGAAAAGCAGATTTCGTATTTCGTGTCTCGCAGCTTTTATTGCGTTTCGCACGACTTTCCGGCTGCGTGCGAAGAGCAGAGGAAATTTTTTCAGCCGAAATCCTGATCCGATTCCCTCTTTGACTAGATGTTCGTTCGTTCTCTCGCCTCTGATTTTATTTTATTTTTTCTTTTTCAATGCGCCGTTTAAATACAGACCAAGGGGAATATATATACTACCAATTTTCTGCGTGAAAAACTTGTACTGGGGCAGGTCTATTTGTAGGAGACAATTTTATTTTTTTAACAATTTAACTATTTTACATTTTTTTGAGGGTGAGTTGTTTGAATGGGATTTTCTTACCTTGAAATTTTCAGGTCACACTTTAAGTACTAGGTGGTGAAATTCCAGGTTTAAAACTCAGAAATGGGGGCGTTTTCTATTTTTTCGGTGTCTCAAAAATCCCCGAAAAACAAATTCTAAACTGTAATTCTTGACTGCGTTGAGGTATCACCTTGAAATTTCTACTTTCCAACCTAGTTTTCGATCCTGAACAACTTTTCAATTTACGAAAAATTCATAGGTCGTAGGGCAAGGTCACCTTTCGCGACCTTTTTCTGAAAATTCAAAATTGAGGGATGATAGACCACTCCGATTTTTTGGCGTTCATGTCTGAAATGTAGCCCGTGAAATTCTGCACAAGCACACCAAGTTTCAAAGGTGCAATCGCAACAGTTTTGCTGCAATTCGAATTTAAAGTCTTAAAAACCTGCTCAGTCGCGCATGCGCAGTTCTTCTCTCGTTCTTCAAGTGTATTTTTTATATTTAATTTGCTTAGATACACCAAGAGGGCCTAGGGTAGACCTATGAAGGTCGATATCGACTTTCAGGGTCTGTACCTGACGTTACCCTGAGATTTAAAATTTTGAAAATTTACAAATTCATCGAACTTGGTGTCTTTTTATAGGTTTTCAACGCTGTAAAGCTCAAATAAAATGACAAAATTGCCGAATTACAATCCTGAAACCGGTTCTGGAATTAATTGTGGTAGCCAATAATCCTGACGTGATGTTAAAAATGGTTAAAAATTTGAAATCTTTAATCTATGAATAGATTTATCAATAGAATTTCATATTAAAGTGTAGAAAATAATTCTTACAATGTAAAAAATGAATTAAAAGGCAATTATAACAAAATAAATTTTTTAAAATTCAAAAGATGAAATTTTAGCCGTTGCGTAGTCCTTTTTAGCCATTTGTCTAATAAACAAATTGCTCATGGACGATGACAATTAAAGAAATTAGGGACAAATTTTCATTTCAGTTCAATTTTTTACAACAGAATAATGGCACCTTTCATAAAATCTCGCTAAAAGTCTGACTTTTATAGCAGCACGCATACACACACGTATAACACACTCGGATGGATGAGCCTCGTGCACGGTTGAAATATTTTCTAAAAGCAAACGGCCCGGGGGCGCCGTTCAGACAGATTTTCCGGCCGCTCTGCCTCTCTGCCTCTGCGTGCACAATGGCGAGAAATATTTGAATGGAGCCGGCGGGTGCTTGCGCTCGCGAATTGATCGGAAAAGCAGCGAGTTCGCCGAGGCTAATCAAACGCGGGGCCATCAAATATATGTATATGTACTCTCCGAGAAGCCTTTGAGACGCGAGGAATGCGAGCAGACCAAATATTTGCAGCGCGCGCCGCGAATTCATCTCGTCGCGCATGCTGATATTTCTCGGTTATCAAGCGACGCGTGCGCTGCTAATTCGGCTGATTTATTAACACAACACGCCCCGCCGCACGCTGCAAACTTTATTAGCAAGCAGTTCTCCGAATGTACGTGTGTGTGTGAGTGAGAGAGAGAGAGCGTTTGTGTTTGTGCACGCGGAAGTGCTGCGATTTGAATTTATATTAACCCTATACACACTTCATCCGCAATCCATGCTTCACTCCCAATAGTTTGGCTTTGTAATTTATTATCTTGGCCGTTTTCAAAATCATTCGGAAAAAATTTTAAACTTGCGTAATTTACCAGTTGCATAAACCCTAAGTGTTCGAAGCCGCCAATTAACAGATGGCGCCACCGTAGACTTTCGATTTTAAGGAACTTCCGCTGCGATGTCAGACTCAATCTAGCTACTGTGCATTCTTCAATTAATTTGCTTTTTTTGACGTGCTGAAAACCAAAATCGGTTCAGCCAATCGCCGTAGAATCGTGAAAAACTATTTTTTGAAATAAAAAAATCTTTTCCAACGTTTCTACGGCGAATGGCTGAACCGATTTTGGTTTTCAGCACGTCAAAAAAAAGCAAATTAATTAAAAAAAGCAATATAGCTAGATTGAGTCTGAAATTGCAGCGGAAATGCCTTAAAATTGCTTAAAACAAAATTTTTAAGAAAGTCTGTGGTTGCGCCATATGTTGGTGGCTTCAATAACTAAGGGTTTATGCAACTGGTCAATTAGGTGAATTGTTTGTTCGCGTTAATGATGGGAAAGAATTAACTAGAAAACAGAAATCGAAATAAATAAAGTTTTTCTTTTCAAAAAACAAATCAATGAAATGCGCATGTATCGAAATTTTAAAAATTTTCTTGGAATGACTGAAAGACCGTCTTTGACGAAGTTTCTGAGCACACCAATCGATTCCTGAGGGTCGAATTAGGTAAATAGCATATTTATCCGATCAAAAAGTGCAGCGCAACGGGCGAACGTTTTTTCCCGCCAAAACAATATAAATTTGAGAACTGCGCATGCGTGGGAGCTGTTTTGAACACTTTTGCAGAGAGACCACCTGTATGAATGACCTCTTTGTCTAGCTCTCACGCATGCGCACTTCTCGCATTCATATTGTTTTGGCGGGAAATAAGGCTCGCACGTCTCGCTGCACTTTTTGGTCGGAAAAAATGTCCACTATAAATAATTTGCACCTCAGGAATCGATTGGTGTGCTCCGAATCTTCGTAAAAGACGACCCTTAATAAATTTTTCCTCCATTTTTTAATTCATAAAATTGCTTTTACCAAAGGAAATTTGTTTACGTATCCGATTTATTAAGGGATATAATTATATATGACTGTTAAAAATGAAACAAAAGGTCCTATTTAATTTCGCTTTGTCACACTTCTGCTAAATTTATTTTGTTCACGTCATGGCAGTTTATATACAAAGTATTTACATTGAAAAATCACTCAGCCGAGAAGCGTTACATTCAATGAAATATGTCTCTAAAATCTCGGTTCTCAACTTAAGGTGAAACAGAGGTTGACTATTTGTCTAATTATTTTCCCTTTCCTTTTAGTGTATTTACAGCAAAGCAATTTATGTACAATCATGCTCAATTTCCATATGGACCAAACGAAAGTGCTGAATGAGATTGGGAAGAAAGAGGAATTTCTTCTCGCATGGCACACACTCAAATGTTTTTTCAGTCAAACCATGTTTGGCACAAAGATGCAATTTCAAACCATTGAAACTACGGAAACTCTCAGAGCAGTGCGCGCAATGTATCAAGTTGGGGGTTTTCTCTTGCGATTCGGGTTGGGCAGATGAACCATCTTGCTTGGTCCACTCTTCTTCCGTTGCTTCTTGCATTTCTTGTTCAGTGTTTGGGTTAAGGGGTGTACAAGTCTTCTTCTTCATATGGCTTTCTAATCTGCATTTGAATTCAAAAGCCTTCAAACACTTGGTGCATTGATGCAAAGGTGGCTTGCAATCCTTTCTGTCCTCATCATGAACTTCAAGAAGTCCAGAACACTCAAACACTCTTTTGCATCGTCTGCAACTCTTCTTTTTTAAATGTTGGATTATCCCTAGACCGTCCTGACCGCAATATCTGCATGTTTGCAATATGTGAGCGTTACGCATGTGATACGCCAAAGGAATTTTTGATGAAAACGTCTTCTCGCAGTTGTCACATTCCAAACTTTCTGTTCCATGCTTGATTCCAATATGTTTTTTTAAGGCTTGATCTGTCCTAGTCTTGTGATTGCATTTCTCACACTTGTAGATTTTTAAGTCTTCATTCTTTTTGTGATTCTTTTCATAGTGGCGTTCGAACTCATTTCTTTTCTTGAAGCTAGAACAGCAACCGCGTTCTGAGCATATGAATATTTCATCCTTGTGAACCGTTTTGATATGCTGCCTACAAATGCTAGCTGCTCCAAACTCTTTTCTACAAATGCTGCAGGGATATTTTCGATCCCTAGCCTTGTCGTGCACATCCTTGTTGTGCTTCTCCCTTTCCTCTTCAGTACGAAAGTAGGTAGGGCACTTATAATTTTTACATCTGATTGAGACTTCTGCGTGCTTTTCCTTGACATGATCAGCAAGTATGTTTGTGGTTTTGTAGGTGTTTCCACAGTAGATGCATTTTATCCTATTCTCCGCTTGCTTTTCTTCTCCAATTTTTGTTTTATTGCTTCTCTTGGGTGGCATTTGTCTAACGAAAAATTCAATTTCTTAGCTAGAAAAAATAGACGAAGATGTAAATTCAGAATATTATTATATTTTTTTCAGGTAGATTTTTACCTTCTAAAGAACTTCCTTCTAGAGATTGTCTTTTCAGGAGGCTGCTCATATCATATCAGGGCTAATATCCTTTCAAAATAATAAAAAAGCTTAGTTAACAGATGAGAAAACCAGAATAAATTATACCAACCTCAAGTTTCAGGAGGTTAATGGTATTCAATAGCCAAAATACAAAGCAGCGCGGGTGAAAAACGTTCATTCCATACTAGATCCTGAGACAGAATGAAAAGAAAAAGAGAAATCGGTGTCCGCATTCACAGAATGTTTTTCATTCGGAGCAATTTCAAAAATTTCTGCCTCATATCCTTTATCTCAGAACCCCTTTACCTGCTTTAGCCTGCATTTTTGTGATTTTTCTTTGGCGTTTCCCTCACATTCAGGCATAAATCATGCTTGCGTTAGTCTGGCTCCGATACACTGTATTTAAAATAGGTCAATTTGACAAGGAAAGAACGTGTCAAATTGATGACGACCGTATTTTAACGTTAGCTTTGCACTTGACATGATTTTAAGCTCTTGACAAGCTAAAATCTTGTCAGACTATTTTCCGTGCCTATTTTCTCCCCATGATTCATTTGTTCTTCCCTTTTCTAACAATTCTTCTTACTTGCTGGCTATTTTCTATTAACCACTTTGGAATTTTCAAGCAAACCAATCGATTCCTGAGGTTTGAATTAGGTTAAGTTGACTTTTTTTCTGACCAAAAAGTCCAGAACGACGTGTGAGCTTTTTTCCCGCCAAAACAATAAGAACTGCGCATGCGCCAAAGCTGGTTTGAGCAATTGCAAACAGACGCTCACTGTACAAATGACTTCTTTATCTCATTTAGCCAGCTCTGACGCATGCGCCATTCTCGCAAATACGTTCATATTGTTTTAGCGGGAAAAAAGTTAGTACATTGCGCGGGACTCTTTGGTCGGAAAAAATGTCCATTATACTAATTCGAGAATCGATTTTTGTGCTCAAAAGCTTCGTCAAATAAAGTTTGTGATACATTTTTCTTTTGTTCGTTATTCAGAAATTGCTTTTGGTGTAGGAAATTTTTTGTATCCGAATTGTTGAGGGATATAATTATATGACAGTGAAAAATAAAACCAAATGTCCTATTTATCGTCGCTTTATCACACCTCTACTAAATTTATTTTGTTTACGTGATGACAATTTTTATACAAAGTATTTACATTGAAAAATCACTCAGCCGAGAAGCGTTACATTCAATGAAATTTGTCTCTAAAATCTCGGTTCTCAACTTAAGGTGAAACAGGAGGTTGACTATTTGTCTAATTATTTTCCCTTTCTTCGCAGAAAACTTTTGCGTATTTACAGGAAAGCAATTTATGTACAATCATGCTCAATTTCCATATGGACCAAACGAAAGTGCTGAATGAGATTGGGAAGAAAGAGGAATTTCTTCTCGCATGGCACACACTCAAATGTTTTTTCAATCAAACCATGTTTGGAACAAAGATGCAATTTCAAACCATTGAAACTACGGAAACTCTCAGAGCAGTGCGCGCAATGGATCAAGTTGGGGGTTTTCTCTTGCGATTCGGGTTGGGCAGATGAACCATCTTGCTTGGGCAGCTCTTCTTCCGTTGCTTCTTGCATTTCATGATCAATGTTTGGGTGTAAGGTTTTACATTTCTTGCTCTTCATGTGGCGTTCCAATAAGCATTTAAATGGAAAATCCTTCAAACACTTGGTGCATTGCTGCAAAGGTGGCTTGCAGTCGTTTCTGTCCTTCTGATGATTTGCAAGAAGTCCAGAACAAAGAAACTCTGTTTTGCACCGCCGGCATTGCTTCTTTTGCGAATGTTCGTTAATCCATGGAACGTTCTTCTTGCAAAATCTGCATTCTGTCAATACAACATAACTATATTTGATGTGTGTTTCCAAAGAAACCTTGGATGTATACTTCTTCTTGCAGTTGTCACATTCCAAGCTTTCTTTTCCATGTATAGTTTTACCATGTCTTTTAAAATGTGAACTGTCGCCTGTTTCGTAATCGCATTCCTTACACTTGAAGATTTTATGCTCTTTATCTTTTTTGTGCTGACTGTCTAAGTGGGTTTCCAGCTCAATTTCATTCAAGAAGTAAGAACAGCAACGATTAAATGAGCATTTGAATACATTTTTCTTGTGCTCTTCTTCGACATGCTTCAAACAATTCCTATATCGTAAGTACTCTTTTCCACAAATGATGCAGGGATATTTTCGTCGTTGCCTAGGCATCTCATGCACCTTCTCGATGTGATTCTTCCTTTCCTCTTCAGTACGAAAATAGGTAGCACAATTTATATTTTTACATCTGATTGAGACTTCTGCGTGCTTTTTCTGGACATGTACAGCGAGACTGTATGAGGATGAGTAGGTGTTTCTACAGTAGATGCATTTTTTCCTATTCTTAGCTTCCTTTTCGTCTCCCTCTTTTTTTCCATTGGACGTCAGACTTTGCTTTGGTGGCATTTTTACCAGGAAAAGTTAAAATTCTCAACTGAAAAATATCAAAAGACATAGATTCAGAATAACCCCATCTGTTTGGCAGAGGATCATTACCTTTTTTAAACTTCCTTCAGGAGTTTGTCTTTTAGGCAGGCCGCTCTTGTCAATTTCAGGCTAATTCCTTTAAAAAAATGACATAAAACAAAGAAAACCAGAATAAATAATACCAACCTCAAGTTCCAGGCATTAAATTGACCTCAATAGCCAAAATATGCAGCAGCGTGAACGAAAAACATTTTCTCCTCACTCGATCCAGCGATGGAATGAAAAGAAAAAGAAGAGAAATCGGGTTGTTCGGCTGCATTCTCTGAATGTTTTTCCTTTCGGAGCAATTTCAACAATTTCCCCCGTTCTTTTCTAAATTCTAATCGAGTACGAGGTAAATCTGCACCTTCATTTTGATGATTCAGAATTCTCTCTGCCGCTATATTACTGTGAATTTTGTTTTGAAGGTTAATTAATGTTGATGTTAGTCAAATGACATGTTTACAATTGTATTTGGCTAAGTTTTATTTTGAGAAATGATTTTGTTACAAAAGAAGATGTGCAGGATTTTCAGTCTTTATACAAAAATTGCATTGAAAATGCTAAGCTTAAATTTTAAAGTGCATTGCACAACTATATACTAAATATTTACATTTGCTGAACCGAGAATAATCGCTTACTAATCTAAAATCTATAAATCTCAATCTGTTTTCATATGTGCAACTCGAAAGTGCTGAATAAGATTCTTCAAGAAGAGGAATTTCTTCTGGCACGGCTCGCACTCGAATCTTCCATCAATCAAACCGTGTTTGGAAAAGAGATGCCGTTTCAAGGCGTTGAAACGAGGGAAACTCTCAGGGCAGTGAGCACAATGTATCAAGTTTGAGGTCTTTTCTCGGACTTTGGGTTGGACAGTTGAACCATATCGTTTGGACTGCTCCTCATCCGTTGTTTCTTGCATTTCGTGTTCAATGTTGGACTTGAGGATATTACAAGTCTTCTTCTTCTTGTGGAGTTCCAATCTCGATTTTTTTGAAAAGGCCTTCAAACACTTGGTGCATTGGTGCAAAGGTGGCTTGCAATCCTTTCTGTCCTTCTCATGGTCTACAAGTTCTTGTTCCTCATCTGAGAAATCATATAATGTTACCATGTGTTCTACTCGAAGGTGCTCAAATAGGGTTTCTTTAAAAAGGAATTTCTGCTCGCACAGCACACACTCGAAGATTTGATAAATCAAACCATGTTTCGAAAAAAGGTGGCTTTTCAAATCATAGGAACATCGGAAACTCTCAGAGCAATGCGCGCAATGGATCAAGTTGGGGGTTTTCTCTTGCGATTCGGGTTGGGCAGATGAACCATCTTGTTTGGACCGCTCTTCTTCCGTTGCTTCTTGCATTTCGTGTTCAGTGTTTGGGTTAAGGGGTTTACAAGTCTTCTTCTTCTTCTTCTTCTTGTGGAGTTCCATTAAGCATTTAAATGGAAAGACCCTCAAACACTTGGTGCATTGATGCAAAGGTGGATTGCAATCCTTTCTGTCCTTCTTATGAGCTTCAAGAAGTCCAGAACACTCAAAATCTCGTTTGCACCGCTGGCATTGCTTCTTTCTTGAATGTTCCTTCATCCATACAACGTCCTGACCGCAATATCTGCATGTTTGCAATATGTGAGCGTTACGCATGTGATGCACCAAAGGAATTTTTGATGAAAACGTCTTCTCGCAGTTGTCACATTCCAAACTTTTTGTTCCATGCTTGAATCCAATATGCATTTTTAAGGCTTGCTCTGTCCTAGTCTTGTGATCGCATTTCTCACAATTGTAGATTTTTAAGTCTTCCTTCTTTTTGTGATACTTTTCATAGTGGCGTTCGAACTCATTTCTTTTCGTGAAGCTAGAACAGCAACCGCTTTCTGAGCATATGAATATTTCATCCTTGTGAACCGTTTTGATATGCTTCCTACAATTGCTAGCTCTTCCAAACTCTCTTCTACAAATGCTGCAGGGATATTTTCGGTCCCTAGCCTTTTCGTGCACATCCTCGTTGTGCTTCTCCCTTTCCTCTTCAGTACGAAAGTAGATAGGGCACTTATTATTTTTACATCTGATTGAGACTTCTGCGTGCTTTTCCTTGACATGTTCAGCAAGTATGTTTGTGGTTTTGTAGGTGTTTCCACAGTAGATGCATTTTATCCTATTCTCCGCTTTCTTTTCATCTCCAATTTTTGGTTTATTGCTTTTCTTGGGTGGCATTATTTGTTTATCAAAAAATTCAATTTCTTAGCTAGAAAAAATAGATGAAGATGAAGATTCAGAATATTATTATATATTTTCAGGTAGATTTTTACCTTCTAAAGAACTTCCTTCTAGAGATTGTTTTTTTAGGAGGCTGCTCATATCAAATCAGGGCTAATATCCTTTCAAAATAACAAAAAAATCTTAGTTAACAGATGAGAAAACCAGAATAAATTATACCAACCTCAAATTTCAGGAGGTTAATTATTAATGGTTTTCAATAGCCACAATACAAAGCAGCGCGGGTGAAAAACGTTCATTCCATACTAGATCCTGAGACAGAATGAAAAGAAAAAGAGAAATCGGTGTCCGCATTCACAGAATGTTTTTCTTTCGGAGCAATTTCAAACATTTCTGCCTTATATCCTTTATTTCGGAACCGCTTTACCTGCTTTAGCCTGCATTTTTGTGATTTTACTTTGGCATATCCCTCACATTCAGGCATAAATCATGTTTGCGCGTTAGTCTGGCTCCAATACACTGTATTTAAAATGGGACAATTTGACAAGTAAAGAGCGCGTCTAATTGACGACCGTATTTTAATGTCACGATTTTAAGCTTTTGAGTAGCTAAAAGCTTGTCAGACTATTTTCTCTCCATGTTTCATTTCGCTTCTTCCCTCTCCTAGCAATTCTTCTTACTGCTTGCCATCTTCTATTAAACTCTTTGGATTTTGGAGCCTGAGAGATCTCTCGCAGACTTTATCGTTCACTGACCGATCCACCTCCTTACGCAATTGTCATGGACACAACATTATAATTTTATTAATTTAGATTAATACCAAAATTGCCGAAAATAGCTTCCCTCTTTTTCACTTGAAAAATCAATTTCCGCGAGCGAAAAAAAAAATCGAATGAAATTTTTTATTTATTCAATTGAATGCACGCACACAAAGTTCCCTGAAAAAGGGTTAAACTAACGTGAATTTCAAAAAGGGCGTGGTTTCCTTGCTAATTAAAAATGTTACCGGGAAAATCATATAATTGGACAAATTTAAGAAGTTATCAAGTAAAATCCCGATGAAATTATCGATCGCAATTGGATATTTACGCCAGCAATTTAATCAATGGTCTATTTTTGTCTGAAAATATTTAATAATTTAATCAGCTCTCATTTCAATGTATTTTTAACTTCATTAAATGGGCTTTCCATCAAATATAAAAAGATAACATGATAAATATAAAAAACCGTGCATCTTCTTGGCGGAAAACTGAGAAATTGAATAATTAGTCTCGTCTGCCTTTCCTGCTTTATCTTGAAGCCGTTTGTGCATTTCTTTTAAAGATGTTTCCTGCTTGTTTTCTGCAGAACCGACGTCTCATTAGGAGCAGAGAAAACAAAATTATTGTTGTTCCTCCCAAGAAGAAAGAAACGAAAAGAATGCTTTCCTGTGTCTGCTATGCAACTTTTGCTGTATTGTTTATTAACTATAGAGAACAGATTTCCTGCATAAACGAGCGTTTGCGAGCAGAGAAATAGTTTTTTTTGTTAATTAACATTAAAAAAACATTGCTCGCTGCTGTCAGTGAAAATAAAAATGCGACAAATCTGAGTGAGCAGAGCGGACGTCATGTATATAAGCCGAAAATTAAAATCGATAATTCCCCTCGAGGCTAAACACACATTTTGCACAGCACATGTCCGCGCAAAATTCTAATTTTCCGAGCTTGATATTTCGGGCACAAGTGTTTGTTATTTTTGGGGAAACCAAATCAATGATATTGACGTTTGTTTTGAATCCGCGAGCAGTAAAACTGGCTTAGAAAAGAAGCACTTTAATTAAAAAAAATGCCTTTGATTGTTTAATCAAAACGGTAAGCTTTTTAATAATAATTCAGACCTAATCTGTGTTTCAATCAATCCCGCGGGTCGGAATTCAATATGGCGTCGAAATAATGGAGGCTTTCAAACTTTTTTTACAGTTGTTTGAATATACGCTCATTTTGAAACTGCGCAGTAAACTTGTGCGCATCTTAAGCATGCGCAGTATGTTCAGATCGCTTCTTCATGTCACAGGGAGGCTGAAACTCATCACTGCGCATGCGTGACCCAATTTAAAACCTTCTGCGCAGTCGCAATTCCCACCGGAAGCCAGGTAACGATCTGTGTTGGTTTCCCGCCGGTCAGAATTCAATATGGCGTCGACATAATCAGGAGACAATCCAGCGGCCAATCAGAAGCGTCGAAAAAGAGGCGTGCCGGCATAATACTTTAATTCCAGCGTATTTTATTACATTTCCAATAGCATGATGTGCCATCTAACGGCCGAATCGCCAATTACCGGGCTAATCAGCTGTTTGTTAAGAAATAACAACGAAAATATTCATTGTGCTGAAGGAATTTTCATGATAAATTTCATTTTACGTTCGAAACTTTCCCGCCGTACTCTTCCAGACGCCATATCTGCGCCTCGATGGTATCAACAAAGAAAATAATAATTCAAAGACAAATAATAATAACAGTAAAGAAGAGAATTAAATAAAAAGAAAATAAATCTAGAAACACAAACGATTTCTTTCATTGGATGTTTATTTCCAGTATTGCAGTTTCAGAGGGAGAAAAAGGCAGGCAGGGGGCGTTCGGGGTTTGGCGAGAAAGTTGTGTCGCATGGGAGCAGGGAGGCAGGCAGGCGGGCAAGCGGGATGTTGATCCCCGCAGCAGCAGCGACGGCGGCGAGGGAGCAGCCCGAGAGGACCCAGAGAGAGAGCTTCAAATTGAGTTTTATGCGACGTAATGATGCCGGCTCGTAAAAGCGGCGCACACTCGCCTCCAACTAAATAATAATGATGATAATGAAAGAGAGCATTATTTAGCGCGCGGAATGCCATAGCGTATGTTTTATGCGGGGCCAAATTGCTGTAAGCTGGCACGCAAACACGCCAATTTATGCCACGCGCCTACTCTCTCCCCGCCGAGCCACCGAGCGTTTCCTGCGCAAAGTGAATTGCTGCTGAATTACACAGCACGTGAAAATATACGCCATTTTGATTGATGACTCGCATCGTTTAGTCTAAATTTAAATGATTTTAACTAGAACGCTGATTTATTTAGTTTTCCTCGTGTTTCAATGATTTAAATTTACATTTTAGGGTGAATCCCCATTGAAACTACATTTTCGTATGTTCCAATCGATTCCTCAGGGTCTAAATAGGTGGGGTAAATCTTTTTTCTGGTTGTAAAACGTTTTGTGACGTGCGAGCAGAGGCAAAATGCAAAATGCACGTTGCTTTGGCGCGCAAAACGTTTGAATTTTTAGTTGCTACTGCACACACGTCCCCCCTCTGACGTCACAGCCTTGCTTCGTGCTTGGCATTGGCAGCGGAAAGAGCTGTGACGTCAGAGGAGGACGCATGCGCAGTAGTGATCATAAGATTCAAACGTTTTGCGCGCCAAAGCAACGTGCATTTTGCTTCGCGCCTCTGCTCGCACGTCACAAAACGTTTTTCAACCGGACAAATTATTTATCCCACCTATTTCGACCCTGAGGAATCGATTGGAACGTACGAAAATGTGGTTTCAGTTGTTAATTTAATTATTAACTAAATTAATTAATTAAATTCACCCATTTAAATAATTAAAACAGAATTTAGCCATAAAATTAATATAAAACTGCTCAAAAAACTCATTATTAAGAGCCATAGTTACAGAGAAATGGCCTTTTTAAATTTTTAAAGATAACAATGGCGGCATAAAATCTTAATTTGTCTCGTAAACATCAAAGAATTCCAATTTTTTAACCAGCAATAATTCTGAATCAGCTGGCATGTCGTAACTGCACCGCCATTTTTTCGTCACGAGTTAAATTTCAATTCAAAGAGGACAGATTCAACTAAAACAAAAAAATCCCTGTTCTTAATTAACGTCTTTTGCGTGCAGAAAGAATGTAGATTTGGCTCTACTCTTGTTTCTTTTGTTCGGACAAGTTGCGATAAAAAGCGGCGGAGAGTCTTTTGCTTTTGGCCGGGAGTTTCGTGAGGTGAATTTCTTGCTCGGCCGGAAATTTTGCCGCAGCACAGTATGTGTGTGTAAAGCAAAGTGGAAGCAGCTAGTCGCTCCATTTTTCGTCTTGGCCACGTGTACGTGACTTGCTTGGTATTCACTGGTTGCGTCGGAACGCCATTAAAAAGCTTATCCAGAAATTAATTCAAACAATATGGCTGCCGAAGAGGCCACTTTGCATGGATCTGTTCTCAAGACTTTTTTATTTGCATTTTAATTAGCTTTCCGAAGGAGGAGGAGCAGGAATAAAATAAATGCTGTTGGAGAAACGCCTCCGCAAAACATTCAGATTCCTTTTACTCATAGAAATATAAAAGACGATCAGTAGAAAAATATGACTAGGAGTCGCTAGGAGGAGAAGGAAGTTGTTTTATTCATGCAAAAGAATTTCAACTCTAAAATATCGGTCGTAATTTGATTATTTATGACTTTAACTCGGCTGGGTTGGTAAATATCTCAATTTTGACTTCAAATTTGAGCTCTACAGGGTCAGAAACCTACAAAAGGACACCAAACTCGATTATTTAGTGATGCGACCTTCAGGGTCCAACCCTGACTCAACCCACAGGGTGGAAACACGAATAGTCGAGTTTGGTGTCTTAACATATGTTTTTGACCATGAGGAGTTCAAATTTGAACTCAGAATTCAATTTTTAAATACCCTTACAAGAATTAACTGCAAAAGGTTCCAAAATGTACAACTTTTTGGTAATTTCGAATGCTCGATTGCATTCCAAACCCCAAATTTGAACTCTGCAGGGTCGAAAACCTATGAAAAGACACCAAACTCGATTATGTAGTAATGCGACCTTCAGGGTCCAACCCTGACTCAACCCACAGGGTGGAAACACGAATAGTCGAGTTAGGTGTCTTTTCATATGTTTTTGACTATGAGGATTTCAAATTTGATATCGGAATTTGATTATCAAATACCCTTATAAGAATTTATTGCAATATTTACCAAAATTTAACAATTTTTGATAATTTCGATTGCTAAATTGCATTAACAATCCCAAATCTGAACTCTGCAGGGTCGCAATTCTAACTATTTCGACCCTCAGGAATTATAATCATAATTCTCTCCTAATTAATAACAAATTTTCTTACAAATCCAATATTAATTCAATTTCCAGATGTGAAAGTAAATTGTTTGGCTCAAATTCAAATTAAGTGGTCGAGGGTGAGCGCGCAAAGCAGCTCACCTGGCGTATTCGTGAGGGCCCAAGAGGGAAGTGGACGCCCCGGGCCGGAAACCAAACAAACATTTATGCATGGAAATCCGGTGTGGGCCTGTGGGTGGTCGGCCGACGGACGGACGCACGGTTTAATCGTCAAAGAGCCCATTTGCATTCGGGCCAAACTTGTTTGCCTTAATTATTAATGAATCCAAAGCAGTTGCTTGCCTTTAATTAAACGGCCAGCGCTGCTCGCAACATCCAGAGCAAGAGAAAATAAATAAACAAAAAAAAAAGGTCGGAGGAATTGAATTAAACGGCGCGAGAAGAGATCTTAAGAGCGAACGTCACGGCCAGCCCGCGACAGAGAGAGAGCCAAGTGCGCCACGCTAAACGTGACAAGTGACACGCCTCGCTCTCCGCTCCAATTTGCAAACAATCGCGTTTTCTCCCGGCCGCGACGACTACAACGACAAACTCTTTGCAGGGTGAAAAGAAACAGCAGCTGCGAGAAAAAGAAAAAGAAACCAAATAGATCGAGAGCAAGAAGGTTTTTTGTCAACGAGAATTGCTTTCTACGTCATTTTCGCGGCTAAAAGTTTTGCTCTCTGCGCTGCCATTTTTTTAATGATAAATAGGTCAAAGTTGATATTTTTGTAGTGCTTTTTTATATGGTTAGTGCTAGAGAACATATATAATTTAACATAAATTTATATAATAAATAATTTTAAATTATTTGGTAATTTATTTATTGTCAGGGTTTTACCTGACGATATTACGATCGCATTAATAATTGTTCAGCACCGATATGCATTTACGTTAACTTTCGGGCACCCACAAGGGAGAGCGGAGGGAGAAACTCAGGTATCAATAAAGGCAACGCCAGAGCCTCCCCCTCACGAGCACACGACCCGCTCGCACCAACGCACTCGCTCTCCTGACGGCACACGAGCAAGAGGGTAACTCTCTCGCTCCCCCGCTCGTCCCTCTGGGTAGCCACGCTGTGTACTGTCGCTGCTATCTACAATAAACTGGTATGGTATAGTAACTGGGCATTTTCCCTTCTTGTCCACCCTGCACCCTGTAAAGTCTACTTTGGCCACAGAAGAAAAGACTCTGACCTCGTGATAGGGAGAAGGCGCGCCGGCAGGGCCGACTGCGCCCATTCGGCGGCCCTGCCCCGCGTCGCTGACATTTATATTTTTAAGTAATTATTCGTTGCAAAAAATTAAAATTTTTCTTTCAAGGTATGACTAAAAAGCAACCGAATAAATGGAATAAATTGATACCCCTTCTAAACATGTCCAAACTATTAAGTAAGTTTAAAATAAGTGTTTTCAAACCTCTTCAAAATGAACGTCAATTCCTTTTAATTTTAAAAAATTTTAATTAAATTCCTAAATTCACCAGTTGCATAAACCCTAAGTGTTCGAATCCGCCAAATAACAGATGGCGCCACCGTAGACTTTCGATTTTAAGGCACTTCCGCAGCGATTTCAGACTCAATCTAGCTACTGTGCATTCTTCAATTAATTTGCTATTTTTTGACGTGCTGAAAACCAAAATCGGTTCAGCCAATCGCCGTATAGTCGTGAAAAACTATTTTTGAAATAAAAAAATCTTTCCCAACGTTTCTACGGCGAATTGCTGAACCGATTTTGGTTTTCAGCACGTCAAAAATTAGCAAATTAATTAAAAAAAGCAAAATAGCTAGATTGAGTCTGAAATCGTAGCGGAAATGCGTTAAAACCGCTTAAAACAAAATTTTTAAGAAAGTCTGTGGTTGCGACATCTGTTGGCGGCTTCAATAACTAAGGGTTTATGCAACTGGTCAATTACCATAAGTGTTAGTCGGTTTTAGTGAGTAAACAATCTAAAGCACATATTGAGCAAATGGCTCTTTTTTCAAAAATGAAAATTAAATTAATGAAAAACTGGTTTAAATTTTTTTTGGCTCTTGGACTCTTTTATAGAGCAGACAAAAATAAATTGAATGCAAGGAAGCTCTTGATTTGGATGGTTTGAATTTTTCCAGAGCGAAAATTCATTCAAAAAACAAAATTTCAAAGAAATAATCCCGAATTTTTTTCCTCTTTAGCTTAAAAGTCGCTTCTTTCCGCAAAAATTAAACAATTTTTTTCAATTTCTGACTTTCCAAACGCTGCGAGAGAGCTTAGAAATAAACAAGTTGATTTATTTCCAAGAAAAACTGTTCAAATACATTACCACAGTAAAATTTCCAGCACAGTTCAATGACATTTTCCCCGTTCAATTTTACTTACCTGAAACAAATTGGAAAATTTTGTTAGTGACATATTTCTAGATCATTATTTGTAGCGAACAATTTTGCAATAATCTGGCAATAAATTCATTTTTTTTAATATCAAAATAAATTTAAAAAAATATATTTTTACCGAAGTAGAATTTAGGAATTCAACGACTGACCTCTTGCCTCTCCGTGCCTGCGAGAGGTATAATTAAACCGGCTTTGAAAAGAGCAATATTTATTCCGCGCACAACTCTGAAAACACGCCTTTTTCCCCGTGCGCACAAACAAATATTTCGGCAGCAGACGAAATTAAAAAAATATCTCTCATCCCTTTCAGGCCAAGCAGCGAACGAAATCAAAAAGCAACGCACGTGTATTATTATTTTAAAAAACACAAACCCCTGCTTTTTGGTTAGTTTTGGACGAAACTTCTGGCTCCGAATAATGACAAACAAACAAACATGTTGGTGCATGATTAATATTTGAACTCGCGAGTCGATGGGCGAGTTTCGCAACCGCGGCTTTGCAAATTGCCTTGCTAATTGAAAAATAATCGATCGCACACAGATTTTCCAAATTGGAAATGACGCCGGCCGGACACGTAAACATACAAACTCCATTTCCGCTTCAAAATAAACGGCTCACTCCGGATTTGCAATTCGGATCTAGCAATTAAATGCTTCTTTTTTTTTGCCAATATTCATGATCTCGTGTGAGCTGCACAATTCCCACAATTCCAAATATTGATGTTTTTTAAATTCTGGCCGACTTTGCCGACCAGAATAAAATGTTAGGCAAAAAAAACAGGACCAGATGAAATTAAATATTGTTAAATATATTTTCTAAATATTATTGCGGCTATTTCTGCATCAAATCGATCAGGGGCGAGGTCCAGGGTCAATTTTAGACCGATTTCTTCCATTTAAAATGGTGTTGGAGCACTCACCGGTCCGGTTTTGTGCAGAAAATCATCTCCAAAACCCATTCCAGCCAGCAATTACTGGACAACACGATGACACGACACTTAACACTGAAGTTTCCAACCCTTTTTCGGCACTGCACTTGCAAAAAACACTTAAAAATTCAGCTGAACAAAAAGTCCGCGAGAACTGACGCCAGTGTGACGCCTGCACGGCACGCGACCAGCTGATTGTGAGGCGAGAAAATGTAAACGAATGCTCTGATTGGCTCAGACTGGCTGGTTAACAGGATTAAATTCTTTAGATAAATAAAAATAGTATAATTATTACGCTAATTAAGCTATAAGCCGTCCAGATTAAGACGCTAAATCAGTCCAGAGGAGGGGGGAGTTAGCTTCGCGCTTCGCGTGCAGCTGGCAATGAATTGAGAGCCACGCCCACTTTTGAAAAAGGACTGCTTGGCTCGTGGCTAGTTCTTTCCTATTGATTTGGCGCTAAAATTAGAATAGAATAAATTAAAATGGACGGTTTCACAGCAGTTCACGCCATGCTCGGTCAGCAAATTTATGGATTTATTTAATTCTGTTAATTCTGAGTGGTTGCTTACAATTCAAGGCCTTCGTATATTTTCAGCTGTTTATTTTGGTTCAATTTTTTACTGAAAAATTTTTTAAAGTGTTTTTTACGAGTGCTGTATTGGAAAAGAGTTGAAGAGTGCAGCTATAGCTCTAGTTTTATCCAGTTTTTGGTGAATGAATTCAAGTGGGAACTCGGTTTTTGGAGTAAATAATTCAACTAAAGCCAGACCAAAAAGTGTCAACAAATGAAATTGGCCCCTAATCAGCCATTCTTGCAGCCACTGTAAATTTAAATCAGTGGAAACTCTTAAAACTTAACGACTAAACGGTGTTTTTTGTTTATTTTGGTTCTGCGAATGATTGCTACAGGTAAAAATGTGATTTTAAAGCCCTTTTTTATCTTTTAAAATTTTTTAAAGACAATTTATACCATTATGTCCAGTTTCTGATATATCAAACAAGATTTTAGTAAATTTCAGGTCGTTTTCCTTTACCTTTTTGGTGATTTCTGATAAAATTTTCACCAGATTCTTAAATTTAGTTGAAAATTAAAGAGAAAAATATTCATAATTGAATTGTACGGGAGTGTCAAAGCGACAGCAGGAAAGTGCGTGTTACGCCCCCCTCTGTTGGCCAATCAGATGCTTTTCTCGGTTTTCTCCGAAATTTCCAGCGCTTGACCATATTTTCTCACATGATTTGGAATCCTCTGATTGAGATCTATCTGACCGTGTGAGACTTTCTTTAGAAAAATGCGGAAATTCAGTGAAAATACGACTGCAAAATTCCTCTTAGAATTCTCCATTTAAAACAATTCTAACTCTGAGGCCGATTTTCTCAAAAATTTACACCGCTACCTATGAATTTTTTTAACAGTAATTAATCCTTGGGACCTAATCTTGTATATGTGATAAATAAAATTTACATCATTCCACTTTAAAATCCTTTTCTTGAATTTAAAAACAAAATCTTTATATATAAGAAGTTCCCTGCATGGTAAAAAGCTCCAATTTTGATTTCTTTATCTGGGTCAGATTGATCTCCGCCTGATTGCGCGAGAGCAAGAAATCCAATCGGAATGAAACGTCATGCACAAGAGAGTATTCCAACGTGCACAAAATAATGCGTTATTATTGCTGTTGATTACTGTTCATCGAGCGTATGTATACGTGTTTGCATTAGAGGGAATTGAAAGCCGCAGGTGTCGGTGCGCGCGCGTGCTTTCTTTGGCTGCGGCAATTACACAGCAGCGCTTGATTTACGTCGCGTCGTGTACATCAACAATGGGACAATGCTGCGCCGTGCGTCTGTCATTGATAGTAGTGTTATATTTTGTCAACGAACGAACGAACGAACGCACAGCCAGAGAACAAGAGTCATCAGCTGCCTGCGAAACAAAGCCGGGGGCGGAGCCGCCTAAATTATTGCGCCAACGTCAAAAACACGCTCGCGACACGCCGGAATGATCAAGATTTTCTCTTGTCTGTCAACGGAGAAGTGTCTACACCGTCATTGTGATGTGTTTCATATTTTTTTATTGTGATTTCTTATAAATGGGATGAGAAAAAATATGATTCTCGAATAAATTAACTTAATTTTGGGTATTTTGATTTTTTTAAAAAATCTTTAACGGCCATTTGACAATTTTCAGACGAATTTTGTGCGAAAATGGTAAATTTGAGAGGAATTTTCTCAATAGGAAACAACTGGGAATTTAATCAGCTTTCTGAATTTAGGCAGTTTTTGACGCTACTTTCAACCGCTGAATTTTAATCAGGCCAAACACAAACCCCTTTCGAAAATCTGCAATTTTTTAAAAAAAGAAAAATTAACTTTCAAGACTCAAAAGCACTATTTTAAATCTTCTGTCTATTAATTTTCATAATTTATATCACCCCGGAAACATTTCTTTAGCTTAAAAAAGAGGGCGTAACCGGTAAAATTCGAAAAATTAGATTTTGCCGCTCTTTTGGTTTCTGAAAAATTAATTGATTAGATTTAAAACAAAAAATCCCTGTCATTTCCGTTTAATGAAAGCTCAAAACTGTCTCTATGAAAAAAAATCGTCGCTGATTTACTCCTTTTTGCGTAATTTTGTAACAAAAAATTAAAACTCCGATTATACACTTTGGCGCGCGGGCGAATGGACCAGCAGCAAAAGTTGGCGGAAAGTCGGGGTGGCGCGGCTGGATTCAATTTGGTCGTCGTTCGCACCCCGCGGAGAGCGAGCACAGGCGCCAATTTTAATAACAAAACTTCATAAATTACTAATAAAATAAAGTTTGCCGAGGGTGCTGACTGCTGAATTAAAAGTTTCTTGCTCTCTTTCGTTCTACTCGCAGCAGCGGCGGCGGCGGTGGCGGCACCAGACTTCATAATACGAGGGAACCGAAACTTTTCGCCGGGCCGAAGAGTGATAACTTTCTTGCCTGCCGTCAGAGTGTCGGATTAACTTGTACACCAACTTTGCTCTCTTTCCGACACTCTGTGTGTGTGTGTAACGCACGTAGCTTTGCGTTTGACTAAAAATCACTTATCCGATGTTACTCACGCGGCTTAGCGCATTAATCAACCCTCCAATGCTCTCTCGCGCGCGTTTATTCCCGATAAGAAAGAAAGAAAGAAAGTATATATTTGCTTTGCAATCAATTTCGTGTTTCATTTAACTCTCGAATCCAATCAGAATAAGTGGATTTTTATTCATTCATCCTACGCGCCTCTCTGCTTCTTCACAAAGCAAACTCCGCGCATTTTGCGTAACTAAAATTCTGGGAATACGGCTCGCTTTTTGATATTTTTCGCATCCTCCACATACAATCATGAAGAGTGGATCGGGTGAATAAATAAATTTAAAAACCTCTTTACTGTACAAATGCAAATTAAAAGCACGAAAAGACAGTTGTTGAAATATACCGGGTTGCGATCTTTGTTTCAGCATAAAAAATTCGCCCATTTTGAAGCTGCGCATTAAAAGTATGCTCATTTCAAGCATGCGCAGTATGTTCAGATCGCTTCTTTATCTCACAGGGAGACCAAAACGCATCACTGCGCATGCGTGGCACAATTTAAAACCTTCTGCGCAGTCGTAATTCCCACGGGGGTCCGGGTTGCGATCTGTGTTGGTTTTCCCGCCGATCAGAAGTCAATATGGCGTTGAAATAATGGAGACCAATAAGGAGACAGTCCAGCGGCCAATCAGAAGCGTCGAAAAAGAGGCGTGCCGACCTAATAATTTCCTTCCCGCGTATTTTGTTACATTTCCATCAGCCTGATGTGCCATCTAACGATCGATTCGCCAATTACCGGGCTAATTAGCTGTTAGTAAAGAAATTAAAACAATAAATATTCATTGTGCTGAAGCTATTTTCATGTTAAACCTTTTCCAAGTCAATTTTATTTACTTTTGTAACTTTCCCGCCTTTTTTAGCAGACGCTTTATCTCTGCGCATCGCCTGGTGGTTCCATTTCGAATTATTTTATTGGGGAAACTGCTGTTTTACCAATAGAAACGTCAAATAATTCGAATTTCCCGCACATTTGCTTATCCACCACGCCCCTTTTCGAGCATTAATTTTTAAAATCTATGCGCTTGGTTTCTTATTAATGAAAATCAATTCAAATAATTTTCAACTGTCGCACCCTGCATGTATCGATCCGCACTTTAAGCTAATTTGAAAAAGCTACTGCGTTTTCATTTGATTATATAATTCTTTTCCTTCTTTCTTCTTGTTCTGCAACTTGAGAAAAGAGGTCGAGAGACAATGTTGCTTAAGAGGATGAACAATCAGCTTTTCCCCGAGCTGCACTCGCGGCTCTCTTAACTCTCATATAAAAGCTTTTAACAATTTCGCAGAGTAAATAATCAATTAAAACGCCATGCTTCTCAAGAGGCGGATAATCAGATTGCACGGCATCTAATTGAAAAAGTTTTCCCGGCCGATGATGTGCGCTGCGCACCTTGATTGTCTTTCCACTTGTTGTTGTTGCTGCGCTGCTGCATAAACTCAAGCGCCTCGGCGAATTAACAAAGCGCCGAGTGCGGATTACACACGACGAGCAGCTTGGCCAAATCGCAGTAAGCGGCTTTCCGAGCGCGCGCCGCGCGTTGTTGCCCAAATAGCAATTCGCCCCAAACATGCACCAACCCTTCCCAGAGTGTAATTTTCACCTACATATATATACACAAGTTGTGCGGTTTGGAATTAATACAATCGCGCTGGAGCTGAATTAATCCGAACCGAGATTTAATTTGAAATTTAAATAGTTAGCGGTTTTTTGTTCGAAATTAGTTTTTAACTATTTTTCCGCCCTAAGAGTGGCGCTGAAATCGCCTCCAGCCACCTGGTTCTAGAATCTTCGGGTTGGGTACAAGCTCAAAAATCGATATCAAATATCTGATATTGATATGATATTTAAAATATCAAAAAATTGATATATCAACCGAAAAATATCAGAATTTGATATATCAACGTTGATATTTCCAGATGATCAAAAAATGGCTGCTGGACGAACGGAAACCGGCTATGGCTATTTAAAAGTCTTAAAAACCGATTTTTTAAGCATTTTTCACCGATTTTTTTCATAAATATCGGTTAAATAAGAAAACTTTTGAAAAATGGCGGTTTTCCGCAGTCATGGGATGAGTATTCAAATAATTTAAATATTGCGCGCCTTTAAAACAGATGTTAGAGAAGGGGGTGTGTCGGATCCCACCATATGGCGCCAAAATTTGCATCTGGCTGCTTTCCCTTCCCCCCTTCCCGCCACATGGGTGTCTAATTAATTAATTAATTAATAGCTATCATTAGGTAATTAATAAAATATTATAATTTAATTGTGCCATTTTAAAATTAATTTTAAGTTTGATGTTTACATTATCAGCTGATAATGTGAGAGCGTCAATTTATCTTCAAATTAAAATATTGGAGTGTTTTTCTCCACATCATATGTGCTCTTCAACCTTCATCTGGTATTAAATAATTGAGTTTAATTGATACACATAAGAGAAATCAGAATGAAATTACCTTAAACCGTAGCTGTTTTGTATTTAATTAGTATTTCAATTTGTAATTTGGGGCTATGCCATCAGCAGAGCATTATGTTCGCAATAATATTTGCGTTATTTGTACTCATTTTGATTGGATTAGTTACAATAAGTTCTTAATTATTCACCATTCAAATCAAAATTAATTGTTTACAAACAATTTATTATCATTTTAATTCAACAAGAAAATGTGGTACTGCCAGCTGACAGAGGTCATCTGTGACCGATCAGCTGGCGTGTTGTCAGGGCTTAACCTGACCTACCTGACGTTGCTGACCATTGTTTACAAACAATTTAATTTAATTTTCATTCAACACAAAAGCTACTATAAAAGCTGACCACAGCTGATAGATCATCTATGATCGATCAGCTGAGACATTTTTCGCGCCTTAGTGCATTGCGAAAACTTCAATATCGGTTACGCCCATGTTTGGGGATGGAAAGTACAGTTTAATCCTAAACTTTTATGCGAAAACCGGCATGAAAAATGCCATCTGTCGGTCAAAAATGTCAACTAATATCAACCTTGATATCCGACTTAGATATCAATATCAGCCTGATATGATATATCAAATATCAGGCTTGATATTGATATGATATTTGAAATATCATATCAACTTTGATATATCAACGTTGATATACCCAACCCTAGTCAATCTTCCATTCAGGTTCAAGTGGTCTGTCTGAAATGTCGTATCAAAAGACGCTGTGTTTGATTTGCGAGTGTCCGACGGCGGACGGCGCTGTCCTTGCTGTCCACGTGGACAAGGAGAAACTGCAGACTTGGTTTCTCAACGTCTGCGAGTTTGAAATGGACGAGGAAATCGAGGATGAGGACCTGATTTGCTACTTTTGCTTCTGGCACGCCGAGTGAGTTTTTAAAAGGAATTCAGGAATTTCTTGAATTTAAGGAATTTTTCCAAAGGTTTCAATGGAAAGTCGACAAAATGGAGGACGACGATTTGGTTTGGTGGAATTTGCATTTGGATTTGGACGATGCAGCGAAGGAGCTGCGGAAACATTACTTTGGTAAGTTAGAATTTTTTATATATTAATCTATCTGGGAAATATAATATTGAATTTGCCATTAATTATTTTAGGAGGAAGAGTTGAGCAGTGTTGGGTGTCATTAGAAAAGGTGGAACTGTCTGAAAGTGAAGAGGAAGAATTCCAAGAGGACTCAGTCGAGGAAATGCAGCCCAACTTGTGTTCAGAAAAGAAAAAATGTTTCTACTGTGGTAAACTATATTCATACTCGCGCGTTTTGTTGCAGCATGTGAAGAAAACACACAAAAATGCTATCAGGTGTGAAAACCATAATTGTGCCACATATTTCCACACAATCGAGCAAAGAGAAAAACACAATGAAGAAGTGCATGAAAAACTGAAACTGTTCAAATGTGATTTTTGTAACAAGGAATTCAAAGGAAGCGGTAATTATTGCCAACATGTTCGTAACGTCCATCATGAATTTCCAGTCAAGTGTGCTTTTCATGGCTGCGTCTCGTTTTGCAAAACTAAAATTGAAATGAGAGCTCACTTTGACACCGTTCACATTATCGATGGTGTAGTTAGTTGTGAACATTGCGACTTCAAAACAAGAAAGAAAAGTAACCTACAAGATCACGTTGCTAGAAGACACACCAAAAAGACAATAAAATGTGATGAATGCGGTGAAATGTTCTCAACCAATTATAATTTATCCAGGCACGAGAGAAATGTGCACACATTCAAGCGCTGCAAAGTTTGTACATCAAGTGTTGCTGTCGGTAATTTCACTAAACACATTAGAAAGTTACACTGTGTTCGCTGTAAAAACAAGTTCCAGTGTTCAGGTTTGTACCAATTGCACCTGAAAAAGTGCAGAGAAACTTTGTTCAAATGTTCCAAGTGTCCAAAGAGCTTTCAAAAGCCTGCTTTTCTTGTTTACCACATGAAAAGAAAACATGGAACTCGCGAATGGCGTGGTTTGGAGAACAAAGCTCTCGGATTCAAGTGTGAACCCTGCAAAAGGTACTACAAAAGTGCGAAACTCTTGAAACGGCATTCTAACAGGATGCACAACCAAGCCAACTTGAAGCATTGTGCCCACTGCCCAAAGTTTTTCTATTCCACTCATTATCTGGAAAACCATCTCGCGGCGAAACACAGTTTGTTGGAGCTTGAATTTGAATGTGATATTTGCAAAAAAAGGTTTATTTCCAAGTGTTTACTTCGCAGTCATATAATGGCAACACATTTAAAGTCCAACACGCAAGAAAAGTGTGGAATTTGTGGAAAATCAATGCTGAAGCAAAACATTAGAGGGCACTTGCTGCAAATTCATGGAACTGAGTAACGTTTCTTTCATTTGTCCCACTTGCAACAATAAACTCTTCCATATTAGAATTTTACAGTGTTTTTTTATTTCCTAATATTAAAAAAAAATAAAGCGGGAGTTGACATTTGTGTTGAGATCATTTTTAACAACAAATTCCTGTTACTTTGAATTAAAGGAAACAAAACATGGTGAGCTATTTAAACTACTTTTTTGTTCGCCTTTATTTTTAAAACTACATATCCGCAACCAATTCACAAAAAGCTAATAGAAAAAATCTCTAGGAGGATCGCATTCTTAAGCCTGGTCGAAAACATTTTTTTCTAATAAATTTTATATCAAAGTTTACGTTTTAACGTTTTTCCCCTAAATGAACTGCATTCATTTCTGCAGTAAAAAAGGGACTGACACAATTCACACCAGGAAAGAAGCAGTTAAGAGAAAGTCGAGTTGCTCTCGGCCGCGCATTTGGCTCTTTGTTAGGCGGAAGCGGAGCGTCGTAATTGCATTTGGCCCCTCAAGTGTCGGCGCCTATTGTTGCTCAACGGCTTTTTGCCGACTGAATTAATCATGCGAGGCCGAGAGTAATCTGCACGCCATTGTGTCTAATTGCTTTCCGGATTATACTCGATTGCAGCTTTTTGCGCCGCAAATCGACTCCCCCCGACCCGACCCGCACAATCCGCCACGAGCGCCGGCTCTCCTGTCAAGTACGTGTTGCACGCGGCGGCACTGCTGCTATATTATGCGGTCGACAAACGCTGCGTTTGGTTAACTGCTAATAGCTTTAAAGGGGAAGCACGGATTTTGGGGGTATTTCGTTTAATTTACTCAAAGATTGATTTTTAAATTAATTCATATTTTAAAATGAATAAGGGGGATACTTTCTAGAGGTTTAGAATTTACTCCATCTTCGTTTTTATCAATAAAAATTGTTTTATTTTGAATTGACCAGTTGCATAAGCTCTTAGTTATCAAAGCCGCCAACAGATGGCGCAACCACACACTTTCTTAAAAATTTTGTTTTAAGCGGTTTTAAGGCATTTCCGCTGTGATTTCAGACTCAATCAAGATATTTTGCTTTTTTTAATTAATTTGCTTTTTTTGGACGTGCTGAAAACCAAAATCGGTTCAGCCAACCGCCGTAGAAACGTTGGAAAATATTTTTTTTATTTTAAAAATTGTTTTTCACGATTCTACGGCGATTGGCTGAACCGATTTTGGTTTTCAGCACGTCAAAAAATAGCAAATTAATTGAAGAATGCACAGTAGCTAGATTGAGTCTGAAATCGCAGCGGAAGTGCCTTCAAATCGAAAGTCTACGGTGGCGCCATCTGTTGGCGGCTTCGAACACTTAGGGTTTATGCAACTGGTGAATTGAATTAAAACTTCCATGCAAGGAACACTTATTTTTAGCATTAAAAAAGCGCAGAAAAAGGAAAAGACGGCCCTTAAATTGTTTCGCTTTGACACTGATTATATACGCTCGTCAAGTCTCAGGTTTATGGAGCGCACCTGACGCGAGCACGTCACCGGCTCTGCTGCTGACTGAGTAATGGGTAAGCGGAAACCGGCGGCATCGTTTGCATCCTCGTTATTACTCATTCAGAACGTCGGGACGGCACACAACAACGTCGTTATTAATAGGTGCGCGCTGCTAATTGGAAATAATGCACGTGTGTCGTTATTCCAAGCGAATCCGACCCGATTCCAACAGGTTTTTTGCCTTTCAAGCCATTTTCTCATCTTTATAAAAATCGTGAAACTCGATATTTGACTTTAAAAGATGATTAATTAATAAATCGCCCCCAAGCGTGTTTATAAATCAAACGAAGAGACACACGTGAGCGTTTTCCGGATGCGGAAACATAAAATCTATAGGGAGACACGCAGCCGAGGCGAGAGGAAAAGCACGGCCAAGGGGCGAGCGGGCAGACCGAGGGAGCGGCGGCGTGTATGGTTGCCACCCTTACAACAGTAAGGGGCTCTCAACTGTTGACCCTCAACCCCAAAATGGAAATATTTTTATTAATATAGATTAAAATTCGTTTAAAAATTCAGATTTTTGTAGGGGGTTGAAAGGGGTTGATGGTAAACACCCCTTCAACCCTTCAGCTCGACAGAGGAGGTCGAGACGAGTCAAACGGTGGGTAGTTTTTGCAATTCTGATCATTAGAACCGAAGATTTGGAAGTTACAATATTTTAAAAAATCGAAAAAATTGTGATTTGTTAAAATTTAAATTTAAATTTCTCAAAAATCGAAGGGAGTTTCAAATTGAAATTTTTACAATAGCTTACAAGTGCCTTGGGGCAACTTTTAAAGAGATTTTCAGATTTTTTATGTATTTAAAAATGGCGAAATACATCAAAAATAGCTTTAAAAAGACCCGTAATGACCTTTGACCTTGACCGATGACCTTAAATTTAGTTTCATTCAACTAGGCTTGAAAATAGGAATCCAAATCACGTTTAATCTTTTAAATTGGACCACAAGGAGCTGAGATATAGCGCTCTCAAAATTAAATGTACCAAAAATCCTCCAATGCGATCAGTTGGCAACCCTATTTGGAGATCCGGTCTTTTCAGCATCGAGATTTGCTCTGCTTCTTTTTATACACATAACAGCCATTATGCATTTACTGGTCCGAGAGCAACGGCATGGGAAATCTCGCCGCCACGACGCTATTTAGCTGGAAATCGGATGGTGCTACAGGGGGACACGCGCGGCGCAATCCTAATCTTGGCTTTCCAGGAAATTTGCACTATTAGTGCGAGAGCGGAGGAGATGCCGCGCACGCGATATACCGGCCCCAACGGCTCGTGCATCAAAGCGGCGGCCAGAGACACTGCCTTTTCCTCCCTTTCAACCCCTGCTGAAACGGAAAACAAGCAAGTAGACGAAATAGTTTCGTTTGCGGTTGGAAACTCGCGCGCGCGGGATAAAAGAAGAGAAAGCAAAGTTTTTAATCACCTCTCGCTCTATTAGCCGCGCCGACTTTTCTCATCTCGCCGCACGCCTCATTAAGCAGCCAATCAAGCCGAATTTTATTGAAAGGGAGAGCTGATTGTGAGCTTTTTCAAAGAAAAAAAATTATACCTCTTTGTTAGGAATGAGGATGAGATTTAACAAAGATTTTAATTTCATCAGTGGGGGTGCGATCTGTGTTGCTTTTCCCGCCAGTCAGAATTCAAATTGGCGTCGAAATAATGGAGGCCAATCAGGAGACATTCCACAGACGCGTCGAAAAAGGGGCGTGCCGACCTAATAATTTCATTCCCGCGTATTTTGTTACATTTCCATCAGCCTGATGTGCCATCTAACGGTCGATTCGCCAATTACCGGGCTAATCAGCTGTTAGTAAATAAAAAACAATAAAAATATCAGTCAATAGAAAAAAAATTCCCTCATTTTGAAGTTGCGCAGTAAACTTGTGCGAATCTGAAGCATGCGCAGTATGTTTAGATCGCTTTTTAATCTTACAGAGAATCTGTAAATCATCACTGCGCATGCGTGACCTAATTTAAAACCTTCTGCGCAGTCATAATTCCCACCGGGGGCCGAGTTGTGATCTGTGTTTGGTTCCCACCGGTTAGAAGTCAAAATGGCGTCGAAATAATCAGTAGACGGTCCAGCGACCAATCAGAAGCGTCGAAAAAGAGGCGTGACGACCTAATAATTTCATTCCCGCGTATTTTCTTACATCTCCATTGGCCTGGCGTGCCATCTAACGGTCGATTTGCCAATTACTGGGCTAATCAGCTGTTAGTAAAGAAATAAAAACAAAAATATTCACTGTGCTAATGTTATTTTAATGATAAATTTTCCAAGCCCATTCCATTTTTACAGAGGGCAAAAATCTAACAACAAATTTCCCCAAAAACAAATCTAATTTTCCATTTGCTCCGTCAAAACAAACCACTTTCCCAGAGTTTTGATGCTGTTTCTCCACTCTGGCAATATACTTAAGCAAAAGTTTCTTCCGCTCTCGCAGCAGCGAGTCAATTTCGACGTTGGTCCTGTGTGTCAGAAGGAGCAAAGTTTGCGTCTCGAGTGCAAGCTGCTGTGTCTGCGCGAAAGCAAGGTGGACGGCGGGTCGTCGCTGCTTGAGTGGCTCACGTACCGCTTTTACGAGAAGACCCGCACACACACACACGCGCGCGCGCCGGCCAGCCTGCTGTCCGTCTGCTGGGCTAGACGAGAACAAGAAGTCCTGTGCCTCTCTTATTCCGCGAGCGGCAAATCTCGAAGGATTCTTCAGAGAGCGAGCCGTTTGTTCGCTACTATATAGCAGAGGCACGCACCGCACTTAGTTAACATCCTCAGAGATGCTGGCAATTTGCTTTTCTTACGTGAGCTCTTCACTCTGATTCCCTAGCAAATTGCAAGTTAAATTCTTTATCAGGGAGAAGTACCGGCAATTGTGGGTTTTAGACGTTTAATTTATAATTCAAAGGTTTATTCTATCCCTTTCTGTAACCTTTTAACCGATTTAAAAAGAGTCTTGATGCAGTTTAGGAGTCGAATTCACGCGGAGACACTTGGAGCGGCCATCATGCGCGTTCTGGTTAGGTGACGGCCTTGTGAATTAATTTGCATATTTTAAAAAAATACTTTAAAAGGATTTTTTGATTAAACACTGTCTTTTTCGAAGTTTCTGAGCACACCAATCGATTCCTGAGGGTCGAATTAGTTAAAAATGATGTTTTTCCTGTCCAAAAAGTCCAGCGCGACGTGAGAACCTTTTTCCCGCCAAAACTATATGAACGTATGTTCGAGAACTGCGCATGCGTGAGTACTGGCTGGATCTGACAAAGAAGTCATTCGTACAGGCGATCTCTCTGCAAGTGCTCAAACCAGCTCTCACGCATGCGCAGTTCTCGCAAATACGTTCATATAGTTTTGGCGGGAAAAAGGTTCTCACGTTGCGCTGGACTTTTTGGACAGGAAAAACATCATTTTTAACTAATTCGACCCTCAGGAATCGATTGGTGGGCTCAGAAACTTCATCAAAGCTCAGAACTATTTTCAAATTCCTAAATCCAATATCCTAGGTGTTTCTATTTGTCGCATTATTTTCCCTTTTCCGCCTCTTTGTTAAATCCGTGAGCGAGGCTGGAATTCCGGGCCGAACGAACTGCGCTCGGCCGCGCGAGGCACACACTATAAATTGGTTTGTAATCTCTGCATGGCTTCTTTGCGCCGGAGCGAGATTAAACTTTCAATTAATCTGGGATGTCCACCTGCATGCACACGGCCTGCTCTCGTTTTAATTATACGATCCGCGCGACGGTGACCCAATTAGCCTGCACGACGGAACAATTATCTTGTACGGCCAATTGTTGCTGAAGACTGATCTTTAAATTCTTTTTCATTTAGGAGCAGGAAAATAAACTTGTCATTTTATTGAAGTAAAACAAAACACACCTCGTTTGGCATTTATTTGGTTAAACTTGCTACAACAATATCGGGATACATCCAATCCCCGTTGGAAAGATCAAGCAAAAAACATTGATCTATATTCGAGTAACTATTGAGGCAAAAACTGTTAGTAAAATACATTATTTCATAGATCGTAGCGTTAAACTGTCAAATTCCTCAAATAAAAACTGTATTAACAACTTGCTAGAGCCAAAAATGGAAAATGTTCCTGGTTTTTAGTTTGAAAATACAATTGTTGTTGGAAATTTGAAGATTAGGGCAAGTGCTACATAAAATATAAATTAAGTTGTAATTTTAGAACAAAAAGGATGTTAATTGATAATTACATTGTTTACAATAGCTATAGGAATAACAATGCTTCTAAGAAACTTATCATCAACCTTACCAACGACTTATGATATTAAGTTTAATGTACAATTAAAGGTATGTCAATATCATGATGCACAATTCTCGTTTAGGACCAATGGCATAAATACAGAAGAAAATAAATCATTAAAATTCTGACGATTTTCTTATGATTGATTTTTTGCTCAAAGGAAAATTAGGGAGAACCATCTCACCTTTAGTGAGAACCCTTTCTCAACTAAAAATTTCTTCATTTCATCGCCTGCGTGTATTTTGGCTATTAAAACAATGCAATTGCCGGTCTCTGCAATTAGGGAAGGTTGCTTCTCGAACAGATATTTGACACTCTCAACTTTGTCATGGCCAATACTGAATTCCAATAAGTTTTTCGAGTATGTTTTTACTTTTAAATCTGCGCCAAGTCTCACCAATTCTTCGGCCGCAACAATGTTGTTATAATAAAGGGCACAGTGTAGTGGTGTCCACCGGCGAATCCCGGCTTTTCTGTTCACATCGAGTGCATACATTTTGACGAAAAATGTTATAATTTCCTTTCTGTGTGACTTGTTGCACGCTGCGTAATGCAAAACTGACCATTTTGATTTTCTTTCAACAGCTCGAGGATCCACTCCGCATTCGTCCACCAACCATTTGCACATGTCCAAGTCTGCACAATTTGCTGCGATGTGAAGAGATGTTTTTCCATCCCCTCTGAGTTCATTCACCAAATTTTGATTCTTGTCTTGAATAAATTTAGCACTTTTCAGTTTGTTCCATTTTACGCAGAAGTGCATTAGATTTTCGAATTTTCTGCTGTCATTGGTGACTCGTTTAACGGCTAGGTCTGCACCGAGTTTCAACAATTCTTCGGCAGTCTCGATGTTTTCCTTGCACAATGCAGAATGGAGAGGCGTGAACCCAAGTTTGTCTTTTGCGTTCACGTGAAAGAAATGTTCGGAAATGAAATAGTCCACCAGTTCTTTTCCGTGCGATTTGTTGAATGCGGCACAGTGCAGCACGCTGTCCTCGTATTCATTCTTTGTCAAAGATCGAACGTCGACGCCTTTGTTCAAAAGCCACTTGCACATGTCGAGATCGCCGAGCATAGCTGCAAGGTGGATCTCTGACAATCCAGTTGTACCGAAACCAGTAACGAGCCCTTTTTCTTGTTTCAGCTTCATTTCGACTAAATCCGAATGGTATTGTGACTCAGTTTTGTCCTTGCTATTCTCTTCCTCGGGGCATTTTGGTAAGAGCAGTCTCTCTACAATCTTCGGATTTTCCCCCCCGATTGCGTATTGAAGGGGTTCTTCTCCAAACTTGTCCTTTGCGTCCAGCTTCAATCCAAGAGATTCCATCCTGCTACCTGTGCTGTATATATTAGATTTATCAAATTATAATTAGCTTCTTACACTTAATTGAATTAGCGTTCTGCGACACTTACACGAACAATGAGCTTCAACAGCAGCGAAACAACTGAGGTGGAATCGTGTTGGCACTTTGATTTTATAAGCTTTAGTATGTTTTTAACTTTAACTACTTTTCTTAACTCGATCATTTTCTCCTCTAATTGTTCGGTAATTCTGTTTTCACTCACTTAAATAAAATACATGTTGTTTCTCAGTAATAGCATAATTATAATTAATGACTTGTCAAAAGGGAAGAAAACGAGTCATGAATGGGTCAGGGCAGGGAATGTTGGTCGGGGAGAAAAACTAGGTCAAGTAGTTTCAGGATGGCATCTCAACGCAATCAAAACTTGTAGTTGGACTTTGATTCTAAGAATTTAATTGTTCTGTATTTTTTGAATTATCAAAAAGTATGGAACGCACCCTCTCCCGAGCCTCAAAATCTTGAATTTCACGGTTTCATAACAAGTACTTATACATAAAATATCTATATAATCACTTCAAGTGTTCAATGTCTTAAATGGTAATTATGGTTTTCCTAAGAAACTTATTATCAACCTTATGACCGATTAATAATATTTCTATGTTCTTCTCATTTTTAAATTATATTTCCATCGACATAAATTAAGGTAATTATATTATGATGCACAACTCTCTCATTATTAAAAAACAGTTAGCATTGCGGCATTGCGCGCGAATCCCTGATCCATAATTAATTAAGAGACAAAAAATTGTTTAAACAACACTACTAAAACCCATGAAAAATCGAGAGAAAATGTGCGAGTTTCATATATCGCTCCAACATCAATGACTGACACTCGTTTTCATACTGATATTTGAGTCATTAAATTGTTTTAAAAGCTTGATTTCTTGAAAAAGACACATACAATTCAGGATAAAGACTGTAGCAAACGTTTAATTTATTGCCACAAATTAGTTTTTGTTGGAAGCACTTTCTTTTATTAATTATGAGGATTACCACAGTATAATTGCAATTAAATATTGTTAAATAATAATTCAAATATAAGCAGTTTGTTTTTATTTAATAGTTTTAGTATACATTACAAACTAATATATGTTTTACGACATGATTATCATAATTGAAAAGACTGGCTTTCCGACAACATATTATGAAATAAACAAATGCAAGATTCTATCAAACAAGAATGAACAGCGACGTGCAAAGATAATTATCAAACACAAAATCGTGACAATTTCCAATATTTAAATGCTTTTTTACTTGACCACTAACAGCAAATAATACAGACGCATATATAACGACCATTATTTGAATTAATACAAAAGAGAATAAATCATTAAAATTATCACGATTTGATTTGATTGATATTTTGCTCAATGGAATATTACGGGGATCCATTGAGACCCTTCTAGTGAGAACCCTTTCTCAACTAAAAATTTCTTCATTTCATCGCCTGCGTGTTTTTTGGCTAGTGAAACTATCGAATTTCCGGCCTGTGCAACTAGGGCAGGTTGCTTCTCGAACAGATATTTGACACTCTCAACTTTGTCATTGCAAATACTGAATTGTAATAAGTTTTCCCATAATTTTTTTACTTTTAAATCTGCGCCAAGTCTCACCAATTCTTCGGCAGCAACAATGTTGTTTTTATGAAAGGCGCTGTGTAGTGGTGTGTATCCAAATTTGTCTTTTCTGTTAACATCGAGTGCATGCTGGCTGACGAAAAATGTAATAATTTCCTTTCCATGTGACATATTGCACGCAGCCTCATCCAACATAGAAAATTTTTGTTGTTCATCCAAAGCATGAGGATCCATTCCGCATTCGTCCACCAACCATCTGCACATGTCCAAGTCTGCATGTATTGCTGCGATGTGAAGAGATGTTTTTCCATCTCCTGTGAGTTCATTCACCAGATGTTCATTCTTTTCTTGAATAAATTTAGCACTTTTAAATTTGTTCCACCTTACGCAGTAGTGCATTAAATTTTCGAATTTTCTGCAGTCATTGGTGACTCGTTTAACGGCTACGTCTGCACCGAGTCTCAACAATTCTTCGACAGTCTCGATGTTTTCTTCGTGCAAGGCAAAATGGAGAGGCGTGAACTCAAGTTTGTCTTTTGCGTTTACGTCAAAGCCAAACTCGGAAACAAAATAGTGCACCAGTTCTGTGCCGTGCGATGTGTTGAATGTGGCAAAGTGAAGCACGCTGTCCTCAAATGCGTTCTTTGTCAAAGATCGAACGTCGACGCCTTCGTTCAAAAGCCACTTGCACATGTCAAGATCGCTGAGCCTAGCTGCAACGTGAATCGCTGACATTCCAGAGTTTCCAAACACATCGTAAGCAGTAAGGAGCCCTTTTTCCTGTTTCAGCTTTATTTCGGCTAAAACCGAAAGGTATTGTGACTCAATTTTGTCCTTGTTGCTCTCTTCTTCTGGGCATTTTGCTGGGAGCAGTCTCTCTACAATCTTCGAATTATTCGCCCTGATTGCGTATTGTAGTGGTTCGTTTCCAGACTTGTCTTTTGCGTTCAGCTTCAATCCAAGAGAGGAAAAGTAATCAATCAGGTCCAAACCATGCTTCTCGTTCAAGGCTGCGCAGTGCATCAGCGTGGCGCCGAGTTCCTCACTTTTGACGTAGACATCGGCGCCTTCTTCAACGAGACTTCGACACATATCGACTCCATCGATCATCGCGGCGACATGCAGAGGGGTCAATGAATCTCTATCGGATTCGATGAACGATTTCTTGTTGACAGTGTACAATGCAGCCAGTATGGATTTCCCACCGATAAATTTGTTCAGATCATCTGAGTCCATCCTGCTGGCTGTATGATAAAGATTAGATTTGTCTAATTATAATGAGCTTTTTACACTTACTTTAAATAGCTTTCCGTAACACACTCCAACAATGAGCTTCAGCAGCAGGGAACCAACTGAGGTGGAAACTTGTTGGCCCTTTGATTTTATAAGCTTTCGTATATTTTCAAAATTTTCTTTTCATAACACATTTCCCCTTGGATTGTTCGGCAAATTTGTTTTTAAATTTGGGATGTATTTTTAAATCACTAAAATAATAATCAAGTTTTTTCTCACTTAAATAAAATACTTATTGTTTTTCTAGTTTATATCACAATTACTGACCATTCATAAGGGAAGAATAAAAGATGTCATATTGATATATTGTTGTGAATTGTAGACGTTAGCAATTATCTAAATTAATGTGAAAATTTAGTTTTTGATGCAAGAACTTTCTTTTGTTTAATATGAGGAATACCTCAATTTTAATTTTGCCATTATTAAATCATCATTCAAACCAATTTTTACGCTTTTTTATTTATTTAGCATTTTAGCATACATTACATAATTACATATTTTTTAACAAATTAAGAACATAATTAAAGAGAATAGCTTTTCTCGACAATATACGAAAAACATGTTTGGAGCATTGTGTCAAGCAAGAAACAAAATGTTTAAAGATAATTATCAAACACCAAATCAAGACAATCTCCAATAGCCAAATGCTATTTTCGTGAATAGTAATAGCGAAAAATACAGACGCATAAGGACTGATTGAGTCCTTAGAGATGAAAATAAATCATTAAAGTAATAACGAATTGTTTTGATTCTTTGTATGGCTTGATTCAATATTATGGGGATTTTAGAGGCAACACTATAGGGGAAACCCTTTCTCAACTAAAAACTTCTTCATTTCATTGCCTGCGTATATTTTGGCTATTGAAACTATCGAGATACCGACCTCTGCAATCAGGAAAGGTTGCTTCTCGAACAGAAATTTGACACTCTCAACTTTGTCAATGCGAATACTGAATTGTAACAAGTTTTCCGGTCCATTTTTTACTTTTAAATCTGCGCCAAGTCTCACCAATTCTTCAGCAGCATCGATGTTTTCATTATAAAGCGCCTGGTTCAGTGGTGTCCATCCAAATTCATCTTTTCTGTTCACATCGAGTGAATACCTTTTGACGAGATATTGAATAATTTCCTTTCCATGAGACTTATTGCACGCAGCGTCATCCAAAACTGCCAATTTTTGTTTTCCGGCAAAAGGATGAGGGTCCAGGCCGCATTCGTCTAGCAACCATTTGCACATGTCCAAGTCTGCACGCATTGCTGCGATGTGAAGAGATGTTTTTCCATCCCCTCTGAGTTGATTTACCAAATTTCGATTCTTATCATGAACAAATTTAGAACTTTTCTTTTTGTTCAAACGTACGCAGAAGTGCATTAAATTTTCCAAATTATAGTCATAATTCGCGACTCTTTTTACTGCTAGGTTTGCGCTGAGTTTCAACAATTCTTCGGCAGTCTCGATGTTTTCCATGTACAAGGCACAATGGAGAGGTGTGAGCCCAAGTTTGTCTTTTGTGTTCAAGTCAAAGTTATGCTCGGAAACAAAATAGTGCACCAGTTCTGTGCCGTGCGATTTGTTCATTGCGGCAAAGTGAAGCACGCTGTCCTCAAATTCATTCTTTGTCAAAGATCGAACGTCGACGCCTTCGTTCAAAAGCCACTTGCACATGTCAAGATCGCTGAGCAAAGCTGCAAGGTGGATCGCTGACCTTCCAGAGTTTCCAAACACATCGTATTCCTTAAGGAGCCCTTTATCCTGTTCCAGCACCATTTTGGCTAATATCGAATGGTATCGTGACTCAGATTTGTCCTTGTTATTTTCTTCTTCAAGGCATTTTTGCGGGAGCACTCTCCCTCTCTTCGAATTATCCGCCCTGATTGCGTATTGAAGTGGTTCATCATCTCCAGACTCGTCTTTTGCGTCCAGCTTAAATCCAAGAGATGAAAAGTAATCGTGCAGCTTCAATTCACGGTTCTCGTTTAGGGCAGCGCAGCGCATCAGCGTGGGGAAGAGTTCTTCGCTTTCAAAATTGAAATCCTCGCCTTCTTCAACGGGATAATCATCATCTGAGTCCATGCTGCTGCCTGTGCTATAGGTATTAGGTTTCTCAAATTATAATTAGCTTCTTTTCTTACACTTACTTAAATTAGTTTTCCGTGAAACTTACTGGAACAATGAGCTTCAACAGCAGCGAAACAACTGAGGTGGAAACGTGTTGGAACTTAGATTTTATAAGCTTTCGTATGTTTTGAAATTTTAACTTCTTTTCATAACTCATTTTCTTCTAGAATTGTTGGAAAAAAATTGATTTTTAATGTTGGAAAAATTAAAATTGTCAACAGCTACTTTCAAAGCATTAAAACTATAATTTCTACGTTCCCACGACTGGAGTGTTTTAAATGGTTTGATCTTTGCTTACATTTTAATCTATTTCAAACACAGAAGAGCGTATTCGGATATAGGAAAAAATGGACCCTAATTTTCAGCACAAGGAGATAACTCGAATCAATATGTGAAGGGTGCGAGGGAAGTTTCAAACTTGTAAATAGTTATGATTCCCAGTCCAAAATCCAACAGGAGAAACATTGTGCACACTGCTCAGAGATTTTCCGTAGTTTCAATGGTTTGAAATTGCATCTTATTGTTTCAAGCATGATTTGAGTGTGAGCCACGCGAGTAGAAATCACTCTTTTCTTTGTAACGAGTAATTGGCAAATTAAAATAAACAATTCAACGTCACATCTTATCCAATCTAGTTCAGAACTTTCGATTTGTCCATACGAAAAATGTCGGCTGCTGCATGGCGGCACGAGAAAAAAATGGTTCACTCTGACATTGAGTCGGCTGACTCGGCGTGAAAATTCGCTTGTTGCATATATATTTAATTTAAAATCATTGTACTCGTTATCGAACTGGATATTTTAATAATTAAATTGTTTTTACACTTTGATTTCTTAAAAATATTACAAAATTCAGGAATAAGAATGAAGCAAATGTCGAATTTATTGCCAAAGTTTAGTTTTTGGTGGAAGCACTTTCTTTAATTCAATATAAGGATTACCACAATTTAAATTAAAAAAAATAATTGAAACAAACAAATACGTTTTTTTTATTTATTTCCTTTAGCATACATTACATAATAATATAGTATTTAAAATATTGAAAACAAAATTAAAAAGAATAGGTTAAAACATGTTTGCAAGTAATGTGTCAAGCAAGAAACAAGATATTTAAAGATAATTATCAAACACCAAATCAAAACAATTTCCATTAACCAAATGATATTTTCGAGAATAGTAATAGCGAAAAATACAGAAGCATAAGGACTAATCGAGTCATTAGAGAAGAAAATACACCATTAAAATTATAACGATTTTGTTTAGATTCTTTATACTTGCTTCAATATTAAGGGGATTCTTTGAGCCGCCATACTATAGGGAAAACCCTTTCTTAACTAAAAATTTCTTCATTTCATTGCCTGCGTGTTTTTTGGCTAGTGAAACTATCGAATTACCGGCCTCTGCAATCAGGGCAGGTTGCTTCTCGAACAGATATTTCACACTCTCTACTTTGTTATTGAAAATACTGCGGTGCAATAGATTTTCCGCTCCTTTTTTCACTGTTAAATCCGCACCAAGTCTAACCAATTCTTCTGCAGCAACAATGTTGTTATTGAAAAACGCATGGTGAAGTGGTGTGTACCCCAATTCGTCTTTCCTGTTCACATCAAGTGCATACTTTCTGACGAAAAATGCAAAAATTCCCTTTCCATGTGATTTGTTGCACGCTGCGAGATCCAAAACTGTCCATTTTGATTCTCCTGCAACAGCTCGAGGGTCCAGTCCACATTCGTCCACCAACCATCTGCACATGTCCAAGTCTGCACTCAGTGCTGCGATGTGAAGAGATGTTTTTCCATCCCCTCTGAGTTCATTTACCAAATGTGGATTCTTTTCTTGAATAAATTTAGCACTTTCCGATTTGTTCCATTTTACGCAGAAGTGCATTAGATTTTCGAATTTTCTGCTGTCATTGGTGACTCGTTTAACGGCTAGGTCTGCACCGAGTTTCAACAATTCTTCGGCAGTCTCGATGTTTTCCTCCTGCAAGGCAAAAAGGAGAGGCGTGAACCCAAGTTTGTCTTTTGCGTTCACGTCAAATTTATGCTCGGAAATGAAATACTGCACGAGTTCTGTGCCGTGCGATTTGTTGAGTGCGGCACAATGAAGCACGCTGTCCTCAAATACGTTCTTTGTCAAAGATCGAACGTCGACGCCTTCGTTCAAAATCCACTTGCACATCTCTAGATCGCTGAGCCTAGCTGCAACGTGAATCGCTGACAATCCAGAGTTTCCAAACACTTCGTAAGCAGTAAGGAGATCGTTTTCCGGTTTCAGCTTCATTTCGGCTAACATCGCAAGGCATCTTGTCTCGGTTCTGTCCCTGTTGCTCTGTTCAAGGCATTTTGCTGGGAGCAGTCTCTTTACAATCTTCGAGTTATCCGCCGTGAATGCGTATTGTAGTGGTTCATATCCAAACTTGTCTTTTGCGTCCAGCTTCAATCCAAGAGATGAAAAGTAATCAATCAGTTCCAATCCATGCTTCTCGTTCAAGGCTGCGCAGTGCATCAGCGTGGCGCCGAGTTCCTCACTTTTGACGTAGACATCGGCGCCTTCTTCAACGAGACTTCGACACATATCGACTCCATCGATCATCGCGGCTACCTGCAGAGGAGTCAATGAGTCTCTTTCGGAGTCGATGAACGATTTCTTGTTGACAGTGTACAATGCGGCCAGAATGGATTTCACACCAATAAATCTTTTCAGAATTTCTGAGTCCATCCTGCCGGCTGTATGATAAAGATTAGATTGGTCAAATTATAATTAGCTTCTTACACTTACTGTAATTATTGTTCCGTTAACACTCGAACAGTGAGCTTCAACAGCAATTAAACAACTGAGGTGGAAACTTGTTGGCCCTTTGATTTTATACGCTTTCGTATATTTTCCAACTTTTCTTTTCAGATCACATTTCCCCTTTAATTGTTCGGCAAATTTGTTTTTAAATTTGGGACATATTTTTAAAGCACTGATATGTATAATAATAAAGTTTTTTCTCACTTTAAAATACATTACGTCCTGGTCCCGGTAAAATTGCGCAACTTAAAAAACCAAACGCAAATTTCCGTATTGTAAGAAAAGGTCAACAATCAATTCGATAGTGAAATTTTGGGTGTTTGTTAAACGTTGCGCATTTTTACCTGGACCAGGACGTGACATATTGTTTTTCTAGATTGCATCACAAATCACAAATATTGACTTGTCAAAAGGGAAGAAAAAGGTGCCCTATATATATAGTGGTGTGAATTTTAGATGATTGACAAATTTTTACCAAGCTTTCTATTTTTGTGGAATTATCAAATGAGCACGAAACATGCAAATTAAAGTTATTCAAACCACACTTAAAATCATCTAAAACCACCTAAATAGTGAAGTAATTATCAAAATTATTGTCAAAATTAGTTTTTGATGCAAGAACTTTTTCTTTTGTTTAATATGAGGAATACCTCAATTTTAATTTTGCCATTATTAAATCATAATTCAAACAAAATTTTACGCTTTTTTTATTTATTTAGCTTTTAGCATACATTACATAATTACATATTTTTTTGGAACAAATTAAGAACATAATTAAAGAGAATAGCTTAATTGTGTCGACATTATTCGAAAAACATGTTTTTGAGCATTGTTTCAGGCAAGAAACAAAATGTTTAAAGATAATTATCAAACTCCAAATCAAGACAATTTCCAATAACCAAATGCTATTTTCGAGAATAGTAATAGCGAAAAATACAGACGCATAAGGACTGATTGAGTCATTAAAGATGAAAATAAATCATTAAAGTAATAACGAATTGTTTTGATTCTTTGTATTGCTTGCTTCAATATTATGGAGATTCTAGAGGCAACACTATAGGGAAAACCCTTTCTCAACTAAAAATTTCTTCATTTCATCGCCTGCGTGTTTTTTGGCTAGTAAAACTATCGAATTACCGGCCTCTGCAATTAGGGCAGGTTGCTTCTCGAACAAATATTTGACACTCTCAACTTTGTCATTGCGAATACTGTATTGTAATAAGTTTTCCGATCCTATCTTAACTTTTAAATCTGCGCCAAGTCTCACCAATTTTTCGACAGCATCAATGTTGTTATTATAAAATGCCTGGTGCAGTGGTGTGAACCCAAATTCATCTTTTCTGTTCACATCGAGTGAATACTTGTTGACGAGATATTGAATAATTTCCTTTCCATGTGATTTGTTGCACGCAGCGTCATCCAAAAAAAAAAATTTTTGTTTTCCGGCCAAAGCATGATGGTCCATTCCACATTCGTCCACCAACCATTTGCACATGTCCAAGTCTGCAAACATTGCTGCGATGTGAAGAGATGTTTTTCCATCCCCTCTGAGTTCATTTACCAAATGTCGATTCTTTTCTTGTAAGAATTTAGCACTTTTCATTTGGTTCAACCTTACGCAGTAGTGCATTAAATTTTCCAAATTAGTAGAGTAATTGCTGACTCGTTTAACGGCTAGGTCTGCACCGAGTTTCAACAATTCTTCGGCGGTTTCGATGTTTTCCCAGCGCAAGGCAGAATGGAGCGGCGTGAACCCAAGTTTGTCTTTTTCGTTCACGTCAAAGCAATGCTCGGAAACAAAATACCGCACCAGTTCTGTACCGTGCGATTTGTTGTACGTAGCATACATAAGCACGCTGTCTTCACATTCGCTCCTCTCTGTTAAAGATCGAACGTCGGCGCCTTCTCTCAAAAGCCACTTGCACATTTCTAGATCGCTGAGCATAGTGATGTTGACGCGCAGTGTGATTTGGTTTAAAAATATCAATTTTACTGTGTTTAATATTGCTTTACGTACAGTAGTTGTAGCAACTACTATGTTTCTTTTTGAATGAATGTTACTGTATGATTGATTTTGTTTTGCAATTGGATGTATGTAATTCGGTACAATTTATTGTGATGAGTTATGTGCATGCCAAAAGTCAAATACAGATTATTATTATTATTATTATAGCTGCTGCGTGAAGCGCTGACATTGCAGAGTTTTCAAACAAATCGTAATCAGTAAGGAGCCCGTTTTCCGGTTTCAGCTTCATTTCGGCTAACATCGAAAGGCATTCTGACTTAATTTCGTCCATGTAGCTCTCTTCTTCAAGGCATTTTGCTGGGAGCAGTCTCTCTACAACTTTCGAATTATTCGCCCTGATAGCGTATTGTAGTGGTTCGTTTCCAAACTTGTCTTTTGCGTCCAGCTTCAATCCAAGAGATGAAAAGTAATCAATCAGTTCCAAACCGTGCTTCTCGTTCAAGGCTGCGCAGTGCATCAGCGTGGCGCCGAGTTCCTCACTTTTGACGTTGACATCGGCTCCTTCTTCAACGAGACTTCGACACATATCGACTCCAGCAATCATCGCGGCGACCTGAAGAGGGGTCAATGAGTCTCTATCGGATTCGATGAACGATTTCATGTTGTCAGTGTACAATGCAGCCAGTATGGATTTCACACCGATAAATTTGTTCAGATCATCTGAGTCCATCCTGCCGGCTGTGAGCTAGATATTAGATTTTTCAAATTATAATTAGCTTCTTATACTTACTTTAGTTAGTTTTCCTTGACACTTACTCCAACAGTGAGCTTCAACAGCAATGGAACAACTGAGGTGGAAACTTGTTGGCCCTTTGATTTTATACGCTTTTCTATATTTTCAAAATTTTCTTTTCAGAACATATTTCCCCTTGAATTGTTCGGCAAATTTGTTATTAAATTTGGGATATATTTTTAAGCAGATATTATTAAAGCACTAATATATTAATAAAGTTTTTTCTCACTTAAATTAAATTACATTAACATATTTTTCTTCTAGATTGTATCACAAATCACAAATACTGACTTGTCAAAAGGGAAGAAAAAGTTGTCATATAGATATAATTGTAGACGATTGACAAATTTTTACTAAGATTCACATTTTTGTAGAATTTTCAACTGAGCACGAATCATGGAAATTAAAGCTATTCAAACCACACTTAAAATCATCTAAAAAGTTATGTTTGGCATCCAAAATTGTTCAAAATCATAATTTTCTTGTGCCGTGAAAAACATTCATAGCAAAATTTGAACTCTTTTGGGCCAAACCCAGTGAAACGAAACCAAACTTTACAATTTTGGAAATTGTACGCAATCATACCCTCAGGACCACGTCAGGGTAAAAATCCCGAGGGTCGGAATCAACCTTAGGTTGCGCATTTTCGTACCCCAGCACAGTGCGTAAAAGTAAACAAAGGACTCGGAATAATCGATTTTTTTAATGACGGGCACAGTTTCTAATTAAAAGTGTTGCTTGGTAGAGTGGATTCGAGCAGCTTTCAAAATTTCAAACATTGATAGCCGCACGAAACAGTCATTTTGAAATTTGTTCACGGCGTACACATAATTTCACGGGCTATATTTAATTCGAGTGTATGTAACTTAAGAAAATTAAAGGGGGCCATCACTTTGAAAAATAGAAAAGGTCGCAAAATGTGATCTCGACTCTTGACCTTCACCTTTTCAGGGCAGGGAAATTTGTTCAGGGACAAAAAGCAGTTTTGGAAGTGAAAGATTCAGGATGACATCTCAAAGCAAAAGCAATCATTAGTTGCAGTCCTACTTTGATTATAAGAATTCAATTGTTCTGTATTTTTCCCGAGTTCAAAATCTTGAATTTCTCCAATTCTTAACAAGTACTTTGCTTTTTTAAAAAAATAATGCTTATAAGATTCAGGTATAAAAATGAAGCAAATGTCGAATTTATTGCTAAAGTTTAGTTTTTTGTGGAAGCAATTTCTTTAATTAAAGATGAGGATTACCACCAATTCAATGGCACGAGTAAAAAATGATTCAAACAAAAAATTAGGTTTTATTTATTTATTTCCTTTAGCATATGCATTACATAATTATATAATTTTTACAACAATAAGAACAAAATTAAAGAGAATAGCTTATTTCGACAACATACGAAAAACATGTTTCCAAGATTAATTGTGTCAAGCAAGAAGCAAGATATTTGAAGATAACACCAAATCAAGACAATTTCCAATAACCAAATGCTATTATCGTGAATAGCAATAGCGAAAAATACAGAAGCATAAGGACCAATTGAGTCATTAGAGAAGAAAAGAAACCATTAAAATTATCATGATTTGATTTGATTGATATTTTGCTCACTGGAACATTAAGGGGATCCATCGAGACACCTTTAGTGAGAACCCTTTCTCAACTAAAAATTTCTTCATTTCATCGCCTGTGTATCTTTTGGCTAGTGAAACAATCCATTTGCCGGCGTCTGCAATTAGGGAAGGTTGCTTCTCGAACAGATATTTGACACTCTCAACTTTGTCATAGCGAATACTGAATTCCAATAAGTTTTCAAAGAAAACTTTTACTTTTAAATCTGCGCCAAGTCTCACCAATTCTTCGGCCTCAACAATATTGTTATAATAAAAGGCGCAGTGTAGTGGTGTGAATCCAAATACGTCTTTTCTGTTAACATCGAGTGCATACTGGCTGACGAAATAAGTAATAATTTCCTTTCCATGTGACTTGTTGCACGCAGCATAATTCAACACACAACATTTTTGTGTTCCAGCCAAAGCACGAGGATCCATTCCGCATTCGTCCACCAACCATTTGCACATGTCCAAGTCTGCACAATTTGCTGCGATTTGAAGAGATGTTTTTCCATCCCCTCTGAGTTCATTCACCAAATTTTGATTCTTGTCTTGAATAAATTTAGCACTTTTCAGTTTGTTCCACCTTACGCAGAAGTGCATTAGATTTTCGAATTTTCTGCTGTCATTGGTGACTCGTTTAACGGCTAGGTCTGCACCGAGTTTCAACAATTCTTCGGCAGTCTCGATGTTTTCCTTGCACAATGCAGAATGGAGAGGCGTGCGCCCAAGTTTGTCTTTTGCGTTCACGTGAAAGAAATGCTCGGAAATGAAATAGTGCACCAGTTCTTTTCCGTGCGGTTTGTTGAATGCGGCACAGTGAAGCACGCTGTGCTCGCATTTGTTCTTTGTCAAAGATCGAACGTCGACGCCTTCGTTCAAAAGCCACTTGCACATGTCACGGTCGCCGAGCATAGCTGCAAGGTGGATCTCTGACAATCCAGATATTCCAAACGCATCGTAATCAGTAAGGAGCCCGTTTTCCTGTTTCAGTTTCATTTCGGCTAACATCGAGTGGTATTTTGACTCAGTTTCGTCCTTGCTATTCTCTTCTTCTGGGCATTTTGGTGGAAGCAGTTTCTGGACGATCTTCGAATTATTCGCCCTGATTGCGTAGTGAAGTGGTTCATCTCCAAACTTGTCCTTTGCGTCCAGCTTCAATCCAAGAGATGAAAAGTAATCAATCAGTTCCAATCCATGCAGTTCGTTCAAGGCTGCGCAGTGCATCAGCGTGGCGCCGAGTTCCTCACTTTTGACGTTGACATCGGCGCCTTCTTCAACGACGAGACTTCGACACACATCGACTCCATCGATCATCGCGGCTACCTGCAGAGGAGTCAATGAGTCTATTTCGGATTCGATGAACGATTTCTTGTTGACAGTGCACAGCGCAGCCAGTATGGATTTCACATCGAAAAATTTGTTCAGATCTTCTGAGTCCATATCCTGCTGGCTGTATGATAAAGATTAGATTGGTCCAATTATAATTAGCTTTTTTACACTTACTTTAAATAGCTTTCCGCGTAACACTTTTACTCCAACAGTGAGCTTCGGCAGCAGGGAAACAACTGAGGTGGGAATGTGATTGCCCTTTGCTTTTATAAAAGCTTTTGTATGTGTTGAAACTTTTCTTTTCATGACACATTATCTCCGCGTGAATTGTTTTGGAATTTTTCTTTTGAGTTTGGGAAACAATTTGTCAACAAAAGTATTTTCGAAAGCGTTAAAAATAAAATTTCAACATAAATAATATGACTGGAGCTTTTCTAGTTGATTTATCTTTGTTTACATTTTATTTTTTAAAACACGCAAGAAGAGTGAAGATATGTTATGAAACGTCAAAAACAAGTAATTACAAAAGCGTCATTATATATTGACCAACAAGTCAAACACATTTCGATTTTCCCCCGAACTTTTTAGACATTGCAGTGTTTACTCTCATCGATTTATGGTGCTTCTTAATTAAGGAACAATTCTCAAAATTAATATGAAGAAATCAATAAATATCCCCAGTATCAATCCTCTTTAAAGATATTTCGTCGAAAATGGAAAAATAAGATTATAAATCATGACAAGGGACTTCTTTATTTAAAAATGGAACGGTACAAATATTTCAAATTGTTCGTAAGGGAAAAACATTCTGTGAATGCGGCCAAAGTATTAACCGATTTCTTATATTTTCTTTTCATTCCATCGCAGGGTCTATATAAGTGAGGAATGATCTGCTTTGTATTTAGGCTTTTCATGACAATTAGCTCCCTGAAACTTTAGAAGTTGGTAATTAAATTTTATTCTGCTTTTCTTTTCTGTTAATAGAGTTTTATTGAAGATTTTGAAAGGAGATAAGCCTCATTGTGGCCGCAGCGACCTTTTTCTTGAAGGAAGTCTTAAAGAAGGTAATTAATTTTTTTGCCGAAATAATAGACAATTCTGAATTTCCATTTTTCGATATTTTCAAGTTGAGAATTTTATAAATGCCTCCCAAGGAAAGTAGGACGTGCAAAGAACCACAAGAGGAACGAAAAAAGAAATCTAGAAAGAAGAAAAACTACAAAAAATGCATTTACTGTGAAATAATTCACAATACCACAGAAACTCTCGTTAAACACGTCAATGAAACTCACGCCGACGCAATCAGATGTCAACATGATGAGTGCACGACCTTTTTTCACACCGAAGAGGAAAAGAGGAAGCACAACGAAGAGGTGCATGAAAAGTCTACCTGCATCATTTGTAGAAAGAAGTTTGACAAAGTTATTAATTGTAAGAGGCATTTCAAACGTGTGCACAACAAAAGAGTTTACAAATGCTCAGTTCGTGGTTGCTCTTCTAGCTTCTCAACTGAAATTGATTTGAAAAGCCACTCTGACATCGGTGAGCACGTAAAATTTGAACAAAAAAGGCCAAACATCCACGTGTGCAAGGAATGCGGTTACGGTACGAGGGAAAAGAACTATTTTATTGGACATCTTGCAATCATGCATCATATATTCGCGTGCGACTACTGCAAAAAGGAGTTTCCATCGAGAGCTTCTCTGGCTGAACACAAGACTGAAGATCACACATTTATTAAATGCATTATGTGCAAGATGAACGTTCCAAAAACGAAATCTGACCATTTAAAACTGAAGAATTGTAACCAGTGCAAAAAATATTTTGTTTGTTCGGGACTGTTTCAACAACACCTTAGGGATTGCGAGCCAATTCCGCCAAATGTTGACCCTGTCGCACAATACGTCATGCCGAGAGTATTTTGGTTCAAAGCTGCAACGGACTCACCAAATCAACCCTAATTTTCAGCCAACCAAAAGAGGTGAAGGAGGCGAGCAAGCTTCAAACTGGTAAATAGTTCTGATTCCCAATCCAAAATGGTTTGATTGAAGAAACGTTTGAGTGTGAGCCATGCGAGAAGAAATTCAAATTCCTCTTCTTATCCAATCTAACTCAGAACTTTTGATTGGTCCATATTGGAAATTGAAAATTATTGTACATAAATTGCTCTGCTGTAAATACGTAAAAAAGGGGAAGTATTCTGCGAGGGAAGGGATACTAATAATCAACCCTTTAATATATAGAACCGAGATGCTAGAGACAAATTTAATTAAATGTAACACTTCTCGGTTGAACGATTTTTCAATGTAAATACTTTGTATATAAATTGTCATGACGTAAACAAAATAAATTTAGTAGAGATACTTGGTAATGGAAATATAATATGATGCATTTTTTAACTTTCAATTCCAATATACTTCAACGAGATATTCAAAATATCAAACGAAAGAAAAATTCAGGATGTCATTCCTAGAATTTCATTCAACAAATTTCAACAAATGCGCATATCATTGATTTGTAATTTGAATACCACGAACGTGAAGGTAAAAATTTATTCATTTCGATTTCGCAAAATGCTCTCTTTGCGTTTCCAATTAATTCTTTCGCGTCATTAGCGCGGACAAACAAACAATTCACCGAATTACGCAAATGTGAAAATAGCTCATCGCCGAAAGTAATTGGCTGCCAATTCTAAACACGCGCGCATTAAGCTAATGGAAAGTGTCCAAACAATTTCAATCCAGTTCCGGTAGAGAACCAGTCCGTCTCGTAAAACGCCGGAGTATCAAATCGGCGCTGATAATAATCCGTGCGGTGCGGCCGGCAGAGAATAAATTCGGGAGTCGTAATCGTAAAGCGGTCCAGTCTCCTTATTATGCACTTGGCCCGAGATCAAAGTAAGCCGGGGCTCCATTCCATAAATTTCGTGCTCGATCGCCGGATCATAAAGAGCGAGACGAGTGAGTTTATTACGAATTCCTTCTTCCATAACGCTGGCTTGGCTTGGCTGCTGGCTGCGTGTCCACCTCTCGATTCCCCTGGGCCGCTCCCCCGCCGCTTCGCTCCGGCGTTTAACAACCACCGTACGCTACGCACCGATCTTGTCGACACACACATCCGACTGACCCTTTTGCTCAATCTGATGTGTAGCTACATATATTCTTGCTCCCTTTTTACTGCGCCATTTCAGTTAGTTTTCTTATAATGTTCAAATATATTTCCCTATAATTTGGACAGCATTCAAATAACCTAAAAAAACCAGCCCTTAAAATTCGATTATAAAATATGATTTAATTATTTAAAGACCATCTTCGACGAAATTTCTGAGCACACCAATCGATTCCTGAGGGTCGAATTAGGTAAAGTGGATATTTTTACCGACCAAAAAGTGCAGCGCGACGTGCGAACCTATTTTCCCGCCAAAACAATATGAACGTTTAACCGAGGACTGCGCATGCGTCAGAGCGGCTGGATCTGACCAAGAAGTCCTTCGTACAAGCGGTCTCTCTACAAGTGCTCAAACCAGCTCTCACGCGTGCGCAGTTCTCGCAAATACATTCAAATTGTTTTGGCGGGAAAAAAGCTCGCACGTCGCGTTACCTTTTTGGTCGGAAAAAACATCCACTTTAACTAATTCGACCCTCAAGAATCGATTGGTGTGCTCAGAAATTCCATCAAAGACGGTCTTTAATTATTTAAAAATAAAATTTTCAAAGAATTGCAGTATTTTATTCTTTGTAAGGAAATTCTCCATCATCTCAGTTTTTATAGAGAGCAACAGTTGCAGTCGGGAAGAGGTGAGTTCATTTCTCTATTATTTGAAGAGTGTTCGTTCAGTGGGATAATCTCGGTTTGTCACACGCGATCCAATCGAGAGAGAGAAGAGTAGCCGCGACGAGAGATTTATCCACCGCCGCCCGCCGCCGCACCGGGAGAGCAGAAAACACTGATCCCTTTTCTTCCTGCTCTCTGCAAACGAAGCAACACAAACACGACCGCTTCTTTTCTTACAAAATAATCCTAGACTAGTGTAAATAAGTGAGGAGAGGTTGGAAGCAATTGAGAACTCGTAAAAAATAGGAATTTTCCTTATTTTGTTATTTTTGTAATTCCAAATCTCGGGTTCTAAGCGTCAGAATTGCAAAAACTACACACCGTTGGACTCGTCTTGACCTCTTCTAGGTAGCTGAAGGGTTTTGGGGTGTTTTCTCTCCACCCCTAAGTTGCCATACACCTTAAAAGATGCTACAATGAGCGCGGCGCCATGAACGGCGGTCGCATTTTACTAAAATTGCAGCAATGGGGATGAAAGGGGATGGAGTTAAGCACCCCCTAAACACTTTGGCTGCTTAAAGGAGGTTGAGATGAATCTAACGGTGGGTATTTTGTGCAATTCTGATTGTCAGAACCCGAGATTTCGTGTTGCAAAAATAACAAAATTTGATTAATTCCTAATTTTTTCGTGTTTTTATTTTATTTTTGCACCTCCAAATCTCGGGTTCTATTCATCAGAATTGCAAAAACTACCCACCGTTGGACTCGTCTCCACCTCTTCTGAGCAGCTAAAGGGTTTAGGGGTGTTTTCTATCCACCCCTAAGGAGCCATATACCTCTAAAGATGCTACAGTGAGCGCGGCGCCACGAACGGCGGTCGCATTTTACTAAAATTGTAGCGATGGGGATGAAAGGGGATGGGGGCAAGCACCCCTTAAACAATTTGGCTGGTTAGTGCAGGTTGAGACGAGTCTAAAATTGGGTAGTTTTTGCAATTATGATTGTTAAAACTTAAGATTTGGAAGTGTAAAAAACCCAAAAAGTAAAGAATGTCATTTTTTAAAAATTCCTCAAAAACAATGTTTGACGATTTCATGAACTAAAATCGAATTAATTTGTTAGGGAGCATTTAATTCTTCTACTTTCGGTGTCGTGTTTTCAAAGATATTTAAGTTATTTCCTTCCTTTGTCGAAAATATTTCTGACTCAATCTTTTCTGTGTTTTTCAAACAGTTGTAACGTTTAACTCAAAACGATAAATAATAATTAATTGTTGTCAATTTGTTAATGAAGATTTTATTAACAAAGTACACCAATTTTAACGAAATCCATATCTTAACCTTTCGTCAGCAACTTGAGCATATCCACGCTCGCGTGTTCCGCAGCCAGGTGGACAGCCGTCTTTCCGTTTTTGTTCGGCTCGTTGATGGGCAGCAGTTTATTTACGAGCAGGTATTTGACGCTTTTCAATTTATTCGTCGCCACGCAGAAGTGCAGGAGATTGTTGGAGTGGAGCTCCACCTCTAAATCGGCCCCGAGTTTGATCAATTCCTCGGCAATCTCAATATTTTCGGCGAAAAAGGCGAAGTGGAGTGGCGTCCAGCCTCGAACTTCCTCCGCGGCGTTGACGTCGAGGTTCATCTCGGAGACGAAATGCCGTACAAGCTCCTTTCCATGCGAAATGTTATACGTCGAGAAATGAAGACCTTTCGCAACTCCTGCAATTTCCGTTTTGAACTCGTCCAGAATCCACTTGACCAACTCCCAGTCTGCGAATTGCACGATGAATTGAAACGCGCTGAAGCCGTTGGTGTCGATTTCCTTGATGAACTCCGGATGATGCTTCAACAAGAATTTAACGCTCTCCGATTTTTTACTCCTGGCGCTGAAGTTCAACAAATTCTCCGAATCATCATGCTTCACTTCAATGTCCGCTCCCAGATTCAACAGGAGGGTGGCGTTGTTGATGTTTTCGTTGAAGAGCGCGTAGTGGAGGGGCGTCAGTCCGTTCTCGGCTCTTGCGTGTATGTCGAAGCCCAACTCGCTGATCAAGTAGCGAATCAGTTTCTTGCCGTGCGATTTGTTGTACGCAGCGTAGTGCAGGGCGCTGGCCTTGTAATTACCGCACAGCTCGTAGACGTCGACGACCTCGTCGACGAGCCACTTGAACATTTCCAGATCCGAATTCCAAGCTGCGAGGTGGATGCTTTTAAGACCCAACTCTCCGGGTTCGTTGAGCAAATTTTTGTCTTCTTCCAGCATGATTTTGGCCAGCTCCAGTTTGTTGTCCATCACGCAAAAGTGCAAAAGGTTGTTTTTGCTTTCCTCTGTTCCCTGGGGATGGCGTCGTTGGAGTAATTCCTTGGCGAATGAAATGTTTTTCGCCCTTATCGCGTAGTGAATCGGTTCCTCTCCATTCTTGTCCTTTTCGTCCACTTTTAGACCGAGAGTTGTGATCAGGAAATTGATTATTTCTTTTCCGTGCATCTTGTTCAAAGCGGCAAAGTGCAGTGGAGTGGCGCCAACTACGTCGCTCTTGGCACTCGCGTCGCCGCGCTCTCCGAAAAGGCTCCAGTGGACGTTTTCATAACTGCTTTTCAAGCTATCTTGCCATTGGTTTAGTGTTTTCTGTACGTTTTTCCGGAATGCCATTTGTGACCGCAGAGTTATTATCCCTAGAAAAATAGATAATTTTAGTTTTCGAACAATATTTTTAATGTAATGAATAATTAATTTTTAACCTTTAACTGCCAACACATAGCACCTAAATTTATTCGGGATTTCCGATTTAATTTAATTTAATTGTTGAGCATTTTTGGCATCTACATTTGCTGGAAACCAAAATCGGACCGGGCAATCGTGGTTGGAACGAAAGCAAAGATCGAGGAACACGCCAGTTGTTTAAGCCGTTAGTGATCGAAGCCGCCAACAGATGGCGCTACCGTATATTTTCGTAATAAATTTATTTTAAGGAGCTTCTGCTGCGATTTCAGGCTTATAATCCTGGTACTGTGCATTCTTAATTTAATTTGCTTTCGTTTGGCGAGCTGAAAACCAAAATCGGTTCAGCCAATCGCCGTAGAATCGTGAGAAACTATTTTTTGAAATATAAAATCTTTTCAAACGTTTCTACGGCGAATGACTGGACTGATTTTGGATTTCAGCACGTCAAAAGAAAGCAAATTAAATGAAGAATGCACAGTAGCAGGATTGTAAGAAATCACAGCAGAAGTGCCTTAAAATAAATTTATTATCTGTTGGAGGCGTTGAACCGTTAAGTGCTTTATGCAACTGGTGAATTTACTTTTCTTCCTCTTTGGTTTTCAACAAAATGAATTAATTTTTTTCTGGGAGAATAAAATGCAGAGTAGAAGAACTGAATCTGAAATCGCTTCACGAAAGTGCCAGAAAATTGACAAAACTTACTTTAAGGACCATTCCCGTCTACACTACATACGTTGAATCCTTCCAAGAAATTCACTAGAAAAGTCTTGAACGCCAGACAATAATATTCCTAGGAAATTTCCGTATATGCACTTATATACAGATTTTAATAATTGTAATTGAAAAAGGACAAGAGGGGAATTCCCCCTAATTTGTTTTTGGTAGAGGCAAAAATATTATAATTATTACCGAAAATAATTGTATATTGAGCGACTTTAAAGAGAAAAACAGCGTCGTTTGAAGTCGCTAACAAATTTTTTGCTGTTTAAATAATAATTAAGCTACAAATTATTGAAAATTAAAGATGTTTTCTTATTTTAAAAAATAAGAAACAGTCTATATTTTTAAGTCTAGGATTCCGTACAGAAAATTTTAAAATATTAACTTGTCGTATATCGACATAAAAGATAAAAAGCAAACACGATTTGTTGTGTATTGCATCATTGAAAAATACAAAAACATTGTAAGAGCATTAAAAACAAAGCAATATAATGGAAATTTGATTTCCAAGTAAGTGAGTTTGTATTTTTTTCTATCCATGAGGCTAATCTAAAATCGTTTTTGGAATGGTTAATTCAATTCTCTTGTTGGTATAATCAATTAATTTCAAAATATGCCTCGGAAAGATTTTCGTAATTACTGCACGGCTCCAACGACATTAATTCTGATAATAAAAACAAGTTGTTCCGAGTTAAAATGATTTTATTTATAATTTTAGACTTTCAGGAATAGTTTTGTCAATTTATTATTTCAATGAAACGCATTAAAAATTGATTTACCATATTTTATTGAATTATTTACAAGCGACTATTCTCCTTCAGCGCACTTTGCAACTCCTCGAGAATATCGGCGTGTTTCGCAGCGTAATGCAGAGGTGTAAATCCGAAAATATTCTTCTTGTTGACGTCCATTTCGTACGAAGAGAGAAAAAAGCGAATGATTTCCCTTCCGTAAGCCTTGTTCTTGGCCGCATAATGCAGGACGTTGCTCTTTGTCCTCTTGCTTTTCGAGTGGACGTTGAATGCGCACTGACTCACCAGCCATTTGACGATTTCCACGTCAGCGTATCTCGCCGCGAAGTGAAGAGTATTCCGTCCGTAAAGTCCGCATCTCGTGACGAGCTCCGGGCACTTTTGGTGCATCAGTTTCACCAGTGAGAAATAATTCTTCTTCACGCTGATGTGCAAATAATTATGATAGGTGAAGGACAGGCGAATATCTGCATCGAGGGAGACCAATTTTTCAGCCACGCCGGGATTGCTGTGAAATAACGCAAGATGGAGGGGCGTCCATCCATACTGACTCATCGAGTCCGGATCTAGTCCCAAATCCGTGACTAAATAATCGACGACCTCGCTTCCGTGTTCTTTGTTCCAACATGCGCAGTGCAAAACCGTGTAGCCCATGTAGTAGGAAATCAACTCTTTGGGTCTAACGCCGCATTCCTCCACCAACCATCGGCACATTTCCTTACTGGCGTGTTGCGCCGCGTTGTGTAGAGCGGACAGAGTGTGTTGATTCAGTTTTTGGATCAACTTTTTATTCTTCGCGTGACAGAATTTGGCGCTCTTCAATTTATTGAGCCGAATGGAAAAATGGATCAGGTTTTCCATGTGTACTTTCACCCTGAGGTTTGCGCCGAGCCGAACCAACATCTCGGCACTCTCGATATTTTCAACGGAAAGAGAAACATGCAAAGGCGTGAGCAATTCCTTGTTAACGGCGTTGACTTTCATGCCGAGCCTCGATACGAAGTAGAAAATGATTTCGGCGCCGTGCGAACGATTCAGGGCAGCCAGGTGCAAGACGTTTTCTTCCGGCTTGGCCCCTTCCCCGATGAGCCACTTGCACATATCCACGTCCGCGAACCTGGCTGCCAGGTGGATGGCCCTGAAACCGTTCTGTCCGCACTCGCTCAACATCATGTCCCCAAACTGCAACGCATTTTTCGCCAAATCCAATCTGTTTTGCACGATGCAGAAGTGGAGGAGATTATTCTTGCTTTCCTCTCCGTCGGGAAAGCGCCGCTCCAGCAACGTCTCGGCGATGGATTTAATTTTGTGTTTAATCGCGTAATGGATGGGCTCGTCTCCGGACTTGTCTCTCGCGTCAATCGCCAGTCCGCGGGTTCCGAAATAGTAAATCAGGTCCAATCCGTGCGCCTCGTTCGAAGCCGCGAGGTGCATCAGCGTGGCGCCGGATTTCCCGCAAATGACGTTCACGTCGGCGCCCGAATTCACGAGGCGCCGGCATTCGCCCAATTCGGCGTTCAACGCCGCCACTTGCAAAGGCTGCAGCTCTCCCGCAAAAGTGGGGTTTCCTGGCAGATGAGTCATTTTGCTACATTACTCATTGAGATCCTCCCTCTCCTCTGCACAGAATTAAATATTTTAATTTAACAGGGCTGAAAAGGATGAGTTTACTCACTGAATTTTCGGAAGAAAATCCAAGTTGCTGCGAAACTCTGGTCCTCCAAGCCAGAGCGAAAGAAAAGCGCACATCTAAAGCCAAGCAACTGAAGTGTTCGACTGACAGAAATAATTTCTAAACGAAAATATTGTTACAGACTTGGACATTATTCTTATTTTGTCATTAGCAGGAATTAATTGATAATATTTCTACTCGTAAAATCATAATATGCTTCACTCTTTTAATGGTTTGAATGTTTAAATGGTTTAAAGCTAAAGAGTTTAATTCTTTGTGGATTTTTGGGAAGATCAGCAGCCAACAGATGGAGTCAGTGTTTGTTTTTGGTTTTCATTTTGGTCAAGATTTCACAGGAACAGGATTGAACGAATTATCGGCACCCAAACAATTTACATGGTTATCGAAAAACAATTATCAAGAAATATTTACTGTACAAATTTACGAGTCAATAAACTCCGAGACCAAAATTGGAATAAATCTCTTTAAAAGGCTTAATTATTTTCTTACAACATAAAATTTTAGCTACTCAATCACTGATTTGTTTCTCTACACCTTTTGACGAGCAATTAAGGGGCGTAACTAGTGGCGTTTTAGGTTTTTCAGTTTCGTCAAGGAAGGATTTTTTAAATTAATTTTTTCCAGACAGCTCTGCTATCATCTCTACTTGATTGCTGATGTCAATCGCCACAATTGTAAAAAGAAAAATAAGTGGAATTTCCCCAGTCGCATTAAGCCCTCAGTGTTCGAAGCCGCCAACAGATGGTGCCGCCGTAAACTTTCTTAATAAATTGAATTTTAAAGCTTTTCCACTGTGATTTCAGACTCAAATCCTCCTACTGTGCATTTTTTACTTAAAATACTTTCTTTTGACGTGCTGAAAACCAAAATCAGTCCAGAAAATCGCGGTAGAAACGTTGGAAAATATTTTTTATTTCATTAAATAGTTTTTCATGATTCTACGGCGATTGGCTTAACCGATTTTGGTTTTAGCGCGTCAAAAGAAAGAAAATTAAGTGAAGAATTCACAGTGGCAGGATTGAGTCTGAAATCGCTGCGGAATTTTCTTAAAATTAAATTTATTACGAAAGTACACGGTGGCGCCATCTGTTGGCAGCTTCGAGCACTAAGGACTTATGCAACTGATGCATTAAATATGAAATCAGAACCCTCCAAGTTAAAATAAAATAAAAATTGGACTATGAAGCCTGTGGTTATTACTGTCTTATTTATGAGTTATGATATTTTCATATTTATTTAAAGCTAAATATTTTGAAATTTTAGCTCAATCCTGTACGCTTTCTAGCTGCGTCATATTAAAACCAGAAACATTTATTTTTAAAAACATTTTTAACCGTAAACAAATAATATATCTTCATACACACGAAGCTATTTTAAAATATCTCTATTTTTCTTCTAATACCACACTTCAATACTTAAATTTAATTAAAACAATTCTCTCTAAACTCAAATAAAGGCGCTCAACGAGACCATGAAAAAAATATCTTAAAATAAAATATTAAAAACATAAAATTAAACGTATATTTATTTATATTCGAGGAGAAATTAAAACATAACATTTTTTAGTTAATTAAATCTTTAAAGGTTATAATTTCTGTCTAAGATAATCTGTGTCAATTCTACCTCCGCAGCATCGTTTTTACATCTTCTCGCGTAATCAAGTGGTGTCAGGCCGTACAGATTTCTCGCTTTCATATTCAAATAAAAAGAAGAAGCGAAGAACTGAATGAGTTCCTCTCCGTGAGATAAATTTTTCGCAGCGTAGTGCAAAACGCTGTTTTTCCGGCCGGCACTCACATCGTGAACGTTGAACCTGCAATCTTGAATCAACCAATCGCACATTTTCACATCGGCGCATTGGGCCGCCAGGTGGAGCATGTTTAACCCTTTTTTATTGACCTTTTCCATCAGCTCAGGGCACTTCTTAAACAAAACCTTTGCGCATTCGAGTGAATTCCGGCGAATACAGAATTGCATCAAATTTTCCTTTCCTATTTTCAATTTTAAATCCGCGCCACACGACGCCAGGGCCTCGGCAGCTTCCGAATTATCGACCTGAATTGCACAGCAAATCGGAGTAAAGCCGTCCACGCCTTCACTGTTCAAATCCAATCCGAAACTCCAGGCGAAATTCGAAATAATTTCTCTTCCGTGCAGTTTGTTCCAAGCAGCATAGTGCAAAACGGATTTTTTCCATTTTTGCGCCACGGCTCGAGCGTCCACGCCGCACTCCTTCGCGAGCCATCGGCACATCCTCAGGTCTGAATGGTTTGCAGCAAAGTGGAGGGCGTTTCTTCCGTCTTCCCCGAGTTTCCTGAATAAATCCGGATTCTTCGCGTGCAGGAATTTCACACCATCCAGTTTATTTTTCTGAATGCAGAAGAGGAGTAAGCTGAATGTCAGGTCTGCTCCAAGACTGGCCAATTGTTCGGCAACACCGAAGTTTTCCTTCAGAAGGGCGTAGTGGAGAGGCGTGTTCTGGACCCTGTCCCTGGCGTTTACGTCCATTTTCAGGGTGGAGACGAGGAATTCGACGATTTCCGGGCCGTGTAGTGCGTTGTATCCAGCCAGGTGGAGAGCCGTGACGGAAAATTCGTCCTTGCTCGTGGCCCGGGGGTCTAGGCCCTCGCCCAGCAACCATTTGCACATTTCCAGGTCCGCGTCGCGAGCTGCTACGTGAAAGGCGTTGTTGCCATTTTCTCCGAGGTCGAATAAAATGTCTCTCTCGCATTTCAAAACGGTTTTGGCCTTTTCTAATTTATTGCGGGACACGAAAAAAAGGAGTAAATTATTCTTACTTTTTAGAAGTAATGCCTCCGCGATGTTTATATTTTTAACTCTAAGGGCGTAATCAGTCGGTTCTTCTCCGAACTTATCCTTCGCGTCCACCTCGAGTCCAAGGGAACTGAAGTATTTGATGAGGTCCAATCCATGCTTCTTGTTCAAAGCAGCAAAGTGCATGAGCGTGGCGCCGGTTTCCTTGCACCGCACGTTGATATTTTCTCCTAAAGATAGGATGATCCGCCGAGAAACTTGGACTGCGTCAAACAAGGCTGCGGTCTGCAGCGCACTTAGAGAATTAAGGTTGATGAGATTTCTCACGAGATGGTTGTGCGTTTCTGTCTGGTTGTTGATTGAATTGGACGACATCTCGCTTTGCTTTAAAAACTTATTAGTTTTTAAATTAGAGATATTAAATAGTTAAACTTACTCATAAATCAAAAAGATATAGTCAGAGAAGAAACAATTTTAACTAACTGTTGGCGTGCAGCTTTTGGGACTGAGTGTTGTTGGGGAATAAATCATCAGGGGCGCTTTATCTTTTCTGTTTGTTATTTATTTCATCCTTGAAACTGTTGATTGTTAGTGACTTTAGCGTATTTTCATGAGATAAACATGTTGTGTTGTTTTTCTCGAAATAGCATTATTTATCGATCGATGTTTATTTTGAGTATATGTCTGCATGTTGTTGCATTTGTAAAGAACGTCTTTGACGAAGTTTCTGAGCCCACCAATCGATTCCTGAGGGTCGAATTAGGTAAAATGGATGTTTTTCCCGTCCGAACAGCCCAGCGCGACGTGCGAACTTTTTTCCCGCCAAAACAATATGAACGTATTTGCGACAATTGCGCATGCGTCAGAGCTGGCTGGATCTGACAAAGAAGTCATTCGAACAGGTGGATTCTCTGCAAGTGCTTAAACCAGCTCTGACGCATGCGCAACTCTCGAATTCATTGTTTTGGCGGGAAAATAGTTCGCACGTCGTTTTGGACCTTATTGATCGGAAAAATATCCTTATTACATAATTCGACCCTCAGGAATCGATTGGTGAGCTCAGAAACTTCGTCAAAGATCTAATAATTAAAAAGAAATGCACAATTTATGCATTAAACTGACTGGAAACGTGCCCCAGTGTCGAGATTGATTGCCAGATAGAAGCAAAAACAGCGCTTATCGTTCTCGTTGTGCGCGCAGTATAATTTATAATAAATGGCAATAATCCGCGAGCGTCGATGCACACGTACATATACAGGCCGGGTGTGTATTTACGGACAAACGACTTTGATCGATTGATAAGAATGTGTCGTGTGATTCATTGCCCGGCATTTGTTTCTGTTGCGTTGTTATCTCGACACCGAATGCACAGCGTCGCGCGCGCCCCACATTTTTCACCTGCTTTTTTTCTCTCTGTTTGGGGGAAAGTGAAATAGAATAAATATCCAGTTCTTTTGTGAAGAATAATTGAGAAAAATATTTCTTTATTTAAAATGGGACTATTAATTTAAAGTTTAGTAAAAAAAAATAGAACCGAGGAAAAGTTAAATTTAAGATTGTGCCGAATTTCTCGATAAATTAAAATATTTTTTCGCTTGATTTCGATTTCTCTCGGCGCGATATATCGAATGGTGTGAGAATTAAGAGGAAAAACTCCCTCAATTGTGAAATAAATCGTAGTTTTACAGTAGGGAGACAGTGCTTGTTAAGCATGAGCCGATTTTCTCTAAAATTTAAACGAGAACATGGGAAATTTTTAGCTTTTCTTGATTTTCTTGAATTTGTTTACAAATTTTCTGTAAAGCTCGACTTTCAGAACGACAAAAGAAATCGAAATGAAGTGAAAAACGTAAGAACGTGCCGTTTAATTTATTAAAAATTGATCAAAACCTGAAATTAAATTGTTGTTTGGTCCTAATTTAATTTTTACACATTTTAGAATTTATTTTTACAACGCATAAATTCAATTCCTACCTGAATTTGATACTTAAAACACATCTCTGACATTTTCAAGCTACGAGAATAATTTTTAAAAAAATGTGCACAAATAAAAATGGCGTCTTTTTCCTTCCTACATTTGCGCAAAAGCAAAAATTGAAAATTCCACTCGAGGTATTAATTAAAAAGAGTCGTTTCGCGTGCACGCTACGAATGAAAATGGCATTTTCCGCGCTCCACGCACGGCTAAAAGGACGACTGGCTGAAGTGGCAGGGTCAGAACCTGAAGTCAGCGAACCGAAAAAAAGAGACTGCCGTTCGCGCAGGAAAGACGGATGACGAGAGGATTGGAAAAGTAATATTTTAGGCGTGTGTGTGTGAGTGTGAGTGAGCCGGGGATAAATAATGCACACGTGAAAAAGGGAAGGCGCGCGCGGCGCGCATTCAGAGCTGAGAGAAAGCAGAAGAAAAATGGCCGGGGAGCAGTCATTGCTCACTGTTGGTTGCGCGTTAATGGGCGTGTTAAGCCCGGCTGATGCTCTCGCAGCCTAATGAGTTCTGATGATGGCACATCATGCTTGAAAAATTCTCCGGAAGGGAAAGGCACCTCAGCGCACGCGGTCTCCAACTTGAAACGCACGCATGGAGAAACAAAAGTTAGCCAAGAGGAAATTTTTAAAAGCTCGCGCGCAAAAAGGATTTTACTGGAGCATTAATAATCATCTTGAATTTGATTGAGAATGGGATTATTTTCCTACCGCAATTTAGCTCTAGAATGAAGAAGACGCCAGTTTCCGCAGTAATACTGAATTTTAGAATTTTAGAAGCTTTCTAGGGGATAAAAAACGGTGGAATGAATTTTAATTTCATGATATGCTCTGTTGTGTACAGTGGCGCCATTAATTTACAAGTTTTAAACGACTAAGCCGTTAATTCATGAGTTAAATAAATTTAATTGTCCTAAAGATTGCTCCCTTAGTCCTTGAACACCAAAATTCCAGATAAATTAACTCATATTTTCAATTTAGGTAAAGATAAGCATAGAAGCCATGTTGTGGTGGATTCAGGAACTACACAAATTTTTTTAAAAAGCCCTAGAAACATTATTTCTGAACCGATTTTAATTTCCAACCTATCAACGGGAAGGATTTCTCTTCCCATCTTCAAAAATAAACCAAAATGGCGTTTTCAATCCCTCCGGGTTGCGATCTGTGTCGATACCCACCGGTCAGAATTCAATATGGCGTCGAAATAATGGAGGCCAATCAGGAGAAAGTCCAGCGACCAATCAGGAGCGTCGAAAAAGAGGCGTGCTGACCTAATAATTTCATTCCCGCGTATTTTGTTACATTTCCATTCACCTGATGTGCCATCTAACGGTCGATTCACCAATTACCGGGCTAATCAGGTGTTAGAAAATAAATAACAACAAAAATATTCTTCCTGCTGAGGCCATTTTCATGGTAAATTTCCCAAGATAATTTAATTTTCAATTTTTAACTTTCCCGCCGTACGTGAATCCGGCCCCCGATGGTGGCGCCATTGGTTAACAAGGCTATATCTCGTTTTAAACGATTAATTCATGAGTTAAATAAATTTAATTTTCCTGCCTCAGTCTATTAACACCAGTTAAATCCAAAATTCCCGAAACTTTCACTCATATTGTAAATTTAGGTAAAGGAAAATACAGACGCCATGTTGTGGTGGCCTCAGGAACTACAGGAAAACTATTTAAAAAGCCACAGAAACTTTATTTCTGAACCGATTTTTAATTCCAGCCTATCAATGAAAAGGATTTAAAATTTAAATCCCCATCCCTAAAAATACAATTTTACAACCGTCGCGATTATAATTGACAACCCGGTTTGGATGTGCGCACCTTATATTCGCATTAGAAGGGCGACGTGCGCATTTGAATTCGCCTGCTGCTTTTGTCTCCTCGTTGCTGCTGCTGCTGCTGGTTGGTGAGCAGGCAAACAGCTGCGAGTTTGAACGGCCAGACGGGAGGGGATTAAAAATGTATTAATTTTCCTTACTTAGTTAATCTCACTAGCCGCCCGCCCTCCCATTCGCCCACTCGCCCACCCTCACAGCGCAGCAGCCTAATTAACCGCTCGGCAACTTTTCTTTCTTCTCTTCTCTTCTCTCGCCGCTCTGCCGATTCAATTTGCCTGCATTTTTGCACTTTTCTCGCCGCCGCCGCCGCGTTGCTAATTACGCGGCTCGTTTTAAACGCTGACGAGGAGAGAATTGCGAGAGAGCCAGAGGGAGAAGAAATATATACATTTGCGGAAAGTTTGGTTATAATTCATCATTACACTGTCAATGGCAAAAGTTTCAGGGAAATCATTAAAAATTTATGCAGGGAATTATGGGAATTAAGGGGAAATGGAAAATTCTTTCATTTTAAAACTTTTCAGTCGCAGTGGCGCAGTTGGTAATAATTTTGTCATTTTATTTCGCTTTTGAGTTTACTGATTGTCAGATTATTTTCATCGACCGATCAAGAGAAGAGGAAAATATAGGCAAAATTTTTGTTCTCGCTTTTCAGTCCTCAAAAATAATAAAGCCTTAAAAAAACTGTAAAGATTATACTTTTTGTAATTTTATTAATGGTTTTTTTTACTTTAATCAAATCAGATTAATTTATCTGATGAAATTTTGAATTAGTAAATTTTCATATTTTTTAAATATTAAGGAATAATTTATTTTTAGATAGTTAAAATAAATAAAATTTGTTTATTTAATGTTATAAATTAGTAAAAAATAAATGCTGCGTGCATCCACCAATTTTTTACCACTCACAATCACGAAACGAAAAATAATTTATTTGAAATTGACTGTCATAAATTCAAAATTTAAAATGTAGCTCTCATCTGTCATATATCTCTCAATTTGACCAGTTGCATAAACTCTTAGTTATTAAAGCCGCCAACAGATGGCGCAACCTCAGACTTTCTTAAAAATTTTGTTTTAAGCGGTTTTAAGGCATTTCCTCTGCGATTTCAGACTCAATCTAGCTATTTTACTTTTTTTTATTAATTTGCTTTTTTTGAAGTGCTGAAAACCAAAATCGGTTCAGCCATTCGCCGTAGAAACGTTGCAAAATATTTTTTCACGATTCTACGGCGATTGGCTGAACCGATTTTGGTTTTCAGCACGTCAAAAATTAGCAAATTAATTGAAGAATGCACAGTAGCTAGATTGAGTCTGAAATCGCAGCGGAAGTGCCTTAAAATCGAAAGTCTACGGTGGCGCCATCTGTTAATTGGTGGCTTCGAACACTTAGGGTTTATGCAACTGGTCAATTGAATTAAAACTTCCATTGCTCAAAATAAATCTTGAAAATGGCCTGTTAAACGTTGAATTGTGCCTAAAAAACCGCAAACTAAAACGACGCCGTTTAAATAAAATTGATTTCGTTTTAAATTTAATTGAAATACGATTTTAAAATGATAAATTGAATTGTTAGTAAATGAAATAATATTTAAATTTATCCAACAAATAATTTAAGATTTGTACTCATCACTTATTTTCAGCTTCAATTAGACTGTCACAAGCGTAAAGAGCGCGGTACTCACCTGGAACAGAGAAAGAGAAAAGGTTCATTAGCACATTTCCGCGAATGACAAAGTCGTGCGACGGCGAGGGCGAAAAAAAATTCATTAGTTTTCTAGCTTTTGCAAAGTTTCGAGAGAGAGCTGCTGCTGCATTTGCGATAACGAGCGCCGGATTTGCCCGCGCGCTTTTTGCTTATTAGTGCAGCCCGAGAGTTTTTGCCGGAAAAGGACAAACGCGCGCAGGCTGTGTGTGTGTGTGTGTGTGTATTTATGAGCGTTAGTTTGCAGCACGCGTGAGTGGCACAGAGCAGTAATCCAATCAAACGGGCCCGCTCTCTCGCAATAACTGCGCCCCAGAGCCCACCTTCCCTCAACCCCACGCTCAGCTCGGCTTGGCTTGGAAAAGCCGCACGAGAAAAGCACTCGGACAAATTGTGCCCTCGCCTCAATGCTCACTCGATCCCCAAGATTAGGAATGGGAAAGAACCGAGCGAACCAATTCGATTTCAAATCAAATTTATTTGTTGAAAAATACGAAAAAAGCTAAAAATTATTTCTTTTATTTGAATTAATTGTAAAGAGATATTAAAGACTGTCTTTGACGAGGTTTTTGAGCCCACCAATCGATTCCTGAGGGTCGAATTAGGTAAAGTCGATGTTTTTTCAGTTAAAAAAGTGCAGCGCGACGTGCGAACTTTTTTCCCGCCAAAACTAAATTAACGTATTTGCGAGAAGTGCGCATGCGTGAGAGCTGGTTTGAGCACTTGCAGAGAGACTGCCTGTACGAATGACTTCTTTGTCAGATCCAGCCAGCTCTGACGCATGCGCAGTTCTCGTAAATACGTTCAAATTGTTTTGGCGGGAAAAAAGTTCGCACATCACGCTGGGCTTTTTGGACGGGAAAAACATCCATTTTACCTAATTCGACCCTCAGGAATCGATTGGTGGGGTCAGAAACTACGTCAAAAACGGTCTTTAAATTAATAATTGTTTTTTTTTAAATTTATGTCTTCAAAAATTAAAAAAATCTTATTATTCTTTTTTCTTCTAAGAAACACCTTCCTCTTTGATGTTCGGGTGCCTGAGGCCATCATAGGCGGCCACGAGTTCTCTCTAGAGGCCGAAAAAGTAGCTCATAATGCTTCTGAGGCTTCGGAAAATTGCAGGAAAACGCTTTGAAAATTCAGAAACCAAACCTTCAAACTCAAAACTCGAATCTACACTACAGAATATTTTTTAAACCATTTTTATAATTTATTAATAAGCCATGTTAATGAATTTATTAATTTTGAATTTAATTCAATTAAAAAATAAAACCTGAATTGTCCAAAATAAGAATCGATTTTTTTTAAATTGTACGTTTCCCCAGTTAAACAACAATATTTTATGCCTAAATATTAAATTAGAAGGTTATTAAATGTGTTACTACAATATAAATTATTTACAGTTCCCGATTTTATAAAAGATTTAAAATTAAATTAGAAATAAATTTTTCCCTTGCGAAAAACTAATTTAGTAGGACCATAACTCGTCTGAAAAATCGATTTTCTAGGAGGCATGCATGCAGAAGGGCCGAAAAATAACTGCAGTGACGTCATCAGCGGCTCCAGCGTCCGCATTTTTTATTTTTTTGTATTTCAACTAACAAAAATTATACAGTGGCGCGTGTGCGAGAAAATCCAGACCGTTTGCACATTTGAATTAAAATGCCAAGTGCTGGAATTCCCAGGCAGAGCGGATAATTTCCTCTTGCTGCGAATATGCAGTAAACACACACACAGAGAAAAAAGGGAAGAGTGTGGCGGGCAGCTCGTTATCGGGGGCGAGTACACATGCTCTTTGTAAGTGCTGTGGCAGGTGCGGCAACGGCAACGGACGGGAAATGACGACACGCCGAGAGCCGCAGAGAGAGAGAGAGAGAGAGAGAGAGAGAGAGAGAGAGAGAGCGGCGGAAACGCCGGCCGGTGAATGATGGGCCGGCAAAAGCCAGCAGATCCTACACAGAATCCCAATCGATGCAGCTCATCTCGCCGAGCAAAGGCAAAAAGTCAACGTGAATAAGCCACAAATAGCCAATAAATTTAAGAACCGAACCAGAGAATGGTTTAGATTTTAGAGTGCGAGTCCAAAACAAACGAAATTTTGGTACTTGTGGCCAAGGTGACATTTAAAATTAATGGTCATGAAAATTGCATAGATTGCATGTGGGATTTGTAAAGTTTTATGACTAAATTCTTTTAAAAAATTATATTTTTCAATGAACGTATTGTTTCGAACACTTCATGGACAGAAAGTTAACGAGTTGACGATTCCACAACATTAACTAAATTGCGGAAAGTCATTTTAAAACTTTCATATTGGAAATAACTTTTTGTGTATAAAAAATATATAATTTATAACACACTCTTCTTTCGTTAGGTAACAAAAATTTAATTAATACAAATTTATTTTACCATAACACCATTTTTATTAATCAATATGCTCCATGGAGAACAATTTAAGGATATAAATCATAGCGAAATCAATATGTATTTCCAGAGCGGAAGAATTCAGTAGACATGTAAATGACAAATTAGGGAAGCATTCATTGGACACCATGCATAATTAGCAAGTGTTTTTTCATTCCAAAGTTGAACATTGATTTTCCACACACTTTACAATTTTCGTGCACCTTGACCTTTAAATGAGTTGATTTTAGATGTGTGAGAAGAAAACGTTTGGAAATGAATTGTTTTTTGCACTCTTCACATTCCACTTTCAAATCTAACAAATTGTGTTTCTCCGCGAGATGGTTTTTCAAATAAAAAGTGGAATTGAAACTCTTTGGGCAATGGGCGCAGTGCTTCAATTTGGCTTGCTTGTGCATCCTCCTAAAATGCTGTTTCAAGAGTGTCGCACTTTTGTAGTACCTTTTGCAGGAATCACACTTGAATCCAAGAGCTTTGTGCTCCAAACCACGCCACTCATTCTTTCCATGTTTCCTTTTCATGTGGTAGACAAGCAGAGAAGGCATTTGGAAGCTCTTTGGACACTTAGAACATTTGAACAAAGTTTCTCTGCACTTTTTCAGGTGCGATTGGTACAAGCCTGCACACTGAAACTTGTTTTTGCAGCGAATGCAGGAGATCTTTCTAATGTGTTTAGCGAAATAACCAACAGAAACATCTAATGTACAAATTTTGCAGCGTTTGAATACATGCTTCAAATTCATATGATTTGTCAAACTTTTCTTCGCTGAGAACATTTCACCGCATTTGTCACACTTGAATGGCTTTTCTTTTCTGTGTTTTCTGGCAACGTGTACCTGTAGACATCGTCTATAACTTGATTTGTAATCGCAATATTCACAATCAATCATTTTAGCCCCATCAATTTTATGAACGGAGTCAAAGTGTGCCCTCATTTCGACATCAGTTTTGAAAAACGAGACGCAACCTATAAAAGCGCACTTGACTGGAAAGTCACGATGGACCTGACGAACATGATTGTTGATACTACCATTTCCTTTGAATTCCTTATTACAAAAATCACATTTGAATATTTTCCGTTCTCTCGGTTTTTCATGCACTTCCTCGTTGTGTTTTTCTCTTTCCTCGATTGTATTAAAATAAGTGGCACAATTATAGTTTTCACATCTGATAGCATTTTTGTGTTCTTGCTTCATATGGTGTGAAAGCGTATTTGAATAGTTGAAAAGTTTGCCACAGTAGACACACTTTCTCACTTTTGAACCCTGCTCTTTAGAATCTGACTCTTGCCTGTCCTCAGATTCATCTTCTTCACTTTCCGGAAGTTTAACATTCTCCAATGAAACCCAACATTGCTCAATTTGTCCAGCTGCAAAAATATAAATGTCTTAGATATTATCTAATTTCAACTATCCCAATTAAGTTTTTTGTTCATTAAATCGAGATTCAATTTACCAAAGTAATATTTCCGCAGTTGCTTCGCTGCATCGTCCAAATCCAAATTCCACCAAACCAATGCCTCGTCTGACATTCCATCGAATTTCCAAAGAAACCTTATAAGGAAAATTCTTTAAATACAAGAAATTCCTGAATTCCAAATCGAAAAACTCACTCGGCGTCCCAGAGGCAAAAGTAGCAAATTTTGTCCTCGTCCAGGATTTCTTCGGCCAACTCGTACTCGCAGACATTGAGAAACCACTCCTGCAGCTTCTCCTTGTCCACGTGGACAGCGAGGACAGCGCCGTCCGCCGTCGGACGCTCGCAAACCAAGCAGAGCGCCTTTTGCAACGACATGTCAGCCAGACCACCTGCACCTGAATGGTAGGTTCCAGAACAAGGTGGCTATGGTTGATCACAGCGCCACTTCAAAGGGGCACTGAACTGAAGGGGTAAAAAAGCGGCAATATTCAAATTTGGTCGACCGTTAAATTATAGTGATTTCGTATTTTCATAGTTTTGCGTTATTTTAATGAATTTTTTATCTGATATTGAAACTAATGTTTAATTTAAAACTACGACTCACCCCTTCAAGACCTACTGCATCAATTCTATTCCCGTCGGAGAACTCAAGAATAATTTTTAAATTGTGTTTCAGCAAAAACCGTGCCTTGAATATATTTTTTTTATGCCGAATCAATCGCTTGTAATTTTCTGATCATTTTTAAAATATATTCACTATCAATATAAATTCGAATTTAAACTTGACTTGGTGACAAATCGAGTTTGTCTTGTGTTTCCGCGGAGCTAATTCTAAATCCTCGAGCGAACGAGCAAGTGGGGCTGCTCAAAAGGGAGGAAAGTACTGCGAAAATGCACTCGACGCGCTCGGAGCAGTGCAAATAATAATTGGCCGGGCAAGTGGGTCAGGCTCGGCTGCCTGCATCCTCCAGAGAAAACACAGACAGAGCGTCTCTCTCCCTTTTTTTGTGTGCAGCGAACACACTCGACTCGAGAGCAGCAAGGATTGTTTTCCGCGAACGTATATTTATATTTACCCAGTGGCTCGGAAGTTTCTCATGTTGATGAGCTTTTTGTCCGGCGAGTTGAAAGCACCTGAAATTGACCGCCGGCCTATTGCCTTTTGATGGATGGAGTCGCCGCCGCCGCACCCGCCACCGAAACGACCCTTAATATTTCACGAGCAGCCAAAGAAGGGCCATTATATTTTGTTTCCAACCCTTCTCTGTTCGAACAGCCCCGAATAATTTGATCAGAACGAACACGGAATGTACAGTTTCATAAAAACAATAAGTTACTAAGAAAATTTTCTTTTTCACACCAAAAAAGAGGCGTGCCGACTTAATAATTTCATTCCCGCGTTTTTAGTTAACATTCTCATTGGCCTGATGTGCAATCTAACGGTCGATTCGCCAATTTCCGGGCTAATCAGCTGTTAGTAAAGAATTAACAACAAAAATATCAGTCAGCTTGAAAAGTTCGCTGATTTGGAAGCTGCGCAGTAAATTTGTGTGCATCTCAAGCATGCGCAGTATGTTCAGATCGCTTCTTCATCTCATTGAGAAGACAAAATGCATCATTGCGCATGTGTGACCCAATTTAAAACCTTCTACGCAGCCGTAGTTCCCACCGGGGGCCGGGTTGCGATCTGTGTTGGTTTCTCGCCGGTCAGAAGTCAATATGGCGTCGAAATATTGGAGGTCAATCAGGAGAAAGTCCAGCGGCCAATTAGAAGCGTCGAAAAAGAGGCGTGCCGACCTATTAATTTCATTCCCGCGCATTTTGTTACATTTCTATTAGCCTGACGTGCCATCTAACGCTCGATTCGCCAATTACCGGGCTAATCAGCTGTTAGTAAAGAAATAATTAGTAGTAATATTCATTTTGCTGTCGGTATTTTCATGATTTTTTGCGATCAACAGGGAGGACGCAGGAGCTGGGCAGGCAGACGAGGTGCCGAGGCCGAAGGGCAGCGCACGGTGCAATGCACTCTCGCTATTCATTTCCAATTAATCCACTCCATTATGCCGGCGGCTTGATTACAGGAGTGCAGAGCAGACCCCGGGACAAGATTGTTGATTGCGAGTTAATCCAACGCGTCGTCGCCGGGCGTAATTGCGCTCGAGGCCGACTCGACTACTGGCCGACGTGCGCGGCACCTGTTAAACGAATTCTCTGCTCCTGCCGGCTGCGCATGGGAATTGTTTTTGCACGTGTGTCCAATCTCTACTCGCAGTTACTGCTCGGTGGAAATAATCTTCAATCGTCTACTTCCACTGATTGGAATAATTTAGAGGCCTTAAAGAGTGTCAGGCGGACGCTCCCGTGTTGATTGCCTCGGTAAATCGCTAACCATCGCGCGGAAAACCGATTGCTTGGTGTCAAAGTACAGCTAAAAGAGTTGTTTTATCGCAGAAACGCATTGAAAGTTGTTTTAAATCACGTAAATTGGAGAAAGAAGCAAGAATTTAGGAATTCGTTGCTTTTACAACAAGTGTCCGTCGTTGCTAGGCAACCGAGGGAGCTGCTGACGTACGCGTTGCATCCAGCCAATCAGCGTTGAGGATTTTTTGAGTGAAGAATTCTTCGATTTGCGTGTTTTAAATCGGTTTAATTCAACTTTTAATGTTTTTCTGTGATTATAAATTGATTGAATAACTCTTTAGCTGTAAAAGTAGAGACCGAATAACCATTTCAAAACCTCGCGTAATCGACAACACATTTTCGTCGTTGCTAGGCAACCGCGGTAACTGCTGACGCATGCGCCAATCAGCCAATCAGCGTCGAGGATTTTCTGAGTGAAGAATTCTCCCTGTTTTCTTCGATTTGCGAGTTTTCATTCTTAATTAAATCGGTTTAAATCAACTTTTTATAGGTTTTCGCGATTGAAAATAGATAGATCATCTCTCTAGCTGCAAGAAAAGACTAAAATAAGATTAAAAAATCTAAAAACGTGGTAAAATTAGCCAAAAATTTTAAACGAACGCTAGTGGAAAGCTTGTAACATTCGGAATTTTCTCAAAAAATGGTTCTTCAATTTATATTTTGATGTTTTTTCTTTCATTTTCCCATTTGCCTGAATCTATTTATTTTAAAATTAATCCGGACTCGGATTATTAATTTTTATTTCACCGGAGTATCGATCTACTCCATTTATTTCTATTTCGTTCCTGAAATAATGGCACAAATTTTTATTTTAAATATTATAAAATATCTCATATTTTGATTTGCTAGTTAATTTTCAAAGTTTGACTTTCAAAATAAATAGCCTTCATTATTTAAACCATCGAAATAACGAATTTTGGTCATAAAAATTACTAATTTATGTTCCAGAACATAAATAGCCTTGAATTTATAAATAAATTTAAAACTATTTAAAGCAAAAATAATAAAATAATGAATTCTATTTATAAAAAAATAAACTTAACGTCGTGCAATCGACCAATGCCTTTCAAGGACTCTCAATTCTCAAAACAAGAGGAAATTCAAAAGAAAAGCGTCTGCTGCCATGGCAACAACTAAAACAACGGCAGCTTGTTATTCGGCGTTATTCGCGTCCATCTGGTGCGGCAGAGCGAATTTCGGACGCAGGCAACGCGCGCGGCACACGTGACCGGCAAATTGCCTAATTGAAACTTTGCCAATTAGCAGGCGGACTCGCACAAGAATAGAACTCTCGCGATTTAATTGGTTATACAAACAAACAACGCAGCAGGTGTTTACGCCATTTTCTTGGAACGGATCAAAACTTTTTAAAAATCTTCAGAATTAAATTAATTCATCGTTTCTGTTCTTTTACAAAGGTTTAAAATGTCAAATGAAGTCTCGTCCCTCATATTTGTTTACTCTCTGTCGAATAAACCTGATTTTGAATTCAAATTCAAACTAATTTAATTTCCCGCATTTGCTGAAACAAAACAACAAACAGTGCGCGACGTTTATATTTTCACAAAAACCTTCCGCTTTGACCCACGCATCGATTTTCCGCTCTGTTTCTCGTCAAATGCAAATGGAGTAATTTAGAAAGGCAGAAAAGGCGAGGGGCAGAGGGCCGTAAATTAATGTAATCTGTTTGTGCGCTGACAAAAAGCGAAGGAGCGCAATTTGAGTTTCAAATCTTGGGCCCACCGTGTAATACCTGCACGCGAATAAAAGTTGCTGCTTTTCGGCCGGCTCAAAGGCCTGCTTTATAATGAGCAAACCGCAAACACGGCCGGCCGAATTAAAACAATTTGCATGAACACGACGACTCTGAGACTCGGCGGGACGGCGGCCGAGCAGAGCAGACGCATGAATCGCCCCGCGCGCACGCAGCACGCGAAAGCACTCTTCTCGCAAAGGGATGAATATATGGGCCGCTGCACACTTTCATACAGATCCTTTTTCAAAACGGAACAATTAAAATTGTGATACTTGTTTATCTTCAATTTTTTAACCGTTTAAAATTTGAAAAATGACTTATAATAATAATTTTAATTGATTTTTTGGATTATTTAATATTTCTGTGGCGTAAAAGAAAGGTTTTTTGGGGTGAAATTTGGGGCTTTCCTGTTTTATCACAAATTTGGACAGTTTTAAGAGTGGTATTGAACGAAAATAAATTTTCCACGTCTTAAAAATCATTAGAAAATCATATTTTCGTAATTTTAAATTGAAAGACTGTCTTTGACGAAGTATCTGAGCACACCAATCGATTTCTGAGGGTCGAATTAGTTATAATTGTTATTTTTCCTGTCCAAAAAGTGCAGCGCGACGTGCGAACTTTTTTCCCGCCAAAACTAAATGAACCTAAATACGAGAACTGCGCATGCGTGAGAGCTGGCTGGATGTGACAAAGATATCATTGGTACAGGAGGTCTATCTGCAAGTGCTCAAACCAGTTCTCACGCATGCGCAGTTCTCGGAAATAGGTTCAAATTGTTTTGGCGGGAAAAAACGTTTGTACGTCGCGCTGGACTTTTTGGTCGGGAAAATATCAATTTTAACTAATTCGACCCTCAGGAATCGATTGGTGAGCTCAGAATCGTCGTCAAAGACGGTCTTTAGGGTCAAAAGGTCATTACAGATAATTTTCAAAACAAACAGACACGTCCCGAAGGCATTTTAGAGTTTTGTTCACTTTGTATTTGGAGAAATTTTTAATTTTGACAGTTTAATTCATAAATAGAAATAAACAGAACACAAAAAGGCGTGCATGCCTTTTAAGTATAAAGAGATCTCAATTTCCCTGACAAAACAAGGCCACTAATGAGCTATAAAAACAGCTGCGCGTGCGGAAAAGTTTTTGTTTGTTTGCGCTCTAATCCGGGGACAGGCGGACCGGAATATATATAAAAAAAAGGAGGAGGAGACGAGCGCAGGGCATCGAGCGACACGCGGCGCTGGCGGTTAATTAAATTAATCTGATACGCGGGGCCAGTGCAAACGCGGGCTGAATTACAACGCGCGCCGCATAATTCAGGCCCCTCATCGTCCCCGAGATTGCGAATTTATGCAAAAACACGCGGGATTGCCGAGTCCTTTGTGCCGACGACGAAAAACAAACACAAACTGCGTCGTTACCGCCGCCGCAGCCGTTTGCTCTGTGAAGAGAAACAGACTAAACCGCCATTTCTAGAAACAAAAAATCAATTCTTGAAATTTAATTGAGCATTTTCAGTCCGGAAATCCAATTTCAATGACGCGAGATTCCTTTTGCAGCTGTTTATTTTCGGTCTGCGTGCTTGAAAGGCGTTTTTGCCTGCCCGTACGTGTTCGGTTCGCAACACAAATAACAAACTGGGGGAAGAAAAAGGGGCTGGCGAACGAGCGACTTTAATTAAAATATTTCATTTATGTGCGTGTGGTGCCGGCGCCGCTTTTGTGCCGCTGAATAGTTAAGTGTGGAGCACCGCTTTTTATCTGCGACGCGCCGCCAGCCCTTTTTGTCGGGTGCAACGTGCAGAAAGCGCGACAAATTAATGCACAAGCACCGTTAGACCTTGAATAACGCATTCGTGGAATTCTCTTCACTGCTGTGCAGTCCAGCAGCACTTGTTTAATGACGAAACAGAAATTAATGAAACATTTAACCTTTAAATCCGAACCCTTTCAGCCCCTGTACGAAAATTAAATATTTAAAACTAATATTTTGTTGTTTTTTCAATTGGGGATGAAGGGTGAGCACCCTCTTTACTTTTAGATCATTAGGGGAAGTCAAGACGAGTCTATCGGTGGGTAGTTTTTGCAATTCTGACGCTTAGAAGCCGAGATTTGGCGGTTACGAAATTTACAAAATTTAAATTCTCATTTTCTACCTGAAATATTTGAAAAATAAACACAGCCACCACTTTTAAATGGACACAAAAGTTCATACAAGCTTTCAGATAGTCTTTAATGAGGTTTTCAGATTTTTAAAAATTTAAACTTTATTAAAAACAATGAAAAACACTCAAATTATTCAGAAAATTACATCTGATGACCTTAAATAATTAGGGATGGAGGGTGAGCACCCTATATACAATTTAGTTCATTAGGGAAGGTCAAGACGAGTCTAACGGTGGTCAGTTTGTGCAATTCTGACGGTTAGAAGTCGAGATTTGACGTTTACAAACTTCTCGAAAGTCGAAAAAAATTGATTTTTGAAATTTTCAAATTTTAATTTCTCTTAAACCAAAGTGGACAGCACACTGAAATTTTCGCACAAGGTTACACGCTTCTTGAGCTTACTTTTAAGGTGATTTTCAGATTTTTAAGAAAAAGAAACTGCTGAGAAAAAGTCACAAAAACGCAAAAAGATTCTAAAAAAAAAATGACCCGTAATGACCTTTGACCTTGACTGAAGACCTTAAAATTGGTTTCATTCAATCGGGCTTGATGAGAGGAATCCAATACATATTTAATTTTTTAAATTGGACCAAAAGATGATGGTACATTAAAGTACAAAAAATTAGGGCGATTAAAAAAATACTATTTTGCTTAAAAGGGTTGATTTTTTTGATTAGGGATGGAAGTGAACACCATCTCTTTACTTTAGCTCGTTAGGGGAGGTCAAGACGAGTTAAACGGTGGGCAGTTTGTGCAATTCTGACGGTTAGAAGTCGAGATTCGATGTTTACAAAATTCTCGAAAGTCGAAAAATTTGATTTTTTTATTTTTCAAATCTGAATTTCTCCTAAACGAAATTGAATATGTACTCTGAAATTTTCAGACATGATTTCACGCTCTTTGGGACTACTTTTCAGGCCATTTTCAGATTTAAAAAAATAATATTGCATTAAAAACACCAAAATTATTCAGAAAATTGCCTTTAATGACCTTTGACCTTGACTGATGACCTTAAATTGGATCCTATTCGATCGGGATTGATGCGAGGAATCCAAAACACATTTAATTTTTAAATTGGACCATTAGGAGATGATGTACACAATTTTTTTGTATTTATTTTCCGACGAGTTTCGCCCCTCCTTGCCAAAACCGGGAAAGTATCGATCACCTGAGCTATTTATACATCTGACATTGTGCTAAATATTAATTTGAGGTTGTGGGCCGAGATTGCAGAGTGAATAATTGAGGAGGCGATTGTCACCGGCCGGTCGGTCGCAAGTCGGAATTAGACATGAATTAAGCAGGGCTTAATCAAGCGCTGTTTTGACGCGGCGCGGCGTGGCGGCAGCCTCTCTGTAATTATTACCCTTCCGACGGGCCACAGGTAAACGCGCGCGTAATTTGCGAGACACGCTGACCGACTAACCGGCCCGGCTAATTACTGACGCCGCGTGTCGCGCATAATTACCGATTCCGGCCCACTCGCAGCGAGCGCGAATCGCTTTGTCACAAAGCGCTAAATTAGCCGCGCGAAAGACACGTTTCCAAACATTTGCGGTTTTTCTTTTGACGCATTAAAAAAAATTCAAACAGTCTCTCTTTGATCCTTGATGTTTGCAATGGAATTCTAAAACGCGGAATGTTGTTTTTTGGGGGATTTTCACGAACGTTCCTCAATTCAGACGGGATACAAATAAATGTTTGCTTTTGAAAGGAAAAAATATGCAGAATTTCGAACAGAAAAATCCTTTACATAAATATTTTCAAAGAACTCCAGTAAAAAATCAGCACAACAAACAAATAATTTGTTGAATTCAGGTTCGGATTCGATCTAATTGAATGGATTGCCTTGTTTGCAGAATTTTCTGTGGAAATAATTTGGCAATCATTCATTGTTGAGAGCCGGTATTTCAATGCAAGAGAGGCTATTCAATTTGGCAGAAACAAGGAAAAAGCAGCCCACTCTTTAATTGGTATAGAGAGAGTCAATATTCGGCGCAATTCGCAATCAGCAGACCCGATTGTTTACAATTGTTTAGCCCCAGGCAATTTCAGCTTTTTGCGCTTCAACATATTTGCACGCTGTCGACGAAAATTGCTGTTTACGTCGGAACCACTTTTAAAAATAGAAACAATCATCGACATCGACACTCAAAATATTTCCTTGATAAAAAATTGCCCCGAAATCCTATTTTTCGATATTTATCGGTTACGCCCCCTTTTTTAGCAAAGGAAGTTAATTGCTTTCAGGCCTCCAGGGTGAGAAAAATATGAAAATTTGTTGGTGAGAAGATAAAAAATAGTACTTTTGAGTCTTGAAACTTATTTTTTATATTTTTCAAAAATTGCAGATTTTCGAAAGGGGCGTGTGTTTGGCCTGATTTAAATTCAGCAGTTTTAAGTAGCGTCAAAAACTGTCTCAATTCAGAAAGCTGATTAAATTTCCAGTGTTTTTCCTATTGAACAAATTGTTCTAAAATTTACTATTTTCGCACAAAATTCGTCTGAAAATTTCAACTGACCGTCAGAGAACCTCTAAAATATTTTTGATCAAAATCAAAATACCCAAAATTAAGTTATTTTGTTTGAGAATCATCCCAGAAAAATTATTTATTTAATTTTAACAATTTCTATGAATTTCAGAGGTAAACTCAAACCCTTCTGGCTATCAGAGAATCCGCAAAACACAAAGAAAATATTTATTGATTTACAAAGACAGATTCATTGCTTACAACGTGCGAAAATTTCAAATTGTTATGATAATGGAAACGTGATTACAATTAAATTAATTGAAATTAGGCTGCCTATTGTAACAAAGCGTGAAAATGCGTGCCACGCCCCCTCTGTCAGCCAATCAGATGGTTTTTTGCCAGTTTTCTCCGGAATTTCCAGCGCTTGACCATGATTTTTCACATGATTTAGAATCCTCTCGTCGAGATCTATCTGGCAGCCTGAGTCTTTCTTTGGGGAAATGCGCAAATTCAGGGAAAATCGCGATTGCAAAATTCCTTCGAGAATTCTCCATTTAAAACAATGCTAACTTTGAGGCCGATTTTCTCATAAATTTACACCCATTGATTTTTTTTAAAAGTGGAATGATACAGGGCAACAATTGAAAATTATTTAAATTGTTGGATGCCTTAAACAATGACCGATGAACAATTTATTCAACAATTTGCAATAGTACAAGCACCTTCCTACAGTAAAAATTCAAATTTTGCCAATTTTCTCCGAAATGTACAGTGCTCGAACATATTTTCTTGGAATATTCCGATTCCTCTTGTCGAGATCTGTCCAACGGTGTAATTGGGGAAACTCTTGGTTTTGAAATTAAATCGGATTTCAAGTAAGGAGACAGCCATTACCATTTGAAAAGCACGCTAACTTTCCAGCCAATTTTCTCAAAAAATTACAGCGCTCCTTAGGTCAATTTAGGCTTTAACTGAATCCTAAGGGATGAGTTTGTGCATTGGCAACAAGCATTTTCCTCTTTAAACTGTACACACGACCTCTATGTGTGTTAAAGCATTTTTCGGGGAATTCATAATTAATTTATTCCTTTTAAACGCAATGTTTGAATCATGGGAATGAGCCGGGGCGAATTCCGATTGGGTCGTACGCACGTTGCAAACAAGTGATCAGAGTGGCGATGAAAGCGCGCAGAGTGCGAGAACGTGCTCCCCGCGGAGGCTATGGAGAGAAAAAAAGGGGCCATGTGTGCGGCGGCGGCGGCGGCGCAATCAATGCATTATTAAAATTTACACCGACTGTGTGTGCGTGCCAAATGCCGCCGTTTTAAACAGCCGACTTGTGAAATTCCATTTGGCCGCGGCTGCTGCTCTTCTGCGAATAACGGCGCCACACACAGCAGCGTCGAGCCGATTATTCGGCCATTAATTTAATGAGCCTATTTGGCAATCCAAATATGCTTTTTATTACACGTCCAATCGGAATGCGTGTTTTTACAACAGATTTTTTCATTCAGCACTCAATCGAGCGTGGTATAATTTTCCTATCATAAAAAACGTTTATTTTTAAATTAAATTAGGCTTTTTAAAAATTTATTCACCTCAATAGGAAACAAGAAAAACATTTCCCAATTAGGTAAATTAATTCCTACCATTAAATTAATTAAACACCATCGCACCTCCGAAAAAAAAGCTTTATTCACACCTGGAAAAATAAACGTGTGAATAATTTACTTCCGGCGATTTTGAATTTAGCATTCGTCTGTGTTCGTCACGCTTGGCTGCGTTTCATTTCATTTCGATTCAAAGCAAAGCGGAAGTAATCTAACGTGAATTTTCCGGCTGCAGAAATGAGGAGAGGGTCAAAGAAAAGCGCCGAGAATAATGCGTGTGTGTGTGTCGGACAAAGCTGTGAACGCAATTAGCCCCGGGGAGAGAGCGAGGGGCAAAATGTATAATTGTTCCCGTGTGCGAGTGTTGCCTTGTTTTCCGGCTGCGAAATTCAATTTGCATATAGCCAGAGCTCAATTTCGTTTAATTTCAAAGGATGAAATAAATTTATTTGAAGTTGGAAAGGTGATCAAAACCCCTGAAATTCATTCGGGGAGGCCAAGATTATTTAAAATTTAACAAAACGGCAACATTTTCAGGGCTTTTAACTTTATAAAATAATTAAAATATGGAAACTTCAGAAATTAACCCTTTTTGACCTTGACAAGAAGAATTTTTCCAATATAAAATATTCTTAGAAATCCACGCGCAGGTATGCCTTTTGGCCTAATCGAATTTCATCCCCTTTTGCACCCTTTTCACATTCTCGCAACGCCTGAGGGAGCAATTTCGCGAATGGCGCGTGTGTGTCGAAGTAATGTGAAGAAAATCGTGTCGTGTCTGATAAATCCTGAGGCGCGCAGAGTGCATTTTCACACTCATCACTTCTTTTCAGCTGTCTGTTGCGCTTTTTTTGTGCATAATAAAAGAGCTAGAGCTGGAAATTTCCATTGCAGAGTCGGCGTCGATCATGCAAATTCAAAGTGAGAAGACTAGCTGCCCCCGGGGCTCATTAAAAAAGCAATTCCGAGGGTGAAAAAAGTAGCAGCCAATCACGATTTTAACCTCGTTGCCGTGTGATGAACGAGCCGGCACTTCAAAGAATATTCTCGGCTATATTTATTGCTCACCTTTGATAATAAAATGCAGGGAAATGAGAGCTTGGAGTGAGTCGAGTAACGAGAGAGGACAAAAGGAAAAGAGGGAATAATTACATGCACCTGCACACTTGCACAGAGATAAACTGGAGAGCAGCTCGAGATAAATTGCATTAATGGCGGAAATGGAGCTTTACTTTATGTTGTAAGCTCACTATCTAACAATTTTAATTGTTTTAAAACCAATTTAAAATAAAAATTCGCTCCTATTTGGTTACCTGTTTATATTTTGACGACCGCGCCCCTTTTTACGCCACCATCTTATAGATTACTGTGGGTTACGCCCCTTTTCTCATGTAAACAAACGCCTGCAATGTAAAAATGATATGAATATGAAGCAGAAATGTTATTAGCAGCTGAAACAGACATTTCTGACATTTTAGCTAGGAGTTTGTTTACATTAGAAGGGGGCGTAACTTCCTGTAATCCCGAGGATGTTGCGTAGAGGGCGTGGTTGCCAGAAAATAAACAAAAGACGTTCATTTGACAGTTTTTGGAGAATTTTAATGATGAATTATTTTAAAAACTCGTTAAAGAACATAATAAATAATCAATAAGTTCACTATAATGCTTGATATGACGCCATCTTGTATCAACCGAAGACCTCTATTTAAAAATTATCCTTTGGATTTAAAAACGGATATTCATTTCTTCGATTTCCAGGAAGCACAGAAATTCATTTGCTCATGCAGTCAAACGAATCGTTTTGCTTTGAAAAGCGAAATTGGGCTTGTCACGAGCGACTGCTGCCTTTTGAGCGCGATATCGGTGCCAATTTTAATGAAATTCGGCTGCCAGGAATCAAAGCTGCTGGGGCTGCGCAGCGTTTCAATTTGGGCGCACATAAATCATCTGATAGACGAACATCGGCCGGCTGCTCGCAGTCCACGCACATACATAAATATAAATTTTTCGGCGGCTCGCGCCACTGATAAGGTCGATGTAAAATTGAAAAAAAAAAACGAATCACCTGTAGAGCGGCGAGAACGAACGAAATGAAAGCTGCCGAATCAGCTTTTCCTAATCTGGCGGCAGCGAAAATAATTTTTCGCCGGAGAGAGAGAAAAATTTTGCGCCGCTAATGGAATGTGAAACTGGGCGCCACCGGGCCGGTCATTTGCTTTTTTCAATCAATAACTTTGCCCGCACCGGCGCCGCCAGCACCAGCCACTCTTTGCACTCCTAATTGGATTTGCCGATTCAAGGAATATCTCGATCTGCTGCTCTGCGAAACAGCTTTTTTCTGCGTTTAAATGAATATTTTGGCATATATCAAGAACGAAATTGAATATGCTCGGCGAAAACTCGATTAAGCTCGAGAGAAAAATCGCAAAACCTTTCAAATAACTTTAAGACCGACTGTTAAAATGCATCGTTTTAATTCCAATCGATATTGAGGGTCAAAATAGGTGGGATAAATAATTATTTCGATTGAAATGACGTACGAGAAGAGGTGAAAAACAAAACGCACGTTGCTTTGGCGCGCAAAACGTTTGAATCTTTTGTTTTGCTACGGCGCTAGCGTCGCCCCTCTGACGTCACAGGCTCTCTCATGGCTGAGACGTCACAGTTTCGATTGGAAAAATTATTCGGCCCTCAGGAAAACCAGATGATTAATTTAAACAACAATTCAATAAAAAATACTGAATGTAATGCCGCATACAATTATTTCCTTTTTCCTAAATTGAATAAATGCATTTAGAACCAAATTTTAACTCTTGTGATTTGTAACATGCGACGACTGCAAAGCTATGCTGACAAGACGGAATACAAGGCCGCATTTCCGTGTCACTCTGGGTAAAGGAGACATTATATCGGGCGGAGGTCGCTCGCTCGCTCGCGCGGCTCCGCTGCATTCGTCGTCGAGTGGATTAGGCGGCGACAGGGCGGCGGCGGCGGCGGCACACGAGATGGAAATGCAGCTGCAATAATGGACGAGCAGAAAGAAAATCACGGACTGCTGCGAAAAAGCCGGTGATAATAAAAGACCGGAATAAGTCAGATTGAAATGACAGAGTGCAGGCGGGGCGGAATCGTCAGCAGCATCATTAAAAGCGGAGAGATATATATATCGACGCAGGAGGACACGAGAATCCTGGATGGACCAGATTCTTGGTATAAATGTTTAAGACCGTCTCTGACGAAGTTTCTGAGCTCACCAATTGATACCTGAGGGTCGAATTAGTTAAAGTGGATATTTTTCCTGTCCAAAAAGTGCAGCGAGACGTGCGAACTTTTTTCCCGCCAAAACAAAATGAACGTATTTGCGGGAACTGCGCATGCGTCAGAGCTGGCTGGAACTGACAAAGAATTCATTCGTACAGGCGGCCTCTCTGCGAATGCTCAAACCAGCTCTCACGCATGCGCAGCTCTTGCATAAACGTTCATATTGTTTTGGCGGGAAAAAAGTTCTCACGTCACGTTGCACTTTTTTAACGGAAAAAATATCCACTTAACCTAATTCGACCCTCAAGAATCGGTTGGTGAGCTCAGAAATTTCGTCAAAGACGGTCTAAGATTTATATTGGAATTATTTCTACTTTTGTTCCTTTTTCCTTGATCCCGAAGAAGACGAAGAGGAGCTGTGAAAGGGATTGCGAGAGGTCCCTTAGCTCGGCAGCAATCCCCTTCTTGTTGTCAGCTTCAGGGAAAAGAAGAATGCGGCAAGAGACAAGACAAAATGACTGCTCTCCGGCTTTTCCTTGGCGGAATTCCTCTCGTTCACTCGCGCGCGTCAGATTTCGCAATTCGCACATATCTTCGGAAGCCGGGGGATTGTGTTGTGTGTCGTGTGTTTGCAGCAAGCAGCGCGCGCGCGGTCGTTAAATTGGGGTCGCTTGCTCGCTCGCTTGCTTATGGAAATGAGCTCTCATCAGTCAGAGCAGCTTCCTCTTTGGCAACACCAGCACGCGGCAAAAGAGTCACTTAAAACTTTTGTCTACTTTATTATATCCGTCTCTTCCGACGCCGCGCATGATATTCACTTTTAAATCGATTTGAACGAGCATTTTATCGCAGTTTTTCAACTAGAATAAAATATGTTAGAACTTTTCTCGGGAGAATGGATAAATAGGTCAGAAAGTGGAACTTTTCCCGTATTTTGGGGCTCCTTTTAATCGGTTCGTCTGTGTTGGTTCCCGCCGGTCAGAATTCAAAATGGCGTCGAAATAATGGTGGTCAATCAGGAGACAGTCCAGCGGCCAATCAGAAGCGTCGAAAAAGAGGCGTGCCGGCCTAATAATTTCATTCCCGCGTATTTTGTTACATTGACTTTGGCCTGGTGTGCCATCTAACGGTTGAATCGCCAATTATCGGGATAATCAGCTGTTAGTTAATAAATAACAACAAAAATATCAGCCAGCCTGTTCATTTTGAGGCTGCGCAGTAAACTTGTGCGCATTTTAAGCATGCGCAGTATGTTCAGATCGCTTCTTTATCTCATAGCGAGGATAAAACTCATTATTGCGCATGCGTGACCCAATTTGAAACCTTCTGCGCAGTCGTAATTCACACCGGGGGCCGAGTTGCGATCTGTGTTTGGTTCCCGCCGGTCAGAAGTCAATATGGCGTCGAAATAATGGTGGTCAAATCAGGAGACAGTCCAGCGGCCAATCAGAAGCGTCCAAAAAGAGGTGTGCCGGCCTAATTATTTCATTCTCGCGCATTTTGTTCCATTTCCACTCTGATGTGCGAGTGGTCGATTCGCCAATCATCTGTTAGTAAACGTTTGAAACTTTCCCGCCTTTTTTGCCAGACGCTATATCTGCGCGTCGCGTGAATCCGGCCCCTGGTGGGCGTTAAAATAATTCAAAATTAAATTCTGTTCATTTCATAATGAATCTGAGACATTGTTAAGATAATTTTGGAGCTATTTTAGTCAGTTTTCAATTAATGCAATAAATCTGTTTCTTTTTAAAAAGATAATCCTGACAATCAGGAGTTGCAAGTGAAGGCATTTATTTGTAGAGTCGACAAGTGTGTCTCTGTCTTATTGTGCGAGAAATGGAAAGGGTCGCTTAGAGAGAGAGAGCAGCGAGGGAGAGGATGGCAAACAGAGACAGGGCCTGCTGCGAATCGCGATTTGTGTCACGTCGACGCAAAAAGCCGTTCGGAGGAATTTATTCGGCTCTGTGATTGACATTTAGTGTCTCGGCCCCGAGCCGGGAGATTGCCTCTCTCGGCTGAGTGCGCGCGCGATAAAAAGAGAGCACAAGTCGGGGGGAAGAGAGCGAGCAGGTAAACTAGAGACAAATTCGGGGGTGCAATGAGCGGCCCGCGATTGATTGCGAGCCAATAAAACGGTGCCGCCGGCCGCAATCAATATTTCACAGGCCAAAGCCAAAGCCCCGAAGCCGGCCCAAACACTCACCTGCGTGAGCTTTTACACGCCGCTTAAGGAGACGAGAGGCTAATCAAACGCTACGATCCCGACGCCTCCACTCAATTTTTACCGCCGACCGAGAATTGACCGGCCATTCAGACCGGCGGAAGAAGTTCTCCGACGTTGTGCGTGCGTGATTCGGATCGCAAATAAGTGTTCAAAGGCAACTTTTTCTCTCTGCTGCGCGCGGCATGTAAATTTGCGGAGATAACGATTCTGGGGATCCCAATTGCATTCGATAATCTCCAAAGAAAGGCGTTTGTTTTTTATGGGACTCATTTTGTTTTATTTTATGAACTAAATTAGGCAGTGAAATTCTTTTTTTATAATGGTCCGTTAAGGAATTCAAAAATTTCCCTCCACAAATCTATACTACAACCGAGTGGCGCTGCAAGCCACCTAGCCACCTGGAACCTTCCATGTTTCATTCAGGTCCAGGTGGTCTGTCAGAAAATGTCATTGCAAAAGGCGTTGTGCTTGATTTGCGAGCATCCGACGGCGGACGGCACTGTCCACGCTGTCCACTTGGACAAGGAGAAACTGCATGAGTGGTTTCTCAACGTCTGCGATTACGAGATGGCAGAGGAAATCGAGGATGACGATTTAATATGCTACTTTTGCATCTGGCAAGCCGAGTGAGTTCAAAAGAATTCAGGAATTTTCTCGTTTCTATTTAAGGAATTTTCCCTTATTTAGGTTTCTCTGGAAATTCAATGGAATGTCAGACGAGGCTTTGATTTGGTGGCCCAGGAGTTTGGATTATTTGGACGATGCAGCGAACAATCTGCGAAATTACTATTTTGGTTATATTTCTCGCTTAACTAAAGCTCGACAGTTTGTTAAAATTTTACTCCTTTTTAGAGGGGAAACTGGAGCAGTGTTGGGTGCAGCTGGAGAAAATTGAGCTGCCGAAAAACGATGACGATGAAGAAAGTGAAGCTGAAGAAATACGGCCGAGGCAATTGAAGTGTTTCTACTGCATGAGAATATTTAAAACTAATACAAATATATCCGCGCATATTAAGAGAATGCACAAGGAAGCCATCAGATGTGAAAATTGGAAATGTGCTACTTATTTCCTCACTCTTGAAGAAAAAGAAGAGCACAACAAGAATGTCCACGAAAAGTCAAAGGAACGAGAAAAAATCAAATGCAGTTTTTGTGGAAAGGAATTTGAGGGACTAACAAACTACAACCATCATGTTCGCAAGGTTCACAAAGATTTTCCTGTGAAATGCTCTTCCTATGGTTGCCTTTCATTCTTCAAAACACAAGCTGAAATGAAAACTCACTTTGACTCTGTTCACGGGAAAGATGACGAAGCTAAAAAGTTTCGATGCAATGACTGCGATTACAAAACAATGAAAAAATCTCATTTGGAAGAGCACATAGCTAATAAGCACTTGCCAAAATATATTAAATGCAAAATGTGTGAAAATATGTACTCGACTGAATCTAGACTAAGGAAACAAGTTAATGAAGTCCACAAATTCAAGGTTTGTACACATTGCAAATTGGTTGTTTCTATCAATCATATGACAAGTCATCACCTGAAAATTAAAAAGTGTAATCGCTGCATGAGCAAATTGCAATGTTCTGGTTTGTACCAATCTCACTTGAAATTGTGCAGAAAGACATGATTTAAAAATGTAACAAGTGCTCAAAATCATTCCTATTTAAATATCGCCTGGCTCTTCACATGAGATTAAAACACAAACGCTGAGTAATACACAAAACCAAAAAGGTCAGATTCAATAGCAATGCTAATGCTTGTACAACACACTTTATGTTCACTTTGTTAAATATAACTTTTCATCACAATAAAAAATGGAAAAATGTTAATTTAGAAAATAATCGTTTATTTTAACCAGCGTCTAGGTCCAATTTTGTCTGAGACGTGCATTAAAAAATCAAGTTTGAAAGAGTCTAACCTAATATCTATTTAATTTTTCTACCAAAACCGTACCATTAAAATGAAAGAACGATAAGTATAATTACAGGTTATTTTTTAAATTTTCCCCTTTTTAAATATGGAGGAGGGGCCAATATACGTTTCATTAGCTCCTCTTTAGAGTGGCGCTTCGATCACCGATACAAACACCTGGAACCTTCCATCTTCCATTCAGGTTCAGGTAGTTCGTCTGAAATGTCGTCGCAAAAGGCGCTGTGTTTGATTTGCGAGCGTCCGACGGCGGACGGTGCTATCTACGCTGCCCACGTGGACAAGGAGAAACTACAGGAGTGGTTTCTCAATGTCTGTGGATACGAATTGGACGAACAAATCAAGGATGAGGACACAATTTGCTACTTTTGCGCCTGGCAAGCCGAGTGAGTTTCTCGCAGGAATTTCAGGAGTCTCGTGTATTTAAGGAATTTTTCCCCAAGGTTTCTATGGGAATTCGATGGAATGTCAGACGAGGATTTGGTTTGGTGGCCCAGGAATTTGGATCTGGACGATGCAGCAAGAGAGCTGCGAAAATACTATTTCGGTAAAATATAACTTTGATTTATGATCTTTAAACTTAGTAAGAATTTGGAATATTTTTATCTGCTTTCCAGAAGGAAAAATTGAGCAGTGTTGGGTGCAATTAGAAAAGGTAAAAGTGCCTCAAAGTGAAGAAGAAGAAGACACGGCATCCGACTCTGAGGAACAATTCACAGTTAATAATTTAGAAGGGAAAAAATGTTTTTACTGTGGAAATATAATTATGCATTTGTCACGTCATGTGACGCAGGCACACAAAAATGCTATCAGGTGTGAAAACCGTCGTTGTGCCACTTATTTTCACACATTCGAAGAAAGGGAAAAACACAACGAGGAAGTGCATGAAAAACCGAGCGAACGGAAAACACAAAAATGCAATTTTTGTAGCAAGAAATTTACTGGGAAAAAAAGCTATAAACAACATGTTCGTCGGTTGCATCGTGAATTTCTAGTCAAATGCGCTTTCATGGGCTGCCTCTCGTTTTTCAAAACTAAAACTGAAATGAGAGATCACTTTGACTCTCTTCACAAAATTAATGATGCAAAAATGCATGATTGTGAATATTGCGAATACAAAACAAGAAATAATTCTGATCTACAAAGACATATTGCTGGAAAACACGGAACAGAAAAGACTTTCAATTGTGACGAATGTGGGGAAATGTTCTCAACGAAGAATAGTTTGACATGTCATACGAGTTCAAAGCATGTATTCAAACGTTGCAAAATTTGTTCTTTAGATATTTCTGTCGGTTTTTTCACTAAACACATCCGAAAGTATCCCTGTTTTCGCTGTAAAAACAAGTTCCAGTGTTCAGGTTTGTACCAATTACATTTGAAAAAGTGCAGAGAAATTTTGTTGAAATGTTCCAAGTGTCCAAAGAGCTTCAAAATGCCTTCTTTGCTTGTTTACCACATGAAAAGAAAACACGGAAAGGGTGAATGGCGTGGCTTGGAGCACAAAGCTCTCGGATTCAAGTGTGAACCCTGCAAAAGGTACTACAAAAGTGCCAAAATCTTGAAGCAGCATTCTTACAGGATGCACAACCAAGTCAAATTGAATCATTGTGCTCACTGCCCAAAGAGTTTCTCTTCCCCTTCTTATTTGAAAAACCACATCGCACTGAAACACAATTTGTTACCACTTGAATTTGAATGTGACGAGTGCAAAAATCAATTCTTCTCGAAACTTATGTTACGGAAACATTTTATTTCAGTCCATTTAACTCAGTAAGAAAGTTGCAAGATTTGTGGAAAATCAATGTTGAGAAAAAATATCAGAAAACACCTAATAGAAATTCATTAGTCTCATCATAGATCTATTGTTAACTTCCAATTTGTACTAGATGTAAACTTCGAAATTATTAAATAAAATTGAGTATTTCATTAAAGCCATGCATCTCTTCTTGTCAAATAAAATTAGAAACGAGAATTACTGCTGATTTGTTTGAAGCTTCAACCGCATCCTCCAAAAAATCCGCATTTTTCCTCCACCCTTTTTCCTAAATCAACAGAAAGCGAGACCGGAAAATAAATCGGGGTGCGTCCGCATAAGAAGAGCCGTGACAGCTAGGCACTCGTTCCACAATTTTTTAGGCGGACGGCGAGCAGAGTGTCCGGCGCAGGGGATCATCAAGTGCGAAGATTCGGGTCCTTTCCGCTTTCCGCCCCTTTCCGCGGCTGCTTTTGCTCTGCCTTTGGCGGCTGGGCATTAGTATTCCGCGCGGCCGGCGATCCGTACAAGTGGCAGTTCTATGGGGAAATCAACCCTTGCCTCTACGAGAGGTGTGAGGAGTATTATTACATGTGTGCGGCTTTTCAATTTGTTGGCGACACGCGTGAGACCAACAACGGCAACTATAACGCACTTTCGCCTGAATTATTTATTTATTTGCCGCGCGAACAGAGACACAGAGACACACACACCGCCGCGAGAATCGAATGCGCCCCTTGCGAGCCGGCGTAAAGGCGTAATTGAATTCTCGCAGATGAGATGTACGAATGCAAATGGCAAACCGCGCTGCTGGCTGGCTGAATTATTTAGCAATTAGTCGTCTTGTCTAACTCTCCCGCGTGCCGCCTCATCAGACGCAAAATTGAACGGTAATGAAGAGCGCATAGAGTTGGAGCAATGTAAACAAAGAGGGTAAGTTTGGACGCGAAGGATGTATAGAATTCCAATGCCTCAAGATTTCGGAAGTTTGGATTTTCGCTCTGTGAATTAATTTAAACCCTCAGCAATTTGGAGAAGTGCTTGCAAATATTAGTTTTTTTACTATATTTGATTAAAAAATAGAAAAAATTGTCTATTATTTAATTGAATGAAAAGAAATCATTGTTTTTTGGATACACTATCAGTAAATCTATACTTGCAACAGATTTTCAAGGCCTAAAATCGCATAAAAGAACCTCTCTGGAGTTTTAGTCGAAAATTGAAGACCTAAAAATGGGATATTACAAAAATTTTAAAGCTAAAGACTGCAGAAAAACCCTTTGGAACGCTGGAAATGCCGCAATTGAATCAAATGTACATGGAATTCATTATTTGGAAGAGGAAAATCGGGATTGTTGGTCGTTTTTTCCGATTTCCTGGATGAAAAACACGGAAAACACAGCCAATAATCAATTTGGGTCATAACATCAACGTAAAAACCAATGACGTCATCATTCATTACGCATCACTTGCCGCCATCTTTGTTTAATGGTTGACATTTGATTTATAGAAGTTTCGGGAAAGATATTTGATAAATTTCACAATTGTTTATCATTTCATTACAAACCAAAGCTCCATATTTCTTGCATTTGTAGAAGAAGAAACTTACAGTTGATTTTAAACAAAGATTTTTGAGTCAAAGGTTTGAAAGATATGTGCTCGAATCAAACCAGTTTAATTATTTATTAAATAACGCATTCAGGAAGGATCCAACCAGTGTCCTTTTGTATTTTTTCAGATTTTCCTCGTCCGGAGAAAGTTTTGTTTACATTTCCTGCTCACGTTCTCCAAAGAAGAAGCTTATTTTCCGAGTTCTCTGCCTGTCGTTGCTTTTTCTCTGTTATTTATTTTTTTATATTATTTATTTATTTTTATATCTCAGTCCGAAAAGCGGAAATAATTAGCGCGCCGCACACTCCGTCGGTTGTTTATCTTCATTTGGAAATATATAACAATATGAAGTGAGCGGCCTGCTAACAAATTCCCCTCATGCGGCCATTTTTCACGCTCAGATTATCTTCATCTGCTGCTGCTGCAGCGTCTTCTCTTCTTCTTCGTCTGCTATTGTGTTGTGCCGTAATACGGAACTCATTTATTTCACATATATTTGTGCGGCGGCGGCGGTGGCGGCAGTGGCGGAGGATAATTTATGTGGCGACCGGCGGGCATACTAATGCTGGCCAAACTCTCTCATTTCATTGTTCTCGCTCGGCCCGAGAAGTTTCATTATTTGACGCCTCGTAAGAAACCGGCGCAGGATTGAAAATAATGTTTGTCGACTGGCTTCTTTCTGTGCTGTGCTGTGCGCCTGGAATACGAGAAATAATCTGTCTCCAACACAGCAGAGTTGTGACCCAGATTCTCCTCTTCAGTTGCAGGAACTCTTCCCAAAATACGGTTGCAATTTCAGCCCAGCAGTCGGAGTTTCAACTTAAGATTTCTTGGAACAAAATTAAACGCTTATCTTTGAGAGCAAAATTAATTTTATTATTACTGAGGCATACTACATATTTATCAAAAGAGCTACTTGGGTGACAGTTTAGAGCAATCATTGCAAGTTTAAACAATAACTAATTAAACGATATCATGGATTTGTAGCAAGTGATTTCTCACATAAGCTTTGGCGATAGATTTACCGCAAACTCTGCAATTTAAACGACCGCTGACTTTAAAATGTGTTGAAACCATATGCAAGCGAGTAAAATGTTTTGAATAGAACATCTTTCCACATGTATTGCATTCAAATTTCAAATCTAACAAATTGTGTTTCTCCGCGAGATGGTTTTTCAATTGAGAAGTGCGATTGAAACTCTTTGGGCAATGGGCACAGTATTTCAAGTTTGCTGGGTTGTGAATGCTGTTTGAATGAAGTTTCAATATAACCGCACTTTTGTAGTACCTTTTGCAGGAATCACACTTGAATCCGAGAGCTTTGTTCTCCAAACCCCGCCATTCGCGACTTCCATGTTTTCTTTTCATGTGGTAAACAAGCAAAGCAGGAATTTTGAAGCTCTTTGGACACTTGGAACATTTCAACAAAGTTTCTCTGCACTTTTTCAGGTGCGATTGGTACGAACCTGAACATTGGAACTTGTTTTTACAGCGAACACAGTTAAACATTCTAATGTGTTTAGTAAAATATCCAACGGAAACATCTAAGGTACAAATTTTGCAGCGTTTGAGTACGTGCTTGAAATTCATATGATTTGACAAACTTTTCTTCGTTGAGAACATTCCACCGCATTTGTCACACTTGAAAGGCTTTTCTGTTCTGTGTTTTTTGGCAACATGTTTTTGTACATCAATTTTATATATTGTTTTGTAATCGCAATATTCACAATCAATCATTTTTGCATCACCATTTTTATGAAGAGAATTAAAGTGTGCCCTCATTTCGACATCAGTTTTGAAAAACGAGACGCAGCCGATAAAAGCGCACTTGACTGGATATTCACGATGGACCTTGCGAACATGCTGGTTGATACTCTCATTTCCTTTGAATTCGTTGCTACAAAAATCGCATTTGAATGTTTTCCGTTCTCTCGGTTTTTCATGCACTTCCTCGTTGTGTTTTTCCCTTTCTTCGATTGTGTGGAAATAAGTGGCACATTGATGGTTTTCACATCTGATAGCATCTTTGTGTGTTTTCTTCAAGTGAATGTTCAATAAACATGAATAGCTGAAAACTTTCATGCAGTAGAAACAATTTTTGCCATTCTTTTCCTCTTCTTTCTTTTGGTCCTTTTCATCATCAGGTGCATGTATCACCTCCAACTGCACCCAACATTGCTCCACATTCCCCTCTGTTTACAACACAAATTTCAACTATTTTGTTCACCCTGAAGAATGTCCAAATTCTTACCAAAGTAATGTTTCCGCAGCTCCTTGGCTGCATCGTCCAAATCCAAATTCCACCAAACCAAAGTCTCATCAGACATTCCGTCGAATTTCCATTGAAAACTATTAGGGGAAAATTCCTTAAAAATAAAGGGGAAAAATTTCTTGAATTCACCAGTTGCATAAACCCTAAGTGTTCGAAGCCGCCAACAGATGGCGCCACCGTAGACTTTCGATTTTAAGGCACTTCCGCTGCGATTTCAGACTCAATCTAGCCACTGTGCATTCTTCAATTAATTTTCTATTTTTTGACGTGCTGAAAACCAAAATCGGTTCAGCCAATCGCAGTAGAATCGTGAAAAACTATTTTTTGAAATAAAAAAATCTTTTCCAACGTTTCTACGGCGAATGGCTGAACTGATTTTGGTTTTCAGCACGTCAAAAATTAGCAAATTAATTAAAAAAAGCAAATTAGCTAGATTGAGTCTGAAATCGCAGCGGAAATGCCTTAAAACCGCTTAAAACAAAATTTTTAAGAAAGTCTGTGGTTGCGCCATCTGTTGGCGGCTTTAAACACTAAGGGTTTATGCAACTGGTCAATTCCTTTCGAAAACTCACTCTGCGTGCCAGAAGCAAAAGTAGCAAATTTTGTCCTCGTCCTCGACTTCTTCAGTCAGCTCGTATTCGCAGACATTAAGAAACCACTCCTGCAGTTTCTCCTTGTCCACGTGGACAGCGAGGACAGCGCCGTCCGCCGTCGGACGCTCGCAGATCAAGCAAAGCTCCTTTTGCAACGACATCTCAGACAAGACTGCCTGAACCTGAGTGAAATAAGATGGAAGGTTCCAGGTGGCTTAGCGACTGCAGCGCCACTCTTAGGGCAGAGAAGAAATCAGATTTTCGGCGTCAAGTTTAAATTAGATGTAAAAAAACGTGTCCGTTTTTAAAACAATGTTAAAAATAGATCAAAATTCTGTCTGAATAAAATCTAGAACTGTGAATTTTTGCTTGAATGTGGTTTGTAATTAATTTAGTTGGAAAATAAAAACACGTTGGAAATGAAGCTGATTCGAATTATTTTGAGGAAAAAAGCCGGGAAGAATGAAACTGATCGATTTTGACTGCGGGGGTGGACGGGGGTGTAGTTGCACGCGGAATGCGTAATTTCTTGAGCCGCTTTGCACGCGGATGGCAGAGCAGAAAAAAACACAGGGCGAAACAATTAGGACGCGGGCGAGCGGAAAATTATGCACGAGATCAAAAGTGGAATGCGACCCTTATTCCGGCCAGAGGGCCAAGATTCCTCGCCCCTTTTTTCCGGCTTGCCGTCCCGCATTGCCGGGGAAAAAGGTTTGTCAGCTTTTTGTTGACCCGCAACTCTGCGGGGGCACGTTTTCATTTTTTAATTAATCGCTCGGCCGCGGCGAGCGAGCGAGAGTTTGCTGTGGCTGCGCGCAAGAAAGTGAAAGCCGCCGGGCTATTGATCGCCGAGCTGCACCCTGGCTGCCGATTACAAATTGGCCTGCCTGCCGCGCGCGCATTAATTATCACACGTTTATACGCCTCCTCCCGCCGCCGCCGCGCTTTTTGCTAATTGTCCAAATCTCATCCCGGCCCGACGAATGAGCTTTCCGCCGCCAGCAAAAACCTGAAGTGCCCGAGCAAAAACTTTTTTTGCGGCTGATTACCTTGGCAAAACGCTTGATCCACTGACCTTGTTTGAAAATTTCAGATTCTCTCTCAATGAGAATCGAGTGTAAATATGGAAACTTCATTTAAGGAGGGGTTGATGATTTGGGGTGAGTTTTTGTCGCTTTAAAACATTTTTGATCGGTTAAGTTGTCTTTATAGGCATTTTGATTTAAATTTTAAGCAAGGGGTGGGGGTGAGAGCCCTTAAAACCCCCTAGTTCATCAGGGGAGAACAAGACGAGTCTAACGGCGTATAATTTTTGCAATTCTGAAGGTCAGAACTCGAGTTTTGGAGTTGCCAAATTTAGAAAAAATCGTTTTTTTATTTCCAAATGAGAATATTTTAAAAATAAAAAGCGTTATGACCTTTAATGTGGACCAATTACCTTTAAATTCGATTGAGCTTGACGAAAGGAATCCAAATCACATCTCATTTTTAAAAATTGACCCATATTTGGCTCAAAATTGGTACCATTTGCAGGATGAAACAAAAATATCCTGTTTCTTTAAATTTATTTTAATTTTCTTGGAAACGCTTGATCCACTGACCCTTGTTTGAAAATTTTGGAGTCTCTCTAACTGAGAATCGAAGAGGGGTTGATAAATTGGGGTGAATTTTTGCCAATTTAAAAAAAAAAATTTGATTGGAGAAGTTGATGAATGGATGTTTTACTATTGAAATTTTAGCTAAGGGGTGGGGGTAGCAACCCCCTTAACCCCTCAGTTCGTCAGAGAAGGCCGAGACGAGTCTAACGGTATGTAATTTTTGTAATTCTGACAGTTAGAACTCGAGATTTGGCGTTGCCAAAATTACAAAAAATAAACATTAATTTTTTTAATAAGTTTTTTTTAATTTTTTTTGTAAATAATCCAAATCACACCTAATTTTTGAAAATGTACCAACAGGAAATAATAGGCTCGAACCCTTATTTAAATTAAAACAATAATTTTTCCCGTTTTTATTTTTTAATTTCTTTTATTTTTATTTTATTTTTTTATTTTTTTGAGGAAAAATCACCCTTTGAAGCGGGCGGTCCGGCACGAAGCGTGAAATTTGTGGCTCATTTCAGCACGTGCCAACAAACGCTGTCGACGCGGCTAACTACAAGTAAAATGGCGTTTGGCTCTCTCGGCACGCGTGCGGCGGAGGAAAGTTTGTTGCTGCAGCAAAGTTAAATGAAAGGCAGCAAAGCAAGGGCGGTGGGTCCGGCCACCCCCGGATTGCAGGTGCGAAAGAATGCAGCTATAGGGGTGCGTCGACGAGCAGCGTGTCGGCGGGAATTCAGGTCATGTGCCGGCTTGTTTGCTGCGCCGGCCGGTCTCCCTTAATACACGCGCACACCGAATTTGTGCTAATTGAGTTTGCAAATCTCGGCGGCGACGCAAATATTTGCCCTCCGACGGATAGAAGACGCAAATAATGCAAATGCAGGTACACACACACACCAAGGAGGAAATGCTCGCTCGCTCCCTTTCTGTTCTGGGTAATCGGAAACAAATGAATGCTAATTCGGCACGACAGAACTTTGCTTTGATATTGAGAATCGTGCTTAATTTGCTTTTGGCGAGCCGGCAAAGGGGATGCGGAGCTTTATTTGCTACTTAATTATGGCTAGGAATTGATTTAATTGGTTTCCCGGTTAAACAGACATTTTTGGGACGAATGTTTAGTCAAAATAAACATTTCTATAGCATTTTGAAGGATTTTTTCCTTCAAGACTGTCTCTGACGAAGTTTCTGAGCTCACCAATCGATTCCTGAGGGTCGAATTAGTTAAAGTGGATATTTTTTCCGTTAAAAAAGGCCAGCGTGAGGTGCGAACTTTTTTCCCGCCAAAACAATATGAACGTATTTGCGGGAACTGCGCATGCGTGAGAGCTGATTTGAGTACCTGCAGAGAGACCACCTGTACCAATGAATTCTTTGCCAGATCCAGCCAGCTCTCACGCATGCGCAGTCCTCGCTTAAACGTTTTTATTGTTTTGGCGGGAAAAAAGTTCGCACGTCGCGCTGGACTTTTTGGTCGGAAAAATGTCCATTTTACTAAATTCGACCCTCAGGAATCGATTGGTGGGCTCAGAAACTTCGTCAAAGACAGTCTTAAAGCAGTATTTTTTTATAAATCTCAAATTGTTTTAATATTTTTACACATATTATGAATAATTCCATTATTAACTGTTTTGTGAGTTAGATTTAAAACGGACATAATTTTTTTATCAGCAGCACTGATTTAAAACTCCATTTGAAAAGCAGGAAAACGAGAAACTAAATCAATCACGGCGTATTCCCGCTTTTTAACCTAAAATATCGTTATGGCATTATCGACACTAATCACAAAAACAAATTATTTTCCAACTCGCGTTTAAATTTTCAAATCCCTGGCAATATTGGAATAAAAAATCTCATAAAGGGAAAGAGGAAAAAGCCGTGCTGATATTTTTGCAATCGTCGCTTATTCGTTTCCAATCAGGAGGAGGAAAAATTATATTCATAAGTGGGGCTGCTTGGCTCGTAATTCCAGTTTGATGGGCTGATGTGTGACAGCTGCTGCTCCGACGCCCGACGCCCTCGGATCGGCACCCCCTGCAACCCTCCAGCAGCGCATCTGCTCGCTCATCTCGATCTAATGACGTTTTGACACTGTTCGCACGGCGTAAATTTATTTTTCTCCTCGCCAATAAATTTTCAATTCATTATTGAATTTTTTAAAATAAAAACTGACGATAGAGGTCGATTTTAAACAATTTAATCATGAAATTTAACTGATCCTCGGTCCTGATTTATTTATTTATTATTTTAGAAATCACCTGGTATGAAATTTAACTAAATGACCCACTTTCTAGAGTCAAGAACACAAAATTTCCTTAATTATCAGCTTTTAAACTGATTAAAATCACAAAAATAACCATGTTATAATTTTTAATAAATTCTAAACAAATAATTTTTTGTATAAACGGATGAACATTGTGCAAAAAAGCGTCAGTCATTTTCAGGAAATTGGCGAGCGCGCGCGTCACGCTTGGTAATTGGCCGGTGATCGGCTGATCGGCGTTCTCACAGCATCATGCAACGGATCCGCGATTCCAATTATCGGCGATGACACGCGCGCATCGCGCATTCACTCGCCGCTCGGCGGATATACACGAATGAAAGCAGGCAGCCAGCCAGGCAGCGCTCTCATTTTGATAATAAAACGAATGAAACGGCATGCATACGCCAGTGTTAACAAGCAAACGCCGGCGCTAATTCCTGCGTTTCTGTTTGCTGTCTGTCTGATCATTTCCATAGGGTTGCCACAAAACTCGAAAACGCACGAATTCCAGGAAAATGGAGAAGCCTATTTTTAAAATTATAAAAATGGAAAAGAGACCTCTGGCACAAAGATTTTTACTTTATTTTTTACAATGTTATTTATCCAAAAAAATTGGTACGCAAAGTTATTTAATTTCCAAGGTTTTTTTTAATTGGTTTGACATTAGAGTAAATATATTTTTCTGTACTTATCACGTGTCTGGCTGAAGAAATCGTAAAGGGTACTCACCTGGAACAAGAGGAAAACATATGATTAGATATCAGTGATTAAACAGAAAAATGATGAAGGGACTATTCCCTTTTTTCTCTCACAGACGGCAATAAAAAATAATTAAACTTCTGCGCCATTTGATATTTTTTTACACTTATCGGTTTTGCACGCATACTTTTCTGATTGCTCTTTCTAAAAATGAAGAAATATAATCATTTTCTAGCCGGCTGAATGCTGGGAATGCATCTTTAAAGAGATTGTTTTACATAAATAATGGCTTCTACATATTTTATACAGGATTGGGTTACACTTTTGCGCAGCTTGTCTTGATTTTGAAGACTCCAAATTATTAAAAAGCAGTAAATTATCACGTCAGAAACACTTTAGTGCATCAGAAGAGGTTAAGAAGTGTGCAACGAGGGGTAGTTTTTGTAATTCTGACTGTTCAAACCCGAGATTAGGATTTGCAAAAATCACAAAAAGTGAAAAAATTGCCTTTAATCCGCGTTTTTCGAAATTTTGCACCTCCACATCTCGGTTTTTAAGCATCTCATTTGCAAAATATACCCACCGTTGAACACATCTCAACTAATTCTGAGTAGCTAAAAGGTTAAGGGGTGTTTTCCCTCCACCCCTAAGTTGCCATGTACCTTTAAAGATGCGACAGTGAGCTCGGCGCCAGAACGGCAGTCGCTTATTATCAAAATTGCAGCCATGGGGATGAAAGGGGGTGGGTTTATGCACCCCCTGAACCCTTTAGCTGCTCAAAAGAGGTCATGACGAGTCTAACAAGGGGTAGTTTTTGCATTTGTGATTGTTCAAACCCGAGAATAGGATTTGCAAATATCACGAAAATTTAAAAAATTGCATTTATTTCGCGTTTTTCGAAACTTTTCAAATCTATATCTCGGGTTCTAATTATCTCAAATGCAACAACTAGCCACCGTTGAACTCTTCCTGAATAGTTCTGAGTAACTAATAAGTTAAGGGGTGTTTGTTCTTCACCCCTAAGTTGCCATACAGCTTGAAAGATGCAACATAGAGCGCGGCGCAAGGAACGGCAGTCGCTTAATATCAAAATTGCAGCAATGGGGATCAAAGGGGATGGGGGTGAGCACCCTTTGAATCCTTCAGCTGCTCAAAGGAGGTTAAGGCGAGTCCAACGGTGGGTAGTTTTGGCTATTGAAATGCTTAGAACACGAGATTTGGAGGTGCGAAGTATCCAAAATGTCGAAATTTAGCACATGTTTCACAAAACTCCATATCTCGGGTTGTAATCATCATAATTGCATAAATTAACTATCATTAAACTCGTCTTGACTTCCTCTGACGAGCTAAAGTGTTTTTAACATGCTAAACATCGGCAAACGAATATTTGGCATGTTAATTTAATTTATTAATAACATAAATGCTTTTCAGAATAAAAAAATTAATCTTTGATAATATAATTATTTAGTAATTTGGGTAATTTGTTTAATTTGTTTAAATGAGACCGTCAGAAATTAGATGAACGGTTTTTTTTGCAAGTCATTTTAATTTATTAGTTAAATAAAGCGTCAAGAATCAATTGAAACGTGATTTCAAACATTTTAACGAAAAAATTTTCATCTTCTTGATTTATTGAGATCATTTCATTTATAGCCCGAATTTCATGCTTGCATTGGCAACCCTAAAGCGCAATGATGCCGGAGGAACAAGCGGAAGACACACGCGCCCGTTCGTCTGCTTTAATGAGCGCGCGCGGAGCGACGACGACACGGCGTTTTATGATGTTTGCTGCTGCAGCAGCAGCATCAAGATGCGGCTTTTGTTCTTGCGCTTAGTCGGCGAAAAACGCGAGAGTTATTGCTCCGACGCTTTGCTCGGGCCTCTCCCCGCGCCGCTTTGCAAGCCAATTACCTCTTTTGCACGCACTCTGCCCGAGCAGCTAATATCATCGTTTCCACCATTGCGCGCAGCTCTAATCCACTTCTTATTGTCATTCCCAGATACCCAGATATTAAACAGACACTGCTTGGCCTCCGAAATCCGAATTTAAAAAGCGTGTTTTGGGTCTGGACGCGTGAAAACTTATTTAAAATTAAAATAAAGGGCTCTTTTTGTTTTCTAAAATTGAGGAGACGATAATTTTTACTCGATCTCATCCAAACGTCCGTTATAAATTTCAAACTTTCCCGCACTAAGCGAATTCAAAAGGGTGGCGCTTCGATCGCCAAGCCACCTGGAACCTTCAATCTACCATTCAGGTTCAGGTCGATCGTCTGATTAAAATAAGTTTCTTCTCGAAAGTTGATTTGATTTTAATTTGTTATAAATTTGAATGTAAATATTAAGATAAAATGTTATATCCAGTCTTTTCGGATTTCGACCGTCAAATTTGCCGCCAGGAGAGCTATTGAATCGGCAAAACGGTTTTTGCACCTCGTGACAGGCTCTGCATTTCATTAGTCGTCGATCGTCGGGAACAATTTAACCGAGAGAGCTGAAATCAAACGACACTTGTTTGCTTTGCGATGCTGTGCGCGCAGAATTACTCGCTGTTTGCCCAGGGTTAAGAGCAAGGCCGATCGGTCGGTGGGTGGTGGATGGGCGGGCGGCGTCGATACAAAGCTTTGAGCGCGCGAAACCCTTTCAGCGCTCGTCTTGATTTGCATTTGTCTCTCGTTCGCAACTGAGTCCCAAGAAACTTCTACAAATTGACTTTCGACTTCAAACGGGAGCTGTAAATAAGCACCGAGCCAGCGAGAATATAGAGACTAGAGAGAGCGTCGCAGATCGAAGAGGAGCAGACAACTCAAATTCAAACTCGAACGGAACGAAACAATGGGAAATCCAGTTCATCTTTTGTTGACACTGCGGTGAGTTTGTTGCATGGTGCATCTGCAGGCGAAATATTGCAGCTAGGGAGATTTTAACTTGATGATTTGAGAAATTTAGGCAGAGTTGCTTAGCGAATTTCCGCTAGAGGCGCTGCATTAGGAGGGGAACGTACGCCATTTTAAATTAATTTTTCAATGGCATATTATTTGTAATTGAAACAGCGCCTGTTTTGGGTGAAAAGAAGAATTTCTAGTAAAAAATAAGGCGGTAAAATCACCGGGGACGCGCAAATAAATGGCGTCTGGTAGAGTACGGCGGGAAAGTTACAAACGTAAAATTATATTGGCTTGGAAATTTTATATCATGAAAATACCGTCAGTAAAATGAATATTTTTGTTGTTTTTTCTTTACTAACAGCTGATTAGCGCGGTAATAGGTGAATCGACCGTTAGATGGCACATCAGGCTAACGGAAATGTATCAAAACACGCGGGAATGAAATTATTAGGTCAGCACGCCTCTTTTTCAACACTTCTGATTGGCCGCTGGACTGTCTCCTGATTTGCCTCCATTATTCCGACGCCATCTTGACTTCTAACCGGTGGGAACCAAACACTGATCACCACTCGGCCTCCGGTGGAAATTACGAATGCGCAGAAGGTTTTAAATTGGGTCGCGCATGCGCAGTGACGAGTTTAAGCCTCCCTGTGAGTTAAAGAAGCGATCTGAACCTACTGCGCATGCTTAAAATGCGCACAAGTTTACTGCGCAGCTTCAAAATCGGTGAATTTTTCAAGCTGACTGATATTTTTGTTGTTATTTCTTTACTAACAGCTGATTAGCCCGTAAATTGGGGAATAGACCGTTAGATGGAACGTCAGGCTCATGGAAATGTAACAATAAAATACGCGGGAGTGAAATTATTAGGTCGGCACGCCTCTTTTTCGACGCTTCTGATTAGTCGACTGGATTGGCCTCCATTATTTCGACGCCAGATTGACCTCCGACTAGCAGGAATCAACACAGATCGCCACCCAGCCCCCGTTGGGTAAAATAGAAGACATTTTTGGTGCTAAAACGTGTTCAAAAAGTCGTTAAGAAGGTCTTGAATAAAATTTCGAGACTAAAATGTTTTAGTTGTTCCACAATTTAATTAAAACGGACTGCATCATCCTCGCTGCTTTATAACATTTCCTCCTTTCTTCCCCACAAAATAAAAACACAACTGGCGGGTCTGCCTTTGGCTGGTTAATTTAATCAAGAAGTTTATTCACAAATGCAGATATTGCGATAAACCCAAAACTGTTGCTTCTCTGTTTTCAAGAGAGGGGCCGAGTTTGCAAATAGACGAGGCCGAAAGAGAGAGAGAGCATCTGGCCATTTAAATCAATAGGACGAGAGTGTGGCGAATAACACAAGAACTTTTTTGTCCTTTTTCCCCTCGCGAAATTGGCAATAAGGCGTCTCAGCGACGAAATTAAATTTGCGTCGTGTGTCGTGTGCCCTACGGCCTGCATCCAGAGCGAAACTTTGCCCAATAACATATTTCACGGGGCTTTTTAACGCCATGTTTACACCGCAATATAGCGCTTCACGCGCACTTTTGACAAAAGTTTTAGGCGCGGCGCGAAAAACGCACTTTTTCATCCGCGCGCGCGACGTGCGTGCTTCAAAGGGTTAAAAAGCTTTCAAATAGTCGGCAAGTGGTCGCGTTTACGGCCCAATGAAACGAAGAGCCGCGTCCATATACATACATATTTTCATTCCGCGCGCCGCAAAAAGAGAAAAAAAACCAAACACACGGTGGCGGCGTTATCGCAATAATTGCCACGGAAAAATTGCACAGCCCGTCGTCAAATCCCTTCTCTAATGAGCGCTTTTTATTCCCATTTCACGGCACATTTTGCACATCAAAGCGACGTGAAATTGCGCCTCGCGCGCGCACGTGTTTGCATTTTTAATTAACGGTAACTTGGCACGAGTGCTTGTGCTGCGCTCTCCTTTTCGCTTTTCCACTCCGACAAGCGATGGTTTTATATTCGTGTTACATAGCAGCAAAGAGAGAGAAAGGTATTTCTTTTCATTTCAATTCGGCACTTGTTTACCAGAGCAGTGAAAATATTGCTTCCGCAAAATGAATGGCCGCTCGGTCAAGGAAGAGGAAAACGGAAAACATGATAGAACTTTTATGGTTCATTTTTTCCGGGAAAATGTTGATTATTTTGATACAGAAAAGCATGCTTTGTGCCTATTAATGAGTAACAGAACCACATGATGTCTGATTAAATAATATTTTTACTCTCTAAGCGACTAATTTGACAATTTATAACATAGTCAAATAAAAATATTCCTATTTTTCGGCTAAAATTCGTTCAGACTTTCCTAAATTCAACAAATTTGATTTGAATATTATGGAAATTAATTTTTTAACTTATCCATATTTCAAGACGAATCGAAGTGGACCAATTACGGCCCATTTGGACCCATAGGGGTCCCAAATAAAAATTAAAACTGAAGGAAATTGACGATTTTTTTATTTTCGACCGTCCCATGGGTTCCGAAGAGCCCCGTGGACTCCAAAAAATGGGTCGAGTTAAACACCGTTCGATGCAAAATTTAATAGGCATCAATTTAAATTTTAGTTCAGTCAAATCAGAACCATACAGCCCGAGTAATTAATTTTCAAAGTCACAAAAACATTGTTTTTTTACATTTTTCGAGTTTGAGGGCCCAATGCACGGGCCCCTCTTACGGGGCGTGCGATCATATTTAAGAAAAGAGCTTTGGGGGTCTGAAAGAACTCGACGAGGCGCATCTAACGAACTGTGGAAAATCGAGCTAGGATAATTAGGGTCCGAGATATTGGCTCCCAAAGGTCACAATTTGCTCCCTGAGAACCTAAACTTAGAAAGCGACAGTTTATAGCTCGCGATTGGGAAAAAAATCGACAAACCCCACGGTAAAAAGTTGCGCTAATTCACCAGTTGCATAAACCCTGAGTATTTGAAGCCGCCAATTAACAGATGGCGCCACCGTAGACTTTCGATTTTAAGGCACTTCCGCTGTGATTTCAGACTCAATCTAGCTACTGTGCATTCTTCAAATAATTTGCTAAATTTTGACGTGCTGAAAACCAAAATCGGTTCAGCCAATCGCCGTAGAATCGTGAAAAACTATTTTTTTGAAATAAAAAAATCTTTTCCAACGTTTCTACGGCGAATGGCTGAACCGATTTTGGTTTTCAGCACGTCAAAAATTGCAAATTAATTAAAAAAAGCAAAATAGCTAGATTGAGTTTGAAATCGCAGCGGAAATGCCTTAAAACCGCTTAAAACAAAATTTTTAAGAAAGTCTGTGGTTGCGCCATCTGTTGGCACCTTCAATAACTAAGGGTTTATGCAACTGGTCAATTTAAGGTTATATCTTCATCAGAACTCGAGATATTAACAATTTTTTTCGCCGCCTACAAATTTCACTCAGATTTTTCTAGGAAAGACGCCCCAAAAATATAAAAAAACACAATAAAATCCCCTCTTATGACGTTATTGAAAATCAATCATCACTTTTTCACTTGATAAATAAATATGACGGCAGTTTTTCCAATAGCGCGAAATCTTTATTTATTCGATTACGATTGGTTTGTATTTGTGTTTGGCGTGCGGCGAAATCAGCTGCCATCTTTTCCCATCACTCGTCTGGTCGTCATTTCTGATTTGCTCTCGAGCCACCGTGGCCGTGCGTCTCTCTCCCAAATCAAACAGCACTTCTCTAGCTCTGGCTCTCTCGCTTAATTCCAGCAGATTGATGTTTTGCCGATAAGCGCCGCGTGTGTCAATATTATTCGCGAAAGAAGGATGATATTTGCTCACGGCAGGGCCAAATTATTATTATTATTATTGAATTAAGGTCTGCTGCTGTTTGTCCTTGCAGAAGAGGCCGATTTTCCGATAAGTCGAGCACCTGGCTGCGTTGATTCGATTAGTTCATCGTTTCGCCGACAACTGTTTGCCATTTCCACGCTCTCGCATGCCAATGTGTTTATCCGATAAGGCGGCGCCGCCGCCCGACGGACGTGTGCACTTGCAAAAATTGCAAACGCCAGCACGTGTTTATAAAAGTGTTGCAATTTTCTTCTATTGCTCACGCCGACCTCGTTTCGTCGCGGTGAAATATTGAATTGGATGGAAAATGTTGTGCGGAAAATGGATTAAATTTTATATCGCAAAATGCACTGGAATGGAATTTTATTTAAAAATGGCGTCTCTGACGAAGATTCTGAGCTCACCAATTGATTCCTGAGGGTCGAATTAGGTAAAGTGGACCTTTTTTCCGGCCAAAAAGTCCAAAACGACTTGCGAATTTTTTTCCCGCCAAAATAATAGGAACGTAAATAAAAGAGAAATGCGCATGCGTGAGAGCTGGCTGGATGTGACAAAGAAGTCATTCATACAGACGGTCTCTGCAAGTGCTCAAACCAGCGCTCACGCATGCGCAGTTCTCGCAAAAACCGTTGATATTGTTTTGGCGGGAAAAACGTTCGCACGTCGCGCTGCACTTTTTTAACGGAAAAAAGGTCCAATTTACCTAATTCGACCCTCAGGAATCGATTGGTGAGCTCAGAAACTTCGTCAAAGGTAGTCGAAACGATTTTTCGAACAATTTTTAATTTTTTACTGAAAATAAATTGGAAAAATTGCCTTTAAAATTGATTTTTATTCAATTCACGTTAAATACAACTTTAAATCTTGGTTGAAAACATTTTAGGATTAATTCCCTGCTTTTTAACAAAAAATAACCGTTCAATCCGTTTCAACCATCGGCCTGAGCCGCTTTTAGCAGGGAGTTTTAATCCCGTATGCGCATCAGGGCAGATCTGTGACGGAGCTAGAATAAATAATAATCGTTGGCATCCCACGAGAGCATTTTGCCGTGAAGACGCCGTAAAAATAAAGTGCAAAATGCACTTTGCTATTGAAAAACGAGTCGGCATTAATCCTCATCCGTGAAAGCCTTTTATGCTTTAAAAGCAACAACACACCACCACCACCCAAAATGGCTCCGTGGGCAGAGAAAAAAGGCTCTTGGAAAATCTGTTTAAAATGAGACTAAAACCCTTGCATTAAAAGTAAAAAGGATTTTAAAATTTTCCTGAGCAGAAAATAAAATTGTAGAGCAATTTACCGCCGTCATATTTCAATTTGCGAAAACAGAAATTGAATATGCTGCGCCGTTTTGCGCACGACGAGTGAGTGAATGAGGGAGAAAGTGAAAAGGCCATTTGCTTTCTTAATTAATTTCGACCGAATTCGCAGCCGGGGAACGAGCCCTTTGCTTTTTACGACCCTTTTGATTAGGCGCTGAAAGAGGCGTCAAATGCAAATTTTGCGGCGCCATTCAAACAGAATTAGCACTCGAGAGCCAGAGCAAAGCGCGAGCCGCATTGCAAATAATATTGAAAGCAGGCCGGGCGAAACCACACGCTTTAAAATTTTAGCTCCTCAATCGATCCACCCGGGAGAATCCAGAAACTTGATTTTTTTATTAAATTAAATCTATTTTGTATGTTTTATGCGCAAATATGGCCGCCTCTAGGGTTCCAAGCCGAAATCCATCGAAATCTACCTTCAATAAACTAAAAATCTATGAATTATATTTTTATAAACCCATAAGAAAGTTATTTTGGAGCTGAAGGAGATTTTCCACATTAAAAAAAAAAATGATAAAACACACGGGGAAAGTGTTTCGGTTCACCTCGATCGCAGCCGTATAAAATAAAAGCCTCACTTTGGTGCGCGCGGATAAGCTGCAATTAAAAGTTGAGCTATAATGCCGGCGAATATTGCTCGGAGCGGTCGTAACGAAATTTATCAGTTCATAAAGGACGAGAGGAAGATATCAACGGCGACGCGAGCCTGATAAATTGGCCCGGCTGATGCAGCCGACGCGACGTGCGCGCGGATAATGTAACGAGCAGAAAAAGCTAGCCAGCCGGGGAGAGAAAGAGCAGAGCGGACCGCAGGTGCACGAAACGAATGCCCGCGCGCTCTTGACCAATGGCATGTCTTTCCAATTACACTATTCTTCCCTCGCTGCGTCTCCTCCAGCACACCTTGAAGGGAGAAACGAGTAACACCCTCCGCTATACAAACAAATTCGGACGAGGCGTTAAAAATTTTGGAATTTGGCGCGAAAATTTAAAAAAGTAGAGTTCGGCGGGAAAGTTACATATGAATAAATGTTTTTGTTTGTTGACTAACAGCTGATTAGCCCGGTGACTGGCAAATCGACCGTTAGATGGAACATCAGAAGCCAATGGCAATGTAACAAAATACGCGGGAATGAAATTATCAGGCCGGCACGCCTCTTTTTCGACTCTTCTGATTGGCCGCTTGGCTGTTTCCTGATTGGCCGCCATTATTTCGACGCCATAATGACTTCTGACCGGCGAGAAAACCAACACAGATCGCAACCTATATCCCGGTGGGAATTACGACTGCGCAGAAGGTTTTAAATTGGGTCACGCATGCGCAGTGATGAGTTTCAGCCTCCCTGTGAGATGGAGAAGCGATCTGAACCTACTGCGCATGCTTAAGATGCGCACAAGTTTACTGCGCAGCTTCAAAATCGGCGAACTTTTCAAGCTGACTAATGTTTTCGTTGTTATTTCTTTACTAGCAGCTGATTAGCCCGGTAATTGGCATTAAAATGGCACATCAGGCTAATGGAAATGTAACAAAATTCGCGGGAATGGAATTATTAGATCGGCACGCCTCTTTTTCGACGCTTCTAATTGGCCTCTGGACCGTCTCCTGATTGGCCGCCATTATTTCGACGCCATATTGACATCCTGACTGGCGGGAATTAACTCAGATCGCAACCCGAACCCGATTGAAAATGATTTAAAAATCAATTTTCGTAATTTCCGATTTGTTTTCTTTATTTTTCGGGTCACTCCCCGTTCCCGCATCTCCCTTTCCAGAGACGGAATTTTATTTACACACAAGTCGGTCTTGTGCGGCTGAAAAGGAGCAGCTGAGAGGCTGCACAGCAGGCTGGGTCGTCGTCGTCGTGTCCCAGGGCACGTTTGTTTTGCCTCTAATGTTATATCTTCATCGTCGCGCGGCGATAATTTCTAATTGCAGCTCTGCGACACACGGCCCTGTTTCTTTCTATGTTCTCTATCTCCCTCGTCTCAAGTCTGAACGAGGAAAGATTACAAACTGTCGTCTGATGCTGATGCTCTTTTCAACTCCGCGCGCGTCTCAGACCATCAGCTACAGAGTTCACGGACTTTTGTTTTTTTCAGGAAATTCAATATAATTTAATTATTTCAATGAAAACCTTTGTTTGGTCAAAAAAAAACATTTGAATATCTTTTTGATTATTGCTGTTATAAAGGTTATATTTATACAGATTTTTATCCGAAAAAATAAATTAAAAATTAATTTAAAAGCGCTAAAAACACTAAAAATATGATTTAAAAAATTTAAAACTCTATTTTAATTTAATTTCTCCTTTTTTCTATCTCAGTTTTTTATTAAAGTAAATCTCTAAAATTCCGGCAGAAGATTCAGGATTAAAAGTGCTGCAAAAATAAATTAAATGGACAGAAAAGAGACAGAAGATAATAATTTCTTCTTTAGAAAGACAAAAGAATGAGACAGAAACGGCGCACTAATGGACGCACCCCCTTTTCAGAAGCATTATTTCGGCAGGAAAATCTGGGCATCGACGGAAAAAGGCGGCGGCTGCTGCGAAAGAGAGGAAGGAAAACTATAAAGTCGACGGCTTTAAAAGCTTTCCAAGTGTGCGCAGTCCGTCTCCATCAGCGCAAGCAGCAGAGAAGCGAACAAGTTCGCCGAATATAACGTACGGCGCGGGGCGACCGATTTTTTAAGATGCACACAATACACACAGCAGAGCAGACGTGTTTTTGCCCACGGAGAAGAAGGGAAGGGAAGGGAGTGCTCCTCTTTTAACACTTTCCGATAAGTCAACACACTGAGAGTGAGGAGCGACCGATACCCTCCGGCGAGCGCTCTCTTCACTTATATACGATGACACTTAATTGACCCTTTTCCGGCAGCAATTTCCCCATCGCTAAAGCTCATTAGCAATTCGTGGAACTTTGTTTCACTTTGTACAGCTTTTACAAGGAAATTTTGTTGATTTTATGATGAGGAATAAATTTTAAATTTGATTTTACTTCGAAAATATGGAAATATAGCAGGGGGTTGAAAGGGGTGAGGGTGGGAACAATTTAAACCCTTTCAGTTCTTTAGGGGAGGCCAGGATGAGTCCAACGATGCGCAGATTTTGTAATTCTGACGATTAGAAGCCGAGATTTAATGATTAAGAAATTCTCAAAAATCGAAAAAATTCGAATTTTTTAATTTTCAAATTTCAATTTCTCTTAAACGAAAGTGGACAGCACACTTTAAGTTTCACACAAGGTTACACGTAATTTGGGACTACTTTTTAGAGGATTTTCAGATTTTTAAGAGAAAAGAAACTGCTTAAAAAGTAACAAAAACGCCAAAAATGTCTAGAAAATGACCTTTGACCTTGACCGATGACCTTAAAATTGGTCTCAATCGATCAGACTTGATGAGAGGAATCCTACACATATTTAATTTTCAAAATTAGATCAAGAAGAGTTGATATATTAAAAAACAAAGAATTAAAGCGTTGAATAATACTATTTTGCTCAAATAGGGATGACCTTTTTAATTGGGGATGATAGGTGAGCACCCTCTTTACCCTTTAGCTCGTTAGGCAAGGTTTAAATGAATCTAATGGTGGGCAGTTTGTGCATTTCTGACGGTTAGAAGCCGAGATTTGATGGTTACAAAATTCTCTAAAATATCAAACAATTCGAATTTTAAAATTTTCAAATTTTAATTTCTATTAAACGAAAGGAAACTGCAAACTGAAATTTTCACACAAGGTTAAACGCTCCTCGGGATTGCTTTTCGTGTGATTTTCAGATTTTTAAGAATAAACAAACTGCTTAAAAAGTCTTAAAAACACTAAAAATTCCGGAAAATGACCCGTAATGACCTTTGACCTTACCTGATGACCTGAAATATGGTGTTCATTCGATTGGGCTTGACGAGAGGAATTTAATGCACACCTTAGTTTTGAATTTGAATACCGAGGAGGTGAGATATTTAATTTTCAAAAAATAAAAACTTGAAAAAATAAGATTTTCACTCCAATAATTATTTTTAATTTATATAGTATTGAAAATTTCGCAGATATTCTTGGAAATTACCCTTTTTACACAAATATCACGCACAAAAAGCTGTACCGCGACTTTTGCTATCGGCGCACGGCGCGCGTTGGAATAATTTTTGACGACTTGGAGAGGTGCTTTGCCGTTTTGGTCTGGTCGGATCGGCGTCGATGGCGATGGCGATGGCGGCACGGCACGCAGATCGCTCGAAACGACTGCTCGCAGTACTCGCACACAAAGGCTGTATCTTTTCAAGGCAGAGAAAGAGGCGGATTTGGGCCCGTTCCGGCTTGTTATGCGCCATTTTCCTTTCAACAACAGCAGAGCAAAGCACTACTTTGAGAACGGCCCTCGAGTCCTAATCTGCATCGCTTTAATCTCTCTCTCTCTTATTCTGCTGCGCGCCGAGAACCGAGAATTAAATTAAATAAGAAAGAAAGAAAGCCGCTTGCTTATTTATGCATTCTGGAAATTGGAGCCGCCCGCAAATTACCGCCGAGAGAGGTGCTAAATTATGCGCCGGAAAAATTATCGAGTTTATAACACGTGCAGCCACCGAAATGAGATACATAATTTTGTGTCTGCCCCGCGCGCGTGCACTGCTCCTCGGGCAAACGCTCTAATTAACTTCCGTTCGCCCCAGAATATGAAATTTCCCGGGTTTCTTCACAGTGTGTTATTAGAAAGAGGCCTGATCGAGATATGGAAATTGTCGGTGGGGCAATTTTCGAAGAGTTGTGATCAAAAGGAGAAAAAGGGAATATATTTCAAGCTCGTTTTGAAACTTTTATGGAATAATAGGGATGATTTTTATTTAAAAAAATGATCATACTTGAAAAGTTAACCCTAATCGACCGATATTTTTCATGGACTTCTTACCAAAAGTGGCCCACAGTCCGATTATTCGAATTTTTCCGGTTACGCCCTCTTTTAAAAGCAAAGCAATTCACCAGTTGCATAAACCTTAAGTGTTCGAAGCCGCCAACAGATGGCGCCACCGTAGACTTTCGATTTTAAGGCACTTTCGCTGCGATTCCAGACTCAATCTAGCTACTGTGCATTCTTCAATTAATTTGCTATTTTTTGACGTGCTGAAAACCAAAAAAAGCAAATTAATTAAAAAAAAGCGAAATAGCTAGATTGAGTCTGAAATCGCAGCGGAAATGCCTTAAAACCGCTTAAAACAAAATTTTTAAGAAAGTCTGTGGTTGCGCCATCTGTTGGCGGCTTCAATAACTAAGGGTTTATGTAACTGGTCAACTGCTTCTGGGGTGAGAAAATTGTGAAAATTTAATTTTGAGGAGATAAAATATAGTTCTTTTGAGTCTTGAAGTTTTTTTTTAAATTGTAGATTTTCGAAAGGGGCGTGTTTTGTCTCATTAAAATTTACCAGTTGAAATTAGCGTCGAAATCTACCTAAATTCCGAGAGCTGATTAAATTTCCAGTTTCCAGTAAACATTTCTCACATTTACAATTTTCACACAAAGTTTGTCTGAAAATTTTAACTGGCCGTTTAAAAACCTTTTCGGTAAAAATCAAAATACCCAAAATGAAGTTAATTAATTCGAAAATCATCTCTGAATGAATCTCAATTTTTTAGCAATACAAATCCTCCATTCTCAGGTTAATGAAAAATATGAATTTAAAAAAAATTGGGCAAAATCCCGGGAAAAAATAATAAGGAAAAGCCCCTTCACAAAATGATTCCCAGTTCTCACTGAAAGGAATAAAACGACCCAAATATAATGTCAAGAGGGAGGAAAATGATAATAATTCCCAAGCACGCGGGAAAACGAGGGCTGAAATTTTCCTAATTTAGCCGCGATTCAATCATTTTCTTTCTTTCGAAAGGCAGCAAGATTGAATGGATCGTTAGAGCCGCGAGTATCGAGTTTTGCTTTGCTGCCTCTCGTTCAATTATAAGCTCCTCTCTCTCTCTCTCTCTCTCTCTCTTTCGAATCTCGAGAGAGCAGGGGGTGGTTTGGGGGGTGGCGAATCTGGCTGCGGGAAAGCCGGGCTGGAATCCATTAACACAAAAGGGAGGAGGCCTACCGCTCTTTTCTGTTTTGATTTATCTTGCGGAATGAATTCGCGTGTAAAGTAAAAAGTCGTGTCTCGTCATAAAAGGCGTCGGTTCATTCCTCGAGCGGCTTAGCCCCGGCAAAATGGCCGCCCGAGCACATAAATCGCCGCCGCGCCGCAAGTGCCGATTTTTACCCACTTGCGCGACGAGCTAGCGTATAAAAATATTTATGGACTCGCATACTTTCTAATTCGGCGCCGATCGACGTCGACGCACGCACCGAGTGATGAGCGCCTTTTACGGCCCTAAAATGATCAACAGGAAGGCGCGCGAAAGCGGCTTTCTGCTCCCTCGTAAAAGCCCGTAGGCTTTGCATGCCTAAAGCAGCACCCCCTCCCTCTCCCTCTGGTCAAAAGTGCAGAAAAAGCAACGCAAGGGTAGTGAAAATGTGGATTTTCTGCTTAACGAATTTTCAAATTAATTTATACTCATGATGAAAATGTCAAATAAACGTCGGTTGTTTATTTTCTGACGACCACGCCCTTTTTACGCATCATCTTCGGGATTTCAAAGAGTTACGCCCCCTTTTAATGTAAATAAACTCCTAGCTGCAACGTGGAAAGGTTATTAAATGTCTAATTTAGCTGTTAATGACAATTCTGACACATATTTGTTTAATTTTTTACTTTGCAGGCGTTTGTTTACTTAAGAAAAAGGGGCGTAACCCTCAGTAAACTTTAAGATGGCGGCGTAAAAGGAGGCGAAGGAAGGAAATTTATAATAAATATTATTTTAAATCAATTTTAATGGTTGGAAAGGGAGTTTTTTGATTTATTTTTTAGAAAATACCTTCAGGACAATGAATATTTTATTGTTACTTCTTTACTAACAGCTGATTTAGCCCGGTAATTGGCGAATCGACCGTTAGATGGCACATCAGGCTGATTGAAATTTAACAAAATACGCGGGAATGAAATTATTAGGTTGGCACGCCTCTTTTTCGACGCTTCTGATTGGTCGCTGGACTGTCTCCTGATTGGCCTCCATGATTTCGACGCCATATTGACTTCTGACCGGCGGAAATCCGAACTCAGATCGTAACCTGGCCCCCAGTGGGATTTTTCTAAGGTCAAAAGGAGAATTTTATGTTATTTTCTTTTCAAATTGTTGATATTTTTAAAATCCGGAACGCTTCTTGGGGCACTTATGAGCTTGTAGGAATTTATTAGAGTGGTGCTTACTTTTATTTCCGGAAAATTGACGAAAACCACGAATTTTTTAATATTGCAATAAATTCCCCCTTCCATATTTAACCAGAAATAATTGGTTATTTAGTTTAATTTATCTTGTTTTCCTGTATTTATGTACTTTTAAATCATAATTTTAGTTAATTTTTTATTTTTCGGTGGAAATAAAACAATCGTGACTATTTTTCACTGCCCGGAATCGAACGTGCGCGCAACACACACTTTCGCACAGGTTATTTCGCCGCGCGCGGCCTCTCTCTCTCTCTCTCTCGTCTCTCTTTGGGGCGAACACAACACATATGTTTTGTGCTGATAGCGCGCGTTGCCGGTTGCCGGCCATGAATTTCTCGTTATCAAACAAAAATCGGATTACTCGCCGCGCGCGTCCGCCGTCTTGCTCGCCGAGTGAATTCGGGCCCCGTGTACGCTGCTTTTATCAGCTCGTTCACCGACCGTTTCCTTTTTGCAAATCAACGACTTTTTTCCCGAAAAAAAGAGCGCGGCAGTCCATTCCGCTGATTGATGCTGACTGCGAGCAAAGTGATTCGCCGCGCCGATTCGATGGATGGATGGAATGGATGGATGGATTATTTACATTGTGTGCTGTTCGCGCACGAAAAATATATAAAAATAACTTTATATTCCTTATTCTGCTGCGAAATAGGATGAATGAAATTTATTTATTTCTTGTTTATGTTTATAATCCTGTACATTTCGCTGTCTTTTCGTCCAGATTCGCCCGCAAAAAGGACGAACAAAAATTATGCGAGAGGCGGATTAAACGCGCAACAAAGAGATTTAGGAAAATGTAAAAAGAAAGAATAAAAATCGAGAGGCAGCCAGCAAACAAAGCGTATTGTGAAATCACACTTGGCGCGATGAAAGGGGAAAATATAAAGATGCCGGCTTCGTTTTACCGCGACGCCACTTATTTTGTGCGGTCGTTGCTCGTTTTGGCAAACCACTTCCAGCTAATTGGAAAACGACACAGAACGCTGCTAGACACTTTTGAGACTTCGATTGGAGCTTTCACGTTTGATTGGAACGTTTATTTGTTTAATGAACTGATTTTCAAATCGAGAAGGAGAAGTTAATTTAAATTATTTTCAGCTAAAAGTTTATTTTATTATAAATTGGAGATTAAAACACACCATTTTCCCCTTTCAGCTTGTTAGGGAAGATCAAGACGAGTCGAATGACGGGCTATTTTTGCCATTCTGATGATTTGAACCCGAGATTTCACCAGTTGCATAAACCCTAAGTGTTCGAAGCCGCCAACAGATGGCGCCACCGTAGACTTTCGATTTTAAGGCACTTCCGCTGCGATTTCAGACTCAATCTAGCTACTGTGCATTCTTCAATTAATTTGCTAGTTTTTGACGTGCTGAAAACCAAAATCGGTTCAGCCAATCGCCGTAGAATCGTGAAAAACTATTTTTTGAAATACAAAAATCTTTTCGAACGTTTCTACGGCGAATGGCTGAACCGATTTTGGTTTTCAGCACGTCAAAAACTAGCAAATTAATTTAAAAAAAGCAAAATAGCTAGATTGAGTCTGAAATCGCAGCGGAAATGCCTTAAAACCGCTTAAAACAAAATTTTTAAAATAGTCTGTGGTTGCGCCATCTGTTGGCGGCTTTAATAACTAAGGGTTTATGCAACTGGTCAATTAAAAAATAGTTTAAATTTTAATTTTTCGAAAAAACAGAACGAACTACCCTCTATAATTTTAAAATGAGGTCATTTACGTTCCTTGAGAATAGTTTTTTAACCTTCACTAAATTGCAATTTTTAAAATTTCTCTTTTAATTTTTAGAAAATAGCCTTCAAACTGTAAATTTGGCGTTCAATCAATCGGGCTTGACAAGTGGACTCCGAAACTTATTTTATTTTTTTAATTAGAGACTTCAATAAAATAAAAAAGCAACTTAATCGACCCAAAATCCACTTCACTCCAAAAAATATTTTTGGTAAACGTAAGCGATTAATTATTTTTTATTGTCCTAATCTGCTAATATACAGTAAAAAATATTATTTTTATAAATTAGATAAAGTTTTTGATTAAAAACCTAATTTTTTGAGGTTATACAACATGTTTATTAAATTTTATTTAATCATTTTTATTATTTTCCTCGCAATTTGTAATAAACTCACGTGCTTCTGACTTCATTGGCATTTATTTAAATTGGATTTCCCTTTAAAATATAGCTGAAGTTTTTGCCGTGATTCAAAATTAAAATTTCCATCTAGAATTTCACTGTTCAGTAGAGGACAGAGCTTTTGCGTTTTGTTGTGTTGTATTTTGCCGACCGCAAATCTGAGGGAAGGGGACTGCTGTGAACTTTGGCCTCGGCAGCAGCTCAAGGTGGTTGTTTTTTGCGTCCATGCATTTGATGAATATTTAAGCCGGGCCGGAGGCAACTTTCTCGACTTTTTGCCCTGCCACTTTCTCATTAGCAGCGAGCGAGCGTGCGTCATCGTTCGTCGTCGCAGAGACGGATCCGCCGCCGCGCGTGTCCTCGGGGGATGGAGCCGCCGAAATATTGCGTCCGCGTCCGAAGGGCAAAAAGACTGCTTCGATGCGGATATTTGTCCGGCGGCGTGACACCCATCGGAGACGCGAATGAGTGATTGCTGCCTCGCCTATCCGGCTATCCGCTCTCCGGCGGCAAACAGCTGCAAATTAGCAAAAAGTGCGCGCAGGCCAGATTTGCCGGTGGTTTAGCTTTTAGCTGCCCCGTGTCAACGGACGTGAAAAATTGGCCTACATAGCAAAAACTGAAGTAGCTGCTTTAAGAGGCGACTGTTTAAACGCTACAAAGTGACAACGTTTGATTTTTTGCTGATGTTTGGAAATTAGATTTGAAAAATTAGCTAAAATGGAGGTTGTTAATCAACTAAACGTAAATTTTAATTTTAAATTTGTATAAAGACCATCTTTGATGAAGTTTCTGAGCACACCAATCGATTCCTGAGGGTCGAATTAGTTAAAAATGATGTTTTTCCTGTCCAAAAAGTCCAGCGCGACGTGCGAACTTTTTTCCCGCCAAAACAATATGAACGTTTAATCGAGGACTGCGCATGCGTGAGAGTTGTCTGGATCTGACAAAGAAGTCATTCGAACAGGCAGTCTCTCTGCAAGTGCTCAAACCAGCTCTCACGCATGCGCAGTTCCCGCAAATACGTTCATATTGTTTTGGCGGGAAAAAAGTTCGCACCTCACGCTGGTCTTTTTTAACGGAAAAATATCCACTTTAACTAATTCGACCCTCAGAAATCGATTGGTGAGCTCAGAAACTTTGTCAAAGACTGTCTTTTACGTAAATTTTAATTTTCAGCATCTTTATAATGCAAATTTAGGAAATTTTTCATTTTAAAGTTAACATGGTTGGCAAAAAATCTATGTAAATATTTTTAAATTGATAAAAGTATAAAAATCCCTCTTGCAAACTTATCAGCATAGAAGCTTTTTTTACTGCAAAATCGAAAAAATGCATTTTTACGAGGACAATTTCTCAGGTGTCTTTTTTTGGAAGTGATAAACAACCGTGCTGGGTGCGACCTGGCGGCATTGATTGGAAAAGCAGCGTTTCAATTTACGGCGTCGGCGAGGGGAGATAAATTTGCATCGACGGTCAGATAATCCGGCGCCAGCAGCAATTTACGCGCGCGAGCGGCTGATCTCTTATTGTTTTCGCAACTCGTGTAAAATTAGCCCGCTTAAAAAGTTGATCCGCCCCTGGCGCAATTTCTCTTCTACCTGCGCGTTCGTTCGCCTCTATACTATTATTATTACACGAGCTTTTTCTGCTCAATTTCGCACGAAAATTGAGCCAGAGATAAACGGCATTCAGCTCCCTTGGTTTATTTTTTTATATTAATTTTCAATCGGTACAGAAAATCAATAAAAAGAGGGAAAATCGAACTAACAGTATGCAGAAATTTTAAAGAACGACTTTGACGAAGTTTTTGAGCATTTTTATCGACTCCTGAGGGTCGAATTAGGTACAGTGGATCTTTTCCTGACCAAAAAGTCCAGAGCGACGCGCGAACTTTTTTCCCGCCAAAACAATATGAACGTATTGCGAGAGCTGCGCATGCGTCAGAGCTGGTTTGAGCACTTGCAGAGATACCTCCTGTACGAATAAATTCTTTGTCACATCCAGCCAGCTCTCATGCATGCGCAGTCTTCGCATATACGTTCATATTGTTTTGGCGGGAAAAATGTTCGCACGTCGCTCTGGACTTTTTGGCTGGAAAAAATATCCACTCTACCTAATTCGACCCTCAGGAATCGACTGGTGAGCTCAGAAACTTCGTAATAGAAAGTCTTTAACGGATTTTCTAGGTTCTAGGCCTTGATTCGTGTTCTTTAGAGCTTAGTGGGCGCATCCCCATTTGTTTAGCCAGATTTCGAGGGCAGCCCAATTGGGTTGGTCCGCCATTTAGTCCCTCCATTTGGCTAGAGTAGAGAGAAAAGCGGGGAATGTACACCGTTCACCTTAAGATTCTACGAGTGGAGGGGAATGAGAGCGTGCTCTTTCGCCCCCTCCACAACGATGATTCCTTACTCTTCCCTCTGGCCCCAGAATTCATTGGGGTGGATGACGGCACTGTTTATTTTAGCTTGACCTTGCAACACTGTAGAATGCCCAGCGTTGCCATTTTCTTTCATGGTTGCGTTGCCGTAATCCGCCCCATTGTCTTCCAACTAATCAAAAATTTGTGAATAAATCGATATTTCAACTTTCAGGTGCAGGGCACGTGTGTCGTTGCCTCGGTGCTGCATTCCCTCTGGGCAGTCGGGGGTGAAAAGACGCAGTTTTTGCCCATGCGTTAAACAGGCAATACAAATTCAATTCAGCGGCATGCAGCAACAGGGCGCGGATAAATAATTTAGGACGGGCAGCGCGGCGGCGTCGTAAAAGCCATTCTTCTTGCCGATATTGAAATCGAGAGCACCAAAAGCGAGCTAGCCTCGGCGCGTATGCGTTCGTGTGTTGGAATAAATTTTTGCGCGCAAACACAAACAACAAACTCAGGGCCGATTTGCGCAGCAGCGCCTTTTCAGCCCTTTGAGCTTTTTCGCCAGAGCACCCCAATGAGATTGATTCATTATGCAGCAAAACTCCGCAAACTCTCGCCCGCGCGGCGTCGAGACACGTGCTGTTTTGCAGAGAAAACTCGGCCGGTGCGAAAATAAATGGATTACATGAGCTTACATCGAAGGTTTAATGCAAATTTTAATTTGGTCCCTGCAGGATTGCAGCTTAAAAATACAGTCGAATTATTCAAATTGGTAAAGATACTACAAAATTATATATTTTTGCTGCTGCGTGTTTTCTTTAAAAGCAGTGACGTCATCCCTCTACACCCTAAGAGTGGCGCTACAGTCGCTAAGCAACGTGGAACCTTCCATCTTATTTCACTCAGGTTCAGGCAGTCTTTCGGAAATGTCGTTGCAAAAGGAGCTGTGCTTGATTTGCGAGCGTCCGACCGCGGACGGCGCTGTCCTCGCTGTCCACGTGAACAAGGAGAAACTGCAGGAGTGGTTTCTCAATGTCTGCGAATACGAATTGGCGGAGGAAATCCAAGACGAGGACAAAATTTGCTACTTTTGCGTCTGGCACGCAGAGTGAGTTTTCAAAAGGAATTCAAGGAATTCTTTCCCTTTATATTTAAAGAATTTTCCCCTGATAGTTTTCAATGGAAAATCGACGGAATGTCGGACGAGACTTTAGTTTGGTGGAATTTGGATTTTGACGATGCAGTCAAGGAGCTGCGGAAACATTATTTCGGTAAGAATTTGGGCATTCTTCAGGGTGAACAAAATAATTGAAATTTGTGTTTCCAACAGAGGGGAATGTGGAGCAATGTTGGGTGCAGTTGGAGGTGATACAGATTCCTGACGATGAAAAGGACAACATGAAAGAAGACGAAAAGAATGGCAAAAAATGTTTCTATTGCACGAAAGTTTTCAGCCATTCATCTTCATTGCGAAAACATTCGAAGAAAGCACACAAAGATGCTATCAGGTGTGAAAACCCTCGTTGTGCCACTTATTTCTACACAATCGAAGAAAGGGAAGAGCACAACAAAGAAGTGCATGAAAAACCGAAAGAACAGAAAATATTTAAATGTGATTTTTGTTGCAAGGAATTCATTGGATATGGTAATATCAACAATCATATTCGTAGGGTCCATCGTGAATTTCCAGTCAAGTGCACTTTTCATGGTTGCGTATCGTTTTTCAAATCTAATAATGAAATGAGGGCTCACTTTGACTCTCTTCACAAAAATGACGATGCAAAAATGATTGATTGTGAATATTGCGACTACAAAACAAGAAGAAAAAGTCATCTAAGAGCACATGTTGCTAGAAAACACAGAACAGAAAAGCCATTCAAGTGTGACAAATGCGGTGAAATGTTCTCAACGAAGAATAGTTTGGCAAATCATATGAATTTCAAGCATGTAATCAAATGCTGCAAAATTTGTACATTAGATGTTTCTGTTGGTTATTTCACTAGACACATTAGAATGTTTAACTGTGCTCGCTGTAAAAAACAATTTCAATGTTCAGGTTTATACCAATCGCACCTGAAAAAGTGCAGAGAAACTTTGTTGAAATGTTCCAAGTGTCCAATGAGCTTCCAAATGCCTTCCTTTCTCGTGTACCACATGAAAAGTAAACATGGAAGTCCCGAGTGGCGTGGTTTGGAGCACAAAGCTCTCGGATTCAAGTGTGAACTCTGCAAAAGGTACTACAAAAGTGCGAATCTATTGAAACTTCATTCTAACAGGAAGCACAACCAAGCCAAATTGAAACACTGTGCCCATTGCCCAAAGAGTTTCAATTCCACTTCTCATTTGAAAAACCACCTCGCGGAGAAACACAATTTATTGGAGCTTGAACTTGAATGTGATGAATGCAAAAAAAGGTTTATTTCAAAATATTTTCTCAGCCATCATATCATGTGGTCGCATTTAAGAGATCGTGAAGTTTGCAGAATATGTGGGAAATCCATTATTGTCAAAAACATGAGGAAACATCAACTATTGATCCATGGAATTGAGTAATGTTGCTGAATATTTCAATCGTTTCTTTATTAGAATGTCTTTCTTCGTATGATTGTTAAAGAAATAAAATATTTTCAGGTGGCAATTAAATTAACAAATTTCCATAACATATTCCGCCCTTTTTCTTGAAAGCCTCCTATTTTCCTTTGAAATAAAATTGATTTATCAATTTATCTTTCTTCATCCGTGAAATTCAATCCTTTTTAGCAGTATTTTTCTCTTCTAACATTTGAATCCAAGAAGGAGGAAAGTCTGCGTGTATTCGCCTCAAAATGAAATGATCGAAAGACAAAGCAATTTCGAGACAGAAAGATTCCACGAATAAATCGGTGCTTTATTTTGCAAAAGTTTTCCAGGCCAGCAAACACACAAAATCTCGCGTCTGCCTCCCAGATTCTCATCGAAGCAGCGCGAAATCGATATTTGTTTGCCTCGTGCCGAAATCGAGAAACGCGAAACAAAAACAAAAGGAGCGCTGAATCGTCGCAATTTGCGAACACCCGGCGTCCGTGTTGTGCGTGCAGCCGTGAATCCAAACCGCGCCGACCAGACAAAAAAGAAAGAAAGAAAGAAAGAAAAGTACTTATTGAAATTCACGTTGAGAAATGATCCAATATATTTTCGATTGCCTAAATAATGCATTTGTTACGCAATTTTATTATTTTTAAAACTATAAATTGCATGATTTTAAAAAGAAATCTACCAAGTTGCAATAAAAATTCTTTTAAACTATGAAATAAAATCAATTTTAGTGCCAGTTAATTTTTAATTATTCTAAAGAAGGAAAACATCAATTTTAATGGAGTCCTTCGTGCCCTGAAATCAAATCCTCCATCCCGAAATCAGGGCTGTTCTCCTGCACCCTAACAATCAGCTGCTCTTTCGGATTCCGGCGGCAAAACTCAATAAGAAATCAGAGGTGGACACACAGTCACACAAGCAAGAGGCGAGATTGATTCTCGCACCGGCGGGAACGGCCATTTGTGCGCTGCGTTCCCTCGTGCGGCGTGGCCGAATTTCGCTGCTCGGGCAATCACGCACGCGAGTCGATTGTTTCGGCCCAGAAAAGAGGGAAATAAAAAAAAATACGACGAGAGAAAGAAAGAAAGAAAGAAAAGTTGCGGCTGCAAAAGTTCCTCTGTTGTTTGTCTTGTTTCAACTTTCTCTTTCAAAGGGAAAAGAAAACAACGAAGTCGGCAAAAGAGTGGAACCAACTGTTTAAAAATTAATCGAGTCGGATTCTCCGTCATGTTCTCCTTTTTCTGAAGGCACACTGCAGTGAAATCGTTACTTCGTTATGCGGACTTTACGTTACACTCGTCAATTGCACGCGTAAGGAGTAAAAAGTCTGTAATTTTTTAGTTGTTGATCGACTTTAGTCTTCAGAAACGATTAAACGGGGTGTTTATAATTAATTTCTTGCATAAAATTGATGAATTAGAACAATACTTTCATAAAATTTGGTAAAAACGTTATTCTGCTCAAATTTTCCCGCAAATAAGGATATGCCACGCCCAATTTTAAACACTAACCTCATTTCAAAGGTTCTGAGACATTTAGAAATCAATTTCTCGCACTCTTTTTAAATTAAATAATACCAATTTTCAAACAAATCGTTTGAGTTTTTAGTTATAGAACGAAGCTAAACAAAATATTTGGGTCATCGATCCGATTTGCTGCTCTCCAACCGTTTGGTGCATTTAATCGGAAAAGGTAAATACAGACGTCTGCTTGCACAATGCATTTTCCGTTTGTGTACTTTTATTGCCCGATTGCGCGCCGTCCGCAAACGAAACGAACCCGAACGGCAAAAAAATTATACTCGGTATATTCGAAATCATGGGCGAACAACTAACAAACAAACAAACGAGGCGAGCCGCTGATAACTTCATTCAGTGCAGGCATAAATAGAGTGCTCGCCCGGCGACCGCAGAATATTAAAACGTATTCGCGCAACAAAGAGGCGAAAAAGCGGCGCAGAATAAACAATTGTGCAGTTTAATTGATACGCGCGCACTTTTTCTCCACTCCCTTTTCCCGACGCCGGCTTTTAACGAGAATTTATCCTGCGTTTAGAACAGTTATTTTGCCACCAAATCCTCGTTTATCGTGAGTTACTGCGATATTTATCACGAAAAATTCATTTAGCATTAAAGTGGAATTAAAACAATAAGTTTTAAAAATTATTTGTAACAGAAAATCATTACCGCCAAGTTTTCAAAACCTTGTTTTGACTCTCGTTGTTACAGACCAGCGCTGCGATCGCCAAACCACCTGGAACCTTCCATCTTTCACTCAGGTTCAGGTAGTCTTGTCTGAGATGTCGTTGCAAAAGGAGCTGTGCTTGATCTGCGAGCGTCCGACGGCGGACGGCGCTGTCCTCGCTGTCCACGTGGACAAGGGGAAGCTGAAGACTTGGTTTCTCAATGTCTGTGGATACGAGATGGCCGAGGAAATCGAGGACGAGGACAAAATTTGCTACTTTTGCCTCTGGCACGCAGAGTGAGTTTTCGAAAGGAATTCAAGGAATTTTTTCCCTTTATATTTAAAGAATTTTCCCTGATAGTTTTCAATGGAAATTCGACGGAATGTCGGACGAGACTTTGGTTTGGTGGAATTTGGATTTGGACGATGCAGCCAAGGAGCTGCGGAAACATTACCTTGGTAAGAATTTGGTAATTCTTCAGGGTGAACAAAATAATTGAAATTTGTGTTTCCAACAGAGGGGAATGTGGAGCAGTGTTGGGTGCAGTTGGAGGTGATACAGATACCTAACGATGAAAGGGACCAAAAGAAAGAAGATGAAAAGAATGGCAAGAAATGTTTCTACTGCATGAAAGTTTTCAGCAATTCATATTTATTGAACATTCACTTGAAGAAAACACACAAAGCTGCTATCAGGTGTGAAAACCATCAATGTGCCACTTATTTCCACACAATCGAAGAAAGGGAAAAACACAACGAGGAAGTGCATGAAAAACCGAGAGAACAGAAAATATTCAAATGCAATTTTTGTAACAAGGAATTCAAAGGAAATGGTAGTATCAGACGCCATGTTCATCAGGTCCATCGTGAATTTCCATTCAAGTGCGCTTTAAAAGGCTGCGTCTCGTTTTTCAAAACTGATGTTGAAATGAGGGCTCACTTTGACTCTCTTCACAAAATCGAAGATGCAAAAATGATTGATTGTGAACATTGCGACTACAAAACAAAAAAGAAATTTGATCTACAAAGACATGTTGCTAGAAAACACAGAACAGAAAAGCCATTCAAGTGTGACAAATGCGGTGAAATGTTCTCAACGAAGAAAAGTTTGTCAAATCATATGAATTTCAAGCATGTATTCAAACGCTGCAAAATTTGTAAATTAGATGTTCCTGTTGGATATTTCGCTAATCACATTAGAAAGGTGACATGTGTTCGCTGTAAAAGCCAGTTTCAGTGTTCAGGTTTGTACCAATCGCACCTGAAAATGTGTAGAGAAACTTTGTTCAAATGTGCCAAGTGTCCAAAGAGCTTCACACACCATTGTTTGCTTGTATACCACATGAATAGAAAACATGGAAGTCGCGAATGGCGAGGTTTGGAGCACAAAGCTCTCGGATTCAAGTGTGAACCCTGCAAAAGGTACTGCAAAAGTGCGAATACATTGAAACAGCATCTAAACATGAAGCACAAGCAAGCCAAATTGAAGCTCTGTGCCCACTGCCCAAAGAGTTTCCTTTCCACTTTTAATTTGAAAATCCATCTCGCAATGAAACACAATTTGTTAGAGCTGGAATTTGAATGTGATATTTGCAAAAAACAGTACTTTTCCAAGTGTGTTCTTCGCTCACATTTGGTGGTGACCCATTTAAAAGTCAGAATTAAAGAAAGTTGTGGAATATGTAGAAAAAGAATGTTCAAACACAACATGAAAGAACACCTGCTAAATGTTCATGGTGCTCAATAACAACGCTCTTCGTGCGTTCCCATCTATAATAAAAAGATCAGTTGTTTATATTGTACCTAAATGCCTCAAATTTCTGGAATTAAATTATGTATTTCAAAATACATTTTTGTATTAATGCCAACCAACTCCCGTCTCTGCCTTAAATGTCTCAATTCTTATTAATTAATAACATATTGCGCATATACAAAAATGCCAAGATAGTTCTCTCCACCTCAACCGCAAGCTTTTTAGGCTTGCAAGAATTTTCAGTTTGTAAAAAATAGTCGGCAATTTATCAGCCTAATAAAAAGGAATGCAAAAGTCTCCACTCATTTCAATGCGTCAGTAAAAAAGGTTTCTGAAATAAATAAAGGTCAGAGCTTGAAAAAAATGAGTAAATGACAGTTTAGTGACGTATATACACACACACTGCGACAATTTCCGTGCGGATGAGCAAGAGCCGTTTGGGGGTCACTCGGCCGCTGGATTCGTGTGTGTGTGAGTTGCAGTCGAACGCGAAGCAAAGTGCCGGCCGGAGCAAATAGCTTAATAAACAATCGCCATGCAGCAAGTCTGCTGCAGCCTTTTGGCCTTTGTCTTCTGCTTGTTTTGTGCCAAATTTCTCCAACTGCGCGCCGGCCGTCATTACGCCGCAGATTTATCGCCCAGTTTTGAATCCGCGGCGCCGCGCAACTTTTATATATTTGCAGAATAACGGCGGCTCAACGCAGATTAGTAAAAGATAAATAGACACGCGCTTTCTCTCTCTCCGAACCAAACTTATATAAACGAGATGATTCGCCGCTAATAACTATGATGGAGCACACTCCGCGAAAACTTTTGTAACGAGCTAAAACTTTTATTTTTTTTCCTGGAAAATAAATCGATATAAAACAGGCAAATATTAATTTAGTCTTTTCAAACACACCAGATTCTAAACGAAGCCAATTTTCCCTTTCCATGCAGGGCTTGATTACACATTTCCCTTCTATATTTATTTTTATTCACCGCATATACTCATCTGGGTGCTAATTGAATGCAGTGTTTAATTAATAGTGGCAGACAAAGAAGGCGTTATACATTCATTTGTCGCGCGGCGCAATAATTGCACCTTTGCATATCAACAAGCAGCTTTTTATCACATACGAGCAGGGGGACGCGAGCAGAGCGCCGAGCTGTGATTAAAGCGGCGGACTCGCCAATAAAAGGGCCGGAATCTGCATGTCGTCCACGTGCCGCAAATCCGAATCGAATGGACGGAGCAAATTGCCGCCCGACGACGCGAGTGACAAGCAAGTGAATGACCGACACATATTCACTCACTCGCAGCCCGGCCGAATGTATTCAAACCGGCAAAATAGAGAGAGAGCGATTTTCGGCTTAAAATAAAAGGCGCCGGGAAAACACCGCATTTTCCGGTACTAAGCCGATCATTAAATCGGATGTGCTTGAAAAATGTTCAACCGAAGGAAAAAAATAAATTATGTGTGGGTTCCCGCATCGTCAGAGGTCAATATGGCGTCAAAATAATGGAGGCCTAAATAAACTTTGAATATACGCCCATTTTGTAGCTGCGCAGTAAACTTGTGCGCATTTTAAGCATGCGCAGTAAGTTCAGATCGCTTCTCCATCTCACAGGGATGCTAAAACTTACTACTGCGCATGCGTGAACCAAATTAAAACCTTCTGCGCAGTCGAATTTCCTATCAAGGCCCGGATTGCGATCTGTGTTGGTTTCCGCCGGTCAGAAGTCAACATGGCGTCGAAATAATGGAGGCCAATCAGGAGACAGTCCAGCGGCCAATCAGAAGCGTTGAAAAAGAGGCGTGCCGACCTAATAATTTAATTCCCGCGTATTTTGTTACATTTCCATCAGCCTGACGTGCCATCTAACGGTCGATTCGCCAATTACCGGGCTAATCAGCTGTTAGTAAAGAAATATCAATAGCAAAAGTCAAACATCAATCTATAAATTTATTTATTTTCCTACATCTAAGAAAAATATTATATTGATTTCAATTCCCTGAAGCTGCGGTGGACGGAGTTGGCGTTGGAATGGAGCAAATCGGATTAGCTGTAGCTAACTGACTTTGAAGAGCACAGATAGACAATCGGTAAGAGTCTCATTGCGTCATCAGTGACGTCAGCATTTTTTTGCCTCTTGAAAATAAGTGGATTCTTTTCAAATTGACATCCTCTGTTGAATGTTTTTACCTCCGCATACGATTGCTGTAAAAGCAAATGTATAGACGTGGCTGATTTGTGTAATATATATATATATATATATATATATATATATATATATATATATATATATATATATATATATATATATATCTTGCTCCTGTCGGATGATTATTGATGATTCGATTTTTCATCCATCCAGACATAACAGCAAAAAATTGTAATAAATATGATATTGTATTGCGAAATTCTATTCAATCATTTTACCTTTACCTCTATAGCAAAGAGTGCATGCCGTTCAAAGATCGACGTTTCTTATATCCAGCACATAATTTGATCGATTCCAATGAATAAGGAATCAAAATGTACCAAACACACGAAAAATTAAAAAATGACACTGCTGGGCAATTTAATTTAATTGAAAGACCGTCTTTGACGTAGTTTCTGAGCACACCAATCGATTCCTGAGGGACGAATTAGTTTAAATGGATCTTTTTCTCGACCAAAACGTCCATCGGGAAGCTGCGAACCTTTTTCCCGCCAAAAACAATATGAACGTTTAAGCGAGGACTGCGCATGCGTCAGAGCTGGCTGGATGTAACAAAGAAGTCATTCGTACAGGCGGTCTCTCCGCAAGTGCTCCAACCAGCTCTAACGCATGCGCATTCCTCGCAAATACGTTCATATTGTTTTGGCGGGAAAAAAAGCTGCACTATTTTAACGGAAAAAGTATCAATTCTAACTAATTCGACCCTCAGGATTCGATTGGTGGGCTCAGAAACTACGTCAGAGACGGTCTTCAACTAAGAATTTTAATAGAGATCGATTTTTACTTTCAAAACAGGATCAAAATAAAACAATTTTTATGATTTTTACAGAAAAAAAGCAAACATTTCGACTCCCTGGGTAAATTTGAGGCTTTTCGCAATCACATAATAAAAACACACTCATTTGCGGAATCAGAGAGGCAAAAAGTTTGATCGTTGGTTGGGCTGCCGGCGCACATTCGCAGCTAATAACGCGGATTTTTGGCGCCGGATTAGCGCAATTATGCCCCTGGTGCGTCGTGTGCAGTTTAATATTTGGAGCGGCGGAATTAAAGGCTGTTTAACGACGCTCGAGCGAATGGAAGGCGCGTCTCTCGATCTTTTTACGACTGCGCCATTAATTAGACTGCATTCCTGCCGCTCAACTGCCGGAATTCTCGTCATTTTTACTCCTACTCACTAAATCACACTTTTGCGCGCGTCGTCGCTATTTTTCCGAATTAATTAAACGTACGCGCCGCGCCGTAATGAGGACAATAAAAAAGAGAGAGCTGCTTTTTTCTCCCGGGCAGAGAGGAGGTCGCCGCAGAAGTGGCGCTGTTTTAATGAAAATTTTACGACGCAGCTCAAGCAGTTTGAAATCAAAGGTGCAAAAGAAAGCAGCGCGCACCTTTCGCCTCGAGACAGAAAACGCAGATCTTGCGTGCGTCTATTTCTTTTTCATCAAAAACGTGCAGAAATGAAAGCCTCTTTTACTTTTACAACCCGTAATTAAGGCAGAGAATTTTTATTTTTAATTCAAAACGTTTTCATACCATTATTTTAAAGAATAGGAGAGTGTCTTCTTGTTCTTGAGTTAAATAAATTTAATTAAAATTCATATTTTATGGGCTGAGAACTTAAAGACCCACTGAAACCACATTTTTTATATTCCAATCGATTCCTGAGGGTTTAAATGGGTGAGGAAAATCGTTATTTCGATCGAAAAATGTTTTGTGACGTGCGAAAAGAGGCGCGAAGCAAAACGAACGTTGCTTTGCCGCGCAAAACGCTTGCTTCTGCGCATGAGGCACCCCTCTGACGTCATAGCCATGCTTCAGGCTTGGCATTGGCAGCTGAGTGACGTTAGCGATGGCAGAGACATCTACCACACGCAGTTCCAGCAGTCACGTGACTCAATCCAGCAATCTCATTGGCTAAGAGCAAGAGCAGGCACGCATTGTTAGGAAGGAGTATGGAAGGGAGTTAGCGAGGAGACTAGCTCTTGGGCCAATGAAATGGCGGGATTGAGTCACGTGACTGCTTGAAGCTTCAACTACGTGAGCTTCACTGCTCTTGCTGGGTATGAGCAGTCACGTGACTCAATCCCGCAATCTCATTGGCTAAGAGCAAGCAAGCATCTCTCTCCCCTCCACTTTCTTCAAGCAGTGGCTCTACTGCGCATGTCACACTCCTCAGAGTGGGGGTGTTACAAGAGGAGGGGGAAGCAAGAAACGCGCGTTCCTGCTTTTAGCCAATGAAATGGCGGGATTGAGTCACGTGACTGCTCCAACTGCGTGTGCTTCACTGCTCTTGCTCGGTATGCGCAGATGTCTCTACTGTCGCAAGCTCCAGCTGTTGCTGTTGGCAGCTGAGAGAGCTGTGACGTCAGAGGAGTGACGCTTACGCAGAAGCAACCGATAAATTCAAGCGTTTTGCGCGCCAAAGCAACGTGCGTTTTGCTTTTGCACCTCTTCTCGCACGTTAAAAAACATTTTACGATCGGAAAATTATTAATCCCACCTATTTCAACCTTCTGAAATTGATTGGAATGTAAAAAATGTAGTTTCAGTCGGTCTTAAAATAAAAACACCAATTTTTAAATTTTTTAAAATTATGTCAGCACAAAATCTCGACTTCTAAGCGTCCGAAATGCAAAAACTGCATTAAATAAAGGGTAAAAGGTTGCTTAAAATGGTCTAAATCTGTGATTTTTATACAAAACCGCTCATTTTTTACAATTAAACAAAGAAAATAAAATACACTCCCTATTTAAAATAATTCCAAAGTAACGTTGACATTGACAACCATTTGTATTCAACGGAAAACGAATCAAATGAATGTCCTTCGGCTTTAATTCCGTTGCATATGCATGTCATCGCGGAGCTACATAATAAAGTAGCGACTAAAAGCAGGCAGGCAAGAAATAAAGACTGACTTTGTGCTGAGAGTCAATTTGCAATTTACACTGGCTCAAAAGCAAGCTCTCTCTCTCCCTCTCTCTCTCTCTCCCTCTCTCTCTCTCTCTCTCGCAGCCTTTTCCGATTTCCGACGACGACACATCACAAAAGCTGACGCAAAGGCAGCGAGCGCACGCGGCGCGCGCGAACCAATTAATCCGACGAGAGCAAAGCAGCTCTGCGTCTGCTGGCGTGCATTTGAATAATTAAAAGCGAAACAAAGCGCCCGGGAATTTCTTTCGCGCCGACTCGGCAGCTTTTATTTCCTTCGATCCGTAATCAGCCGCCGATTCTTTTCCGCGCGCGAGACGGATTATTTGCTGCCAACTTTTCCGCTGACTCGCTTGCAAATAATTGCACAGAGCGCCGCACGCGGGCCATGAAAGGAATTGCAACGCTTAATTGCGTCAATTGAACGAACGGTATTTTCATTCAACTCGTTTTCTTTCATTTAATTAAGTGGATCAATAAAGAACAGCAAACAGAGTTTTCTGGATATTTTTTGTCTTAATTTCTCGCAGGAATTAATTATTTCTGCTGGAAAATCCTGGAAAAGCTTGTTGCCAATGCATGAACTCGTCCCTTAAGATTTAGTTAAAGCCAAAATTGATTTAAGAAGCAGTGTAAATTTTTTAGAAAAGTAGCTGCAAAGTGAGCATGATTTTTAACTGTCTCCTAACTTGAAATCCTATTTTATTTCCCAACAAAGTGTTTCCGTAAAAGGATTCATACGCTGTTGGACAGATCTCGACGAGAGGAATCGAAACCTGCCAAGAAAATGTGGTCAAGCGATGGAAATTTGGGAGAAAATTTCTCAAATTTGAATTTTCCTCTCTTTAAGTATTGAAAATTTTAATTACAAACTTTTTAACGATCAACTGCTAATCCACCGAGAAATAACATTGAATCAACCAGGAATCCACCAGGATTCCGCCTAGATCCACCTGGATTGGCAACTGCATCGAAAAATTCAAATAATTTTCATTTGTCAACCTGTATCGATCCACTTGAAATTGTTTGTAGTAAAATAAATCATTCTCCTTCCTCTAATCACTCAAGAAATTTAATTTAAAACTTTAATATTTTTTAAAATTATTTTTCCAGTTTTTAACAAGCAAAAAATAATTCCTTTGCAGCTATATTTTTATTTATTTCACCTCTTTTCGCTTTTGCATGCAAATGAAACGTGGTGCCGAGGGAACTGGGGCGAAAAGGTGGAAAATATAATCCCATCAGCGGCGGCGCCGGAACCGCTCTCGGCGGCCGGCTCTCCCTGCTCTTTCTCTTTCTCGCGCCTTCCGCAATAATTTGAGCTGCCTCCTCGCAGATGCTAGATATTGGACTCGATAAATAAACGCCGGCCGTTTGTTTATTCGGGATGAGGGAAGGAGCAAAACGCGCCATTCGGTGCCAAAGTGGCGCCGATAAAAACTGAATCACAAAAAAAATAAAAATAATGTGCTCGCGTCCGGCACAAGATAAACAATGAAAGTTTCAACAATCGCCTATCACGGCGGCCCTCTCCTCTTCGCACACTAGAAAGTTTCTAAAGTGTACTTCGCGCAGGATTCTTTGAAAAGAGAGAGGGATGTTTTTGTTTTTGTCAAGATTGAACAACAGGCAATTTTAAATATTGTTTTAAAATAACCGCCACTCTGCGCTCGAGTGGCTCTCAATTTGAACATAATTTCTTGCTGCTGCTTGAGCTCGGTGGAGCACATGATTCATTTCGCGAAAAGAAGCCCCTCTGCCTGTGCCGCTCCGCTCGTTGGCCACTTGAAACACGAGTAAAAAGCGGACATCAAAAGCAGGCGCTTTTGAATACATACATTCATTCATTCATTTTTCCCCTCTCGCGTGGAGCTTGTCCACTTCTTGGAGGCGATCATTTGCTATAAAACGAGTCAACAGGTCCGTGCAATCAACACAAACGCGAACACACGCGAGCTGAGACTGAGAGCGCATTTAAGTCGCGGCAAAGCACACACACCGCTTCCCGCAACGTGCATTACTTATTCACGCGCGCGAGACGCCAATTTCCAGCACCTTTAGCCGCGCATTCCGGCTCATTAATCTTCAAGTGGGCTTGGGGAATAATACGGTAAGGAAATATTGGTGTAAAAATTTAACAAATCCAGCCCACAGGCAAGTAAAAAATAAATAAAACATAAATCTTCATTTTAGCGCTGAATTTTGGGGCGCAAAAGGTACCTAAAAGACACAGAATTTCACGTTGAGCTTAAAAAATTTTAGTATTTTAATTTTCGACCCATAGGAGTCGAGTTATTAATTTTCAAAGTCGAAAAAACGCGAAATGTGACATTTCAAACTTTGGTTTTCGGGGCCTAGACGGGGCCCTATTGACCGGAAGGCACTGATTTTGGTACCAAACGACGCCATTTGACGAGACGTGTCTGTTCGTGTGCAGTTTTTCAAAATTGGACCATTTTTAGAATTTTCTTGAATTTTTTTCGGATGAATTTTTGAAAAAGTTGAATTTTTCAATGATTTCCGCCAGGCAAGACATAAAATTCGAAACAATTGGCAATTTAATCGACGCGAAATTTATCTGGGATTATTTTAAGACCAAATAGGAGCCAATCTGATGAAAATTCTAGGAGGAGATAGATTTTTAACTTAGAAAAGCGTGATTTTTTTAACTTTCTCCATAAGGTTAACATGAGAAATCGAAATTTCGTGATTTTTTTCCAAACACAGCAAAATTGAAGTGTTTTATCGATTTCATCATTCGCGCAGGACTACTACAGGTCTGCAACCCGATTTTCAGATTTTTCACGCCCATAGAAAAATTAAAATTAATTTTTTCCGGTTTTTTCGACTTTGCGACGGCTCATGGGCATAAAAGGTTTTATTTTTCTTAAAATTCGGCCGTTCATCCGATAATCGACCACGACCCCTCATCGGAAAGGTCTTTAAATGGGCTTTCACCTGGGATACCCAACGACCTTTTTCAGGCTACCCTGCGACCTGAGATCCGTTCCCAGGTAGAATTTTCAAGATTTTTCAGAAATTTCGAGCACATTTGGCAACGATTTTTCACCCTCACCTTCCTCAGGTCACCCGACCTGAAGTCAGTTTTTTTGCGGTTTTTCCGGCTCCAATGGTCAGTTGTCCGAATGGCCCAAAAGGCGCAAGTTTAAATAATTTCATTCGAATTTTTCACCTTGAAAACGGCAACGCGTGTGTGATTGAGGTTGAATTGCATCTTGTGTGAGTGACGGGTGTGTGTTGGTCGTTGGGTCCCCTAATAATAATTCAGGGGGGCGTCATTCAATTTTTGCGACACCCGCCATGAATAATTGAGCGCGTCGGGTGCGGCCACGGCCAGTGGGGCTAATTTCGCGTGATTTACGGCTGTGTTTGCGTGCTCGATTTGCATCGCGCCTCGCATGAATCATCGCACGGCCTAATGGCTTTCGAATGCACACACATACACACACAAACAGCCGCAGAATTTATCAAATTTTGGCTCGGCCCGAATTTGATTTCGCGTTAGATACGCGCGAGAGAGAGAGAGAGAGAGATGCCTTTGTGCGGTTTTCCGGCGGCCGATTTTTGCGGCCGTGATTGCCAATTTATGGCACTTTAGCCGCTTTGTTTGTTTGCCCTATTGATCCGACAGACGGAATTTCGCATCAATTTGCTCTGCTGCCCCGAGAGCGCCAGCGAGAAAGCAGCCGGACCAATCGTTTCGAGATTTTCACCCCGGGCCAAAAGCTGTAATCATTTCAACGGCGAAACTGATGTTTTTCGCTTAAATATATAAATTTTGTGGATATGCTTTTGGGCGAAATTTATTTGTTCGGGACTAAAAGGTTTCATATTCATTTCCATTTCTATCCCGATTGGATCCGCAAATTACTCTTTGATCGTGATTTATTACTAATTATTTTTTGCTTTTGTTCAAAGGATGGATTTAGAGTTTAGAGGGGGGAAATAATTACAGAATGAATCAGTCGGTGAAATTTATGCCCTTGACATTTTTTATAAATAATTTTGGACACAATGTGTCCTCTATAGATCCTCTAATTTTTTAATTATTAAACTGTGCTACAATTCGTCAAGATTTCATTAAAAAAATGAATTTTCACTAAAAAACGGAAATATTCGATATTTTTTTAAATTTTGTCATCACTAAATCGCGGTTTCTGCACACCGTGAGACTTGTCTTGACCTCCCCTAATAAAATTAAGGGTTAAAAAGGTTATCTCAAGAGTTAATAAACTATTATTTGCGACTAAAGCGTATTTCTAGTTCATTAAACAGTAAATTTCATCAATCTTTCAGAAATAACGGTTAAATCGTTCGATATTTTGAAGATATCTGTAAAGGACTGTCTCTGACGAAGCTTCTGAGCTCACCAATCGATTCCTGAGGGTCGAATTAGGTAAAAAGCATATTTTTCCCGGCCAAAAAGTGCAGCGCGACGTGCGAACTTTTTTCCCGCCAAAACTAAATTAACGTATTTGCGAGAACTGCGAATGCGTGAGAGCTGGTTTGAGCACTTGCAGAGAGACCACCTGTACGAATGACTTCTTTGTCACATCCAGCCAGCTCTGACGCATGCGCAGTGCTCGCATTCATATTGTTTTGGCGGGAAAAAATGTTCGCACGCCACTCTTGGCCCTTTCGGCCGGAAAAAACATCCACTTTACCTAATTCGTCCCTCAGGAATCGATTGGTGAGCTCAGAAACTTCATCAAAGACAGTAGACGGTGATTAAATCGATACTCTATTGACGCGGGAAAGATTTAACTGGCATTAGAGGCATTCTTCCGCTGACAACCAGACATTTTGCTCAACATTTCACAGTTTCGAAGCTCTTGAAACTGCTGCCTTTCCAAAATAAAGCTCTCCAGCCGAATTCGGTGCAAAAAGTTGAAGCAAGAATTCGCGTATAGCAAACTTTGAAGAGCACTCGAGTCCAAAATGCGTGCGGAGTCGATCAGAGAATTCCCTGCGGACTCGAGTAGTTTCGGCTTTGGTGTGTGCATGCAAGTTTAAAATATGCATGGCGAGAGCGAGTTGGTCGGACACTTCATCACGCGGCAGCGAGCCGAGAAGGGAATGCGGCCGGCCGGCCCACCTGCGCCTTTGCCACTTTGATCGCCGGCTCGGGCGGCGCGTAATTAAGGCAGCCGCCGCGCCGCACACCCGAAAGCCCTTTTTGCCCGTCCGCCCACGACTGACGATGACCTTTGACGCCGCTTTTTAAGCTCGCACGCACTCGACACGAGTTCTTTTTTGATGCTCTGCAATGCGAGGAAATCGGGCGAGCTAAATGCCAAAAGAGATCCGATTTAGCTTTCTCTTTGAAAAGAGAGTTTTAATTCGAGATTTTTAGCCAGGGGTTGTTTTTTAGGTGTTTTTCCAACCCTAACGTTACCCTGAGGATCAGCACACGGAAAAACTGGTGTTTTAGAACCTCTGGAGTTTAAATTTAAGCCATAAAAATTATATATTTACGAAAAATAGACATTTATTCAAAATTTACGACATTTAATGTCCCTCAAGGGCCATGGTAAATCAAATTTGATGTTTACGATGCTCTCTATTGGCATTTATAACTTATTAATTCATGATTTTTCTTTAAAACGTCTGTATAACCGTTAAATTTTTAGATTTTGCCGCTCTTGAGGGTACTAGTTACGCCCACTTTTCAAATTCTCGTATTTTTCACGAGTTAATGTCTTCTTCCAGAGATATACGTCAAATCTGTGCATTTAAAGGGCCTTATTCTGTACTGTACACTTAGAAAATAGTTATTCATTTATTTTTATGAAACAAAAATTGAGAAATAATTAATAAATTAATTTTTCTACTAATTTAAAAAATATTTCCCATATCGCTAAAACAAATCATCCAAATAAAAACACTGATTTAGAATTAATTTAGGACACGATTGATCCAAATCCTCGATTTTCAGGCGTGTATTTGATGGCAAGTCACGCCGTGAGTGCCGATCAGTGCGTATTTTTCAACGTCGCAATCAAACGGGGTCGAGGGGATTAGGGTCGTGACGCGTTGCAGAGCAAGCGAAATTAGCGGGATGAATCTCGCTGGGTGCGCAGTAAGCAGCTTTGCGTCGTTAGCCGAGGCTAATTGCCGCACGCACGCACTCGGCACAATCGCACGTACGTGCACCGCAAGACCATGCAAATACGCACTGCAGATTACTGCTTTACTACGAGAACCAACGTGCAGAAAATTGTATTTTTATTGGGGAAAGTTACAAACGTAAAATTAAATTGGATTGGAAAATTTATCATGAAAATAATGAATATTTGTGTTTACTAACAGCTGATTAGCCTGGTAATTGGCGAATCAACCGTTAGATGGCACATCAGGCTGATGGAAATGTAACAAAATACGCGGGAATGAATTTATTATGTCGGCACGCCCCTTTTTTGACGCTTCTGATCGGCCGCTGGACTGTCTCCTGACTGGCCTTCATTATTTCAACGCCATTTTGACTTCTGACCGGCTAGAATCAAATACAGATTGCAACCCAGCCCCCGGTGGGAATTATGACTGCGCAGAAGGTTTTAAATTAGGTCACGCATGCGCAGTGATGAGTTTCAGCCTCCCTGAGAGATGAAAAAGCGAACTGAACATACTGCGCATGCTTAAGATGCGCACAAATTTACTGCGCAGCTTCAAAATTGGCGAACTTTTCAATCTGACCACTGATATTTTTGTTGTTATTTCTTTGCTAACAGCTGATTGCCCCGGTAATTGGTAAATCGACCGTTAGATGGCACATCAGGCTAATGAAAATGTAAAAAATACGCGGGAATGAAATTACTAGGTCGGCACGCCCCTTTTTTGACGCTTCTGATTGCCCGCTGGACTGTCTCCTGATTAATTCGACGCCATATTGACTTCTGACCGGCGGGAAACCAACACAGATCGCAACTTGGATCCCGTTGGTCAAAATATTATGTTTTTACTCTCTTTAATTATTTTTTGGGGACTTCAATAACAACGAAAATTAGTTTTAAATTGCCTTTAGTAAAGAAATAAAATTTCTAGACAATTTTTAGTCCTCAACAAAGGCTCTTAGACTGAAACCCATTTGATTTTTCAATCTCCAAATTTATTTACAGCAAAATAAATTGAAGTTCATGAATACGAGCGCGTTGGCCGAGCGTGGCGTGAGCTCTCGGATGAGCGGATTGTGTCCATTATAGGCACTCGCGAGAGTAATTTGCCTGCCTCTCTCGCTGATGCAGCAGCAGCTCGCGTCGGAGTGCGTCAATCTCTCTCTCTCTCTCTCTTGCTTGCTTCTCTCGCGAGCGCTAACAATCACTTAAAACAGAGCTGTCATGTAGTCTGGCGCGCTTTGTCTCGTCGCCGGAGATAAACAAACGATTGATTGCTCCTGCCTGCCGCCTGCTTCCTGCAAAAAGCTTCTCCGCCGCCCGCCCGCACGCAAGTCTGCGGAAAAAAATAAATATATGCCCATTTCGTGGTCGACGGCTAAAAGCAGATCAAACGGCCACATTTGAATAGCCCTGATGTGTTTTTAAAAACCGTTGATGGGCGTAAAAACGCGATAAATCGTTGAATGTTTTAAATAAAACCGCTCTTTCCTATAGATTCGTGACTATTAATTCTCTAAAAGTGGCGCTGCGATCGCCTAACTATACCTGATGGAACCAATCGGGATCCGGATTGCGATTTGTGTTGATTCCCGCCTGTCAGAAGTCAATATGGCGTCGAAATAATGGAGGCCAATCAGGAGACAGTCCAGCGGCCAATCAGAAGCGTTAAAAAGGGGGCGTGCCGGCGTAATAATTTCATTCCCGCGTATTTCGTTACATTTCCGTTAGCCTGATGTGCCATCTAACGGTCGATTCGCCAATTACCGGGCTAATGAGCTGTTACTAAAGAAATAACAACAAAAATATTAATTGTGCTCAAGGCATTTTCATGATAAATATTCCAAGCGACTTTCCCGCTGTGAATCAAGCCCCTGGTGGGTGTAAAATAAACAAAAACAATTAATTTCCAAACAAAAATCACGTGTCTTGTCTGGAACAATAAGCCAGAGTGGATAAATCTGTCGCGTGCGTGGCCCAGCAGTGTGTGTATATGTGTGCGTCTCTGGGCCGACGAGGGGATGATGTTCTACTCGCAGGGGGCGGCCAGGGGTGTGTGTTTGCATTATGAATCCCAATGACGTCACGCAAATCCCCTGCAAGGTGCGAAGTTTGCCGCTCTCGCTCGGCGCGTATGCCACACACATCGCGGCGATATTTCACAGATCACCTTGCATTAGCGCCTCGCCACCCCCGCTCCACCCCCACCCGCCAGCTCGCGCTCTCTCTCGGGCCATTTGTTTTAAACGCGGCCGCTCCGTAATCAACACAACGAACGAACGAGCGAACGAACGAACGTCTTCCGCTCTGCAGCGAGATGCACTAGAAGGGAAGCCAGTTCCCAAATCCTGGATAAAGGTTAATGCACTCGCACTCGACGCTTATATTATGCATTCCGTGTAAATTTCCAATGCAAACAGGGGTTGAAATGCCCTCCACAAACTGGAGACCTTTTAAGGAGACTTATAAGTTGCCAAATGCTTTATTTTTCCTTTCATTTAAGAACCATAAAGCGATATAAATGCCTCGTGCATAATTATTGCCAGTTGATTGCTTTTGGTCTCTACTTGCTGGGCTACAGAGTTTTAATTTCGTCTAACTCCAGTGTATTAATTAATATAGAGACCTTAAAAAGTGACAAAAGCGTCGATAGGCAACGCGCGTGGCAGAAGTGACCAACAAATTGCCTATTTGAATGCGTTTAAATCGCTAACCATTCAGCTGCAAATGAGTGGAATACCAATATTTCGCACTCTAATTACAGCTAAAGAGTTTTTAAATCGATTTTTAATCACAGAAACGCATTAAAAGATGAATTAAATGCAATTAAAAACGCGCAAATCGGAAAATGCAGCAAGAATTCTTTGATAAAAAAATTCATAACGCTGATTGGCTGGAGGCCGTGGTTGCCTAGCAACAGCAGTGTTTAGTGTTGTTAATTCCGCGTTTTTTTTTTCAAATGCCTTTGGTAAATCGCTTTTCATTCTGCTTCTGATGAGCAGAAACCCGATTTATTGGTCTCTAATTACAGGTTAAGAGTTTTTCTATCAATTTTCAATCGCAGAAACGCATTGAAACTTGATTTAAAATGCGTAAATCGAAAAAAGGAGCAGGAATTCTTTGCTTACAACAAGTGTCCGTCGTTGCTAGGCAACCGCGGACGCTGCTGACTAGCCAATGAGCGTTGAGAATTTTTTGAGTAAAGAATTCTTGCTGTATTCTCCGATTTCCGTGTTATAAATCGGATTAAATCGACTTTATAATGGGTTTATGGGATTTTTAATCGATGAAACGACTCTTAAGCTGCGAGTAGAGACCGAATAATCGGTTTTCTGCTCATTAAAAGCAGAATTATGAGCGATATACCAGAGGTATTTCAATAAACAACGCGCAATGCACAACTAACGTGAGCTGTTGCTAGGCAACCACGGACATGCGCGTTGCGTCAAGCCAATCAGCATTGAGGAACTTTTTGAACAGAGAATTCTTGCTGTTTTCTCCAATTTGCGCCTTTTAAATAGGTTTAAATCGACTTTAAATGTGTTTCTGCACGGTTATGAATTGATAGGTTCGCGCTTTAGCGGGTTTCTGCTAATCAAAAGCAGAATATTAAGCGATTTACCAGAGGAATTTGACATATACATATGTGGTTCCTATAGGAAAGAAAAAATGGCGTCCGCTTAATTGTCTGTCTTTAACTTAAACTGATCAGAACGCAATGATTGGAATTTTTACGCCACGTCTTAGAAATAAAAACCATGGCTTCCAGTTAAGAATTTTTTTCCAAATTCACTCCCATACATCCGCAATGGCCATTTTGTAATATGCAAATCGTTTTCTAACTGACGGGTGACAACTTAAAATAAAATCATGCCTATTTCCGCGTTCTCCATTATTATACATACGATGATAAATTTTAATGACTTAGCGTAATCCGAAAGCCAGAAGATAAATTCGTGGCTTCGTGTTAGAGAGCTGTCGGCGCGGCGCCGGCGGACGAGCGGGCGGTCGGAGTAATGCTCGTAAAGTGTGCATTGCACATGCGGAGCTACCCTCGAGTGCAGCATTGCGAAATGCACTTAACCGCGAGAGCAGCCAGCCATCCAGCCAGCGACGTGCTCATACACATAATCCATTTTACTGCTTTTAAGTGGCGACAAAATGCGCGGCAGGCAATCAAATTTGCAATTAGAAAATATACACCTCTAGCACCTGATTTTCGAGTTAATCCGGCGTTTCAGGAAAATTTGAGCCAAACAGCCTCCAGAAAAGAGGATTACTTTATTGAAGAGAGATTATTCTGTCTATTTCCAGCCCCAGATTATTGTGTAAATCATTTTCTCTGCGAGGAAAATGAGAAAATCGGATTTGTCTGGTGGGTGGATACATGTTTGTGAGGAAATTCAAATATCAGGCTGCCTGAATTTTAGACGATCGGAATTTTCTGAAGCTTACAATCGTCATGGGAACATCGTATTAGTATTAGTTCTCGTAATATGAAGTTTTAAGCCGAAATGGAAAAAATATATTTTAACATTTCTACAAATAACGGACATTTTGAAGAATGAGTGATTAAAAAAACTATTTTAGACGAAAAGAATTTAGTGTTAAACCCTTTTTCTCGCGTTGGATACAAATCCTTATTTTTAATAACGTAAATGCTTAATTTAAAATTCAGGCCATGCATTGTTATGTTGCATTTTACATTTCTGATTAGAAATGAGGAAGGAAATTAATACGAAATGAATTTAGAAACAATGAAAACGACTGTTTTCATGAGAAACTCAATTTTAAATAATTGTAAAGAGCAGCTTTACAAGTCAACAATTAATATAACGTTAATAATAAGTTCATTGTTTGTGAAATTAAGCAACAGTTCAACTCTACAATTTGGTGGATTCATGAAATCAGGACCGAGCAACAGGATAATTCCAGATTTTACCAGAAAATTGTGTTTCCGAAAAAAGTGGGAAATTTGAAGGCCCTGAAATTAAAGCTGAAGACCTAATTCTTAATTCAGCACATGCCGATTTGACCATAAATTTAGATTTATTTCAAAAGCTTTGCTTTAACTCTAGCAGATTGTAAAATTTCATGGGATTTTTTTGAAAAATTAATTCACCAGTTGCATAAACCGTAAGTGTTCAAAGCCGCCAACAGATGGCGCCACCGTAGACTTTCGCTTTTAAGGCACTTCCGCTGCGATTTCAGACTCAATCTAGCTACTGTGCACTCTTCAATTAATTTGCTAATTTTTGACGTGCTGAAAACCAAAATCGGTTCAGCCAATCGCCATAGAATCGTGAAAAACTATTTTTTGAAATAAAAAAATATTTTCCAACGTTTCTACGGCGAATGGCTGAACCGATTTTGGTTTTCAGCACGTCAAAAAAAGCAAATTAATTATAAAAAAGCAAAATAGCTAGATTGAGTCTGAAATCGCAGCGGAAATGCCTTAAAACCGCTTAAAACAAATTTTTTTAAGAAAGTGTATGGTTGCGCCATCTGTTGGCGGCTTCAATAACTAAGGGTTTATGCAACTGGTCAGGATTTTTCATTTGTTTTCGATCCAATCCCATCACGCTCTATCAAATTCCCTTCTGGTGAAATAAACAACCATTTTTCCAAATATTTCGATAGTATTTTAAACAGGATATTTTACAAGCTCTATACTTTAAAAATGTTTTATCCTATTTTCTAGATAAATAAAAGTATCCGGTCCCATCACTCCCAAAAATGGACCTTTAGAACCGATCCTCCGCGAACAAACAAACGAAATTGAAAATTTGCATGTTCGGCTCGGCTCAAAGGGCCGGCAGCTAAAGGCTGGGGCTGCGCTGCGTTATTTTATCGACTCTTGCTTGATGTCCGCGTGCAAAAGCAACACAGCACACTCTTTAATCTGCATAACTGTTGGGTTCGCCCAATTTGCATAGCTTGTGCAACAACAAAGAAACGAATAAACAAATGCACACACAAAGCGCCCGGGCAAAATCTGCATACAAATCGGCCGCCGATAAAAACAAACAAAAAATCGGCTCCGAAAATGGATTTAAACGCGCCTCTTGAAGCGCAGGGTCCAGTTGGACGCGTTCCAATTCGTGGCGTGCCCGCAAACGCGAATGAATCAACTTTTTTCTCTCGCAAATGAGCTTTGTAGACATTACAAACATGCAATAGTCATTTTCGCTCTATCTGTTCCTTAATAACATTTGCTTCCGATGGTTTTCTTCTTCTTCTTGCGCGCGATTCCAGGTCAACTCCGCGTATTAATACGCCAAAAGCGTTATTCCAGAACAAATGCGAGGTAAATTTATATTATTTCTATTTAATGGCAGCTTTTAACGTTTTCTTTCTGCATCCATGACTAAATTTCTTAGGTTTTTAATATTTTTAAAGATGAAAATAGAAATTTTTGACTAAATTGGACTTTTTAGAGGTAGTTAATCATTTTTCTCGAGCTTCCCTTTAAAAGTTAGAGGTTTTAAAGGGGTTTTGCAAGGAGAAAACTAAAGAAAAATCGGCGAAATTTCCGGAGAATTTTAATTTAAATCAGATTTCACCAGAGTTGCGAGCAGTACAGTTGTGAAGGCACCGAATAAATCGAAAAAATACTTATTTTAATTCGAATTTTTCCACCATTCAATTCAGATTGTGTTCTCTTTAAATTTTAATTTGTCAAAGTTCTTAAATTTAATATTGTTGTTGAGAATTTTATTATGATTTAAATTCTATTTAAAGTCCTTATTCTGTTAGTCATAATCGACAAGAGACTTAAACTGATTAAAAGAAGAATTATTCAAGATCTCCGCGAGATTATTTTCACCCCCTGCCCAAAAAATATCTTCATCTCTAACTTCTCCCTTTAATTTTACGTTTTTTACCACTTTGATGTTGTAGATTTTTATAAAAATTAGGAAAATTAGTCCCCGGCTGGCCTGATTAATTTATAATTTTATTTAAATAGTTAGAAAAAAGTTTAATCAACTGTCGGGATTCGAGGAGTAAAAATCTGCAATTAAATCATGGTCTGTTTTGAGGTTTATAATTTAACTATGCCCTCATTTTATTGCAAAACAGAGCCGAAATTATCTTTTTAACCATCTTATCTCCAAATAAATTAATTTTTAATCTTTCTTTTAAAATTTGCATCGAAAAAAAATAAAAATATTTACAATTTTCTTCAAAATTGAATTGTTTTTTATTCTATATCTTCAAATTTTGCTTCTGCTGAAATAATTTACTTTTATTTCACCTCCAAATTGTTTTGGACAGTAGATTTTGTAGCTTAATTAATTTTGGAAATTTTTTAAAGGCGGAGAAAAATGTTTTAAATGATTTCCCTTATATTTTAAGAACAGATCTCCTTTAAATAGTGACTTTTAATTTTTTCCTGTACGGATTTTAAATCATTTAAATGTTTTTGGTCTAGAATATTAGGTTATTCCATGCACCAAATTGAAAATAAAACATTTTTAAAAATAAAAATCATGTCTTCCCACTCACGAAAATAGAGAACGCTTTAAATCCAGGTTTTTCTAACCCTGAACAATTTAAATTTTGGTCTTAGGGAGCGTTCAAGACGCTTTAAAAATATCAAAATTGATGGAAAGTCCAGAAAATTTCAGAAAAAAATCAATTTTGGTTCCAAATTGTTTTTAACAGCAAAATTTCACATTTATCTCCCTTTTTAAATAATAAAAATCAACTGAATAAAATTTCTTAGCACCAAACGCATTTCTGTATTCGAGTTGTAAAATTTTCTAAGTCTTTTTGAGGATCAAAAACTTCAAAACATTGCAAGAAATCGTTTTTCTAGAGATTTTTAAACGAAATTTAATTTTTCGTAACAGATTTTCTCATAAAATAAATATTATTTTATTTTTTAACATTTTTTCCAGGAGTCCTATCCACTTTAAAACATTTTTTCGTCGACAAAAACAATTTGCCAGCCTGTTAATTGTTAAAATTCAAGCGTGTACTCACGTCTGGTCATGTTGGCGCCGCGCTTGAAGTGCGAGCACACCTTCCAGAAGCCGATCTTGAAGGTGGCGGCGACTGTGGCGTCCGAGTTGGGCATCCGCACCGGCTCGTGCGTGTAAATCCACACGTTGGTGAGCACGGCGAGGGCCATAACGGCGGTGGCCGCGACGCCCAGCAGCACGCTCAGCCGGGACAGCTGCGCGCCGGATCGCCTCGGCCGCGGACACATGCTCACATTCCACGCGAACCCCACGAGATCGAGATCGAGAGACGCACCGACCCACCGAATGAACAGCAGCAACGCACAGCTCGGCTCGTGGCCGCCGACCGACTGACTGCCCTGACTGCCGCCGCCGCCGCTGCCGCCTCCGAGCCGGCGCACTCCCGCAGCCGCCCCCGACACACGCGAGTGCCCAGGCTCCCTGCTCCATACAGCGACTGCAGCTCCGCCGAACGGCTACATCTGGGGTTTTGCTCCACAGAGAGATAAAGGGAAAAGTTTATTTCGTAGAAATTTAATTTTTGTATGTACATTTATAAATGTTTCACATTTGCTGTTAAATTTTCCGCTTGGTTTTTAAAAGGTTAGACCTGTTATAGCCTTCTATAAACAATTTTTCGTTGTAATAAGAGAATCAATTTGTTAAATAATTACAATATTAGAACTGTTAAAAATAAAAATCAAATTAAAAAATTTAGAAAAATAAATTTAATATTAAAAAATTAAAATAATTTAACTTAACGTGACTTTGGAGGTTGATTGGATGGAATTTTTTAATTTCTTGTTAATGTGTGATGAAATTCCGGGTTTGAATCTCAGGAATGGGGGCGTTTCCTATTTTTTCGGTGTCTCAAAAATCCCCGAATATCAAATTCTAAACTGTAACTCTTGACTGCGTTGAGATATCACCCTGCAATTTTCACTTTCCAACCTAGTTTTCGATTCTGAGCAACTTTTCAATTTACAAGAACTTCGCAGGTCGAAGGTCAAGGTCACCTTTTGTGACCTTTTTCAGAAAATTCAAAATTAAGGGATGATAGACCACTCAGATTTTTTCGGGGTTCAGGGCTGAAATGTAGCCCGTGAAATTCTGCACAAGCACACCAAGTTTCAAAAGTGCAATTATGATAGGTTTGCTGCAATTCTCATTTAAAGTTTTAAAAACCTGCTCAGTCGCGCATGCGCAGTTCGCCTCTCGTTCATCAAGTGTATTTTTCGCATTTAATTTGCTTAGAAACACCAAGAGGGCCTAGGATAGACCTAGGAAGGTCGATAGCAATCTTCAGGGTCGGTACCTGACGGGACCCTGAGATTTAAAATTTCAAAAATTTCCAATTTCATCGAACTTGGTGTCTTTTTATAGGTTTTCACCACTTTAAAGCTCAAATAAAATGCCAAAACTGCCGAATGACAATCCTGGAACTGGTTATTGAAGTAATTATGGTAGCCATTAATTTTTACGTGATACTAAAAATGGTTAAAATTTTAAATCTTTAGTTTATGAAAAGTTCCTGATGTTTTGAATGAGAAAAATTGAATAAATCTATTTTTTAACTTCTGGTTTTTGGGCATCTTCTATTTTTTAAAGGAAAATTCTAAAAAATTGTAATCCTGAAGCCTATATATATTTTTAATATTATTTTAAATCGATTTTATAAAATTATCATCTCGTTTAAATTGCGGTCTGTCTGTCCTCTTAGTTTTCGAGTAGTTGGCTAATTATTTATTAATCAGGCGAGCTGCGTCACTTCTCCTACTTGCGTCCAAAAAAGTTGAAACGGAGCGCCGCCTGCTGCTGCGTGCTTGCTGAATGACGAAAAGTTGGCGCTGGGGTTATCTCTCGTCGAGCTCATTTGGCGCAGAGACATGAGAAATATGTATAAGTGCGCTCCTCAATAACGAGCCGAAAGCAGAAAGAGAGACAGCAGAGCAAACACAGACCGACTTGTTTGCCTCGTCTGCGCTTTCGATAAATATACAACTTTTGCGCAGATAGACGGCCTAATTATTTCCGAGTGCATAATGAGGAGCGTCCGATTCTGACTTGGAGAGCAAAACTTCTTTCCCCGAGGCCTCTCTTACATTATTTGCCATGTAAAAAACAGGGTCGGAAATCTCAAGTATGGAATTCTGAATAATCGTTTTGATTGAAATGTCATATATTAATTAAAGACCGTCTTTGATGAAGTTTCTGAGCACACCAATCGATTCCTGAGGGTCGAATTAGTGAAAGTGGATTTTTTCCGACCAAAAAGTGCAGCGCGACGTGCGAACTTTTTTCCCGCCAAAACAATATGAACTGCGCATGCGTCAGAGCTGGCTGGATCTGACGAAGAAGTCATTCGTACAGACGGTCTCTCTGCAAGTGCTCAAACCAGCTCTCACGCATGCGCAGCTCTCGCATTTACGTTCAAATTGTTTTGGCGGGAAAAAACGTTCGCACGTCGCGCTTCCCTTTTCGGTCGGACAAAATATCAACTTTACCTAATTCAACCCTCAGGAATCGTTTGGTGAGCTCAGAAACTTCGTCAAAGACGATCTTGAGCAAGTAAGAGCAAAAATTTAGAAATAAATCGTGCTTTTAGAACAAAGAGACTTTAATTTTCTTCACCTTTTTTTAATTTTTCAAGTAAAAGGACAAAAAATCAATTTTTCACGCATTTTCTCTATATTTAGAAAAAATTAATACATATTTATGATGACCTCGATCGATTTAGATTGTGTTTCTATGAGAAAGACGCGTAAGGCGAGAGAAGCGAGTGAAATATACAGAGATTTAATAGCTTTGCCCCAGCTGGCACGCAAACAACATACATTCATGCGAGTAGACGCCTGCCGGAGGGCTTAGTTTGCATCAGTTGGCCGACATTGAAAGGCGGATGCTCTCATCTCTCTGATTATCATAATCACCGCAATGGGGCTGGGAACTCCAGCACAAAAGACCTTATTTTATTCTTCTAAGCCAATTATTTTCTGGTTATCACAATAAAATTAAGAAAAACGACAAATTTTACGATTTTCCCGCGCTTTTAGGCACGTTCAATGCCTTCTTTTTTATTTCCTGGGAAACCACGCCCCTATTTAAAAACTCCCGCTTGTTCCCTCTCTTCCATAGTGATCGCTGTTCAATTTCAGTTGACAAAAACAAACTGATTATTTCACCAAAAATGATGACTTTCGATTTTAAAACACTTCCGCTGAGATTAAAGACTCATTCTGCTCTAAAAATGATTTCTTTTGTGGTGTTAAAACAAAAATCAGTCCAGCCAACCACCGTAGAAACATTGGGAAAGCTTTTTTTAATTCAAAATATTGTTTTTCTCGTTTCTACGGTGGTTTGTCTATTTAAAATCTATTTTTTTGAAATATAAAGTCTTTTACAACGTTTCTACGGCAAATAGCTGACTGATTTTGGTTTTCAGCACGTCAAAAGAAAGAATTTTAAGTGAGGAATGCACAAAAGCAGGATTGAGTCTGAAATCGCAGCGGAAGTGCCTTAAAATTAAATTTATAACTTAGGTATACGGTGGCGCCATCTTTTGGCGGCTTCGAACACTAAGAGCCTATGCAACTGGTTAATTCTACTTTAAAGCTATTTTTCCAAGCTTAATTATATATATTTGGATTGAAAATGTGATAGTTTCGCCACAATTCTAATTTTATAATTATTTTAAATTTATTTTCCTATTTTAATTTGATTAAATTTAATTTTTAGTTCCATATTCCGAGAAATCAGTTTTTGAAGAATGAAAATAAACAGGTTAATAATTTTTATTCCAATAAAAAATTAATTTCTGTCGAAATATTTCAAAAAATCATCAAAATTTGAAAATTGCTCCTTTTTTGTCCCTCAGGTAATTGAATTTGCACGTAAAAGAGCCATCATTTTGGCCTCTGCTCTTATTCTGACGGGTCATCCAGCTGGATTTCCGTGCCCGCGTGTGCCGCCCCGACGCCGACAGCGAAACAAACGCTGCATGGCTGCTCGACGGCAATCTCGATAATTGCATCTCCGGCCGAGCCGCCGCACACACACACACACACTCACACACGGGGCTGCATCAAAACTCGGGCGCGTGCTTTATTATTATGATTATTATTCGCGGTACGTGCAAGTGCAGTTCAAATACTCTCGGGATAATTGCACATGTTTGCCGCGACTTTCGCCCGCCGTGCATGCATTAATTACGCCGCCGTCGGCCGAAACTAATTAATTAATTAATTTATATATATAGTTATGTATCGCGTCGCGTCGCGGCCTGTGGGAGGCGGTAAATCGCGCAAATCGAATCTGCGCCGCCGGATGCAATCACCGTGCTCTGCGCTTCCGCTCCATGAATCAATCTGTAATTGCACTACAATGACGCCTTTTCATCCACCTTTCTCTCTCTCTGCATAATCACTAATCACACCTTTCAATTACGCGCCGATTGAAACAAATCGCGTTGCACCACTTTTATATAAAGGGCAGAAAGATTATGCTTAAAAAGGATAAATGGGGCGACAATTTGTTCTACAATATTCGCAATAATAATAAAAGGACCTTTTGCTACAGGAATAATTCAAATTCCATCCAAAATTTCCAGCGCTTGATCACAATTTCTTGGCAGGTTTCGATTCTTCTTGTACAGATCTGTGAAACATTTTAGGGAAACTCTTTACTGCGAAATAAAATAGAATTTCATGTGAGGAGACAGTTAAAAATCATGTTAACTTTTCAGCAGCCACTTTTCTAAAAAATACAAAATGCCTATTTAAGTAATTTTGGTTTCAATTCAATCCTAAGGGATGATTTTAAACTCTTTAAACTATGCAGACCCTTTTTTTAAATTGGTATAAATCGCACTCGAGTAAAAATTAAGGAGTTGTTTTTCATCAACCATTTTTGGCGCCAACAGCATTTAAAATGGTTGAGTCTTTCACAGACCTGAGAGAGAGGCGCTTCGATCACTCCATCTGTCGTCTGGAACCTTCCACCTTGCACCGCTCAGTCTATTTCAGGTTGTCTGTCTGATATGTCGTTGCAAAAGACGTTGTGCTTGATCTGCGAGTGTCCGACGGCGGACGGCGCTGTCCCCGCTGTCCACGTGGACAAGGAGAAACTGCAGACTTGGTTTCTCAACGTCTGCGAATACGAGATGGCCGAGGAAGTCGAGGACGAGGACAAAATTTGCTACTTTTGCCTCTGGGACGCCGAGTGAGTTCAAAAGAATTTAGGAATTCTTCCATTTTTATTTCAGGAATTTATTTGAAGGTTTCTCTGGAAATTCGATGAAATGGCGGACGAGGATTTGGTTTGGTGGCCTAGGAATTCAGATCATTTGGACGATGCGGCAAAGGAGCTGCGGAAATATTACTTTGGTAAGTGTAAAATCTTTTGATATTTATTTAAATGTTCATGACTGTTGTATCTTAGAAGGAAATGTGGAACAATGTTGGGTGCAGTTGGAAAAACTCGGTTTGCCTGAAACTAGAGACGAGGAAAACAGGAAAAGGCGATTGAAATGCATCTACTGCGGGAAAAGATATAAATATACTAGAGATTTGTCTCAACACATAAAAAAATGCACAAGGAAGCCATCAGATGTGAAAATCGCAATTGTGCTACTTATTTCCACACTCTTGAAGAAAAAGAAGAGCACAACAAGAATGTTCACGAGAAACCAAAGGAACGAGAAAGAATAAATTGCAGTTTTTGTGGAAAGGAATACAAGGGATCAACAAACTACAACCAACATGTTCGCCACGTTCACAAAGATTTTCCTGTGAAATGCTCTCAGTTTGGTTGCTTGTCATTCTTCAAAACAAAAATTGAAATGAAAATCCATTTTGATTTTACTCACGGGGAAGGAGACAAAGCAAAAAAGTTTAAATGCAATGATTGTGATTACAAGACAAGGAATAAATGTCATTTGGAACTGCACATAACTGGCATGCACTGGCCAAAATCGATCAAGTGTAAAATTTGTGAAAAATTGTTCTCAACCGATGTACACCTAAGAGTTCATGTAAGAATTTTCCACAATTTCAAGGTTTGTAAATTTTGCAAATTGGCATTGACTGTTAAAAGAATACAAAGTAATCACTTGAAAATCATTACGTGTTGTCGCTGCAACAACAAATTCCATTGTTCTGGATTGTACCAATCGCACTTGAAATCTTGCAGGAAAACACGGTTTATTTGTGACATGTGCTCGAATTCTTACAACAAAAAATCTCGATTGATTTCCCACATGAGATTGAAGCACATCCGGTGAGTGATGAAAGCCGAATTGCGAAGATAAATATCTGGTTTAAAATTCTTTCTTTTGTATATGCATGTCGAAAGTATAAATTCTTGAAATAAAATTACTGTTTGGAAGAGGAAATAACGAGAATTCTTTTCCTCTTTACTCTCACAAACCTACTTAGTTTAGTTACAGGTAAACATAATATTTTTAGCAGAATAAATTTTCATCCTTTGTGGAAAATCAATGGACTAAAAAACGCCACTAAACGTTAATATTTATACAACGCCATTTAAAAGCATGGGATTGACGGAGAAGCACTTCTCGGTGATGAATTTGGCAAAAGTGGAGCTGGGAAAGGCGGACGGGCGTCACTTTTAATTATCATTATGCTCGGCTGTGAGCGAAAAATCCCGCATAATGAATATTTGCTGGCCAAAAAAGCGCAGTTTTTAAGACCGAGGGGAGGCCCAGCGGCGGGCGGCGCATCCAAGAAAACAATGAATAATGAATGAGGAGAGACTGTAAAAATGCTCTCTCTCTCTCTCTCGCAGTGTATTAGCGAGCCAGGCTAGCTCTTCTCGATAAATCAATGTCTCCCTCGGCTGCGCTTCTTCGCCGGCCGCCGAATCAACGCCATGCATCATAAATAAGGAAGAAAATTTTTTTCTTTCTCTCTCGTCTCGTGGCATTCTTTTATATTATCTTGTGTTTGCTGAGATAAATATCGTGCTCAAAGTTTAATAATAGATAAATCATTGCCGGGGAACTCGTGTTTTTCTCAACTTTGTTGTGTTTACAGAGCGGCAAAATTGGGAACTGTATATTTTTGTTATAATAATGTTTTGTTGATGCTGTATATAGATAAAAAAAATAATAGAGCATATTGACAATGTTTGAAAAATTGCCAATAAAATGCTATATTTGAAGCAATTCTTTAAGAGAAGAAAAAATTTAAGGAATTTTTATTTTGAAACAATAAACAAATTAAAGGAATATTTTTACTTATGGGCACTGTAAAACTTCTCTTGCCTTGAACAGTAGGATGTCCAGGATTTTGTACATTTTGACGAAAATTGAGCAAAGTCTGTACACAAAACATAAAAGCCATCATTATTTCTTCAAACCACACAATTTAAAAATCTTTGTGGAATTCACTCGTTGAAGGATGTTTGAAAGAATCAAAGGATAATTTGAGCACATCAGGGTGTTTCCTGAGCACCCTGATAGCTTTCAAAAGGTCAAATTCCTTATTTTCTTTAAGCTCTAGACTTGGCCGTGCCTAAACGGTGTGCGGATAATACAATTATTGGAACAGCTCCATGACATGACCGAACAAATCCGTGAAAGTAACCGATTTTCAGTTCCATCGTGAGACTGTTTGGCTCCGCATGGTTCCCACGTGGTCTGTTTGGCTCCACGTGGGTTCCACGTGGGTTCCACGTGGTCTTTTTGGCTCCACGTGGGTTCCACGTGGTTCCCACGTGGTCTTTTTGGCTCCACGTGGTCTTTTTGGCTCCACGTGGTCTCCACGTGGTTCCCACGTGGGATTGTTTGATTCCACGATGGAACCGTACAGTTCCTTCAAAAAGGATTCTTTCGGTTCCGATTAAAATCAACGCTACAGTTTTCGGTTCCGTGGAACCGAATTTTTCAGTCCGGGAATAACTTCATTAAAAATATAAAATGATTAAAAAGGAGGATTCGAATTTGAAAATTTTTGGCCGTTGGTGTCAAAAAAAATTAAAAAGAAAATCTTGAGAGTCAAGTGTCATTTAAAACAAGCAAATTTCTTGAAAGCGACAAAATTTGTTAAAATAGGAAAAAATTGAAACGAATATTTTATATTTAACTTTTATTCTACAAATTGGAGCGAGATATTGTTTTAAATCAATTTAAATATTTTATCAGGTTTGCTTTTGTTAATGAAAATATCGGGTGAATTATTAAATTACCAGAAAAAAGCCATTCGTGGGCCGTCGGGGGTTTCGCCGACAAAGAAGCTGTTCGGTGTTTCGCGACTGGCGCCACTTTATATCCAATAATTCTGTCATTGGCATGAGGGATGGTTTGCTTTATGATGACAGGCCGTCAGCGCTAATTCAGGTGCCGCGCAGCATATTGCGTCAGGCCGAGATTTATGGCGCGCGCCTATTGCGTTATAAATCTCAAGTCCGCCGCTCCCTTCCCTGTGATATTAATACACGCACGCACCCCTCCCCCTCGGCCGGGCCATGGGGCATTGTGCATTGTGCAACCCCTTTGAAGCGATCGGCTGCCAGCGCCTGATAAGCTGAACGGTCAAGCGCGCCGCAAATAACAGCCAGTAATTGCCGCGTTTCCACACACGAGTAATCACTGACTGTTATACACGCGCAGTAATTGCACTATTTATCTCCGCAATCTACGCCATTTCGATCAAACTCGGGTTATCGCGCTCAATCGAAAATTAATTTCAAGCGGTATTGAATTTTGTAAGCAGATTTTGTTCCTTTTATTCTATTTAATTTTGAAAAGTAGGAAAATAACAAATAAATTAAGTTAATTTTCAGGATTTTTATTTTATAAATTTTTTGCGAAAATGGTAAATTTGAGAAAAATTTGCTAAATACGAAAAAACTGGAAATTTAATCAGGTTTCTGAATTTAGGCAGCTTTTGACGCTACTATCATCTGGTGAATTTTAATCAGGCCAAACACAGACCCTTTACAAAAATCTGCAATTCACCAGTTTGCATAAGCCCTAAGTGTTCGAAGCCGCCAACAGATGGCGCCACCGTAGACTTTAGATTTTAAGGCATTTCCGCTGCGATTTCAGACTCAATCTAGCTACTGTGCATTCTTCAATTAATTTGCTATTTTTTGAAGTGCTGAAAACCAAAATCGGTTCAGCCAATCGCCGTAGAATCGTGAAAAACTATTTTTTGAAATGAAAAAAATATTTTCAAACGTTTCTACGGCGAATGGCTGAACCGATTTTGGTTTTCAGCACGTCAAAAAATAGCAAATTAATTAAAAAAAAGCAAAATAGCTAGATTGAGTCTGAAATCGCAGCGGAAAGGCCTTAAAACAGCTTAAAACAAAACTTTTAAGAAAGTCTGTGGTGCGCCATCTGTTGGCGGCTTCAATAACTAAGGGTTTATGCAACTGGTCAATTTTTTAAAAAATAAAAAATAAATTTAAAGAGTCAAAATTACTATTTTTTATCTTCTTACAAATAAATTTACATAATTTTTCTCACCCCGGAAGCAATTCCTTTGCTAAAAAATAAGGGCGTAACCGGTAAAATTAAAAAATTTGATTTTTGTGTAAATTAAAAATAAATTATTTTCCATGCAACATCATTTTTTTAAATTAAAAAATCACTTTAATAAGGTAAAGGTATTCTCTCAAGTGCAAAATATTGGTTTTTCTGTGCCTCTACATTTTTTAATAAAATAATAAAATTATTCCGTGACTAAATTAAATTTGCAGCTCCGATATTATTATTTTCCCGCTGCACTCGACTTTCCCAGCAGCAGCAGCAGCAATATCTATAAAATAAAATAAAAAGAAGCAGGCCGAGCGCAGCTGTACTTCTTGAGAGCAAAGTGGAAACGAGCGGCGCGCTCGCGTCACGACACACAACAATGGAAAAAACAAGGGACGCAAAGAGTGCGCGGCCTCTTTCCCGACCTGCACCACCACCACCACTAGCCGTTGCCGTCGCCGCCAACGCAGTGCATTTCATTATTTTACAGACTCGCAGCTGCACAGGGCCGTGACAAAATGAACATTTTTATTTATTTTGTTAAAATTATTTATTTTCGTGAATTTTGACCGCTCTTAATGTCTTTTTAAAGCTAGAAAATTTGATATTTAAACATTTAGTTCGTTAGAGGAGATCAAGAAGAGTCAAATGGTGTGAAATTTTTGTAATTTTGACCTTTATAAAGCTGAGATTTAGCGGTTGACAATATTGGCAAAAATCAAAAATTCTTAAAAATTAAAGAAAATTTTTTAAAAATTTACTTGTGTTTGAAAAATCCTGAAAATTACAGAAAATGACCCTTAAAAACCTTTGACCTTGATTAATGACCTTAAAGTTGTTTTCATTCAATCAGGCTTGACGAGAGGAATCCAAAGCACACCCAATTTTTATTTTTCAAAATAGACTTGCAGAAAATGAGAAAGTATTGAATTCAACATCAAATAATTTAAAAAATATTTATACCTATTGATTTTTGTCTGTGAACCGATCATTAAAATAATTTTCCTAGATGTATTTCAATGAAAGGCCCGCGGTTTAACCATATTTTATTTCATAATAAAGAGATTAAATATTTAAAAGTAATTATTAAAATAAAATAGGAAAAAATAATTTGACACGTCCCTGCGGGTGGCCTGGATTCGAGGCATAAATAAAATGAGTTTCTGCTATGCATGTATGAAAAGGGTTGTGTGTGCATGCAAATGCGCGCGGAGAGTAAAGTAATAATAAAAAAAGCTGGCGCTCATTGGCGCGGGCGTAGGCGTGCACCCTGTTTGTTATGCTTTATCTCTCATTTTCGCGTGACAAATGTCCGGCTTGCCTCTGCTGTATCTCTGCCGCCGCCGCCGCCGCCGTTGCTGCACCGGCCTCGCTGCATAATTCAACGCGCAGAGAGAAGAGAGAACTATATAGCTGCATCTCCGCAGTCTCTCGCGACCACTTTGCCCTGCGCCGCAGAAAAAATCTCTGCTTTCCAGTTTACACCCCCGACAAAGTAAAAAAATAAAATAAATAAATCGTCGTTTCTAGTACAAAAAAAAGCAATTTTCTCTGATGAATTTAAATTTTAAAAAGGTCAGTTCTAAAATTGTCTCAAAGTTGGCCAATTTAATATTTAAAAAATGTGTCTAAAATGATCTAAATTAAATTTCTAGCAATTTTGAACGTTAAAAAACTTCCTAAAATTTGATCTAATATCTAAAAAAAATTCCTGCATATCGAAGGAATCAGAAATTTTAATGTCCAAATTGTGCTATATTTCGACATTGTTGACACTTTGCACGCATAAATCTCGGGTACTAAGCATCTCAACAGCCCAAACTACCCACCGATAGACTCTTCTCAATCTTCACTAACCAGCCAGAGTGGTTTGGGGGTGCTCACCCCCATCCCCTTTGATCCCCATTGCTGCAATTTTGATACAAAGCGACCACCGTTCATGGCGCCGCGCTCACTGTAGCATCTTTAGAGGTGTATGGCAACTTAGGGGTGGAGGGAAAACACCCCTTAACTTTTTATTTACTCAGAACTATTTGAGAAGAGTCCAACGGTGGCTAGTTCTTGAATTTGAGATGCTTAGAACCCGAGATATAAAGTTGCAAAGTTTCAAAAAACGCGAAACAAATGCAATTTTTTTAATTTTTTGTGATTTTTGCAAATCCTAATCTCGGGTTTGAACCATCAAAAATACAAAAACTACCCACCGTTAGACTCGTCTCAACCTTTTTTGAGCAGCTAAAGGGTTTAGGGGGTGCATAAATCCACCCCTTTTCATCCCCATTGCTGCAATTTTGATGATAAGGGATTGCCGTTCCGGCGCCGAGCTCACTGTCGCATCTTTAAAGGTACATGGCAACTTAGGGGTTGAGAGAAAACACCCCTTAACCTTTTAGCTACTCAGAATTAAATGAGATGTGTCCAACGGTGGGTAAATTTTGCAATTGAGATGCTTAGAACCCGAGATGTAGAGGTGCAAAATATTGAAAAAAACGAATTAATGTCAATTTTTTCACTTTTTGTGATTTTTGCAACCCCTAATCTCGGGGTTTAACCATCATAATTGCAAAAACTACCCCTCTTTAGACTCATCTCAACCTTTTCTGAGTAGCTAGAGGGTTTAGGGGGTGCATAAACCCACCCCCTTTCATCCCCATTGCTGCAATTTTGATAATAAGCGACTGCCGTTCCTGGCGCCGAGCGCACTGTCGCATCTTTAAAGGTACATGGCAACTTAGGGGTGGAGGGAAAACACCACTTAACCTATTAGTTAATCAGAACTAATCAAGGGGAGTCCAACAGTGGGTAGTTTTTGCAAATGAGATGATTAGAACCCGAAATATAGAGTGGCAAAGTTCTAAAAAATGCGGGGGAAAAGCAATTTTTTACTTTTTGTGATTTTTGCAACTCTAATTCTCAGTTTTTAACTATGATAAATGCAAAAACTACCCTTCAGTAACTTCATCTCAACCTCCTCTAATGCACATAAGGGTTTTTAACGTGAAGATTTATTGTGTTTTAATAATTTTGAGCCTTAAAAATCAAGAAAAAACGTAATTTTGTCCCCTGTAGCAATCCGTTCACGCAAGCGGCGTCCCTTTTACCTGCGCAAAAGTAGTGTGAGCCGATCCTGTAATATTTATGTAAGAGCCATATCAATTTCGCCGATTTTAAGTCATTTTTCTATTATTTTCTTTGCCACGATCATTTCCGAGCAGTGCCCGACTCAGTATTAAATGTTATAAAATGAAATTTCTCTAAAATTTAATTTATCTCCTCGGTTGAAGCGTCGCAAAACCAATTTGCACTGAGTTTAATTAAACATTACTAATTAAAATCCAGAAGTTAGGCAATCAGACGACAGTCGTGCCGCGCAGATTGCATAACTTCGGCAAAATAAACAAGCCGCGCGCGCGTGTGTGTGTGTGCGACACTTGAATTTCTCTTTCTAGCACTCCCTTTCGAGATGTTGAGAAATCCTGTATGTATTAAATTTGCGACGTGACCTTCGAGAATGAGGAAATGTCGAGAATATAAGGCAGGCACCTTTGAAATTCCGATATTGCTCGTCTTTTCAGCAGCCGAAACACATTTCGCAGCCAATAAAACGTCCAATTTCCAATGACGATCGGGCGCCCGCTAAAAGGGTTTTCTATTTTAAATTCCTGTGAAAGTTCGTTAATTAAGATGAACGCTTTAATTATTCCATTCAGCTACACCTTTTTTATTTAAAATTTAAATTAATTTACCCAGTAAAATTTAGTGTATAAATTTTTTGTGTGTATTCAATGAAGCAAACTGTTGCAATCAACAAATTTATCACCTTTTATTTCTTAAATATGAAATTAAATAAAACATCAAATCCCTAATATAATAATTAATTTTAAAAATGTTTAAAATTTTTGTGTTAAAGTTGCTCAGAATAATAAAACCTGGAATTGGTGCAGAAGTTTGGCTGCTGATGGATTTTGAGGTGTATTGTCGGGCAAAAGTCGTGCGAAGCCGTAAAAATAAGTGTGAATGCATTTCGCGTTTATTCCACTTGAGTGTGTATTGCATTTATCGCCGGGTACGGTGTGTCCGCCGGGAATTTCAATTGCGGCGGCCGGCGTCGTTTCGGCGCCGAGTAATTTCGCTCGCTCTCTCTCTCCCGCGAGCGAGCGAGCGAGAGAGAGAGCGAGCGCGTCCTCCCTTCCAAATGTATCCTATTGTGCGCGCAATGATGGCCAACGCGTTCAGAAGGAGATGCGGCACTGAAAATATCGACACACAAAATTATTTGAATTTTTTTAAATGTTTCAAGCATAAAAAATGTTATTAATTTGTTTCCTGGATATTTTTATCAAATAAAAAATGCGAATTAATGTTAATTTTTTCATTTTATGTGATTTTTGCACTTCCAAATCTCGGGTTCTAACGATCAGAATTTCAAAAACTACCCACCGTTGGACTCTTCTCAACCTCCACTAACCAGCCAGAGTGGTTTGGGGGTTCTCACCCCCATCCCCTTTGATCCCCATTGCTGCAATTTTGATAATAAGCGACCACCGTTCCTGGCGCCGCGCTCTATGTTGCATCTTTCAAGCTGTATGGCAACTTAGGGGTGAAAGGAAAACACCCTTTAACCATTTAGTTACTCAGAACTGGTTAAAATGAGTCCAACGGTGGGTATTTTTTGCAAATGAGATGATTAGAACCCGAAATATAGAGTTGCAAAAATCTAAAAAAATGCGGGGAAAAAAGCAATTTTTCACTTTTTGTGATTTTTGCAACTCTAAATCTCGGTTTTTAAATATCGCAAATGCAAAAACTACCCTTCAGTAACTTCATCTGAACCTCCTCTAATGCACAGAAGGGTTTTTGATGCGATAATTTATTGTGTTTTAATAATTTTGAGCCTTAAAAATCAAGAAAATGCGAATTAATATATCAAATAAAATTATATTTTTTTAACTTGTGACCATTTTTAAAAGAAATTAAACTAATTTCTAATTCAGGATATTAATTTTTTGACTTGATTTAGGTTCGATATTTAGATAAAATAACTTAACAATATTTGAAACTGACGTAATTAATTTAAACTGGAACCTCCTTTAACTAGTAATCATCAAGTGACTGTTAAAAAAATTGTTTTCAGTGTTTTTTAGTTAAAAGCTGGAAAAAAATCATTAAAAATATTATTATTTTAAATTTAACTCCAGAGTCAATATTGAAATAAAATAAAATAGGGTATTTTTTTTCAAATTAAACGCTAAATGGGGATTTTTTCTCTTTAATCTTTATCAAATAATGTAACAAATCTCATTATTATGTTAAAAACCTGTCTCTGACGAAGTTTCTGAGCACACCAATCGATTCCTGAGGGTCGAATTAGTTTAAATGGATATTTTTCGCGGCCAAAAAGTCCTAAACAACGTGCGAACGTTTTTCCCGCCAAAACAATATGAACGTATTTCCGAGAACTGCGCATGCGTCAGAGCTGGTTGGATCTGCCAAAGAAGTCATTCGAACAGGCGGTCTCTCTGCAAGTGCTCAAACCAGCTTTGACGCATGCGCAGTTCTCGGAAATACGTTCATATTGTTTTGGCGGGAAAAAACGTTCGCACGTCGTTTAGGACTTTTTGGCCGCGAAAAATATCAATTTTACCTAATTCGAGCCTCAGGAATCGATTGGTGGGCTCAGAAACTCCATCAAAGACTGTCTTTCACGTTTTCACGGCGCGTTTCTCCTGTCTTGGAGGTGGCGTCGGTGGTGAGTGTGCGGCTGTTATGCTAAAAGAAAAGGTAAACTTGGCGCTGGGCGAGAGGAGCGCGGGAGAGAGAAGAGAGAAAGAGAGAGAAGCTGCAGTGGATGGGTTGTAAAGAGGTAAAGATGGTGTAATAAAGGAAGAAGTAAAGTTGGCGAACGATATGGTGGCAATAAAGGAGTACACTCGTCACTCTGGGGAGCCAGTCTCTGCCTCCTCCTCGCAGCTCCCCCGCCCCCAACCCCCGCGTCCCTCGTCCCGGCCGGTGCAGCCACGCAGTTCCAGAATCCATACGCGAAAATGAGTCAATTTCAATCAGAAAATGTGTTTGAAAGGACTGTGTTATTGAAAAGGTGATAAATCAAGCAGTCAGAATTGGATATAAATTAAGGAAACGAACGTGTTAATTTTTTCTTCGCGTTTGGTTTACATTTTTAAAGGTTTTTCAGTTAAAATTATACTTTGTTGTATTTTTTCAGACAAACAGAGCCTTCTTTTCGATTTTTAAACAGTTTTCCTTTCAATTTACTGAATCTAGAATTCCGTGGAAAAAATATCGCAAATTTACGACCAATAATTCACCAGTTGCATTAACCCTAAGTGTTCGAAGCCGCCAATTAACAGATGGCGCCACCGTAGACTTTCGATTTTAAGGCACTTCCGCTGCGATTTCAGACTCAATATTAGCTACTGTGCACTCTTCAATTAATTTGCTATTTTTTGACGTGCTGAAAACCAAAATCGGTTCAGCCAATCGCCGCAGAATCGTGAAAAACTATTTTTTGAAATAAAAAAATCTTTTCGAACGTTTCTACGGCGAATGGCTGAACCGATTTTGGTTTTCAGCACGTCAAAAAAAGCAAATTAATTAAAAAAAAGCAAAATAGCTAGATTGAGTCTGAAATCGCAGCGGAAATGCCTTAAAACCACCCAAAACAAAATTTTTAAGAAAGTCTGTGGTTGCGCCATCTGTTGGCGGCTTTAATAACTAAAGGTTTATGCAAGTGGTCAATTTTTAATTAAATCAATGATATTTTAGATACAATTCCAGCCTAAAAATGTGTTTATTGCTTTTTATCGGGTATTGCAGGGTTCAATGAATATATATAATCATAATTCTAAATCAGAAGTCTCAATAACCCCTAAATAAATATCGGCTCTTATTGTTAGCTGATAGCGCGAGTTTTATTTAACACCGCATTATGAAGCTCGCAAAATTGGTTTTAAACCAATTTAAAGCCTCCTAAAAACGGCTAAAATGACAAGAGCTTAATTTTTAAATGAGCTGCAAAAAATTAAACACACAGCAATTAAATTATAATTTTATATGATTTTTCTTTTTTTTAGCTGTCTGTCCAACTGGAAATTTGCCGAGATGTGTGCTGACAAGTGCATTTTTATAAAATAATCGCTGAGTTGAGGTAAAAAGGAAGACGCCGTGCATCACGAGCCAACTCGGATTTAGTGCCAGTAAACACGAGGAAGAAAGAAAGAAGTTTGAGTCTTTTATGGAGTGAAATGCAAAATTTCCTTGGCAAGCCGACAGCGAGAAAGCACGGCAAAAAGTGTGTGATTCACACCGCGATTATTGTCTTGCTCAACCGGAGGAATTATCTCGCCGCCTTCTGCCGATAGATAATCTTGGCCAAATGTTGACACACCAAATTGTGGCAGCTAGCTAGCACGCAATTTTATAGACGAGAGGGAAATATAATAGTTAATTGAGCTTTGTCCCTGTCCCTGCCGACTTTACCGACAAACGAAATAAAAATTAATTGTAGTACAAGCAGTAGATGAATTCATTTTTATTGTTATGGCTTAAACTAGTTTAAAATTTCATGTGAAAATAAAGTAATTAAGATTACGAGTCGGATTTTGGGGAAAAACCTTGATTTTATGAATTTAAATTCGAATTTCTCAATAGTGCAGAAGAAATTAGGTCTCAATTTATTTATAATATATTTTGAATCACATTTTTGCTATTTAAAAATTACAAATATGTAGAAATTTCTTTTAATCTTATTTTTAGATCAAATTTTGGCCTTAAAGACCCTGTAAATTAATTTTTTTAAATTTAATCAAGCAAAAACATTTTTTTAAATTTAATCACCAAATCTTTAATCGAAATCCGAGAGAGACCCTTGCCAACACCAACGTATTTATTTTTAAATTATTTAAAATGTTTGTCTGACTCAAATTATATTTTTAAAACACAAAAATAAATTTATTTTCAGTATGGGACCGATTAAAAACGTCAATGAACCGATTAAAAGTCCCGAGGGTGTGAAGAGTCGAGTCGAAATGCAAAAGCAGTCGGGAGAGAAAATTGGCCCCGAGTGAAAAGTAATCAGACGCCGCGGCGTAAATAACGCGGCGGCGGCGGCGGCGGCGGCGGAGGAGGAAAGTGTCGAGTGCGAGAGGGTTCGGAATTGAGGCCCGAAGCGAAACGGTGCATCGCTCCTTGCCATTAATCAGCACGGCGACATGCACCGCCACGAATTAATTTCGCACCCACCCTTTTCAACAAGTAGTATTCATACGACGCGACGAAGAGTCACAGCTGGAAAATAATAAAAAAAACGCTGAATTACTCAAAATCAGAGGAAAATTATGAATGGCTGTTGGATTTTGATAGAAATTGGTCAAAGAACCTAAAGTCAGCCCCAATATTTGTATTTAATTTCAATTGACCAGTTGCATAAACCCTTAGTTATTGAAGCCGCCAACAGATGGTGCAACCACAGACTTTCTTAAAAATTTTGTTTTAAGCGGTTTTAAGGCATTTCCGCTGCGATTTCAGACTCAATCTAGCTATTTTGCTTTTTTTAATTAATTTGCTTTTTTTACGTGCTTGAAACCAAAATCGGTTCAGCCATTCGCCGTAGAAACGTTGGAAAAGATTTTTGTATTTCAAAAAATAGTTTTTCACGATTCTACGGCGATTGGCTGAACCGATTTTGGTTTTCAGCACGTCAAAAATTAGCAAATTAATTGAAGAATGCACAGTAGCTAGATTGAGTCTGAAATCGCAGCGGAAGTGCCTTAAAATCGAAAGTCTACGGTGGCGCCATCTGTTAATTGGCGGCTTCGAACACTTAGGGTTTATGCAACTGGTGAATTACGCCAGTTTCACGCATTTTCTGGTTTTAAATCCTTTGGTTAATTATTATTTATTAAAAAACAATTGGTTTTATTTTATTATACATATTTATTTATTTATAGCAAATCCGATGTAGATTTTAACTGGACAGTGTTATATATTCATAAATTTATTGCATATAATATAGATATTATTAGAAACGAGACACAAAAAATGTCCCTTCTTCCGTAAAGTCTAAATTATCCGATAAATCTTTCAAGAATGTTCGCCAGTTCTTCGTCTAAAAGCCAATCATTTCCTTCTCGGATGGCCTCAACGCTAAAAGTTTCGCCGACGCCTCGAATTTCCTCGTTGCTGTTGTTCACTCTTCTCTTCCGCAGACCTCTCGCCAGGCGCAAATAGTCGCAATGCACGTTCAAGGAAAACTTGACGACGTCCAATCTCCAGATGGAGTCTGCGGCAGCCTTGATGAACCTGGCGACGCCCTGGAAATTCTGCTCCTTCACTTGGTCGGGAAAAAACCAGCGCATGTCGATGACGATCGTGTCCACGTTACTCAGGACCTCATTTCGCAACAAAGCAGTCGTAATCCTGTCCAGACCTTCCAGGTCCATCAAGGGGCCGAACAGCGTGATTTTTTCTAAATGGGGGGCTCGCCAAAGGTTGGAATGCGGAAAGGTATTTCTGTTCAAATGATTAAATTAATTAAATTATCCTAGAAAGAAAATGGATATCCGAGGATATCCACCTATTGACATAGCCAGCAAGAAATTGGATATCAAAAGGATATCCGGGTATCCAAAGGACTTCCAGATGATATACATTTGAACAGCATATGTCATAGGGCGGATATCTTGGGATATCTAATTTTTTGTCGGAGGATATCCGTGGATATCCACCTATTGACATAGCCAGCAAGAAATTGGATATCTTTCAGGATATCAAAAGGATATCCGGGTATCCAAAGCACTTCCAGATGATATACATTTGAACAGCTTATGTCATAGGGCGGATATCTTGGGATTTCTAATTTTTTGTAGAGGGATATCCGTGGATATCCACCTATCGACATAGGCTGTTCAAAAGCATATCTTCCGGAAATGCTTTGGATACCCGGATATCTTTAAGGATATCCAAAGGCTATTTTTCAGGACATTCAAAGGATATCTAGGTATCCAAAGGATATCCAGATGATATAATTTTGAACTGCCAATGTCATAGGACGGACATCTTCGGATATCCAATTTCTTGCCGGGTGGATGTTTGAGGATATTCGCCTATATTGACATAAAGGCTGTTCAAAAGTATATCTTCCGGATTTCCTAGGATATACCTGGAAATCCTTTGGATATATCCGGATAAAAAGAGGTTTCTAACTGTCGAAATGATTGAATTTAAGTTTAAACCTACAAATCCATTTTGAGCTCCATGAGATGAACGAAAGAGTAGGATACAGGTTCATTTTCAGGGCGTTTGGGTCCGAGCAAATTAAAGGAAGCCTTCTGCAGTCTCGGGCAGATCTTAAAAATGGTGCTGAACGACCAAATATCAAACGCCTTCACTTCCAAGGCAAGCAGTCTTTCCCCGCAACTGATAAGCACAACGATCAAGGGGCCCGGGTTGATGAAGTGCAGACTCAAACTCTTGAGGTTGTGCATTTGCAGCACGTTCTGGCCTCCAATGGAGCATGATTCCCAACGGTTAACCTAATATAATTAAATTGAAACTTTATTTTTTAAATAATAATAATAAAAAACTAACGGCAAGGTGGGTGACGAGGGGAAATCGGTCTGCATACTCGTCGCGCCATTTATTGTTGGAGTTCAACGTCAAGTGACGAAGATCCGCACCGATCAACCGTGTTCTCGGCAAAATTTCACAATCTTCTTTGGAGCGAAATGTGCAGGCGAATCTCTCGATTATTTGCAAATTCGGAAGATTTTCCAGGCAGAAGCGAGTGAACCGGCTTTGATCATCAGCAGCCAAATGAAAGAGGAAGACAGACAAGTGGGAGAAACTTCTCCTTAAATCTTCCACGCTCGGTAAATTCCGGTAAAAGAAGTTGACGTTGATGTACCGAAGACTTGGAAGACTCGCGCAGATATTCATCAAATTCTTCAGTTTGAAGGTGAAGAGCTCCATTTGGAACACTCTCAAACTGTGGAATCTTTTGAGACTGGACAAGCTGAAAGGGTTATCAAAAGGAAGGTAGAGGAATTTGTAAAATGCATCCTCAGCTTCGGCTAGCACGAGAAAGTCTTGCAGGTGAGGGGTCGATAGGAGAATCCTGGAAATCAACTGACAAAAGAATAGGAATTATTAGGAATTCACGGAATATATCTTCTGTTGTGTATTACCACATTCATGATGTGCAATTTCTTTTGTTCGGGAACAAAAGTCATAAAGCCAGTCACGTCAAGTTTCGGGAGGTTTGGATTTTCTGTCAGGAGAATTCTCAAAGCTGGAATCATCATTTCTCTCATCTCCTCATCGTCCTCGATTAAATCTTTCGACTTGATCTTCATCATCTGGAGTACAATGTTTTTCCGGACCCCCATGAATGCTAGTAAAATTATTAAAAGAAATTGACCATTTGCATAAACCCTTAGTTATTGAAGCCGCCAACAGATGGCGCAACCACAGACTTTCTTAAAAATTTTGTTTTAAGCAGTTTTAAGGCATTTCCGCTGCGATTTCAGACTTAATCTAGCCATTTCGCTTTTTTTAATTAATTTGCTTTATTTTGACGTGCTGAAAACCAAAATCGGTTCAGCCATTCGCCGTATAAACGTTGGAAAAGATTTTTTTATTTCAAAAAATAGTTTTTCACGATTCTACGGCGATTGGCTGAACCGATTTTGGTTTTCAGCACGTCAAAAAATAGCAAATTAATTGAAGAATGCACAGTAGCTAGATTGAGTCTGAAATCGCAGCGGAAGTGCCTTAAAAGCGAAAGTCTACGGTGGCGCCATCTGTTGGCGGCTTCGAACACTTAGGGTTTATGCAACTGATGAATTAGTCAAAATTTAATAGGCTAATATAGTTCATTTGACGTCAGCGGGGGCCAGATGTGCGATAAAATTGGTTCCCACTGCGCAGATCCAAGTGGCGTCAAATGTGGGAAACACTGGATTGCCGCACGAGTGTCAAGAGTTGGTTTTTACGATCCAAACACAATTAGTACAATTAATGCAAATAATGCGTCACAATATTGACCAAAACTTGCTTCTTTTCGCGCATTTTCACGTGACCGTTTTTTCACGCCATACTCCACCGGACGCCATATCTGCGCGTCGCACGAATCTGGTCCCCGCTGAATTTTGCTAAAATTAAACTCACGCATAATCTGGAGATGCTCAAGAGGTTGAATACCAAGGTTGAAGAAATCCATTCCCACGGCATTCGAAAGTGCCCTCCGATAAAATGCAACCCGGTCGGCTGCTTTCTGAGCCACGTTGAAAGGGTTGTCGGCCATTTCTGAAAATCCAAGATGGAATATTGTATAAATCTCATGATAAATGGAATTCGATCGTTTTAAGTCGATGTAAATCCATTTATCCCGATATACCTACCGCTTAAAATTCAAGAATACTTAAAAAACCGGACGGAGAAAAATTACGCGCGAACCGAAGCGTGGAAGCAGCTGTCTGATAATGTGATAAAGGCACGGCGTTAGGGGTTGGTTTGACTTTTCATTCTTCTTAGCCTTTCGCAGAGGGCGCTTGATACTATAAGCGGGGTTTTTCAAAGGAAAATAAAATTTAATAACTAAAACTTTCGCTATTACCTTTCATTTAAAAAATAATTGACTGAAATTGACTATATTTCTAACTCAAAAGCAATATGTGCCCAGTATTCAGGAATAATTATCAAAAGATTGAATTAAACTTCACATTAGAGTATAATTTTCCGTTATCATAATATTGAATTTCGCGCCACCACCTTCGAATCAAAACTCGCCTCCGACCAACTTCCAACCTATCACCTGCAGCCACTTGTCAGGTATCGAGTCGCTTCATATGCCACCTGGATTTGTCAGTTGCGTCGCTTTTGGGCCCATTTTGTGTTCATTGCTTCTAATCGACGTGCGAAAATGCCGAAAAACAAGGAAAGGTGAGTTCAAATCACTAAAATAATATCTTAAAAATTACATCGTGGGTTCATTTGATGTGATTTTGTGTAGGTGTGCCACGGCTGAGGAGGATATGTCAAAAAATTTGGATCTCGACGAAACAACAAAAAATATTTCAAAATTACAAGTTGCTGAAAGCATTGGAATTCATGGAATTCATCCCGAATCTCCCTTTATGGACTTTTTATCACATGCCCGTGACTGTAAAATAGTTTTAATACCATGTTTTGAGTTTTATTATATTTACTTTTGTAGTGATGGAAGATAAATTTTTGTGGACTAAACTGATGAAGACAAAAAGCCCAAACATCATCAGATCTCACACTGAGCTAATGGGTTACATGGTTCCAGCCTTTCAATATCACCTCGGTCCAAACCTCAAAGCTCTTGACCTCACGGGATTGATGACCTTTTGCATAGAAGATCAGAAATATAATACTTTCAAAATGGTAAAATATTAACCGCATTTTTCGAATAAGTTAAAGAAGTGAATAATTAAACTTTAAATCGAATAGGCCATTTTTAGAATTTACTCTTACGCTAAAAACATCGAAGTTATTCAAATCTTCAGTGAAGGGGACGCAGAATGTTTCAAGTACCCGCAGATCACAGTGGATGAGCCACTCATCTTTGACGCGCTGAAATCCCTGAAGCATTTGCGAGAGCTACAAATTACTCTCTTCACGTTCAATTTGAAAGACGTCATGGAACTTTGCAGACCTTCTGAAACTACAAATCCCACTCTGGTGTACATCAACGTCAACCTCAAAGTCGAGGAATTGCCAGAACAATATGAATTGCGTTCAAAGCTTAACAATTTAAAAGTCTTCCAGTGTGAAAACATGCTGGCCCACGATTTGGAGAAATTCACACAATTCATTACAAAGTGCTTGCTTGAACTCCAGAATTTGCAATTGATCGGAAAACCATGTAGTCCATTCTTCACAAACCATGAAATCGTCAAAACGACTTTATACCCTGATCTTCAACATTTGAGTCTTGACAAAAGGATCAAGTGGCAGACAGATTTTGAGCATCGTTTTGCACTTGTTACGCATCTTAAGGTGAGCAAAGTGTGTTATATATATAATATATAATAATAATTAAATTAATTTTAATTGTGGTTTCAGATTGATTTCGAAGGCTGGGAAGTTCCACAATGTTTGATCAATGAAAAGCAAGTATGGAACCTCGTGAGTCTCAGCTTGCAAAACAGTACTCATGATGCTTTGCTCAATTTACTGAAATCTTACGGACCTAATCTCCGTGAACTGCACGCAATGATCGACAAAAATGACAGTTCGACTTCCACCGTGTCCTTCTCCTCAATATTCAATCAATGCCCTAAGCTGGAGAAGATTTACGTGACTTCCCATAAATACAAGAAAGAGAATAAGCCAATCTCCTTCTTTGCCAATATCAATGAAATGAAGATTGATTCGTACGTTCTCCGCAATTAAATCGTTGTGCGCATTTTTATTAATTTGGTTCTTACAGGATAGCATTGATGAAGTGCAATGTTCTGGAAGCACCCGAGTTGAAAAAATTAGAGTTGTTGTTGATTCACGAAGAGGCTAGCATTATTGGCATTGGAAGGCACCTCAGATGGTTTAAGTCTGGTGAATCGATTTTGCAAAATCTGGAACATCTGACCATCGACATGCGCTGGTTCTGTGCACAGCAAGTCAAAGGAGAGCATTTTCATGACATTGCTTCGCTGATCAAAAATGTGGTGCAACCTCTGCCTAAGATTTGTGTCATCAAATTGATGTTGAACCATCGTTGCGACTATCTCAAGCTAGCCTTAGCTCTGAGGAATCCGAGTATTTTGACCGATCAGGAAGTCCAAAAACTGCTTTTTGCGGACGTGTCTGTTCAATCGCTTCGTTTCCTTAGGGATGAAATCCTGATCGGCATTTTGAAAAATCGCAACGAAATCAACTGCTTACACTGAGTTTTATATTATGTCAAAAAATCAATGAAAAACGAAATAGGCAAATATCTGTTCTGCTATACTGCATTTCAATTTCTTTTCTCCATTATATAATATAGATAGATCTATAGCCACACATAGGGGAATAAAAAATGATGAAAATAATGTATTAGAACGTAAAAGAAAGACTCAAATAAAACTCGTGAATAGAATTTCGTTCAATTCTTATTTTTTATTGAATAATTAATAGAGATAAATTACGTGACCAATAAACGAATTTTGATAAAAAAAAAATCAAATGAAAAGCGCAATCTTATAAAAAAGAAGATTAAAATCAATAGCAGAATATTCTTTTTTCTGGAGTTGTTTGTTTCTGAGGTCTTGGATTGATTCTTGAGGGTTGAATTAGGTTAAGTTGATATTTTTTCCAACTAAAAAGACGAGCAATTAAGACGTGCGAACATTTTTCCCGCCAAAACAATATGAACTTATATGCGAGAATTGCGCATGCGTCAGAGCTGGCTGGATGTGAAGTAATTTTCGTACAGCTACGGTCTCTCTGCCCGCAGTGCTGAAACCAGCTCTCACGCATGCGCAGCTCTCGCATATATACGTTCATATTGTTTTGGCGGAAAAAAAGTTGCTTGGAAAAATATCCCAAACGTATACATTCTTCTTATTAATTTGTGGTAATAAAACAAAGATCAGTTTCTTTTAATTTATTTTTACTGAAAATGATTTCCTTTTTGAGGGACTATATATATATTCAGAAAAATTATTCGCGGTAATTCTCAAGTATGGCGATAAGCTGTTCGTCCAACATCCAGCTGAGCGAAAAGATAGACGCGTTGTCGAACAAAAATTCCTGGATTTCTTCGTCGCAGGCATTTTCGTCGTTCAGAATATTCGCCAACTTCAAATAGTCACAGAAGGAATTGATTTGCAATTTGACAACAGACAAATTTGGCAAATTCTGTGCTGCAAATTTGACCAGCTTGGCCATCCTTATAAAGGTGTTGCGGTGAACTTGTTCCAACCTATACCAGCACATGTCAATGACCATGCATTCCAACCTTTGAAAAATCTCACGATGTGAAATTGAGTGGATGATTAAATTCAATTGTTCCGTAGAAAACCTAAGGCAGACGAGCTGAACTTTCCTCAAGCCAGGAGCATCCAGAATATTGGACATTTCCAATGATTTCCTGTTCAATGAATTTCATCAAAATTAAAACATTTTCAAGCTAAACAAATATATTTACATGACCAGTTTTAGTTCATTAATCTTCACAAAAGAATTAATTCTTTCAAATTGAGAGTAGCACTTCTTGTTTGTAGAAAATAGGAAGATCTTCTCCAGATTCGGGCAAAGGTTGAAAACTTCATTGTAGGACAAAAAGGAAGTTTGGGCTGCTTTGTACGTGGCCTCGACTTGCAGTTCGAGGAGATTGCGTCCGTATGCGTGTAAGAAACGATACATTTTATTCACTGGGATGTTTCCCAAGGTAAGACTCTTGATTTGCGAGAACTGCAAGATTTTCTGGTTCTCTTCCGTGTCCTCGAAATCTTCCCAGTCAATCTTTTGGGTTAAAAATAAAAAAGGCATTACAAAATTTCCTTATTTTCACGATAAAAGAATTAAATTAAAGATCAGCACACCAATCGATTCCTGAGGGTCGAATTAGGTAAAGTGGACATTTTTCTCGACCAAAATGTCCAGCGCGACGTGCGAACTTTTTTTCCCGCCAAAACAAAATCTAACATTCGTACGTCGTGCAGGACTTTATGGACGGGAAAATATCCACTTTACCTAATGCGACCATCAAGAATCGATTGGTGAGCTCAGAAACTTCATGAAAGACAGTCTAGAAAAAAATTGCCCTCACCTGGAGGTGGGTTACGAATGGACACATCTCCAAAAAGCGATTCCTCCACTTGAAGAAGTGATCAAGGCTCAAATGACGAAGGTTAGAAATTCCTGGAGGAGGTAGAGGCGCCGAGTGATCGATTTTGTAACCTGTGTCGAAAGCGTTGACGACCCTATTTTCGATCACTTGCAAGTTTGGTAGATATTCCAAGCACATCAGGTTGAAATCCTCCAAGCTATGGTCCACCATGAAATAAAACTGGAAGACTTTCAAGTGGGCAAAACTTGTCCTCAGTTGTACCGCATTTGGGAGTTGCAGAATTATCAGATTGACTCTGATATACTGAAGAGTTGGGACTCTCGAACAAATCTGCATCAAGACTGGAACATCGAAGTTGAAAAGCTCGATCACTTCCAAGGCAAGCAATCTGTCCCCGCAACTGAAAAGCACAACGATCAAGGGGCCCGGGTCGATAAAGACTCAAACTCTTGATGTTGTGCATTTGCAGCACGTTCTGGCCTCCAATGGAGCATGATTCCCAACGGTTAACCTAATATAATTAAATTTAAACTTCATTTTTAAATAATAATAACAATAAAAGCTAACAGCAAGGTGGGTGACGAGGGGAAATCGGTCTGCATACTCGTCTCGCCATTTATTGTTGGAGCTCAACGTCAAGTGACGAAGATCCGATCCAATCAACTGTGTTCTCGGCAAAATTTCACAATCTTCTTTGGAGCAAAATGTGCAGGCAAATCGCTCGATGATTTGCAAGTTCGGAAGATTTTCCAGGCAGAAGCGAGTGAACCGGCTTTGATCATCAGCAGCCAAATGAAAGAGGAAGACAGACAAGTGGGAGAAACTCCTCCTTAAATCTTCCACGCTCGGTAAATTCCGGTAAAAGAGGTTGACGTTGATGTACCGAAGACTTGGAAGACTCGCGCAGATATTCATTAAATTCTTCAGTTTGAAGGTGAAGAGCTCCATTTGGAACACTCTCAAACTGTGGAATCTTTTGAGATTGGACAAGCTGAAAGGGTGATCAAAAGGAAGGTAGAGGAATTTGTAAAATGCATCCTCAGCTTCGGCTAGCACGAGAAAGTCTTGCAGGTGTGGGGTCGATAGGAGAATCCTGGAAATCAACTGACAAAAGAATAGGTATTATTAGGAATTCACGGAATCTTCCTTCTGTTGTGTATTACCACATTCATGATGTGCAATTTCTTTTGTTCGGGAACAAAAGTCATAAAGCCAGTCACGTCAAGTTTCGGGAGGTTTGGATTTTCTGTCAGGAGAATTCTCAAAGCTGGAATCATCATTTCTCTCATCTCCTCGTCGTCCTCGATTAAATCTTTCGACTTGATCTTCATCATCTGGAGTACAATGTTTTTCCGGACCCCCATAAACGCTATTAAAATTATTAAAAGAAATTAGTCGAAATTTAACAGGCTAATATAGTTCATTTGACGTCAGCGGGGGCCAGACGTACGATAAAATTGGTTCCCAAGATGGCGTCAAATTTGGGAAACATTGGATTGCCGTACGAGTGTCAAGAGTTGGTTTTTACGATCCAAAAGACACAATTAGTACAAGTAATGCAAATTATTGACCAAAACTTGCTTCTTTTCGCGCATTTTCACGTGACCGTTTTTTCACGCAATACATCAACGGACGCCATAACTGCGCGTCGTACGAATCTGGCCCCCGCTGAATTTTCCTAAAATAAAACTCACGCATAATCTGGAGATGCTCAAGAGGTTGAATGCCAAGGTTGAAGTAATCCATTCCCACGGCATTCGAAAGTGCCCTCCGATAAAATGCAACCCGGTCGGCTGCTTTCTGAGCCTCGTTCAAAGGGTTAATAGGCCGGTTGTCGGCCATTTCTGAAAATCCAAGATGGGACATTGTAATAAATCTCACGATAAATGGAATTCGATCGTTTTAAGTCAATGTAAATCCATTTATCCCGATATACCTACCGCTTAAAATTCAAAAATACTTAAAAAACCGGACGGAGAAAAATGACGCGCGAACCGAAGCGTGGAAGCAGCTGTCTTATAATGTGATAAGGCACGGAGTTAGGGGTTGGTTTGACTTTTGATTCTCCTTAGCCTCTAAGAGGGCGCTTGATACTATAGCGGGGTTTTTCAAATGAACATAAAATTTAATTAGCTAAAACTTTCGCTATTAACCTTTCATTTAAAAAATAATTAACTGAAATTGACTATATTTCTAACTCAAAAGCAATATGTGCCGAGTATTCAGGAATATTTATCAAAAGATTGAATTAAAGTTCACATTAGAGTATAATTTTCCGTTATCATAATATTGAATTTCGCGCCACCACACCTTCGAATCAAAACTCATCTCCGACCAACTTAGAACCTATCACCTGCAGCCACTTGTCAGGTATCGAGTCGCTTCATATGCCACCTGGATTTGTCAGTTGCGTCGTTTGTGTTCATTTCTTCTCATCGACGTGCGAAAATTCCGAAAAACAAGGAAAGGTAAGTTCAAATCATTAAAATAATATCTTAAAAATTACATGGTGGTTTCATTTGATATGATTTCATGTAGGTTTGCCACGGCTGAGGAGGATATTTCGAAACATTTGGCGAATATGAATCTCGACGAAACAATGAAAAGGCTTTCAAAATTACAAGTTGCTAAAAGCATTGGAATTCATCCCGAATCTCCCTTTTTGGACTTTTTAATTTATGCCAATGACTGTAAAATATTTTTAATACCATGATTTTTTAGTTTTAATATATTTACTTTTGTAGCGTTGGAAGATAAATCTTTGTGGGCTAAACTGATGAAGACAAAAAGCCCATACATCATCAGATCTCACTTTGAGCTAATGAAATACTTGGTTCCAGTCTTTCAATATCACCTCCGTCCAAACCTTAAAGCTCTTGACCTCACGGGATTGATGACCTTTGGCAAAGAAGACCAGAAATATAATACTTTCAAAATGGTAAAATATTAACCATTTATCAAATAAGTTAAAGAAGTGAATAATTAAACTTTAAATCGAATAGATCATTCTTAGAATTTGCTATTATGCTAAAAACATCGAAGTTATTCAAATCTTCAGTGAAGGAGACGCAGAATGTTTCAAGTACCCGCAGATCACAGTGTATGAGCCAATCATCTTTGACGCGCTGAAATCCCTGAAGCATTTGCGAGAGCTACAAATTACTCTCTTCACGTTCAATTTGAAAGACGTCATGGAACTTTGCAGACCTTCTGAAACTACAAATCCCACTCTGGTGTACATCAACGTCAACCTCAAAGTCGAGGAATTGCCAGAACAATATGAATTGCGTTCGAAGCTTGGCAATTTAAAAGTCTTCCAGTGTGAAAACATGCTGGCCCACGATTTGGAGAACTTCGCAACATTCATTACAAAGTGCTTGCTTGAACTCCAGAATTTGCAATTGATCGGAAAACCATGTAGTCCATTCTTCACAAACCATGAAATCGTCAAAACGACTTTACACCCTGATCTTCAACATTTGAGTCTTGACAAAAGGATAAAGTGGAAGCAAGATTTTGGTGAATGTTTTGCACTTGTTACGCATCTTAAGGTGAGCAAAGCGTGTTATATATAATATTTATAATCATTAAATTAATTTTAATGATGGTTTCAGATTGATTTCGAAGGCTGGGAAGTTCCACAATGTTTGATCAATGAAAAGCAAGTATGGAACCTCGTGAGTCTCAGCTTGCAAAACAGTACTCATGATGCTTTGCTCAATTTACTGAAATCTTACGGACCCAATCTCCGTGAACTGCACGCAGTGATCGACAAAAATGACAGTTCGACTTCCACCTTGTCCTTCTCCTCAATATTCAAACAATGCCCTGAGCTGGAGAAGATCTACGTGATTTCTCATAAATATAAGAAAGAGAATAAGCCAATCTCCTTCTTTGCCAATATCAATGAAATGAAGATTGATTCGTACGTTCTCTGCAACTAAATCTTAGTGCGCATTTTTATTAATTTTGTTTTTACAGGAGAGCCTTGATGAAGTCCAATGTTCTGGAAGCACCCGAGTTGAAAAAATTAGAGTTGTTGATTCACAAAGAGGCTAGCAGCATTCGCAAGCAACTCAAACGGTTTAAATCTGGTAAATCGATTTTGCAAAATCTGGAACATCTGACCATCGACATGCGCTGGTTCTGTGCACAGCAAGTCAACGAAGAGCATTTTAATGAAATTGCTTTGCTGATCAAAAATGTGGTGCAACCTCTGCCTAAGATTTGTCTCATCAAATTGATGTTGAACTATCGTTGCAACTATCTCAAGCTAGCCTTAGCTCTGGCGAGGAATCCGAGTATTGTGACCGATCAGGAAGTGCAAAAACTGCTTTTTGCGGACGTGTCTGTTCAATCGCTTCTTTTCCTTAGGGATGAAATCTTGATCGGCATTTTGAACCATCGCAACGATATCAACTGCTTCCACTGAGTTTTATATATTGTCAAAAAATCAATGAAAAACGAAATAGGCAAATAGCTTTTCTGCTATACACTGCATTTCAATTTCTTTTCTCCATTATATAATATAGATAGATCTATAGCCACACATAGGGGAATAAAAAATGATGAAAATAATGTATTAGAACGTAAGAAAGAATAAAATAAAACTCGTGAATAGAATTTACTTCAATTCTTGTTTTTTATTGAATAATTTATAGAGATAAAGTGCGCAACCAATAAATGAATTGAGATCAAAATCAAATAAAAAGCAACCTTATAAAAGGAAGATTATAATCAATATTCTTTTTTCTGGAGTTGTTTGTTTCTGAGGTCTTGGATTGATTCTTGAGGGTTGAATTAGGTTAAGTTGATATTTTTCCCAACTAAAAAGACGAGCAATTAAGACGTGCTAACATTTTTCCCGCCAAAACAATATGAACTTATATGCGAGAATTGCGCATGCGTCAGAGCTGGCTGGATGTGCCAAAAGAAGTAATTTTCGTAGAGCTGCGGTCTTTCTGCAAGTGCTAAAACCAGCTCTCACGCATGCGCAGCTCTCGCATATACGTTCATATTGTTTTGGCGGGGAAAAAGTTGCTTGGAAAAATATCCCAAACGTATACATTCTTCTTATTAATTTGTGGTAATAAAACAAAGATCAATATCAGTTTCTTTTAATTTATTTTTACTGAAATTAAAATGATTTCTCTTTTGAGGGACTATTATATATATTCAGAAAAATCATTCGCGGTAATTCTCAAGTATGGCGATAAGCTGTTCGTCCAACATCCAGCTGAGCGAAAAGATAGACGCGTCGTCGAACAATAAATCCTGGATTTCTTCGTCGCAGGCATTTTCATCGTTCAGAATATTCGCCAACTTCAAATAGTCACAGAAGGAATTGATTTGCAATTTGACAGCAGACAAATTGGGCAAATTCTGTGCTGCAAATTTGACCAGCTTGGCCATCCTTATAAAGGTGTTACGGTGAACTTGTTCCAACCTATACCAGCACATGTCAATGACCATGCATTCCAGCCTTTGAAAAATCCCACGATGTGAAATTGAGTGGATGATTAAATTCAATTGTTCCGTAGAAAACCTAAGGCAGACGAGCTGAACTTTCCTCAAGCCAGGAGCATCCAGAATATTGGACATTTCCAATGATTTCCTGTTCAATGAATTTCATCAAAATTAAAACATTTTCAAGCTAAACAAATATATTTACATGTCCAGTTTCAGTTCATTGATGTTCACAAAAGAATTGATTCTTTCAAATTGAGAGTAGCACTTCTTGTTTGTAGAAGATAGGAAGATCTTCTCCAGATTCGGGCAAAGGTTGAAAACTTCATTGTAGGACAAAAAGGAAGTTTGGGCTGCTTTGTACGTGACCTCGACTTGCAGTTCGAGGAGATTGCGTCCGTATGCGTGTAAGAAACGATACATTTTATTCACTGGGATGTTTCCCAAGGTAAGACTCTTGATTTGCGAGAACTGCAAGATTTTCTGGTTCTCTTCCGTGTCCTCGAAATCTTCCCAGTCAAACTTTTGGGTTAAAAGTAAAAAAAGCATTAAAAAACTTCCTTATTTTCACGAATTAAAGTAATTAAAATTAAAAATCGTCTTTGACCAAGTTTCTGAGCTCACCAATCGATTCCTGAGGGTCGAATTAGTTTAAATGGATATTTTTCCCTCCAAAAAGTTGAGCGCGACGTACGAACTATTTTCCCGCCAAAACAATATGAACGTATAGCGAGAACTGCGCATGCGTCAGAGCTGGTTCGAGTACTTGCAGAGAGACCACCTGTACGAATGATTTCTTTGTCAGATCCAGCCAGCTCTGACACATGCGCACTTCTCGTATGTAGTTTCATATTGTTTTGGCGGGAAAAAAGTTCGCACATCACGCTGGCCTTTTTGGTCGGGAAAAATCTCCACTTTACCTAATTCGACCCTCAGGAATCGATTGGTGAGCTCAAAAACTTCATGAAAGACAGTCTAGTAAAAAATTGCCCTGCACCTGGAGGTGGGTTACGAATGGACACATCTCCAAAAAGCGATTCCTCCACTTGAAGAAGTGATCAAGGCTCAAATGACGAAGGTTAGAAATTCCTGGAGGAGGTAGAGGCGCCGAATGATCGATTTTGTAACCTGTGTTAAAAGCGTTGATGACCCTGTTTTCGATCACTTGCAAGTTTGGTAGATTTTCCAAGCACATCAGGTTGAAATTCTCCAAGCTATGGTCCACCATGAAATAAAACTGGAAGACTTTCAAGTGGGCAAAACTTGCCCTCAGTTGTTCCACATTCGGGAGTTGTAGAATTATCAGATTGACTCTGATATACTGAAGAGTTGGGACTCTGGAGCAAATCTGCATCAAGGCTGGAAGATCGAAGGTGAAAATCTCGATTTGCAGCTCTCGCAAATGTTGCAGCCGTGTTAGAGTTTCTATCTCGGGCGGTTGAATCTTGATTTCTGGGAACTTGAAATTTTCATCGTCCACTTCGCTGAAGATGCGCAGCTCTTCGATGTTTGGAGCGTTGTGGAAAATGTAAATCAGAGACTGAAAAATAAACACTTGTGTAACAATTTCGATAATTTTTCTTTTAAAAAATTTACCTCTCTGAAAAGTTTGTATTTGTTTTCTTCGCAGCAAAAAGTCATGAATCCCGTCAAGTCTAGCGCTTTGAGACTTGGACTGAGGACAGCCAGAAATGTTGGATTGATCCAATGGAAAAGTTCATCTTCCAGTCTAACGATATACGAGCATTTCGTTTTCAACAGTTTCAGAGCCAGTACTTCACGCACCTCGACAGCTAAACACATTACTTTAAATTTAAAAAAATAAAAATTATCATTTAAAACTAACGCAGTTCTAAGAGTTTTTGCATATTGAAGTCAGGCTCGAGTTGAATATTTAATTTTCTGGCTATTCTTTTAAATCGGGATGATGCTATCTCGTCATCAAGCAAAGTTTCCTCGTCCATTGCAAAAATCAGGACTAAGAGAAGAAAAATTAATGTATTAAAAGCTATAAAAACTCCTTGAAGAAGGTTGAAAAGGATTAGTTTGGGGTTTAATTTGATATTTTAGTAAACTTACGCACGAACACGCCTTGAAGATGCTGAACACGAAACAGCTGTGTTTCTACTAAAGGTATTGTTACCTTCCGTTATTCCCTGCCAGGTGGCATACAACAATAAGCGCGGGTATTTTTAAAAATCGATTTTCTTAGAATTAATTTGTTGACTTTTTTATTTAGTCTTAAAGGAGTTTTGAAAGTGTTTCCCCCGTATTTTCTTCTCATCAGTGAGCAGGAGGGACAAAGGACATTTTGTTTAATGAACAAAACAATTCCAAAAACTCCACATACATTTTGATGTATAATTCTAAATTAAACTCTACATAGTCTCACTTGTACATAATTTGAAAATGTTTTATTGCCGTTATAGTACATTCCAATCAATTTTCACAATGTCTTCAATGCCTTTATATGTAAATTGTATAAAGAACATCGTTTGTATAAGCCCTTATTGTTCGGAACCACCAACAGAAGGCGCCATCTTTCGTACAAAAATTATTTTAAGGCACTTACACTCTACGATTTCAGACTCAATCCTACCAGTGTGCATTCTTTACTTAATATTTTTCTTCTGACTAGCTGAAAACCAAAACCAGTACAGCCATTCGCCGTAGAAACGTAGAAAAAAAATTTCGCGATTTTACAGCGATTGGCTTAACCGACTAAGGTTTTCAGCACGTCAAAAGAATGCATTTTAAGTGAAGAATGTACAGTACTAGCAAGATTCAGTCTGAAATCACTGCGGAAGTGTCTTAAAATTAAGTTTACTAAAGTATACGGTGGCGTCATCTGTTGGCAACTTAATTTTTTACGTTCCTTTAAGATTTAAAAGTAATCCAATATATACAGAATTGTAAAATCGATAAAATCATATGGTTCATTCATCATGGTTCTCAAGTATCGAGATGAGCAAAAAATCCACAATCCACGCAAGTGATTCAACAGTCACTTCCTTAATACACAGCAATTTCTGGACTTCCTCGTTGGTTGTTTTCGGATCCTTTAAGGTGTTGGCGAGCTTCAGATAGTCACATTGATGGTTTAGATAAAGCTTAATGATTGATATTTGTGGTAGGAAATCTTCCACGGTATTCAAAAGAAAAGATATATCTCTAAAAGGGTCTTGCTGAATTTGCTCCGCTTGATCCCAACGCATGTCGATGCTCAAATACTCGAGGTTTTGAAGAATTGTACTCTCCCACATTGAATTTATCAAGGAGTTATAGGATTCTCTGGACCTTCCTACGCCAATAAGCTGCACCTTTTGTAAATCTGGCGCATTCAAAATGTTAGAATTCTCCAGGGTATCCCTGAAATCCAAATTTTAATTATATATTGCACCTGATTGTGAAATTCCGAAAAATCTTACAAATCCAACTTGAGCTCGTTGATATTCGCGAATGATTCAATCGTCTCTGACTGTGAGGAACTATCGCGTAAGTAAATCTTTTGCAGCCTGGGACAAAGTTCGAAAATGCGGCTGTAGGTCAAAGGAGGCGAGGAAGAGACGCCCACCGTCACGTAAAGTTCAAGGAGATGAATTCCGTGTACGATCAAAAGCCGAATCACGGAATCCACTGGGATATTTAACAGGGTAAGAGTTTCGATTTCCTCAAATTGCATCAAAGGGTAATCGCTTGGTTCATTCCATACATTCCAATCAATCTGAAGAAATTAAAATGTAAATTCCTCTTCATTTGTGTTAGAAATTACTTACTGAGAGGTGTTGTACGTAAGAATACATAATTGGAAAGTAATTTTCCCAGTCTAATCTATTGTCAATGCCCATGTATCGAAGATTGGAAGTTCTTTGAGGAGTCCAATCGTCAGTTTGATATATCGTGCAGAATGGAATGTAAGGAGTTCCAATGACTTGTAAATTCAGCACGTAATACATGCATCTCTTGATGAAACCTTTCCAGTCGTGTTGCCCCACGGGTTTAAACTGGAAGCCTTTCAAGTTGGCAAGCTTCTCCATCAGATCTTGTTTACTCGGTATTTGATCGAATTCGAAGTTGCTGTTGATATATTCAAGAGTGGGAACTCCTTGGCAAATATCCATCACGTCGTTCAGTTTGAATGTGAAATAATCAATTTCGAGTTCCCGCAAATTTTTAAAGCCTTTAAGAGCGTTGCTCATGGCTAAATCTACTGTGAACTGTGAGTAGGCATCTCCGTCATTGAGGATTTGCAATACTTCGATGTTGTTAGCGTGTAGGTAAATTGCAAAAATAGCCTAAATGAAGAGACATGAGTGAAATAACAAAAAATATAATTATTTTGTTTACCCATCTAAAAGAACGATATTTTTTCTCATCCGTACAAAAAGTCATGAATCCCGTAAGGTCAAGCGTTTTAAGCCCTGGAGTAAGAAGGCCATAAAAGAGTGGCATCATCACATTTAGGAGTTCATTCTGGTCTGCTCGGACTAAATATTGGCACTTCGTCATCATCAGTTCCAGAGACAGGTTTTCCAGGGAATCATTTGCTAAAAAAAATAAAAAAATAATTTTAAAATGTATGTGTTCAAAGAGTCTTTTTGGCACTCACGCAACGCCAGGAGTTCCTCCAGATCAAAGGAAGGTCCGAGATTAATTTCCAACCTTGAGGCAACCCTGCTGATTCGCTCAGTGATTTTTTTATCATTTAGTTTCAATCCTAACTCTTTCAGACATTCAAACCGATTTTCCTCAGCCATCTTAGTAGAATCCAACCTGAATTTGTGGAAATTAATCCGAAAAATCAAATAGAAATTAAAAAAATGCACCAATTTCTTGAACGTGAGAACGCGTCTAGAAGCAATCAATGATGAACACAAAATGGACTCGGGCTAAGCATAAATCTAGGTGGTGAGAGAGACCTGACAGGTTGACAAGTGGCTGCAGGTGATTGGTTGAAAACAAGCTCGTGTGGGGAGGGTCGGCTTATACAATTTGATATATCGATATTGATATGATATTCTAAATATCATAGAGGGTGGATTACGCCATCGCAACAATGAAAGAAATTGGCAACGCTGCTGGGCATAAGGATAGCATTGTACAGTGTTTCAAGGTCGAGCTAGAAAACAGTGCCGCAATCCGCCCCCATAAGATCATCGTTGATATTTCAAATATCAATCATATCGAAGTTTGATACCGCTTTAAAATCCAGAGTCCCAACTCCAGTCGAGGGAGGGGTTCAAAATGGCGCCAAATTCGATTTGATAACGGAAATTTTAAATGATTTTAACTCTAATGAGACACAAACGAAATTAGCAATCCGATTGTTTTTTTTAATTACGTACTACAAATTAGATTTGTGTTTCCTTGCAATGTAATATTAATTACTATAATAATTGCGGAAAAGAAGTAAGTGAAGAGCGTACCATATATAGAGCATGCGAATGTTTTTATTTTTTTAAAAATATTTACAAAATCGACGTGTTAAATTTGGTGAGATATTCACTCACACGTAGCAATCCTCCAACATGCTGATCAGTTTGTCATCCACGATCCAGTTAAGCGATTCGATAGACATCCCATCGCCCAGTAATTCCTGGATTTGCTCGTCAGTCGTATTCTGCTGCTTTAGAGCCTTCACCAGCGTCAAGTATTCGCAGCGGTAGTTCAATTTGAATTCGACGACAGTCAGTTTGGGTAGATTTGCCATCGCAGATTTGACCAGCTTGGCTATTTTGCAAAAGTTTTCTTTCTTCACGTGTTCTACACGTAACCAGCACATATCAACGGTCAGATGCTCGAGCTTCTGCAAAACCAATCTATCTATAAAGTCTGCTTTTAACGTCCTCAAGTAAACCAAGCAAATTCCGCTGAACTCTTCGCAAATCTGCAGTTGCAACTTCTTCAACTCTGGTGCATCCACGATATTCGACTGAATCAAATCTTTCCTGTTGAAGAAAATTATAATGAAGAAAAATATACACCAAGCACACACGTTAAAACTTACAAATTAATTCGGAGTTCATTAATCTTGGCGAATGAGGTAATCGTCTTTTCTTTCTTCAATATCTGACAGTGAGAGACTACGTAAATCTTTTCCAGATTAGGGCAACGCTCAATTATTGAGGAGAAAGTCAATAACATGGAAGTATCATTATTGTTATCGTCGATCAATGCGTGCAGTTCGCGCAGATTAAGTCCGTACACATCCAGGAAATTGAGCAAAGCTTTTTTAGTAATGTTTTGCAAGCTGAGACTCACAATTTCCGTGAATAGCAATTCTCTTTCCATATATTTCGGGACTTTCCAGCCTTTAAAATCAATCTGAAATCATCGAAAAAAATAAATATATGATGAAATAGGCACGGCAAATAAACTCTCACCTTTAGATGCGAAACAAGTGGAAACCTTTTAGAAAATTCTCGAGTGAACTTCATCCCTTTATTGTCAAGACACAAATGTCGTAGATCGGCGTAAATTGATCCTGAAGCAACGACATACTTTTTGCAGAATGGACTGCAAGTTTCTCCGACTATTTGCATATTCTGGAGTTTGTTCATGCACAGCACGGTCAATTCTGTCCATTTCTTCCTATCTTGGTCACCTGAGGATTCAAACTCAAAGGCTACCAAGTTGTCAAGCGACGCAATCACATCTCCTTCACTTGGTAATTCGTCAAACTTGAGATTGACGTTGATGTGCTCCAGATTGGGATTATTCAAACAAAGCGCCATCACGTCTTTCAGATCGAACGAGAAAACCTTTATTTGGAGCTCTCGCAAACGGTCTAATTTTTTCAGACCAACAATCACGCATGGCTCCACCGTGAACTGCAGATACTTATTGAAACATTCTTCAGCTCCTTCGCTGAAGAAATGAAGGACTTCGATGTTTTTAGCAGAGGTGAAAATTTCACCAATAGCCTAAACGCAATGGAATTTAAGATTCTACTTTAAAAAAGCATCTTGAAAAATTAAATATAACTATTATTACCTTCTTGAAACAATCGTATTCTTTGCCTTCTGCGAAAGAGGTCATGAGTGCCGTGAGGTCGTCAAGTTCTTTTCGTTCCTTTTTGAGAAGGAATAGACGAAATTGCGGCAGCTCTGATTTTTTTAATTTTAAAAACGTGCATTTTGTCTTCATCAGTTCCAGTGCCGCAGCTTCCGAACATTCTTCCGCTGTCAAATTAATTAATTTTCACTATTGGAATATTATCTAAGCATTTCTCGACACTCACGTAAAGCCTGAAACTCTTCATTAGTTTCGAATGTAGGCTTGAGGTGAAATCCAAAATCGGAAACGACTCTGCACATTTGTTTCCTGACATTATAATCAACAAAATTCAGGTTGTTTTCCTTTAGTTTTGACGAATATTCCTCTGCCATGGCTAGATTCCAACTTTAAATATTGTAAAATTGGGTTATTGCATTAAAATAAATCAAATACAAATCTATTTCCACTCACCTGTCTTCGTGTTTGTATTGACTCAGACGACGACTCACAATCAGCTGCTGATAAATCAAGGTGGCGCGAAGCATCGGGATGTAAACACCTGACAAGTGGCTGCACGTGATAGGTTGGAAGTTGGTAGGGAGGGAAAGGTTCGAACTTTTCGAAGGTGGTGGCGCGAAATATTCACTCTCTGTGCCGATGCCCGAATATCGATAATTATATCGCCTTCAATAAATATTGCTCAGAAATAAGGGTGGGTTTTACGCTACTGTTTTTTTAGCATGTAAACTTGAAACACTGTAAATTGCTATCCTTATGCCCAGCGTTGCCATTTTCTTTCAATGTTGTGATGGAGTAATCCGCCGCCCCTTGGGCCCAACAATCAAAGTGTTTTAATATATTCATGACAGGAATTATAGAATAAAAACCTACAAAATTTGACCAAATTTAAAGATATGTAGGTGATTAGGAAAACAATAATATAGAAACCATTTTTAAGAATGCCAGAATTCGTTTTATTTATTCCTCAATTTGATTCCTGTCAATTTGAGAATACAGAAATTACTTTTGCTTATACATTTTCTGGCACTTGTCAACCCAGTAATTACTAATTCTTGCAGGTTTCAATATGCTTTGCGTAAAGTCCTGAGCACTTAAACTTACACTGGCAGTGCCGGAAAATCTTGGCGCACATTCTGCGCAACGAACGCGTATTTGTGATACTTGAGAAAATATTCCGTGGCAAACAATTTGTTGCACTCTTCACACCTAACCGTCTTACGGTAAATGTTTGCATTGAATGTGCCTTTCCATTAGGCTCTTGTTAAATGTGGTGAAGTCGCAATGGTCGCAGCGAAAAATCGCACCTTTGTTGTGAACTTGTTTCACGTGCCAATTCAAATTCCAACGCTTGTTGAACGTTTTTCCACACTCTTTGCAACTTAAATTTAAGAGGGTTGATTTGCAGCTCTTTTTATGCTTTTGAAGAAGTCCTGAGCACTTGAACTTGCACTCGCAGTGGCAGCAAGTCTTGGCAGTTCGATGTTTAAGCATGGTTTCACGGCAAATCTCCTGAGCACATTCTGCACAATGAACGTATTTGTGCGACAACTGTATGTGATCCTTGAGAAATGATTCAGACGCAAACCATTTGTCGCACTCATCACACTTAACAGTCTTTGGAAAATGTTTGCGTCGCAAGTGCTCCCGCATGTATCTCTTGTCACATGAAGAATAGTCGCAATGTTCGCAGTGAAAAATCACGGTTTTAACATGAACTCGTCTCACATGTAGATTCAACCTGCAAGGCAAGGGGAACTGTTTTCCACATTCTTTGCAACTTAGGAGGGTTTGTTTGCAGCACTTCTTATGCTTTTCAAGAAGTCCAGAGCACTTGAACTTGCACTCACAGTGGCGGCAAGCCTTGGCAGTCCGATGTTTAAATATGGTTTGACGGCGCATCTCCTGAGCACATTCTGCACAACGAACGTATTTGTGCCACATCTGTTTGTGATCCTTGAGAAATGATTCAGAGGGATACGAATTGTCGCACTCATCACACTCAAACGTCTTTGGAAAATGTTTGCGATGCATGTGCTTCCGCATGTATCTCTTGTCATCTGCAGAATAGTCGCAATGTTCGCAGTGAAAAATCAAGGATTTAGCATGAACTCGTCTCACATGTAGATTCAACCTGCTAGGCAAGGGGAACTGTTTTCCACACTCTTTGCAACTTAGGAGGGTTTGTTTGCAGCTCTTCCAATGCAATTGGTACAAACCCGAGCACTCGAAACTGAGTTTGCATCTGGAGCAAACCGATGGTTCTCTGTGGGGTGCTTTGTATTTGATAGCCACTTCCTGGCCGCAAGATTTGCACTTGTCGAACGTGTGAAATCGTTTGAAGTGCTTTTTCACTATCCATTTGGCGCCAAATTTGGCGTCGCATCTGTCACATTTGAAGATCTTTGGCTTGTGCCTCGACTGTTCGTGATTTCTCAAATTATATTCAACCGTTGTGAAATAATCGCAATGCTTGCACTGGAAAATATCTTGATTTACGTCTTTTTTGTGGATCGAATTCACGTGGAGAACCATCTCGGACTTGGATTTGAAATACTCATTGCAGCCTACACGCGAGCACGCCACCTGCTCTGGATGGGTGTGATTCATGTGCTTCTTCCACAAATTTACTGAGGAATACAATTTGCCGGTTTCACAAAATTTGCAACGAATTTCTCTGCTTTCGCATTGGTTCGCGTGAAAAACGTGCTGCATGTGCTGCTCTTTTTCTTCCTCGGTGTGAAAGTAAGTTGTGCAGCCATGAACTCCGCATTTAATGGCATCTTTATGCATTCGTTTGACGTGCTCCATCAGTCGGTTGTAACTGTTGCCGCAGTAAAAACACACTCCACTGACCAATTTCCTCTTTTTAGGGATATCCTTTTCGTATTTGGCGAGATCAATCTCATCCAACTGCACCCAACACTGCTCAACATCTCCAACTGTAAAAATAATAAAAAAATTACGCTGGTGGTTATTTCTATTTAAAATCTCTGTAAGTACCTGAATAATTCTCACGTAGCACCCTAGAGTTTTCTTCCAAATCAAGATTTTTCGGCCACCAAGTAAAAGCCTCATCTCCAGACTCATCCCCGAACCTAAAAAAGGGTCAAAATGAAAAGATTGAAACTTTGTTAGTTCGTAAATAACATACTCTGCCTGCCAGATGCAAAAATAGCAAATCAAAGCGTCTTCTCCAACCACGTCCGGCAAGTTTTCGTCTTCTTCCGTCAGGTTCATGACCTCCATGGCCCATTTCCTCAGCTTGAACCTGTCCACCTGCGACGCGAGGACGTGGCCGTCCGACGTCGGACACTCGCACAGTCTGCACAGCGGCTTTTGAATCGGGGTTTTTCCTTCTTTGCCTCGACGCCTCATCTCTTGGCTCGCTATACAAAATAAAAAAATTCCCAACAAGTTTTTTCCGTTAAATATCAATGCCCAGATTCTTCTAAGGTTGGCTTTCGTAAACAAATTTCTACACGCGAATCTTTTTTTGCTTCATGCATTGTCCTGTGAAGTCTGCGTCAGATTTTTCTGGGAGCGATGCAAAGTCAGCTGCTTCAACATCTACTACCCGACTTCGCCCCTATGGGGAATGGTAGACAGATTCCCTCAAATGGTTGAGATTCCAGGTTTATTGTTCGTCACGTGAATTGAACTGCAATTACAAATAAGAATCAAGTCACCAATGTCAAACATGTGCGTATTACAATCAAAGAATTGAAAGTATCTTATAGAGCGAGTAATAAAATCAGATATATACAATTACAATAGAATATTATACAATGCAATAAATACACAGCTAACATATATACAGATAAAACAATTCTTACCCCGTTCAATGGGTTGGGTCAGTTTAAGAGAAACGAGTACAAATAAGATCACAACGGCAGTTCTCACAGACAAGGTCAGAGAGCTAGAAAACATAATTCGAGTAAATTATATATCGAATTTTACACACTCATGCGTGATATGTTTTAAATATAATTAAGTATTCTTTTTACAGGCGTGCGAGATGCACGAAATTTCACTGCCTTGCGAGCGGTTCCACTTTGCTGCTTAACGCTAGGGAATAATCACTTTATCCCTAGACCTGCAGTGCACATAGGTCCACAGGTCAACTCAGGGTGAATGTACGCTCAACCCTCAGCTCGCACAGACTTACCTTGCATCATTTTTCGTTCAGAAAACTCCACTAACAGCAGCAGAAAATGCACGCACATCCGCTTTTTTCCACTGTTGAAAGCTATAAGCGCAAGTCAGCGGCGGCGTCACCGACGCCGACTTCTAACGGTCGTTTCAAGTTTCAAACCGCCCGCCAAGCTCTCATTGGCTCTTTCTGGTGGGGGCGCGCAGAGCGCCCCCACCTCTCCCGACCAGCCACGAAGTGGTTGAGTGCATCTGGAAAGGTGGACAAGTTATGAGCTGGGATAAGCGCGGGTAAAGATTTGCCGTTACAAAATCAAATTACTTCTAATGCCGTCGAGAGGAAAAATAAAAAAAAGAATAGCACCGAAATGAAATTAAAATAAACAAAGAATGGCTCAGCCTCAGTACTCGGGCCTTGCCGCATTGTTAGCGGGCCGCTGGGCCTTGGTGCGGCCCAGAAGCGTCGGTTCAACCTAGCGGCCATGAGGCCAACCCACGTAAACAAGAGAGGAGTGCGCGCCAGCTGCTGTACTTCCGTGCGCACTTTTTAGTCCTGTATGAACGCCATGTTAAAATAGTCCGCGAACACGGTTGGAATCGGTCGAAAAAGCTCACATGATCAGGTGCAACCGGTACCAATCGAAAGATAAAGAGATTATCTATAACATATATGTTGAGTTGAAACCGGTTCTAAATAAACGCGACTTCTAGAAAACCGCGAAAGATCAAATTTAATGAAAGTATGCTGTTTTTGTCCTCCACGCATCACTCGAGACGCGAAAAGGGAAGTGGCAGTGGCGGATGGCGGAGTGTGGGACGGATCACGTGACACGTTTCGCGCGATCTCATTGGTTTATCGGCTATCCGGCAGTCTACTGTTTCTTGCGTTTCGTGTTTACAAGTTTACATGTAACCACAAACTTTGCCGGCTTCCGCCGCCATCTTGGCCTTGGTCCATATTTAACATTTGCGACCTAATTATTCGGTGCTAAGGCCCCCTAGGGAATCCTAACCTTATACATATGTTAAAGGCCCCTCGGAATACATAGTAAACAAGTTTTCAGGTCACCATCATCGCGCCTCAGATCACTGAAATAAAATGAAACTCGCGGGCATGATCTCCATGCGTTCTTCATGCATCATTTTGGGGGCTCTTGGGGGAATTAGGGTGGCTGGATGGCGGTTGCGGACAGTTCACTGCATCAATTTTGCTTTTACCTTAAGTTGGGCCAGCATTAAATTTGGTCCTTCGCCGCAATCAAACTACTCCCAGCTGGTCAACAAACTAGCTCTGAGCACGCATAGTCGCGCACGTGGTCCAGCAAACTTACATCTAGCTCGCCAGATGTCGGCGGTGTTCGCTTTACGCGGGAAACCTGGGCATGTCCACTAACTGGCAGCTAACTCTAGCACTAATCTTAAAATTATTCAGATTTATATACTTAAATACGCAAAAAATTTAGTTGCTTTATTAACTCCTTGTCTGAACTCACTCCTCTTCCCATTTACAACCAATCAGCGTCCGGCCACAAATCGTCATTATTCGACAAACAGTACGGTTTAAGTATTTGAAGAGAGACCGCCTGTACGAATGACTTATTTTTTCATATCCAGCTAGCTCGGGGGTCCGGTTTGAATCCTCCTCGCCGCGATTTTTCTTTCGGTTTGTGAATTTGGAGAATATATATCTTAAATCGTACTTTTCCAGAAGGGAAACTAATATTGACTAGCATGCTTTTCCGCCAATTTCTCCAAAATTCAAACGATGACCTGGGAAAATGATTTCTCTTTCCTACAAGATGTTTTTCAAGTTTGATGTTAGGCTTCATTTTCATATTTATAATGCAAGGAACCTTAAGATTTAGAAGAAATCTTAAATTCATTATTTAAGTTAGAAATAAATTAACACAAAACACGTACCTTTCAAAGTTTCAAAACTGAAAATGAAGCAAAATAAGTGTAAAAGGGACAACAGGGACAACTTTTTGATAGGAATTATAAAATTTTAAAAAATGCCAATCATTTCATATAATTTATGATGAAAATCTTAGTCAATTTCACGTTGGGTATTTTGGGAGAATTATCTAGAAAACAGGCCATACTTTCAGTTCGTGTTTATTTTAGTTTAAATTAAACTTGAAAAATATAGGACTACAGACAGCATTGAAACCCAACAAAAGCGAATTCTGCTCATTAAGTGTCTATTAGAGTTGAGCCAAATGCACACTCGCTCTTGCACAGCAGCATCCAAGTCAAGGTTCGGTCAACATCTGATTCCGGAGCCAATGGCCATGAACGTGCCAAATGTGCCTCCACCCTGCAGCATCACCTTTCCAACGTTGTTGATAAGTTCCCTGCCTCTCATCCCGTACCTTTTGAAGTTCAAATATATATTTTAATACACCATGCCGGTCATTGGGATTAGTGTGTATACGTACCGGAGCGCCGAGAATCCGCCGAAAATAGCGCCGCTCGCCATTCCCACGCAAAAGCCCATGGTGAAACCCATTTTAACGCGGTCCCAGCAACTGGGGCCTGAGTGAAACGATCCCGCGGGCACTGGCATCGTGGTTAAACACGTAATATTACTGATATTACTCAAGCGTGTCGTTCCTTGACAAAAATAGCGGCCATATTGAATTTTCCAGTTTTGTTGGCACCACTGTGAAATATTAATTTGTCCCTTTTGGCGGCTAGGGAAAATTTGCGTGTCTATGCGTAGACTTGATAGATCATCTTACGAGAGATTTAATCTGTGTCATATTTTTATTTCCGCAGGCTCAACTATGTTTCATTATTACATCAAAATTGTGCCTACAACCTACAGTGCTCTTGACGGAAAAGTTTTCCACACAAACCAGTACGCAGTTACCAAGCACAAGAAAGTCGTGTCTCAGAGTCTCCTTGAGTCCTCAGGAATGCCAGGTATTTTCTTCAACTATGAACTCTCTCCGATGATGGTGCGCTACTCTGAAGTGAAAAGGTAAAGATTCCGGACGGTTGTTGGTTGGTAGATTTGTTAATAATTATTTGATTTTGGCAGGTCGTTTGGTCACTTTCTCACCAATGTGTGTGCTTCGATTGGAGGAGTGTACACAGTGGCCAGCATTGTCGACGCAATCATCTTCCGCTTGAGTCAAAAAGCAATCAAAGTTCAGCTGGGCTGAGTCAACTCCAAAAGCATCCTACTGACTTCCGTTTTGTGATTGAAGGGTCTCAAGCAGCGCCCACTTAATACATTAATGTTTTTGTGGCCTCATATTTTGTGTTAGCTGTGTCAATATGTGTGCTCTGTTTTGTATAAAATCCTCTAAAGTCACCTCATATGATTTTATTTCAGCTTTTATGCTTGATAATTTATTCCTTGAGATCTTTTCAAACGCAATTGAGAGGAAAATTGTAAATTGTGAACTTAGTTATTATAATTGCTCAAAGGTATATTATTATATTATATTCTGTTTTGATCAAGATTGAGGTTACTTACAATGAGGTAGCACAGCTTCTCCTTCGTAAGGGTTAGTTGTTCGTCCTTCATTTTGACAAATAATCAAAGCATGCTCTGGGGACCACTTAAATTTGTTTGCCGTATTTTTTTCTGGATTGAATTAATTTTTTTCGTTATTTCAAAATACTCCATTATGTTACTAAAAGAGCAATCTGAGATCTGATTGTTAAAAAGTATCTTTTCACAAAATTATTTTAAGTTAAAAATTCTTATTAATTTCACCAAATTTAATGCGGAATAAATAAGTATAAAATAAAACATTCATTAAAAAAGCACAGGAATATTTTTTCTAATCATTTCTATATATTTTAAAATAAAAAATGCTGTTTTAACGAAACAATTGGATCAACTGAATCTTGCAGCACTCCCTCGTATTTGCTCGTATTGGCGAAAATTGTTGGCATGTCCTGGGTGTGGCGACACTAGCGCCACCACTACCAGTTTGATTTTTCAGTCGGGTGTCGGGTCAGTCCTCTGCGTGTGAAGTGAAGATCTGGCTCCGCAGTGGTTTCTTCGGGTGTCATGAGCTAAATGAGGGTATTGGTGACATCGTGGCCTTCTTGCTGATGGCTGGGCTCTTCGACTATAGCAAGGAGGCCGTTCGGGTCAAGGCCAAGGTACTGCCCTTCATTGAATTTGAGACAAAAACATTTTCACCCACCTGATTTCAACTAGAAATGCGACGGCGACGCAGAGCCCGAGTGGAGGAAGTTCAGCGTGGACCCCCAAATCACCACCTACGATGTCCTGCGTTCCATCCTGGCGAAGGCGTTCGAACTGCGCAGGTGGACCATTCAATATTGTAGAAATTCATGGTTAAAACGGGTCAACTCTGTAGGGACTTTTCCGTCAGCTACAGAGTCATCGATGACTTGGGTCAAGAAACGTTTCTTCCCTTGCTCTCGGATTGGGACCTCGATGCTGCTTTCCTTGGTGCCTGCGATCCGTGCCTCAACCTTCTGGTGAATTTAAACTTTAAACTTTTATTCACATTGAATAGCTGCTGTGTTGATAATTTGTGTATGGGTTTTCGCTTTCACTTTTAGTGCACTACTTGACCATTATCTCTACTCGACCACAACCTCGTCGTTTTATCAGATCTGTTTAAAACTGTTGCAATATTAAGGAAAGTGTGTTAATAGCGAATCAAGCCTTGAATGGGTGGTGTAAATTTTGTAGACCTTTATATTTTGACAGAAAATCAAAATAAAATTTTCTTTAAACATGCTTACGTCAGAGAAAGAATAATAACATTATTCAGGATAATAATTCATTTTTAAAAGTCAAATTAAACTATCAGATTGACGTGACTGGCGCCGAGGAAGCATGGGAGCCCGAAGAGCCACCGGTGAGCGTGATTAAGAGTCTGAAACCGCTGCTGAGACTGGGCAAGCCCAAGGCGGCGCAGCTGCAGGGCCTGTTCAAGAGCCAGATGGAGCGTACCTTGGGCATGGTGCAGCGTGCCCTGAAGCCTGAGGAGGCACCCGACTACGACCCGGAGCCGCCTGAGGAGGCGCCGGTTGACGACGTTTGCTTCCGCAGCTTTCTCGATCCTCTTGGCACGCTTGAGGAGCCGAGAGCAATGCGTGCCGCTGTCTTTGCGTCTGGAGTTGAGCCTTCCTTGCGCAAGGTAGTCTGGAAGCACTTGCTCAATGTCTACCCTGAAGGTCTCAAGGGCAAGGAGCGGATAGAGTACATGCGCCAGCGTCAACAGCTAGCAGTACAATGCGCTCAAGGACGAATGGATGAAACAGGCGGTGAGAGCTAACATTTATTTGATTTTAATGTGTTATCAGTGTAAATCATACCAAACAGGATTTAAAACCAAAGAATTTTAATTCAACAAAAATGTATAGTGATAAAAATCTATTAAATTTTTAAACCTATTTAAAAATTTAATTTTGGACAGTGCCTTGTGCACAAGATAGAATGCTAGTATTCGTTTTATTTATACATCAATGTGATTCCTGACAATGCTGACATTCTGTGCAATAGACGTATTTGTGCGTACTGTATTTGTGATGTTTGAGAAAATATCTCGTGGCAAAAAATGTGTTGCACTTTTCGCACCTAACCGTCTTTTAGTAAATGTTTGCATTGCAAGTGCCGCACCATGCTGACCTTGTGAAATGTAGAAAAGTCGCACTGGTCGCAGCGAAAAATCTCGGTTTTGGCGTGAACTTGTCTCACATGTAGATTCAACCTGCAAGGCAAGAGGAACTGTTTTCCACACTCTTTGCAACTTAGGAGGGTTTGTTTGCATTTCTTCCTATGCAATTGATACAAACCCAAGCACTCGAAACTGAGTTTACATTTGGAGCAAACTGATGGCTTTATGTGGTGTTTCTTGTACCCGAGAGCCACGTCCTGGCAACAAGATTTGCACTTGTCGAACCTGTGATATTTGTTAGAGTGCTTTTGCACTATCCATTTTGCGCCAAATTTGGCGTCGCAACTATCGCATTTGAAGATCTTTGGCTTGTGCTTCGCCTCTTCGTGTCGTCTCAAAATATATTCAAACGTTGTGAAATAATCACAATGCTTGCACTGGAAAATTTCTTGATTTAGGTCTTGTTTGTGGATCGAATTCACGTGGAGAACCATCTTGGACTTGGATTTGAAATACTCATTGCAGCCTACACGCGAGCACGCCACCTGTTCTGGATGCATGCGTTTCATGTGCTGCCTCCACAATTCCACTGTGGAATACAATTTGCCGGTTTCACAAAATTTGCAACGAATTTCTCTGCTTTCGCATTGGTTCGCGTGAAAGTCGTGCTGCATGTGCTGCTCTTTTTCCTCCTCGGTGTGAAAGTAAGTTGTGCAATCCTGAACTCCGCATTTAATGGCTTCATTATGCATTCGTTTGACGTGCTTCTTCAGTTGGTCGTATCTTTTGCCACAGTATAAGCAAACACTACTCCCGTATTTCCTCTTAGGGATTTCCTTTTCGTATTTGGCGAGATCAATCTCATCCAACTGGACCCAACACTGCTCAACATCTCCAACTGTAAAAATAATGAAAAATAAATTACGCTTGTAATTATTTCTATTTAAAATCTCTGTAAGTACCTGAATAATTCTCACGCAGCACCCTAGCGTTTTCTTCCAAATCAAGATTTTTCGGCCACCAAGCAACAGAGTCATCTCCAGAATCATCCCCAAACCTAAAATGGATACGTGTCAAAGTCAAAATATAAAATTTATCCTCATGAAAAAACTCACTCTGCCTGCCAGATGCAAAAATAGCAGATCAAAGTGTCTTCTCCGACCACGTCCGGCAAGTTTTCGTCTTCTTCCGTCAGGTTCATGGCCTGCATTACCCATTTTCTCAGCTTGAACCTGTCCACCTGCGACGCGAGGACGTGGCCGTCCGACGTCGGACACTCGCACAGTCGGCATAGCGGCTTTTGAATCGGGGTTTTTCCTTCTTTGCCTCGCAGCTTCATCTCTCGGCTCCTCAAGTGACTCGTTATCGAAATGAATTTCCCGTAAAGTAATGTTCGTTGAATTTCAATGCCAAGACTCTTCTTGAGTTGGCTTTCGTAAAGAAATTTCTACACGCGAATTTTTTTTTGCTTCATGCATTGTCCTGTGAAGTCTGCGTCAGATTTTTCTGGGAGCGATGCAAAGTCAGCTGCTTCAACATCTACTACCCGACTTCGCCCCTATGGGGAATGGTAGACAGATTCCCTCAAATGGTTGAGATACCAGATTGGTTGTTCGTCACGTGAATTGAACTGCAATTACAAATAAGAGTCCAGTCACCAATGTCAAACATGTGCGTATTGCAATCAAAGAATTGAAAGTATCTTATAGAGAGTAATAAAATCAGATATATACAATTACAATAGAATATTATACAATGTAATAAATACCACAACATATATATATATTGATAAAACAATTCTTACCCCGTTCAACGGGTTGGGTCAGTTTAAGAGAAACGAGTGCAAATAAGATCACACCGGGAATTCTCACGGGCAAGGTCAGAGAGCTAGAAAACATAAATCGAGTAAATTATATATCGAATTTAACACACTCATGCGTGATATGTTTTAAATATAAATAAGTATTCTTTTTACAGGCGTGCGAGATGCACGAAATTTCACTGCCTTGCGAGCGGTTCTACTTTGCTGCTTAACGCTAGTGAATAATCACTTTATCCCTAGACCTGCAGTGCGTACGGGTTCACAGGTCAACTCAGGGTGAATGTACGCTCAACCCTCAGCTCGCACAGACTTACCTTGCATCATTTTTCATTCGGAAAACTCCACTAACAGCAGCAGAAAATACACGCACATCCGCTTTTTTCCACTGTTGAAAGCCATAAGCGCAAGTTAGCGGTGGCGTCACCGACGCCGACTTCTAACGGTCGTTTCAAACCGCCCGCCACGCTCTCATTGGCTCTTTCTGGTGGGGCGAGCATAGAGCGCCCCCACCTCTCCCAACCAGCCACGAAGTGGTTGAGTGCATCTGGAAAGGTGGACAAGTTATGAGCTGGGATAAGCGCGGGTAAAGATTTGCCGTTACAAAATCAAATTACTTCTAATGCCGCCGAGAGGAACAACAAAAAGAATAGCACCGAAACGAAATTAAAATAAACAAAGAATGGCTCAGCCTCAATACTCGGGCCTTGTCGCTTTGTTAGCGGGCCGCTGGGCCTTGTTGCGGCCCAGAAGCGTCGGTTCAACCTAGCGGCCATGAGGCCAACCCACGTAGATAGCTAAACAAGAGAGGAGCGCGCGCCAGCTGCTGTGCTTCCGCGCGCACTTTTAAACGCCATGTTAAATTGGTCCGCGCACACGGTTGGAATCGGTCGAAAAAGCTCACATGATCAGGTGCAACCGGTACCAATCGAAAGATAAAGAGATTATCAATAATATATATGTAGAATTTAAACCGGTTCTAAGTAAGCGCGTACTTCTAGAGAACCGCGAAAGATCAAATTTAATGACAGTATGCCGTTTTTGTCCTCCGCGCATCACTCGAGACGAGGAAAGGGAAGTGGCAGTGGCGGATGGCGGAGTGTGGGACGGATCACGTGACACGTTTCGCGCGATCTCATTGGTTTATCAGCTATTCGGCAGTCTACTGTTTCTTGTTTACATGTAACCACGGTCCTTGCCAGCGTCCGCCGCCATCTTGGCCTTGGTCCATATTTAATATTTGCGACTTGATTAGTCGTTGCTAAGGCCCTATAGGGGGTCCAAACTTTTAACACATGTCAAAGACACTTAGGAATACATAGTAGACATGTTGTTAAGGTCGCCATCGCGCCTCAATCAAACTAAAATATAATGAAACTCGTGGGCATGTCGAACATGACCGCGTGACATATTCGACCTTACATGCCACATTTTGGGGGCTCAGGGGGTCTGGATTGCAGTTTCGGACAGTTCACAGCATCAATTTTGCTTTTACCTTAAGTTGGGCCAGCATTAAATTTGGTTCCTCGGCGCAATCATTTTCCCCACTTTTTCGCTGCTTTTCCTTGCACTCTCACTACGCCCAGCTGGTCAACAAACAAGCTCTGTGAGCACGCGCAGTCGCGCCCGTGGTCCGGCGATCTTACGTCTAGCTCGCCAGATGTCGGCGGTGTTCGCTTTACGCGGGAAACCGGGGCATGTCAACTAACTGGCACCTAGCTCTCGCACGAATCTTAACATTATTCAGATTTATATGCTTAAATACGCAAAAAATTTAGGTGTTTTATAAACTCCTTGTCTGAACTCTCTCTTCTCCCCATAAACAACCAATAAGCGTCCTGCCTCAAATCGTCATTATTCGACACCAAGCTTGGTTAAAGTTTTTGTAGAGAGACCGCCTGCACGAATGACTTATTTTTTCATATCCAGCTAGCTCGGAGGTCCGGTTTGAATTTGCCGCGATTTTTCTTTCGGTATGTGAATTTGGAGAATATATATCTTAAATCGTACTTTTCCAGAAGGGAAACTAATATTGACTAGCATGCTTTTCCGCCAATTTCTCCAAAATTAAAACGATGACCTGGGGAAATGATTTCTTTTTCCTAAAAGATGTTTTTCAAGTTTGATGTTAGGCTCGATTTTCATATTTATAATACAAGGAACCTTAAGATTTAGAAGAAATCCTAAATACATTATTTGAGTTAGAAATAAATTAACACAAAACACCTTTCAAAGTTTCAAAACTAAAAAATGAAGCAAAATAAGTATAAAAGGAACAACATTTTGATAGGATATATAAAATTTATAAAATGCCAATAATTTCATAGAATGCCACTATTCGTTTTATTTATACATCAATGTGATTCCTGACAATGCTGACATTCTGCGCAATAGACGTATTTGTGCCTACTGTATTTGTGATGTTTGAGAAAATATCTCGTGGCAAAAAATGTGTTGCACTCTTCGCACCTAACCGTCTTTTGATAAATGTTTGCATTGCAAGTGCCGCACCATGTTGCCCTTAAGAAATGTAGAAAAGTTGCATTGGTTGCAACGAAAAATCTTGGTTTTGGCGTGAACTTGTCTCACATGTCGATTCAACCTCCAAGAGAAAGGGAACTGTTTTCCACACTCTTTGCAACTTAGGAGGGTTTGTTTGCATTTCTTCCTATGCAATTGATACAAACCTGAGCACTCGAAACTGAGTTTACATTTGGAGCAAACTGATGGCTTTCTGTGTCGTGCAATATTCATGAGAGCCACTTCCTGGCCGCAAGATTTGCACTTGTCGAACGTGTGAAATCGCTTGAAGTGCTTTTGCACTATCCATTTTGCGCCAAATTTGGCGTCGCAACTGTCGCATTTGAAGATTTTTGGCATGTGCTTCGCCTCTTCGTGTTGTCTCAAATTATCTTCAACTGTTGTGAAATACTCGCAATGCTTGCACTGGAAAAGATCTCGATTGATGTCTTGTTTGTGCGAATTGAAGTGGAGAATCAATTCAGACTTGGATTTGAAATACTCATTGCAGCCTACACGTGAGCACGCCACCTGCTCTGGATGGGTGTGATTCATGTGCATCTTCCACGAATTAATTGAGGAATACAATTTGCCAGTTTCACAAAATTTGCACCGAATTTCTCTGCTTTCGCATTGGTTCGCGTGAAAGTCGTGCTGCATGTGCTGCTCTTTTTCCTCCTCGGTGTGAAAGTAAGTTGTGCAGCCCCGAATTCCGCATTTGATTGCTTCTTTATGCATTCGTTTGACGTGCTTCTTCAGTTGGTCGTATCTGTTACCGCAGTATATGCAAAGTCTACTCTCGTATTTCCTCTTCTTAGGGATTTCCTTTTCATATTTGGCGAGATCAATCTCATCCAACTGGACCCAACACTGCTCAACATCTCCAACTGTAAAATTTAAACAATATGAATTACTCTGATAAATATTTTTATTAAAAATTCCTAAAGTACCTGAATAATTCTCCCGAAGCACCCTAGCGTTTTCTTCCAAATCAAGATTTTTCGGCCACCAAGCCACAGAATCATCTCCAGACTCATCCCCGAACCTAAAAAAGGGTCAAAATGAAAAGATTGAAACTTTGTTAGTTCGTAAATAACATACTCTGCCTGCCAGATGCAAAAATAGCAGATCAAAGCGTCTTCTTCCACCACGTCCGGCAAGTTTTCGTCTTCTTCCGTCAGGTTCATGACCTTCATGGCCCATTTCCTCAGCTTGAACCTGTCCACCTGCGACGCGAGGACGTGGCCGTCCGACGTCGGACACTCGCACAGTCTGCACAGCGGCTTTTGAATCGGGGTTTTTCCTTCTTTGCCTCGACGCCTCATCTCTTGGCTCGCTATCCAAAATAAAACAATTCCTAAGTGTTTTTCGTTAAATTTCAATGCCCAGATTCTTCTTGTTGTAAACATACTATTTTTTCACGTGGATATTCCTTCACGCATCGTCCTGGTCCTGTGAACTCGTGCCTCGTGCCTTGTGTGCCTGTGCGTTGTCAAATTTGGAAAGAGGCCTCTAGCGTGGATTCGTAATCAGCTGTTTGCCGCTATATTAACCACAAAGCATAAAGCAAACGTCCTCTCAGCAGTGTGTGCGACAAGGAGAAGAAAATTTTAAGCTGCAAGCTGACTGCAGGTAACTTTCTTTCCACGTCTTTCGTTATTCGTTTGTTTATTTTTTAATCAATTTACTACCTGAATCTGGTAATATCTGAATGCTCTTAAAAGCTTGATAAAATGCTTCAATACGTAAAAATCGTGTTGCATATTATTCAACTCCTTGTCTTTACGTTCCCGTTTTTCAAGAGGCAACCAATCAGCGCTCAGCACTCTTTGATTGCTGCGATCTGATTGGCGTGCTCCTGATTTTTGTATTCCATAACGCTTCTAGGAGAAAAGTACGCGCTTTTTATGCGCCTGCGGGGAAATGACCTTCATAATATCTGTCAAAAGGTAAATCTGGCAAATGGTTGACATATACGCAACGCTTTTAACGCATGAACCTCTGTTTATTTTGTTCTATTGAAGTTTGGGTCAGAATTGTACAACGCACTGATGGACGAAACGTTCTTTTATATAGATATGTTTTGCAAGCCAAGACCTACGATTTCCCTGATTAATTGCATTTCATTTACCAAACAGTTTGGAACTTTCCCAGCCTTCGAAATCAATCAGAAACCAAATCAAAAATTAATTTAATAGTTATGCCATTGGTGGCCAGAAGTGCGATAAAAAGGTTCACACTGCGCAGATCCAAGATGGCGTCTGAATGTGGGAAGCAAAATCTTCTCTTTGGATTGTCGGACGAGTTTCAAGAGTTTGTTTTTACGATTCAAAAGACACAATTAGTAAAGAGTGATTGCAGTCACAATATATTGACTAAAACTTGATTCTTTTCGCGCATTTTCACGTGACCGTTTTTTCGCGGCATACTCCACCGGACGCAATATCTGCGCGTCACACGAATCTGGCCCACGCTTTTTAGTCAAGAATAAATTGATTTAATTCGCAAGTAAATTCACCCTAAACCACTTCCAAAATTGAAACTAGATAACTATAAAAGGGAATATGTTATTTTAGGATTTATATAAAATTTAATGCCAACCATTTTTAAGAATGCCAGTATTCGTTTTATTTATTCCTCAATTTGATTCCTGTCAATTTGAGAACACAGAAATTACTTTTGCTTATACATTTTCTGGCACTTGTCAACCTAGTAATTACTAATTCTTGCAGGTTTCAATATGCTTTGCGTAAAGTCCTGAGCACTTAACACTTGCACTGGCATTGCTGGAAAATCTTGGCGCACATTCTGCGCAACGAACGCGTATTTGTGATACTTGAGAAAATATTCCGTGGCAAACAATTTGTTGCACACTTCACACCTAACCGTCTTACGGTAAATGTTTGCATTGCATGTGCCTTTCCATTAGGCTCTTGTTAAATGTAGAGAAGTCGCAATGGTCGCAGCGAAAAATCGTACTTTTGTTGTGAACTTGTTTCACGTGGCAATTCAACTTCCAACGCTTGATGAACGTTTTTCCACACTCTTTGCAACTTAAATTTAAGAGGGTTGGATTGCAGCTCTTTTTATGCTTTTGAAGAAGTCCTGAGCACTTCAACTTGCACTTGCAGTGGCAGCAAGTCTTGGCAGTCCGATGTTTAAACATGGTTTTACGGCACATCTCCTGAGCACATTCTGCACAACGAACGTATTTGTGACATTTCTGTTTGTGATCCTTGAGAAGTGACACAGAGGCGAACAATTTGTCGCACTCATCACACTTAACAGTCTTTGGAAAATGTTTGAGTAGCATGTGCTTCCGCATATTGCTCTTGTCACATGAAGAATAGTCGCAATGTTCGCAGTGAAAAATAGAGGTTTTAGCATGAACTCGTCTCACATGTAGATTCAACTTGCTAGGCAAGGGGAACTGTTTTCCACACTCTTTGCAACTAAAATGGGTTTGTTTGCAGCTCTTCTTATGCTTTTCAAGAAGTCCAGAGCACTTGAACTTGCACTCGCAGCGGCGGCAAGTCTTGACACGCCGATGTCTAGAAATGTAATGGCAGATTATCTCCTGACCACACTCTGAACAACGAACGCATTCGTGCATCATCTGTTTGTGGGTCTTGAGAAATGATTCAGAGGCAAACCATTTGTCGCACTCATCACACTTAACAGTCTTTGGAAAATGTTTGCGTAGCATGTGCTCCCGCATATTGCTCTTGTCACAAGTGGAATAGTCGCAATGTTCGCAGTGAAAAATCTCAGTTTTGGTGTGAACTCTTCTCACATGTAGATTCAACCTCCAAGGCAAGAGGAACTGTTTTCCACACTCTTTGCAACTTAGGAGGGTTTGTTTGCATTTCTTCCTATGCAATTGATACAAACCCAAGCACTCAAAACTGAGTTTACATTTGGAGCAAACTGATGGCTTTCTATGTAGTGCAATCATCATGACAGACACTTCCTGGCCGCAAGAGTTGCACTTGTCGAACGTGTGACATTGTTTGAAGTGCTTTTTCACTATCCATTCTGCGCCAAATTTGGCGTCGCATCTGTCGCATTTGAAGATCTTTGGCTTGTGCCTCGACTGTTCGTGGTTTCTCAAATTATATTCAACCGTTGTGAAATACTCGCAATGCTTGCACTGGAAAATATCTTGATTGATTTGTTTGTGGATCGAATTCACGTGGAGAACCATCTTGGACTTGGATTTGAAATACTCGTTGCAGCCGTAATGCGAGCACGCCACCTGTTCTGGATGGGAGTGATTCATGTGCATCTTCCACAAATTTACTGAGGAATACAATTTGCCGGTTTCACAAAATTTGCAACGAATTTCTCTACTTTCGCATTGGTTCGCGTGAAAAACGTGCTGCATGTGCTGCTCTTTTTCCTCCTCGGTTTGAAAGTAAGTCGTGCAGCCCCGAATTCCGCATTTGATTGCTTCTTTATGCATTCGTTTGACGTGCTCCATCAGTCGGTCGTATCTGTTGCCACAGTATAAGCAAACACTACTCCCGTATTTCCTCTTCTTAGGGATTTCCTTTTCGTATTTGGCGAGATCAATCTCATCCAACTGCACCCAACACTGCTCAACATCTCCAACTTTAAAATAAAAAAATAACGCTGCTGGTTTATTTCTATTTAAAATCTCTATAAGTACCTGAATAATTCTCACGTAGCACCCTAGCGTTTTCTTCCAAATCCAGATTTTTCGGCCACCAAGCAACAGCCTCGTCTCCAGACTCATCCCCAAACCTAAAATGCACGTGTGAAAGTCAAAATATAAAATTTATCCTCATGAAAAGACTCACTCTGCTTGCCAGATGCAAAAATAGCAAATCAAAGCTTCTTCTTCGACCACCTCCGGCAAGTTTTCGTCTTCTTCCGTCACGTTCATGACCTCCATGGCCCATTTCCTCAGCTTGAACCTGTCCACCTGCAACGCGAGGACGTGGCCGTCCGACGTCGGACACTCGCACAGTCTGCACAGCGGCTTTTGAATCGGGGTTTTTCCTTCTTTGCCTCGACGCCTCATCTCTTGGCTCGCTATACAAAATAAAAAAATTCCCAACAAGTGTTTTCCGTTAAATATCAATGCCCAGATTCTTCTAAGGTTGGCTTTCGTAAACAAAATTCTACACGCGGATCTTTTTTGCTTCACGCGTTCTCCTGTGAAGTCTCCGTCAGATTTTTCTGGGAACGATGCAAAGTCAGCTGCTTCAACATCTACTACCCGACTTAATTCACCCCTATGGGGAATGATAGACTGATTCCCTCAAATGGTATTGAGCTACCAGGTTTATTGTTCGTCACGTGAATTGAACTGCAATTACAAATAAGAATCAAGTCACCAATGTCAAACATGTGCGTATCACAATCAAAAAATTGAAAGTATCTTATAGAGAGTAATAAAACCAGAAATATACAATTACAATAGAATATGATACAATGTAATAAATACACAGCAAATATATATAGATAAAACAATTCTTACCCCGTTCAACGGGTTGGGTCAGTTTAAAAGAGACGAGTACAAATAAGATCACAACGGCAGTTCTCACAGACAAGGTCAGAGAGCTAGAAAACATAAATCGAGTAAATTATATATCGAATTTTACACACTGCGTGCTATATTTTAAACATAAATAAGTATTCTTTTTACAGGCGTGCGAGATGCACGAAATTTCACTGCCTTGCGAGCGGTTCTACTTTGCTGCTTAACGCTAGTGAATAATCACTTTATCCCTAGACCTGCAGTGCGTACGGGTTCACAGGTCAACTCAGGGTGAATGTACGCTCAACCCTCAGCTCGCACAGACTTACCTTGCATCATTTTTCATTCGGAAAACTCCACTAACAGCAGCAGAAAATACACGCACATCCGCTTTTTTCCACTGTTGAAAGCCATAAGCGCAAGTTAGCGGTGGCGTCACCGACGCCGACTTCTAACGGTCGTTTCAAACCGCCCGCCACGCTCTCATTGGCTCTTTCTGGTGGGGCGAGCATAGAGCGCCCCCACCTCTCCCAACCAGCCACGAAGTGGTTGAGTGCATCTGGAAAGGTGGACAAGTTATGAGCTGGGATAAGCGCGGGTAAAGATTTGCCGTTACAAAATCAAATTACTTCTAATGCCGTCGAGAGGAAAAATAAAAAAAAGAATAGCACCGAAATGAAATTAAAATAAACAAAGAATGGCTCAGCCTCAATACTCGGGCCTTGTCGCTTTGTTAGCGGGCCACTGGGCCTTGTTGCGGCCCAGAAGCGTCGGTTCAACCTAGCGGCCATGAGGCCAGCCCACGTAGAGAGCTTACAATTAATAACAAGAGAGGAGCGCGCGCCAGCTGCTATACTTCTCAGTGCACTTTTTAGTCCCATATAAACGCCATGTTAAATTAGTCCGCGCACACGGTTGGAATCGGTCGAAAAAGCTCACATGATCAGGTGCAACCGGTACCAAAATCGAAAGCTTAAGAGATTATCAATAATATATACATTGAATTGTTACGGCGGTTCTAAATGTAAGCGCGTACTTCAAGAAAACCGCGAAAGATCAAATTTAATGCGCAGTATGCCGTTTTTGTCCTCCGCGCATCACTCGAAACGTGAAAAGGGAAGTGGCAGTGGCGGATTGCGGAGTTTGGGACGGATCACGTGACACGTTTCGCGCGATCTCATTTATTTATCGGCTATCCGGCAGTCTACTGCAAGGGGGTGTCACTCTTGTGGCCCAAACCCGTTCCCGCTAAGAGCTTCCCGACCCAACCGTTGGTGTCACGTCGGTTACTTTAAAACAGGTTTATGGCCGCCATATGCGGTGTTTTGGGAAGCGTAACTTTATGACGTCACTCGGAATACATAGTAAATAAGTTTTCAGGTCACCATCGCGCCTCAGCACACTGAAATAAAATGAAACTCTTGGGCATGATCTCCATGCGGCCTTCATGCCACATTTTGGGGGCTCTTGGGGGAATTAGGGTGGCTGGATGGCGGTTGCGGACAGTTCACTGCATCAATTTTGCTTTTACCTTAAGTTGGGCCAGCATTAAAATTGGTCCTTCGCCGCACTCACACTACTCCCAGCTGATCAACAAACTAGCTTTGAGCACGCGCAGTCGCGCAAGTGGTCCAGCGATCGTACGTCCAGCTCGCCAGATGTCGGCGGTGTTCGCTTTACGCGGGAAACCGGGGCATGTCCACTAACTGACAGCTAGCACTCGCACTAATCTAAAATTTTTCCATATTTATACTTAAATACGCAAAAACTCGAGTTGTATTATTTACTCATTGTCTGAACTCTCTCTTCTTCCCACAAACAACCAATCAGCGTCCGGCCTCAAATCGTCATTATTCGACAAAAAGCTCGGTTTAAGTATTTGTAGAGAGACCGGCCGCCTGCACGAATTGCTTATTTTTTTCATATCCAGCTAATAGCTCGGAAGTCCGGTTTGAATCCTCCTCGACGCGATTTTTCTTTCGGTCTGCAAAGTTGGAAATATATCCTAAGTCGTGCTTTTCCAGATGGGAAACTAATATATTAACTAGCAAGCTTTGCAGCCGAATTTCTCTAAATATTAAACGGTTACCTGGAAAAATGATTTCTTTTTCCTAGTTTTTATTTTGAAAGGTGTTTCTCATATTTTTTTAAGCTTGAGTTTTGTATAATAATACAACCAACCTTCAGATTTAAAAAAATAAATTCAATATTTTCGTTAAAACTAAATTAATAATATCAAAGAAATTAACATAAAACACCATTCAAAAGTGAAAATAGTTTATAAGGATTGATAAAATTTAATGCCAATCATTTCATAGAATGCCACTATTCGTTTTATTTATACATCAATGTGATTCGCCTGACAATGCTGACATTCTGAGCAACAGACGGATTTCTGTGCCTACAATATTTGTGATGTTAGAGAAAATATCTCGTGGCAAAAAATTTGTTGCACTCTTCGCACCTAACCGTGTTTTGGTAAATGTTTGCATTGCAAGTGCCGCACCATGTTGCCCTTGCGAAATGTAGAAACGTCGCAATGGTTGCAGCGAAAAATCTCGGTTTTGGTGTGAGCTTGTCTCACATGAAAATTCAACCTGCTAGGCAAGAGGAACTGTTTTCCACACTCTTTGCAACTTAGGAGGGTTTGTTTGCATTTCTTCCTATGCAATTGATACAAACCAAAGCACTCGAAACTGAGTTTACATTTGGAGCAAACTGATGGCTTTCTGTGTCGTGCAATATTCATGAGAGCCATTTCCTGGCCGCAAGATTTGCACTTGTCGAACGTGTGAAATCGCATGAAGTGCTTTTGCACTATCCATTTTGCGCCAAATTTGGCGTCGCAACTGTCGCATTTGAAGATCTTTGGCTTGTGCTTGCACTCTACATGTTTTTTCAAAAGATATTCAAACGTTGCGAAATAATCGCAATGCTTGCACTGGAAGATTTTTTGATTTAGGTTTTGTTTGTGGATCGTATTCACGTGGAGAACCATCTTGGACTTGGATATGAAATATTCATTGCAGCCTACACGCGAGCACGCCACCTGTTCTGGATGCATGCGTTTCATGTGCTGCCTCCACAATTCCACTGTGGAATACAATTTGCCGGTTTCACAAAATTTGCAACGAATTTCTCTGCTTTCGCATTGGTTCGCGTGAAAGTCGTGCTGCATGTGCTGCTCTTTTTCCTCCTCGGTGTGAAAGTACGTCGTGCAGCCCCGAATTCCGCATTTGATAGCTTCTTTATGCATTCGTTTGACGTGCATCTTCAGTTGTTCGTATCTTTTGCCACAGTATAAGCAAACACTACTCCCGTATTTCCTCTTCTTAGGGATTTCCTTTTCGTATTTGACGAGATCAATCTCATCCAACTGCACCCAACACTGCTCAACATCTCCAACTGTAAAAAAATAAATTACGCTGGTGGTTATTTCTATTTAAAATCTCTGTAAGTACCTGAATAATTCACACGCAGCACCCTAGCGTTTTCTTCCAAATCAAGATTTTTCGGCCACCAAGCAACAGCCTCGTCTCCAGACTCATCCCCAAACCTAAAACACGCGTTAAAATCAAAATTAAATTTTTAATCTCGTGGAAAACCTCACTCTGCCTGCCAGATGCAAAAATAGCAGATCAAAGCGTCTTCTTCGACCACCTCTGGCAAGTTTTCATCCTCTTCCGTCAGGTTCATGACCTCCATGGCCCATTTCCTCAGCTTGAACCTGTCCACCTGCGACGCGAGGACGTGGCCGTCCGACGTCGGACACTCGCACAGTCTGCACAGCGGCTTTTGAATCGGGGGTTTTCCTTCTTTGCCTCGACGCCTCATCTCTTGGCTCGCTATACAAAGTAAAAAAATTCCCAACAAGTGTTTTCCGTTAAATTTCAATGCCCAGATTCTTCTTGTTGTAAACATACTAATTTTTCACGTGGATATTGCTTCACGCGTCGTCCTGGTCCTGTGAAGTCGTGCCTTGTGTGCGTTGTAAAATTTGGAAAGAGGTCTCTAGCCTCAAGCGTGGATTCGTAATCAGCTGTTTGCCGCTATCAACCACAAATCATAAAGCACACGTCCTCTCAGTGGTGTGTGCGACAAGGAGAAGAAAATTTGAAGCTGCTATCTGGCTGCAGGTAACTTTCTTTCCACGTCTTTCGTTATTCGTTTGTTTATTTTTTTAATCAATTTACTACCTGGATCTGGTAATTTCTGAAAGCTCTTAAAAGCTTGATAAAATGCTTCAATACGTAAAAATCGTGTTGCATATTATTTAACTCCTTGTCTTTACGTTCCCGTTTTTCAAGAGACAACCAATCAGCGTTCAGCACTCTTTGATTGCTGCGATTTGATTGGCGTACTCCTGATTTTTGTATTCCGTAACGCTTCTAGGAGAAAAGTACGCGCTTTTTATGCGCCTGCGGGGAAATGACCTTCATAATATATGTCAAAAGGTAAATCTGGCAAATGGTTGACATATACGCAACGCTTTTAACGCATGAACCTCTGTTTATTTTGTTCTATTGAAGTTTGGGTCAGAATTGTACAACGCATTGATGAACGAAACGTTCCTTTATATTAATTTCTTCATCTGCCTACAAAAAAACATCTGAAACCATTTCAAATTGTTGTTATCAGACTCAACATAATAAAAGGGATCCTTGGTCGTTGATGATCAAATATTATGTTAATTTAAATCAATAAAAAAACTTTAAGTTGTTTTGTAGCCATTTTTATTTGCATCTAAAATGGACAAATAAAGCTAATTGTATATTTTAATATTCACTCTCCATTGCTGTAAAGAAAATGGATTTTCCTATATCATCTTGGTTGATCAAGATCAATTTTCATTTTTATACTATAATTCATAGCAGAGTCACAAGAAGCAAAAGCTTTCTAGTAATAGTTTTTAGTACAGTATTAAAAAAAATGATATGAAAAAAATTCTTAGAAAATTGAATTACGTGTGCATAAAAATTTGATTACAAAATTTGTTCAATTAAAAATAAAGTTTAAAATGCTTCAAATGTACTTGAGGGAAATTCAGTCATTGTAGATATTTAAAAGTTTGATCAAATCGTCATCCACAATGCAGCGAAGTGATTCAACAGTCACCCCTTCCAGCAGCGATAATTCCTGAATTTCCGAGTCAGTCGTGTTCTTGTCCTTTAAAGCGTTGGCCAACCTGAGGTAATCGCAGCAACGGTTCAATTTGAATTTGACGACAGAAAGCTTGGGCAGTTTAGTGGTCATAAATTTAACCAACAAAGCTGCTCCCTTAAAATATTTTGCATTTTGGATTTGATGTGGATAAATCCAGGACATGTCGATGGTTACCCGCATAAAAAAATATCACCTGAGAATGTTCTAAGAATATACCGACTTCGCCCAGGATTAATCTAAAAAATTAATTATATATGAACTTATGATACGGTTTTTCGTGATACTGGATTAATCTGTAGATTAATTTAAGAGAATATCCTTAGAATGTTCCAGGATTATTCTGCCGGGGTTTGTTTCAAAAAGCTCTAGAGAATGATCCTAGAACATTCTCAGAATATACTTATGGATTAATCTTTGGATTGATCTGGGATTCATATTTAGCGTATCAAATCTTTACATAGGATTATTCTTTTTGGATCATCCTGGAACATTCTTTGGTTAATCTAATATTATTTTAAGGTCAATATTAAGTGTGACAAATATTATCCCTAAGTTATTCTTAAAATTACCTCAGATTGTTCCTAGAATATTTCAAAATATGTTATTACTGCGATTTAATTGGGAATTGTTTAAATAATTACAAACTTATTTAGTTAAATTTTTAAAATTTATTGGTTTTCCATCATATCAGGTACAAAATTTTCTCTCATTCGATGCCAGCACCGCCAATCTTGAAGCCCAAACTGCAGAACTTAAACGATTGTATCTTTTCCCGTCGTGCATAACATCTGCGGACGGCTTGAAGCTAAAAAAAGGGAGCGACTCGTAGAAAAAAATAAATAAAAGCTTTTTTCAATTAGCTTTGCTTGGAAAATGGAAGGTAGAAGTATGTCAAGTTCATGCATAATATTTTTCCATTTTCCATGCGAAGCCAATTGAATCGGAATGTGTAATAAAAATTCTCGTAAGCGTACAAAAAATGCGACCGCGATTTACATGGAAAAATTATATTTTTCATCACCGATTTACAGTTTCCGCCACCCAAACTTATTTATGGGGTTCTAATTAAGAACATTGAGGACTGGAGAGGATCCCATATCAAAATATTGGTGGCGAAAACTGCATAAGTAGCGGCGAAAAGTGTAATTTTACAATAAAACCGTTGGATTTCAAAGTTGCGCGATCTGTTCTAATTTCTTTGGACGCTAATCTATAAAATGAGACTTACCCTGTTGACCGCAAGATCCAGGCCATCCGTCCAAGTCTGCGGGACGTCCGTGTTCCGTGTTGTCCCTTACTGGCGGCGTCCGGCGTCCTGCGTCCGTTAATAACTTTAACTTAGAACGGCGGTTGACCGTTGACGCGTTAGACAAAGAGAGCGAAGCAGGATTTTGTAAGTCTCTTGCTGCTGCTGCTCGCTAGTCCTGCTGCCCGTCGCCCCTCCCCCGCTCCACAACTGAGGCAGGCAGCAGGCATTCCATGCAAGTGCGTGCATGCATGTGCAGCCGCCGCTACCACGCGCACACTAAAATCGCCCTTTTAACCCTTTTTTGGTCTTCTGACCTTTATTTACAAATTTGCCCGTTTGTCGGTAGCATTAATTAAGACTCCTTGTGTTAAGAAATTAATTTATTCAATCGAATTTATGATTTTTTACCTTTTTTAATCTGGGCAGCTTCTTTGAAAAAAGGCATCATAATTTTGTATTAGATAATGCGAAAAAGGTTTAGGTTTTTTTATTAAAATTTAATTATCGACTTAATTAAAAAATATTTCCCAGAAAACTATTTTTGTGATATTATTTAACAATATGGCAGTTAATTTTGTTGATTAAATTATGTTTCATATTTAATTTTGTGTTTTTAATTGTAAGAAAAATATCTAAGTTCTTCTCTTTTCGGGTTTTTAAAGAATATTCTAGGAACATTAAAAAAATATTTTGAATTAATCTCAGAATGATCCATAGAATAATCTGGGGATAATCTATCAACTATATTCAAATTTCCCTTTTGGGATTATTCTAGGGATATTCTTGTAAATTAATCTCTAGATTAACTTTAAAACAATTTAAGGTTAATCTGGATTCATTCTAAGAAAATTCCAAAAATTATATTTTTGGATTAATCTCAGAATGATCTAAAGAATAATCTGAGAATATTTTTTTAGATTAATCTCTAGATTGATCTTAAACATTCATAGATTAATCTCAATTAATACAGGATTAATCCTGGATCATTTTTTTGGATTAATTTTTTCGGGTAAATTTTGATTAATCTAAGATTATTCCGGATATTCCTGGGTTATATTTTTTTATGCGGGTAGATGCTCCAGCTTTTGCAGAATCTTTTTCTCGCTAATATCCTCACACAAATTTTCCAAGTACCGTAAGTAAGAGTCATCGAACCCTTCGCAAGTTATCTCCATCTTTGTTAGCTCCGGTACAGTCACAATAATGGTACTCATCATTGTTTTCCTGTTGAAGAAAAACACGAATAAATTCAGGGAAAATCAACAAGTCATCGGAATATACAAATTTATCTTGAGTTCATTAATCTTTGAAACTGCCAAGAGAATTTTCTGGTCTGTCTCATAATCCTTCTCATCTATCTGATAATTCAGGTAAATTTTTTCCAGTTTAGGGCAAAGTAACCAAATTTTGGTGTAGAACATGCAGTCGGAAGATTCATCTTTTTCGACTACCAATACCGCGTGCAGTTCACGGAGGTAAAATCCGTAAGTCTGTAGGAAGTTGAACAAAGTACGCTTGGTGACATTTTGCAAGTTGAGACTCTCGACATTCTGGAATAATATCCTTTCATTTTCTAAATGGTCCGGGATGTCTGTCCATCCATTAAAATCAATCTGAAATCAACATCATTTCATTATGATCAACAAAATATAGATATTATTGATGATTCTAGAGTAATATGATTTTGTAAACATTGTCGTTCACCTTAAGATGCGAAACATGAGGAAACCATTGAAGAACTCGACGATTGAAGTTCATATATTGGACAATGAGCAAATGTCGGAGAGAAGAGTTGGTGGTGGAACCTTGTTCGTCCGCATTGACGATTTTATAATTTGTGCTGAATGGACTGCATGGTTGTCCAATCAATTGCAACTTGGTGAGATTTTCCATGCACATCAGAATGAATTTCGTGTATATTTCCATGTCTTGATATTTCATGTCTACGCACTGGAAAGCTTTCAAGTTGCCTAGCTTTGATATCAATTCTGCTCTTTCTGGCAATTTCTTGACTCCGAGGATGACGTTGATGTGCTCCAGAGTGGGCACTTTAGAGCAAATATCCATTACTTCATTCAAATGGAACGTGAACAACTCGATTTGAAGCTCTCGCAAATGGTGCAAGGCTTTCAGGCCCTTTTTAAATAATTGTTGACCCTCTACTGTATACGGGTACCCAAAAAAGTTTCCGCATCCGTCACCGAATATTTGAATCTTTTCGATGTTTTCAAGTGGCGATTTAATCTATATATGGAGACAAAAATGATTGCATTTTATAAAAATTAAAGATTTTCAATAACATTAAATATTAACTCATCATTTTACCAAATCATTCAACACACTAAGTTTCCTGTCTTCTTTTGAGCTAAAGGTCATCAATCCCGTCAGGTCAAGTTCTTTCACGTCGTAAAGGAAGAGTAGTTCGTAAAGGATATAAAATTTCAAATCCCTGAAATATTTCGCGTCTCTGAACACAAAAGTGCACTTTGTCTTCATCAGTTTCAACGCCAAACGTACAAATGATTCTTTACCTGCCATACGAAAAAATTAATTAAATACAATTGTAAAATTAAAGCCGCTAATGCACTCACACAAAGTCGTTGATAACTTTTTCAAATCAAAGTCAGGGTTGAGATGAATTCCCAAGTCTGAAGCAATCCTGTAGATATGTCCTTTGAAATTTTCTTTCTCATCAGCCATGGCTAGAATCAGATCTGTGTATATGTGGGAAAAATTAAATTTCATCTCAACTTTACAGTACGTGTTTCGTTTAGATAAAAACACCATAATTTTTAAGAAATCATTTCAAAAACTCACCTTTTCTAGGTCGTGTACGTCTTAAGCAATCAATGAACACGAAATGGATTCAGGTTAAAGCAGCTTTCCAGGGGGTTGCATCGGACCAACGGGATCTCCGACAAGTGGCTGCAGGTGATAGGTTCAAAGCTCATCGAGGGAGGAGTTATGATGGCGCGGAATTTGATTTCATAACCTATGTTGAATTTAATGTGATATTAAATGCAAAAAATGCAAGTTTTGTGTATATTTAATTGAGGAAGGTCTCAAATATCATATATCGTTCCTAAAAATTGCTTATTAGCCATAGCAAGATTCTTTATATATTGTAGTCATGTCTCTCAGAACTTTAATTTTTTACACGATTTAAAAACATTAATTTAATGATATATTTTCCTTCAATGATTCAATTCTTATCGAATTAAATTCTAAGAATTTCGTTTGTTCAATGATAAAAACAAGAAATTTCATAACTTATAATTTTTAATGAATTATTCTTAACAGAATATTGACATTATATACAACCTACGAATGTTTTTTATTCCCCACTTACAATTAGATATCCTAGCGATATTGATGATTCTATTTTAGACGTGTTTCGAAAGACAACAAATTCACACTTTGATTGGCGCGTACCCGTGATTTTTGTATTTGTATTCCGCTACGCGTCTGGGAAAAAGTACACTCTATTTGTGGGTCTAGTGGAAAATGGTGTACATCTACAAATGTCTGCAAAATAAATGATAACCTGGACAAATGGTAGATTGAAGTTTGGGTAAGAATTGTGACGCATGTAAACGTAAACAGCCCTATTTAGTTACCATAATTTCTTCATCTGCCTAAAAACAAATAAATAAAAAAATGAAACCATTTTAAATTGTTCTTTTCAGACTCAACATATTATTTCTATGGTTGTTATGATTATTAAAGGATTCCTAGGTCCTTGGTAAAATGTAATGTAAATATAAATTAAAACACAAAAACCTGAAAGTTTTGTAGCCACTTTTTATTTGCATTAAAATTGACAATTAGCGCTAGTTCTATACAGTAAAATATATGTTACATATTGTAATATTCATTCTCCATTCCTATATAAAGACAAAATGGACTATTCTATATTATCATGGTTGATCAAGATCAATTTTCATTTTTTTAATGATACAGCAGAGTCACAGAAGCAAATAAGCTATCTCTATTAATGGTTTCTAGCGTATTATAGAAAAACACGCGCCCCGTATTCTATGTAGGGAATATGATGATTTGATAATTATAAGAAAGTACAAATAAACGCATGCATGAAAAATTTGATTAATTAAAAATAAAGTTTAAAATGTTCCAAATGTACTTGAGGGAAATTCAGTCGTTGTAGATATTTAAAAGTTTGATCAAATCGTCATCCACAATGCAGCGAAGTGACTCAACAGTCACCCCTTCCATCAGCGATAATTCCTGAATTTCCGAGTCAGTCGTGTTCTTGTCCTTTAAAGTGTTGGCCAACCTGAGGTAATCGCAGAAACGGTTCAATTTGAATTTGACGACAGAAAGCTTGGGCAGATTAGTCGTCATAAATTTAACCAACGAAGCTGCTCCCTTAAAATATTTTGCATTTTGGATTTGATGTGGATAAATCCAGGACATGTCGATGGTTAGATGCTCCAGCTTTTGCAGAATCTTTTTCTCGCTAATATCCCTACACAAATTTTCTAAGTACCGTAAGTGAGAGTCGTCGATCCCTTCGCAAGTTATCTCCATCTTTGTTAGCTCCGGTGCAGTCACAATAATGGTACTCATCATGGTTTTCCTGTGAAGAAAAACACGAATAAATTCAAGGAAAATCAACAAGTCATCGGAATGTACAAATTAATCTTGAGTTCATTAATCTTTGAAACTGCCAAGAGAATTTTCTGGTCTGTCTCATAATCCTTCTCATCTATCTGATAATTCAGGTAAATTTTTTCCAGTCTAGGACAAAGTAACCAAATTTTGGTGAAGAACATGCAGTCGGAAGATTCATCTTTTTCGACCACCAATACCGCGTGCAGTGCACGGAGGTAAAGTCCGTATGTCTGTAGGAAGATGAACAAAGTACGCTTGGTAACATTTTGCAAGTTGAGACTCTCGACATTCTGGAATAATATCCTTTCATTTTTTAAATGGTCCGGGATGACTGCCCATCCATTAAAATCAATCTGAAATCAACATCATATCATTAACTTTAAAACTATATAGATAGGTCAATTAATGATAAAATAAATTATAAATATGATGGATGCTAGAGATATATGATTTAATAAACATTGCTCACCTTGAGATGCGAAACATGAGGATACCTTTGAAGACCTTGACGATCACAGTTCATGTATTTGCCAATGAGCAAATGTCGGAGAGAAGAGTTGGTGGTGGAACCTTGTTCGTCCGCATTGACGATTTCATAATTTGTGCTGAATGGACTGCATGGTTGTCCAATCAATTGCAACTTGGTGAGATTGTCCATGCACATCAGAATGAATTTCGTGTATATTGCAATGTCTTGTTTAACCACGGGTTCGCACTGGAAAGCTTTCAAATTGCCCAGCCTTAACATTATTTCTTTGGCTGGTACTTGCTGGACTCCGAGGATGACGTTGATGTGCTCCAGAGTGGGCAATTTAGAGCAAATATCCATGACCTCATTCAAATGGAACGCGAACAACTCGATTTGGAGCTCTCGCAAATGGTGCAAAGCTTTCAGGTCTTTGATCAATGTTTGCAGACCCTCCGATGTACGCGGGTACCCGTAATAGTTTCCGAATCCGTCATTGAATATTCGGATCACTTCGATGTTTTCAAATCGTTTAGTAATCTATATGGCGAGACCAAAATAATTAAAAATACTTTTATAACAATTAAATATTCAACCATATGATTCAACATATTAAGTTTCCTGTCTTCTTTTGAGCAAAAGGTCATCAATCCCGTCAGGTCAAGTTCTTTCACGTCGTAAAGGAAGAGTAGTTCGTAAAGGATATACATGTTCAAATCCCAGGAAAATTTCTTGTCCCTGAACACAAAAGTGCACTTTGTCTTCATCAGTTCCAACGCCAAAGGCACAAATAATTCTTGAGCTGCAATATAAAATAAATTAAAATTGAAAATAATCAAAGAATCAGGCTCTTACTCAAATCAGTTGATAACTGTTTCCAATCAAAGTCATGGTTGAGATCAATTCTTAACTTTGAAGCAATCCTGCGGATGTGTTCCTTGAGATTTTCTTTCTCATCAGCCATGGCTAGAATCGAATCTGTGTAGGGAAATAAAAATTCACCTTTTCTAGATCTCGTGCGTCTTTAGCAATCAATGTACACAAAATGGATTCAGGGTAAGCGCTTTCCAGGGATACTTCGGACCAACGGGATCTCTGAAATGTGGCGACAGGTGATAGGTTCACAGAGCTCACCGTGGGAGGAGTTTGAAGGGTAATTATGGCGCGGAACTTGATTTGATAACGGAAAAATTGCTATTTTAAAAAGGATAAAATACCTAATATTTATAAACCACTTGTCCAAGTAACTAAGTCGATTCATTCTGAAGAATTAGATCAGAAAAAGCTCTACCAAATTGACGACTGTCACCGGAGAAATAAATAATGTTTAATATATTCCGATGGCATTATAGGATATCTAAGTATCACAATTTGATTTGTTAAAAAATACAAATAAAGAGTAGGTGCGGAGACGTTACAAAAAAAAGAAATTTAAAAAATGGTTTTATATCAGAGGGGAGAGCTAGAATGTGTAATTAGTAATTAATACAGTGCCCAATAATTTGAGTTCAAACATTTTATTTCCATAGAAATGAATGTATATGCAGTATCCCTCATAAATATTTGAGGGAAATTCACTCGTTGAACATTTCTAGAATTTCGACCAGATCGTCATCCACAATGAAGCGAAGTGAATCGACCGTAGTAGCCTTATAATCCCACAGCCATTCCTGGATTTCCTCTTCTGTCTCGTTCTCGTCGTTTAGTGCTTTGGCCAACTTGATGTAATCCAAACGATAGTTCAACTTGAATTTGATGACAGAAAGACTGCGCAGATTTCGCGCCGCTATTTTTAACAAGCGCGGCCACTTCCATGAAAAGTCTTTCATTGAATTGATGAGCATAAAGCCAGTGCAAGTCGATTGCCAGTTGCTCCAGCTTTTGCCAAGCCGATTTTTCTTTGATGGCCAATTCTAATCTCTTCAAATATCCAGGATAATACACATCGTAAAACTCATCGCAAATTATCTCATCCTTTTTCAGCTCAGGTGCAAACACAACGGAATTCAGTACCGTATCGTTCCTGTTGAAATAGAGAATATAAAAAGTAATAGACATTCTACATAATTATAAATCATATATTAATACATATGCATCATAAGTTCGTTGATGTTAGCAAATGAGAGAATCTGCTCTGGCTCGTGAGGCTCCTGCCTTATTATCTTATATTGCATGTAGATCTTTTCCAGGTAAGGGCAAAACTCAAATATTAAGGCGTAGGATAAGGTTTGAGGTTGAACTTCATTTTCGATCACCACGTGCAGTTCACGAAGGTTCAATCCGCAATTCCTTAGGATGCTGAACATATCATTCGCAGATATGAATTGAAGGTTTAGACTCGTGAGTTTCGTAAATTTCCCTAAATCGAGCTCCAAACCTTCCACCACGACATCATAGTCATGCAAATCAATCTGAAATCATATCATTTAAAAATTATAGCGTAAACCAAATCACATCTCCTAAATCTAGAGAATCGCTCAGAAACGTCGTCAATAAGACGGTCTCCAAGAAAAAGTATGCTATGGAAATACTTACTTTAAGATGCGAAACGAGAGGAAACTTTTCAGGCAAATTTTTTCCCCAACGAATTAGTCTTTCGTCAACGTTCAAATGTCTAAGATTGGAGTAGCCTAGTCCATCGTCGGAATCAGAGATTTCATATGTTTCGCAGAATGGACTGCACGGGACTCCAATCAATTGCAATTTCGTGAGATTATCCAAGCACAGAAGAATGAATTTATCGAATAACTCATCGTCATCCAAAATGCAATTGCACTGGAAAGCTTTCAGGTTGCCAAGCTTTAAAATCAATTCTTCTTCATCTGGCAATTCCGTGATTTTGAGATTGACGTTGACGTGCACCAGCGTGGGCACTTTGAAGCAAAGATCCATCACGGGTTGCAGATAGAACGTAAAGAGCGTGATGTGGAGCTCTCGCAGATGTTGCAAATCTTGAAGACATATCATCTCCCGCTGCTTCACTTTGCACCGCGCGTGTGTGAAACAATTTTGGTCATCTTCACCGAAGATTTGGAGCACTTGGATGTTATTATCAATGGCACTGATCATATATAGAATCTAAATGAAGAGGAAAATTGTAAAATATCAAGTTTTTGGTTTTAAAACACAAAATATACCAACTTAAAATAAGTATACGGCACGTCTTCTTTGCAATGAGTCATGAATCCCGTCAAATTAAGCTCTCTAAGATCATCACTGAGGATTTCTCTTAAGATTGGTATTATCCAACTTTGCAGCACTTTGTGGTCATTGACTAAATACGTGCAATTCATCTTCATCACTTTCAACGCCAGAGTTTTTAATGATTTATTCGCTGCCAAATAATCATTCATAAATTATTATTGAAAATATTTAAGTGTTTTAGACACTCACGCAAAAAAATCAGGAGATCATCCAATTCAAAGTCAGGGTTGAGGTTAATTCCCATCTTTGAAGCAATCCTTCTGATTCTTGCCTTGAAATTTTTAATCTCGTCTGCCATGGTTGGAATCCAGTCTATTTATACATTTAGACGAAATTAATTTGTGTTTCGTTTCTTGATAACCCCCATAATTGTTAAGAAATTAGCCTAAACTCACCCCCTTTCTCGTGTTTGTCTACTTTTTGTTTTTGAAAAGCGATTTACTAAGACAGCTGCTAAATCAAGGTGCGGCGCGGAGCGTCGGGAAACCCGACAAATGGCTGCAGGTGATAGGTTCGAAGCTGATCGATGATGGGGGAGGTTGCGAAGGTTTGTGGCGCTAAAATTCAATTTGATAACGGATAATTTTATTTCTACATATCAGATCAACTTCATGGGTGGTCCTGCGTTAATACGCGGGCGGTTGGAACTGTGTACTCCACACATATTCAAGCACTTTAATTGCTCATCTTAATTAACTCTCATTCAAAACAATCAATTTGCAAGTATCATTATTTATAATCAACCTAAACATATATGTTCTTGATACAGCGGCTGCTAATCCTATTCGAGAGATTCGCCGCTGATGTCCGGATTCCTTCGTCGGACGTCCAGACTGATTCTTACTATGATTTTAGGCTTAATAGGGAGAAACAATTAAACGAGTGTGTTCTCTTATTCAGCATCATTGTTAAACTAAAGCTTTTATTTACAGCAGGGCTGCCAACTAGTGGCGTGCCAACATAACATTATATCAATAATTATTAGAAAGTTCAAATAAACGCATGTATGAAAAATTTGATTCATTAAAAATAAAGTTTAAAATGTTCCAAATGTACTTGAGGGAAATTCAGTCGTTGTAGATATTTAAAAGTTTGATCAAATCGTCATCCACAATGCAGCGAAGTGACTCAACAGTCACCCCTTCCATCAGCGATAATTCCTGAATTTCCGAGTCAGTCGTGTTCTTGTCCTTTAAAGCGTTGGCCAACCTGAGGTAGTCGCAGCAACGGTTCAATTTGAATTTGACGACAGAAAGCTTGGGCAGATTAGTCGTCATAAATTTAACCAACGAAGCTGCTCCCTTAAAATATTTTGCATTTTGGATTTGATGTGGATAAATCCAGGACATGTCGATGGTTAGATGCTCCAGCTTTTGCAGAATCTTTTTCTCGCTAATATCCCTACACAAATTTTCTAAGTACCGTAAGTAAGAGTCGGCGAACCCTTCGCAAGTTATCTCCATCTTTGTTAGCTCCGGTGCAGTCACAATAATGGTACTCATCATGGTTTTCCTGTTGAAGAAAAACACGAATAAATTGAGGGAAAATCAACAAAGTCATCGGAACATACAAATTAATCTTGAGTTCATTAATCTTTGAAACTGCCAAGAGAATTTTCTGGTCTGTCTCAAAATCCTTCTCATCTATCTGATAATTCAGGTAGAGTTTTTCCAGTCTAGGGCAAAGTTTCCAAATTTTGGTGAAGAACATGCAGTCGGAAGATTCATCTTTTTCGACCACCAATACCGCGTGCAGTGCACGGAGGTAAAGTCCGTATGTCTGTAGGAAGATGAACAAAGTACGCTTGGTAACATTTTGCAAGTTGAGACTCTCGACATTCTGGAATAATATCCTTTCATTTTTTAAATGGTCCGGGATGACTGCCCATCCATTAAAATCAATCTGAAATCAACATCATATCATTAACTTTAAAACTATATAGATAGGTCAATTAATGATAAAATAAATTATAGATATGATGGATGCTAGAGATATATGATTTAATAAACATTGCTCACCTTGAGATGCGAAACATGAGGATACCTTTGAAGACCTTGACGATCACAGTTCATGTATTTGCCAATGAGCAAATGTCGGAGAGAAGAGTTGGTGGTGGAACCTTGTTCGTCCGCATTGACGATTTCATAATTTGTGCTGAATGGACTGCATGGTTGTCCAATCAATTGCAACTTGGTGAGATTGTCCATGCACATCAGAATGAATTTCGTATATATTGCAATGTCTTGTTTAACCACGGGTTCGCACTGGAAAGCTTTCAAATTGCCCAGCCTTAACATTATTTCTTTGGCTGGTACTTGCTGGACTCCGAGGATGACGTTGATGTGCTCCAGAGTGGGCAATTTAGAGCAAATATCCATGACCTCATTCAAATGGAACGCGAACAACTCGATTTGGAGCTCTCGCAAATTGTGCAAGGCTTTCAGGTCTTTGATCAATTTTTGCAGACCCTCCGATGTACGCGGGTACCCGTAATAGTTTCCGAATCCGTCATTGAATATTCGAATTACTTCGATGTTTACAAATCGTTTAGTAATCTATATATGGTGAGACAAAAATAATTAAAAATACTTTTATAACAATTAAATATTTAACCATATGATTCAACATATTAAGTTTACTGTCTTCGTTTGGGCAAAACGTCATCAATCCCGTCAGGTCAAGTTCTTTCGCGTTGTAGCGGATGAGCAGTCCTCTAAGGATATGAATTTGCAAATCCCAGGAAAATTTCTCGTCTCGGAACACAAAAGTGCACTTTGTCTTCATCAGTTCCAACGCCAAAGGCACAAATAATTCTTGAGCTGCAATATAAAACAAATTAAAATTGAAAATAATCAAAGAATCAGGCTCTTACTCAATTCAGTTGATAACTGTTTCCAATCAAAGTCATGGTCGAGATCAATTCTTAACTTTGAAGCAATCCTGAGGATGTGTTCCTTGAGATTTTCTTTCTCATCAGCCATGGCTAGAATCGAATCTGTGTGAGGGAAATAAAAATTAAAGCATTTCGTTTCATAAAACCACCGTAATTAATAAGAAATCATTACAAAAACTAACCTTTTCTAGATCTCGTGCGTCTTTAGCAATCAATGTACACAAAATGGATTCAGGGTAAGCGCTTTCCAAGGATACTTGGGACCAACGGGATCTTTGACAAGTGGATGCAGGTGATAGGTTCACAGAGCTCACCGAGGGAGGAGTTTGAAGCAGGGTAATTATGGCGCGGAACTTGATTTGATAACGGAAAAATCACTATATTTTAAAAAGGATAAAATATGTAATATTTATAAACCACTCGTCCAAATAACTAAGTCGATTCATTCTAAAGAGTAAGACCAGAAAAAGCTCTACCAAATTGACAATTGTCACCAGAGAAATAAATAATGTTTAATATATTCCGATGGTATTATAGGATATATATTTAACAAGTGTCACAATTTGATTTGTTAAAAAATACCACTAAAGAGTAGGTGCGGAGACGTTACAAAAACACGAAATTAAAAAAATGGGTCTAATATCGGGAGAGAGGTAGGATGTGTAATTAATAATTATACAGTGTCTAATATTTTGAGTTCAAAATTTTTATTTCCATAGAAATGAATGTATATGCAGTATCCCTCATAAATATTTGAGGAAAATTCACTCGTTGAACATTTCTAGAATTTCGACCAGATCGTCATCCACAATGAAGCGAAGTGAATCGACCGTAGTAGCCTTATAATCCCACAGCCATTCCTGGATTTCCTCTTCTGTCTCGTTTCCGTCATTTAGTGCTTTGGCCAACTTGATGTAATCCAAACGATAGTTCAACTTGAATTTGATGACAGAAAGACTGCGCAGATCTCGCGCCGCTAATTTAACAAGTGCGGCCACTTCCTTGAAAAGTCTTTCATTGAATTGATTAGCATAAATCCAGTGCATGTTGATTGCCAGTTGCTCCAGCTTTTGCCAAGCCGATTTTTCTTTGATGGCCAATTCTAATCTCTTCAAATATCCAGGAAAATAGACGTCGTAAAACTCATCGCAAATTATCTCAACCTTTTTCAGCTCAGGTGCAAACACAACGGAATTCAGTACCGTATCGTTCCTGTTGAAATAGAGAATATCAAAAGTAATAGACATTCTATATAATTATAAATCATATGTATACAAATGAATCTTGAGTTCATTGATGTTAGCAAATGAGAGAATCTGCTCTGGCTCGTAAGGCTCCTGCCTTATTATCTTATATTTCATGTAGATCTTTTCCAGGTAAGGGCAAAGCTCAAATATTAAGGCGTACGATAAGGTTTGAGGTTGAACTTCACTTTCGATCACCACGTGCAGTTCACGAAGGTTCAATCCGCAATTCCTTAGGATGCTGAACATGTCATTCAGAGATATGAATTGAAGGTTTAGACTCGTGAGTTTCGTAAATTTCACTAAATCGAGCTCCAAACCTTCCACCACGACATCATAGTCATGCAAATCAATCTGAAATCATATCATTTAAAAATTATAGCGTAAATTACATCTCCTATACCTAGAGAATCGATTGGTGCGCTCAGAAACGTCGTCAATAAGACGGTCTCCAAGATGCAATGGAAATACTTACTTTAAGATGCGAAACGAGAGGAAACTTTTCAGGCAAATTTTTTCCCCAACGAATTAGTCTTTCGTCAACGTTCAAATGTCTAAGATTGGAGTAGCCTAGTCCATCGTCGGAATCAGAGATTTCATATGTTTCGCAGAATGGACTGCACGGGATTCCAACCAATTGCAATTTCGTGAGATTATCCAAGCACAGAAGAATGAATTTCTCGAATAACTCATCGTCATCCAAAATGCAATTGCACTGGAAAGCTTTCAGGTTGCCAAGCTTTAAAATCAATTCTTCTTCATCTGGCAATTCCGTGATTTTGAGATTGACGTTGACGTGCACCAGCGTGGGCACTTTGAAGCAAAGATCCATCACGGGTTGCAGATAGAACGTAAAGAGCGTGATGTGGAGCTCTCGCAGATGTTGCAAATCTTGAAGACATATCATCTCCCGCTGCTTCACTTTGCACCGCGCGTGTGTGAAACAATTTTGGTCATCTTCACCGAAGATTTGGAGCACTTGGATGTTATTATCAATGGCACTGATCATATATAGAATCTAAATGAAGAGGAAAATTGTAAAATATCAAGTTTTTGGTTTTAAAACACAAAATATACCAACTTAAAATAAGTATACGGCACGTCTTCTTTGCAATGAGTCATGAAGCCCGTCAAATTAAGCTCTCTAAGATCATCACTGAGGATTTCTCTTAAGATTGGTATTATCCAACTTTGCAGCACTTTGTGGTCATTGACTAAATATGTGCAATTCATCTTCATCACTTTCAACGCCAGAGTTTTAAATGGTTTATTCGCTGCCAAATAATCATTCATAAATTAACATTGAAAATATTTAAGTGCTTTAGATACTCACGCAAAAAAATCAGGAGATCATCCAATTCGAAGTCAGGGTTGAGGTTAATTCCCATCTTTGAAGCAACCCTTCTGATTCTTGCCTTGAAATTTTTAATCTCATCGGCCATGGTTGGAATTCAGTCTATTTATACATTTAGATTAAATTGTGTTTCGTTTCTTAATAGCCACCATAATTGTTAAGAAATTAGCCTAAACTCACCCCCTTTCTCGTATTTGTCTACTTTTTGTTTTTGAAATGCGATCGACTAAGACAGCTGCTAAATCAAGGTGCGGCGCGGAGCGTCGGGAAACCTGACAAGTGGCTGCAGGTGATAGGTTGGAAACTGATCGATGATGGGGGTTGTTGCGAAGGTTTGTGGCGCCAAAATTCAATTTGATAACGGATAATTTTATTTCTATATATCTCAGATCATCTTCACGGGTGGTCCTGCGTTAATACACGGGCGGTTGGCGCTGCGTACTCCACTCATATTCAAACACTTTAATTGCTCATCTTAATTAACTCTCATTCAAAACAATCAATTTGCAAGTCTCATTATTTATAATCGACCTAAACATATATGTTCTGAACCTATTTTTTCATGTCAACCAAACAATTAATAAACTAAAGACACAAAACTATTATTACTTTTAGTTGAAATTGCGATCTAAATTATTTTATGTAATTACCTTTATTTAACTGTTCCATAAAAATACCGTTGATTTGAGTCTTTTTTAAAGTTCAAAATTTTGTAATTCCTTATAGGTGCGCGGCAATAAAATCAACTGCAAATCAATGATAAAAGTGTTATAGAATTAAATTCTAAAAATGTCGTTCTAAAAAGCTTAATTTTTATTTTATTCTTCTTGCACAAATTTGACATTACTATGTACAAATGTTTTTATTCACCACTTATCCTAGAGATAAAGATGATTCTATTTTTGACGTACAGGGATAAAAATCCATTTTCTAAATTTGTGTGACTTTAAATCTACATCTATATATATGCATCTAGCACGAAATAAACTAAGATAGAACGGATTTATGGTGTAAAAAAGGTGGACAATTTATGAAATTTTACAATATTTCAGTTAAAAAACTCGTGCAAGAAGGTCGTTGATAAATTCGATTTCTTAATACTAAACATTTTTGTAAAAAAATGTTATTTGCGTCAACGAAAGCTGTTCACTCGTTGAATTTCTCTAAAATATCAATCAGAGTGTCATCCAAACTGCAACGAAGTGATTTGACAGTCTCATCATCCAACAGCAAGAATATTTCCTGAATTTCCTCGATTGTCGTCTTCGCGTCTTTTAAAGCTTTGGCCAACTTGAGGAAGTCGCAACGATTGTTCACCATGAATTTGATGACAGAAAGCTTAGGCAGATTATCTGCCACAAATTTAACAAACGAGGACAACACCTTTAAATGGTGTTCATTGACTTGTTCTGGACGAAACCAGTGCATGTCGATAGTTAGATGCTCCAGCTGTTGCAAAATCTTTTTCTGCGTAATAGCCTTACACAAATTTTCCAAGTACCATATGAAAGAGCTATGAAACCCTTCGCAATTCATCTCCATCTTTTTTAGCTGCGGTGCAGTGACAGTAATGGTACTCATCATCGTTTTCCTGTTGAAGAAAAACCACAAATCAATCCAGGAAAAATCACTCATCGGAACATACCAATCAATCTTGAGTTCATTAATATTTGAAACTGCCAAGAGAGCTTTCTGGTATGTGCCAAAACATTTCTCATCGGTCTGGTAATTCACGAATACTTTCTCCAGATTAGGGCAATTTAACCAAATTCTGGTGAAGAACATGCCGGAAGGAGAATCGTCTCTTTCGTCGATCACCGCGTGCAGCTCGCGGAGGTAGTATCCGTAGGTCTTCAGGAAATGGAACATAGTTTGCTTAGAAACTTTTTGCAAGTTTAGACTCTGGACTTTCTCGAATATCCTTATACGTTCCAATTCCTGGTTGTAGTTCTTCATTCCGTTGAAATCAACCTGAAATCATAATTATAAATCAACATTTCATAAAATTGTTTCCAAAAATTATACAATTTCAATATGAAAAATGGGAAATATAGATATTCCATAAGAACATTAGTAAATTTTATATCTTCTTGGAAAGAAATACAGGAAATTAGATAAGTTAATTCAGATCTTTATCTGCCCACCTTAAGATGCGAAACTTCTGGAAACCTTTGAAGAAATTTCAGATTCCTGTTCATCCATTTGTCAATGTTCAAATGTCTAAGAGAAGAGGTGGTGGTGGTGGTGGAACCTAGTTCATCCGCATTGACGAGTTTATAATTTGTGCAGAATGGACTGCATGGTTTTCCGATCAATTGTAACTTCGTGAGATTAACCACGCACATCATAAGGAATTTCGAGTAAATCTCCAAGTCTTGATCTTTCATTTCCACGCACTGGAAAGCTTTCAAGTTGCCCAGCTTTGTTATCAATTTTTCTCTTTCTGGATATTTCTTGACTCCGAGGATGACGTTGATGTGCTCCAGAGTGGGCACTTTAGAGCAAATATCCATTACTTCATTCAAATGGAACGAGTGCGCATCAAATTGAAGCTCTCGTAAATTTTGGAAGGCTTTCATATCATTTGTCACGTCTTTTAGAGCCTCTGATTTAAGCTTGTTCCCGAAATATTTCTCTGGTCCATCACTGAATACTCGAATCGCTTTGATATTTTGAAACGCTTCAGTGGCCTAAATAAAGGAGACAAAAAATTGAACTTGAAAAGATTAAAAGTATGATATGAATAAATACCAATATTTTTAGCTGATAATATTTCGTGTAAATTGTTTTGGAAAAGGTCATTAATCCCGTCAAGTCAATTTCGTCCGGGTCGTAACGGATGAGCAGTTCTCTAAGGATATGAATACTCAAATCCCCGAATAATTTATCATTTCTCAGTACAAATGTGCACTTTGTCTCCATCAGTTTCAACGCCAAACGGACAAATGATTCTTCAGCTGCCAAATTATGTAAATTAAAATTGGAAAAAATCAAATCTGCACTCAGGCACTCACGCAAATCATTTGACAACTCTTTCAGATCAAAGTCAGGGTCGAGATCAATTCCCAACTTTGAAGCAATCCTGCGGATATGTTCCTTCAAATTTACATTCTCATCAGCCATGGCTAGAATCACGTTTGTATGTGGGAAAAAATTAAATTTCATTTAAGAACTATAGCGTTTCGTTTCATTAATATCACCGTAATTTGTGCGAATTTAATTACGAAAACTCACCTTTTCTAGATCGCGTGCGTCTTTAGCAATCAATAAACACAAAATGGATTCAGGTTAAAGCAGCTTTCCAGGGTTTCGTCAGACCATCGGGATCTCCGACAAGTGGCTACAGGTGATAGGTTCAAAGCTCACCAAGGGAGGAGTTTTTAGGGTTATGATGGCGCGGAATTTGATTTGATAACGGAATAAATTGAAAACATAAAGAACAAATTGTCTTAAATTAATGATCTTTGACCAAATAACTATAGTTTATTTGTTCTCTAAGAGTTAGATCAGTAAAAGCTCTACCAATTTGCAAATTATCACCAGAAAAGACACTTTTCAATGGATATATAAAATCTATAATCTACAAGTGTCAAAATTTAATTTGTTTAAAACTATGCAGGAGAGAGGGGAGGAGTTAAAAAAGCACAAAATTTGCTACAAAACGGATATATATGAGGATAGGGTATAGAGTGTAATTAAATTGGATTTGCTAAATAGATTAAAATATGCATTTAAAATATAGATCTACTATTTTCCTTGTTTTCATATCTTTTTGTACCTTCATAAAACATATAGCGTTGAAAAAGATTTTATATTTATTTCACAAAATAGTTTTCACGATTCCACGGCGATTGGCTTGACCGATTTTGGTTTTCAGCACGTCAAAAGAAAACATTATTAAGTGAAGAATGCACAACAGTGGCAGGGTAGTCTTGAGTCTGAAATCGCAGCGGAAGTGCCTTAAAATTAAATTTACTTCGAAAAAGCATACACGTTACTGTCATCTGTTGGCGGCTTCAAACACAATATTATTATATATTTCCTTCTGTGAGGAAATAGTTGAAGAATTATTTCCAAAAAGGTCGTGTTCATTGATAGGAAAATACAAAATTTCAAGACCAAATTTTTTATTGATTCTTAAACAAATTGGACTTTACTACAAAAGGTTTTTATTCACCTTTATAGATGATTCTATTTTCTACGTACAGATCAAAACCCATTTTCTTAAACTTGTGACTTCTAAGCTACATATCTCTACATCTAGCACTTAATAAACTGAAATGGAACTGCGTAAAAATAAGGAGGGCATTTTATGAGGGCTGAAAATATATCAGCCAAAATAAACCGCATGCAACAAAGGTTCCCCTTTTAATGTTGATATATTCAATTTCTAAAATTGTCTTTTATGTAAATGAAACCTCTGTTTACTCGCTGAAATTCTCTAAAATATCAATCAGTTTGTCATCCACAATAGAGCGAAGTAATTTGAGAGTCTCCTCGTCAAACCGTATGAATATAATTTCCTGAATTTCCGCGACAGTCGTTTTTTTGTCAATTAAAGCTTTGGCCAGCTTGAGGTAGTCGCAACGACAGTTCACCATGAATTTGATGACAGAAAGCTTGGGCAGTTTATCTGCCGAAGCTTTAACAATCGAGGCCACTTCCTTAAAAAGTTTGGCATTGATTAGCTCTGGACGAATCCAGTGCATGTCGACAGTTAGATGCTCCAGCTGTTGCAAAATCTTTTTCTGTGTAATATCACTACACAAATTTACAGAGTACCACATGAAAGAGTCGTGAACCCCTCTGCAATCCATCTCCATCTTTTTTAGCCCTGGCGCAGTCACCATAATGGTACTCATCATGGTTTTCCTGTTGAAGAAAAACCACAAATAAATTCAGGGAAATCTACAAGCCATCGGAACATACAAATCAATCTTGAGTTCATTAATCTTTGAAGCTGCCAAGAGCGTTTTCTGGCCTATATCATAAATTTGCTCATTTATCTGATAGTTCACGCAAATCTTTTCCAGTTTAGGGCAGAGTAACCAAATTTTGGTGAAGAACATGTCGGAGAGAGACAAGTCTCGTTCGTCGATCACCGCGTGCAGCTCGCGGAGGTTTGAACCGTACGTCTTCAGGAAACTGAACAAAGTTTGCTTGGTAATATTGAGCAAGTTGAGACTCTCGATTTTTATGAATTTCTTTAAATTTTCCAAATCATGTTTGCACTTCGCCAAGTCGGAAAAATTAGCCTGAAATAATAATTAACAATGATTGTGTTATATACCAGGATTTTCAGACAATTATATGACAATTATGATGCAATATATCTTTTAGATACGATATGTTGGGTGCTAGTAAAATGTCCAATGTCCAATATATATACTTCATTAATTAATTGTCTTGAAAAACTATATTCATGCGTAAGATATCTCGTTTATTAGGACACCCATGAAGAATTTGGGCATCATTCAGGATATCTGGGAGATATACATACTTTTGAACAGCAGGAAATCTAATTTCTTGCCGGGCTTGTAATCTTTCCACGAAAAGTAAAAATTATCCCGCAATATATCATAATGAAAAATTAAAACGAATCTCAGTGCATTCATTATTTGCTCTCACCTTGAGATGCGAAACATTTGGAAACTTTTCAGGAAGTCCAGTATCCCAACTTATCCATTTGTCAATGCACAAATGTCTGAGAGCGGCGGAACCTAGCAGTTCATCCGAATCGACGATTTTATAATTTGTGCAGAATGGACTGCATGGTTTTCCAATCAATTGCAGCTTGGTGAGATTAACCAAGCACATCAGAATGAATTTCGTGTATACATCCATGTCTTGATATTTAATCTCTACGCACTGGAAAGCTTTCAAGTTGCCTAGCTTTGCAATCAATTCTGCTCTTTCTGGTAATTGCTGGACTCCGAGGATGACGTTGATGTGCTCCAGAGTGGGCACTTTAGAGCAAAGACCCATTACTTCATTCAATTGGAGAGAGTGCACCTCAAATTGGAGCTCGCGTAAATGTTGCAGTTTACTGTTTTTCAAATGATTTGATAAGGCTTCTAGAGCCGCTGGTGCAAGCTTGTTTCCCAAATTTTTCTCAAATCTATCATTGAAAATTCGAAGTACTTCGACGCATTGAAATGGTTTATAAGTAACCTAAGAGAGACAAAAATAATTCAAAGATGATTAAATTATAAAAAAAGGAATTCTAATATTTTACCAAATGTTTCAGCAGACCAATTTTCGTTGGTAATTTTTTGTGAAAGGTCATCAATCCCGTCAAGTCGAGTTCTTTCGGTTTGTAATTGATGAGCAGTTTTTTCAGGATATGAACATGCAAAGCAAAGAAAGATTCTTCATCTCTGACTATATATGTGCATTTCGTCTTCATCAGTTTCAACGCCAAAGGTTCAAAAAATATTCCAGCTGTAAATTTAAAATACATTAAAATTAAAATGAAAATCAAAGCTTAATAAAAGAGGCACTCACTCAAATCATTTAACTGTTCTAAATCAAAGACAGGGTCGAGACCAATTCCCAACTTTGAAGCAATCCTGCGGATATGATCCTTGAGATTTACATTCGCTTTAGCCATGGCTTGAATAAAATCTGTGAGAGGGAAATAAAAATTATAGCGTTACGTTTCATAAAACCACCATAGTTTTTAAGAAATCATTACAAAAACTCACCTTTTCTATAGATCGCGTGCGTCTTTAGCAATCAATGAACACAAAATGGATTCAGGTTAAAGCAGCTTTCCAGGGTTACGTTGAACCAAGTGGCTACAGGTGATAGGTTCAAAGCTCATCGAGGGAGGAGTTATGATGGCGCGGAATTCAATTTGATAACGGATAAACTATGTTATTTTAAAAATAGGGATAAAATAAACTAACTAAGTCGATTCATTCTAAAGAGATAATTCAGAAAAAGCTCTACCAATTTGAAAAATCACGAGAGAAAAAGGTAAGGTTTAATATTTACCAACGGTATAATTAAGGGGATATTCTACAAGTGTCCAAATTTGATTTGTTAAAAAGTTATACAGGGGAGGAGCTACAAAAGCGCGAAATTTGAATAAAACACGAATATATATTTCAGGAGAGGTATTAAAGAGTGTAATTTAATCGCGGTTTTGAACAAAGGAACAGAAATTGGTAATTTAGAGGGAGTTTTGGAGAGTTTATAATGATTTTAATCCTAGAGATAGGATGCTAAAAATTCTATTACAAAAATTGTAGCTAATGGAGTTGAAAGAGGATAATAATAGGGGTTAAAATAACCCCTAAACTTTTCAGCTGGTCAAAGGAGGTCATGACGAGTCCAACGGTGGATAATTTTTGCAATACTAATGGTTAGAACCCGAGATTTAGTGGTGCAAATAACCCAAACGCACAAAAAATATGATTTTTTCAACTCCAAATCCATAAAGTGGGTTAGTTTACTCACTCTTCCATTTATTAAAAATATAAATTCACCAGTTGCATAAACCCTAAAAGTGTTCGAAGCCGCCAATTAACAGATGGCGCCACCGTAGACTATCGATTTTAAGGCCCTTCCGCTGCGATTTCAGACTAAATCTAAATACTGTGCATTCTTCAATTAATTTGCTATTTTTTGACGTCCTGAAAACCAAAATCGGTTCAGCCAATGGCCGTAGAATCGTGAAAAACTATTTTTTTAAATAAAAAATATTTTCCAACGTTTCTACAGCGAATGGCTGAACCGATTTTGGTTTTCAGCACGTAAAAAAAAGCAAATTAATTAAAAAAAGCAATATAGTTAGATTGAGTCTGAAATCGCAGAGGAAATGCCTTAAAACCGCTTAAAACAAAATTTTTAAGAAGGTCTGTGGTTGCGCCATCTGTTGGCGGCTTCAATAACTAAGGGTTTATGCAACTGGTCAATTACATAAAATATCATGTAAATTTAAATTAAAACATAATACTCAATTTTAATATGGCAGGTTTTATTTGCTTCTTTCTCATTGGACAATAATTCTACGCTAATTGTCAATTTTTACATTCATTTTCTGGTTCTGTAAACAATAGACTATTCTATATCTTGGCTCATCAAGATCAAAAGATGATTTTGTAAAACAGTAGTAAAAATTTCATGCATAAAAAATTTCGTTTTTTATTTGAGAGTAAAAAATGTTCGTCGTGTAATTCAGGAAAATTCATTCACTGAACGTCTCTAAAATATCAATCAGAGTGTCATCCACAATGCAGGTTAGTGATTGGACAGTCACTTCATTCCACAACCATTCCTGCATCTGAATGTCCTGGTTAGTCGTTTCCTCGTCCGTTATGGCTTTGGCCAACTTGAGGTAGTCGCAACGGTAGTTCAACTTGAGTTTGATGACAGAAAGACTGCGTAGATTTTCCACTGCAATTTTAATCAGCAAGGCCATTTTTTTAAACGAAAGAGCATTGACTTGCTCCGCTTTAAACCAGAGCATGTCAATGGTAAGATGCTCGAGATTTTGCAAAATCTTTTCTTTTGAAATCGTCCCTTTGAACACCCGCGAGCATTGGGTGAAAAAGTCGTCAAACTCTACGTAAAAAATCTCCATCTTTTTCAGGCATGGTGCAGCCACTACCTGTAACCTTGGCATGGTTTGCCTATTAAATAGGAATTAATACAAAAAATAAACCTAGAAAAATAACATACAAATCGATCTTGAGTTCATTGATCTTTGCAAACGGGTGAAGGTCTTCGGCTGACTCAAACAACTCCTCATCTGACTGGTAATGCACGTAAATCTTTTCCAGATTAGGGCAAAACTCAAAAATATAGCTGTATGACATTGGAACAGTCGATCCAACTGTGTCATCGATCACCGCATGCAGCTCAACGAGGTTTGATCCGTAAGTTTCCAGGATATCATACATTTTATCCAAAGTAATGAATTGCAAGTTAAGACTCGTGACTTCTGTGAATAGCGATTCAGAAACTAAAAGATCCGTGACAGTATCCAGTATTTCGTCAAAATCAATCTGAAATAATTTTAAACGTGCATTTTTGTAATTTAAAGAGTGTCTTTGACGAAGTTTCTTAGCACACCAATCGATTCCTGAGGGTCGAATTAGTTAAAGTGGATGTTTTTCCGGCCAAAATGTCAAAAACGACGTGCGAACTTTTTTTCCCGCCAAAACAATATGAACGCAAATAAAAGTGAACTTGCTGGATGTGACAAAGAAGTCATTCGTTCAGGTGGTCCATCTGAAAGTGCTCAAATCAGCTCTAGTGCATGCGCAGTTCTCGCAATACGTTCATATTGTTTCGGCGGGAAAATAGTTCGCACGTCGCGCTGCTTTTTGGTCGGAAAAAATCCACTTTACCTAATTCGACCCTAAGAACCCAGCAAGAAATTGGATATCCAAAAGGTATCCGGATATCCATGGATATCCAAAAGATATACAGCTGTACAGCCCGATGTCATAGGGCAGATATCGTTGGATATCCATTTTCATGGTGGGAATCGATTGGTGTGCTCAGAAACTTTGTCAAAGCCGGTTTTCATGATAAATTATGCTACGAAAATACTTACCTTGAGATGCGATACTAGTGGAAACAATTCAGGAAAATCTGGATTGAAGTCAATTTCATCGCCAAGGCTCAAATGTCTAAGATTTGAGGAATGTAGGTGATACGAATCGATGATTTCATATTTGTTGCAGAATGGACTGCATGGTTTTCCAATCAGTTGCAACTTCTTGAGATTATTCATGCACATAAGAATGAACTCATTGAATAACTCCGAGTCAGGGTTAACCATATTTTCGAACTGGAAAGCTCTCAAATTTCCAAGCTTGTCCTCCAGTTCTTCTTTCTCTGGCAATTGATCAATCTTGAAGTTGACGTTGATATGCTGCAGATTGGGCGCTTCAGAGCAAATATCCATCACGTCTTGCAGATTGAACGTGAACAGTTCAATTTGGAGCTCTCGCAAATGACGCAAGATTTTCAGACTGCTGATCACGAGTGAATCCACCAAGAACTCTGGGTGAGTGAAACTTTCTTCGTCCACTTCACTGAAGATTCGAAGCACTTCAATGTTTGCAGTCTTAGAGGCGAAAATTTTAACAGCCTAAATACAATTATTAGTTAATGAAAGAATAAAAATGATAAATCACAACTACCATACTAAACGCATTATATTTCCCTTCTCTTTTGCAAAAGCTTATAAGGCCCGTCAGGTCAAGCTCTTTCGGGTCATCAGTATGGACGAGCATTAGAAAAACTTCCGTCATATCCCATAACTCTCTGCTGCTCTCGCCTCTGATTAAACTTGTGCATTTTGTCTTCATCAGTTGCAACGCCAAGCGAACAAACGGTTCTTTAGCTGTTTATGTTACATAAATTAATGTTAGGAATAATATTATACCATCCATCGACACTCACGTAAAAGTAACTGAAACTCTTGCCATTCAATACCGAAGGTAAGGTGAATTCCCATCTTAATAGCTATCCTGCCGATCCGTTCATTAACAGATCTCATATACCGTACTCTCTTAGCATAATTCTGCAACATTATCTCGTCCATCGCAAACATGGCTAGAATTCTCTAGGCCAAAAATTAAAATTAATCCAATATCGAACCGCAAAATTAATTTACCTTTATCTCTCCCTTCGTGCACGACTAACAGCAAAATCAATGAACAGCTGCTGACAATCCAGGTGGGTTACCTGACAAGTGGCTGCAGGTGATAGGTTGAAAATTGATTGGAGGGGAAGTTTCGAAGGTTTGTGGCGCGAAATTCAAACTGATAACGGAAATATTTTAGGTTTTAAGAGATTCAATTCAAAAAATGATAAATTTCAGGTGACTCTTAAAGTATTCGTCAAATAGACGGTGATCCTCGAAAATGGGGGCGTTCCGTACTTTTTCGGTATCTCGAAAATCCCCGAAAATCACTTTCTAAACTGTAACTCTGGACTGCGTTGAGATATCACCTTGAAATTTTCGCTGCCATCCTGGTTTTTGATCCTGAACAACTTTTAAATTTACAAAAAATTCGCAGGTCGAAGAGCAAGGTCACCTTTTGTGATCTTTTCTCGAAAATTCAAAATTAAGGGATGATAGCTCCCTACGATTATTTTGGGGTTCAGGGCTGAAATGTAGCCCGTGAAATTCTGCACAAGCACACTGAGTTTCAAAGGTGTAATCGCGATAGTTTAACTGCAATTCGAATTTGAAAATTGAAAAACCTGCTTGGTCGCGCATGCGCAGTTCGTCTCTCGTTCATCAAGTACATTTTTTCGCATTTCAATTGCGTAGAAACACCAAGAGTGCTTTAGGGTAGACCCAAGAAGGTCGAAATCACCCTTCAGAGTTTGTACCTGACGTGCCCTCCATGCCCTGAGATGAGATATAAAATTAAGTAAATTTCCGATTTCATTGAGCTTGGTGTCTTTTTAAAGGTATATTTTGGTTTAAAAAAAACTGCCTGCATTTCTAGTCCCAGGGTACACGTTGATGACAGAAATAACTTTTCTTCTGCTGCCAATGCAAGAAAAGACATCTCATCATGCAAAATATCTTTGCCTCTTGAGTCTTGAGAGAGAAGTGTGCAGTGCATTCAAAGTTGTAACAAAGAGAGTCGTCGCGCCGAGACAAAAGGCGCACACACGTGTTGGTTTAAATGAGAGGCTGGCGGGCGCGCGCCGCCGTCGCCGTCGCCGCAATTACATTAAATTCGTGTCTTGATTCGCATGCATATGCATATTGCGCGCCGGCTCGCTCGATTAGGACGTCTTTTCTCGCTTTTCTCGCTGGCAGCCGGCCTTCATTGAATTCATTAGGCTAATCTTAACAGCGGCCATTGTGTGTGCGTGTGTCTTGAGCGGCTTATCGCTGACGCAACACACTGTCCGCCCGCCCACCCGCACGGCCTACGCCGCAAATTAGCATACGAGCACTTTAGCTCCCTCAACCGCGCAGGATAATCCCAGTCTTTTTCGCTCATTTCCAAGCCGCAGAGGCTTCAGCTCTCACTTGATTTTTGGATTTGTAACTTTTTGACGGGTGAGAGATAGTTAATCACCCTTTGGTAATGGACAACTTGAGAGCAAAAATCTGTGAAATCTTAAAATAATTAATTTTTGCAAGGGAAATGTTTTAAATGAGATTATCTCGTCTACTGGTGGTCCAATTTTAAATTTAAAATTAGCATTTGTATTTTTCTTGTTGAGCCCAATCGAAAGATCACCAGTCTGTTTGTTATTGATCAAGTTTAAAGGTTATTACGGGTCATTTTTTGTAGATTTTTGGCTGCTTTTTACTGTTAAAATAAATTCAATTAAATTAAAAAATAATAAAAGCCCCTATCTAAAGCAGTTTTAAAGTTTTTGTGAAAATTTCAGTCCAATATTATTTCTGTTTTTGTAATTTAAATTCAAATTTGAAGAAATACGAATTTTTCAATTTCTTGCAAATATTGTAAACGCTAAATCTAAACTTCTAACCATCAGAATCGCAAAAAACTGCCCACCTTTCGAATCATTTTGATCTCCCCTGACGAACTGAAGGGCTAAATGGGTTATAATCTGGGCTGAGAATCTCCCGCGGAGTTTCCCAATCTTGCAACGCAGTGTTTTTCCGGTTTTTCTTGCACTTTTAATATAAAAAAATCTCGAAATTAATTCATTTTACCATTAAAACATGTTAAAAACGGTATCGAAATATCTTGGGTTCACAGCTATAAGGATTTTTAAAGATTTTTTCGTGAATATAAAACTATCTAAAGAAGAATTCATAAAAAATTGACATTAGAGTTAAAAAGGGAAAAATCAATAGCTATTGTCGCTTGCCCAAGCTCTAGCCTTCTCCCAAATGTGACTTTCTCGGTTGTTTAATTTCCCCCGGTAAACAATTCCGATGTTATCAGTGCTTTTGTTGTTCAAACAAAATCAAACATGTTTGTTTTAGGACATCATTGCGTTGAGAGACTTTTGTCGAGTGGCAACTAACTTCAGTCGAGTTTCAGAGCCGCTTCACGACACACGACGATTGAAAGGAGTGCTGCTCATTATCGATATTCAGGCCTTCCTTGAGAGAAAAAATGACGTTTTTAAGGGTGAGTATTCTCTTTTTAATATACTCCTTTGTTAACAAATGAATTATAAATTATTGTGCAGCATATTATCTTCGCCCTTTCTGTGCTAATGGTTAGCTCATCCAGAAATGGTATAAAATCACCAGAAATGGCAATGTGGAATTACGTTGAAGAATATATGAGGGTAATTTGTTTAAAAATTGTTCGAATTAAATCTATTGAATGTGAATTTATTTTATTTTGCGCAGGAAACGTTCAGTTTCTTCGAACAAACAGACCATGACGAATTCCTCCTGATCCTTGGAGATCGTGACGGCGAAAGTAGCGAACTAGGCCTTTTCCTGACGGGTGCTCACGATCTGAAAATGCCCACTGGAAGACACGACCAGCATATCTTCTTTCCGTTCACTGCTGTGGACACGCAGAGCGGCGTTTTAGTTATCGACTTGCCAAACTTTGACGTGTTTCACGACATCTACGTCGATCTTATGTTGGCATTCACGCACAAAATCATTTTGGAGAAGGCAAAAGCAGTGAAAATATTGCTTGTAATGCCGGATAAGGGCAAAAGAGAAATGGTGAGGTTCTGGAGGCTTGCGATGAAACTGGTGGCAATTTTAGATGCAAATCTCAACGACGTTTCAAGTGCTATCACTCTCGTTGGTTTAAAGAAACCGAAGAAATCTGAGGACGAAGTTGAAATGATGCTGAGGAATGTGGTGAAAACTTTGAGGAAAGACTGGGACTTCATGAAAGACACGACTGTCGAAACCTTCGGTAATAGGTCAGAAGAATGGATCAAACACCAAATTTGGTTGACACAGGAGTTGATGTTTATCATCAATGAGGAGGATTTGTTTGCAGCGTTCCAAAGGCCAGGCAAAGGTGGCGCTTTTTGGTTGGAAGAAAATCGCGAAAATCTGCGTGAACGTTTCTTCGACACGGATTACTATGCCAATGTGAATCACGATTTGAAAGTTATCGTGGACGGAAGAACAAAGGATTTCTTCTCGAATATTGATACATCGGAGTTTGTCAGCAGAGATGTGCTTAGAAGTACCACAAAGATTGTCACAGATGAACTTTCTGGATTTAGTAACAATTATTCCAACATGACGCTATTAAAATTGTTCTACGCAGAGTATGTTTCAAAGTTTGATGTGTACAAAGCAGATGCAAATTTTGTAGATTACTGCTTTAAAGCCAAATCGGATGCGTTCTGGAACGAATTGAAATTCGAGCTCGAAAAGTTGGACTTTTTTGAACGCCTGAAAGATGAAAACAGCACACTTAGAGATTTTGGTTTGGATTATTCGTTGGTCAAGGAAGTTGATCGAAAATGCAAGACTGCTTTATATTTGAGGTCATTTAGTACATAGGAATATGTATTGGATTGATTCATCATAACATTCACTTCAATGTTAATTGTAATCAAAGAATAAAAGCTGTTTGTCGCAATAAATTTTGGAATTTTTAGTGTATTTTTCCAGCCTGCTTAAAGTCACTTTAAAGTTCCGTCTATTTTACGCTCAAATATCCCCCACTCACTGCTTCGAAACACTGATAAGAATGCATTAACAAGTAAAGTAAACTGGCTTTATAAATATTGTAAATTGTAAGAACAATTCTAATGCTTTTTCGTAGTCAGTTTTATTAACAAACATGATCTTCGAAGTTTGGACTTGTAAACAATGTTGTTGGGTAGAAAAACAATTTATTGGGAAATTTATATATTGCTCAGAATGTTTTTTTTTCTAAATATAAATTCTCCAGAAAAATAATGACTTTCTTTGACACAAAAATCGCTTCTTGACAGTCGAATTAGGAGAGAAGCAAAAGTGGAAATTTTTTCCAACCAAAAAGTGCAGCGCTACGTGCTAACGTTTTTTCCCGCCAAAACAATTTGAATGCGAGGACTGCGCATGCGTCAGAGCTGGCTGGATCTGACAAAGAAGTAATTCCTACAGGAGGTCTCTCTGCAAGTGCTCAAACAAGCTCTGACGCATGCGCAGTCCTCGCATTCAAATTGTTTTGGCGGGAAAAAACGTTAGCACGTAGCGCTGCACTTTTTGGTTGGAAAAATATGCATTTTACCTAATTCGACCCTCAGGAATCGATTGGTGTGCTCAGAAACTTTGTCAAAGACAGTCTTTAAATAATTTTCAATAAATCTTTTTTGAGAATTGAAAATTTCGTTTGATTTTTCTTGAAATTCTTTATCATTTCGTGTTCCAAATCACTCATTTTTCATCTCCGGTGTCAAGCGTGAAAAGGAGCTACAAATTTTGAGCCCTTATTTGGGCCTGTGCGGTGCTGCGGTTATTCGTGTCGGGGGTTAATTGATTCCACCGACGCGGATTGCAAGAATCGTCAGCACCTGGTGTTTAGGAAAACACTCCCGAGAGGGATGATTGCGGCGCGTGCATCTCGCAGCCCCTCGAGTGCTCGGCGGCGTAATGCATTTTCCATGAGGCTTGTTTTTCCAGCTGGCTGCACCTGCCCGCCGCCGCTAGCTCGGTGCAATTTAATTTTTCCATTACGCCGCAGAGCAAATCTGGATTTACAGCAGCTGCGCTACAACACACACACGTCACATAGCCGCGCTGCTGTCTCTCAAGTCGTCTTGCGAAATGCAAACACACCGGAATTTGCGCTGCAGGAAATGCACTCTTTGAACTGCCCGGGAATTTGTTTATTGCGGGAACGAATGAGCATGGAATTTTTGCACTTGTGATTTTCCGCGAGCGCAAATAGCGAAACAAAACTGCGAGTGGAAGTATAAACAAACAACGCCGAGCAGCTGCGGAAAACCGAGAATTCTCCTGTTCTCAATAACATTGTGAGAATATACATAGAAACAAGCGTTTTCCTACTCTCAGCTGCAATACCCGGGGCAAAATCTTGTTTTTTTTTCAAAAGCGCTGTATTTATTTAGCTTGGATAATTCGCTAATTCTTTTCCCTGGCTTGTTCTGTTCAATTCTAAGAATCACATTTCGAATTAAGAGAGAAACCTGCAGCTCCAGAATGTTTTTTATTCAAACTCAATGTTCAGATTACGACGAGGCGATTTGGAAAAAGGATTTTATAAAAGCTGTGGAAATAATGTTCGTAAATTTGTGAATAGATTAATATACTTTATTTAAATTTATCATAAACATGAATGTCAAATTAATAAGGTGAGAGAGTTGACACAATTTAAGAACAGTTATAAAGCCACTATTTTTCTTTCAGCCGATTTAACACCCATGAATATCACATTAATAATTGTAGAAACTCTTACATTTTCACTTATCATTTTCGTGCCTACTTTTGATGTGTTTATTTAACTCCCACCGTTTATCAAACGTCTCTTGGCACTTCACACACTTGTGCAGAGTTGACTTGCACGATTTCAAATGTAACTGATACAAACCCGAACATTGGAATTTGTCCTTGCAGCGAGTGCATTTTCTCATATTTAGGTGGTCATATTCCATAGCAAAAACAGTAACTCCCAGTTTGCAAAATTTACACACCATGAAACGGTGAAAACCTCTTACATGTTGCCTCAACACAGATTTGATTGAGAACAATTTGACGCACTTTTCGCATTTGATGAATTTCGGCAAGTGCTTGAGAGCTACGTGCCGTTCCAAACTAGATTTTTGCATTGCTTTGTAATCGCAATCATTGCATTGAAATTTTTTTGCCTTCTCATCTTTCTCGTGAGCAGAATCAAAGTGAGATTTCATTTCATTTTGATTTTTGAAAAATGAAAGGCAACCAACCTGAGAGCATTTTACAGGAAAATCTTTGTGAACTTTGCGAACATGTTCTCTGTAGCTTTTTTGTCCCTCAAATTCCTTTCCGCAAAAACTGCATTTGAAATTTTCTTGTTCTTTTGATTTTTTGTGGACATTTTTGATGTGCTCTTCTTTTTCTTCAAGAGGGTGGAAATCGGTGGGACATTTTTGATTGTCACATCTGATGGCTTCATCCTTGTGCGTTTTCTGAACATGTATTGACAATTTGTCGGGATATTCAAATCTGTTCCCACAGTAAATGCATTCCCGTTGATGATTGGGAGTTGCGTTTTCCTCGTCTTCACTTTCGGGCAACTTGACGTTTTCCAACTGCACCCAACATTGGTTAGCGTTTCCTTCTGCGTTACGATAGTCATGAATAATTAAATTAATAACAAAAAAGATTTGAACATTACCTAAGAAATTTTTCCGTAGCTCCCTCGCTGCGTTGTCCAAATCTACGTTCTTGGGCCACCAAACCAAAGCGTCGTCCACCATTACATCGTTGTGTGTACGCATAAATCTTAAAGGGAAAATTCCTTAAATTCAAGAAATTCCTGAATTCCCAAAAGAGACTCACTCGGCTTGCCAGAGGCAAAAGTAGCAAATTTTGTCCTCGTCCGCGATTTCGTGAGGCAACTCGTATCCGCAGACGTTGAGAAACCAGGTCTGCAGTCTCACCTCGTCCACTTGGACCGCGTGGAGAGCGCCATCCGCCGTCGGACGCGTGCATATCAAGCACAGCACTTTTTGAAACGACATTTCAGGCAGAGCACCTGAACCTCAATGGAAGATGGAAGGTCGCAGCTGGTAAATTATCGCAGCGCCACTATTTTGGAAGCGCATGAACAAGTTTCATGCTGTCGCTGCAATGCATGTAGTGTGAACTTTAAGAAATTTTTTTCAGGCAATAACATTTAAAAATAAATATTTTAAATTTGATAAATAAGTTTAAATAGTCATGAGTACATAGGGATCGATTTTTTTGTAAAAGGTATACACGTCCATTTTCAAGGCTGAGGTGCCAGTGCTCGCCAGTGTGACGACGAGGGTTGTAGGCTTTTGGAAAAGATTTGGAAAAAGGCGACAATCTTCCTGACACTGGCGAGCTCGAGCAACAAAAGGCTCATGGTATTAGGAGCCACAGAGAGACGATCACAGTTCTCAGGAGCTGCTGGCTATTGAAGTGTGGGCTGCGGTGCAGCAGAGGCGACTGTTCAGCCTGCAAACGCAACCACCAGTCGAGCCTCAACCTGGCCCGCCTGCTGCACCGCATGGCATCCCTTCAAGATCCTGTTTATTCCATCAAAGATGGATTATTTCAATAAATATTAAGAGAAACGCTCACATACTCAAAACAACCTTGCCTTACACTGATTTCACCCCCAAAGTCGCTTCAAAACCACAGCAGAACGGAAACACGTCCGATCTCTGCAACGTTCAGACGCCAAGAGCGACGGCGAAGCGTAACGGTCGTTTCAAACAACCCGCCACTCTCTCATTGGCTGGATTTGGTGGGGCGCGCACTGAGCGCTCCCTCCTCTCCCGACCAGCCCCTGTTCACTCATATGGCGCGTGAATGCGCCAGCTTAGAAGTTCTGCAGCCACACACAGGTGGCAGGTCGATAGCTTTTTCAGCCAATCAGAGGCCGTCTCGGAGTTTGTTGCCTGTTACGTCCACGTGCAGAGGGAGCCAAAGAGGGGCGTGTGTGCGGAGATTTTCGTTGGCGTAACAGGCAACACTCTCCGAGACGGCCTCTGATTGGCTGAAAAAGCTATCGACCTGCCACCTGTGTTTGGATGCGGAGAACTTCTTAGCTAGCGCATTTATGCGCCATGTTGAGTGAACAGGGGCTGCACGAGGCCAACCAACACACAAACATTGGCATCGCCGGCCGCCATCTTGGATTTGGTCCCATATTTCACGTTTGTGACCAAATTATTCGGCGCTTGGGCCCAATTGGCGGCCCAAACTTGTTATGCATATGAGAAATCAAATTAACTACACAGTAAACAGGTTATCTGATCAATAACGCATCAACTCACAAAGAAATAAATTGAAAATCGCGGGCATGTGTAGTGTTTATGCTCGCGCGCCATTCTGCCTCGCATGCCACCCTTATTGGGGACTCTTGGGGGTAACCAGGGCATGGTAGGGGGTTTCGGGTAGTTTACCATAAAAAGGGGGCTCTCACCTCAAGTTGCCTCTTCATTTTGTCCGCTGGCGAGCTCATTTTCCCGACTTTTTCACTGTTTTACTTGGCACATTCCGCTGGCAATCGCAGTCACCAAACTAACTCTGTGAACACGCGGCCCGGCGGCCCGGCTTCTCACCTCTAGCTCGCCAGATGTCGTGGTTTTCGCTTGGCGAAAGAAGTAAGAAACCGGGGCATGCACACTCTGGCGGTAACCTCACACAAACCTTTTTCGTCCGACGCGCACAAATCAAGCACAACAACGCCTTTCGCAACGACATTTCAGGCGGACCACGTGGCAGTTGCCAGCAGAGGCGGTTAAACTGAATGGGAATGGAAGATGCCGAAGATGGGAGGGGCCAACTGGTGAAAACTATCGCAGCGCCTCTATTGGAAGCGCGTAAACCGTGAACCTGTTGCATGCTGCCGGCGCTTTCACTATGTAATCCGTACAGAGTGATCGAAGCGCCATCCATTGGGTGGAAAAGAATTTAATACGATAATAATAGCGTCCTCAGAAGTGGTGCTAAAAGAATTTAATCCCAAGAAAGGTATAGGAAAAAATGAAGCAGCTGTTTTGTTCTTCACCTATAAATGTAAATAATGTAAACAGTAGAGAAATAAGAAACAGTAGAGAACTGCTGGATAACCGATAAACCAATGAGATCACGTGAATGTTGCCACGTGACCCAACCCACACTCCAACCCCAGTGGCCATTCCACGTGGACTCCACGGGGATCCTACGTGGATGATCCACGGATCCCACGTGGAAACCACGTGGATGATCCACGTGGATTCCCCGTAGAAATTGTCCGCCCGAAATACGTGGTATCCACGTGGATGATCTATGAAGATTCCACGGGGATAGTCTATGAAGATTCCACGGGGATGATCTATGGAGATTCCCCGTGGAACGGCTACGTGGAATCGCTGGGGATTTTTCGTGGATATTGTTTCATTTTTCTGGGTAATAATATCGCAAATAAAATTCATTTATTTATTTTAAATTTATTCATTTATTTATTATTATACAATTTTGATTACAAAAAGATGACACAATACATGTACAGTAACAATAGATCAATACAGAGAATTTTTATCAATTTACAGTAGTGTCAATAAAGTTATGAGAAACAAGACAATTAATTAAGAAAGCTTAAAAATTGTAACATTCACAAGCTTCGAAAACCCCTTAGTGTAATAATGCTCTCAAAAAATGGTGCCAGCTGTTTCTTTTAATTGAGAAAATAAGACTGAGAAAATAAAGACACACGATCTTACCGCTCTGCATTCAAAACCCTTTAATTGATTTGATTTGATGTACTAAAAGCAAAAGTCAGTCTAGCAAATCACCTTCGAAACGTCAGATTTGATAAAAATATTATTTCCATGTTTCTACGGAGATTGGCTGAACTGATTTAGGTTCTCAGAATCAAAATAAATTATTTAAAACCCATAAAATAGCATGATTAAATCCTTGACTTAAGTCAATGGGAATTTAAATTGGAAGTATATACGGCTACGCCGACTTCGAACACTGAAGGCTTACACAAATGGCAAATTTAAATCCTATAATGACTATCAAAAATATTTAATTTAAAATTTCCAGCTGCCTAAACGTTTCTGGCAAAGAAAATTCAATGAATGAATGTCAGCTTAAACATAAATTTATTGCACACATACCTGTATTCACTAAAATAATGTTTGGAATTTAATTTAATTTTAATATCAACATTACAGTGAACACAGGTATGTGTATGCAATAGCTATCAGCCTTAAAATGAATTCTCTATACATAAAATATAACAATTTAGCTAAAAAATAGCCTCACTTAAAAACAAAATTACACATGAACCACTCAATCTTCGTCAAAGTTGTGGTCCAGCAATCAGAAGTCCTGTCACATAATTATGTAAGCTATTCGTCTTTGAGCTCCGAAGTCGCGTCGATTCCATCCGAGTCATAAATAGCACCAGCAGATTTAAGACTGAAAAATAAATTAAAATTGTTAGTATTCATGTTCATTATTGCGCAAAAAATTTAACTGATTACCTGGAAAATGCAGCATAAGTTCAGTGCAGGCTGGAATCCATCGTGCTGGAAGCTTTTCCCATCCATGACCGTGTCTTGACATCGTCGGCCTGATCTGCCGCAGCCAGAGTATACAAGCCTACAGACACAGACATAGAGAGGATGATTGTAAATATATGTAAAATGATAATTTTGGTGTCGGTGTACCTGTTAGCTTGTATTGATCTTGCACTTCAGCTGCAAACCAGACATCCTTTCAATAATTACATTACATAGTGTGTGGGGATCGCAAAGTTTCAGGACACAGCTTGCTCGAGTTGCATTGTTGTCACACAAAAAGTCAGCCTCTGGCACAGGTCTGCAAAAAACACGGCCAGATAATTAATTACAACGGAACAAATTGGCTTAAAACCAACTGAATTAACTATATTTATGTAGTTGAACTTTAAAACAGCGGCGAGAACATGACGTAACAAATAAATAATTCCAAGTCCTTACCTTTGATTTGCGGCATCTTTGCTGGGAGGGTTGAACAGGACAGGATTCGGATTTCACTGCAATCACCGACTTAAGAACATTGCTGGTCGACTTAGTGGCGAAATTGTGGCCGAAAACTGACATTAATTACGCGGCGGCGTCGTCCAACGGCTTTTTCGTTGCGCTCGGCTCGCGCGTCCGCGCGCTCGCGGTCGTCTGTCAACAAACAGCAACAGGCAAGCGGCAGCGCTCATTGGCTTGCTGCGGCCAGTAAGAGTGCGCGCGCTTTTCAAAAGTTTGAAACACGGCTGCGGCTATTCTGGCGAGGTGGCGAGTGTAGATTTCAGAATATATTTGGAAATATTGAGTTTTCTGAGCTAGCAATTAACTTTGATGATGGTTTATTAAATAATACTAACAATTTAACGTACCTATAGGAAATACCAACGAACCAAAAATGTTTTAAGTGTCCGGGGATTCATCCACGAAAACTCCACGGACACTTAACCAATTTCCAAAATTTAGAAATTTAAACAAGAATGACATGACCAATGAATTTAAAAAAGCGAAAAGGGGCAGCTCATGAACTGAACAATTTGCTTCAAATACATGCTATTTTTCATTTTTGCGTTAAGAGAGTTCCGTGGATCATTCGCGGATCATCCACGGAGCATCCACGGAGACCTTTCCACGAAGTGAAATTACACAAAATTTTAAAGAAAAATCAAATAAAATAGTTTTGGAGAGGCACTTAATTCATTTACCGATTATTATTCAGACACATATATTGATTATAAACACATGCTTTTGGGAAATTGGGGATCATCCACGTGAGTTCCACGGAGCATCCACGAAGACTTTTCCACGGAGTAAAATTTTAAAAAATAATAAAAAATTAAATAAACTAGCTTTGGAGGAGCACTTAATTCATTTACCGATAATTTTTAGACACAAAAAGTGAATTAAAAACACGATTTAGGGAAATTGGGGATCATCCACGTGAGTTCCACGGAGCATCCACGAAAAATTTTCCACGATGGGGAATTTTACAAAATTTAAAAAAATCAACTAAACTAGTTTTGGATGAGCACTTAAAATTCATTTACTGATAATTTAGACACAAAAGAGTAATGAAAAACATGACTGGTGAAATTGGGGATCATCTACGTAAGTTCCACGGAGCATCCACGGAGTTCCGTGGATCGTCCGCGGAACATCCACGGAGCATCCACGGAGACCCTTCCACGAAGTAAAATTTACAAAAAAATTAAGAAAAAATTAAATGAAATAGCTTTAGAGGAGCACTTAATTCATTTACCGATAATTTAGGCACAAAAAGAGCTTCAAAAACTCAATTTGGGAAATTGGGGATCATCCACGTGAGTTCCACGGACGTTAATTTTGCCCTAAAAACCCAAAAATTCAAACTAAATCTGCTCAAAAATGGTCAAATATCGAAAGGGAAAGTATTTCCAAACGAGTGCACTAGAAAAAATGGCAAAATAGGTTCGTGGAATTCATCCACGTAAAATCCACGGACGAGGTTTCGTGGTGGCAACGTGGATGGCCACTGGGGAACTGACTCCCACTCACGGATGTCCGGATTGCGATCTGTGTTCCCGCCGGTCATAAGTCAATATGGCGTCACGATTAATAATTGTTTGAATATTCGCCCAATTCGAAGCTGCGCAGTAAACTTGTGCGCATCATAAGAATGCGCAGTATGTTCAGATCGCTTCTTTATCTCAAAGGGAAGCTGAAACTCATTACTGCGCAATCGTGACACAATTTAAAACGTTCTGCGCAGGCGTAATACCCGCCAGGGGACCGGGTTGCGATCTGTGTTTGGTTCCTGCCGGTCAGAATTAAATATGGCGTCGAAATAATCAGGAGACAGTCCAGCGGCCAATCAGAAGCGTCAACAAAGAGGCGGGACGACCAAATAATTTCATACACCCGCGTATTTTGTTACATTTCCATTAGCCTGATGTGCCATCTATAGTGGTAGTTTCACCAATTACTGGGCGGATCAGCTGTTAGTAAAGAAATAACAACTTCAATATACATTGTGCTGGATGTATTTTCCTGATAAATTTCTCAAGCCAATTTCATTTTACGTTTGGGACTTCCCGCCGTACTCCACCAGACGCCATTTCTGCGAGTTGCGTGAATCACCGGCCCCCGGGGAATTTTTCATAAAATAAGGGTATTAATTTTAAATTAAAACTATCATAATTACAAGATAGGCGGTCTTTATTGAGGTTTATGCATGTCACATAGAAAAAAATTTACTCTACTATTGTCTATTTTTATTGTGATTTCTCATGAGGCGATTCAAGTGATTGCGATGTGTGTTTCTCAGCTATTTTCGTATTAAAATCATTCTCTCTGCATGCTTTTGAGTGTGATTTGTACAAACGTTTACATGGAAATTTAATCTTGCAGTATACGCACGTTTTCATTATAAGATGCCTCTTTCGCATGGTCATTACAGAAACTTTCAATTTACAAAATTTGCACACCTTGAAATTGTGCTGGTCCCTGATATGAGCTCCTAAACTCAATTTCGTTGAGAACATCATTTCACAATTTGGACACTTGATGCATTTCGGCCAGTGCATTCTAGTAAAGTGCAGTTCCATTTGATATTTATCGGGTGCTTTGTGATCACAATCATTGCATTTCAATCTAATGCCATGAGCAGAATCAAAGTGAGTGTCCATTTCAACTTTTGTTTTGAAAAATGAACCGCAACCCATTTTAGTGCATTTCACACTAAACTCTTTGTGATTACGACGAACATGAACGTGCAAGGCACTTAATCCCTCACATTCCTTTCCGCAAAAGGTGCACTCGAATTTGTCTAATTCCTTTGATTGTTCGTGGACATTCTTGTCGTGTTCTTCTCTTTCTTCTAGAGAGTGGAAATACGTAACACACTGGTAATTTCCGCATCTGATGGCTTCATCCTTGTGCATTTTCTTAACATGTATTGACAATTTGTCGGGATATTCAAATCTGTTCCCACAGTAAATGCATTCCCGTTCATGATTGGGAGTTGCGTTTTCCTCGTCTTCACTTTCGGGCAACTTGACGTTTTCCAACTGCACCCAACATTGGTTAGCGTTTCCTTCTGCGATATGAATAGTCATGAATAATTAAATTAATAACAAAAAGGTTTGAATATTACTTAAGAAATTTTTCCGTAGCTCCCTCGCTGCGTCGTCCAAATTTACATTCTCGGGCCACCAAACCAAAGCGTCGTCCGCCATTACATCGTTGTGTTTACGCATAAATCTGAAAGGAAAAATTCCTTAAATTCAAGAAATTCCTGAATTCCCAAAAGAGACTCACTCGGCTTGCCAGAGGCAAAAGTAGCAAATTTTGTCCTCGTCCGCGATTTCGTGGGGCAACTCGCGTCCGCAGACGTTGAGAAACCAGGTCTGCAGTCTCACCTTGTCCACTTTGACCGCGTGGACAGCACCATCCGCCGTCGGAAGCGTACAAATCAAACACAGCGCCTTTTGCAACGACATTTTAGGCGAACCAGCTGTCAGAGGCGGGCGAGGCGACTAAACGAATGGAAGATGGAAGGGGCCAGCCGGTAAAAACTATCGCAGCGTCTCTATTGGAAGCGCGTGAACCTGTTTCATACTCAGCTGCCGGCTGCCTAAGGCTAAACCAAAGATCAACATCATGTTAGTCAAAAATCGATATTCTTCGATATATATCGCCTGAAAAAATATCGGTGGTAAAATATCGTCCTATATAACCAATGTAAAGCTAACAAAAAAATATCGAAATTAAAAATCGATTTTGATTTGACCATGAATACATCGTGTTTGTTTTGGTGGACGTCTCCGAAAAGCTGTGTTGGTGTTTTTTCCTTGAAAATTTTGATTTTGGTCCACAGAAAAGAAGGACACGAGGTTTGGAATCGTTCTTTAAATGACTTTTAACTTATTTAAAGCAAAATGTTTGATAAGAACAGACGAATAGATCAGTTGGGCCTCATGATTGATTAATTTATTCGCAACACGTTGCACGATTTCTAAATTTCTGTGGAATTTCTATTAAAAATAGATGCTTTTTTCAGAATGGATACCCCAATTAACTATGTTGAACTAACGAAAACCAGGCTGGCCAGTTTGTGCGGCGTTGTAGAGTTGAAAACTTTGGTGCTTGAAGTTTTCTTCGAAAGTTGTGATATTCATTCCATTTACACAAAAGAAAACGACATAGAAAAGAAACTCTGTAAGTTGTTTTTATGTTAAGTTGCGTCGACAGGAAGCTCAAGATCTTATTTTGATTGTTTCAGCTCCAGCAATGCGTGACGTCGTGCTGCAAGAGTTGCTTGGAAAGATTGATAGTCTCGAGAAAGGTTCAGCTGAAGTCCAACAGCTGGCGAAACTCGTCCCTTACTTGATGAATTCAATGACGAAAAAATTGGACTTGCGCAAATTTGTGATCCCCACGTCATCTGTTCATAACAATGTTAAAACCAACGATGAGGTATTTTGCATAGAAAAATTTAATACCAATACTAATCATACAAATTTTCAGTTGCTCTACGCTGCTTTATATCAAGCACCTAACCTTGAACAGCTCTTCTACAGAAGAGTACGCCTGCTGAGATATTCTGACTTTGCTGGCCATTCTTCGCTCTTAGGTTCATTGAGTAGCTTTAAAAATCTGCAAATTCTGGATGTGCAGGATTTGACGGTCAACCTCAAGAACATTATGATTCTTTGCCGACGTCTGTCCAACTTGAGGGTCCTAAATGTAGACTCGGTGAATTACTGTCGAAGAAGCCAGCATATTTCTGAAGAACAGATTTCAAGGTCGTTCGGCAACCTGAGACTGATTTGTGTCGCAAGTATGGATTTGTCAAGTCATAAAGGCCATAGGATCATTCTGTCGCATCTACCAAACCTCGACACCGTTCCTGATTTGCAATACTCTGGTCTCACCTATGAAGATTTCTTGTACCCAGAAGTAAAAGGACAAAATGAGAGCCAACGCAAAATGTTCACGTGTGACCAATTATGGTTTGAAAATGCAGATGCCGACATTCATCTAAAGCATCCAAATGTTCTCAGTCTCAAAGTACGTAACCTGTCCTCATGAATAACCATATACTGATAAGATATTTTCTAGGTTTACTTGAATGGTGCCATCAGAGTTGACGACCCTCATCTTTTGCTTCCAAATTTCGCGAACATTAAGTCTCTGGTGATCAATTCTGACTGTTATTTTGATGATGATAACAGTGATAGCTATGAAACACATTTACTCGGTATTGAACTTTTAGTTAACAACATCATACTAAAATTTGGTAAACATTTGCATTCGCTCACCATTCTTTCTGGATACGATGAGATTTTTTACAATGTTCAACGCTTCTTTGAACATTGTCCAGCGCTGGAAAAGCTCACTCTGAGCAGAGTAGACGCAGAAGATCGTAATCTTCAGCTCGACAACTACTCCAACCTGCAAGAACTGTATATGCACAATATCTTGTAATATATACTTTTCATTTTCAATAACAAAATTTTAATTTGACAAATAATTGCAGCCTCTTCCCCAATCTTTTGATGGCGCCCAAACTGCGAAAAGTGGAGATAATGACACAATGTATGTCTTGCAACAGCGACATGGCGGCTGACCTCAAGACCATCTCCTCCTTGATTGCTGAAAAGTATATTTTGCTCGAGTTGCAGGTTTTGAATATTGATTTTTGGCCCGAGCTCGTTTTAAGAATATTCTTTTTAAACCTTATTGAGATGATTAAAAACGCGTCAGCTTTTCTTCCAAAATTGGTAGATTTAAAGTTAACCGTTGGTGGTGAAAATTACGAGATCCTTGCGAGGAAAATGAAAAATAGCGATGAATACAAATCAAAAACCTTCTCACGATTTTCAGTTTGTAATGATGTCAAGGAAGTTTTTGTTGATGATGAGCTCATTGAGACTCTTGCCTTGTACCGGAATCGGAAATGTGCTGAGGTTTACCAAGCATAAATTAAAAAAATAGTATCATACAGTTACAAATGTATGGGCTGAATATTTTAAATAAAATGTAAGAATTTTAAGTTTTACGTGTACAAATAAATTTCTTGTTTTGTTGTTTTCGAATCAAAAATTCACATCAGAATATAGAAATACCAAAAATTTTAATTATATTTTTAAGGATGTAAATTCACATTAAATTTTTTTAAATCATGATTCTTTTGTTAAATATAATATAAGATGGGATGACAAGAAGTTAATCTTTTTCCACATATCGTCAGGAATGAGCCTAAAATGGTACAAGCGCACCTTCTAGATTCAGGTTAGTTGATTGGAATAGATCCGTTTTATATCATGCAATTATTATTTATGTTACCTACGTCTCAATTAATTTATAAAACCATGGAGCGCCTTTTGATTTCCCCTGTTGACTGAAGTGCCGTCACCCTGTCAGGGTGTCATATATCAGCACAGCAAAAACTCCACCCTTAACACACCTGAACCTACAAGGTGACATGTCAGCGAGAAAACCAGTCTTCTGTTTTCTTTTAGCTCAGAATAATTGACACGCAATTAAGCACTGTTAATAATTAAGAATATAATTAAGAATATAATTAGAATTGTATGGACTGAGGCCTCCATCTTTTTACAAACAAGAAAATCTCCATCGTGAGATTTTATTACGCATCAAAAGAATAAAAGGGCGCAGTTTTGGCTGTTTCTCACGCAGATGAGAAACGGATGAGCGAGCGAGAGACTCGACTTGGCCTCTATCATCCTAATGGCCGCCGTTTGAACTCAGTTACTGCCTTACTTTACGCCTTTTGATAATTTGGTAAGGAAACCTCAAATATAAAATTGAATTTCCCGCCGCTTAAATCACATGTTTGCTTGAGGCCCTTGGTCTGTTTTTCAACTGTTTCTTTGTTTCTTAAGCTGAACACGTCCACGGAGTGGCGCTGATATCGGTACATTGAGAGGCCACAGGAGCGCAGGCCTAGACGCCATGTTTTCAATTTTATTACGAGTGACGTCATATAGCCTGTATGATTTACACGGATCACTGAGGGCGGGAAAGTTCAAACGGAAAGAAACGTGGTGATGAATAGCCATCCTGCTTACAAAGTGAAGAGTCAGTGTTTGTTTACTCCAAAACACATCTGAAAATTGAGTGAAGCCATCAAACACCTGTGTTTTCTCGACAAAAAACACGAATTGAAGGTGAGTTTTGCTGACTGCAGCTTAATTTTGAAATTTAACAGAGTCAGTAATGTTTGAAATGCCTTGAAACCCCTATTGCAAGCGAGATACAAGAAGCTTTGATTACAGTTTCGCTCTCCACAGGTCTGACTCAGGATGACGGACGCCATTCTGCTTAAGAAAACCAAATCCCGGTTGCTGGGACTACAGAAATTGAAGGATTTGGCAGTGGAAACCATTCTGCAAAACTTGGATGCACTAAGTAAAAAACAAGGAGGAAACTACATGCAAAAAAAATTGTGTATGTACTAAATGCGTTCAGTAAAAAGGATTTAAAGGCAAATTCTCTCTATTTCAGCCCCAGAACTGAGGGATGTCGTGCTTCAGGAGCTGCTGCTGAGGAGCAGGTGCCTTATTGAAACAAATACTACGGATTTGTACATTGAAAAGAAGCGGATTTTGTGTGTTTTAATGAACACCAGGACCAAAATACTCGATTTGGACTACCTCATGTCTTTTCATCCAAGAAGAATGACTACCAAGGATGAGTTCTACCAGGTAAAATATCTCATAAACATAAACCTCGATTCTGACTAATCAAATTAATTTTCTATAGGTTCTCATGATGGTCTCCATTGCTGCCCCGAACGTTCGGCACTTAAAAATAAACATAAAGAACATCTTAGATTGTTTCAGCAGCGATTTCACTCGAGACGCGTGTATTCGTTTTCTAAGTTTCCTGAAGGAATTGAGAATCCTAGAGATCGTCGGATGGTCCCACATAAAAGTGGACGTTGCGCTGCTGTGCAAGGCACTTCCCGATTTGCGTGTATTTAGCGTGAAAAAGATAGATTTGTTCCTCAGCACGATGTCCAAGGAAGAAATCAGAAAATCGTTTGGACACCTTACACTGCTTGAATATGATTTCTCTTCTTCAGACAAAATGTGCCAGATTTGGAAGACTCTGCCTAATTTGGAGATCGTCCAGAACGTCAGAGCAAACGGACTCAATTTGGAAGATTTCATTGAAGACGAAAATCTCCAAACAAGAGGGAGAAAATGTCTCGATTCTGAAACTTACCTTTTGTATTCGGAAGTTTTTGCCGATGCAGATTTCTCCAGCATCAGGCACTTGAAGGTAATTAATCATTCATTTTGTGTCCATTAAATACTCTATTATGAATTTCAGTTTTCTTACAGCGAGGAAAAAAGGAACACTTTTGAGAAGATCTTGAAGTGGCCAATCACACTTGAGAGTTTGAACCTGAACTTATGGAACGAATCAGAAATAGTTGATGACATTTTGCTCAAATTTGGAGCGAACATTCGATGGCTTTCCATAACAGGAATCTGTTTACCAAGTCTGCAACTCGACCGCATTTCTGACCTATGTCCCAAGCTTGAGGTACTCCACCTGAGAGGAGTAAAAGTAACAGGAAATTCCTCCAAACCGGCAAAATTTGGCCATCTGGAGGAATTAGTTTTCGAACAAACAGAGTGGTAAGTCAATATTACTCGGGAGTTTTTTTATTGAATTTAAACACATGAAAACAATTGCAGCATGACTGGCGAGTGCCTAACAACGCTCTTTTCCTCTGCTCGAAACCTGCAAATGGTGATGCTCCACACCAGCCAGCACAACCTCGAGGATCTGCAGAAGGTTAAGAATTTGTTGATCGAAAACAAGATCCTCTCCTCGTTGAAGTCCCTGGAATGGAAAATGAGTTCTTCTACTCCTGATCGCGACTACAAGGAAATTGCGGCTATAGTGTCGAATGCAGCCGCAGGTCTCCCGGAATTAAGAAATTTAAAATTGTCCTACCAACGAAGCTATCGGTCTGGTCACTTGAATGCTGCCGAACATGTTGACAAAAATCTCAACGAGATTTTAAAATCATTTATTAAGAATGACACCAGTTTAATTTTAGGGTTGAATTTAAATTAAAAATTTATTTTAATGAAGATCAACGTATTACTCAAAGCATATTGCGAGAAATTAAAGCCATTTGAATAAATTCACTCTATCCAATACTTTATGTGTAAGAATTTTAGATTAGCAGCTAGAGCACAAAATATTTTTGTTTATAAAAACCGCAATGATCCGCAGCAGAAGAAGTTTTTTATTCAGAAGTATAAAAACAATCTCTGTATTAAATTTATGTGGATATGCATAAAGGGTTGATATTAATTAATTCACGTAAATTGTTGTGAATGTATCTGTATAATTGGTCCTGAATAAACAAGGTAAAATATATAGCCAGAAGTAAACAAAAAAGTTTCTTTGAAGTTTGATGTGCTGCCAACTGCCATTTCGTGTCACTTTGCACTGCTACGGAACGAGGAGTTGCTCGCTGCAATATTTTGCAACGATTTCAAAATAGGTGTCGGTATGGCAAAATACATCAGACAGCTGGCCTACCCCACGATGATGAAATAGTACCAGGCGGAGCTGAAAATTTTAAGAAGAAAACATTATTACTCTCTGCTCTCTCATGTTTACAAATTTTTTCCTACAAATTTTTGACTTGATTAGCTCCTTGTGGCATCCAAAGTTTTAAAAGCAATTTTTCTCTGTTTTTGCATCGTACTCACTCATCTGTGAATAAAAGTAATTTTTAAGAGATCTAATTGATTTTATTTTGCCAGAGAAAAAAGGCATGAATTTTCAAGATTGCTTCTAAATTTTTATTGAATTTAAAACCGGCAAGCAACACATTCGTTGATCCATCTTTTGTGAACTTTTTGTTTTTCTCACAAATTTTGGACTTGTAGCATCCAATGTTCTTCAAGATGGTCTCAAAAGCCACTTGGTATATCAAGTGACCAACTGACACCACCGCATACAGTTTCAATTTAAATCCTTCAAATGTGCACATTCGCCTGAAGGGAATTTGTTCCTATTCGATAATTAATTATATATCCAAATAAATCAGATGGGAAGGTCGATTTTTATAATTTTAATTTATCTTGCCATAAAACTTGATGATTTCCCAGATTTCTGGTCCAGCTTTCACTTTTGGTCCTTTGACTAATCCCTCCTTTGTGAAATATTAAATCCATGGTGAAAAACTGCAGGTTAAGCCTCAAAATACGATAAATTTCGGCACTCAGACGTCTGAATCGGGCAGGTGAGGTGTGCAAAGTCGAAATTTTAACTTTCCGGCTGCTATTTGACGCAACGAGAAGCCGGCTAATCGTTTAAAGTAATCGCCGAACCTTCGCTTAGGTAATTCCAACAATTAAGTTTAACTGCAAACTCACCTTCAATTCAGTTGAAAATTTCAAATTTGAAGACATAACTGCGAAAATGAATACGACTCTTCAGCTGTGAGAGGAGAATTAACAACTCCAAGTTCAGGCTTAGGGGCGATGTGACAGAATAACAAGACATGACTTTTAAATTTGAAAAAAAAGCAAAAGGCGACCGACCCTCTACTAATTTGCCCTGGCAGGGTGTCATCAGCAGAGCCACAACTCCACCTTTAACTCCCCTGAACCTTCAGTGGGACAAGTCAGCGAGTGAGTCGGCCGCAGCCGTTTTCTTTAGTTGGGAATAATTAACACGCAATGAAGCGCTGTTGAGCAGACGGCACTGCGGTCAACAAAAGTAACGCCCAATTCTCCCTCTACAAGTGCAGAGAGGGGAGAAAATTGGTGCATTTTACTTGAAAATTTTATTTTAACAATCTTTATCTCGTGGCTACTCTAAATTGTTTGAAATTGGTACCAATCAACGCCTTGTAGTTTACTCTAAATTTTAAATATAAAATTAACATGCTTTCATCAATTCGGAAATTTAAAAAATTAAGAAGATTTGGTTATATCTGTGAATCATCTGTTGACAGCCCGTGACGTCACCTGACTAGGGCGGAGCTTATCGATTAACCATCGTCACTGACGGCTTCAAGCGAAACCATTGTGCTGGTATTAGTGAGTTCCGCTCTGAATATGCGACGTCACTTTTGCCATAAGCATCAAAATTATTGCAATCGAAAAAAACTAATATTTTTATATTTAGTAATTAATGGGTAGATGTAAATTTTATATTAAAATTTGAAAAAATTAAACGTTTCGATTGGAATTAATTTGAAATGATTTAGAGAAGCCATGTGATTAAGATTGTTTAAATAAAGGTTTCAAGCAAACACATCAATTTTCTTCCCTTGCTTGGCGTGAGGGAGATGTGGGCGTAACTCTTGTTGACCGCAGTGCCGTCTGCTCATTACGTGTTAATTATTTATGACTATTGAAAACGGATGCGGCTGGCTCACTCGCTGACTTGTCAAACTGGAGAATCAGCTAGGTGGGTTAAATGTGGAGTTGTGGCTCTGCTGATGACACCCTGCCATGGCGAGTCTGGAGAAAAGATCGGCCGTCTTTTGTTATTTTTTCTACATTATTTTTCCTTCTTTTTTTATAAACTATCTAATATATTAACCGAATACTTTTTATTCCTTAGAGACTTTTATTTTTATTAATTTCTGTGAATCGTCTGCTTAGAGCAGGACGTGACGCCAAGTGAGGCTAATCAAAACTACATATCGCACCCCTGCGACGGCTGAAGACTAACTCAAAGAGCAACATGGTGTGCGTGTTCATAATTTTATAATCCACCTGGCCAGATAATTTCATCCCAGTAAAGGGAACTTTCCCTATTTTATAAAATATTATGGAAGCCGTGTCAAGCATGTGCAAAACTCGGCGTTCAAACTCTTGTCAACCATCCCGGCGTGTCGAAAAACCCTAGTTCAATGAGGAACTAAATGTTTACTTAATTAAAATACCTTTTGCTTAGTTCACTTTGCCTGTTTTATTTTGCTAAAATTGATATAGCAATAATCTCTACACAGAATATTTGACAGTCGTTAATGCTTCCAAAAGGAAAAGCGATAGGGGCGTAACCTATTATTTGTCTCTAAGCTGGTTGAAACAGGTTCTGGAGAATTCATGCGAATTGCATCAAACAAATCGAAAAAGTCTTTCCAAACAGGTGCATCGTCACTTGTCTTATCATCAACCATGAATTCTTTGACATTAGTACATATCTCGCCATTTCTAATGCGATTTAAAAGAACCTCTTTGTCGTCCAGATCAAATTCGTAGGCTTTGACATTAATTTTTTCAAGAAGCGGTGCATGGAGAATGCTATCTAGGCTGATAGTGTAGTGAGGACCTCTGTGGATAATAAACAAGTACAAATCAGATAGCGATATATCGATTAAAATTATTATACGTACGACGAGTTGTCCCAGCAAAATTCTTTCAGTTTTCCAAAAGAATTTATCGGTTCGTTCGCATCAGCAATATATGAGCTAATTAAGTAGAGGGACTCCAAGTTTTGGCAGTGCTCAAAAATATTCTTGAACGTCAATTTCGATGTTTGATTGAAATCAGAGAGGGTGAGTTTTTTCAAACTCCCTCCTACTGTGCTCAGGACGTGCTGGAAATTCATCATATGGCGCTGATTTTCTTCAAATCTAGATCCGCAAGACGTCTGCAACATAAACATTTTTACAGTAACTTTTAGCAAATCTAAATTGTTATTACCGCCAGGTGCGTTAGCTCAGGGAGTGAGTCAACGAAAATCGAATCATCCAATTTGACATTCCCTTCCCGGTAGTGTTCTACAGAGTCCGTTTTCTTGAAAATTATGCCAAATTTCGTTGGAAAGGTCCTTTCATTGTACTCTTGGTGATCAAATGCAGTGTTGAAAGTTGCCAGGACAGTCTTTATATTAGGTATTGGAACGTCAACCAAAATTTCCTCTGCACCGACATACTGCAAATTTTCAAACTCCCTGCAGATGCGCAAAAATCCCGAAAATTGGATGGCAACACTGCGTATCGAAATTTTTGTCAAGTGATTCATTCGGACGATCAGATCAATGGAACTTGGTCTGAGCTGAGGTGTTTCGGATATCATCTGGTAATGAAGGGGCCGCGGGTCATCTATATACATAATTCTTTCAGGTTTGGAGCATATTGTTCAAGGTACCGAAGAACCTGAGAATCATTTTAGTTTTGAGTAATTTCTTTTTCCTATGTATTTCATTTACCTCGTCTATTGGGACATCATAGTCATCATCAAAATCACAACCATTCCATTGACTAGGTTGCACCTCAAGCTTAGGCATAACCCAACGGAACTCTTCCAAATTTATAGATTCCGCCGTTCTGTGCGGCTCAAGATATGGTAAAGCTGTCCAAATTTCATATCTCTCTTCATAAGTTTTCCTACAAACACTTTTCATCGCTGCTTCATACAATTCTTTCTGTAAAGGCGGAGCTGAAAAATTAAGTAAGAAAACATTATCACCAGCTGCTCTATTATGTCATGACAATTTTTTTCTTACAAATTTTTGACTTTAATAGCTCCTTGTAAGATCCCAAGTTTGTTAAGGCAGTTTTAAAAGCAATTTGTTGTAGAGAGAACAGCTTTTTCTCTGTTTTTGCATCGTACTCGCTCATCTGAAAATAAAATATTATTTTTGTGAGAGATCTAATTGTTTTTTTTTTTGCTAGCCAGAGCACAAAAAGCATGAAATTTCGGGCTTGCTTCTGATTTTTATTGCATTTAAAACGGCAAGTGACATATTCGTTAATCCCTCTTTTGTTAACTTCGTGTAATGGTTACTAATTTTTCCCCCTCTAATTTGCACAAATGAAAAAACCCAAAATGTGTGACGAATTTTCCCTTGAGTCGATAAGTAAAATAAATAAAATGCATCCTTCGATATTTGATTCATTTGAAGATCACTAACACAGAAATAAGTGTCCAAAACTAGAATATGGACTAAACAAATTAACCCTTACCTTAGATGGTTGAAATTCTCAATCAAACAAGAGTTTTAATGAATAAACAACGTCCGCTTGCCTGCTAATTAGATGCTGGATGAAATCAGCTGGTCATTTGGCACTGTTGATCGTTGGTTTAGCCTCCAGCCGTCAGGGGCCCTATAGTATTGATTAGCTCCACCCTGAATAGCCTGGTGACGTCATGCAATCTCAGCAGATGATTCAAACAATGATTTTAGAAAAACGTCGAGTCAGAGGCGCAATGGTTATTTTTAATACGCGATGAGGTTGCCAAATTTCAAGGATATCATAATGCAGTCCCTGATTAATGTTTAATATTCTATGATTTCAGTTCAATTTGAAATTTGTATAATTTGTTTTTGCTCAATTTTACTATAAATGATATGTCTATTTAGGAATATTCCAAAAAAATTTAGATCTACGGTAAAGTATACTCAGTAATTCAATTGGAAACCCAATTCTCATTTCCAACTTAAACAATTAAGCTTTATTCGAGATAATATATAACTAAGTTTACTATAAATCATACTGTCATAATTTCTATAAAGTAAGAGACAGGACAAAAGACAATGCAGACTGGTGGCGAATATAAATAGTGAATATACTATGTGACGAAAGGGAAAAATCAAAGAGAATATATATAAAAAAAACAAAAGGCGGCTGACATTCTATTAACTCGCCCTGGTGGGTTGTCATCAGCAGAGCCACAACTCCACCTTTAACTCCCCTGAACTTCCAGATTGACCATACAGCGAGAGTCAGCCGCCGCCGTTTTCAATGGGACGGAATAATTAACACGCAATGAAGCGCTGTTGAGCAGACGGCACTACGGTCAACGAGAGCAACGCCCACTCCTCCCTCATATCCAGGAAAGGGAAAATATTGGTGCGTTTTACTTGAAAATTTTAATTTAACAATCTATATCACATGGCCACTCTGAATTATTTGAAAATGATATAATTCAACGCCTTGTAATTATTAGCAATTTTTAAATATAAAATTAACTCGCGCGCTGTGTAATTTCTAATTAAAATGAGACAGTAATCTTCTGGAAGTTTATAATTGCCATTACTCGCAGGCGAGCGCTGCTGCCGCTGGTACTAATAGGCTCTGCCCTGAATACTCAGTTGAAGTAGCGCAGCTGAATCAGTAGAAAAAAACAAAGACCAGCTCCTCACCCTTTACCAGGACCTAGATTGTGAAGTTTTAATCTAAATAGAACCACTTTTGACCACCCCCTTGGTCGGCCGGAGGTGGGGTTTCTGTTTTGATTCAAGTGGCTCTAGATTGGTCTCTTTTAGTCTTCAGAAATTGCGTAAATTTAAACTGTGAGCAATGAAACGTATTAAGGCCACGCCCACATCCTCTGTATCAGGAAGATGGATGAAGTTATCGGATTGAAAATTGCGCTATAAGGTGGTCCCTCTGAAAAAGTGACTCTTACGGCCGAGCAAAGGGGTTTAAAAGTGGGCGTGGCACATCGTAAGTGCAGAATCGTTAAAAGTCAACACACATTCGTTATCTCATATTCCTAAATTTAGTTAAGCATTAATAAGAATTCTGAATTATTTTTATCTAAGTAACCACTGTAGACCCCCCTTGGTCAGGTGGAGGTGCGATTTTAGAAAAATAAATTCCGTGTTAAGATAAAATTGTCTCTGAATTGGTTACCTTTAATCTAAACAAAATGCTATAATTCAGACTCCAAGCGATGAAACGTACTGGGAATACGCCCACTTTTTAAATCCTTCTGCATTGGGCAGATTGACAACGTTATCAGAGTGAAGTTTGCGCTGTAAAAGGTGGTCCTTAATGATTTAACTTCACACTTAAAACGTGACTCATTCCGGCGGTGCAGAGAGATTTAAAAGTAGGCGTGGCATGTCGCCGGCCGTGGTGACGGCGGTGCACAAGGCGCTGAACCATGACCCGACGCGGCTGTTGACGCTGCTGCCCGAGGTGCGCTTTTGGCGCTGCGAGGAGACCCTGCAACACCTGCAGGCGTCGGCGCACGAGCGGCTTCCCCTGCTGCTCGTCGCCGACCACCCCCTGAAGCGACTCTCGCGCCACCGCATGTACGTGCGCCTGAACCGCCACCGCCGCGTCATCTTGCTCGTCGAACTGCTGCCCGCCGCCGGCTGCCGCATCCATCTCCTCATGGTCAAGCCCGCCAGCATCGGGGACTGCCCTGATTACGATGCTGTCGAGTCGGAATTCCCCAAGACCTATCTCAGGGTGAGTGTTACTTTGGGCTCCCCTTCCAAGACTGGAGGAGTTTTGGCTCTGTTTGGATTGTATCTAGGGAAAGGGGTGGATTAACAATTAATAGCTGACCTGAAAATTTCAGGTTGGTATCTTAAATAACAACCGAGATATTGAAGGTTAAAAAAGGGGGCGTGGCGTTTAATTGGCAATTTTACTACGTTACCGATGTCTAAATATGGCCATGTTTGGTGTCCATTCCTACGTTTTTAACCCTCTGGAAATCAAATCTGGGGTCAATTTTGTGATATCTCCTCTTAATTATGGATTTTGTTCAAATTTGAAATCTTTTGTATCAATAAAATTTATGATTAGCAGTCTAAAACATGTTTTTATTTATTTAAAACTCTTTAGCAACACATGGACACCCTTACAGATCGGAATTCTTCCATTCCAAACCCAAGTTTTTACTTTGGACCCCCCCTCCTTAGACCGGAAGTGCCAAGGAACCGTTAGAATTGTTTTAGGGAAAGTGGGTGGATTTATTGCTCACCTGAAAATTTCAGGTTGATATCTTCAATATTAAATGAGACTTTGAAAGTTATAAAAGGGGGCGTGGCTTTCGACTGGTGAATTTTACTACGTTACTGATGTCTAAATATGGCCGTGTTTGGTGTCCATTCCCACGTTTTTAACCCTCAGGAACTCAAATCTGAGGTCAATTTCGTATTATCTCCTCTTAATTAAAGTAATTGTCAAAATTGTAACCTTCTGAATCAATAAAATGTATGATTAGCACTCTAAAACTTGATTTTATTTATTTTTAACTCTTTGGCAACACAGAGAACCCCTTCCCAGACTGTTATTCTTCCATTTTAAGATATCTATTGCCTCAATTTGATCCAATTAAGGTCCAGCACATGGTGGAAATGGACGTGTACGTGACAACACACGGGCCAGTTCCAGCTGTTATAATGGGCGGGCCAGTTCCAGCTGTTAAAATGGGTTGGCCAGTTCCAGCTGTTAAAATGGGCGGGCCCGTTCCACCTGTTAAAATGGGTTGGCCAGTTCCAGCTGTTAAAATGGGCGGGCCCGTTCCACCTGTTAAAATGGGCGCGCCGGTTCCAGCTAATAAAATGGGCGCGCCGGTTCCAGCTAATAAAATGGGCGCGCTGGTTGCAGCTGTTAAAATGGGTGTAGCGGCTCAAAAATCATGAGATATTTTTTCCGATAGGTGACCAAAAATATGGGCGGGCCAGTTCCACCTGTTAAAATGGGCGCGCCGGTTCCAGCTGTTAAAATGGGTGGGCCAGTTCCAGCTGTTAAAATGGGTTGGCCGGTTCCAGCTGTTAAAATGGGTTGGCCAGTTCCAGCTGTTAAAATGGGTGGGCCAGTTCCAGCTGTTAAAATGGGTTGGCCGGTTCCAGCTGTTAAAATGGGCGCGCCGGTTCCAGCTAATAAAATGGGCGCGCTGGTTGCAGCTGTTAAAATGGGTGTGGCGGCTCAAAAATCATGAGATTTTTTTTCCGATAGGTTTTGACCAAAAATATCTAAAATCGATAGGTGACTGAGAAAAAATACCTTTCGAAATATCGATATTTTCAACGAAAAATATCGATACTTCAAGCTATCGATAGGAAAATTCCCATCACTAGTTGCTACGTGCAGGAGCAGCCAGCTTTCAAAGCGCAGAGGTCGCCTTTTGTGTGTGTGTGTGCGTGTTCCTCTGCTCGCCTGTTGGAGCTGCAGCTCATTGTCCATCAGAGCATCGAGCAGTGCACATCACGTCAACGGCTACACTCTTCTCTCAACCACATTTTCTCACCTCTTCCAGCATCAGTTCTCCGTAAGTCTCTAACTAAATCACATTTTAAATATTTAAAATTGAATAATCGGTCTGAAATCCAATCAACAAGTCAGTATTTAGTTATTTTATCCCAAACCTTCTCGTCCCACTAAATCAACGTATCCGAATTTCTTCTAATAAAAGTAGGCCTTAATTTTTGTGACACTTTAATTGCGTCAAACATATTATTAGTCTCCGAGATCACAAGGCGGCATTGAAATTGTAATTATTTCTAAAAACGCATTTGTATTTTCTTGCATCCTTCCATGCCCCGCTTGTTTACATTGTTCGTTATTTTCTCCCCCATATTTCAAGGCTTCGCTGCTGCGTAGGCGAGCGTCTCAGGCAGATGGCGCAGTGAAAAGGTCGCCTGCGTGGGTGGTCGTCTCCTCTGCTCGCTTGTTGCTACCTCAAGCAGTGAGCTGGTCAGCCCTCTGCTTTTTATTCTCCTACAATTTCTCGCCGTCTGCAGCTGAGCATCAGTTCCTCGTAATTATTTTATCGAATCGCATTTTATGTATTTAATTTTAGGCTTTAATTTCGCTAAAAACCAAATATTAAAATAGTCCGTTATCTCAACCCTTGACGTCCCACTAAAACTGCGTGCTATTGATCCGAGTTTTGCTTCTATAAAAAGCAGACCTTGATTATCTTGACACTTTAATTGCCGCCAAAATATTAATTATTCTCTTCTGTGTGATCTCGGGCAGCACTAAAAATTTTAATTATTTCTAAAAACATTTCTATTTCTGTCATTTAATACCAAGCGCGGCTTGAACGTGCGCACTTTTTCATTTTAATCCCCTTTCGGCTTTGATTCTTGGGTATGCGAGCGTCTTAGGAATACAGGCTGGAGAAAAAATTAAAAGAGGCACGGAGTGGCCAGTTTATGTTGCACCTTCAGTAACGTTTATAATATGCTCTGATTAAATTTAACGGTTGTTTTCCCGATTTATAACAATGCTGTTTTTATAAAAGTATATTAGGTCAAATAAAACAGTTTTTTGTTCGTTATGAAGGAAAAAATGTCAAAAAATTAATTTATTCCATTCTCTTTGTTCCCAGGTGACGAAAATTCAAAATGAAAACGCGATATGAAGAACATGAAATTCGAGAAAAGGTCAGCGCGATGAGTGAGTATAGATTTTTATAGCTAATATACGAAGTCTCGAGGTTTTGGTATTTGGCCACATGGGAAGTCACAAGCCATGGTTTGACCTGCGGGTTTAAAATAGATTAAAATACGGAAAGGGGTTGCAGGAAGAAATTTACTTCCGGGATGTTACAGACAGTAAAGTAAAAAAATTGAAAGAAATAAGGAAACAAAAGATAATTTTTGACAGCAGACAAAGCCGTGATAAGATTTTGCTTAAACTGGGCTTATCCAAAATTACGCAGCAATGTCAAAGATATAAATTTTATATAAAATTTGGTTGTTTCAGGAAAACGAAAACTTGAGATGGAGCAACAAACTTCGAAGGAGATGAAGAAAATGACATTTGATGATCATTATGAAAATTTATTAAAGATGAAGCTGAGATACGTTGAAGAGAACAAAGGTGTGATACCCACTCTCCATTTCGCGGCTCGGGTGTCCGATGTTGACGTTTGTCGGCACCTCGTGGAGCAGGGCGCCGACGTCAACGAAAAATACTTCGTTCAAGGCGCCACTCCCCTGCACTACGCCGCCATGAACGCTGCCAATGGCTATAGTCTGATCGACTTCTTTCTTGAAAAAGGGTGCGACATTGATGCAAAAGATGATCGTCGTGATCGAGCAATCGATTATGCCATCCGAATTGGAAACTACAAGATTGCAATGCAAATTGATATGCTCTCAAAAAAACGCTATTGTACAAAAGCAACTATTGGTGGTGTTCTTCAAATTGCCATTATGAAAAAAAGCTTGGATTTCGCAAAATTCGTCTACAATAATAAGAGACAAGAACTATTGAGCGAACGACCATGTTATTTTCGCATCCTTAAATTAGCGTGCCATTATGGAGAACTGGAGATGTGCAAGTGGCTGCTGGAAGAAGTCAAAATTGACGTCAACCAGTTCGAGGACAAAGACTGGAAAGACCAGATTCTTCAAACCGTTTCAGAGAACCATACATGTGAAACTAGTGAGATTATTCGATACTTGTCCTCAATGTTCGGATTCACCGCTGATGAACAAAGCGAGGCCTATAGGGACGCTTTTTATTATAAAATAGAAAATGAACCACATCAAATCTTCTGTGCCAAAGACGCAGAAGAGTTGTTCAAGGGATTTGCCGACACAAAGATCAAATTTGAAGGCGTTAATTGGCTGCAGTATTGTGTGTCATGGGGCAATCTAGATGCTGCGAAATTCGTGCATGGAAAATACGGAGAACTCATCAATGAGATCGATGAAGACGGAGCGACAATTCTCCACCTCGCAGCGAAGGATGTAAACGTCGACATGTGTCAGTGGCTGATTGACCAGGGCCAAGACATCAAGGCCTTAAACACAAAAACCGGTGCCAACTTCCTCCATTATGCTGCTCAGAACTCCGCCGATGGAGAAAACATCATCAAAACATTTGGAGAGAACCTTCGTGGATACGTGAACCAAAGAGACGTAAATGACTTCACTCCACTTCATTTTGCCATGCTCGACGAAGAATATTTCGAAAAGAGTGTTGCAGAGGCTTTGCTTGAACTTGGAGCCGATTTGAGCGCGAAAAAGGAAGGTCACAATTTGCTTCACTTGTGCATTGTTACGGGCGATTTGGAACGTGTCATATTCGTGCACTTCAAAGACAAAAATCTGATCAAGGAAAGGGGAGGGGGAGGAAAAACCACACTTCACATTGCTGCTGACCACTACCATTATGGAGATATATGCGCATGGCTTGTGGAAGAGGGGTTGGATCCCGAAGAAGTCACCGTCGGAGGAAAAACAGTGCTTGAATCAACTTCCAATGAGAACGCCAAGTGGTTCCTCAATGCAATCAAGAAATGTACATTTTTCTAGAATAAATTCATCGAGTGAAATGTGGCATTTTTCATAACGATATTGTCTGTTGAACTGTACTATAATAAAACATGTAAATATTATTTAACAATTTTTATTTTTTAAATTAACACTAATTGAACTGTGAAGTTTATATTTTCTACTTCGAGCAGAATCAAAGATTAGATATATGGCTAGGAAGGAAATTTCCAAAGTATTAGTGTAGCTGTGTAGCTTTCTATGAAGATAATCGACTGTTTTGATAAAAACTTTATTTAACGTAATCAAATTTCAAGTCAGCAATGGGTCTCTATGTACAATAAAATAAACGAAGTGACGCGGGATTCATTCTCCCGCGCGCTATGCGGCTACCGACGCCGTACTTTAGGGCTATTTAGGCAAGCTTAGGGGGCGGAAACAGGAGGCGGAGTAGCGGGAGGTCCACATCAGGTAAGAACAAAAGAAATAATAACAACTAAAATATGCATTGTGCTGAATGTATTTTCCTGATAAATTACTTAAGCAAAATACATTTTACGTTTGGAACTTCCCGCCGTACTCCACCGCAGACGCCATATCTCCGCGTTGCGTGAACGGCGCTGTGACATTTTCTCACCCCTGACTTGCAGTGCATAGTCACAGACATCGTGCGGGCGAGTGAAAGCGGCGCATCGCTTCACAATAATTTTATTTGCAGCGCGGAATTTGTATGCGTGTTCGCAGCGCGTAAAGAGAATTGAATACCTGACCATGATATAAAGCCAGTGATGACTTCCGGGAGGGTTACATTTGCTACCACTGCGGTTTTTTCTTCACTGGTTTTTAACGGTTTGAACTACTCAATTTTTACAAATTTCATGTGCACGAATCGCAAGAAATGAATTATATTCCATTATTCTTCTATGAAAATCTAAAATCTCGGACGGATTGCTTAAAATTTCCTCCACTGTGCAAATATTTTCGTGCTTTTTTCAGAAAAAGTTTATCAAGAGGTATTTATTATTTCTTTTTCCCGAGTAATATATATTTGCCTTTTCCGTGCACGAAATTGGCCCCTGCAATGTTAGTTGCTCTGCAAGACGCACAAAGGGCAGCGACCCTGAATTTACAGGACTCTGTTTTTAGCAGGGTAGCCGTGCAGCTGCCCTACTCGCGCATCGCACTCGCATTCGCCTCCACTGCAGTCGGCGAAGGAGATCTCTACACTCACACTTTACAGCTAGCAGCGATCGCCTCTTTCCTTGAAACTTCCCTGCTGATATCAATTCGCCTGTCGCGGCATCAGTTTAATTCGTAGGTCACTTTTTTCTTACGGTTTTTTATTTTAAATTTTTTTAATTGATCTGCTTCTCTCACTAATATTTTTTCTGTTTAATATTTAATTTTCATCTCTTTGTTTATAAATAAGCACTTAGTGCTTCTTCGTTGGGGTAGGTGGATCGTTTTTGAACGAAAAAACGGTCGGCGACGTTGTAAAAGAGACTGCGCCGTCGGAAAAATCGCGAAAAGTTGCTCCGGTACCCTAAACAGTTTGACCAACAGAGGAAACCGCAGGTCGGTTTCTCCATGCCGATTGCAAGTTAGGTTTTGGGTTAGGAATAAAACTAGCTTGGCTGAGCTGTATAGCTCCAGCTCTGGACGACTAACTAGAGTGGCCATCAGGTAGTAAAACTCAGAATCAGAATGATGAGATACCCAGAGCAGGCGCGCTTAATTTATACGCTTGGCCCCTACTCCTCATTTACATACAGACATATTATGGCAGGTTATATCTTGCATGGTGTAGGTCGTCTCAACCCTGAAAAAAGGTCGTCAGGGTAGATCCGGTGGTAAGGCTAACCCAGAGCTTTCGTTTGAGACGTCGTGATTTGAAAATTTTTAATCCGTCGATTTTTAACACAAAGAAAACCATTTTTTGCTACGCACTTTTCCATTTTGAAAGCGACAATCACGCTAAAAATCGAAATTTTATTTTTCTATGAGCGCTAAAAACCCAAAATCAGTCTCCAGAGGGGCGTTTAGCCTGTTTGTGCGATGAAACAGTAAATTTCGAAATCTGGAACTGTTTGCATAAGCGCATTATTATTTGAAACAAAATATCAGAAAGCTTCTAGATTTTATTTGAAAATCGAGGGGTTCGTCGTGAATCATGATGAAAAAGGCGGCTTCTTTTTCACGAACACCGACACTCCGCACACACCATGGTGTGATGCAAGGGCAGGGGCGCTTTAAGGAAGTGGGGATGAGGGTGCTAAGGGGATAACCTTCTTCTTTCTTAGGGGAGTAAAACTACCCTCTCAAAAGACGACAGGCAAAGGAAGGGGTTAACGTGGAGAACGAGGAGGAGCTCGACGCAGGAGGAGAAAGGACCGTATAAAAACCCGAACAAGGACGGAACGAGGAGAAGCGAAGTCCACGAGTTAAGCGAGTAAGATCTCTGGAGCCAAGTAAATTAGTGTAACTGATTTTGTGTTTGTGTGGGCAGACCGAAGTCGGACAGCGTAATTAGACAAGGTAGGAGATCACTTTTGGAGGGCTCGTGGGCAACGCCGAGGACTTAAAGGTAGTTTTTGGGCAGTAAGTTGACGGCCGCCACTTAGGAATCAATTTCTGCCAGTTTCGGCAGTGGCGGAGCGACGTAGGGTTTATGGTCCAGAAGGGAGCGAGAGATATCAGTTCTGAGGCGTCGAAGTGGAATTCGAGTGATCCGCGTTATATTTCTTGTTTGTGTGCTGTTTAGAGTAATTAAATTAAGTCAAATTGTCCTGTTCAGTTGCGCGGGTTTAAATTTGGCTTTCCCTCCTTTGTGCGTAGACATTTTTAGGATATTTGCTCAAGGAATTTCTGAATTTGCTGCAGCTGGCGGTCGTAGAGCCCACCGCGAGAAGGAAGGCTTGTGCGTTATAGAAATTGTCGGCCTGAGCTTAGGGAATTTTGAGAAATTTTTCGAATTCTATTTATTTCCTTCTTTCTCGCAACAACCTGCAGCTGCTACGTGCAGGAGCAGCCAGCTTCCAAAGCGCAGAGAAATGTTCGCTTTTGTGTGCGTTTGTGTGATCCTCTCCGCTTTCTGTTGCAGCTGATGCAGTTGATTGTCAATCAGAATATCGAGTAGTGCACACGTCTCGACTTTTAAATCTTCTCTCAACCACATTTTCTCGCCTGCTGCAGCAAAAGTTCTCCGTAAGTCTCTAACTAAATCGCATTTTAAATGTTCATCTTGAGAATTTTACGGTCTGAAATCCAATCGATTAGTCAGAAAGGTATTTTATCCCAAACCTTCTCGTCCCACTAAATCCTCGTATCCGAATTTCTTTTATTAAAAGTAGGCCTTAATTACTGTGACACTTTAATTTGCGTCAAACATAATAATTCATCTCCGAGATCACAAGGAATAATTAAAATTGTAATTATTTCTAAAAACGCATTTGTATTTCTTCCATCCTTGCCAGCCCCTGCTCACTCATATGGCGCGAAACTGCGCCAGCTTAGAAGTTCTACAACCGCACACAGGTGGCAGGTCGATAGCTTTTTAAGCCAATCAGAGGCCGTCTTGGAGTTTGTTGCCGGTTACGCCCACGGGCAGAGGAAGGTGAAGAGGGGCGTATGTGCGGAGTTTTTCGTGGGCGTAACAGGCAACAAACTCCGAGACGGCCTTTGATTGGCTTAAAAAGCTATCGACCTGCCACCTGTGTTTGGCTGCAGAACTTCTTAGCTGGCGCAGATTCGCGCCATATGAGTGAGAATGAGCAGGGGCTGATCCTTGCATGCCCGGCTTGTTTACCTTGTTCGTTATTTTCTGCCCCATGTTATTGGCTTCGCTGCTGCGTAGGCGAGCGTCTCAGGCGCAGAATAGAGCCCTGCACGGGTGTAACAGTGCGAGTTTAAACCCGGGGTTAACCGCACCGCGGAGTTTCTTGGTTTTGTTTTTTGTCATTTCTGGTGAATGTGGTGCGGTTGCGGGTAGAATGGATGCGGCTGCGGTTTTATGCACTAAAAAACCGCGAAAGTTTTTGCGAAGACTCCAACAGATGGCATAAATATACCACATACTTTCGATTGAAAGGAACTTTGCTCCGAAATTCTAGAATCAATCCTACTACTGTGCATTGTTCAATAAATATTTATTCGTTTGACGTGTGGAAAACCTATATCGGAAGCTAGAGCCTAAAACATATGAAAAATGTAAATTAATTAATTTATTCCATTCTTTTTGTTCCCAGTTGACGAAACAGCAAAATGAGCCTGCAAGAGGAAGAAGAAATTCTAGAAATTTGCAGCTCGATTAGTGAGTATAGATTTTTATAGCTAATATACGAAGTGTCGAGGTTTTGGTATTTGGCCACATGGGCAGTCACAAGCCATGGTTTGACCTGAGGGCTTAAAAAAGATTAAAAAACGGAAATGTGTTGCAGCAAAAATTTACTTCCGGGATGTTACAGACAGTACAGTAAAAAAATTGAAAGGAATAAGGGAACAATAGATATTTTTTGTCAGCAGCTAAAGGCGTTACAAGATTTTGCTTAAACTGGGCTTATCATAAATTACGCAGCAATATCACAGATATAGATTTTAAATATAATTTGGTTGTTTCAGCTGAACTATCTTTTGGGAAAGAGTCGCAAACTTGGAAGGACAAGGACAAGAAGACATTTGATGATAATCGCGAAAATTTATTAAAGTTGAATCTGAGATACGTTGAAGAGAACAAAGGTGAATTACCCGCTCTCCATTTCGCGGCTGCGGTGTCCGATGTTGACGTTTGTCGGCACCTCGTGGAGCAGGGCGCTGACGTCAACGAAAAATGCAACGTTCGAGGCGCCACTCCCCTATACTACGCCGCTTTGAACGAAGTCCACGGATTAAGTCTGATCGATTACTTATTCTTTGAAAAAGGGTGCGACGTTGATGGAGAAGATGCTCGTCCTGATCAAGCAATCGGTGATGCCCGCCGGTATAGAGACGTCATTCTTGCAATACGAAAGCAAAAAGATATGTTCAATTCAGGAAATGCAAGTATAAGTATTGCTCAACGTTTTTCCATGATGAAAATTAGGTTGATATTCGCGAAATTGTCGTTCAAGATTAAGAGCCTTGACATATTGAGCGAACACCCAAGTCATTTTAGCATGCTTGAATCGGCTTGCAAGTTTGGAGATCTGGAGATGTGCAAGTGGCTGCTGGAAGATGTCGAAATTGACGTCAACCAGTTCGAGGATGAATACTGGAAAGACCGCATTCTTCAAACTGTTGCCATGAACCTCACACGTGAAACAAGTGTGATTATTCGATACTTGTCCTCAAGGTTCGAATTCACCGCTGATCAACAAAGCAAGGCCTTTAGGTCGGCTTTCTATTATAAAATAGTAAATCATGAAGTCGATATCTTCTGTGCCAAAGACGCAGAAGAGTTGTTCAAGGGATTTGCCGACACAAAGATCAAAATAGGAGGACAAAATTTGCTGCAGTTTTGTGTGAACCGGAACCATCTTGATGCTGCGGAAATCGTGCATGGAAAAGACGGAGAACTCATCAATGAGATCGATGAAGACGGAGCGACGATTCTCCATCGCGCAGCAAGGTTTGGAAACGTCGAAATGTGTCAGTGGCTGATTGACCAGGGCCAAGACATCAAGGCCTTAAACCAAAAAACCGGTACCAACTTCCTCCATTATGCTGCTCAAAACTCCGTCGATGGCGAAAACATCATCAAAACATTCGGAGAGAACCTTCGTGAATACGTGAACCGAACCAACGTGCATGGCTTACGTCCCCTTCATTTGGCCTTGATCAACAAACAAAGAAACTACAAAAGAAATGCAGAGGCTTTGCTTGAAGTCGGTGCCGATTTGAGTTTGAAAATAAAAGGATACAACTTGCTTCACCTCTGCATCGCTTCCAAAAAGTTGGACTGTGTCAAATTCGTGCACAGCAAGAACAAAAATCTGATCAAGGAAAGGGCAAGGAAAGGAGAAACCACACTCGACATTGCTGCTGACTTCTATGATGAAGAAATATACGCATGGCTTGTGGAAGAGGGGCGTGGTCGAACAAAAAATAGAAGAAAAAAAATAAATCGCCTTCGGAGGTAAATCAGTGCTTGAATCCATTTACAGTGAAGAGGCCAAGAAGTTCCTCCGTGATTTTTAGTTTCAAATAACTTTTGAACCAGGAACTATACGTTTTTCGACACATTCATCGTGTATTAAACAGGGAATTTTTCATAACGATAGTTTCCTTTGAACTGTACTTTAATAAAAGATGTAAAAAATATTTTTAATAATTTTTATTTCATCTTTTGACACTAATTGAACTGTGAAGTTGAACTTTTCTACTGAGCGCAGAATCAAAGAATGGATGGATGCGTGGCTTCGAAGAAAATTTCAAAAGTATATTTTCCTTTCTTTCCTGCTGTGTTGCTTTCTATGAAGATCATTGGACTGTTTCTCGCATTAAAAAAATAAAGAGCATTTTGTGAGCAGTCGAAATCAAAATTTCAATACGTTCAATACAAAAAACTATTTTATTATGTTTTTGTAATAAATTTAGGGTTAAAGAACCATTTTTAAAATTGGCATTGTCTTCAACAGGATTTCAGAGCATTTATCGTAGGAGAGAAAGCGAGATTTAGCCAGTACGACTAACAGGAAAGTGGCAGTATTTTGACTCATTACTTGAGTGACCCAGGGCCATTTTTGCCAACGGTAAATTTTCCTTAAATATTCTACAACTAGGCTTTGTTCGCTTTCCCCACTTTGACTTGATCCCGAGCAACCGAGGGGTCACCCCCGGTGGGGAGGGGGAGGTGGATGCCTTAAATGTGCTACGGTGCATCGTTGACCGCGTCCGCGATCTTCGAACAGACGGGGTGAGCAACCCCTACGGGGTGGCAGAGGGACGGAAGCGTCGGCGCTCGACGCAGGAGGTTGCCAAAGTGCGGCGAGCCGCCCCTTGCTTGAGTCGAAAATGCGACTAAAAATCGTCTAAGTGCCGTTTCGTCGGACGCGCGTCCGCCTTTTCGTCCGCCTTTTACGCGCGACGCGACGCTACGGTGCGTCACCGACCACGTCCGCGATCGTCGGGGTACAGGGGTGAATCATCCCTACGGGGTCGCGGAGGGATGACAATGTCGGCGCTCGACGCAGCAGGGTGCCAAAGTGCGAGCGCGCGACCGCGGCACTGCTAGAAATTTTCAAAGTCCGCTCCGATGCGACGCGCGGTGGCATTTTCGGTCGCCGTTTACGCGCGAAGCAACGCTGGGACGGGCCGCCGACCGCGTTCCCGATGATCAGGGTACAGGGGTGAATGATCCCTACGGGGTGGCGGAGGGACAAAAGCGTCGGTGCTCGTCGCAGAAGGGCGCGAATGGGCGAGCGCGCGTCCGCCGAGCGTACCGAACCGCGGCAATTCGATTAATTATTCAAATTAATTCGATAGCCCCTACGGCGCCGCAACCACGGCGGCTCCGGCCTCCGCTCGCCGTTGATGGACGCCGCCCATCGTCGACGTGGCGGCGCCGGTGGCGCCGGCAGCGACAATTCCCGCGAAACGGGCGTCGGAAGCGGTCGGAGCGCCCAGAAGGCCCCCGGGGGACTTATCCGGGCGGCGGCGACTACGGCTCCGCGTAGCGGATCGTCGACGCCACCCGGGCCGATAAAATCACGTTTTTTCCTTCGCACGTAATTCCGCCGCGGCGCCGCGAAGATGCGACGAACACGCGAGAGCGGAGGGAGAAAGTCAGGTGTCAATAAAGGCCTCTCGCGAGCGCACAACCTGCTCGCAGACACACTTTCGCTCTCCTGACGGCTCGCGAGCAAGAGGGTAATTCTCTCGCTCCCCCGCTCGTCCCTCTGACTGGTATTTCAATATAAAAGTCATATTAAAAATTAGACGGTTAATTGTCTTCTCTTTCTCGTATTTTTAATTAATTGATTTTGCATTTCAATTCATTTCGTCGACTCTTTTTTTAAGAAAAAGATTATCATGAGCTTTTATTATTTCTTCTTCCTGAACAATTAATATTTTTTGCTTTTTCCGTGCACGATCTTCGACCCTGCAATGTCGCTCTGCAAGACGCAGAAAGGGCAGCGACCCTGAATTTAAAGGAAACTGTTATAACCAGGGTAAGTGGCGGAGCGCTGGGGCCGTGCAGCTGCCCTGCTCGCGCATCGCATTCGCATTCGCCTCCGCTGCAGTCGGCGAAGAAGATCTCTCCTCACACTCACACTTTACAGTTCGCAGCGATCGCCTCTTTCCTTGAAACTTCGCTGCTGATATCAATTCTCCTGTCGCGGCATCAGTTTAATTCGTAAGTCACTTTTTTCTTACGGTTTTTAATTTAAATTTTTTTAATTGATCTGCTTCTCACTCACTAATATTTTTTCTGTTTAATCTCTGATTTTCGTCTCTTTGTTTGTAAAAAAAGCACTTTGCGATTCTTCGTTAAGGGTAGGTTGAACGAAAAAACGGTCGGCGACGGTGTAAAAGAGACAGTGCCGTCGGAAAAATCGCGAAAAGTGGATCCGGTACCCTGAAAAAAGGTCTGCAGGGTAGAATACGTGGTAGGTCTAACAAAGACCTTTCGTTTGAGATATCATGACTTGAAATCCATTAATCCGTCGATTTTTAACACAAAGAAACCCATTTTTTGCTCTGCACTTTTCCAGGCGGGTAGCGACAATAACGCAAAAAATCGAAATTTAATTATTCTATGAAAGCAAAAAAGCCAAAAATCGGTCCCCAGACTGCCGTTTAGCCTGTTTGTGCGATGAAACATTAAAGAGCGCAATGTGGGACTATTTGCATAAGCGTGTTATTATTTGAAACAAAATATCAGAGAGCCTCTAGATTTGATTTGAAAATCGAGGGGTTCGTCGTGAATCATGACCAAAAAGGCGGCTTCTTTTCCCCAAACACCCAAACCCCGCACACACCTGCAGCTGCTACGTGCAGGAGAAGCCAGCTTCCAAAGCGCAGATGATAAAAGTTCGCCATCCTGTGCTTGTGCGTGATCCACTCCGCTCTCCTGTTGCAGCTGCAGCTCATTGTCAATAAGTGCATCGAGCAGTGCACTCGTCTCGGCTTTTCGCTCTTCTCTCAACCAAATTCTCTCGCCTGTTGCAGCTTCAGTTCTCCGTAAGTCTCTAACTAAATCGCATTTTAAATATTAATCTTGAGAATAATCGGTCTTAAATCCAATCGATTAGTCAGTAAGGTATTTTATCCCAAACCTTCTCGTTCCACTAAATCCACGTATCCGAATTTCTTTTATTAAAAGTAGGCCTTAACTACGTTGACACTTTAATTTGCGTCAAACATAATAATTACTCTCCGAGATCACAAAGCGGCATTGAAATTGTAATTATTTCTAAAAACGCACTTGTATTTCTTCCATCCTTGCATGCTCGGCTTTTGTACCTTGTCGTTATTTTCTCCCCCATGTTATTGGCTTCGCTGCGGCGTATGCGAGCGTCTCATGCGCGGTAGAGCACTGTGCGGTGTCAATTTTCATTACCATGCGGTAACCGCATTTTTTAAATCAAAAACCACAACCGCACCACAACCGCATCGGTCTTGACCAAAATCGTAGTTGCGGTAACCGCAAAATTACCGCAAAACCGCAATTGATTTAATGTTTAAGAACAAAATAGTTTTCTTTTGGCAAGGCTTAAATTTCATTATTTTTGCGTGCAACTCCAAATCTCGGGTTTTAACCCCATCATATTTGCTAAAACTTTTCACCGTTAGACTCGTCTTGACCTCCCCTGAGCAGCTGAAGGGTTTAGGGGTTCTTACCCTCCACTCCTATACTTTAAACCTCTCGAAAATGAATAAAATTTTATAGCTCTGGATAATTTTAATAATTTACATTTTTTAATTTTGGTTGAATTTACGGGGTGGTAATTCAGTAGGAATATAGGATGATTTTAAATATTTTGAAGCCAAGTCGATACAAATGGGAGCATGTTAATTTTTTAGATTATAATTTTAGCAATGGGGTTGAAAGGGGATGAGGGTAAGCTCCCCCTAAACACTTTGGATGTTTAGCGGAGGTCAAGGCGAGTCTAACGGTGGGAAACTTTTGCAATTCTGATAATTAGAACTCGAGATTTAGACGTTCAAAGAACCCAAAAAGTGGATAAATGTCATTTATTGAAATTTATGAAATGATTATCAAGATATCATAAAAATAACGCCATTCTGAAAAATTTGGCCTCGTTTTTTATTGCGAGCACACATTTAAGTGGCTCTTGATCCGATCAACTTGTCCACTAAAAGAAGCCCGTGTATTGAATTTATGTTGCATCAATAACGTTGCAGTAGTTGATTAGCTTGATATTAGATTTAACACGAAATTTATTCAAAGAAAGGAGATTTTTTTTTAATTTTTGTAATTTTATAAAGTGCCCATTCCCAGATATTACAACAGCGTTATACATCTGTTGTTCTGACTTCCTTGAAGACACATGTCATTGCTCTACTCTTCTAAAAACTGATTTATTTCATTCGTCATCGGGCTGCGGGCTGCTCGGCGCGCACATCACGCGTGATGATCCCCGCTGGCGAGTGCACACACACACACACACACACACACACACACACACACGTCGTGCGGGCGAGCGAGAGCGGCGCAGCGCCCCTCAATAATTTGATTTACAGCGCGCAATTTTTGTGAGGTATTTCGCCGCGCGTAACTATAGATTTACGAATTGCCTACCTGAAAAATAAGGTGCAAACATTGCCTGCAAGAAACTGTTAAAAATTGAAGAAAAACGCATTTTACCACCGCACTGAATTCTTTTAAATGTTTTTTTTGTAATCCTGACTTTCGGCTAGAGGTCTTTTTTACTCAAATTTTGAGCCAGTTTTGGCGAGCCGCGCCAGCCAGCCGGGTACTGTTTTAAAAACTGCGACTTCCATTGCAAAATGCCACAGAAGATTTTGCATAAAAATTTCAGGAAGATTAATTTCTTAAAAAAGATCCTAACTATTTCAGTCGAAAAAATAGGAATTTTTCGAATTTAGCTATTTTTGCAACTCGAAATCTAGGGCTCTAACCAGGGCTGGGTAATTCCCGGGGAGATTCCCAAACTTACCAGTTTTGTGCTCTTTTTTACACCTCCTGGCAAAAATATTGAATAAATTCAATACCTTATATGGAGAGGGAACGGGTTCTAATTAAAATTGTAGCAATGGGGTTGAAAGAGGATAGGGGTAAGCATTCCCTAAACACTTTGGCTGCTTATTGGAGGTCAAGACGAGTCTAACAGTGGGTAGTTTTTCAATTGCCATTGTGAGAACCCGAGATTTGGAGGTGCAAATTATTCAACAAAATTTAAAAAAACTGTTATATTTATTTTTATTGTGGAATTCCTAGAAAACTAATAATAAAACCACTCTAAAATTTTCAATCTGCTTTTTTTGCTGGACGAGAATTGCTATTATTCTTTTACGAAAATATTTTGGTTTATTTAAATTCTTTCCGGTTAAAATATTTCTTGTTCCATATAAAAAAAAAATGGAAAAGGACCGGATTCCTGTATCCAGTTTTGGTCTCCTGTCTTGAGATACGCTCTTGTTGACTGATAGGAAGTACAAATATACCGACTGCATAAAAAATGACAAATTTAACTGATATCTAGATATCTGGTAACAGTTTATTAATTTATTTCAGTTTTTACGATGTCAGGGTTTTATTTGACGATATTGCGATCGCATTATGAATTGTTGTGCACCGATATGTAGTGACGTGAATTTTCGGGCGCCCACAGGAGAAAGCGGAGGGAGAAAGTCAGGTATCAATAAAGGCCTCTCGCGAGCGCACAACCTGCTCGCACACACACTTTCGCTCTCCTGACGGCTCGCGAGCAAGAGGGTAATTCTCTCGCTCCCCCGCTCGTCCCTCTGAGTAGCGAAGCTGTACAATCGCCGCTTTCAACGATAAACTGGCATTTTATTTCAATATAAAAGTCATATTAAAAATTAGACGGTTAATTGTCATAACTTTCTCGTATCTTTAATTAATTCAATTCTTTTCATCTATTTTTTTTAAGAAAAAGATTATCATGAGCTATTTATTCTTCCTAAACAATTAAAATTTTTTGCCTTTTCCGTGCACGATCTTCACCCCTGCAATGTCGCTCTGCAAGACGCAGAAAGGGCAGCGACCCTGAATTTGCAGGACTCTGTTTTGTTAGCAGGGTAACTGGCGGAGCGCTGGGGCTGTGCAGCTGCTCTGCTCGCGCATCGCACTCGCATTTTGCCACCGCTGCAGTCGGCGAAGGAGATCTCTCGTCACACTTTACAGCTAGCAGCGATCGCCTCTTTCCTTGAAACTTCGCTGCTGATATCATTTCGCCTGTCGCGGCATCAGTTTAATTCGTAGGTCACTTTTTTCTTAAAGTTTTTGATTTTAATTTTTTTTTTTAATTGATCTGCTTCTCAATCATTAATATTTTTTCTGTTTAATCTTTAATTTTCGTCTCTATTGTTTATAAAAAAGCACTTTGCGCTTGTTCGTGGGTGTATGTTGATTGATTTTGAACGAAAAAACGGTCGGCGACGGTGAAAAAGAGACTGTGCCGTCGGAAAAATCGCGAAAATTTGCTCCGGTACCCTAATAAAAATTCCTCAGGGTAGAATACATGGTAGGGCTGACAAAGACCTTTCGTTTGAGAAGTCATGATTGAAATCCATTAATCCGTCGTTTTTTAACACAAAGAAAACCATTTTGCTCTGCACTTTTCCATTTGCGAAGCACAAATCACGCAAAAAAATGAAATTTAATTATTCTATGAGCGCGAAAATGCCAAAAATCGGTCTCCAGACTGGCGTCTGTCCTGGTAATATAGCAATCTATTTATTTGCATAAGCGTATTATTATTTGAAACGAAATATCAGAAAGCCTATAGTTTTTATTTGAAAATCGAGCGATTTGTCGTGAAGCATGACAAAAAAATTCCGGCTTCTTTTCCCTCAAACACCCCGAACACACATGCACCTGCAGCCATCTTTCAAAGCGCAGTGAAAAAGGTCGCCTTTGTGTGCGTGTCTTTTGTCCTCTGCTCGCCTCTAGGAGCTGCTGCTCACTCATTGTCCATCAGAGCATCGAGCAGTGCACTTGCGTCGGCTTCGCTCTTCTCTCAACCAAATTCTCTCGCCTCTTGCAGCTTCAGTTCTCCGTAAGTCTCAAACTAAATCGCATTTTAAATATTTAAAATTGAATAATCGGTCTGAAATCCAATCAACAAGTCAGAATTTAGTTATTTTATCCCAAACCTTCTCGTTCCACTAAATCCTCGTATCCGAATTCCTTCTAATAAAAGTAGGCCTTAATTACTGTGACACTTTAATTTGCGTCAAACACAATAATTAGTTTTCGAGATCACAAGGCAGTAATTTATTTCTAAAAACGCATTTGTATTTTCTTGCATCCTTGCATGCTCGGCTTTTGTACCTTGTTCGTTATTTTCTGCCCCATTTTGTTGGCGTCGCTGCTGCGTATGCGAGCGTCTCAGGCAGAGGGCGCAGTGAAAAGATCGCCTGCGTGGGTGGTCGTCTCCTCTGCTCGCTTGTTGCTACCTCAAGCAGTGAGCTATTCAGCCCTTTGTTAAATCTCCCAATATTTCTCGCCGTTTGAAGCATCGGTTCCTCGTAATTATTTTAACAAATCGCATTTTATGTATTTATTTTTAGGCTATAAGTGCGCTGAAAAGTTAATTATTAAAATAGTGCGTTATCTCAACCCTTAAACGTCCCACTAACACCTCGTGCTATTGATCCAAATTTTGCTTCTATAAAAAGCTGACCTTGATTATCTTGACACTTTAATTGCCGCCAAAATATTAATTATTCTCTTCTGTGTGATCTCGGGCAGCACTAAAATTTTTAATTATTTCTAAAAACACTTGTATTTTTGTCATTTAGTACCAATCGTGGCTTGTACGTGCGCACCTTGTTCATTTTACTCCCCTATCGCTTTGATGCTTGGGTATGCGAGCGTCTTAGGCACGGGCTGGACCAAAAAATGATTACAGGGACGGGGTGGCCAGTTAATATTGTATCGTCAGTGAATTTTTTAATATGCTCTCATTAAATTTTAGGGTTGTTTTCCCGATTTATAACAATGCTGTTTTTATAAAAGGATATTAGATCAAATAAAACAGTTCGTTATGAAGAAAAAATGTCATTAAATTTTTTTTATTCTATTCTTTTTGTTCCCAGTTGACGAAACAGCAAAATGAAGACAAAAGCGGAAGACTTTATTTCCAGCGTAATGAGTGAGTATAGATTTTTATAGCCAATATACGAAGTCTTGAGGTTTTGGTATTTGGCCACATGGGCAGTCACAAGCCATGGTTGACCTGCGGGCTTAAAAAAGATTAAAAAATGGAAAGGTGTTGCAGGAACAAATTTACTTCCGGGATGTTACAGACAGTACAGTAAAAAACATGAAAGAAATAAAGAAACGATAGATATTTTTTGACAGCAGCCAAAGCCGTGATAATATTTTTCTTAAACTGGGCTTATCATAAATTACGCAGCAATATCACAGATAGAGATTTTAAATATAATTTGGTTGTTTCAGGAATACTATACATTGCGCGTAATCAACAAACGTCAAAGAAGAAGGAAATGACTTTTGATGATCATTGCGAAAATTTGTTAGAGATGAATCTGAGATACGTTGAAGGCAACAAAGGTGACTTACCCGCTCTCCATTTCGCGGCTCGGGTGTCCGATGTTGACGTTTGTCGGCGCCTCGTGGAGCAGGGCGCTGACGTCAACGAAAAATGCAGCGCTCGAGGCGCCACTCCCTTGCACTACGCCGCCATGAACGAAGACTACGGATTAGATCTGATCAACTACTTCATTGAAAAAGGTCTCGACATTGAAGTAGATGATGCTCATCGTGAGGAGGCTATCCATTATGCCCTCCGAGCTAAAAACTACAATCTTGTAGTGCAAATACATATGCACTTACAGGAACGCCGTTTAAGAAAAGCAGCTATTACTGGTGTTCTAGAATATGCCATTTTAAATAATTGCTTGGATTTCGCGAAATTCATCTACAATAATAAGAGAGAAGAACCATTGAGCGAACGACCAAGATATTTGTTCATCCTCTTACAAGTGTGCCAGTATGGAGATCTGGAGATGTGCAAGTGGCTGCTGGAAGAAGTCAAAATTGACGTCAGCCAGTTCAAGGATAAAGACTGGAAAGACCAGATTCTTCAAACCGTTGCCTTGAACCGCACACGTGAAACTAGTGAGATTATTCGATACTTGTCCTCAAGGTTCGAATTCACCGCTGATGAACAAAACGAGGCCTATAGGGAGACTTTTTTTTATAAAATAGAAAATGAACCACATCAAATCTGTGCCAAAGAAGCAGAAGAGTTGTTCAAGGGATTTGCCAACACAACGATCAAATTTGAAGGCCTTAATTGGCTGCAGTATTGTGTGACATGGTGCAATCTAGATGCTGCGAAATTCGTTCATGGAAAATACGGAGAACTTATCAATGAGATCGATGAACACGGAGCGACGATTCTCCATCGCGCAGCGAGGGATGCAAACGTCGAAATGTGTCAGTGGCTGATTGACCAGGGCCAAGATATCAAGGCCTTAAACACAAAAACCCGTGCCAACGTCCTCCATTATGCTGCTCAGAACTCCGTCGATGGCGAAAACATCATCAAAACATTCGGAGAGAACCTTCGTGAATACGTGAACCGAACCAACGTACATAACTTACGTCCCCTTCATTTCGCCTTGATGAGCAATAAACAAAGAAAATACATAAGTGTTGCAGAGGCTTTGCTTGAAGTCGGTGCCAATTTGAGTTTGAAAATAAAAGGATACAACTTCCTTCACCTCTGCATCGCTTCCAAAAAGTTGGACTGTGTCAAATTCGTGCACAGCAAGAACAAAAATCTGATCAAGGAAATGGCAAGGAAAGGAAAAACCACACTCGACATTGCTGCTGACTGCTATGATGAAGAAATATACGCATGGCTTGTGGAAGCGTTGCGTGTTCGATCAAAAAATAGAAGAAAAAAAATAAATCGCCTTCGGAGGTAAATCAGTTCTTGAATCCATTTAAAGTGAGGAGGCCAAGAAGTTCATCCGTCATTATTAGTTTCAAATCACTTTTTTGAACCAGGAACTAAACGTGTCTGTTGAACTGTATTTTAATAAAATATGTAAAAATTATTTTTAATAATTTTTATTTTATCTTTTGACACTAATTTAACTGTGAAGTTTAACTTTTCTACAGAGTGCAGAACCAAAGATTGGATGGATGCGTTGCTTCGAATAAAATTTCAAAAGTTTATTTTTCATTCTTTCCTGCTGTGTTGCTTTCTATGAAGATCATTGGATGTTTCTCGCATTAAAAAAAGAACGAGTATTTTGTGAGCAGTCGAAATCAAAATTGCAATACGTTCAATACAAGAAACTATTTTATTTTTGATGTTTATTAATAAATATATCGTTAAAGAACCATTTTTAAAATTGACATTCTCTTCAACAGGATCCTAGAGCTTTTATCTTAGGAGAGAAAGCGAGATTTATCCAGTACGCAGTGTGAGAAGCTCTTTGACTATCAGGAAAGTGGCAGTATTTTGACTCATTACTTGAGAGAGAGAGAGAAGCTAAAACTTTGTAAAGAATGACCCAGGGCCATTTTTGCCAACGGTAAATTTTTCTCTCCCCTTTTTCTTACGCCCTGAATTTGAAAATTTGGGATTTGATTCAAGACCAATTATTTTTCAAAAAATTAGTTGAATTTATAAAATTTGTTGCCTATCGTAAATAAGAAACACGCGAAAATGGGATTGTCGATTAATTGATTTAATTAAAGGTCGCGATTATTAATGAAACCCTGCGTTCTTTAAATTTTCCTTTTTGAATATTCTACAACTAGGCTATGATCGCTTTCCCCGCTTCGACTTGATCCCGCGCGACCGAGGGGTCGCTTCCGGAGGGGGGGGGTGGATGCCTTAAATTTGAGCCGTCCCTATGGTTTGTGGCAACCCTAGGGGGCGTGGCAGCCCCTGCGCTTGCGTCGACTTTGAGTCTTGCGTCTGCTACAGGGCTTGCGTTAATAACGAGCTATGCGTTAACTACGGGCTCTGCGTCGACTTAACCGCGCGGCAGCTACGGCGGCGTCAGGCACGCGGCTCGCTGCAAAACCGGTGATACTGGCTCGCCGCGGCCAAGTACCGCGCCGACGAGTCGCGCGCTTGACTTTTCGGGCGCCATTTACGCGCGACGCGACGCTACGGTGCGTCGCCGACCTCGTCCGCGATCTTTGAACAAACGGGGTGAGCAACCCCTACGGGGTGGCGGAGGGACGGAAGCGTCGGCGCTCGACGCAGGAGGTCGCCAAAGTGCGAGCGGGCGACCGACTGGCCGGTGCTTGTGGCGAAAATGCGACTAAAAATCGTCTAAGTGCCGTTTCGTCGGACGCGTGTTCGCCTTTTCGTCCGCCGGTTACGCGCGACGCGACGCTCGGACGCGCCACCGACCACGTCCGCGATCGTCGGGGTACAGGGGTGAATCATCCCTATGGGGTCGCGGAGGGATGACAATGTCGGCGCTCGTCGCAGAAGGGCGCCAAAGTGCGAGCGCGCGACCGAGGACCGCTGCTAGAAATTTTTAAAGTCCGCTCCGATGCGACGCGTGGTGGCATTTTCGGTCTCCGTTTACGCGCGAAGCGACGCTCAAACGAACTGCCGACCACGTTTTCGATGATCAGGGTACAGAGGTAAATGATTCCTATGGGGTGGCGGAGGGACGGAAGCGTCGTTGCTCGTCGCAGACAGGCGCGAAAGTGCGAGCGGGCGTCCGCCGAGCGTACCGAACCGCGGCAATTCGATTAATTATTCAAATTAATTCGATAGCCCCTACGGCGCCGCAACCACGGCGGCTCCGGCCTCCGCTGATCGACGCCGCCGATCGTCGACGCGGCGGCGCTGGCGGCGGCGATAATTCCCGCGAAACGGGCGTCGGAAGCGGTCGGGGCCCCCGGGGGACTTATCCGGGCAGCGGCGACTACGGCTCCGCGTAGCGGACCGTTGACGCCGCGCGTACCGTTAAAATCACGTTTTTTCCTTCGCACGTTATTCCGCCGCCGCGCCGCGAAGATGCAACGAACACGTGAGAGCGGCGGGAGAAAGTCAGGTATCAATAAAGGCGTCTCGCGAGCGCAACACCTGCTCGCACAAACACTTTCGCTCTCCTGACGGCTCGCGAGCAAGAGGCTAATTCTCTCGCTCCCCCGCTCGTCCCTCTGAGTAGCCAAGCTGTACAATCGCCGCTTTCAACGATAAACTGGCATTTTATTTCAATATAAAAGTCATATTAAAAATTAGACGGTTAATTGTCATAACTTTCTCGTATCTTTAATTAATTCAATTCTTTTCATCCATTTTTTTAAGAAAAAGATTATCATGAGCTATTTATTATTTCTTCTTCCTGAACAATTAATATTTTTTGCTTTTTCCGTGCACGATCTTCACCCCTGCAATGTTGCTCTGCAAGACGCAGAAAGGGCAGCGGTTATTAGTAGGGAAACTGGCGGAGCGCTGGGGCCGTGCAGCTGCCCTGCTCGCGCATCGCACTCGCATTCGCCACCGCTGCAGTCGGCGAAGGAGATCTCTCCTCACACTCACACTTTACAGTTCGCAGCGATCGCCTCTTTCCCTGAAACTTCCTTGCTGATATCAATTCTCCTGTCGCGGCATCAGTTTAATTCGTAGGTCACTTTTTTCTTACGGTTTTTTATTTTAAATTTTTTTAATTCATCTGCTTCTCACTCATTAAATTTTTTTCTGTTTTATCTTTAATATTCGTCTCTATTGTTTATAAAAAAGCACTTTGCGCTTGTTCGTGGGGGTAGGTGGATTGATTTTGAACAAAAAACGGTCGGAGGCGGTGTAAAAGAGACTGTGCCGTCGGAAAAATTGCGAAAATTTGCTCCGGTACCGTAAAAAAAGGTCGTCAGGGTAGAATACGTGGTAGGGCTAACAAAGACCTTTCGTTTGAGATATCATGGCTTGAAATCCATTAATCCGTCGATTTTTAACACAAAGAAAACCATTTTTTGCTCTGCACTTTTCCAGGCGGGTAGCGACAATAACGCAAAAAATCGAAAATTAATTTTTCTATGAGCGCGAAAATGCCAAAAATCGGTCTCCAGACTCGCGTCTGTCCTGTAAATATAGCAATCTAGGTTTTTTTGCATAAGCGTATTATTATTTGAAACGAAATATCAAAAAGCCTTTAGTTTTTATTTGAAAATCGAGCAATTTGTCGTGAAGCATGACAAAAATGCCAGCTTCGTTTTCCTTTAAAAACCCCGCACACACCTGCACCTGCAGCCATCTTTCAAAGCGCAGTGAAAAGGTCGCCTTTGTGTGCGTGTTTTTTGTCCTCTGCTCGCCTCTTGGAGCTGCTGCTCACTCATTGTCCATCAGAACATCGAGCAGTGCACTCGTCGGCGGCTTCGCTCTTCTCTCAACCAAATTCTCTCGCCTCTTGCAGCTTCATTTGACCGTAAGTCTCTAACTAAATCGCATTTTAAATATTCATCTTGGGAATATTCGGTCTGAAATCCAATCAATTAGTCAGTATTTAGTTATTTTATCCCAAACCTTCTCGTTCCACTAAATCCTCGTATCCGAATTCCTTCTAATAAAAGTAGGCCTTAATTACTGTGACACTTTAATTTGCGTCAAACATAATAATTAGTCTGCGAGATCACAAGGCAGCATTGAAATTGTAATTATTTCTAAAAACGCATTTTTATTTTCTTGCATCCTTGCATGCTCGGCTTTTGTACCTTGTTCGTTATTTTCTCCCCCATATTTCAAGGCTTCGCTGCTGCGTATGCGAGCGTCTCAGGCAGAGGGCGCAGTGAAAAGGTCGCCTGCGTGGGTGGTCATCCCCTCTGCTCGCTTGTTGCTACCTCAAGCAGTGAGCTAGTCAACCCTTTGTTAAATCTCCCAAAATTTCTCGCCGTTTGAAGCATCGGTTCCTCGTAATTATTTTATCAAATTGCATGTTATGTATTTCTCTTCGGGCTATAAGTGCGCTGAAAAGTTAATTAATAAAATAGTCCGTTATCTCAACCCTTAAACGTCCCACTAACACCTCGTGCTATTGATCCGAGTTTTGCTTCTATAAAAAGCAGACCTTGATTATCTTGACACTTTAATGGCCGCCAAAATATTAATTATTCTCTTCTGTGTGAGCTCGGGAAGCACTAAAAATTTTAATTATTTCTAAAAACATTTCTATTTCTGTCAATTGCGGCTTGAACGTGCGCACTTTTTCATTTTAATCCCCTATCGGCTTTGATTCTTGGGTATGCGAGAAACTCAGGCATACAGGCTGGAGAAAAAATTAAAACAGGCACGGAGTGGCCAGTTTATGTTGCACCTTCAGTAACGTTTATAATATGCTCTTATTAAATTTTAATATTTAAATATGTCTCTAATTTAAAACTTTTATTTAAAAATAAGGGTAATCCGGACGATGTCAACAACTATCGCGGAATTAATATCTCCTCTTCTTTATGTAACTTACTTGACCGCATGTTAAACAAAAGAGTTTTTTCCTGTTTAGCAGATACTATTCCTGCTAACCAATTTGGCTTCTTAAAAGGAAAATCGACTATTCAAGCAGTTAATACTTTAATCAAAGCTATTGAATTAACAGTGTATACAAACAGAAAGCCCCTTTATGGTCTATTTCTTGATATGAAAAAAGCTTTTGATTCTATTGATCGTAAATTCATTTACCGCAAAATTATCGAAAGTAAGAAGTTTACAATTCATGAATTAAATTTAATGGCTGACATTTTAGATATAAATTTTTTACAAATCAATGACGGGATCACAACTTCTAAGAAAATCACTCAGAGTAACGGTGTTAAACAAGGAGGCAGTCTATCCCCTTTTTTGTTCATTTTTGCCATCAGCGACTTTAACGATCTGCTAGTAGACTATCCTGATGTTAAGGCAATAATGTACGCAGACGATATTGTTTTGTATAGTGAAAATTTGCTCGTTTTCCAAGATCTCATTCGCGATATTAAAACCTATTTAGGCAAAATGTCTCTATATTTAAATTGGGATAAATGTCAAATTATAAAATTTAGAAATAAAGGTCTTGGTAGATATAGTAAAATTGAAAAAGCATGGGAATCTGAAAATAACTTAAAATTTTCCCCTTCAGTCAACTATCTAGGCGTAACTTTTCAAGCATCTGGCACTTGTTTCAGTCAACATATTGATCGAAGGGTTAAGGCCTCTATTTTTGCAACATTAAAAATAAAAAATCTGTGTAAGTCCTCTATTGATACGGCTACAAAGTTATTTAATTTAGCAATCTCGCCTGTTGCATCCTACGGTATTGAAGCTATTTGGTCACATTTAAATTTAAATGATCTCAATAAATTAGAAAGTGCTAAATCTAGATTTTTTAAAAAGGCGCTAGGAGTTGATAAACGAATGAGTTCTAGATTGGTTTATGAACTTGTACAGACCGACCTATTTGTAAATGAGCTAAAATCAAAATTCTCTCTCACTTGTTCCGAAGCTTTTGTCAAGTTTGTAAGTAATATGAATATCAAAAAGCAAAATATTGATCCAAAATTCTATTATACTCCCGCTATGTTAAATACTGATTGGAAGAAAACGAATTGTAAGGATCGTTCCATGCTAACCAGATATTCTTTTCATGGATATCATTTTTTTATTTGCACAAATTCTTGTTTTCACCTGGATGTTACTGCCAAATGTAAATGTAGTTATTGTAATGCTGATCTGTATAGTATGTACCACATTCTTGATTGTCCTTTAAAACCTTTGACTTTAACCAAAGCTGCCTCATATAAATGCTGGAAATAGTTGTACGCCGTTGGCGTTGAATAAATATTCTATTCTATTAAATTTAACGGTTGTTTTCCCGAATTAAAACAATACTGTTTTTATAAAAGTATTTTAGATCAAATAAAACAGTTTTTTGTTCGTTATGAAGAAAAAATGTCAAAAAATTAATTTATTCCATTCTCTTTGTTCCCAGGTGACGAAAATTCAAAATGAAAACGCGATTTGAAGAACATGAAATTCGAGAAAAAGTCAGCGCTATGAGTGAGTATAGATTTTTATAGCTAATATACGAAGTCTCGAGGCTTTGGAATTTGGCCACATGGGCAGTCACAAGCCTTGGTTTGACCTGCGGGCTTAAAATAGATTAAAATAGCGGAAAGGTGTTGAAGGAAGAAATTTACTTCCGGGATGTTACAGACAGTACAGTAAAAAACTTGAAAGGAAAGGAAACAAAAGATGATTTTTGACAGCAGCCAAAGCCGTGATAAGATTTTGATTAAACTGGGCTTATCCAAAATTACGCAGCAATGTCAAAGATATAAATTTTATATAAAATTTGGTTGTTTCAGGAAAACGAAAACTTGAGATGGAGCAACAAACTTCGAAGGAGATGAAGAAAATGACATTTGATGATCATTGCGAAAATTTATTAGAGATGAAGCTGAGATACGTTGAAGAGAACAAAGGTGTGATACCCACTCTCCATTTCGCGGCTCGGGTGTCCGATGTCGACGTTTGTCGACGCCTCGTGGAGCAGGGCGCCGACGTCAACGAAAAATACTTCGTTCAAGGCGCCACTCCCCTGCACTACGCTGCCATGAACGCTGCCAATGGCTATAGTCTGATCGACTTCTTCCTTGAAAAAGGGTGCGACATTAATACAGAAGATGCTCGTCGTGATCGAGCAATCAATTATGCCATCCGAGTTGGAAACTACAAGATTGCAATGCGAATAGATATGCTCTCACAGACACGCTATTGTACAAAAGCAACTATTGTTGGTGCTCTACAAATTGCCATTATAAATAATAGCTTGAATTACGCCAAATTCATCTACAATAATAAGAGACATGAACTATTGAGCGAACAACCAAGACATTTTTTCATCCTCTTACAAGTGTGCAAGCTTGGAGATCTGGAGATGTTCAAGTGGCTGCTGGAAGAAGTCAAAATTGACGTCAACCAGTTCGAGGACAAAGACTGGAAAGACCGCATTCTTAAAACCGTTCCAGGGAACCGCACACTTGAAACTAGTAAGATTATTCGATACTTGTCCTCAAGGTTCGAATTCACCGCTGATGAACAAAGCGAGGCCTATAGGGATGCTTTTTATCATAAAATAGAAAATGGAGGACATCATATCTTCTGTGCCAAAGACGCAGAAGAGTTGTTCAAGGGATTTGCCGACACAAAGATCAAATTTGAAGGCGTTAATTGGCTGCAGTATTGTGTGTCATGGGGCAATCTAGATGCTGCGAAATTCTTGCATGGAAAATACGGAGAACTCATCAATGAGATCGATGAAGACGGAGCGACAATTCTTCACCTCGCGGCGAATTATGGAAAAGTCGAAATGTGTCAGTGGCTGATTGACCAGGGCCAAGACATCAAGGCCTTAAACACAAAAACCCGTGCCAACTTCCTCCATTATGCTGCTCAGAACTCCGCCGATGGAGGAGACATCATCAAAACATTTGGACAGAACCTTCGTGGATACGTGAACCAAAGAGACGTAAATGACTTTACTCCACTTCATTTTGCCATGCTCGACGAAAAATATTTCGACAAGAGTGTTGCAGAGGCTTTGCTTGAACTCGGAGCCGATTTGAGCGCGAAAAAGGAAGGTCACAATTTGCTTCACTTGTGCATTGTTACGGGCGATTTGGAACGTGTCATATTCGTGCACTCCAAAGACAAAAATCTGATCAAGGAAAGGGGAGGGGGAGGAAAAACCACACTTCACATTGCTGCTGACCATTTCTATTCTAAAGAAATATGTGCATGGCTTGTGGTAGAGGGGTTGGATCCCGAAGAAATCACCGTCGGAGGAAAATCAGTGCTTGAATCAACTTCCAATGAGAACGCCAAGTGGTTCCTCAATGCAATCAAGAAATGTACATTTTTCTAGAATAAATTCATCGAATGAAATGTGGCATTTTTCATAACGATATTGTCTGTTGAACTGTACTATAATAAAACATGTAAATATTATTTAACAATTTTTATTTTTGAAATTAACACTAATTGAACTGTGAAGTTTAAATTTTCTACTTCGAGCAGAATCAAAGATTAGATATATGGCTAGGAAGGAAATTTCCAAAGTATTAGTGTAGCTGTGTAGCTTCCTATGAAGATAATCGACTGTTCTGATAAAAACTTTATTTAACGTAATCTAATTTCAGGTCAGCAATGGGTCTCTATGTACAATAAAATAAACGAAGTGACGCGGGATTCATTCTCCCGCGCGCTATGCGGCTACCGACGCCGTACTTTAGGGCTATTTAGGCAAGCTTAGGGGGCGGAAACAGGAGGCGGAGTAGCGGGAGGTCCACATCAGGTAAGAACAAAAGAAATAATAACAACTAAAATATGCATTGTGCTGAATGTATTTTCCTGATAAATTTCACAAGCCAATTTCATTTACGTTAGGAACTTCCCACCGTACTCCACCGCAGACGGCATATCTCCGCGTTGCGTGAACGGCGGGGTGAGATTTTTCTCACCCCTGACTTGCAGTGCATAGTCACAGACATCGTGCGGGCGAGTGAAAGCAACGCATCGCTTCACAACAATTTTATTTGCAGCGCGGAATTTTCAAGGGTGCTCGCAGCGCGTAAAGAGAATTGAATACCTGACCATGATATAAAGCCAGTGATGACTTCCGGGAGGGTTACATTTGCTTGCCACTGCGGTTTTTTCTTCACTGGTTTTTAACGATTTGAACTACTCAATTTTTACAAATTTCATGTGCAAGAATCGCAAGAAATGAATTATATTCCATTATTCTTCTATGAAAATCTAAAATCTCGGACGGATTGCTTAAAATTTCCTCCACTGTGCAAATACGTATTTTCGTGCTTTTTTCAGAAAAAGTTTATCAAGATGTATTTATTATTTCTTTTTCCCGAGTAATATATATTTGCCTTTTCCGTGCACGAAATTGGCCCCTGCAATGTTAGTTGCTCTGCAAGACGCACAAAGGGCAGCGACCCTGAATTTACAGGACTCTGTTTTTAGCAGGGTAGCCGTGCAGCTGCCCTACTCGCGCATCGCACTCGCATTCGCCTCCGCTGCAGTCGGCGAAGGAGATCTCTACACACACACGTTACAGTTCGCAGCGATTGCTTCTAATTTCCTTGAAACTTCGCTGCTGATATCAATTCGCCTGTCGCGGCATCAGTTTAATTCGTAGGTCACTTTTTTCTTACGGTTTTTTATTTTAAATTTTTTTAATTGATCTGCTTCTCTCACTAATATTTTTTCTGTTTAATATTTAATTTTCATCTCTTTGTTTATAAATAAGCACTTAGTGCTTCTTCGTTAAGGGTAGGTGGATCGTTTTTGAACGAAAAAACGGTCGGCGACGTTGTAAAAGAGACTGCGCCGTCGGAAAAATTGCAAAAAGTTGCTCCGGTACCCTAAACAGGTTGACCAACAGAGGAAACCGCAGGTCGGTTTCTCCATGCCGATTGCAAGTTAGGTTTTGTTTTAGGAATAAAACTAACTTGGCTGAGCTGTATAGCTCCTGCTCTGGACGACTGACTAGAGTGGCCATCAGGTAGCAAAACTCAGAATCAGAATGATGATATAACCAGAGCAGGCGCGCTTTATTTATACGCTTGGCCCCTACTCCTCATTTACATATAGACATATTATGGCAGGTTATATCTTGCATGGTGTAGGTCGTCTCAACCCTGAAAAAAGGTCGTCAGGGTAGATCCGGTGGTAAGGCTAACCCAGAGCTTTCGTTTGAGACGTCGTGATTTGAAAATTTTTAATCCGTCGATTTTTAACACAAAGAAAACCATTTTTTGCTACGCACTTTTCCATTTGGAAAGTGACAATCACGCAGAAAATCGAAATTTTATTTTTCTATGAGCGCTAAAAGCTAAAAAATCAGTCTCCAAACTGGTGTCTCTCGTGTTTGTGCGATGAAACAGTAAAGAGCGCAATCTGGGAATATTTGCATAAGCGTATTATTATTTGAAACAAAATATCAGAAAGCCTCTAGATTTTATTTGAAAATCGAGGGGTTCGTCGTGAATCATGACGAAAAAGGCGGATTATTTTTCACAAACACCCACACCCCGCACACACCTTGGTGTGATGCAAGGGCAGGGGCGCTTTAAGGAAGTGGGGATGAGGTTGCTAAGGGGATAACCTTCTACTTTCTTAGGGGAGTAAAGCTACCCTCTCAAAAGACGGCAGGCACAGGAAGGGGTTAACGTGGAGAACGAGGAGGAGAAAGGACCGTATAAAAACCCGAACAAGGACGGAACGAGGAGAAGCGAAGTCCACGAGTTAAGCGAGTAAGATCTCTGGAGCCAAGTAAATTAGTGTAACTGATTTTGTGTTTGTGCGGGCAGACCGAAGTCGGACAGCGTAATTAGACAAGGTAGGAGATCACTTTTGGAGGGCTCGTGGGCAACGCAGAGGACTGAAAGGTAGTTTTTGGGCAGTCAGTTGACGGCCGCCACTTAGGAATCAATTTCTGCCAGTTTCGGCAGTGGCGGAGCGACGTAGGGTTTATGGTCCAGAAGGGAGCGAGAGATATCAGTTCGGAGGCGTCGAAGCGGAATTCGAGTGATCCGCGTTATATTTCTTGTTTGTGTGCTGTTTAGAGTAATTAAATGAAGTCAAATTGTCCTGTTAAGTTGCGCGGGTTTAAATTTGGCTTTCCCTCCTTTGTGCGTAGACATTTTTAGGATATTTGCTCAAGGAATTTCTGAATTTGCTGCAGCTGGCGGTCGTAGAACCCACCGCGAGAAGGAAGGCTTGTGCGTTATAGAAATTGTCGGCCTGAGCTTAGAGAATTTTGAGAAATTTTTCGAATTCTATTTATTTCCTTCTTTCTCGCAACAACCTGCAGCTGCTACGTGCAGGAGCAGCCAGCTTCCAAAGCGCAGAGAAATGTTCACTTTTGTGTGCGTGTGTGTGTATGATCCTCTCCGCTTTCTGTTGCAGCTGCAGCTAATTTTCAATCAGAGTATCGTGTAGTGCACACCTCGTCGGCTTTTCGCTCTTCTCTCAACCACATTTTCTCGCCTGCTGCAGCAAAAGTTCTCCGTAAGTCTCTTACTAAATCGCATTTTAAATGTTCATCTTGAGAATTTTACGGTCTGAAATCCAATCGATTAGTCAGAAAGGTATTTTATCCCAAACCTTGTCGTCCCACTAAATCCTCGTATCCGAATTTCTTTTATTAAAAGTAGGCCCTTATTACTGAGACACTTTAATTTTCGCCAGTAATAATATTTAATCTCCGAGATCACAAGGAATAATTAAAATTGTAATTATTTCTAAAAACGCATTTGTATTTCTTCCATCCTTGCCAGCCCCTGCTCACTCATATGGCGCGAAATTGCGTCAGCTAAGAAGTTCTGCAGCCGAACACAGGTGGCAGGTCGATAGCTTTTTAAGCCAATCAGAGGCCGTCTTGGAGTTTGTTGCCGGTTACGCCCACGGGCAGAGGGAGGTGAAGAGGGGCGTATATGCGGAGGTTTTCGTGGGCGTAACAGGCAACAAACTCCGAGACGGCCTCTGATTGGCTTAAAAAGCTATCGACCTGCCACCTGTGTTCGGCTGCAGAACTTCTTAGCTGACGCAATTTCGCGCCATATGAGTGAGCACTGTGAGCAGGGGCTGATCCTTGCATGCTCGGCTTGTTTACCTTGTTCATTATTTTCTCCCCCATCTGTTATTGGCTTCGCTGCTGCGTAGGCGAGCGTCTCAGGCGCGGAATAGAGCCCTGCACGGGTGTAACAGTGCGAGTTTAAACCCGGGGTTAACCGCACCGCGGAGTTTCTTGGTTTTGTTTTTTGTCATTTCTGGTGAATGTGGTGCGGTTGCGGGTAGAATGGATGCGGCTGCGGTTTTATGCACTAAAAATCCGCGAAAGTTTTTGCGAAGGCTCCAACAGATGGCATAAATATACCACATACTTTCGATTTAAAGGAACTTTGCTCCGAAATTCTAGAATCAATCCTACTACTGTGCATTGTTCAATAAATATTTATTCGTTTGACGTGTGGAAAACCTATATCGGAAGCTAGAGCCTAAAACATATGAAAAATGTAAATTAATTAATTTATTCCATTCTTTTTGTTCCCAGTTGACGAAACAGCAAAATGAGCCTGCAAGAGGAAGAAGAAATTCTAGAAATTTGCAGCTCGATTAGTGAGTATCGATTTTTATAGCTAATATGCGAAGTGTCGAGGTTTTGGTACTTGGCCACATGGGCAGTCACAAGCCATGGTTTGACCTGAGGGCTTAAAAAAGATTAAAAAACGGAAATGTGTTGCAGCAAAAATTTACTTCCGGGATGTTACAGACAGTAGAACAAAACTTGTAAGAAATAAGGGAACAATAGATATTTTTTGTCAGCAGCTAAAGGCGTTACAAGATTTTGCTTAAACTGGGCTTATCATAAATTACGCAGCAATATCACAGATATAGATTTTAAATATAATTTGGTTGTTTCAGCTGAACTATCTTTTGGGAAAGAGTCGCAAACTTGGAAGGACAAGGACAAGAAGACATTTGATGATAATCGCGAAAATTTATTAAAGTTGAATCTGAGATACGTTGAAGAGAACAAAGGTGAATTACCCGCTCTCCATTTCGCGGCTGCGGTGTCCGATGTTGACGTTTGTCGGCGCCTCGTGGAGCAGGGCGCTGACGTCAACGAAAAATGCAACGTTCGAGGCGCCACTCCCCTATACTACGCCGCTTTGAACGAAGTACACGGATTAAGTCTGATCGATTACTTATTCTTTGAAAAAGGGTGCGACGTTGATGGAGAAGATGCTCGTCCTGATCAAGCAATCGGTGATGCCCGCCGGTATAGAGACGTCATTCTTGCAATACGAAAGCAAAAAGATATGTTCAATTCAGGAAATGCAAGTATAAGTATTGCTCAACGTTTTTCCATGATGAAAATTAGGTTGATATTCGCGAAATTGTCGTTCAAGATTAAGAGCCTTGACATATTGATCGAACACCCAAGTCATTTTAGCATGCTTGAATCGGCTTGCAAGTTTGGAGATCTGGAGATGTGCAAGTGGCTGCTGGAAGATGTCGAAATTGACGTCAACCAGTTCGAGGATGAATACTGGAAAGACCGCATTCTTCAAACTGTTGCCATGAACCACTCACGTGAAACTAGTGAGATTATTCGATACTTGTCCTCAAGGTTGGAATTCACCGCTGATCAACAAAGCAAGGCCTTTAGGTCGGCTTTCTATTATAAAATAGTAAATCATGAAGTCGATATCTTCTGTGCCAAAGACGCAGAAGAGTTGTTCAAGGGATTTGCCGACACAAAGATCAAAATAGGAGGACAAAATTTGCTGCAGTTTTGTGTGAACCGGAACCATCTTGATGCTGCGGAAATCGTGCATGGAAAAGACGGAGAACTCATCAATGAGATCGATGAAGACGGAGCGACGATTCTCCATCGCGCAGCAAGGTTTGGAAACGTCGAAATGTGTCAGTGGCTGATTGACCAGGGCCAAGACATCAAGGCCTTAAACCAAAAAACCGGTACCAACTTCCTCCATTATGCTGCTCAAAACTCCGTCGATGGCGAAAACATCATCAAAACATTCGGAGAGAACCTTCGTGAATACGTGAACCGAACCAACGTGCATGGCTTACGTCCCCTTCATTTGGCCTTGATCAACAAACAAAGAAACTACAAAAGAAATGCAGAGGCTTTGCTTGAAGTCGGTGCCGATTTGAGTTTGAAAATAAAAGGATACAACTTGCTTCACCTCTGCATCGCTTCCAAAAAGTTGGACTGTGTCAAATTCGTGCACAGCAAGAACAAAAATCTGATCAAGGAAAGGGCAAGGAAAGGAGAAACCACACTCGACATTGCTGCTGACTTCTATGATGAAGAAATATACGCATGGCTTGTGGAAGAGGGGCGTGGTCGAACAAAAAATAGAAGAAAAAAAATAAATCGCCTTCGGAGGTAAATCAGTGCTTGAATCCATTTACAGTGAAGAGGCCAAGAAGTTCCTCCGTGATTTTTAGTTTCAAATAACTTTTGAACCAGGAACTATACGTTTTTCGACACATTCATCGTGTATTAAACAGGGAATTTTTCATAACGATAGTTTCCTTTGAACTGTACTTTAATAAAAGATGTAAAAAATATTTTTAATAATTTTTATTTCATCTTTTGACACTAATTGAACTGTGAAGTTGAACTTTTCTACTGAGCGCAGAATCAAAGAATGGATGGATGCGTGGCTTCGAAGAAAATTTCAAAAGTACATTTTTCATTCTTTCCTGCTGTGTTGCTTTCTATGAAGATCATTGGACTGTTTCTCGCATTAAAAAAATAAAGAGCATTTTGTGAGCAGTCGAAATCAAAATTTCAATACGTTCAATACAAAAAACTATTTTATTATGTTTTTGTAATAAATTTAGGGTTAAAGAACCATTTTTAAAATTGGCATTGTCTTCAACAGGATTTCAGAGCATTTATCGTAGGAGAGAAAGCGAGATTTAGCCAGTACGACTAACAGGAAAGTGGCAGTATTTTGACTCATTACTTGAGTGACCCAGGGCCATTTTTGCCAACGGTAAATTTTCCTTAAATATTCTACAACTAGGCTTTGTTCGCTTTCCCCACTTTGACTTGATCCCGAGCAACCGAGGGGTCACCCCCGGTGGGGAGGGGGAGGTGGATGCCTTAAATGTGCTACGGTGCATCGTTGACCGCGTCCGCGATCTTCGAACAGACGGGGTGAGCAACCCCTACGGGGTGGCAGAGGGACGGAAGCGTCGGCGCTCGACGCAGGAGGTTGCCAAAGTGCGGCGAGCCGCCCCTTGCTTGAGGCGAAAATGCGACTAAAAATCGCCCAAGTGCCGTTTCGTCGGACGCGCGTCCGCCTTTTCGTCCGCCTTTTACGCGCGACGCGACGCAACGGTGCGTCACCGACCACGTCGGCGATCGTCGGGGTACAGGGGTGAATCATCCCTACGGGGTCGCGGAGGGATGACAATGTCGGCGCTCGACGCAGCAGGGTGCCAAAGTGCGAGCGCGCGACCGCGGCACTGCTAGAAATTTTCAAAGTCCGCTCCGATGCGACGCGCGGTGGCATTTTCGGTCGCCGTTTACGCGCGAAGCAACGCTGGGACGGGCCGCCGACCGCGTTCCCGATGATCAGGGTACAGGGGTGAATGATCCCTACGGGGTGGCGGATGGACGGAAGCGTCGGTGCTCGTCGCAGAAGGGCGCGAATGGGCGAGCGCGCGTCCGCCGAGCGTACCGAACCGCGGCAATTCGATTAATTATTCAAATTAATTCGATAGCCCCTACGGCGCCGCAACCACGGCAGCTCCGGCCTCCGCTCGCCGTTGATGGACGCCGCCCATCGTCGACGTGGCGGCGCCGGTGGCGCCGGCAGCGACAATTCCCGCGAAACGGGCCTCGGAAGCGGTCGGAGCGCCCAGAAGGCCCCCGGGGGACTTATCCGGGCGGCGGCGACTACGGCTCCGCGTAGCGGATCGTCGACGCCACCCGGGCCGATAAAATCACGTTTTTTCCTTCGCACGTAATTCCGCCGCGGCGCCGTGAAGATGCGACGAACACGCGAGAGCGGAGGAAGAAACTCGGGTATCAATAAAGGCCTCTCGCGAGCGCACAACCTGCTCGCACACACACTTTCGCTCTCCTGCTGACGGCACACGAGCAAGAGGGTAAAATTCTCTCGCTCCCCCGCTCGTCCCTCTGACTGGTATTTCAATATAAAAGTCATATTAAAAATTAGACGGATAATTGTCTTCTCTTTCTCGTATTTTTAATTAATTGATTTTGCATTTCAATTCATTTCGTCGACTCTTTTTTTAAGAAAAAGATTATCATGAGCTTTTATTATTTATTCTTCCTGAACAATTAATATTTTTTGCTTTTTCCGTGCACGATCTTCACCCTGCAATTTCGCTCTGCAAGACGCAGAAAGGGCAGCGACCCTGAATTTGCAGGACTCTGTTTTATTAGCAGGGTAACTGGCGGAGCGCTGGGGCCGTGCAGCTGCCCTGCTCGCGCATCGCACTCGCATTCGCCTCCGCTGCAGTCGGCGAAGGAGATCTCTTCTCACACTCACACTTTACAGTTCGCAGCGATCGCCTCTAATTTCCCTGAAACTTCCCTGCTGATATCAATTCTCCTGTCGCGGCATCAGTTTAATTCGTAAGTCGCTTTTTTTCTTACGGTTTTTGATTTTAATTTTTTTAATTCATCTGCTTCTCACTTACAAATATTGCTTATGTTTTATCTCTGATTTTCGTCTCTTTGTTTGTAAAAAAAGCACTTTGCGATTCTTCGTTAAGGGTAGGTTGAACGAAAAAACGGTCGGCGACGGTGTAAAAGAGACCGTGCCGTCGGAAATGTTGCTCCGGTACCCTGAAAAAAGGTCTGCAGGGTAGAATACGTGGTAGGTCTAACAAAGACCTTTCGTTTTGAGATATCATAACTTGAAATCCATTAATCCGTCGATTTTTAACACAAAGAAACCCATTTTTTGCTCTGCACTTTTCCAGGCGGGTAGCGACAATCACGCAGAAAATCGAAAATTAATTATTCTATGAAAGCGAAAAAGCCAAAAATCGGTCACCAGACTGCCGTTTAGCCTGTTAGTGCGATGAAACATTAAAGAGCGCAACGTGGGACTATTTGCATAAGCGTGTTATTATTTGAAACCAATTAATTATTAGAAAGCCTCTAGATTTTATTTGAAAATCGAGGGGTTCGTCGTGAATCATGACGAAAAAGGCGGATTCTTTTTCACAAACACCTACACACCTGTAGCTGCTACGTGCAGGAGCATCCAGATTTCAAAGCGCATATAAAAGTTCGCCTTTCTGTGCGTGTGTGTGATCCACTCCGCTCTCCTGTTGCAGCTGCAGCTCATTGTCAATAAGTGCATCGAGCAGTGCACTCGTCTCGGCTTTTCGCTCTTCTCTCAACCAAATTCTCTCGCCTGTTGCAGCTTCAGTTCTCCGTAAGTCTCTAACTAAATCGCATTTTAAATATTCATCTTGGGAATATTCGGTCTGAAATCCAATCGATTAGTCAGTAAGGTATTTTATCCCAAACCTTCTCGTTCCACTAAATCCACGTATCCGAATTTCTTTTATTAAACGTAGGCCTTAACTACGTTGACACTTTAATTTGCGTCAAACATAATAATTACTCTCCGAGATCACAAAGCGGCATTGAAATTGTAATTATTTCTAAAAACGCATTTGTTTTTCTTCCATCCCTGCATTCTTTGCTTGTTTACCTTGTTCGTTATTTTCTCCCCCATGTTATTGGCTTCGCTGCGGCGTATGCGAGCGTCTCATGCGCGGTAGAGCACTGTGCGGTGTCAATTTTCATTACCATGCGGTAACCGCATTTTTTAAATCAAAAACCACAACCGCACCACAACCGCATCGGTCTTGACCAAAATCGTAGTTGCGGTAACCGCAAAATTACCGCAAAACCGCAATTGATTTAATGTTTAAGAACAAAATAGTTTTCTTTTGGCAAGGCTTAAATTTCATTATTTTTGCGTGCAACTCCAAATCTCGGGTTTTAACCCCATCATATTTGCTAAAACTTTTCACCGTTAGACTCTTTTTGACCTCCCCTGAGCAGCTGAAGGGTTTAGGGGTTCTTACCCTCCACTCCTATACTTTAAACCCTTCTAAAATGAATAAAATTTGATAGCTCTGGATAATTTTATTAATTTACATTTTATTTAGTTTTGGTTGAATGGACGGGTTGGTAATTCAGTAGGAATTTAGGATGATTTTAAATATTTTGAAGCCAAGTCGATACAAATGGGAGCATAGGTTAATTTTTTTATTAAAATTGTAGCAATGGGGTTGAAAGGGGATGAGGTTAAGCTCCCCCTAAACAATTTGGCTGTTTAGCGGAGGTCAAGGCGAGTCTAACGGTGGGAAACTTTTGCAATTCTGATAATTAGAACTCGAGATTTGGAGGTTCAAAGAACTCAAAAAGTGGAAAATGTAATTTATATTAATTTATGAAATGATTATCAAGATATCCTAAAAATAACGCCATTCTGAAAAATTTGGCCTCGGTTTTTTTATTGCGGGCACACATTTAAGTGGCTCTTGATCCGATCAACTTGTCCACTAAAAGAAGCCCGTGTATTGCATTTATGTTGCATCAATAACGTTGCAGTAGTTGATTGGCTTGATGTTAGAATTAACACGTAATTTATTCAAAGAAAGGAGATTTCTTTAAATTTTTGTATTTATTATAACAAGTGCCTATTCCCAGACATTACAACAACGATATACATCTGTTGTTCTAACTTCCTTGAAGGCACATGTCATTGCTCTACTCTTCTAAAAACTAATTTATTTCATTCGTCATCGGGCTGCGGGCTGCTCGGCGCGCACATCGCGCGTGATGATTCCCGCTGGCGAGTGCACACACACAAACACACACACACATGTCGTGCGGGCGAGCGAGAGCGGCGCAGCGCCCCTCAATAATTTTATTTACAGCGCGCAATTTTTGTGAGGTATTTCGCCGCGCGTAACTGTAGAATTACGAATTGCCTACCTGAAAAATAAGGTGAAAACATTGCCAAAAAGAAACTGTTAAAAATTGAAGAAAACTGCATTTTACCACCGCACTGAATTCTTTTAAATGGTTTTTTGCAATCCTGACTTTCGGCTAGAGGTCTTTTTTACTCAAATTTTGAGCCAGTTTTGGCGAGCCGCGCCAGCCAGCCGAGTAATGTTTTAAAAACTGCGACTTCCATTGCAAAATGCCACAGAAGATTTTGCATAAAAATTTCAGGAAGATTAATTTCTTAAAAAAGATCCTAACTATTTCAGTCGAAAAAATAGGAATTTTTCCAATTTAGCTATTTTTGCAACTCGAAATCTAGGGTGCTAACCAGGGCTGGGTATCTCCCGGGGAGATTCCCAAACTTACCAGTTTTGTGCTCTTTTTTACACCTCCTGGCAAAAATATTGAATAAATTCAATACCTTATATGGAGAGGGAACGGGTTCTAATTAAAATTGTAGCAATGGGGTTGAAAGAGGATAGGGGTAAGCATTCCCTTAACACTTTGGCTGATTATTGGAGGTCAAGACGAGTCTAACAGTGGGTAGTTTTTCAATTGCCATTGTGAGAACCCGAGATTTGGAGGTGCAAATTATTCAACAAAATTTAAAAAAACTGTTATATTTATTTTTATTGTGGAATTCCTAGAAAACTAATAATAAAACCACTCTAAAATTTTCAATCTGCTTTTTTTGCTGGACGAGAATTGCTATTATTCTTTTACGAAAATATTTTGGTTTATTTAAATTCTTTCCGGTTAAAATATTTCTTGTTCCATATAAAAAAAAAAATGGAAAAGGACCGGATTCCTGTATCCAGTTTTGGTCTCCTGTCTTGAGATACGCTCTTGTTGACTGATAGGAAGTACAAATATACCGACTGCATAAAAAATGACAAATTTAACTGATATCTAGATATCTGGTAACAGTTTATTAATTTATTTCAGTTTTTACGATGTCAGGGTTTTATTTGACGATATTGCGATCGCATTATGAATTGTTGTGCACCGATATGTAGTGACGTGAATTTTCGGGCGCCCACAGGAGAAAGCGGAGGGAGAAAGTCAGGTATCAATAAAGGCCTCTCGCGAGCGCACAACCTGCTCGCACACACACTTTCGCTCTCCTGAAGGCACGCGAGCAAGAGGGTAATTCTCTCGCTCCCCCGCTCGTCCCTCTGAGTAGCGAAGCTGTACAATCGCCGCTTTCAACGATAAACTGGCATTTTATTTCAATATAAAAGTCATAATATTAAAAATTAGACGGTTAATTGTCATAACTTTCTCGTATCTTTAATTAATTCAATTCTTTTCATCTATTTTTTTTAAGAAAAAGATTATCATGAGCTATTTATTATTTCTCATTCCTGAACAATTAATATTTTTTTGCTTTTTCCGTGCACGATCTTCGACCCTGCAAAGTCGCTATGCAAAACGCAGAAAGGGCAGCGACCCTGAATTTACAGGAAACTGTTATAACCAGGGTAAGTGGCGGAGCGCTGGGGCCGTGCAGCTGCCCTGCTCGCGCATCGCACTCGCATTCGCCACCGCTGCAGTCGGCGAAGGAGATCTCTTCTCGTCTCCTCACACTCACACTTTACGGTTCGCAGCGATCGCCTCTAATTTCCTTGAAACTTCGCTGCTGATATCAATTCGCCTGTCGCGGCATCAGTTTAATTCGTAGGTCACTTTTTTCTTAAAGTTTTTGATTTTAATTTTTTTTTTAATTGATCTGCTTCTCAATCATAAATATTTTTTCTGTTTAATCTTTAATTTTCGTCGATATTGTTTATAAAAAAGCACTTTGCGCTTGTTCGTGGGTGTATGTTGATTGATTTTGAACGAAAAAACGGTCGGCGACGGTGAAAAAGAGACTGTGCCGTCGGAAAAATCGCGAAAATTTGCTCCGGTACCCTAATAAAAATTCCTCAGGGTAGAATACATGGTAGGGCTAACAAAGACCTTTCGTTTGAGATATCATGGCTTGAAATCCATTAATCCGTCGTTTTTTAACACAAAGAAAACCATTTTGCTCTGCACTTTTCCATTTGCGAAGCACAAATCACGCAAAAAAATGAAATTTAATTATTCTATGAGCGCGAAAATGCCAAAAATCGGTCTCCAGACTGGCGTCTGTCCTGTAAATATAGCAATCTATTTATTTGCATAAGCGTATTATCATTTGAAACGAAATATCAGAAAGCCTATAGTTTTTATTTGAAAATCGAGCAATTTGTCGTTAAGCATGACAAAAATGCCAGCTTCGTTTTCCTTTGAAAACCCCGCACACACCTGCACCTGCAGCCATCTTTCAAAGCGCAGTGAAAAAGGTCGCCTTTGTGTGCGTGTCTTTTGTCCTCTGCTCGCCTCTTGGAGCTGCAGCTCACTCATTGTCCATCAGTGCATCGAGCAGTGCACTTGCGTCGGCTTCGCTCTTCTCTCAACCAAATTCTCTCGCCTGTTGCAGCTTCAGTTCTCCGTAAGTCTCTAACTAAATCGCATTTTAAATGTTCATCTTGAGAATTTTACGGTCTGAAATCCAATCGATTAGTCAGATAGGTATTTTATCCCAAACCTTCTCGTTCCACTAAATCCTCGTATCCGAATTTCTTCTAATAAAAGTAGGACTGTGACACTTTAATTTGCGTCAAACACAATAATTAGTTTTCGAGATCACAAGGCAATAATTTATTTCTAAAAACATTTGTATTTTCTTATATCCTTGCATGCTCGGCTTTTGTACCTTGTTCGTTATTTTCTCCCCCATTTTGTTGGCGTCGCTGCTGCGTATGCGAGCGTCTCGGGCAGATGGCGCAGTGAAAAGGTCGCCTGTTTGTGGTCGACTCCTCTGCTCACTTGTTGCTACCTCAAGCAGTGACCTAGTCAGCCCTTTGTTAAATCTCCCAATATTTGCCGCCGTCTGCAGCATCAGTTCCTCGTAATTATTTTATCAAATCGCATTTTATGTATTTATCTTTGGGCTATAAGTGCGCTGAAAAGTTAATTAATAAAATAGTGCGTTATTTCAACCCTTAACGTCCCACTAACCCCTCGTGCTATTGATCCGAGTTTTGCTTCTATAAAAAGCAGACCTTGATTATCTTGACACTTTAATTGCCGCCAAAATATTAATTATTCTCTTCTGTGTGATCTCGGGCAGCACTAAAAATTTTAATTATTTCTAAAAACACTTGTATTTTTGTCATTTAGTACCAATCGTGGCTTGTACGTGCGCACTTTTTTCATTTTACTCCCCTATCGCTTTGATGCTTGGGTATGCGAGTGTCTTAGGCACGGGCTGGACCAAAAAATGATTACAGGGACGGGAAGGCCAGTTAATATTGTATCGTCAGTAAATTTTTTAATATGCTCTCATTCAATTTTAGGGTTGTTTTCCCGATTTATAACAATGCTGTTTTTATAAAAGGATATTAGATCAAATAAAACAGTTCGTTATGAAGAAAAAATGTCATTAAATTTTTTTTATTCTATTCTTTTTGTTCCCAGTTGACGAAACAGCAAAATGAAGACAAAAGCGGAAGACTTTATTTCCATCGTAATGAGTGAGTATAGATTTTTATAGCCAATATACGAAGTCTTGAGGTTTTGGTATTTGGCCACATGGGCAGTCACAAGCCATGGTTGACCTGCGGGCTTAAAAAAGATTAAAAAATGGAAAGGTGTTGCAGGAACAAATTTACTTCCGGGATGTTACAGACAGTACAGTAAAAAACATGAAAGAAATAAAGAAACGATAGATATTTTTTGACAGCAGCCAAAGCCGTGATAATATTTTTCTTAAACTGGGCTTATCATAAATTACGCAGCAATATCACAGATAGAGATTTTAAATATAATTTGGTTGTTTCAGGAATACTATACATTGCGCGTAATCAACAAACGTCAAAGAAGAAGGAAATGACTTTTGATGATCATTGCGAAAATTTGTTAGAGATGAATCTGAGATACGTTGAAGGCAACAAAGGTGACTTACCCGCTCTCCATTTCGCGGCTCGGGTGTCCGATGTTGACGTTTGTCGGCGCCTCGTGGAGCAGGGCGCTGACGTCAACGAAAAATGCGTCGTTCGAGGCGCCACTCCCTTGCACTACGCCGCCATGAACGAAGACTACGGATTAGATCTGATAAACTACTTCATTAAAAAAGGTCTCGATATTGAAGTAAAAGATGCTCATCGTGAGGAGGCTATCCATTATGCCCTCCGAGCTAAAAACTACAATCTTGTAGTGCAAATACATATGCACTTACAGGAACGCCGTTTAAGAAAAGCAGCTATTAGGGGTGTTCTAGAATATGCCATTTTAAATAATTGCTTGGATTTCGCGAAATTCATCTACAATAATAAGAGAGAAGAACCATTGAGCGAACGACCAAGATATTTGTTCATCCTCTTACAAGTGTGCCAGTATGGAGATCTGGAGATGTGCAAGTGGCTGCTGGAAGAAGTCAAAATTGACGTCAGCCAGTTCAAGGATAAAGACTGGAAAGACCAGATTCTTCAAACCATTGCCTTGAACCGCACACGTGAAACTAGTGAGATTATTCGATACTTGTCCTCAAGGTTCGAATTCACCGCTGATGAACAAAACGAGGCCTATAGGGAGACTTTTTTTTATAAAATAGAAAATGAACCACATCAAATCTGTGCCAAAGAAGCAGAAGAGTTGTTCAAGGGATTTGCCAACACAACGATCAAATTTGAAGGCCTTAATTGGCTGCAGTATTGTGTGACATGGTGCAATCTAGATGCTGCGAAATTCGTTCATGGAAAATACGGAGAACTTATCAATGAGATCGATGAAGACGGAGCGACGATTCTCCATCGCGCAGCGAGGGATGCAAACGTCGAAATGTGTCAGTGGCTGATTGACCAGGGCCAAGACATCAAGGCCTTAAACACAAAAACCCGTGCCAACTTCCTCCATTATGCTGCTCAGAACTCCGTCGATGGAGAAAACATCATCAAAACATTCGGAGAGAACCTTCGTGAATACGTGAACCGAACCAACGTACATCACTTACGTCCCCTTCATTTCGCCTTGATGAGCAATAAACAAAGAAAATACATAAGTGTTGCAGAGGCTTTGCTTGAAGTCGGTGCCAATTTGAGTTTGAAAGTAAAAGGATACAACTTCCTTCACTTGTGCATCGCTTCCAAAAAGTTGGACTGTGTCAAATTCGTGCACAGCAAGAACAAAAATCTGATCAAGGAAAGGGCAAGGAAAGGAAAAACCACACTCGACATTGCTGCTGACTTCTATGATGAAGAAATATACGCATGGCTTGTGGAAGCGTTGCGTGTTCGAACAAAAAATAGAAGAAAAAAAATAAATCGCCTTCGGAGGTAAATCAGTGCTTGAATCCATTTAAAGTGAGGAGGCCAAGAAGTTCATCCGTCATTATTAGTTTCAAATCACTTTTTTGAACCAGGAACTACACGTGTCTGTTGAACTGTATTTTAATAAAATATGTAAAAATTATTTTTAATAATTTTTATTTTATCTTTTGACACTAAATGAACTGTGAAGTTTAACTATTTCTATTGAGCGCAGAATCAAAGATTGGATGGATGCGTTGCTTCGAAGAAAATTTCAAAAGTATATTTTTTATTCTTTCCTGCTGTATTGCTTCTATGAAGATAATTGGATGTTTCTCGCATTAAAAAAAGAACGAGTATTTTGTGAGCAGTCGAAATCAAAATTTTAATACGTTCAATACAAGAAACTATTTTATTTTTGATGTTTATTAATAAATATATCGTTAAAGAACCATTTTTAAAATTGACATTCTCTTCAACAGGATCCTAGAGCTTTTATCTTAGGAGAGAAAGCGAGATTTATCCAGTACGCAGTGTGAGAGGCTCTTTGACTATCAGGAAAGTGGCAGTATTTTGACTCATTACTTGAGATAGAGAGTGAGAGAGGGAAGCTAAGACTTTGTAAAGAATGACCCAGGACCATTTTTGCCAATTTTACATTTTTCCCCGCTTTTTTCTTACACCCTGAATTTGAAAATCTGAGATTTACTTCAAGACCAATTATTTTTCAAAAAATTAGTTGAATTTATAAAATTTGTTGCCTATCGTAAATAAGAAACACGCGAAAATGGGATCGTCGATTAATTGATTTAATTAAAGGTCGCGATTATTAATCAAACCCTGCGTTCTTTAAATTTTCCTTTTTGAATATTCTACAACTAGGCTATGATCGCTTTCCCCGCTTCGACTTGATCCCGCGCGACCGAGGGGTCGCTTCCGGTGGGGGGGGGGGGGGCGGATGCCTTAAATGTGAGCCGTTCATATGGTTTGTGGCAACCCTAGGGGGCGTGGCAGCCCCTGCGCTTGCGTCGACTTTGAGTCTTGCGTCTGCTACGGCGTTTTCGTCATCTACAGGGCTTGCGTTAATAACGAGCTATGCGTCAACTTAACCGCGCGGCAGCTACGGCGGCGTCAGGCACGCGGCTCGCTGCAAAACCGGTGATACTGGTTCGCCGCGGCTAAAATTAAGTACTTCGCGTTCGACCTTTCGGGCGCCGTTTACGCGCGTCGCGACTAGAGCGTATTACAAGACCAGATTTTCCCATCCTGTCTTTCCAGTTCCGGGAAAAATATTTCCGTTTCCGTGTGAAAAACTGGAAAAACCGGATTCCGGTTTCCTGTCTAGGGATACGCTCTAGTCGCGACGCTACGGCGCGTCGCTGACCACGTCCGCGATCTTCGAACAGACGGGGTGAGCAACCCCTACGGGGTGGCGAAGGGACGGAAGCGTCGGCGCTCGACGCAGGAGGTTGCCAAAGTGCGGCGAGCCGCCCCTTGCTTGAGGCGAAAATGCGACTAAAAATCGTCCAAGTGCCGTTTCGTCGGACGCGCGTCCGCCTTTTCGTCCGCCTTTTACGCGCGACGCGACGCTACGGTGCGTCACCGACCACGTCCGCGATCGTCGGGGTACAGGGGTGAATCATCCCTACGGGGTCGCGGAGGGATGACAATGTCGGCGCTCGACGCAGCAGGGCGCCAAAGTGAGAGCGCGCGACCGCTGCACGCTGCTAGAAATTTTTTAACTCCGCTCCGATGCGACGCGCGGTGGCATTTTCGGTCGCCGTTTACGCGCGAAGCAACGCTGGTACGGGCCGCCGACCGCGTTCCCGATGATCAGGGTACAGGGGTGAATGATCTCTACGGGTGGCGGAGGGACGGAAGCGTCGGTTCTCGTCGCAGAAGGGCGCGAAAGTGCGAGCGCGCGACCGCCAAGCGTACCGAACCGCGGCAGCATTTCAGTACTTTTCATCGACATTTTTAAGAAAAAGATTATCATGAGCTATTTATTATTTCTTTTTCCTTAGCAATTTATATTTGCCTTTTCCGTGCACGATCTTCGACCCTTTAATGTTGCTCTGCAAGACGCAGAAAGGGCAGCGACCCTGGATTGACAGGACTCTGTTATTAGTAGGGAAACTGGCGGAACGGTTGGGGCCGTGCAGCTGCCCTGCTCGCGCATCGCATTCGCATTCGCCTCCGCTGCAGTCGACGAAGGAGATCTCTCACAATCACACTTTACAGTTAGCAGCGATCGCTTCTAATTTCCTTGAAACTTCCCTGCTGATATCAATTCTCCTGTCGCGGCATCATTTTAATTCGTACGTCACTTTTTTCTTGAGGTTTTTGATTTTAATTTTTTTTAATTCATCTGCTTCTCACTTACAAATATTGCTTATGTTTAATCTCTAATTTTCGTCTCTTTGTTTGTAAAAAAAGCACTTTGCGCTTGTTCGTGGGGGCAGGTGGATTGTTTTAAAACGAAAAATCGGTCGGCGATGGTGAAAAAGAGACCGTGCCGTCGGAAAAGTTGCTTCGGTACCCTGAAAAAAGGTCGTCAGGATAGAATACGTGGTAGGGCTAACAAAGACCTATCGTTTGAGATATCATGACTTGAAATTTATTAATCCGTCGATTTTTAACACAAAGAAACCCATTTTTGGCTATGCACTTTTCCAGGCGGGTAGCGACAATTACGAAGAAAATCGAAATTTTTTTTATATGTGGGAAATAGTGCTTTGCGCGGGTACAAATTTTCAACCCAAACCCGCACCGAACCCGCTTATTTCGTACCGCACCCAAACCGCACCCATATATCTTTTTCAAAATTTGAACCCGCACCCGCACCAACCCGCACTACGCCAACCCGCACCCGTAATCCGCCATATTGGATTTGCAAAATCTGGACCCGCACCCGCGGGTTTGGTGCGGGTTTTGCGGGTTCAACCCTCAAACCCGCGACCCGCGCCAAACAGTTGAGAAAACCCCGGCTTTACAATTTTTGCAGGTTTTGCGGGCGTTTATTAAAGGTCAAAATCTGGGAATTTTGAGTACTTTATAACTTTGCTCAGGGTAATCCTAGAACAAAAATTAAAAGACCCGTAAACTCGTCTCAACAAGGCAAACAACTTTTACATATACCTCAAGGTGGTAGGTCAAAGGCCAAGGTCACAAAAATTAATTTTTGGAATTAAAACTTAAATTTGAAAATAAATATATTGAATTTTTTTTCAAAACCATTTTGTAGAACACAAAAATTAAGTTAAAAACGTTAAAATTTGGAATGGCGTTTTTCATAGTTTTTTTTTTAATTAAAAATGAAAAATTCGAAAACCCTTGTTTGTCGAGGTAGGTAAAAACGGTGATTGACCAAAAAATGTCGACTTCAAATCATCCGAATTTCAAAAACCACATACCGTTAGACTCCTCTCGACATCCCTAAGTGCACTAAAGGGGTATAATTCGATTTTATATTTTGTTTTATAATTGCGACAAGATTTTTAGTGCAGAATTCGAGATTTGGTGCTCATCAAGCATTTTATTGCACCCGTCTCGATAAAAAAACTTTGTGCACCCGACCCGAATCTCGGGTTGTGGTGTTCCTATTTACAAAAAAATACGCAGCGGAAATGCCTTAAAACTGCTTAAAACAAAATTTTTAAAAAAAGTCTGTGGTTGCGCCATCTGTTGGCGGCTTCAATAACTAAAGTTTTATGCAACTGGTCAATTACATAAAAGTTGCGGGTTTGCCGAGTCAACCCGCACCCGCACCAAACCGCACAACACCAACCCGCACCCGCAATCCGCCATATTGGATTTGCAAAATCTGGACCCGCACCCGCGGGTTTGGTGCGGGTTTGCGGGTTCAACCCTCAAAGCACTGTTGTCGTGAATCATGACAAAAATGCCACCTTCGTTTCCTTTAAAAACCCCGCACACACATGCACCTGCAGCCAGCTTTCAGAGCGCAGGTAACGTTCGCCTTTGTGTTCCTGTGTATGATCCTCTCCGCTCTCCTGTTGCGGCTGCAACTCATTGTCAATCAGAGCATCGAGCAGTCGACTCGTCGGCTTTTCGCTTTTCTCTCAACCGCATTTTCTCGCCTGTTGCAGCTTCAGTTCTCCGTAAGTCTCTAACTAAATCGCATTTAAAATATTTAAAATTGAATAATCGGTCTGAAATCCAATCAATTAGTCAGAAAGGTATTTTATCCCAAACCTTCTCGTCCCACTAAATCCTCGTATCCGAATTTCTTCTAATAAATGTAGGCCTTAATTACTTTGACACTTTAATTTGCGTCAAACATAATAATTAGTCTCCGAGATCACAAGGCAGCATTGAACTTGTGATTTATTTCTAAAAACGCATTTGTATTTCTTCCATCCTTGCATTCCCGGTTTGTTTACCTTGCCGTTATTTTCTCCCCCTAATGTTATTGGCTTCGCTGCGGCGTATGCGAGCGTCTCAGGCACGGACTAGATCCCTCCACGGGTGTAACAGTGTGGGTTTAAACCCGCGGTTAACCACCTCGCGTTGGCTTTGTTTTTTTGTCATTTCTGGTGGGTGTGGAGCGGTTGCAGGTAGAATGGATGCGGCTGCGGTTTTATGCACTAAAAAACCGCGAAAGATTTTGTCAAGCCGACACACAGGTGGCATATATATACTTTCGATTTATTGGAAATTTGCTTTGAAATTTCAGAATCAATCTTGTTACTGCATTCTTTATTTTTTAATGTTTATTCGTTTGACGTGTGGAAAACCTATATCGGAAGCTAGAGCCTAAATCATATGAAAAATGTCAATTAATTAATTTATTCCATTCTTTTTGTTCCCAGTTGACGTAACAGCAAAATGGACACGCAATTTGAAGAAGAAATTTGCGAAATGGTCAGCGCGATGAGTGAGTATAGATTTTTATAGCTGATATACGAAGTCTCGAGGTTTTGGTACTTGGCCACATGGGCAGTCACAAGCCATGGTTTGACCTGCGGGCTTAAAATAGATTAAAATAACGGAAAGGGGTTGCAGGAAGAAATTTACTTCCGGGATGTTACAGACAGTACAGTAAAAAACTTGAAAAAAATTAGGGAACAATAGATATTTTTTTGTTAGCATCCAAAGCCGTGATAAGATTTTGCTTAATCTGGGCATTTCATAAATTACGCAGCAATATCACAGTTATAGATTTTAAACAAAATTTGGTTGTTTCAGGAACACTATACATTGCGCGTGATCAACAAACGTCAAAGAAGAAGGAAATAACATTTGATGATCATTCCGAAAATTTATTAAAGACGAAGCTGAGATTTATTGAAGAGAACAAAGGTGGCTTACCTGCTCTCCATTTCGCGGCTGCGGTGTCCGATGTTGACGTTTGTCGGTGCCTCGTGGAGCAGCTTCCAAAAAGCTGGACTCTGCCAAATTCGTGCACACCAAGGACAAAAATGTGATCAAGGAAATGGCAAGGAAAGGAAAAACCACACTCGACATTGCTGCTGACTTCTATGATAAAGAAATATACGAATGGCTTGTTGAAGAGGGGCGTGTTCAAACAAAAAATAGAAGAAAAAAAAGAAATAGCCATCAGAGGATAATCAGTGCTTGAATCCATTTACAGTGAGGAGGCCAAGAAGTTCATCCGTTATTTTTAGTTTCAAATCACTTTTTTTGAACCAGGAACTACACGTTTTTCAATTAAACAGGGCATTTTTCATAACGATATTCTCTGTTGACCTGTACTTTAATAAAAGATGTAAAAAATATTTTTAATAATTTTTATTTCTTCATTTGAATCTAATTGAACTGTTGAAGTTTAACTTTTCTACTGAGCGCAGAATCAAAGATTGGATGGATGCGTTGCTTCGAAGAAAATTTCAAAAGTTTATTTTTCATTCTTTCCTGCTGTGTAGCTTTCTATGAAGATCATTGGACAGTTCTGATAAAAAATGTTTTTAACTTACTTGGTTTTCTCGCATTAAAAAAGAACGAGTATTTTGTAAGCAAACGAAATCAAAATTTCAATACGTTCAATACAAAAAATATTTTATATTTGATGTTTTTGTAATAAATTTAGCGATTAAGAACCATTTTTAAAATTGACATTGTCTTCAACAGGATTTCAGAGCATTTATCGTAGGAGAGAAAGCGAGATTTAGCCAGTACGATTATCAGGAAAGTGGCAGTATTTTGACTTATCACGTGAGAGAGAGAGAGAAGCTAAGACTTTGTAAAAAATGACCCAGGGCCATTTTTGCCAATGGTAAATTTTCCCCGCTTTTTTCTTAAAATTTGAGATTTGCTTCAAGACCAATTAATTTTCAATAAATTAGTAGAATTAATAAAAATTGTTGGTTATCGTAAAAAAGGAACACGCGAAAATGGGATCGTCGATTAATTGATTTAATTAATGGTTGCGATTATTAATCAAACCCTGCGTTCTTTAAATTTTCCTTTTTAAATATTCTACAATCCGCAATGATATCACAACTCGTTGAATAAAACAGCGTCTCAAATCTTATAAATGCTCCATGTGAGATTGAACCTTTTATTTTTGCTTCGCCGCTTAAAACAAAATTCTTTTTCTAAAATTATTTTCCATTTCTCTCAAAGCCGAAGAAGTCTATATTTTGGCTCCTCGCAAATACCATCGGAATTGAAAAGCCGTCGTTTTTCGAGAGAGCGAAACTTCACTCCGAAACACAAACAAAAATCAGCAGGGATTTTGTTTCGCGAGACGACGAAGAGAGAAGCCATTTGATCAACTTTTCGAAATGCCAAAGAGAGAGAGACTTGGAGAGAAGCCGCAGCTAGCAGCAAAGAAGCAGAGTTGCTAAATGACGACTTTCCTCTTTCTCGATCGAAAATCGGTAAAAAACCGGAAAAGGACCGGATTCCTGTACCCAGATTTGGTCTCTTCTCTTGAGATACGCTCTTGTCGACTGATAGGAAGTACAAATATACTAACTGAATCAAAAATGACAATTTTAACTGAATCTAGATATATCTGGTACCAGTTTTTTTCAGTTTTTTTGATGTCAGGGTTTTTTCACGATATTACGATTGCATTAATAATTGTTGTGCGTTGTGCACCGATATGGAGTGACGTGAATTTTCGGGCGCCCACACGCGAGAGCGGAGGAAGAAAGTCAGGTATCAATAAAGGCGTCTCGCGAGCGCACAACCTGCTCGCACACACACTTTCGCTCTCCTGACGGCTCGCGAGCAAGAGGGTAATTCTCTCGCTCCCCCGCTCGTCCCTCTGAGTAGCCAAGCTGTACAATCGCCGCTTTCAACGATAAACTGGCATTTTATTTCAATATAAAAGTCATATTAAAAATTAGACGCTTAATTGTCATCTCTTTCTCGTATCTTTAATTAATTGATTTTGCATTTCAATTTATTTCGTCGACTCTTTTTTAAAAAAAGGTTATCATGAGCTATTTATTATTTTTTTCCTGAGTAATTTATATAGCCTTTTCCGTGCACGAAACTGGCCCCTTCAATGTCACTCTGCAAGACGCAGAAAGGGCAGCGACCCTGAATTTACAGGAAACTGTTATTACCAGGGAAACTGGCGGGGAGCGCTGGGGCTGTGCAGCTGCCCTGCTCGCGCTCGCGCATCGCACTCGCATTCGCCTCCGCTGCAGTCGGCGAAGGAGATCTCTTCTCACACTTTACAGTGAATGAGCAGCTATAGCCTCTTTCCTTGAAACTTCCCTGCTGATATCAATTCTCCTGTCGCGCCATCAGTTTAATTCGTAAGTCGCTTTTTTTCTTACGGTTTTTTATTTAAAATTTTTTTAATTCATCTGCTACTCACTCATTAAAATTTTTCTGTTTAATCTGTAATTTTCATCTCTTTGTTTATAAAAAATGCACTTTGCGCTTCTTCGTTAAGGGTAGGTGGATTGTTTTTGAACGAAAAACCGGTCGGCGACGATGAAAAATAGACTGTGCTGTTGGATCAATTGCGAAAATTTGCTCCGGTACCCTAAAAAAAGGTCGTCAGGGTAGAATACATGGTAGGGCTAACAAAGACCTTTCGTTTGAGATATCATGACTTGAAATCCATTAATCCGTCGATTTTGAACAAAAAGAAAACCATTTTGCTCTGCACTTTTCCATTTCGAAAGCGACAATCACGCAAAAAAATCGAAATTTAATTTTTCTATGAGCGTGAAAATGCCAAAAATCTTTCTCCAAACTGGCGTCTGTCCTGTAAATATAGCAATCTAGGTTTATTTGCATAAGCGTATTATTATTTGAAACGAAATATCAGAAAGCCTTTAGTTTTTAATTGAAAATCGAGCGATTTTTCGTGAATTATGACAAAAGAAACAGCTTCTTTTCCCTCAAACACCCCGCACACACCTGCACCTGCAGCCATCTTTCAAAGCACAGTGTTTTTTGTCCTCTGCTCGCCTGTTGGAGCTGCAGCTCACTCATTGTCCATCAGAACATCGAGCAGTGCACTTGCGTCGGCTTTCGCTCTTCTCTCAACCAAATTCTCTCGCCTGCTGCAGCTTCAGTTCTCCGTAAGTCTCTAACTAAATCGCATTTTAAATATTCATCTTGAGAATATTCGGTCTGAAATCCAATCAATTAGTCAGTATTTAGTCATTTTATCCCAAACCTTCTCGTCCCACTAAATCCTCGTATCCGAATTTCTTCTATTAAAAGCAGGCCTTAATTACTGTCACACATTAATTGCGCCAAACATAATAATTAGTCTCCGAGATCACAAGGCAGTAATTTATTTCTAAAAACGCATTTGTATTTTCTTGCATCCTTCCATGCTCGGCTTTTGTACCTTGTTCGTTATTTTCTGCCCCATATTTCAAGGCTTCGCTGCTGCGTATGCGAGCGTCTCAGGCAGAGGGCGCAGTGAAAAGGTCGCCTGTTTGTGGTCGTCTCCTCTGCTCGCTTGTTGCTACCTCAAGCAGTGAGCTAGTCAGCCCTCTGCTTTTTTTTCTCCTACAATTTCTCGCCGTTTGAAGCATCGGTTCCTCGTAATTATTTTATCGAATTGCATTTTAAGTATTTATTTGTAGGCTTTAATTTCGCTGAAAACCAGTTATTAAAATAGTGCGTTAACTCAACCCTTTAACGTCCCAATTTCACCTCGTGTTATTGATCCGAGTTTTGCTTCTATAAAGAGCAGACCTTGATTATCTTGGCACTTTAATTGCTGCCAAAATATTAATTATTCTCTTTCGTCTGTAAATTTTTTAATATGCTTTCATTCATATTAAGGGTTGTTTTCCCGATTTAAAACAATACTGTTTTTCTAAAAGTTTTTTGTTCGTTATGAAGAAAAAATGCCAATAAATTTATTTATTCCATTCTCTTTGTTCCCAGGTGACGAAAATTCAAAATGAACGACATGGAAGTGGATGGAAAAATTCAAGAAAATTCCAGCACGAGCAGTGAGTATAGATTTTTATAGCCAATATAATAAGTCTAGAGGATTTGGTATTTAGTTACAAGGGCAGTCGCAAGCCATGGTTTGACCAGCGGGCTTAAAATAGATTAAAAAAGGGGAAAGGTGTTGCAGGAAGAAATTTACTTCCGGGATGTTACAGACAGTAGTAAAAAACTTGTAAGAAATAAGGGAACAATAGAAATTTTTTATTTTATGTCAGCAGCCAAAGCCGTGATAATATTTTGCTTAAACTGGGCATATCATAAATTACGCAGAAATTTCAAAGATATGAATTTTAAATATAATTTGGTTGTTTCAGGAAAACGAAAACTTGAGACAGAGCCACAAACTTCGAAGGAGATGAAGAAAATGACATTTGATGATCATTGCGAAAATTTATTAAAGATGAAGCTGAGATACGTTGAAGAGAACAAAGGTGTGATACCCGCTCTCCATTTCGCGGCTCGGGTGTCCGATGTTGACGTTTGTCGACGCCTCGTGGAGCAGGGCGCCGACGTCATGGAGAAATACGGCGTTCAAGACGCCACTCCCCTGCACTACGCCGCCATGAACGCAGCCAATGGCTATAGTCTGATCGACTTCTTCCTTGAAAAAGGGTGCGACATTCAAGCAAGAGATGCTCGTCATGATCGAGCAATCGAATATGCCATCCGAGTTGGAAACTACAAGCTTGCAATGCAAATACATATGCACTTCCGGAAACGCTATTTTGGAGAAGCAACTATTGTTGGTGCTCTACAAATTGCCATTTTAAATAAAAGCTTGGATTTCGCGAAATTCGTCTACAATAATAAGAGACAAGAACTATTGAGCGAACGACCATGTTATTTTAGCATCCTGGAAATGGCGTGTGTAGATGGAGATCTGGAGATGTTCAAGTGGCTGCTGGAAGAAGTCAAAATTGACGTCAACCAGTTCGAGGATAAAGACTGGAAATACCAGATTCTTGAAACCGTTGCCAGGAACGAGTCATGTGAAACTAGTGAGATTATTCGATACTTGTCCTCAAGGTTCGAATTCACCGCTGATGAACAAAGCAAGGCCTATAGGGATGCTTTTTATTATAAAATAGTAAATGAAGATCATCAAATCTTCTTTGCCAAAGACGCAGAAGAGTTGTTCAAGGGATTTGCCGACACAAAGATCCAATATGAAGGCGTTAATTGGCTGCAGTATTGTGTGTCATGGGGCAATCTAGATGCTGCGAAATTTGTGCATGGAAAAGACGGAGAACTCATCAATGAGATCGATGAAAAGGGAGCGACGATTCTCCATCGCGCAGCGAGGCATGGAAAAGTCGAAATGTGTCAGTGGATGATTGACCAGGGCCAAGACATCAACGCCTTGAACCAAAAAACCGGTGCCAACTTCCTCCATTATGCTGCTCAGAACCCCGCCGATGGGAAAAACATCATCAAAACATTTGGAGAGAACCTTCGTGGATACGTGAACCAAAGAGACGTAAATGACTTCACTCCACTTCATTTTGCCATGCTCGACGAAGAATATTTCGAAAAGAGTGTTGCAGAGGCTTTGCTTGAACTTGGAGCCGATTTGAGCGCGAAAAAGGAAGGTCACAATTTGCTTCACTTGTGCATTGTTACGGGCGATTTGGAACGTGTCATATTCGTGCACTTCAAAGACAAAAATCTGATCAAGGAAAGGGGAGGGGGAGGAAAAACCACACTTCACATTGCTGCTGACCACTACCATTATGGAGATATATGCGCATGGCTTGTGGAAGAGGGGTTGGATCCCGAAGAAGTCACCGTCGGAGGAAAAACAGTGCTTGAATCAACTTCCAATGAGAACGCCAAGTGGTTCCTCAATGCAATCAAGAAATATACTTTTTTCTAGAATAAATTCATCGAGTGAAATGTGGCATTTTTCATAACGATATTGTCTGTTGAAGTGTACTTTAATAAAACATGTAAATATTATTCAACAATTTTTATTTTTGAAATTAACACTAATTGAACTGTGAAGTTTATATTTTCTACTTCGAGCAGAATCAAAGATTAGATATATGGCTAGGAAGGAAATTTCCAAAGTATTAGTGTAGCTGTGTAGCTTTCTATGAAGATAATCGACTGTTTTGATAAAAACTTTATTTAACGTAATCAAATTTCAAGTCAGCAATGGGTCTCTATGTACAATAAAATAAACGAAGTGACGCGGGATTCATTCTCCCGCGCGCTATGCGGCTACCGACGCCGTACTTTAGGGCTATTTAGGCAAGCTTAGGGGCGGAAACAGGAGGCGGAGTAGCGGGTGGTCCACATGAGGTAAGAACACTCTACGTGCAAATGGGCCACCATCTGGGCCGTTGGTGTACTCATTCTTCTCGGTTTTTGGCACACTTTGCTGGAGACGCGCTCTACTCGGTCGGCCGGCTTGCCAGTTCTGCGTGCACATGGCGTATTGGCGTGCTCCCTGCGTCTGGATCGCTAGATGGCGTTGAAGCTTGCCAGACGCAGCACATCTCAAAAAAGAAATAATGACAACTAAAATATGCATTTTTCTGAACGTATTTTCCTGATTAATTACTCAAGTCAATTTCGTTTTACGTTTGGAACTTCCCGCCGTACTCCACCAGACGCCATTTCTGCGAGTTGCGTGAATCACTGGCCCCTGGGGAATTTTTCAAAAAATATGGATATTATTTTTAAATTAAAACTATCATAATTACAATTGCAAGTTAGGTTTTGGGTTAGGAATAAAACTAACTTGGCTGAGCTGTATAGCTCCAGCTCTGGACGACTAACTAGAGTGGCCAGGTAGCAAAACTCAGAATCAGAATGATGATATACCCAGAGCAGGCGCGCTTTATTTATACGCTTGTCCCGTACTCCTCATTTACATAGAGACATATAATGGCAGGTTATATCTAGCATGGTGTAGGTCGTCTTAACTCTGAAAAAAGGTCGTCAGGGTAGATCCGGTGGTAAGGCTAAACCAGAGCTTTCGTTTGAGACGACGTGATTTGAAAATTATTAATCCGTCGATTTTTAACACAAAGAAAACCATTTTTTGCTATGCACTTTTCCATTTGGAAAGTGACAATCACGCAGAAAATCGAAATTTTATTTTTCTATGAGCGCTAAAAGCTAAAAAATCAGTCTCCAGACTGGTGTCTCTCGTGTTTGTGCGATGAAACAGTAAAGAGCGCAATCTGGGAATATTTGCATAAGCGTATTATTATTTGAAACAAAATATCAGAAAGCCTCTAGATTTTATTTGAAAATCGAGGGGTTCGTCGTGAATCATGACGAAAAAGGCGGATTATTTTTCACAAACACCCACACCCCGCACACACCTTGGTGTGATGCAAGGGCAGGGGCGCTTTAAGGAAGTGGGGATGAGGTTGCTAAGGGGATAACCTTCTACTTTCTTAGGGGAGTAAAGCTACCCTCTCAAAAGACGGCAGGCACAGGAAGGGGTTAACGTGGAGAACGAGGAGGAGAAAGGACCGTATAAAAACCCGAACAAGGACGGAACGAGGAGAAGCGAAGTCCACGAGTTAAGCGAGTAAGATCTCTGGAGCCAAGTAAATTCGTGTAACTGATTTTGTGTTTGTGTGGGCAGGCCGAAGTCGGATAGCGTAATTATAGACAAGGTAGGTGATCACTTTTGAAGGGCTCGTGGGCAACGCCGAGGACTTAAAGGTAGTTTTTGGGCAGTAAGTTGACGGCCGCCACTTAGGAATCAATTTCTGCCAGTTTCGGCAGTGGCGGAGCGACGTAGGGTTTATGGTCCAGAAGGGAGCGAGAGATATCAGTTCTGAGGCGTCGAAGTGGAATTCGAGTGATCCGCGTTATATTTCTTGTTTGTGTGCTGTTTAGAGTAATTAAATTAAGTCAAATTGTCCTGTTCAGTTGCGCGGGTTTAAATTTGGCTTTCCCTCCTTTGTGCGTAGACATTTTTAGGATATTTGCTCAAGGAATTTCTGAATTTGCTGCAGCTGGCGGTCGTAGAACCCACCGCGAGAAGAGAGGCTTGTGCGTTATAGAAATTGTCGGCCTGAGCTTAGGGAATTTTGAGAAATTTTTCGAATTCTATTTATTTCCTTCTTTCTCGCAACAACCTGCAGCTGCTAGGTGCAGGAGCAGCCAGCTTCCAAAGCGCAGAATGTTCGCTTATGTGTGCGTTTGTGTGATCCTCTCCGCTTTCTGTTGCAGCTGCAGCTGATTGTCAATCAGAGTATCGTGTAGTGGACACGTCTCGGCTTTTAAATCTTCTCTTAACCACATTTTCTCGCCTGCTGCAGCAAAAGTTCTCCGTAAGTCTCTTACTAAATCGCATTTTAAATGTTCATCTTGAGAATTTTACGGTCTGAAATCCAATCGATTAGTCAGAAAGGTATTTTATCCCAAACCTTCTCGTCCCACTAAATCCTCGTATCCGAATTTCTTTTATTAAAAGTAGGCCTTAATTACTGTGACACTTTAATTTGCGTCAAACATAATAATTCATCTCCGAGATCACAAGGAATAATTAAAATTGTAATTATTTCTAAAAACGCATTTGTATTTCTTCCATCCTTGCCAGCCCCTGCTCACTCATATGGCGCGAAACTGCGCCAGCTTAGAAGTTCTACAACCGCACACAGGTGGCAGGTCGATAGCTTTTTAAGCCAATCAGAGGCCGTCTTGGAGTTTGTTGCCGGTTACGCCCACGGGCAGAGGAAGGTGAAGAGGGGCGTATGTGCGGAGTTTTTCGTGGGCGTAACAGGCAACAAACTCCGAGACGGCCTTTGATTGGCTTAAAAAGCTATCGACCTGCCACCTGTGTTTGGCTGCAGAACTTCTTAGCTGGCGCAGATTCGCGCCATATGAGTGAGAATGAGCAGGGGCTGATCCTTGCATGCCCGGCTTGTTTACCTTGTTCGTTATTTTCTGCCCCATGTTATTGGCTTCGCTGCTGCGTAGGCGAGCGTCTCAGGCGCAGAATAGAGCCCTGCACGGGTGTAACAGTGCGAGTTTAAACCCGGGGTTAACCGCACCGCGGAGTTTCTTGGTTTTGTTTTTTGTCATTTCTGGTGAATGTGGTGCGGTTGCGGGTAGAATGGATGCGGCTGCGGTTTTATGCACTAAAAAACCGCGAAAGTTTTTGCGAAGGCTCCAACAGATGGCATAAATATACCACATACTTTCGATTGAAAGGAACTTTGCTCCGAAATTCTAGAATCAATCCTACTACTGTGCATTGTTCAATAAATATTTATTCGTTTGACGTGTGGAAAACCTATATCGGAAGCTAGAGCCTAAAACATATGAAAAATGTAAATTAATTAATTTATTCCATTCTTTTTGTTCCCAGTTGACGAAACAGCAAAATGAGCCTGCAAGAGGAAGAAGAAATTCTAGAAATTTGCAGCTCGATTAGTGAGTATAGATTTTTATAGCTAATATACGAAGTGTCGAGGTTTTGGTATTTGGCCACATGGGCAGTCACAAGCCATGGTTTGACCTGAGGGCTTAAAAAAGATTAAAAAACGGAAATGTGTTGCAGCAAAAATTTACTTCCGGGATGTTACAGACAGTACAGTAAAAAAATTGAAAGGAATAAGGGAACAATAGATATTTTTTGTCAGCAGCTAAAGGCGTTACAAGATTTTGCTTAAACTGGGCTTATCATAAATTACGCAGCAATATCACAGATATAGATTTTAAATATAATTTGGTTGTTTCAGCTGAACTATCTTTTGGGAAAGAGTCGCAAACTTGGAAGGACAAGGACAAGAAGACATTTGATGATAATCGCGAAAATTTATTAAAGTTGAATCTGAGATACGTTGAAGAGAACAAAGGTGAATTACCCGCTCTCCATTTCGCGGCTGCGGTGTCCGATGTTGACGTTTGTCGGCGCCTCGTGGAGCAGGGCGCTGACGTCAACGAAAAATGCAACGTTCGAGGCGCCACTCCCCTGTACTACGCCGCTTTGAACGAAGTCCACGGATTAAGTCTGATCGATTACTTATTCTTTGAAAAAGGGTGCGACGTTGATGGAGAAGATGCTCGTCCTGATCAAGCAATCGGTGATGCCCGCCGGTATAGAGACGTCATTCTTGCAATACGAAAGCAAAAAGATATGTTCAATTCAGGAAATGCAAGTATAAGTATTGCTCAACGTTTTTCCATGATGAAAATTAGGTTGATATTCGCGAAATTGTCGTTCAAGATTAAGAGCCTTGACATATTGAGCGAACACCCAAGTCATTTTAGCATGCTTGAATCGGCTTGCAAGTTTGGAGATCTGGAGATGTGCAAGTGGCTGCTGGAAGATGTCGAAATTGACGTCAACCAGTTCGAGGATGAATACTGGAAAGACCGCATTCTTCAAACTGTTGCCATGAACCTCACACGTGAAACAAGTGTGATTATTCGATACTTGTCCTCAAGGTTCGAATTCACCGCTGATCAACAAAGCAAGGCCTTTAGGTCGGCTTTCTATTATAAAATAGTAAATCATGAAGTCGATATCTTCTGTGCCAAAGACGCAGAAGAGTTGTTCAAGGGATTTGCCGACACAAAGATCAAAATAGGAGGACAAAATTTGCTGCAGTTTTGTGTGAACCGGAACCATCTTGATGCTGCGGAAATCGTGCATGGAAAAGACGGAGAACTCATCAATGAGATCGATGAAGACGGAGCGACGATTCTCCATCGCGCAGCAAGGTTTGGAAACGTCGAAATGTGTCAGTGGCTGATTGACCAGGGCCAAGACATCAAGGCCTTAAACCAAAAAACCGGTACCAACTTCCTCCATTATGCTGCTCAAAACTCCGTCGATGGCGAAAACATCATCAAAACATTCGGAGAGAACCTTCGTGAATACGTGAACCGAACCAACGTGCATGGCTTACGTCCCCTTCATTTGGCCTTGATCAACAAACAAAGAAACTACAAAAGAAATGCAGAGGCTTTGCTTGAAGTCGGTGCCGATTTGAGTTTGAAAATAAAAGGATACAACTTGCTTCACCTCTGCATCGCTTCCAAAAAGTTGGACTGTGTCAAATTCGTGCACAGCAAGAACAAAAATCTGATCAAGGAAAGGGCAAGGAAAGGAGAAACCACACTCGACATTGCTGCTGACTTCTATGATGAAGAAATATACGCATGGCTTGTGGAAGAGGGGCGTGGTCGAACAAAAAATAGAAGAAAAAAAATAAATCGCCTTCGGAGGTAAATCAGTGCTTGAATCCATTTACAGTGAAGAGGCCAAGAAGTTCCTCCGTGATTTTTAGTTTCAAATAACTTTTGAACCAGGAACTATACGTTTTTCGACACATTCATCGTGTATTAAACAGGGAATTTTTCATAACGATAGTTTCCTTTGAACTGTACTTTAATAAAAGATGTAAAAAATATTTTTAATAATTTTTATTTCATCTTTTGACACTAATTGAACTGTGAAGTTGAACTTTTCTACTGAGCGCAGAATCAAAGAATGGATGGATGCGTGGCTTCGAAGAAAATTTCAAAAGTATATTTTCCTTTCTTTCCTGCTGTGTTGCTTTCTATGAAGATCATTGGACTGTTTCTCGCATTAAAAAAATAAAGAGCATTTTGTGAGCAGTCGAAATCAAAATTTCAATACGTTCAATACAAAAAACTATTTTATTATGTTTTTGTAATAAATTTAGGGTTAAAGAACCATTTTTAAAATTGGCATTGTCTTCAACAGGATTTCAGAGCATTTATCGTAGGAGAGAAAGCGAGATTTAGCCAGTACGACTAACAGGAAAGTGGCAGTATTTTGACTCATTACTTGAGTGACCCAGGGCCATTTTTGCCAACGGTAAATTTTCCTTAAATATTCTACAACTAGGCTTTGTTCGCTTTCCCCACTTTGACTTGATCCCGAGCAACCGAGGGGTCACCCCCGGTGGGGAGGGGGAGGTGGATGCCTTAAATGTGCTACGGTGCATCGTTGACCGCGTCCGCGATCTTCGAACAGACGGGGTGAGCAACCCCTACGGGGTGGCAGAGGGACGGAAGCGTCGGCGCTCGACGCAGGAGGTTGCCAAAGTGCGGCGAGCCGCCCCTTGCTTGAGTCGAAAATGCGACTAAAAATCGTCTAAGTGCCGTTTCGTCGGACGCGCGTCCGCCTTTTCGTCCGCCTTTTACGCGCGACGCGACGCTACGGTGCGTCACCGACCACGTCCGCGATCGTCGGGGTACAGGGGTGAATCATCCCTACGGGGTCGCGGAGGGATGACAATGTCGGCGCTCGACGCAGCAGGGTGCCAAAGTGCGAGCGCGCGACCGCGGCACGCTGCTATAAATTTTCAAAGTCCGCTCCGATGCGACGCGCGGTGGCATTTTCGGTCGCCGTTTACGCGCGAAGCAACGCTGGGACGGGCCGCCGACCGCGTTCCCGATGATCAGGGTACAGGGGTGAATGATCCCTACGGGGTGGCGGAGGGACAAAAGCGTCGGTGCTCGTCGCAGAAGGGCGCGAATGGGCGAGCGCGCGTCCGCCGAGCGTACCGAACCGCGGCAATTCGATTAATTATTCAAATTAATTCGATAGCCCCTACGGCGCCGCAACCACGGCGGCTCCGGCCTCCGCTCGCCGTTGATGGACGCCGCCCATCGTCGACGTGGCGGCGCCGGTAACGCCGGCAGCGACAATTCCCGCGAAACGGGCGTCGGAAGCGGTCGGAGCGCCCAGAAGGCCCCCGGGGGACTTATCCGGGCGGCGGCGACTACGGCTCCGCGTAGCGGATCGTCGACGCCACCCGGGCCGATAAAATCACGTTTTTCCCTTCGCACGTAATTCCGCCGCGGCGCCGCGAAGATGCGACGAACACGCGAGAGCGGAGGGAGAAAGTCAGGTATCAATAAAGGCGTCTCGCGAGCGCACAACCTGCTCGCACACACACTTTCGCTCTCCTGACGGCACGCGAGCAAGAGGGTAAAATTCTCTCGCTCCCCCGCTCGTCCCTCTGACTGGTATTTCAATATAAAAGTCATATTAAAAATTAGACGGTTAATTGTCTTCTCTTTCTCGTATTTTTAATTAATTGATTTTGCATTTCAATTCATTTCGTCGACTCTTTTTTTAAGAAAAAGATTATCATGAGCTTTTATTATTTCTTCTTCCTGAACAATTAATATTTTTTGCTTTTTCCGTGCACGATATTCACCCCTTCAATGTCGCTCTGCAAGACGCAGAAAGGGCAGCGACCCTGAATTTACAGGACTCTGTTTTATCACCAGGGTAACTGGCGTAGCGCTGGGGCCGTGCAGCTGCCCTGCTCGCGCATCGCACTCGCATTCGCCTCCGCTGCAGTCGGCGAAGGAGATCTCTCCTCACACTCACACTTTACAGTTCGCAGCGATCGCCTCTTTCCTTGAAACTTCGCTGCTGATATCAATTCTCCTGTCGCGGCATCAGTTATATTCGTAAGTCGCTTTTTTTCTTAAGGTTTTTTATTTTAAATTTTTTTAATTCATCTGCTTCTCACTTACAAATATTGCTTATGTTTTATCTCTGATTTTCGTCTCTTTGTTTGTAAAAAAAGCACTTTGCGATTCTTCGTTAAGGGTAGGTTGAACGAAAAAACGGTCGGCGACGGTGTAAAAGAGACTGTGCTGTCGGAAGAATCGCGAAAATTTGCTCCGGTACCCTGAAAAAAGGTCTGCAGGGTAGAATACGTGGTAGGTCTAACAAAGACCTTTCGTTTGAGATATCATGACTTGAAATCCATTAATCCGTCGATTTTTAACACAAAGAAACCCATTTTTTGCTCTGCACTTTTCCAGGCGGGTAGCGACAATAACGCAAAAAATCGAAATTTAATTATTCTATGAAAGCGAAAAAGCCAAAAATCGGTCACCAGACTGCCGTTTAGCCTGTTTGTGCGATGAAACATTAAAGAGCGCAATGTGGGACTATTTGCATCAGCGTGTTATTATTTGAAACAAAATATCAGAGAGCCTCTAGATTTGATTTGAAAATCGAGGGGTTCGTCGTGAATCATGACCAAAAAGGCAGCTTCTTTTCCCCAAACACCCAAACCCCGCACACACCTGCAGCTGCTACGTGCAGGAGCAGCCAGATTTCAAAGCGCAGAAAAAGGTTGCTTTTGTGTGCGTGTGTGTGTGATTCTCTCTGCTTTCTGTTGCAGCTTCAGCTTACTGTCAATCAGAGCATCGAGCAGTGCACACGTCGTCGGCTTCGCTCTTCTCTCAATCACATTTTCTCGCCTGTAGCAGCTTCAGTTCTCCGTAAGTCTCTAACTAAATCGCATTTTAAATATTCATCTTGAGAATAATCGGTCTGAATTCCAATCAATTAGTCAGTAAGTTATTTTATCCCAAACCTTCTCGTCCCACTAAATCCTCGTATCCGAATTTCTTCTAATAAAAGTAGGCCTTAATTACTGTGACACTTTAATTGCGTCAAACATAATAATTACTCTCCGAGATAACAAGGCAGCATTGAAATTGTAATTATTTCTAAAAACGCATTTGTTTTTCTTGCATCCTTCCATGCTCGGCTTTTGTACCTTGTTCGTTATTTTCTCCCCCATTTTAATGGCTTCGCTGCTGCGTATGCGAGCGTCTCATGCGCGGTAGAGCACTGTGCGGTGTCAATTTTCATTACCATGCGGTATTCGCATTTTTTAAATCAAAAACCACAACCGCATCGGTCTTGACCAAAATCGTAGTTGCGGTAACCGCAAAATTACCGCAAAACCACAATCGATTTAATGTTTTAGAACAAAATAGTTTTCTTTTGGCAAGGCTTAAATTTCATTATTTTTGCGTGCAACTCCAAATCTCGGGTTTTAACCCCATCATATTTGCTAAAACTTTTCACCGTTAGACTCGTCTTGACCTCCCCTGAGCAGCTGAAGGGTTTAGGGGTTCTTACCCTCCACCCCGATACTTTAAACCCTTCGGAAATGAATAAAATTTTATAGCTCTGGATAATTTTAATAATTTACATTTTTTAATTTTGGTTGATTTTACGGGGTGGTAATTCAGTAGGAATATAGGATGATTTTAAATGTTTTGAAGCCAAGTCGATGAAAATGGGAGCATGTTAATTTTTTAGATTATAATTTTAGCAATGGGGTTGAAAGGGGATGAGGGTAAGCTCCCCCTAAACAATTTGGCTGTTTAGCGGAGGTCAAGGCGAGTCTATCGGTGGGAAATTTTTGCAATTCTGATAATTAGAAACCGAGATTTAGACGTTCAAAGAACCCAAAAAGTGGATAAATGTCATTTATTGAAATTTATGAAATGATTATCAAGATATACTAAAAAAATAACGCCATTCTGAAAAATTTGGCCTGGTTTTTTATTGCGAGCACACATTTAAGTGGCTCTTGATCCGATCAACTTTGTAATATCCCTATGCTATTTCAGCATATTATAAAATAAATTTTCGCAATTAATAATAGAATGGATAGGTAATTAAATTGATAAGAAGGGAATAATTAGATACCAAACTCAATACTTGTGCAATGATTAATGAGCAAACGTGGTGACCAGATGTCGATAAAATAACACAACAATGTAGCCGGAAGAAGATAATTTCTTTTGTAAATGTGAAACCGTGGTACAAGGCCAAAACGACAGTTTCTCGGAAGCATCCCTTAAGAAAGGTCTATTGTATTAAGATCAGCAGGGTTTATTTTATCCATACACATTGTTCCATCATAAAAAAGGACATTGTCCACATGTAAATTGCAAGGAACCCAAATTCGACACGTACATCTGGTTGTTTGTAGAAGCAACAATAACAGCAATGTAGATTTATGACCATGTGAGGGAGTGTGACCCGTGTGACAGGACGCTGGGCTTGTGGTAGAGAGTAGGACACATAATTAGCGAGTCTACCAATGAGTGCATCGAGAAGAAGGACAAGATTCACTATTGGCTATTTCTTTCACCAACCAAATTTAAGATGTTTTCGGACGTGAGGAGAGCAGCTCTTCGTCCGAGGAAGGCAACAGCAGTCTTTTGAGACACCCCTGACTAAGAAGTCAAATCCTTGTCTTCTCAGTCAGTCCAAGTGAAGTGAAAGTGCTAACAGAGGCCACGGACTTAGCAAATAGGCCCGATCAGCACCTGTGGTTACTGAGTTCTGGATACAGGTTTTCAAGTGGGTTTTCCTGTGTCTGCGTCAAATCCAAATGGACAGAACTACTTTTCCTGCTCCCACACAGGAAAGGTGTAAGACAGCCACGATCTTCAACTAAATAGCCACAAGGACACTGTAAGAACATTTCTGCACCAGCAGAAGACAGCGCTTGCAAGGCCAGCACTAGAAGCAGGCAGCGAGAGCACAGCCAACTCATCTGTGAGTGACAAACAAACTTATCACACGTAAAAAGGTCATCTAAACTGTGAGTACACAACCAAGCCGCGAAGGAGTGCCTAAAGGACACAAAGTGAAAGACACACGAAGTTTAAACGCGCGAATTCGGGAAAGAACATTAATTTGTAAAATCATATGCACAAGTATTGAGATTCTTGATTGATCAATATACGTATTGAAACCGATCCATTCAGCTTTTATTTACTGCATGATCCTGCTTAACCATCTAAATCTGCTTTAATTAATTCTTCAATAATTAGTCGGTAATTGTCTTGATTAGTCAAGGAAACCAGAGGAATTGCTAATTAAACATTAATTTCACCCGAAAGTCTAGCAATCAACAGGAATCTTCACCTTAAAATTTCTACGGGTATTTTATTAATCACCGTAAGATTCACCTTGCTAAAAGAGACATTACACGATTTTGGTCCTCCGGGCCGGATGCACTCTTCTTCATTAAGAGTGTAAACGTGCCAGAATAAGTTATATTTTCCTTGCGAGCCGTTTGCGTATTATTTCAAAATGAACGCAAATGCGCTAAAGGAAAAGTGAAGCCGGATCACTCCTTTTCATTAAGAGTGAAACTAGCCAGAAAATAAATTATATATCCTTGCTGACTGGATTGCTCTCTTGTTCAGAAGAAGCGAAACGAGCCAACTTAAAGGCTGGGTCGTTCTTTGCATTGAGAGCGAAACAAACCAGAAAATAAAATATTTTCCTAGAGCTGGTCGGATACACACTTTATAAAAAAGGTGTAAACGAGCTTATATTAATAATTATATTTTCCCAGCAAGCAATTTGCGTATTCTTTAAAAATGAACGCAAATGTGCTAATTAAATGTGAAAGCAGATCGTGCATGGACATGGCAGATAGAATTAAAAGAGAACCCGACTGCAGCCAAAATAGAGCTGCATGGGATAAAAGCAGATGGCACAGTGGGAAACAGAACAATGTGGTTGAAATTACGCATATAGCAGTTCGTGAAAAGATTTTTACTGAAACGTTCAGATCAGAATTTGAGAATGAATCACTCAGTATGTACTTTGATCGCCAATACGAGAGATTAGTTGAATACTACCCAGAAATGACTATCTCAGAAATTCTTTTGAGGATGAAATCTTCCATGCCAGAAAACATCGCGAAAGCGCTTGTTTATAGAAAAATTGTAAACATTGAAAATTTACAAGAGTACTTAAAAGAGTTAGATGAATTAGAGAAACTCTTAATAGAGAGAAGAAGGCCCCTATGGCAAGAAAATTTAGAAAAGAAAAATGATGGGGAACAATTCCCACAGAAGTTGAACGCCCGCGCGCGTCGAAGGATTCGAAGACAAAATCTAACCAATAAGCTAGAAACTAAATATCAGACTGTAAATTGCATTAAAAATGCCAGTTCTGCCACTCAGAGTGGCAAAAGTAAACCTTAAAAACACCAACAACAAATAGTACCTCGCCATGACCACTTTGGTAAACAGAGTGAAATAACTTTCAAAAAATACCGTAAAACTGGAATATCCAAATCTCGTGGCAGAAAACGTAAAATTGATAATCATGAGAGTCGAAATTCGAGTCATGAAAATCCTAAAGCAGAGTTTTCCGCGTTTGGGTTGCACGGTACCGTCCCCTTCAGGGAATAATGCGCAGGGGATACAAGGTCAGGGTGGCACCGACAATACTTCTCTAAGTGCTAATGCTAGTCGCGAAACCGAGGGAAGAATTGATGAAATAATCAAATCCAGTTAAATTTAGACCTAAATTGAAACTTTCTGAAATTAGTTGCAATATTGGCAAACTCAAAATTATTAGCATTTATAGATTGACTCTGAAGCGGAGATCTCTTACATATCATCAGATTTATATGCACAATTAAAAGCAAACCAAATACATTTTGAGCTTATACCAGTTGCAAAGTCCTTCATCAAAGGAGCAACAGGAGTTAGAAGTAAGAGAGTCAAATGCTAAATTTTCGTTCCTCTTACATTCATTAACAAAAAGTAATTCTAAATTCACATTCCTGTGTGGTAGAAAGAGAAGCAATTCCAATATTGCTTGGTTACAATTTACTTTATGCACAACAGTCAATTATTTATTGGCATAGAAAAAACAAACATTCTCGATTTCATTAGATAAAAGAAAAGAGAGTTATTGCATTTCAAACAACCAGCAGATCATTATAAATACATAGAAGAATTAGTCCTTTCCCTAGAACATAAAGTACAAAATGAATATTTCAAAATTCAACCTTCGGGTAAATTACAGATAAAAGCTGGGAGAATGACTTAGTATATTTTGATTTGGCAAGTAAAGTGACAAATTTATTTCCTACCGAACAGGAAATTGTAAATACTGTAAAGTAACTGTGACTTGCTTAAGCAGCGACAAAGAAACCAATTACATGATCTACTCTTTGAGTACAGAGATATTTTGTCGCGCAAGCCGAGATGCTTAAAGGGATTCCATTACGAGATTAAAATCAAAACACACGATTTTGCATGTGGATCCAAACAAACCGTTTGTAGTTGAAACCGATGCTTCCACCACCGGAATAGGAGGATTAATATATCAGATCGACGATAATGGAAAGAGCAAGCGACTCATTGCTTTTTGTAGCAAAATTATCAATGAAACCTTTTGTTTAATTAACATGAGGAGAAATGTACAAAGGGTTATTGAGAGATGTGAAATCTGTCAAAAGACCAAGGTCTTAAATATAAATTTCACGGGAGAAATGCAACCAATTTTAGCCACCACGCAGCGTGAAATGGTTGCAGCAGATCTGTACGGAAAGTTGCACACCGGACGCGTTTGGATAAAATACAGCTTAGTACTTTACGACGTCTTTACTAAATTTGTAGTACTGTACATTCTCAGACAAGAAACTGCGATAAAAATCGTAAGGAAAATACAAGACTATGTTCTTGAATATGGTCAAATCAAATCTATTTTGACAGACAATGGCCCGCAATTTGCTTCAAAATAGTGGGGAAAAGAAATGAAAGCCATGAACATCACTGCAAAATTCATTTCAAAATACAATCCAGCTGGTAATCCATCAGAAAGAATTATGCGGGAATTAGGGCGAACTTTCAGAGCCTATTGCAATTAGAGACACACTTCTTGGGTACAGGTGGTTCCAAAAATACAGGAGTGGATAAATGTCACTGTCAACAGCAGTACAAACAAAACACCGCATGAACTAATGCTAAATGAAAAACCTATTAGAGCGATAAAAATTCTCATCGATTTTCCTAAAAATGAAAAGTCGGACAGTTTGCAACAAGTCCGAATAGAAGCAAATGAGCATTTGATGAAGAAAGCAAAAGAAAGAAAAAATTACTTTGATAGAAGATGTGGTAAACACAGCTTCAAAGTTGGAGACTTAGTTCTATACAAACAAAGAAAGCTTTCAAACAAGGAAAATCGAGTGATTAAAAAAAATTCTTTAATCTGTATGAAGACCCTTACACAATAATTGAAACTCCAATGACAAATGCGTTTGTAATTAAATAAAAAATAAATAAATAAGTAAAAATGACGGTTCCATTGAGGGACCGGAGAATGCAAAGGATTTGCGTCCTTTTCTTGAATAAGATATTTGCTGTGTTGCAAATTATATAGTTAATAAAAAAATATAACAGCAGACCGAATATTATTCCTTTTAAAAGGAGAAAGTAAAAAAGGATGAAAGGAGAAGCGGAAGCATTCTTCAGCCTTTAGTCGCAATAACCCAACAAGGGATGTTCTGTGTGCCACAGCGGGCATTCTGTGCCGGCATGTGGTGCATGAATAGCGTTATAAATATAGCCTTTTAAAGTTTAAAAGGCAGTCTGCTACTTTAAATCAGCTATTTCAATAATACCTTCAATAATGCCTCCAATGTTTTCAAAAGGAAGAAGTGCAAATTAAGATATGCATTTGAAGGCCTGCGCAACCTTCAGATTGCATATGTTAAATTGTTACTTAAATAATCATGAAACACAAACATTTACATGTAGATATACAATAAAAAATATAGGGTGCTCCGGAATTCGTTCTGTGATGCATCAGTGTGCTCCAGACTTCGTTCTGATGTTGCATATGAAAAAGATATATAGCTGTAGTGTGCTCCGGACTTCGTTCTGATGTTGCATATGAAAAAGATATAAAGCTATAGTGTGCTCCAGACTTCGTTCTGATGTAGCATATGAAAAAAATAATAGATAGCTATAGTGTGCTCCAGACTTCGTTCTGATGTTGCATATGAAAAAGATATATAGCTGTAGTGTGCTCCGGACTTCGTTCTGATGTTGCATATGAAAAAGATATATAGCTATAGTGTGCTCCAGAATTCGTTCTGATGTTGCATACGGAAAAAAATATATATCTGTGGTGTGCTCCAGAATTCGTTCTGATGTTGCATACGGAAAAAATATATAGCTATAATGTGCTCCAGAATTCGTTCTGAGATGTTGCATATGAAAAGAATATATAGCTATAATAATGTGCTCCAGAATTCGTTCTGAGATGTTGCATATGAAAAAAAATATATAGCTATAATGTGCTCCAGAATTCGTTCTGATGTTGCATATGAAAAAATATCTATCTGTGGTGTGCTCCAGAATTCGTTCTGATGTTGCATACGGAAATAAATATATAGCTATAATGTGCTCCAGAATTCGTTCTGAGATGTTGCATATGAAAAAAAATATATAGCTATAATGTGCTCCAGAATTCGTTCTGATGTTGCATATGAAAAAATATCTATCTGTGGTGTGCTCCAGAATTCGTTCTGATGTTGCATACGGAAATAAATATATAGCTATAATGTGCTCCAGAATTCGTTCTGAGATGTTGCATATGAAAAACAATATATAGCTATAATGTGCTCCAGAATTTGTTCTGATGTTGCATAAAAAAAAATATAATCATACAAAGGTGCTCCGGAAGTTTTCTGATGATGCATCTAATATATACATAAACAAACACATGAGTGCTCCAGAATTCGTTCTGTCGATGCATCGAAGATATCTACAGCAAAATGTTTGTGTCTTTAAAAAAAATAATATATATATAAATCTATAGTGTGCTCCGGAATTTGTTCTGATGCTGCATACAATAAAATTATAATCATACAAAGGTGCTCCGGAATTTTCTGATGATGCATCTAAGATACACATAAACAAATATGAGTGCTCCAGAATTCGTTCTGTTGATGCATCGAAGATATCTAAATGTTTGTGTCTCTAGCAGACACAAGAAAAAAATGGAATTGTGAGTTATGTTTCGGCATAGCTTGCAAAAGAAATTTTGCAACTTGTGAATTGTGCTTCGGCGCAGTTCGAAAAAAAAACATTTTATAATGTGTTGCACAATGAATGATGAACTAATATTAATTTTGTTGGGAACATACAGATTACCATTTAACATCAGAAATGTTAATAGTAAAATTAAATTGATGATATTGAATCGCTCTAGGAAACAGTAAAATAAGAAGAGATTATATCTATTAATTTAAAAGCAGTAACCAGCTAAAAGTTAGGATTGTTAGTTGAAAAATGCCACACTATAGATCTAAGCGAAAATTAGATATATCCTATGATGAAAGGAAAATTAGAATAAAATTGTTTTTCAATCCTATTCTAATTTTGGGTGGCATGTAATATCCCTATGCTATTTCAGCATATTATAAAATAAATTTTCGCAATTAATAATAGAATGGATAGGTAATTAAATTGATAAGAAGGGAATAATTAGATACCAAACTCAATACTTGTGCAATGATTAATGAGCAAACGTGGTGACCAGATGTCGATAAAATAACACAACAATGTAGCCGGAAGAAGATAATTTCTTTTGTAAATGTGAAACCGTGGTACAAGGCCAAAACGACAGTTTCTCGGAAGCATCCCTTAAGAAAGGTCTATTGTATTAAGATCAGCAGGGTTTATTTTATCCATACACATTGTTCCATCATAAAAAAGGACATTGTCCACATGTAAATTGCAAGGAACCCAAATTCGACACGTACATCTGGTTGTTTGTAGAAGCAACAATAACAGCAATGTAGATTTATGACCATGTGAGGGAGTGTGACCCGTGTGACAGGACGCTGGGCTTGTGGTAGAGAGTAGGACACATAATTAGCGAGTCTACCAATGAGTGCATCGAGAAGAAGGACAAGATTCACTATTGGCTATTTCTTTCACCAACCAAATTTAAGATGTTTTCGGACGTGAGGAGAGCAGCTCTTCGTCCGAGGAAGGCAACAGCAGTCTTTTGAGACACCCCTGACTAAGAAGTCAAATCCTTGTCTTCTCAGTCAGTCCAAGTGAAGTGAAAGTGCTAACAGAGGCCACGGACTTAGCAAATAGGCCCGATCAGCACCTGTGGTTACTGAGTTCTGGATACAGGTTTTCAAGTGGGTTTTCCTGTGTCTGCGTCAAATCCAAATGGACAGAACTACTTTTCCTGCTCCCACACAGGAAAGGTGTAAGACAGCCACGATCTTCAACTAAATAGCCACAAGGACACTGTAAGAACATTTCTGCACCAGCAGAAGACAGCGCTTGCAAGGCCAGCACTAGAAGCAGGCAGCGAGAGCACAGCCAACTCATCTGTGAGTGACAAACAAACTTATCACACGTAAAAAGGTCATCTAAACTGTGAGTACACAACCAAGCCGCGAAGGAGTGCCTAAAGGACACAAAGTGAAAGACACACGAAGTTTAAACGCGCGAATTCGGGAAAGAACATTAATTTGTAAAATCATATGCACAAGTATTGAGATTCTTGATTGATCAATATACGTATTGAAACCGATCCATTCAGCTTTTATTTACTGCATGATCCTGCTTAACCATCTAAATCTGCTTTAATTAATTCTTCAATTATTAGTCGGTAATTGTCTTGATTAGTCAAGGAAACCAGAGGAATTGCTAATTAAACATTAATTTCACCCGAGAGTCTAGCAATCAACAGGAATCTTCACCTTAAAATTTCTACAGGTATTTTATTAATCACCGTAAGATTCACCTTGCTAAAAGAGACATTACACGATGTCCACTAAAAGAAGCCCGTGTATTGAATTTATGTTGCATCAATAACGTTGCAGTAGTTGATTAGCTTGATATTAGATTTAACACGAAATTTATTCAAAGAAAGGAGATTTTTTTTTAATTTTTTTAATTTTATAAAGTGCCCATTCCCAGATATTACAACAGCGTTATACATCTGTTGTTCTGACTTCCTTGAAGACACATGTCATTGCTCTACTTTTCTAAAAACTAATTTATTTCATTCGTCATCGGGCTGCGGACTGCTCGGCGCGCACATCACGCGTGATGATCCCCGCTGCTGGGCGAGTGCACACACACACACACACGTCGTGCGGGCGAGCGAGAGCGGCGCAGCGCCCCTCAATAATTTTATTTACAGCACGCAATTTTTGTGAGGTATTTCGCCGCGCGTAACTGTAGAATTACGAATTGCCTACCTGAAAAATAAGGTGAAAACATTGCCTGCAAGAATCTGGTAAAAATTGAAGAAAACTGCATTTTACCACCGCACTGAATTCTTTTAAATGTTTTTTTTGTAATCCTGACTTTCGGCTAGAGGTCTTTTTTACTCAAATTTTGAGCCAGCCGAAGCCGCCAGTTTTGGCGAGCCGCGCCAGCCAGCCGAGTAATGTTTTAAAAACTGCGACTTCCATTGCAAAATGCCACAGAAGATTTTGCATAAAAATTTCAGGAAGATTAATTTCTTAAAAAAGATCCAAACTATTTAAGTCGAAAAAATAGGAATTTTTCCAATTTCGCTATTTTTGCAACTCGAAATCTAGGGTGCTAACCAGGGCTGGGTAATTCCCGGGGAGATTCCCAATTCCTAAACTTACCAGTTTTGTGCTGTTTTTTACACGTCGTGGCAAAAATATTGAATAAATTTAATGCCCTATATGGAGAGGGAACGGCTTCTGATTAAAATTGTAGCGAATGGGGTTGAAAGAGGATAGGGGTAAGCATTCCCTAAACACTTTGGCTGCTTATTGGAGGTCAAGACGAGTCAAACAGTGGGTAGTTTTTTCAATTCCGATCGTTAGAACCCGAGATTAAGAGGTGCAAATTATTCAACAAAATTTAAAAAAAAAAGAAGTTTGTTTATTTTTTTTTGTGGAATTGCTAGAAAACTAATAATAAAACCACTCTAAAATTTAATTAATCTGCTTTTTTGCTGGACGAGAATTGCTATTATTCTTTTTAATGAAAAAGAAAACGAAAATGTTTTGGTTTATTTAAATTCTTTCGGGTTAAAATATTTCTTGTTCCATAAAAAAAAAAAAAAAAAAAATGGAAAAGGACCGGATTCCTGTATCTAGTTTTGGTCTCCTGTCTTGAGATACGCTCTTGTTGACTGATAGGAAGTACAAATATACTGACTGCATAAAAAATGACAATTTTAACTGAATCTAGATATATCTGGTAACAGTTTATTAATTTATTTCAGTTTTTACGATGTCAGGGTTTAATTTGACGATATTGCGATCGCATTATTAATTGTTGTGCACCGATATGTAGTGACGTGAATTTTCGGGCGCCCACAGGAGAAAGCGGAGGGAGAAAGTCAGGTATCAATAAAGGCCTCTCGCGAGCGCAACACCTGCTCGCACACACACTTTCGCTCTCCTGACGGCTCGCGAGCAAGAGGGTAATTCTCTCGCTCCCCCGCTCGTCCCTCTGAGTAGCCAAGCTGTACAATCGCAGCTTTTTCAACAAAAAACTGGCATTTTATTTCAAAATAAAAGTCATATTAAAAATTAGACGGTGAATTGTCATAACTTTCTCGTATCTTCAATTAATTCAATTCTTTTCATCTATTTTTTTTAAGAAAAAGATTATCATGAGCTATTTATTATTTCTTCTTCCTAAACAATTAATATTTTTTGCTTTTTCCGTGCACGATATTCACCCCTGCAATGTCGCTCTGCAAGAAGCACAAAGGGCAGCGACCCTGAATTTACAGGAAACTGTTATTAGCAGGGTAACTGGCGGAGCGCTGGGGCCGTGCAGCTGCCCTATTTGCGCATCGCACTCGCATTCGCCACCGCTGCAGTCGGCGAAGGAGATCTCTCCTCACACTTTACAGTTCGCAGCGATCGCTTCTCTCCCTGAAACTTCCCTGCTGATATCAATTCGCCTGTCGCGGCATCAGTTTAATTCGTAGGTCACTTTTTTCTTAAAGTTTTTGATTTTAATTTTTTTTTAATTGATCTGCTTCTCAATCATTAATATTTTTTCTGTTTAATCTTTAATTTTCGTCTCTATTGTTTATAAAAAAGCACTTTGCGCTTGTTCGTGGGTGTATGTTGATTGATTTTGAACGAAAAAACGGTCGGCGACGGTGAAAAAGAGATTGTGCCGTCGGAAAAATCGCGAAAATTTGCTCCGGTACCCTAATAAAAATTCCTCAGGGTAGAATACATGGTAGGGCTAACAAAGACCTTTCGTTTGAGAAGTCATGACTTGAAATCCATTAATACGTCGATTTTCAACAAAAAGAAAACCATTTTGCTCTGCACTTTTCCATTTGCGAAGCACAAATCACGCAAAAAAATGAAATTTAATTATTCTATGAGCGCGAAAATGCCAAAAATCGGTCTCCAAACTGGCGTCTGTCCTGTAAATATAGCAATCTAGGTTTATTTGCATAAGCGTATTTTTATTTGAAACGAAATATCAGAAAGCCTTTAGTTTTTACTTGAAAATCGAGCGATTTGTCGTGAAGCATGACAAAAATGCCACCTTCGCTTACTTTAAAAACCCCGCACACACCTGCACCTGCAGCCATCTTTCAAAGCGCAGTGAAAAGGTCGCCTTTGTGTGCGTGTCTTTTGTCCTCTGCTCGCCTCTAGGAGCTGCTGCTCACTCATTGTCCATCAGAGCATCGAGCAGTGCACTTGCGTCGGCTTCGCTCTTCTCTCAACCAAATTCTCTCGCCTCTTGCAGCTTCATTTGACCGTAAGTCTCTAACTAAATCGCATTTTAAATATTTAAAATTGAATAATCGGTCTGAAATCCAATCAACAAGTCAGAATTTAGTTATTTTATCCCAAACCTTCTCGTTCCACTAAATCCAAGTATCCGAATTTCTTCTATTAAATGTAGGCCTTAATTACTGTGACACTTTAATTTGCGTCAAACACAATAATTAGTTTTCGAGATCACAAGGCAGTAATTTATTTCTAAAAACGCATTTGTATTTTCTTGCATCCTTCCATGCTCGGCTTTTGTACCTTGTTCGTTATTTTCTCCCCCATTTTGTTGGCGTCGCTGCTGCGTATGCGAGCGTCTCGGGCAGATGGCGCAGTGAAAAGGTCGCCTGCGTGGGTGGTCCTCTCCTCTGCTCGCTTGTTGCTACCTCAAGCAGTGAGCAAGTCAGCCCTTTGTTAAATCTCCCAATATTTGCCGCCGTCTGCAGCATCGGTTCCTCGTAATTATTTTTAACAAATCGCATTTTATGTATTTATTTTTAGGCTATAAGTGCGCTGAAAAGTTAATTATTAAAATAGTGCGTTATCTCAACCCTTAAACGTCCCACTAACACCTCGTGCTATTGATCCGAGTTTTGCTTCTATAAAAAGCAGACCTTGATTATCTTGACACTTTAATTGCCGCCAAAATATTAATTATTCTCTTCTGTGTGATCTCGGGCAGCACTAAAAATTTTAATTATTTCTAAAAACACTTGTATTTTTGTCATTTAGTACCAATCGTGGCTTGTACGTGCGCACCTTGTTCATTTTACTCCCCTATCGCTTTGATGCTTGGGTATGCGAGCGTCTTAGGCACGGGCTGGACCAAAAAATGATTACAGGGACGGGGTGGCCAGTTAATATTGTATCGTCAGTGAATTTTTTAATATGCTCTCATTCAATTTTAGGGTTGTTTTCCCGATTTATAACAATGCTGTTTTTATAAAAGTATATTAGATCAAATAAAACAGTTCGTTATGAAGAAAAAATGTCATTAAATTTATTTATTCCATTCTCTTTGTTCCCAGTTGACGAAACAGCAAAATGAAGACAAAAGCGGAAGACTTTATTTCCATCGTAATGAGTGAGTATAGATTTTTATAGCCAATATACGAAGTCTTGAGGTTTTGGTATTTGGCCACATGGGCAGTCACAAGCCATGGTTTGACCTGCGGGCTTAAAAAAGATTAAAAAATGGAAAGGTGTTGCAGGAACAAATTTACTTCCGGGATGTTACAGACAGTACAGTAAAAAACATGAAAGAAATAAAGAAACGATAGATATTTTTTGACAGCAGCCAAAGCCGTGATAATATTTTTCTTAAACTGGGCTTATCATAAATTACGCAGCAATATCACAGATAGAGATTTTAAATATAATTTGGTTGTTTCAGGAAAACTATACATTGCGCGTAATCAACAAACGTCAAAGAAGAAGGAAATGACATATGATGATCATTGCGAAAATTTGTTAGAGATGAATCTGAGATACGTTGAAGGCAACAAAGGTGACTTACCCGCTCTCCATTTCGCGGCTCGGGTGTCCGATGTTGACGTTTGTCGGCGCCTCGTGGAGCAGGGCGCTGACGTCAACGAAAAATGCGTCGTTCGAGGCGCCACTCCCTTGCACTACGCCGCCATGAACGAAGACTACGGATTAGATCTGATAAACTACTTCATTAAAAAAGGTCTCGATATTGAAGTAAAAGATGCTCATCGTGAGGAGGCTATCCATTATGCCCTCCGAGCTAAAAACTACAATCTTGTAGTGCAAATACATATGCACTTACAGGAACGCCGTTTAAGAAAAGCAGCTATTAGCGGTGTTCTAGAATATGCCATTTTAAATAATTGCTTGGATTTCGCGAAATTCATCTACAATAATAAGAGAGAAGAACCATTGAGCGAACGACCAAGATATTTGTTCATCCTCTTACAAGTGTGCCAGTATGGAGATCTGGAGATGTGCAAGTGGCTGCTGGAAGAAGTCAAAATTGACGTCAGCCAGTTCAAGGATAAAGACTGGAAAGACCAGATTCTTCAAACCGTTGCCTTGAACCGCACACGTGAAACTAGTGAGATTATTCGATACTTGTCCTCAAGGTTCGAATTCACCGCTGATGAACAAAACGAGGCCTATAGGGAGACTTTTTATTATAAAATAGAAAATGAACCACATCAAATCTGTGCCAAAGAAGCAGAAGAGTTGTTCAAGGGATTTGCCGACACAAAGATCGAATTTGAAGGCGTTAATTGGCTGCAGTATTGTGTGACATGGTGCAATCTAGATGCTGCGAAATTCGTTCATGGAAAATACGGAGAACTTATCAATGAGATCGATGAGCACGGAGCGACGATTCTCCATCGCGCAGCGAGGGATGCAAACGTCGAAATGTGTCAGTGGCTGATTGACCAGGGCCAAGACATCAAGGCCTTAAACACAAAAACCCGTGCCAACTTCCTCCATTATGCTGCTCAGAACTCCGTCGATGGAGAAAACATCATCAAAACATTTGGAAAGAACCTGCGTGGATACGTGAACCGAACCAACGTACATCACTTACGTCCCCTTCATTTCGCCTTGATGAGCAAAAAACAAAGAAAATACATAAGTGTTGCAGAGGCTTTGCTTGAAGTCGGTGCCAATTTGAGTTTGAAAATAAAAGGATACAACTTCCTTCACCTCTGCATCGCTTCCAAAAAGTTGGACTGTGTCAAATTCGTGCACAGCAAGAACAAAAATCTGATCAAGGAAATGGCAAAAAAAGGAGAAACCACACTCCAAATTGCTGCTGACTTCTATGATGAAGAAATATACGAATGGCTTGTGGAAGAGATGCGTGGTCGAACAAAAAATAGAAGAAAAAAAATAAATCGCCTTCGGAGGTAAATCAGTGCTTGAATCCATTTAAAGTGAGGAGGCCAAGAAGTTGATCCGTCATTATTAGTTTCAAATCACTTTTTTGAACCAGGAACTACACGTGTCTGTTGAACTGTATTTTAATAAAATATGTAAAAATTATTTTTAATAATTTTTATTTTATCTTTTGACACTAATTTAACTGTGAAGTTTAACTTTTCTACAGAGCGCAGAATCAAATATTGGATGGATGCGTGGCTTCGAAGAAAATTTCAAAAGTTTATTTTTCATTCTTTCCTGCTGTGTAACTTTCTTTGAAGGTCATTGGACTGTTCTGATAAAAAATGTTTTTTAACTTACATGGGTTTCTCGCATTAAAAAATAACGAGCATTTTTTGAGCAGACAAAATCAAAATTTCAATACGTTCAATACAAAAAACCTTTTTTATACTTGATGTTTTTGTAATAAATTTAGCGTTAAAGAACCATTTTCGGGCGCCCAAACGCGAGAGCGGCGGGAGAAAGTCAGGTATCAATAAAGGCCTCTCGCGAGCGCACAACCTGCTCGCACACACACTTTCGCTCTCCTGACGGCTCGCGAGCAAGAGGGTAATTCTCTCGCTCCCCCGCTCGTCCCTCTGAGTAGCCAAGCTGTACAATCGCCGCTTTCAACGATAAACTGGCATTTTATTTCAATATAAAAGTCACATTAAAAATTAGACGGTTAATTGTCATCTCTTTCTCGTATCTTTAATTAATTCAATTCTTTTCATCTATTTTTTTAAGAAGAAGTTATCATGAGCTATTTATTATTTCTTCTTCCTGAACAATTAATATTTTTTACCTTTTCCGAGCACGATCTTCGACCCTGCAATGTTGCTCTGCAAGATGCAGAAAGGGCATTGACCCTGGATTGACAGGACTCTGTTATTAGCAGGGAAACTGGCGGAGCGCTTGATCCGTGCGGCTGCCCTGCTCGCGCATCGCATTCGCCTCCGCTGCAGTCGGCGAAGGAGATCTCTCCTCACACTTTACAGTGAATGAGCAGCAATCGCTTCTTTCCTTGAAACTTCCCTGCTGATATCAATTCTCCTGTCGCGGCATCAGTTTTATTCGTAAGTCGCTTTTTTTCTTAAGGTTTTTAATTTATTTTTTTTAATTCATCTGCTTCTCACTCATTAATATTTTTTCTGTTTAATCTCTAATTTTCATCTCTTTGTTTGTAAAAAATGCACTTTGCGCTTGTTCGTGGGTGTAGGTGGATTGTTTTTGAACGAAAAAATGGCCGGTGACGGTGTAAAAAAAAGACTGTGCCGTCGGAAAAATCGCGAAAAGTGGTTCCGGTACCCTAAAAAAAGGTCTTCAGGGTAGAATACGTGGTAGGGCAAACAAAGACCTTTCGTTTGAGATATCATGGCTTGAAATCCATTAAACCGTCGATTTTCAACAAAAAGAATAACATTTTTTGTTATGCACTTTTCCATTTGAAAAGCGTCAATCACGCAAAAAATCGAAATTTACTTTTTCTATGAGCGCGAAAATGCCAAAAATCGGTCTCCAGACTGGCGTCTCTCCTGTAAATATAGCAATCTAGGTTTATTTGCATAAGCGTATTTTTATTTGAAATGAAATATCAAAAAGCCTTTAGTTTTTATTTGAAAATCGAGCGATTTGTCGTGAAGCATGACAAAAATGCCACCTTCGCTTACTTTAAAAACCCCGCACACACCTGCACCTGCAGCCAGCTTTCAAAGCGCAGGTAAAGTTCACCTTTGTGTTCGTTAGCTCTCCGCTCTCCTGTTGCGGCTGCACCTCATTGTCAATGAGTGCATCAAGCAGTGCACTCGTCAGCTTTTTGCTCTTCCCTCACCCACATTTTCTGCCTGCTGCAGCAGAGCAGCTTCAGTTCTCCGTAAGTCTCTAACTAAATCGCGTTTCAAATGTTCATCTTGAGAATAATCGGTCCGAAATCCGATCGATTAGTCAGATAGGTATTTTATCCCAAACCTTCTCGTCCCACTAAATCCTCGTATCCGAATTTCTTTTATTAAAAGTAGTTGACTCTTTAATTTGCGCCAAACATAATAATTAGTCTCCGAGATCACAAGGCAGTAATTTATTTCTAAAAACGCATTTGTATTTTCTTGCTTCCTTGCATGCTCGGCTTTTTTACCATGTCGTTATTTTCTCCCCCATATTTCAAGGCATCGCTGCTGCGTATGCGAGCGTCTCAGGAATAGAGGGCGCAGTGAGAAGGTCACCTCTTTGTGGTCGTCTCCCCTGCTCACTTGTTGCTGCCTCAAGCAGTGATTTGGTCAGCTCTTTGTTAAATCTCCCACAATTTGTCGCCGTCTGCAGCATCGGTTCCTCGTAATTATTTTATCAAATCGCATTTTATGTATTTATCTTTGGGCTATAAGTGCGCTGAAACCCAATTATTAAAATAGTGCGTTATCTCAACCCTTAAACTTCCCACTAAAACTATAATACGTGCTATTGATTCGAGAATTGCTTCTATAAAAAGCAGACCTTGATTATTTTGACACTTAAATTGCCGCCAAAATATTAATTGTTCTGTGAAGAGGTCTGAGCGAGCCGCGCCGCCTTTTTTGCTCAAGTTTTGAGCCAGCCGCAGCCGCCAGTTTGGGCGAGCCGCGCCAGCCATCCGGGTACTACTTTAAAAACTGCGACTACCATTGCAAAAATGCCGGTGTGAGGGTTTCCGTGTACCGATTACTTTGCATAAAATTTCATTTTAAGATGAATTTTTTTTCCAAGAAATTCCATTACGTACAATTATTATTTTTGCTTTACTAGAAAAGGTGATTTATCCAAATGATAGCTGCACGCGTATTGATTGGATTATTATTTATTTCAATTAACCACAACTACAGTTCAGTTTTCACGCGCTCGTCGTTGCGTGGTTTCAAATTTCTTCTAGGCTGATGTGGCTCTCTGCAACTCAGCTTTCCCTGATTTATCTACCATTGAAGCTACAATTATTATTATTTCTGTAGTCGGAGTGGGCTGAGTCTTCAGTTGGTGGAGTTCTCTTCTTTTCTTCGTGGCCGACCGCATGTCACCTGTACGCTACGCGCAGAGTCTTCTTCAGACGAAGAAGAGGCCGCTGCGCTCTGCTCGTGGGACAGAGTAAAGTACGTGGGTTTTAATATATAAAGTTCCGTTAAAAATAAATTTCCATAAATTAAAAATTAAAACTTATTCTTCTTTCAAGAGAAGTTACCGCAATATAATTAACAATTTATCTTACAAAAATTGAACGTGCATTAATTTATTTTCTTTCGAAATTCTTCACAAGGGAAAAAAGCTCACCTACTTATAGGTTTTGGAAAAGTAGTTGGCACGTTTTCTCAGGGCTGTATTCCGTTATGTCAATGAGTAGCAACCTGTATGTAACAGAGGAATTATAAATCACGGACACAAAAAATATCTTGAAATAATAATTTTATAAATTAATCAGAAAATACGTAAAAATTCAAATGGTCTAGTGTATTTATTTATCATTATTTTTTGAAACAAAAACCTTAATTAAAAACACGAGCATTTTTTTACCTTATCGTCAGAGTAGGGTTCCAGTCGAGGGTCGGCCGGTCAGGGTTCAGATAGGAGCGTAGCTGCCGGGCCGCGGTGGCTCCGTGGGTGCGATGAGCGGCAAAACGAAACCTTCTTTCTGTTCAGGGCAAAGCTCAAAATAATTTTTAAGTGCGATTGGTGAAAAGTGTTTACCTTGAAGAGAAGCCTGGCGTTGTGTGCTCTTCCGCGGAACCCATTTTGCGCGCTAAAACTGACCCGGCAAAACGCTGGAGGCTTTCGACCGGCTTACTCTCCTTAACTTGAATGGTGTTGTTGCATCCGCCGGCCGGTACATTCCTGACAAAATTTTTATCCCTTCAATAATAACAGCCCTCAATGCGGCGAGTGGCCGCTTTTAGGCCGATTTGCTGCAATCACAATGCGCCAGGTGCAGAGCCTGTTGTCACCCGCTGCGATGAAGGCGAGCGGCCAAGAGCCGCACGAAGCGACAAGCGACAAGTGCATCTCCCTTCTTCGAGCCAGCACTGCCTGCTATTCCAGTTAAATTTTATCTCAAAATCAACTATTTGCAGAGTGGTTAGTTAAAATTTAATTTAAATGTGACTAGTAGAACTGTTTCGATAAAATGCCCAAATATTAAAAAAAAATAATAAGAGCATGCAATTTTTCGTCAAGAGGGTAGCGGATGACCTTGGCCTTTACGCTTCGACTGTTTCGCTCGACCGAGGCGTCGCCCCCTGGTCGGGGTCGCCCTCCCGCGGAGGTCACGGCGTCGCGAGGTCCGGCAACCCTGCGGTGCGCGGCCGACTCGAGAGTCGGGCAGTTCCTATGGCGTGTGGCAACCCTAGTGAGCGCGGCCGCCTTAAGTATTGCGCGTCTGATGGGAGAGTGGCAACCCTATGGTGGGCGGCCGCATTGAGTTCGGGCAGTCCCTTCGGCGTGTGGCAACCCTAGGGGGGCGCGGCCGCCATTAGTTCGGGCCGTCCCTGTGCACTGCAAATAAGGGGTAAGAAAATGTCACTGCAGCGCAGTGAGAAAATCTCAACCCGCCGCATGTCACTGCTGCGCGTTGCGAAAAACTCGCCTTTGACACCACCAGGTATAGTGACATACGGCGGGGTGAGATTTTCTCACTGCAGCGCACTGACATTTTCTCACCCCTGACTTGCAGTGTGGTGAGTGGCAACCCTAGAGTGCACGGCCGCCTTAGGTGTGGGACGACCGAATATTGAATGGCAACCCTGGTGGGCGTGGCGACTCGAAATCGCCAGTCCCACGCCAACGCGACGCGCGGTCGACTTTTCGGGCGCCGTCAACGTGCGACGCGACGCGACGCTACGGTGCGTCGCCGACCGCGTCCGCGACGATCAGGGTGCGGGGTTGAATCATCCCCATGGGATGGCGGAGGGACGAAAGCGTCGGCGCTCGACGCGGGAGGTGGCCAAAGTGGGAGCGCGCGACCGCGGCTCGCCACCAGAAATTTTCAGTCCGCTCCGATGCGACGCGCGGAAGCGTTTTTGGCCGCCGTTCACGCGCGACGCCACAATACGGCGCGTCGCCGACCGCGTCCGACGTGTTCAACGTACGGAGGTGAAGCGTCCCTGCGGAGTCGTGGAGGGATGACGACGTCGACGCGCGTCGCGGGAGGGCGCGAAAGTGCGAGCACGCGACCGCCGAGCAAACCGAACGGCCCAAAATGGATTAAAGATGTAAATAAATTCCAAAGTCCCTACGGCACCGCGATCGCGGCGGCTACGGCCTCCTACCGCGACCGGCCGACGAACGCCGCCGATCGGCGCCGGCGACCGTCGAAACGGGCCTCTGAAACGGTCGGAGCCCCCGGAAGGGCCCCGGGGGATTTTTCGCCGCGCCGGCGGCTACGGCGTCGAGAAGTAGACCGTCCACAGCGGCTTCACCGCGAGTTCCGCGATTTTTCGCAGCGCCGTTATTCCGCGGCGGCGCCGCCGATTAGCGCCCGTTTTACCGGTTTTCGGGGGTAAACGACCCACGGGGTTGGTTTGCGACCCCAGTCCCTATATTTGTTCGAAAGGGCTTGCCTTCCTGCAACGACCCTGAAAATTCGAGCCCGATCGGAGTCGCTCCCCCGGTGCACCCCCGCGAGTATCGAAGGGGCGGCGGGGGGCGGCGCGGACTTTTGCTGCGACGGCGGCAACGCGGGATCGTCTCGGGGCCTCCGGGGACCCCTTTCCGCGAGTTTGGTCCAAATCATCCGACCCGATTTCATTCCCCCGTAAGGGATGAAACCTCCCGCCACCAGCGGAGGGCGATTTCGCGGGATCGAGAGGGTGCGGTGCGAGGGTCCCGCCACCCGAGTTTCGTTGCGATACCTCTCACCGCGCCGGCGCCGATCGATACTTTGCCCGATTTTTCGGTTTTCTGGGGGCGGCTCGCCCCCGGCGGGCGCAAACTCTTGGGTCCGATCGACTCGGCAGAGGTTCCGACGCCCGCCCAGCGATTTTCGCGCCGATCGGCGTCGCAGCCCCTGCTTATCCTCCCCCGCGTCCGCGGCGCCGCAGGTGGCGCCCGGGACTTTTGGCGGTGGTTCCGACGGGTGCGTCGGCTCCGGCCGGACGTCCCCTTTCCGTTTGAGTCGGTTTCGATGAAATCGTTAGAGCCGTTACTTCCCCGTGCGAAAAGGGTGGTTTTCACCCCCTCGGGGTTGAGTTGGGTATAGGGACGTGATGGGTCATTCGAAAGGTCTCGTCGAGGCGGTTCGAACGTGCACCCTAACTCGCACCAATATATAAATAAAAACACTAAAATCAATTGGCAAATATATTCAGTAAAAGTACCTCAATTCTTGAATTGGCTCCGGCCTCCGAGAGAATAAGGAAATGCACTTGTGACTGCAAGGCAATTGCGTATGTTACCTGCTGCAGCGACCAGGGCGGAGCAAAGGTGCAGGTTGCATACTCTGCACGGCGGTCCCCATACTACCAAGCGCGGCTTGCTCATTTTACTCCCCTATCGGTATGCGAGCAACTCAGCATACAGGCTGGACAAAAAATTAAAACATGCACGGAGTGGCCAGTTATTTTGTAATGCATCATCAGTATAACTTTTATAATATGCTCTTATTGAATTTAACGGTTGTTTTCCCGATTTATGACAATGCTGTTTTTATTAAAGTATATTAGGTCAAATAAAACATTTTTTTGTTCGTTATGAAGAAAAAATGTCATTAAATTTATTTATTCCATTCTCTTTGTTCCCAGTTGACGAAACAGCAAAATGAAGACAAAAGCGGAAGACATTATTTCCAGCATAATGAGTGAGTATAGATTTTTAAAGCCAATATACGAAGTCTTGAGGTTTTGGTATTTGGCCACATGGGCAGTCACAAGCCATGGTTTGACCTGCGGGCTTAAAAAAGATTAAAAAACGGAAAGGTGTTGCAGGAAGAAATTTACTTCCGGGATGTTACACACAGTACAGTAAAAAATTGTAAGAAGTAAGGGAACAATAGATATTTTTTATTTGTTGTCAACAGCCAAAGCCGTGATAATATTTTGCTTAAACTGGGCATATCATAAAATACGCAGCAATATCACAGACATAGATTTTAAATAAAATTTGGCTGTTTCAGGAAAACGAAAACTTGAGACAGAGCCGCAAACTTCGCAGGAGACCAAGAAAATGCTATTAATAAATCAGCGTTACGAAAATTTTATGAAGTTGAAGCTGAGATACATTGAAGAGAACAAACGTGACTTACCCGCTCTCCATCTCGCGGCACGGATAAGCGATATTGACGTTTGTCGGCGCCTCGTGGAGCAGGGCGCTGACGTCAACGAAAAATGCGGCGTTCGAGGCGCCACTCCCCTGCACTACGCCGCCATGAACGAAACCAACGGATTAGATCTGATCAAATACTTCATTGAAAAAGGTCTCGACATTGAAGTAGAAGATGCTCATCGTGAGATGGCTATCCATTATGCCCTCCGAGCTAAAAACTACTATCTTGTAGTGCAAATACATATGCACTTACAGGAACGCCATTTGGGAAAAGCAGTTATTAGTGGTGCTCTACAATTTGCCATTTTAAATAATTGTTTGGATTTCGTGAAATTCGTCTACAATAATAAGAGACATGAACTATTGAGCGAACAACCAAGATATTTTTTCATCCTCTTACAAGTGTGCCAATATGGAGATCTGGAGATGTGCAAGTGGCTGCTGGAAGAAGTCAAAATTGACGTCAGCCAGTTCGAGGATAAAGACTGGAAATACCAGATTCTTCAAACTGTTGCCAGGAACCGCACACGTGAAACAAGTGTGATTATTCGATACTTGTCCTCAAGGTTCGAATTCTCCGCTGATCAACAAAGCCAGGCCTTTAGGTCGGCTTTTTATTATAAAATAGTAAATCGTGAAGGCGATAATATCTTCTGTGCCAAAGACGCAGAAGAGTTGTTCAAGGGATTTGCCAACACAAAGATTGAAGGCCTTAATTGGCTGCAGTATTGTGTGTCATGTCGCAATCTAGATGCTGCGAAATTCGTGCATGGAAAATACGAAGAACTCATCAATGAGATCGATGAAGACGGAGCAACAATTCTCCACCTCGCAGCGATGCATGGAAACGTCGAAATGTGTCAGTGGCTGATTGACCAGGGCCAAGACATCTATGCCTTAAACAAAAAAACCGGTGCCAACTTCCTCCATTATGCTGCTCAGAACCTCATCAAAGGAGAAGACATCATCAAAAGATTTGGAGAGAACTTTCGTGGATACGTGAGCCAAACAGACGTAAATGACTTCACTCCACTTCATTTTGCCAAGTGCGTCAAAGAAGTATAATTCGACAAAAGTGTTGCAGAGGCTTTGCTTGAAATCGGAGCCGATTTGAGCGTGAAAAAGGAAGGTCACAATTTGCTTCACTTGTGCATTGTTACGGGCGATTTGGAACGTGCGAAATTCGTGCACTCCAAAGACAAAAATCTGATCAAGGAAAGGGGAGGGGGAGGAAAAACCACACTTCACATTGCTGCTGACCACTACTTTTATGGAGAAATATGTGCATGGCTTGTGGAAGAGGGGTTGGATCCCGAAGAAATCACCGTCGGAGGAAAATCAGTGCTTGAATCAACTTCCAATGAGATCGCAAAGTGGTTCCTCAATGCAATTAAGAAATATACATTTTTCTAGAATAAATTCATCGAATGAAATGCGGCATTTTTCATAACGATATTTTGAACTGTACTTTAATAAAACATGTAAATATTATTCAATAATTTTTATTTTTGAAATTAACACTAATTGAACTTTGAAGTTTAAATTTTCTACTTCGAGCAGAATCAAAGATTAAATATATGGCTAGGAAGGAAATTTCTTTTCCTTCCTGGTGTCTGGTGTGTAGCTTTCTATCAAGATCATTGGACTTCTGTTCTGATAAAAACTTTATTTAACGTAATAAAATGTACAATTAACTAGGAAATTTAAAAAAAAATATGTGTATTAATTTTTAATTAAAACTATCATATTACAAGATAGACGGTCTTTATTATAGTTTATTCATTATTCATGTCAAATATAGAAAAAAGTTTGAATTTACTCTACTATTGTCAATCTTTATTTAGATTTCTCATGAGGCGATTCAAGTGATTGAGATGTGCGTTTCTCTGCTGTCAGAGGCGGGCGAGGCGGCTAAACGAACGGAAGATGGAAGATGGAAGGGACCAGCTGGTTAAAACTATCGCAGGGCCTTTATTGGAAAGGCGTGAACCTGTTTTATACTCATGCTTCCGGCTGCAATGCATGCAGTTTCAACTATAAGCTAGATTCGGGCATTAACGTCTCTTAAAAACTGATTTATTTCATTCGTCATCGGGCTGCGGGCTGCTCGGCGCGCACATCGCGCGTGATGATCCCCGCTGGCGAGTGCACACACACACACACACACACACACACACACACACACACACACACACACACACGTCGTGCGGGAGAGCGAGAGCGGCGCAGCGCCCCGCCTCAATAAAATTGTATTTGCAGCGTGCAATTTTTGCGAGGTTATTCGCCGCGCGTAATTCTAGATTTACGAATTACCTACCTGACCATCGTTAAGCCAGTGGTACTTCCGGCAGGGTTGCACTTTTTCACCAATTTTTTAACGGTTTTTACCACTCAATTGACACAAATTTCCTTCGCAAGAAATGCAAGAAATTAATTTATTCCATTTTTTCAGTGAAAATATAAATTTTGGTTGGAGTGCTTCAAATTTCCTCCACTGTGCAGCTATTTTCTTTTAAATTACCATTCTCATTCTTCAATTTCTCAAAAAAAAAATCCCTAACATTTTCTAAAGTCGAGGCTATATGCTAATATTCCTTATAATTATTAAATTGAAAAATAAGGTGCCAAAAACATTGCCTGCAAGAAACTGGTAAAAATTGAAGAAAACCACATTTTACCACCGCACCGAATTTTTTTAAATGGTTTTTTTGCAACCCTGACTTTCGGCTAGAGGTCTTTTTTACTCAAATTTTGAGCCAGTTTTGGCGAGCCGCGCCAGCCAGCCGGGTACTGTTTTAAAAACTTCCATTTCAAAAACGCCACAGAAGATTTTGCATAAAATTTCAGGAAGATCGATTTAAATAAAAATCCATACTATTTAAGTCGAAAAAATAGGAATTTTTCGAATTTCGTTATTTTTGCAACTCGAAATCTAGGGTGCTAACCAGGGCTGGGTATCGCCCGGGGATATTCCCAAACTTACCAGTTTTGTGCTCTTTTTTACACCTCCTGAAAAAAATATTGAATAAATTTAATGCCCTATATGGAGAGGGAACGGGTTCTGATTAAAATTGTAGCAATGGGGTTGAAAGAGGATATAGAGGTAAGCATTCCGTAAACACTTTGGCTGCTTATTGGATGTCAAGACGAGTCAAATAGTGGATAGTTTTTTCAATTCCGATCTTTAGAACCCGAGATTTGGAGGTGCAAATTATTCAACAAAATTTTAAAAAAAATGTTTTATTTATTTTTATTGTGGAATTGCTAGAAAACTAATAATAAAACCACTCTAAAATTTTTAATCTGCTTTTTTTTGCTGGGCGAGAATTGCTATTATTCTTTTACGAAAATATTTTGGTTTATTTAAATTCTTCTTTCCGGTTAAAATATTTCTTGTTTCATATAAAAAAAGCCGGAAAAGGACCGGATACCTGTATCCAGTTTTGGTCTCCTGTCTTGAGATACGCTCGATCTTGTTCATTGATAGGAAGTACAAATATACTGACTGCAAAAAAAATGACAAATTTAACTGAATCTAGATATATCTGGTACCAGTTTTTTAAGTTTTTGTTGTGTCCAGGTTTTAATTGACGATATAACGATCGCATTATTAATTGTTGTGCACCGATATGTAGTGACGTGAATTTTCGGGCGCCCGCACGCGAGAGCGGAGGGAGAAAGTCAGGTATCAATAAAGGCCTCTCGCGAGCGCAACACCTGCTCGCACACACACTTTCGCTCTCCTTACGGCACGCGAGCAAGAGGGTAATTCTCTCGCTCCCCCGCTCGTCCCTCTGAGTAGCCAAGCTGTACAATCGCCGCTTTCAACGATAAACTGGCATTTTATTTCAATATAAAAGTCATGTTAAAAATATTACGGTTAATTGTCATATCTTTCTCGTATCTTTAATTAATTCAATTCTTTTCATCTATTTTTTTTAAGAAAATGTTATCATGAGCTATTTATTATTTTTTTCCTGGACATTTGATATTTTTTGCTTTTTCCGTGCACGATCTTCGACCCTGCAATGTCGCTCTGCAAGACGCTGAAGGGCAGCGACCCTGAATTTACAGGACTCTGTTTTATTAGCAGGGAAACTGGCGGATCGCTGAGGCCGCGCGGCTGCCCTGCTCGCGCATCGCACTCGCATTCGCCACCGCTGCAGTCGGCGAAGGAAATCTCTCCTCACACTCACACTTTACAGTGAATGAGCAGCGATCGCCTCTTTCCTTGAAACTTCCTTGCTGATATCAATTTTCCTGTCGCGGCATCAGTTTAATTCGTAGGTCGCTTTTTTTCTTAAGGTTTTTAATTTAAAAATTTTTTAATTCATCTACTGCTCACTCATTAATATTTTCTCTGTTTAATCTTTAATTTTCATCTCTATTGTTTATTAAAAAAGCACTTTGCACTTCTTTGTAAGGGTAGGTGGATTGTTTTTGAACGAAAAAACGGTCGGCGACGGTGAAAAAGAGACTGTGCTGTCGGAAAAATCGCGAAAATTTGCTCCGGTACCCTGAAAAAAGGTCGTCAGGGTAGAATACGTGGTAGGGCTAAAAAAGACCTTTCGTTTGAGATATCATGACTTGAAATCCATTAATCCGTTGATTTTCAACAAAAAGAAAACCATTTTGCTCTGCACTTTTCCATTTGAAAAGCGTCAATCACGCAAAAAAACGAAATTTAATTTTTCTATGAGCGCGAAAATGCCAAAAATCAGTCTCCAGACTGGCGTCTGTCCTGTAAATATAGCAATCTAGGTTTATTTGCATAAGCGTATTATTATTTGAAACGAAATATCAGAAAGCCTTTAGTTTTTATTTGAAAATCGAGCGATTTGTCGTGAAGCATGACAAAAATGCCAGCTTCGTTTCCCTCAAACACCCCGCACACACATGCACCTGCAGCTAGTTTTCAGAGCGCAGGTAAAGTTCGCCATTTTGTGCTTGTTCGTGATCCTCTCCGCTCCCCTGTTGCTGCTACAACTCATTGTCAATCAGAGCATCGAGCAGTGCACTCGTGTCTCGTCTTTTCGCTCTTCCCTTTACCACATTTTCTGCCTGCTTCAGCATCAGTTCTCCGTAAGTCTCTAACTAAATCGCATTTTAAATATTCATCTTGAGAATAGTCGGTTTGAAATCCAATCGATTAGTCAGTATTAAGTTATTTCATCCCAAACCTTCTCGTCCCACTAAATCCTCGTATCTGAATTTCTTCTAATAAAAGTAGGCCTTAATAACTGTGACACTTTAATTTGCATCAAACATAATAATTAGTCTCCGAGATCACAAGGCAGCTTTGAAATTGAATTTATTTCTAAAAACGCGTTTGTATTTCTTCCATCCTTGCATTCCCGGCTTGTTTACCCCGTTCGTTATTTTCCCCCCATTTTAATGGCTTCGCTGCTTCGTATGAGAACGTGTCAGGAATAGAGGGCGCAGTGATAAGGTCGCCTGCGTGGGTGGTCCTCTCCTCTGCTCGCTTGTTGCTACCTCAAGCAGTGAGCTGGTCTGCCCTTTGTTAAATCTCCCAAAATTTCTCGCCGTTTGAAGCATCGGTTCCTCGTAATTATTTTATCAAATCGCATTTTATGTATTTATCTTTAGGCTTTAATTGCGCTGAAAACCAATTATTAAAATAGTGCGTTATCTCAACCCTTAACGTCCCACTAAAACTGCGTGCTATTGATCCGAGTTTTGCTTCTATAAAAAGCAGACCTTGATTATCTTGACACTTTAATTGCTGCCAAAATATTAATTGTTCTGTGTAGAGCTGTGAGCGAGCCGCGCCATCCAGCCGGGTACTACTTTAAAAACTGCGACTACCATTGCAAAAATGCCGCTGTGAAGGTTTCCGTGTACCGATTGCTTTGCGAAAACTTCATTTTAAGATGTATTTTATTTTTCAAGAAATTCCATTACAATCTTTAAGTCAAAAAGTTGGCAATTTTCTTATTTCGTTATTTTTGCAACTCGAAATCTCGTGTTCTAACCACTAAAATTGCAAAAAAAACGACACATTCCTGACAAAATTGTTATTCATTCAAACCCTCAATGTGGCGAGTGCCCGCTTTTAAGCCGATTTGGCGGTATGCGAGCAACTCAGCATACAGGCTGGACAAAAAATTAAAACATGCACGGAGTGGCCAGTTTATGTTGCATCTTCGGTAACTTTTATAATATGCTCTCATTCGACTTAAGAGTTGTTTTCCCGATTTATGACAATGCTATTTTTATAAGAGTATATTACATCAAATAAAACAGTTCGTTATGAAGAAAAAATGTCTATTAATTTATTTATTCCATTCTCTTTGTTCTCAGGTGACGAAAATTCACAATGAAAAACATGCAAGGGGATGAAGTAATTCAAGAAAATTCCAGCACGAGCAGTGAGTATAGATTTTTATAGCCAATATACGAAGTCTCGAGGTTTTGGTATTTGGTCACATGGGAAGTCACAAGCCTTGGTTTGACCTGCGGGCTTAAAATAGATTAAAATAACGGAAAGGGGTTGCAGGAAGAAATTTACTTCCGGGATGTTACAGTACAGTAAAAAACTTGAAAGAAGTAAGGGAACAATAGATATTTTTTGTCAGCAGCCAAAGCCGTGATAAGATTTTGCTTAAACTGGGCATATCATAAATTACGCAGCAATGTCAAAGATAAAAATTATAAATATAATTTGGTTGTTTCAGGAAAACGAAAACTCGAGACAGAGCCGCAAACTTCGCAGGAGAACAAGAAAATGATACGTTACGAAAATTTTATGAAGTTGAAGCTGAGATACATTGAAGAGAACAAACGTGACTTACCCGCTCTCCATTTCGCGGCACAGATAAGCAATATTGACGTTTGTCTGCGCCTCGTGGAGCAGGGCGCTGAGGTTAACGAAAAATGCAGCCCTCGAGGCGCCACTCCCCTGCACTACGCCGCCATGAACGAAGACTACGGATTAAGTCTGATCAACTACTTCATTGAAAAAGGTCTCAACATAGAAGTAAAAGATGCTCATCGTGAGGAGGCTATCCATTATGCCCTCCGAGCTAAAAACTACAATCTTGTAGTGCAAATACATATGCACTTAAAGGAACGCCATTTTGGAAAAGCAGTTATTAGTGGCAATCTAGAATTTGCAATTTTAAATAAATGCTTGGATTTCGCCAAATTTGTCTACAACAATAAGAGACAAGAACTATTGAGCGAACGACCATGTTATTATCGCATCCTTAAATTAGCGTGTGAATATGGAAATCTGGAGATGTGCAAGTGGCTGCTGGAAGATGTTGGAATTGACGTCAGCCAGTTCGAGGATAAAGACTGGAAATACCAGATTCTTCAATCCGTTGCCAGGAACAACTCATGTGAAACTAGTGAGATATTTCGATACTTGTCCTCAAGGTTCGAATTCACCGCTGATCAACAAAGCCAGGCCTATTCGTTGGCTTCTATTTATGAAAGGTTTCCCTGCCTGTGGGGCGAGAGTTAGCACTGAAAGAAAAGTCAGCATCCTCGGCAGATGTCACGTAAGTCGATTACTCGGAAAAGTATCGGACTTGTCGTTCACACATTGTGTGGACGGCTGGATTTTGTCTCGGGTAACACATACACGAGAAACAGTCCAGTGTCCAGACGTTGTGTAAGATGAACTAAATATGCTGTCTCTTGGGATCTAGTTCGGTGTGTGTGTGGGGAGGGGGGTGACTTTAACCATTTATATGTCTTTAAAAGTGACTCTAGGGCGTGGACAACCTGATGGAGAGAGAGAGAGAGAGAGAGAGAGAGAGAGAGAGAGAGAGAGAGAGAGAGAGAGAGAGAGAGAGAAGCGAAAAGAGTGCGAAAAGATAACGGGAGAGTCTTTCCAGGACAATTGGCGTTTGAGGTGTAGTGAAAGTGCTGAGTGGACTTTAGACGCGGACAACGGTCACCGGACGACGCAATCCACCCCCGGTCGGCGTCTCACTCACTCTCTCTCTCTCTCTCTCTCTCTCTCTCTCTCTCTCTCTCTCTCTCTCTCTCTCTCTCTCTCTCTCTCTCTCTCTCTCTCTCTCTCTCTCTCTCTGAAAGGTTCTCCACAGCCCGTTATGTCCTCGGCGAAAATAAAGGTACGTCGCCTCTTTGTTGTATAAAATGCAGGTGTATTTGTTCAAAGACCCGCCCCCTAAAATTTAGTGAGTGTTCATTTCAACTCTAGTTTTGAAAAATGAACGGCAACCGATTTTAGTGCATTTCACACAAAACTCTTTGTGAGCACAGCGAACATAATTGTTGAAGGCTCTTATTGTTCCCTCAAATTTCTTTCCGCAAAAGGTGCACTCGAATTTGTCTAATTCCTTTGATTGTTCGTGGACATTCTTGTCGTGTTCTCTTTCTTCTAGAGAGTGGAAATACGTAGCACACTGGTAATTTCCGCATCTGATGGCTTCATCCTTGTGCGTTATCTTAACATGTATTGACAATTTGTCGGGATATTCAAATTTGTTCCCACAGTAAATGCATTCCCGTTGATGATTGGGAGTTGCGTTTTCCTCGTCTTCACTTTCGGGCAACTTGACGTTCAAACACAACGCCTTTTGCAACGACATTTCAGGCAAACCAGCTGGCAGAGGCGGCTAAACGAACGGAAGATGGTAGATGGAAGAAGCCAGTTGGTAAAAATTTCCAGGGTTTGCAGGGTTGCACTTTTTCACCAATTTATTAACGGTTTTTACGACTCAATTTTTACAAATTTCCTTCGCAAGAAATGCGAGAAATTAATTTATTCCATTTTTTTGTGTGAAAATCTACAATTCCTGTTGGAGTGCTCAAAATTTCCTCCACTGTACAGCTATTTTCTTTTAAATTACCATTCTGCTGCTTCAATTTAAAAAAAAATCCCTAACATTTTCTCAAGTCGAGGCTAAATGCTAATATTTCTAATAGTTATTAAATTGAAAAATAAGGTGCCAAAAACATTGCCTGCAAGAAACTGTTAAAAATTGAAGAAAACCGCATTTTACCACCGCACTTAATTTTTTTAAATGGTTTTTTTGCAACCCTGACTTTCGGCTAGAGGTCTTTTTTACTCAAATTTTGAGCCACGCAAGCCAGCCGGGTTCTGTTTTAAAAACTGCGACTACCATTTAAAAAATGCCACAGAAGTTTTCCATGTACCGATTACTTAGCATAAAATTTCAGGAAGATTGATTTAAAAAAAAATCCATACTATTTAAGTCGAAAAGATAGGAATTTTTCAAATTTCGTTATTTTTGCAACTCGAAATCTAGGGTGCTAACCAGGGCTGGGTATCTCCCGGGGATATTCCCAAACTTGCAGTTCAGTGTTTTTTTGCGGTATTTACTTGTTTTGTGCTCATTTTTACACCTCATGGTAATATTAATGAATACATTCAATGCCTTATTTGGAGAGGGAACGGGTTTAAATTAAAATTGTAGCGAATGGGGTTACGCATTCCGTAAACACTGGCTGCTTATTGGAGGTCAAGACGAGTCTAACAGTGGGTAGTTTTTTCAGTTCCGATCGTTAGAACCCGAGATTTGGAGGTGCAAATTATTCAACAAAATTTAAAAAACTGTTTTATTTTTTTTATATCTGCTTTTTTTGATGGGCGAGAATTTCTATTATTCTTTTACGAAAATATTTTGGTTTATTTAAATTCTTCTTTCCGGTTAAAATATTTCTTGTTCCATATAAAAAAATGGAAAAGCACCGGATAACTGTACCCAGTTTTGGTCTCCTGTCTTGAGATACGCTCGATCTTGTTGATTGATAGGAAGTACAAATATACTAACTGCAAAAAAAGACAAATTTAACTGAAACCTGGTAAGAGTTTTTTTATTTTTGTTTTTATGATGTCAGGGTTTTATTTGACGATATTACGATCGCTTTATTAATTGTTGTGCGCTGTGCACCGATATGTAGTGACGTGAATTTTCGGGTGCCCGCACGCGAGAGCGGAGGAAGAAAGTCAGGTATCAATAAAGGTGTCTCGCGAGCGCACAACCTGCTCGCACGCACACTTTCGCTCTGCTGACGGCTCGCGAGCAACAGGGTAATTCTCTCGCTCCCCCGCTCGTCCCTCTGAGTAGCCAAGCTGTACAATCGCCGCTTTCAACGATAAACTGGCATTTTATTTCAATATAAAAGTCACATTGAAAATTAGACGGTTAATTGTCATATCTTTCTCGTATCTTTAATTAATTCAATTCTGTTCATATATTTTTTTTAAGAAAAAGATTGTCATGAGCTATTTATTATTTCTTCTTCCTGAACGATTAATATTTTTTGCCTTTTCCGTGCACGATCTTCACCCCTGCAATGTCGCTCTGCAAGACGCACAAAGGGCAGCGACACTGAATTTACCAGGGTAACTGGCGGAGCGCTGGGGCCGTGCTGCTGCCCTGCTCGCGCATCGCACTCGCATTCGCCTCCGCTGCAGTCGGCGAAGGAGATCTCTTCTCGTCTCCTCACACTCACACTTTACAGTTCGCAGCGATCGCCTCTTTCCCTGAAACTTCCCTGCTGATATCAATTCGCATGTCGCGGCATCAGTTTAATTCGTAGGTCACCTTTTTCTTACGGTTTTTTATTTAAAATTTTTTTAATTCATCTGCTTCTAACTCATTAATATTTTTTCTGTTTAATCTTTAATTTTCGTCTCTATTGTTTATAAAAAAAGCACTTTGCGCTTCTTCGTTAACGGTAGGTGGTTTGTTTTTGAACGAAAAAACGGTCGGCGACGGTGAAAAAGAGACTGTGCCGTCGGAAAAATCGCGAAAATTTGCTCCGGTACCCTAATAAAAATTCCTCAGGGTAGAATACATGGTAGGGCTAACAAAGACCTTTCGTTTGAGAAGTCATGACTTGAAATCCATTAATCCGTCGTTTTTTAACACAAAGAAAACCATTTTTTGTTATGCACTTTTCCATTTGCGAAGCGACAATCACGCAAAAAATTGAAATTTAATTATTCTATCAGCTCGAAAATGCCAAAAATCGGTCTCCAGACTGGCGTCTGTCCTGTAAATATAACAATCTATTTATTTGCATAAGCGTATTTTTATTTGAAACTAAATATCAGAAAGCCTTTAGTTTTTATTTGAAAATCGAGCGATTTGTCGTGAAGCATGACAAAAATGCCAGCTTCGTTTCCTTTAAAAACCCCGCACACACATGCACCTGCAGCCAGCTTTCAAAGCGCAGGTAAAGTTTAAGGAGAGTAGAGACTAGGAGGCGACATTCGGTATCAGCTCTGATACTGTATATCGCCTCCTCGTCTCTACTCTCCTTAGTGAGGTTCGCCTTTGTGTGCGTGTGTGCGTGATCCTCTCCCCTCTCCTGTTGCGGCTACAACAAGCCACTGTCAATCAGAGCATCGAGCAGTGCACTCGTCGGGTTTTCGCTCTTCCCTCTTCCACATTTTCTGCCTGCTTCAGCAGTGCAGCATCAGTTCTCCGTAAGTCTCTAACTAAATCGCATTTTAAATATTCATCTTGAGAATAATCGGTCCGAAATTCAATCGATTAGTCAGTAAGTTATTGTGGGATACTGGGTTCGAGCTAAAAGGAAATAAAAATGCATCTGGTTCCTTTGTAGACGTAGATTTAATCCATAATTAAGACTGTAAATATTACACAATAAATATTCACAATAAAATCTCAAAGGAAAGTCAGTATAATTATAAACAATTAATATACGCATCAAAATGCGAGTCGAGAATAACAATAATTATTATCACAGTTAAATACAATGCTTACCCCGGTATTATCTTCGGGTCTATAAGTTATTACAAGCGTCAAATATGCGCACGACATTATACTCCCGGCCGGAGAGGTAAATGCGACATGACCGTATGCGTGCGTAGGTGAGCGGTCAGTGAAGGTAAATTATACAGGGTAAATGAGAAAAGCTTATAATAAGGAATAGCGACATCTATAGGTTACAAACTAAGTTAACGCCAATAAGCGGGAACCGCTACATTATTTTATCCCAAACCTTCTCGTCCCACTAAATCCACGTATCCGAATTTCTTCTATTAAAAGCAGGCCTTAATTACTGTGACACTTTAATTGCGTCAAACATAATAATTAGTCTGCGAGATCACAAGGCAGCATTGAAATTGTAATTATTTCTAAAAACGCATTTTTATTTTCTTGCATCCTTGCATGCCCGGCTTGTTTACATTGTTCGTTATTTTCTCCCCCATATTTCAAGGCTTCGCTGCTGCGTATGCGAGCGTCTCAGGCAGAGGGCGCAGTGAAAAGGTCGCCTGCTTGTGGTCGTCTCCTCTGCTCACTTGTTGCTACCTCAAGCAGTAAGCTAGTCAGCCCTTTGTTAAATCTCCCAATATTTGCCGCCGTCTGCAGCATCGGTTCCTCGTAATTATTTTAACAAATCGCATTTTATGTATTTATTTTTAGGCTATAAGTGCGCTGAAAACCAATGATTAAAATAGTGCGTTATCTCAACCCTTAAACTTCCCACTAAAACTGTAATACGTGCTATTGATTCGAGAATTGCTTCTATAAAAAGCAGACCTTGAATATCTTGACACTTTAATTGCCGCTAAAATATTAATTGTTCTGTGAAGAGGTCTGAGCGAGCCGCGCCGCCTTTTTTGGCGAGCCGCGCCAGCCAGCCAGGTACTACTTTAAAAACTGCGACTACCATTGCAAAAATGCCGGTGTGAGGGTTTCCGTGTACCGATTGCTTTGCGAAAATTTCATTTTAAGATGTATTTTTTCCAAGAAATTGCAATACAATTATTATTTTTGCTTTACTAGAAAAGGTGATTTATCCAAATGAAAGCTGCACGCGTATTGATTGGATTATTAGTTATTTCAATTAACCACAACTACAGTTCAGTTTTCACGCGCTCGTTGAGTGGTATCAAATTTCTTCTAGGCTGTTGTGGCTCTCTGCAACTCAGCTCCCTGATTTACCATTGAAGCTACAATAATTATTATTATTTCTCTAGTCGGAGTGGGCTGAGTCATCAGTTGGTGGAGTTCTCTTCTTTTCTTCGTGGCCGACCGCATGTCACCTGTACGCTACGCGCAGAGTCTTCTTCAGACGAAGAAGAGGCCGCTGCGCTCTGCTCGTGGGACAGAGTAAAGTACGTGGGTTTTAATATATAAAGTTCCGTTAAAAATAAATTTCCATAAATTAAAAATTAAAACTTATTCTGCTTTCAAGAGAGGTTACCGCAATATAATTAACAGTGTATCGTCAAAGTTTTCGTACAAATTTTTTTTTTTTTTGCTCTTTTTATCCCTGTCCGAGGACCGGAGGACCGGGAAGAGCGCGCACTGCACTAGCACGAATGCTGAAACCCGGGTCCCAATAACACCGCGAACGGATAACATGGGCGCACCGGGCCGCACAGGGACCCAGCCCACTGAACGGCCACTTGCCTCCGCACCGAGGACTGCATTGAAACGCTAGACATTTGTCCCGTGAAGCCAAATCACGCATGCTGGAAAGGTGCAAACCAGCCCATTGAGCAATTTGAGCATTTCGAGTCACTAAACTAACAACAGTATTATTAGCATTAATATTATCGATCAATGCAATTCTTTTAATTACCTTTGTAGAAATTTCCTTTTGATTTTGGGTTGTTCTTAATAATTATTATTATTTTCCCTCTTTTGTAGCGAGATTCCTTTTTTCATATTGACGCGGTTATTGCGTTGATGTTGTCAGGTTGGCAATTCAATCAGCTGCAGAGCCCATCACGAATGCTGAAAAAAATATTTGCATTCCGTTAGAAATAAATTTCCATAAATTAAAAATTAAAACTTACTCTGCTTTCAAGAGAGGTTAACGCAATATAATAAACAATTTATCGTACAAAAATTAAACGTTCATTAATTTATTTTCTTTCGAAATTCTTCACAAGGGAAAAAAGCTCTCTTTGGGCGGGGGGGGGGGGGGAGATTTTAACAGTGCAATTAAAAACACGAGCATTTTTTTACCTTATCGTCAGAGTAGGGTTCCAGTCCAGGGTCGGCCGGTCAGGGTGATGGCTCGGATGTTTGGGTACGATGAGCAGCAAAACGAAACCTTCTTTCTTCTTCTCCTTTCTGTTAAGGGCAAAGCATAAAATAATTTTTAAGTACGATTGGTGAAAAGTTCTTACCTTTGAAGACAAGCCTGGCGTTAATTGCTCTTCCGCGGAACCCTTTTTGCGCGCTAAAACTGGCCCGGCAAAACGCTGGAGGCTGTCGGCCGGCTTACTCTCCTTAACTTGAATGGTGTTGTTGCATCCGGCCGGCCGGTACATTCCTGACCAAAGTTTTATCCCTTCAATAACAGCCCTCAATGCGGCAAGTGGCTGCTTTTAGGCCGATTTGCTGCAATCACAATGCGCCAGGTGCAGAGCCTTTTGTTGTCACCCGCTGCGATGCAGGCGAGCGGCCAAGAGCCGCACGAAGCGACAAGCGACAAGTGCATCTCCCTTCTTCGAGCCAGCACTGCTTGCTATTCGAGTTAAATTTTATCTCAAAATCAACTATTTGCAGAGTGGTTAATTAAAATTTAATTTAAATATGACTAGTAGAAAACTGTTTCGATAAAATGCCAAAATATTAAAAAAAAAAAATAATAAGAGCATGCAATTTGTCACGAGGGCAGCGGCTGACCTTGGCCTCGGAGGTGGATAAAATTATTATTAGTCGTTTCCAAATTCGAATTGAAACTCAAGTTGACTAAAATGGTGTTAATCCAATAGCTCATTGCCCGACAGCTTTTCATGTTCGTCCCGATTTTTTTTGTATTTTTAAAAATTAATTTTTAGTTGAGTAGCATAAGGAATGGGAAAACAACCCTTCAATTTGGTCCCAGGTATTTATAAAAAACGTCATTTCTAAAATTATTTTAAGAAAAAGTCAATGCAAATGGTGGTTTACTTAAATTGTTACGATTTTTCTATTGATTAAAATCAATTTTTTCTTCAAATATTTTAAATTTTAATGAATTATTTAAAATTTGAATCCGATTTTGATACGTACCAAGCGTAATAAATATTATTTTAATTTGGATAAATGACACACTTATTTTTTAGGGTTCAAATCTTAATTGCGTGCTTCTTTTTCAAAATTATAAGTAAATTTTTAGTGCGCGGCGCGCGTATTTGCCGCGCCTGGCAGTTCGTTTGTCGAGAATAAGAGGCTGCCGCGCGCGGTGCAGCCGTTGCATTGTTCAACGCGGCGGAAATTTGTGAAAACAAACCGATTATACACTGCCTTTAGTATTTCCGGCATTTCAAATAACAATCAAAATTGTAATATTGAATTTTCCTTTTCGACACATTGATTACACCGATCTGAATTAGAGCCGCGCGCGGTGTATCAGACTCGCAGCCAGTTTGTAATATTTTTATGAACTCATTTTAGCGTAAACATGGTTTGACCAATTTTGGCCAACTTGTTCATGCCAGTTTAGTGAAAACTCGGGAATTGGAGCTGCATCTGGTGTTTAGTGCCGTTTCTGCCCCAACTTTGGCACGTTTTAAATCATTTTGCCACAGTTACGCCCATGTTTAGACTATTTTTAGTTGCTGATATTTGGAAGTACAAATAACCCAAAAAATCCAAAAACAAGTTTTTTTTGTTATTTTTTGCTGTGGAATATTTCGATAAAATGCAATTAAAATATAAACCAATATAAATAAAAACACTTCAAAAATATATTCAGTAAAATTTCCTCAATTCTTGAATTGGCTCCGAGAGAAATTAAGAAATGCACTTGTGACTGCTCGACCGCTGCAAGGCAATTGCGTATGTTACCTGCTGCAGCGACGAGGGCGGAGCAAAGGTGCAGGTTGCATACTCTACACGGTCCCAATACTACCAAGCGCGGCATCATTAGATCAAATCAAACAGTTTTTTGTTCGATATGAAGGAAAAAATGTCAATTAATTTATTTATTCCATTCTCTTTGTTCCCAGGTGACGAAAAATCAAAATGAAAAACATGCAAGGGGATGAAGTAATTCAAGAAAATTCCAGAACGAGCAGTGAGTATAGATTTTTATAGCCAATAAACGAAGTCTCGAGGTTTTGGTATTTGGCCACATGGGCAGTCACAAGCCATGGTTGACCTGCGGGCTTAAAATTGATTAAAAAACGGAATGGTGTGGCAGGAAGAAATTTACTTCCGGGATGTTACAGACAGTACAGTAAAAAATTGTAAGAAATAAGGGAACAATAGATATTTTTTGTCAGCAGCCAATGCTGTTACAAGATTTTGCTTAAACTGGGCATATCCAAAATTACGCAGCAATATCACAGACATAGATTTTAAATAAAATTTGGTTGTTTCAGGAACACGAACACTTGAGACAGAGCAACAAACTTCGCAGAAGATCAAGGCAATGAAATTAAATATGCGAAAACGTTTCGAAAGTTTTATGAACCTGAAACTGAGATTTGTTGAAGAGAACAAAGGTGACTTACCCGCTCTCCATCTCGCGGCACGGATAAGCGATGTTGACGTTTGTCGGCGCCTCGTGGAGCAGGGCGCTGACGTCAACGAAAAATGCGGCGCTCGAGGCGCCACTCCCCTGCACTACGCCGCCATGAACGAAACCAACGGATTAGATCTGATCAACTACTTCATTGAAAAAGGTCTCGACATAGAAGTAAAAGATGCTCATCTTGAGATGGCTATCCATTATGCCCTCCGAGCTAAAAACTACAATCTTGTAGTGCAATTACATATGCACTTACAGGAACGCCGTTTAAGAAAAGCAGTTATTAGGGGTGTTCTAGAATATGCCATTTTAAATAAATGCTTGGATTTCGCCAAATTCGTCTACAATAATAAGAGACAAGAACTATTGAGCGAACGACCATGTTATTTTAGCATCCTTAAATTAGTGTGCGTATATGGAGATCTGGAGATGTGCAAGTGGCTGCTGGAAGAAGTCAAAATTGACGTCAGCCAGTTCAAGGATAAAGACTGGAAATACCAGATTCTTCAAACCGTTCCAGCGAACCTTTCACTTGAAACTAGTAAGATTATTCGATACTTGTCCTCAAGGTTCGAATTCACCGCTGATGAACAAAGCGAGGCCAATAGGGAGGCTTTTTATTATAAAGTAGAAAATGAACCATATCAAATCTGTGCCAAAGAAGCAGAAGAGTTGTTCAAGGGATTTGCCAACACAAAGATCAAATTTGAAGGCGTTAATTGGCTGCAGTATTGTGTGTCATGGGGCAATCTAGTTGCTGCGAAATTCGTGCATGGAAAATACGGAGAACTTACCAATGAGATCGATGAAGACGGAGCGACGATTCTTCACCTCGCAGCGAAGCATGGAAACGTCGAAATGTGTCAGTGGCTGATTGACCAGGGCCAAGACATCAAGGCCTTGAACCAAAAAACCGGTGCCAACTTCCTCCATTATGCTGCTCAGAACCTCATCAAAGGAGAAGACATCATCAAAAAATTTGGAGAGAACCTACGTGGATACGTGAACCAAACAGACGTAAATGACTTCACTCCACTTCATTTTGCCATGCTCGACGAAAAAGTATTATTCAACAAAAGTGTTGCAGAGGCTTTGCTTGAACTCGGAGCCGATTTGAACGCGAAAAACGATGGTTACAATTTCCTTCACTTGTGCATTGTTACGGGTGATTTGGAACGTGTCAAATTCGTGCACTCCAAAGACAAAAATCTGATCAAAGAAAGGACAGGGGATGGAAAAACCACACTTCACATTGCTGCTGACTACTACCATTATGGAGATATATGCGCATGGCTTGTGGAAGAGGGCTTGGATCCCGAAGAAATCACCGTCGGAGGAAAATCAGTGCTTGAATCAATTTCCAATGAGAACGCCAAGTCGTTCTTCAATGCATTCAAGAAAAATAATTATTTGTAGAATAAATTCATCGAATGAAATGCGGCATTTTTCATAACGATATTGTCTGTTGAACTGTACTTTAATAAAACATGTAAATATTATTTAACAATTTTTATTTTTGAAATTAACACTAATTGAACTGTGAATTTTCTACTTCGCTCAGAATCAAAAATTAAATATATGGCTAGGAGGGAAATTTCCAAAGTATTTTCCCTTCCTTCCTGCTGCTGTGTAGCTTTCTATGAAGATAATCGACTGTTTTGATAAAAACTTTATTTAACGTAATAAAATGTCAGGTCAGCAATGGGCCTCTATGTACAATTAACTGGGGAATTCTTCAAAACATATGGGCAATAATTTTTAATTAAAACTATCATAATTACAAGATGGATGGTTTTTATTGAGGTTTGTGCATGCCACATAGAAAAAAAATTTAATTTACTCTACTATTGTCATTCTGTATTTAGATTTCTCATGAGGCGATTCAAGTGATTGAGATGTGCGTTTCTCTGCTGTCAGAGGCGGGCGAGGCGACTAAACGAATGGAAGATGGAAGGGGCCAGTTGGTAAAAATTATCGCAGCGCCTTTATTGGAAAGGCGTGAACCTGTTTTATACTCATGCTGCCGGCTGCAATGCATGCAGTTTCAACTATAAGCTGGATTCGGGCATTAACGTCTCTTTAAAAACTGATTTATTTCATTCGTCATCGGGCTGCGGGCTGCTCGGCGCGCACATCACGCGTGCGATGATTCCCGCTGGCGAGTGCACACACACACACACACACACACACACACACACGTCGTGCGGGCGAGCGAGAGCGGCGCAGCGCCCCTCAATAATTTTATTTACAGCGCGCAATTTTTGCGAGGTTATTCGCCGCGCGTAATTCTAGATTTACGAATTACCTACCTGACCATCGTTACGCCAGTGGTGACTTTCGGCAGGGTTGCACTTTTCCGCCAATTTTTTAACGGTTTTTACGACTAAATTGACACAAATTTCCTTCGCAAGAAATGCAAGAAATTAATTTATTCCATTTTTTGTCAGTGAAAATCTACAATTCCGGTTGGAGTGCTCAAAATTTCCTCCACTGTGCAGCTATTTTCTTTTAAATTACCATTCTGCTGCTTCAATTTCTCAAAAAAAAAAATCCCTAGCATATTTCAAGTCGAGGCTATAAATGCTAATATTCCTAATAATTATTAAATTGAAAAATAAGGTGAAAACATTGCCTGCAAGAAACTGGTAAAAATTGAAGAAACCCGCATTTTACCACCGCACTGCATTTAAAAAAATAAAATCGGGTTTTTGGCAACGCCGACTTTCAGCTAGAAGTTTTTTACTAAAATTTTGAGCCAGCCGCAGCCGCCAGTTTTGGCGAGCCGCGCCAGCCAGCCGGGTACTGTTTTAAAAACTGCGACTACCATTGCAAAAATGCCACTGTGAAGGTTTCCGTGTACCGATTGCTTTGCGAAAATTTCAGGAAGATCGATTTTTAAAACAAATCCCAACTATTTAAGTCGGAAAAATAGGAATTTTTAGAATTTCGGAATTTCGCTATTTTTGCAACCGGGGAGGTTCCCAAACTTGCAGTATTTTTTGCGGTATTTACCAGTTTTGTGCTGTTTTTGACACCTTATGTTAATATTATTGAAAAATTCAATGCCTTCTATGGAGAGGGAACGGGTTCTAATTAAACTTGCAGCAATGGGGTTGAAAGAGGATAGGGGTAAGCATTCCCTAAACACTTTGGCTGCTTATTGGAGGTCAAGACGAGTCAAACAGTGGGTAGTTTTTCAATTGCCATTGTGAGAACCCGAGATTTGGAAGTGCAAATTATTCAACAAAATTAAAAAAAAGATATTTTATTTATTTTTATTGTGGAATTGGTAGAAAACTTAAAATAAAACCACTCTAAGATTTTCAATCTGCTTTTTTCCTGGTTCCATGTAAAAAAAAAACGGAAATGGACCGGATTCCTGTACCTAGTTTTGGTCTCCTGTCTTGAGATACGCTCGATCTTGTTGATTGATAGGAAGTACAAGTATACTAACTGCAAAAAAATGACAATTTTAACTAATATCTGGTAACAGTTTATTAATTTATTTCAGTTTTTACGATGTCAGGGTTTTATTTGACGATATTATATTCGCTTTATTAATTGTTGTGCGTTGTGCACCGATATGTAGTGACGTGAATTTTCGGGCGCCCACAGGAGAAAGCGGAGGGAGAAAGTCAGGTATCAATAAAGGCGTCTCGCGAGCGCACAACCTGCTCGCACAAACACTTTCGCTCTCCTGGAGGCATGCGAGCAAGAGGGTAATTCTCTCGCTCCCCCGCTCGTCCCTCTGAGTAGCCAAGCTGTACAATCGCCGCTTTCAACGATAAACTGGCATTTTATTTCAATATAAAAGTCATATTAAAAATTAGACGGTTAATTGTCATATCTTTCTCGTATTTTTAATTAATTGATTTTGCATTTCAATTCATTTCATCGACTTTTTTTAAGAAAAAGGTTATCATGAGCTATTTATTATTTCTTATTCCTTAACAATTAATATTTTTTGGCTTTTCCGTGCACGATCTTCACCCCTGCATTGTTGCTATGCAAGATGCAGAAAGGGCAGCGACCCTGGATTGACAGGACTCTGTTATTAGTAGGGAAACTGGCGGAGCGCTGGGGCTGTGCAGCTGCCCTGCTCGCGCATCGCACTCGCATTCGCCTCCGCTGCAGTCGGCGAAGGAGATCTCTCCTCACACTTTACAGTTCGCAGCGAACGCTTCTAATTTCCTTGAAACTTCGCTGCAATTCGCCTGTCGCGGCATCAGTTTAATTCGTAAGTCGCTTTTTTTCTTACGGTTTTTTATTTAATTTTTTTTTAATTCATCTACTGCTCACTCATTAATATTTTTTCTGTTTAATATTTAATTTTCATCTCTATTGTTTATTAAAAAAGCACTTTGCGCTTGTTCGTTAAGGGTAGGTTGAACGAAAAAACGGTCGGCGGCGGTGTAAAAGAGACTGTGCTGTCGGAAAAATTGCGAAAAGTTGTTGAAAAAAGGTCTTCAGGGTAGAATACGTGGTAGGTCTAACAAAGACCTTTCGTTTGAGATATCATGACTTGAAATCCATTAATCCGTCGTTTTTCAAAAAAAAAAAAAAAAAAAAAAAATTGCTCTGCACTTTTCCATTTGAAAAGCGTCAATCACGCACAAAATCTGAAATTTAATTTTTCTATGAGCGCTAAAAGCCAAAAATCAGTCTCGAGACTGGCGTTTAGCCTGTTTGTGCGATGAAACATTAAAGAGCGCAACGTGGGACTATTTGCATAAGCGTGTTATTATTTGAAACAAAATATCAGAAAGCTTCTAGATTTTATTTGAAAATAGAGGGAATCGTCGTGAATCATTACCAAAAAGGCGGCTTCTTTTCCCCAAACACCCAAACCCCGCACACACCTGCAGCTGCTACGTGCAGGAGGAGCCAGCTTCCAAAGCGCAGATGATAAAAGTTCGCCATCCTGTGCTTGTGCGTGATCTTCTCCGCTCTCCTGTTGCAGCTTCAGCTCATTGTCAATAAGTGCATCGAGCAGTGCACACGTCGTCGGCTTTTCGCTCTTCCCTAACCCATATTTTCTGCCTGCTGCAGCTTCAGTTCTCCGTAAGTCTCTAACTAAATCGCATTTTAAATATTCATCTTGAGAATAATCGGTTTGAAATCCAATCGATTAGTCAGTAAGTTATTTTATCCAGAACCTTCTCGTCCCACTAAATCAACGTATCCGAATTTCTTCTATTAAAAGTAGGCCTTAAATACTTTGACAGTTTCATTTGCGTCAAACATATTATTAGTCTCCAAGATCACAAAGCGGCATTGAAATTGTAATTATTTCTAAAACGCATTTGTATTTCTTCCATCCTTGCATGCTCGGCTTGTTTACCTTGTCGTTATTTTCTCCCCCATTTTAAGGGCTTCGCTGCTGCGGATGCGAGCGTCTCATGCGCGCTTCAAAAAACTGATTTATTTCATTCGTCATCGGGCTGCGGGCTGCTCGGCGCGCACATCACGCGTGATGATCCCCGCTGGCGAGTGCACACACACACACACACACACACACACACACAAACACACACACACACAAACACACACACACACACACGTCGTGCGGGCGAGCGAGAGCTGCGCAGCGCCCCTCAATAATTTTATTTACAGCGCGCAATTTTTGCGAGGTTATTCGCCGCGCGTAATTCTAGAATTACGAGTTACCTACCTGACCATCGTTACGCCAGTGCTGACTTTCGGCAGGGTTGCACTTTTTCACCAATTTTTTAACGGTTTTTAAGACTCAATTTTTACAAATTTCCTTCGCAAGAAATGCAAGAAATTAATTTATTCCATTTTTTTCAGTGAAAATCTAAAATTTTGGTTGGAGTGCTTCAAATTTCCTCAACTGTGCAGCTATTTTCTTTTAAATTACCATTCTTCTGCTTCAATTAAAAAAAAATCCCTAACATTTTCTCAAGTCGAGGCTAAATGCTAATATTCCTAATAATTATTAAATTGAAAAATAAGGTGCCAACAACATTGGCTGCAAGAAACTGGTAAAAATTGAAGAAAACTGCATTTTACCACCGCACCGAATTTTTTTAAATGGTTTTTTTGCAACCCTGACATTCGGCTTTTTTACTCAAATTTTGAGCCAGTTTTGGCGAGCCGCGCCAGCCAGCCGGGTAATGTTTTAAAAACTGCGACTTCCATTTCAAAAATGCCACACAAGATTTTGCATAACAATTTCAGGAAGAACAATTTTTTCTTATTCAACAAAAATTAAAAAAAAATGTTTTATTTATTTTTATTGTGGAATTCCTAGAAAACTTAAAAAAAACCACTCTAAGATTTTCAATCTGCTTTTTTCCTGGTTCCATGTAAAAAAACGGAAATGGACCGGATTCCTGTATCCAGATTTGGTCTCCTGTCTTGAGATACGCTCGATCTTGTTGATTGATAGGAAGTACAAATATACTGACTGCAAAAAATGACAAATTTAACTGAATCTAGATATATCTGGTAACAGTTTTTGTCAGTTTGTATGATGTCAGGGTTTTATTTGACGATATTGCGATCGCATTAATAATTGTTGTGCACCGATATGTAGTGACGTGAATTTTCGGGCGCCCACACGCGAGAGCGGAGGAAGAAAGTCAGGTATCAATAAAGGCGTCTCGCGAGCGCACAACCTGCTCGCACGCACACTTTCGCTCTCCTGACGGCACGCGAGCAAGAGGGTAATTCTCTCGCTCCCCCGCTCGTCCCTCTGAGTAGCCAAGCTGTACAATCGCCGCTTTCAACGATAAACTGGCATTTTATTTCAATGTAAAAGTCATATTCAAAATTAGACGGTTAATTGTCATCTTTTTCTCGTATTTTTAATTAATTGATTTTGCATTTCAATTCATTTCATCGACTCTTTTTTAAGAAAAAGATTATCATGAGCTATTTATCATTTTTTTCCTGAGTAATTTATATTTGCCTTTTCCGTGCACGATCTTGGCCCGTTCAATGTTAGTTGGTCTGCAAGACGCACAAAGGGCAGCGACCCTCAATTTAAAGGAAACTGTTATCAGCAGGGAAACTGGTGGATCGCTGGGGCCGTGCAGCTGCCCTACTCGCGCATCGCACTCGCATTCGCCTCCGCTGCAGTCGGCGAAGGAGATCTCTCCTCACACTTTACAGTTAGCAGCGATCGCTTCTTTCCTTGAAACTTCGCTGCTGATAACAATTCTCCTGTCGCGGCATCAGTTTAATTCGTAGGTCACTTTTTTTCTTAAGGTTTTTGATTTTAATTTTTTTTTATTTCATCTGCTTGTCACTTACAAATATTGCTTATGTTTAATCTCTAATTTTCGTCTCTTAGTTTATAAAAAATGCACTTTGCGCTTGTTCGTGGGTGTAGGTGGATTGTTTTTTAACGAAAAAATGGCCGGTGACGGTGTAAAAAAAGACTGTGCCGTCGGAAAAATTGCGAAAAGTTGCTCCGGTACCTTGAAAAAAGGTCTTCAGGGTAGAATACGTGGTAGGGCAAACAAAGACCTTTCGTTTGAGATATCATGGCTTGAAATCCATTAAACCGTCGATTTTCAACAAAAAGAAAACCATTTTTTGCTCTGCACTTTTCCAGGCGGGTAGCGACAATAACGCAGAAAATCGAAAATTAATTTTTCTATGAGCGCTAAAAGCCAAAAATCAGTCTCCAGACTGGCGTTTAGCCTGTTTGTGCGATGAAACAGTAAAGAGCGCACCATGGGACTATTTGCATAAGCGTGTTATTATTTGAAACAAAATATCAGAAAGCTTCTAGATTTTATTTGAAAATAGAGGGAATCGTCGTGAATCATTACCAAAAAGGCGGCTTCTTTTTCACAAACACCCACCCCCCGCACATACCTGCAGCTGCTACGTGCAGGAGCAGCCAGATATCAAAGCGCAGAAAAAGGTCGCTTTTGTGTTTGGTGCGTGACCCCTTTCGCTCTGCTCCTGTTGCAGCTGCAGCTCATTTTCAATCAGAGCATCGAGCAGTGCACACGTCTCGGCTTTTCGCTCTTCCCTCAACCGCATTTTCTGCCTGCTGCAGCTACAGTTCTCCGTAAGTCTCTAACTAAATCGCATTTTAATTGTTCATCTTGAGAAAAATCGATCTGAAATCCAATCGATTAGTCAGTAAGTTATTTTATCCGAAACCTTCTCGTCCCACTAAATCCTCGTATCCGAATTTCTTCTATTAAAAGTAGGCCTTAATTACTGTGACAGTTTAATTTGCTTCAAACATAATAATTAGTCTCCGAGATCACAAGGCAGCATTGAACTTGTAATTTATTTCTAAAAACGCATTTGTATTTCTTCCATCCTTGCATTCTCGGTTTGTTTACCTTGTCGTTATTTTCTCCCCCAAATGTTATTGGCTTCGCTGCAGCGTATGCGAGCGGCTGAGGCGCGGACTAGATCCCTTCACGGGTGTAAATGTGTGGGTTTAAACCCGGGGTTAACCGCACCGCGGAGTTTCTTGTTTTTTTTTTTGTCATTTCTGGTGGGTGTGGAGCGGTTGCGGGTAGAATGTATGCGGCTGCGGTTTTATGCACTAAAAAACCGCGAAAGATTTTGTCAAGCCGCCAACAGATGGCATTTTATTTTACCATATACTTTCGATTTAAAGGAACTTTGCTCTGAAATTTCACAATCAATCCTGCTACTGTGCATTCTTCATTTAATATTTATTCGTAGAAGTGTGGAAAACCTCTATAACGTTAGCTAGAGCCTAAAACATATGAAAAATGTCAAATAATTTATTTATTCCATTCTTTTTGTTCCCAGTTGACGAAACAGCAAAATGGACACGCTAGCGGATGAAGAAATTCATGAAATTTGGAACTGGATTAGTGAGTATAGATTTTTATAGCCAATATAATAACTCTCGAAGATTTGGTATTTGGCCACATGGGCAGTCACAAGCCATGGTTTGACCTGCGGGCTTAAAAAAGATTAAAATAACGGAAAGGTGTTGCAGGAAGAAATTTACTTCCGGGATGTTACAGACAGTAGTAAAAAACTTGAAAGAAATAAGGGAACAATAGATATTTTTTATTTTTTGTCAGCAGCAAAAGCCGTTACAAGATTTTGCTTAAACTGGGCTTATCCAAAATTACGCAGCAATATCACAGATATAGATTTTAAATAAAAGTTGGTTGTTTCAGGAAAACAATTACTTAAGACAAAGCAGCAAACTTCGCACGAGAACAAGAAAATTATACGTTACGAAAATTCGTTAGAGATGAAGCTGAGATACATTGAAGAGAACAAAGGTGATTTACCCGCTCTCCATTTCGCGGCACGGATAAGCGATGTTGACGTTTGTCGGCACCTCGTGGAGCAGGGCGCTGACGTCAACGAAAAATGCAGCGCTCGAGGCGCCACTCCCCTGCACTACGCCGCCATGAACGAAACCAACGGATTAGATCTGATCAACTTCTTCATTGAAAAAGGGTGCGACATTGATGGAGAAGATGCTTGTCCTGATCAAGCAATCAGTTATGCCCGCCGGTATAGAGACTTCATTCTTGCAAAACGAAAGCAAAAAGATATGTTCTCTCAGAAACGCAGTTCAGGAAATGCAAGTATAGGTTTTAGTGCTGAAATTTTTTCCATGATATATAATAGGTCGATGTTCGAGAAATTGTCGTTCAAGATGAAGAGCCTTGACACATGGAGCGAACACCCAAGTAATTTTAGCATGCTTGAAACGGCTTGCAAGTTTGGAGATCTGGAGATGTGCAAGTGGCTGCTGGAAGATATCAAAATTGACGTCAACCAGTTCGAGGATAAAGACTGGAAAGACCGCATTCTTCAAACCGTTGCAGGGAACCACTCACGTGAAACTAGTGAGATTATTCGATACTTGTCCTCAATGTTCGGATTCACCGCTGATGAACAAAGCAAGGCCTATATGTCGGCTTTTTATTATAAAATAGTAAATCATGAAGTCGATAATATCTTCTGTGCCAAAGACGCAGAAGAGTTGTTCAAGGGATTTGCCGACACAAAGATCAAAATAGGAGGACAAAATTTGCTGCAGTTTTGTGTGAACCGGAACCATCTTGATGCTGCGAAAATCGTGCATGGAAAAGACGGAGAACTCATCAATGAGATCGATGAACAGGGAGCGACGATTCTCCATCGCGCAGCGAGGCATGGAAACGTCAGAATGTGTCAGTGGCTGATTGACCAGGGCCAAGACATCAAGGCCTTAAACACAAAAACCCGTGCCAACTTCCTCCATTATGCTGCTCAGAACTCCGACGATGGAGAAAACATCATCAAAACATTTGGAAAGAACCTACGTGGATACGTGAACCGAACCAACGTACATAACTTACGTCCCCTTCATTTCACCTTGATGAGCAATAAACAAAGAGACTACAAAAGAGTTGCAGAGGCTTTGCTTAAAGTCGGTGCCAAATTGAGTTTGAAAATAAAAAGATACAACTTCCTTCACTTCTGCATCGCTTCCAAAAAGTTGGACTGTGCCAAATTCGTGCACAACAAGAACAAAAATCTGATCAAGGAAAGGGGAAGGAGAGGAAAAACCACACTCGAAATTGCTTCTGACTTCTATGATAAAGAAATATACGCATGGCTTGTGGGAGAGGGGTGTGTTCAAAAAAGAAGAAGATGATGAAATCGCCGCCGGAGGAAATTCAGTGCTTGAATCCATTTACAGTGAGGAGGCCAACAAGTTCATCCGTGATTTTTAGTTTCAAATAACTTTTTTGAACCAGGAACTTTACGTTTTTCGATACATTCATCGTATTAAACAGGGCTTTTTTCATAACGATAATCTCTGTTGAACTGTACTTTAATAAAATATGTAAAAAATATTTTTAATAATTTTTATTTTTTCTTTTGACACTAATTGAACTGTGAAGTTTAACTTTTCTACTGAGCGCAGAATCAAAGATTGGATGGATGCGTGACTTCAAAGAAAATTTCAAAAGTATATTTTTCATTCTTTCCTGCTGTGTGTCTTTCTATGAAGATCATTGGACTGTTCTGATAAAAAATGTTTTTTAACTTGCCTTTCTCGCATTAAAAAATAACGAGTATTTTGTGAGCAGACGAAATCAACATTACGTTCAATACAAAAAACTTTTTTATACTTGATGTTTTTGTAATAAATTTAGCGTTAAAGAACCATTTTCGGGCGCCCACACGCGAGAGCGGCGGGAGAATGTCAGGTATCAATAAAGGCCTCTCGCGAGCGCACAACCTGCTCGCACACACACTTTCGCTCTCCTGACGGCTCGCGAGCAAGAGGGCAATTCTCTCGCTCCCCCGCTCGTCCCTCTGAGTAGCCAAGCTGTACAATCGCCGCTTTCAACGATAAACTGGCATTTTATTTCAATATAAAAGTCATATTAAAAATTAGACGATTAATTGTCAACTCTTTCTCGTATCTTTAATTAATTCAATTCTTTTCATCTATTTTTTTAAGAAAAAGATTATCATGAGCTATTTATTATTTCTTCTTCCTGAACAATAATTATTAATTTTTTGCCTTTTCCGTGCACGATCTTGGCCCCTTTAATGTTGCTCTGCAAGACGCAGAAAGGGCAGCGACCCTGAATTTACAGGAAACTGTTATAACCAGGGTAACTGGCGGAGCGTTGGGGCTGTGCAGCTGCCCTGCTCGCGCATCGCACTCGCATTCGCCTCCGCTGCAGCCGGCGAAGGAGATCTCTCCTCACACTCACACTTTACAGTTAGCAGCTATCGCCTCTAATTTCCCTGAAACTTCCCTGCTGATATCAATTCTCCTGTCGCGGCATCAGTTTAATTCGTAGGTTACTTTTTTCTTACGGTTTTTTATTTTTTTTAATTCATCTGCTTCTTACTCATTTAAATTTTTTCTGTTTAATCTTAAATTTTCGTCTTTATTGTTTATAAAAAAAGCACTTTGCGCTTCTTCGTTGGGGTAGGTGGATTGATTTTGAATGAAAAAACGGTCGGCGACGGTGTAAAAGAGACTGTGCTGACGGAAAATCGCTAAGAGGACCCTGAAATAGGTCGTCAGGGTAGATCGGGTGGTAGGGCTAACCTTTTGTTGGAGACTTCGTGACTTAAAATCCTTTAAGCCGTCGATTTTGAACAAAAAGAAAACCATTTTTATGCACTTTTCCATTTCGAAAGCAACAATTCCGCAAAAAAAGTCAAAAATTAATTTTTGCATGTGCGCGAAAAAGCCAAAAATCAGTCTCCAGACTGGCGGCGTTTAGCCTGTTTGTGCGATGAAACATTAAAGAGCGCAACGTGGGACTATTTGCATAAGCGCATTATTATTTGAAACAAAATATCAGAAAGCCTCTAGATTTTATTTAATTTGAAAATCGAGGGGTCTGTCGTGAATCACGAGCCATTGGAATCGTCTTGACCTCCCCTGAGCAGCTGAAGGGTTTAGGGGTTCTTACCCTCCACCCCTATACTTTAAACCCTTCGGAAATGAATAAAATTTTATAGCTCTGGATAATTTTAATAATTTACATTTTTTAATTTTGGTTGAATTTACGGGGTGGTAATTCAGTAGGAATTTAGGATGATTTTAAATATTTTGAAGCCAAGTCGATACAAATGGGAGCATGTTAATTTTTTAGATTATAATATTAGCAATGGGGTTGAAAGGGTATGAGTGTAAACACTTGGGCTGTTTAGCGGAGGTCAAGGCGAGTCTAACGGTGGGAAACTTTTGCAATTCTGATAATTAGAACCCGAGATTTAGACGTTCAAAGAACTCAAAAAGTGGAAAATGTAATTTATATTAATTTATGAAATGATTATCAAGATATCCTTAAAAACTAACGCCATTCTGAAAAATTTTGCCTGGTTTTTTTATTGCGAGCACACATTTAAGTGGCTCTTGATCCAATCAACTTGTCTACTAAAAGAAGCCCGTGTATTGCATTTATGTTGCATCAATAACGTTGCAGTAGTTGATTGGCTTGATGTTAGAATTAACACGTAATTTATTCAAAGAAAGGAGATTTCTTTAAATTTTTGTATTTATTATAACAAGTGCCTATTCCCAGACATTACAACAACGATATACATCTGTTGTTCTAACTTCCTTGAAGGCACATGTCATTGCTCTACTCTTCTAAAAACTAATTTATTTCATTCGTCATCGGGCTGCGGGCTGCTCGGCGCGCACATCACGCGTGCGATGATCCCCGCTGCTGGGCGAGTGCACACACACACACACACACACACACACACACACACACACACACACACGTCGTGCGGGCGAGCGAGAGTTGCGCAGCGCCCCTCAATAATTCTATTAGCAGCGCGCAATTTTTGCGAGGTATTTCGCCGCGCGTAACTATAGATTTACGAATTGCCTACCTGAAAAACAAGGTGAAAACATTGCCAAAAGGAAACTGTTAAAAATTGAAGAAAACCGCACTTAATTTTTTTTAAATGGTTTTTTCGCAACCCTGACTTTCGGCTAGAGGTCTTTCTTACTCAAATTTTGAGCCAGTTTTGGCGAGCCGCGCCAGCCAGCCGGGTACTGTTTTAAAAACTGCGACTTCCATTTCAAAAATGCCACAGAAGATTTCCATGTACCGATTACTTTGCATATAATTTCAGGAAGATCGATTTTTTGAAAAAAAATCCATACTATTTAAGTCGAAAAAATAGGAATTTTTTCCAATTTCGTTATATTTTCAACTCGAAATCTAGGGCTCTAACCAGGGCTGGGTAATTCCCGCGGAGATTCCCAAACTTACCAGTTTTGTGCTCTTTTTACACCTCCTGAAAAAAATATTGAATAAATTTAATGCCTTATATGGAGAGGGAACGGGTTTTAATTAAAATTGTAGCGAATGGGGTTGAAAGAGCATAGGGGTAAGCATTCCCTAAACACTTTGGCTGCTTATTGGATGTCAAGACGAGTCAAATAGTGGGTGGTTTTTCAATTCTGATTGTTAGAACCCGAGATTATTTGGTAATTCAAATTATTCAACAAAAATTAAATAAATGCTGTTTTTCATTTTTGTTGTGGAATTTCTAGAAAACTTAAAAAAAAACCACTCTAAGATTTTCCATCTGCTTTTTTCCTGGTTCCATGTAAAAAAACGGAAATGGACCGGATTCCTGTATCCAGATTTGGTCTCCTGTCTTGAGATACGCTCTTGTTGACTGATAGCAAGTACAAATATATTGACTGCAAAAAAATGACAAATTTAACTGATACCTGGTAACAGTTTTTTTTTATTTTTGTTTTTATGATGTCAGGGTTTTATTTGACGATATTATAATCGCTTTATTAATTGTTGTGCGTTGTGCACCGATATGTAGTGACGTGAATTTTCGGGCGCCCACACGCGAGAGCGGCGGGAGAAAGTCAGGTGTCAATTAATACATCGCAAGAGCCTCCCTCTCGCACAACCTGCTCGCACACACACTTTCGCTCTCCTGACGGCACGCGAGCAAAAGGGTAATTCTCTCGCTCCCCCGCTCGTCCTTCTGAGTAGCCAAGCTGTACAATCGTCGCTTTCAACGATAAACTGGCATTTTATTTCAATATAAAAGTCATAATATTAAAAATTAGACGGTTAATTGTCATCTTTTTCTCGTATTTTTAATTAATTGATTTTGCATTTCAATTCATATCGTCGACTCTTTTTTAAGAAAAAGATTATCATGAGCTATTTATTATTTTTTTCCTGAGTAATTTATATTTGCCTTTTCCGTGCACGATCTTGGCCCGTTCAATGTTAGTTGGTCTGCAAGACGCACAAAGGGCAGAGACCCTCAATTTAAAGGAAACTGTTATCAGCAGGGAAACTGGCGGAGCGCTGGGGCTGTGCAGCTGCCCTGCTCGCGCATCGCACTCGCATTCGCCACCGCTGCAGCCGGCGAAGGAGATCTCTTCTCGTCTCCTCACACTTTACAGTTCGCAGCGATCGCTTCTTTCCTTGAAACTTCGCTGCTGATATCAATTCTCCTGTCGCGGCATCAGTTTAATTCGTAAGTCGCTTTTTTTTCTTAAGTTTTTTGATTTTATTTTTTTTTTATTTCATCTGCTTGTCACTTACAAATATTGCTTATGTTTAATCTCTAATTTTCGTCTCTTTGTTTATAAAAAAGCACTTTGCGCTTGGTCGTGGGGGTAGGTACTGTAGGTGGATTGTTTTTGAACGAAAAAATGGCCGGTGACGGTGTAAAAAAAAGACTGTGCCGTCGGAAAAATTGCGAAAAGTTGCTCCGGTACCCTAAAAAAAGGTCGTCAGGGTAGAATACGTGGTAGGGCAAACAAAGACCTTTCGTTTGAGATATCATGGCTTGAAATCCATTAATCCATCGATTTTTAACATAAAGAAAACCATTTTTTGCTATGCACTTTTTCGAGGCGGGTAGCGACAATAACGCAGAAAATCGAAAATTAATTTTTATAAGTGCGGGAGAAAGCCTAAAATCAGTCTCCAGACTGGCGTTTAGCCTGTTAGTGCGATGAAACATTAAAGAGCGCACCGTGGGACTATTTGCATAAGCGCGTTATTATTTGAAACAAAATATCAGAAAGCTTCTAGATTTTATTTGAAAATAGAGGGAATCGTCGTGAATCATTACCAAAAAGGCGGCTTCTTTTTCACAAACACCCACCCCCCGCACATACCTGCAGCTGCTACGTGCAGGAGCAGCCAGATTTCAAAGCGCAGAAAAAGGTTGCTTTTGTGTGCGTGTGTGTGTGATTCTCTCTGCTTTCTGTTGCAGCTTCAGCTTACTGTCAATCAGAGCATCGAGCAGTGCACACGTCGTCGGCTTCGCTCTTCTCTCAATCACATTTTCTCGCCTGTAGCAGCTTCAGTTCTCCGTAAGTCTCTAACTAAATCGCATTTTAAATATTCATCTTGAGAATAATCGGTCTGAATTCCAATCAATTAGTCAGAAAGGTATTTTATCCCAAACCTTCTCGTCCCACTAAATCCTCGTATCCGAATTTCTTCTATTAAAAGTGTGCCTTAAATACTTTGACACTTTAATTTGCATCAAACATAATAATCAGTCTCGGAGATCACAAGGAATAATTAAAATTGTAATTATTTCTAAAAACGCATTTGTATTTCTTCCATCCTTGCATGCCCCGCTTGTTTACATTGTTCGTTATTTTCTCCCCCAAATGTTATTGGCTTCGCTGCTGCGTATGCGAGCGTCTCAGGCACGGACTAGAGACCTGCATGGGTGTGGATGTGTGGGTTTAAACCCGCGGTTTACCGCACCGCGGAGTATCTTGGTTTTGTTTTTTGTCATTTCTGGTGAATGTGGAGTGGTTGCGGGTAGAATGGATGCGGCTTCGGTTTTATGCACTAAAAAACCGCGAAAGATTTTGTCAAGCCGCCAACAGATGGCATTTTATTTTACCATATACTTTCGATTTAAAGGAACTTTGCTCTGAAATTTCAAAATCAATCCTGCTACTGTGCATTCTTCATTTAATGTTTGTTCGTTTGACGAGTGGAAAACCTATATCGGAAGCTAGAGCCTAAAACATATGAAAAATGTCAATTTATTTGTTTATTCCATTCTTTTTGTTCCCAGTTGACGAAAAAGCAAAATGAGCCTGCAAGAGGAAGAAGAAATTCTAGAAATTTGCAGCTCGATCAGTGAGTATAGATTTTTATAGCTAATATACGAAGTCTCGAGGTTTTGGTATTTTGCCACATGGTCAGTCGCAAGCCATGGTTTGACCTGCGGGCTTAAAATAGATTAAAAAACGCAATGGTGTTGCAGGAAGAAATTTACTTCCGGGATGTTACAGACAGTACAGTAAAAAACTTGAAAAAAATTAGGGAACAATAGATATTTTTTTGTTAGCATCCAAAGCCGTGATAAGATTTTGCTTAATCTGGGCATTTCATAAATTACGAAGCAATGTCAAAGATATAAATTTTAAATATGTATAATTTGGTTGTTTCAGGAAAACAAACAATTGAGACAGAGCCGCAAACTTCGCAGGAGACGAAGAAAATGCTATTAATAAATCGGCGTTACGAAAATTTTATGAAGTTCAAGCTGAGATACATTGAAGAGAACAAAGGTGACTTACCCGCTCTCCATTTCGCGGCACGGATAAGCGATGTTGACGTTTGTCAGCGCCTCGTGGAGCAGGGCGCTGACGTGAACGAAAAATGCAGCGCTCGAGGCGCCACTCCCCTGCACTACGCCGCCATGAACAAAACCAACGGATTAAGTCTGATCAAGTACTTCATTGAAAAAGGTCTCGACATTGAAGTAGAAGATGCTCATCGTGAGAAGGCTATCCATTATGCCCTCCGAGCTACAAACTACTATCTTATAGTGCAAATGCATATTCACTTAAAGGAACGCATTTTTGGAAAGCCAGTTAATAGTGGTAATCTACCATTTGCCATTTTAAATATATGCTTGGATTCCGTGAGATTTGTCTACAATAATAAGAGACATGAACTATGGAGCGAACGACCTGGTTTTCGCATCCTTAAATTAGTGTGCGAATATGGAGATCTGGATATGTGCAAGTGGCCGCTGGAATGTTTCAAAATTGACGTCAACCAGTTCGAGGATAAAGACTGGAAAGACCGCATTCTTCAAACCGTTGCAGGGAACCGCACACGTGAAACTAGTAAGGTTATTCGATACTTGTCCTCAAGGTTGGACTTCACCGCTGATCAACAAAGCAAGGCCTTCAGGTCGGCTTTTTATTATAAAATAGTAAATCGTGAAGGCGATAATATCTTCTGTGCCGAAGACGCAGAAGAGTTGTTCAAGGGATTTGACGACACAAAGATCAAAATAGGAGGACAAAATTTGCTGCAGTTTTGTGTGAACCGGAACCATCTTGATGCTGCGAAAATCGTGCATGGAAAAGACGGAGAACTCATCAATGAGATCGATGAACAGGGAGCGACGATTCTCCATCGCGCAGCAAGGTTTGGAAACGTCGAAATGTGTCAGTGGCTGATAGACCAGGGCCAAGACATCACCGCCTTAAACACAAAAACCCGTGCCAACTTCCTCCATTATGCTGCTCAGAACTCCGTAGATGGAGAAAACATCATCAAAACATTCGGAGAGAACCTTCGTGAATACGTGAACCAAACCAACGTGCATAACTTACTTCCCCTTCATTTCACCTTGATGAGCAAACAAAGAGACTACGAAAGTGTTGCAGAGGCTTTGCTTAAAGTCGGTGCCAAATTGAGTTTTAAAATAAAAGGATACAACTTGCTTCACTTCTGCATCGCTTCCAAAAATTTGGACTGTTCCAAATTCGTGCACAACAAGAACAAAAATCTGATCAAGGAAAGGGGAAGGAGAGGAAAAACCACACTCCAAATTGCTGCTGACTTCTATGATAAAGAAATATACGAATGGCTTGTGGAAAAGGGGTGTGTTCAAGTAAGAAGAAGATGATGAAATCGCCGCCGGAGGAAAATCAGTGCTTGAATTCATTTACAGTGAGGAGGCCAAGAAGTTCATCCGTGATTTTTAGTTTCAAATTACTTTTTTTGAACCAGGAACTATACGTTTTTCGATTAAACAGGGCATTTTTCATAACGATATTGTCCGTTGAACTGTACTTTAATAAAAGATGTAAAAAATATTTTTAATAATTTTTATTTTTTCTTTTGACACTAATTGAACTGTGAAGTTTAACTTTTCTACTGAGCGCAGAATCAAAGATTGGATGGATGCGTTGCTTCGAAGAAAATTTTTCATTCTTTCCTGCTGTGTTGCTTTCTTTGAAGATCATTGGACTGTTCTGATAAAAAATGTTTTTTAACTTGCCTTTCTCGCATTAAAAAATAACGAGTATTTTGTGAGCAGTCGAAATCAAAATTTCAATACGTTCAATACAAAAAACTTTTTTATACTTGATGTTTTTATAATAAATTTAGCGTTAAAGAACCATTTTTGGGCGCCCAAACGCGAGAGCGGCGGGAGAAAGTCAGGTATCAATAAAGGCTTCTTGCGAGCGCACAACCTGCTCGCACACACACTTTCGCTCTCCTGACGGCTCGCGAGCAAGAGGGTAAAATTCTCTCGCTCCCCCGCTCGTCCCTCTGAGTAGCCAAGCTGTACAATCGCCGCTTTCAACGATAAACTGGCATTTTATTTCAATATAAAAGTCACATTAAAAATTAAACGGTTAATTGCCTTCTCTTTCTCGTATCATTAATTAATTCAATTCTTTTCATCTATTTTTTAAGAAAAAGATTATCATGACCTATTTATTATTTCTTCTTCCTGAACAATAATTATTAATTTTTTGCCTTTTCCGTGCACGATCTTCGACCCTGCAATGTCGCTCTGCAAGACGCTGAAGGGCAGCGACCCTGAATTTAAAGGAAACTGTTATTAGCAGGGAACCTGGCGGAGCGCTGGGGCCGTGCAGCTGCCCTACTTGCGCATCGCACTCGCATTCGCCTCCGCTGCAGTCGGCGAAGACGATCTCTCCTCACACTTTACAGTGAATGAGCAGCTATAGCCTCTTTCCTTGAAACTTCGCTGCTGATATCAATTCTCCTGTCGCGGCATTAGTTTAATTCGTAGGTCACTTTTTTCTTACGGTTTTTTATTTTTTTTAATTCATCTGCTTCTCACTCACTAATATTTTTTCTGTTTAATCTTTAATTTTCGTCTCTATTGTTTATAAAAAAGCACTCAGCGCTTCTTCGTTGGGGTAGGTGGATTGTTTTTGAACGAAAAAACGGTCCGCGATGGTGTAAAAGAGACTGTGCCGTCGGAAAAATCGCTAAAATTTGCTCCGGTACCCTGAAATAGGTCGTCAGGGTAGATCAGGTGGTAGGGCTAACCTTTTGTTGGAAACTTCGTGACTTAAAATCCTTTAAGCCGTCGATTTTGAACAAAAAGAAAACCATTTTTATGCACTTTTCCATTTCGAAAGCAACAATTCCGCAAAAAAAAGTCAAAAATTAATTTTTGCATGTGCGCGAAAAAGCCAAAAATCAGTCTCCAGACTGGCGTTTTGCCTGTTTGTGCGATGAAACAGTAAAGAGCGCAATCTAGGTTTATTTGCATAAGCGTATTATTATTTGAAACAAAATATCAGAAAGCCTCTAGATTTTATTTAATTTGAAAATCGAGGGGTCTGCCGTGAATCATGAGCCATTGGAATGGTCTTGACCTTCCCTGAGCAGCTGAAGGGTTTAGGGGTTCTTACCCTCCACCCCTATACTTTAAACCCGTCGAAAATGAATAAAATTTGATAGCTCTGGACAATTTTATTAATTTACATTTGTTTAGTTTTGGATGAATGGACGGGTTGGTGGTTCAGTAGGAATTTAGGATGATTTTAAATGTTTTGAAGCCAAGTCGATACAAATGGGAGCATGTTAATTTTTTAGATTATAATTTTAGCAATGGGGTTGAAAGGGGATGAGGGTAAGCTCCCCCTAAACAATTTGGCTGTTTAGCAGAGGTCAAGGTGAGTCTAACTGTGGGAAACTTTTGCAATTCTGATAATTAGAACCCGAGATTTAGACGTTCAAAGAACTCAAAAAGTGGAAAATGTAATTTATATTAATTTATGAAATGATTATCAAGATATCCTAAAAAAATAACGCCATTCTGAAAAATTTTGCCTGGTTTTTTTATTGCGAGCACACATTTAAGTGGCTCTTGATCCAATCAACTTGTCTACTAAAAGAAGCCCGTGTATTGCATTTATGTTGCATCAATAACGTTGCAGTATAGTTGATTGGCTTGATGTTAGATTAAACACGAAATTTATTCAAAGAAAGGAGTTTTTTTTAATTTTCGTATTATTTTAAAGTGCCCATTCCCAGATATTACAACAACGTTATACATCTATTGTTCTAACTTCCTTGAAGGCATTTGGACGATGTTTCGCATCGTTCCCTTGAAAATTTATATTTTTTTAATGATTTTAATTCTAATTTTATAATTTACTTGTTGGAAAATGAAAAAAAAATCGCGGTATGTAATCCGACTTGTTAAAAAATGCTGCATTTTTGCGCATTGCAATTTTGCCGAACCCTCACTTAATACTAATTAACATAAAAAACAGTCGCATATTAAAAGAAGTAATTTTGATTCTCAAGATTTGCGGTTTGTGTGGTTCCACCGCAACCGCAAAATTATAACCGCATCTGCGGTTGTGGTGTGCGCTTTGCGTAATTTTAGTACCAAAACCGCAACCGCTCAGTGCTCTACTTTTCTAAAAACGAATTTATTTCATTCGTCATCGGGCTGCGGGCTGCTCGGCGCGCACATCACGCGTGCGATGATCCCCGCTGGCGAGTGCACACACACACACACACACACGTCGTGCAGGCGAGCGAGAGCGGCGCAGCGCCCCTCAATAATTTTATTTACAGCGCGCAATTTTTGTGAGGTATTTCGCCGCGCGTAACTATAGATTTACGAATTGCCTACCTGAAAAATAAGGTGAAAACATTGCCAAAAGGAAACTGTTAAAAATTGAAGAAAACCGCACTTAATTCTTTTAAATGTTTTTTTTTTTGTAATCCTGACGGCTAAAGGTCTTTTTTACTCAAATTTGGAGCCAGTTTTGGCGAGCCGCGCCAGCGAGCCGGGTAATGTTTTAAAAACTGCGACTTCCATTGTAAAAATGCCACTGAAGATTTCCATGTACCGATTACTTTGCATAAAATTTCAGGAAGATCGATTTTTTGAAAAAAAATCCATATTACTTAAGTCGAAAAGATAGGAATTTTTATAATTTCGCCATTTTTTCAACTCGAAATCTAGGGCTCTAAGCAGGGCTGGGTATCGCCCGGGGATATTCCCAAACTTACCAGTTTTTTGCTCTTTTTTACACCTCCTGAAAAATATATTGAATAAATTTAATGCCCTATATGGAGAGGGAACGGGTTTTAATTAAAATTGTAGCAATGGGGTTGAAAGAGGATAGGGGTAAGCATTCCCTTAATACTTTGGCTGCTTATTGGATGTCAAGACAAGTCAAACAGTGGGTGGTTTTTCAATTCTGATTGTTAGAACCCGAGATTATTTGGTAATTCAAATTATTCAACAAAAATTAAATAAATGCTGTTTTTTAATTTTTGTTGTGGAATTTCTAGAAAACTTAAAATAAAACCACTCTAAGATTTTCAATCTGCTTTTTTCCTGGTTCCATGTGAAAAAACGGAAAAGGACCGAATTCCTGTATCCAGTTTTGGTCTCCTGTCTTGAGATACGCTCTTGTTGATTGATAGGAAGTACAAATATACTGACTGCATAAAAATGACAAATTTAACTGAATCTAGATATATCTGGTAACAGTTTTTTTCAGTTTTTATGATGTGAGGGTTTAATTTGACGATATTACGATCGCATTAATAATCCCAGTAAGCAAAATATTCCTTCATAATGTTTTTAAAATAATAGCGGCTCCTTGGCAATATTTCTTCTTGTATTAAAAAAAATCTCTTCAAATCATTATAACTGATAAAATGTAACGCTTCTTCAATGTTTTAAAAATATTTAAAGAGACCATTTCAAAATATGTTAAAAATATTTTATGAATCTTTTGGCAATATTTCGAACAAATTTTCAACAGAAATCGAATCACTTTGAAGATCACTTGGAAATCGTTTGAGAATCTTTTCACAATATTTTGAAATTATTTTCTTTTTGTTTACTTTTAGGATTCTCTAAAATGGCGGACACAGCGCTTGTTCTTGCAGCTCTCACGGACGTGCATGTCCAGTCAACATTATGCCAGCGAGGATTTGTTCAAATCATCATTTGTACCAATCCGGATGGCATTCATGTTGAGCCAGACATGCAAAGTCCATTGAAAGCGCTGCAAGTTCCAAGCAATGTGCCGGAACCATCAAATTATCGGAAGTCAAAAAAGGAAACAAAAGTTTAAGAGTAATTAAAATTCATGAATTTTTATTAAATATTTGCAAATAAATTTCACACAGAAAAAGGGCTAATAATACAACGTTGGGAGCCAAGTACCGATGATGCCAACCAGGCATAAACAGAAGGCAGGGATGCCGACGAAAATTCTTTGCCCCCAAATAAGCGCTTCTCATTGGCAATCACGGGTGATGATTCCTCTGAGAATTCCCTTTGTTCTCGCTGACAGGAAAATTCTCCGGTATCCAACGATCATAACATAAATGCAGATATTTCAGTTAAATATTCATAATATACAAATTGATAATTCTTACCTGGATTAACTTTAATGCTGAATGATGGCTTCAATTCACGCGCGTCGGTGCGAATTCTCTGAGTTCGCGATCACACCTTGCGTTCCGTTCACGCAAGCATCATAAAAGCGCCTCAATCGGCGGCGTCACATCCGAATATGAACTTGAAAAAATTATTTCTGCCGTTCTTTTAGCCGTTAACAGCAGACGGAAACTTGGGCAGGAATACCCCCACTACAAAAAATAAATCATTCCAAAAAATCAGTTCAAAATATTTGCGGAAACCATTTTTAAAACATTTCATCTCGAGTGTAATAAATTAAGTTAGCTTAAATTATGTTGGGATTTATCTTTTGAAAAGATTTTTAAAATAATGTTTAAATATATTTATTAGAAATATTTTCAAATTATGTTGAACAGAACCGAACCAAGAGATTACTAAATAATCTTTTAAAGTCGTTCCTTACAAAATATCTTTAAAATAACTTGAACGATTATTTCTGTAAAATAATTCGAAAATATTGCCAAAGTATTTTTTCCCTATACCATCAACAATATTGCCTGTAAGGATGTCTGAAAACATTTTTAAAATAATTTGAAAACTCCCCCAATATTTATCAAAGATCTTTTGCTACCTGGGATTGGTGTGCACCGATATGTAGTGACGTCAATTTTCGGGCGCCCACACGCGAGAGCGGAGGGAGAAAGTCAGGTATCAATTAAGGAGAGTAGAGACTAGGAGGCGACATTCGGTATCAAGCTGATACCCTACTATATGCACGCCAGCTTTATTTGCACGGTGTTAGTATGTTGCTAAGCAACGCGACTGATTCCTAGTAAACAATCAGTCTAACAATGGGTCGCAATATCGGAAATCGCAGGAAAGCCCCGAAATCTCGCGTTCGGGACGGATACAGACCTTCGGACAGTCGGATGGATCGCCAATAACAGCAAAAGTGTCAGCCGCGAGTCATGTTAGTAGGTGAGCTAAACAAGCTTCGTCTAGTGTGCACCAGGTGTGCAAACACAACAGACTAACCTGAAGACTTTTGCTCTTATTGGCGATCCATCGGACTGTCCGAAGGTCTGTATCCGTCCCGAACGCGAGATTTCGGGGCTTTCCTGCGATTTCCGATATTGCGACCCATTGTTAGACTGATTGTTTACTAGGAATCAGTCGCGTTGCTTAGCAACATACTAACACCGTGCAAATAAAGCTGGCGTGCATATAGTAGGGTATCAGCTTGATACCGAATGTCGCCTCCTAGTCTCTACTCTCCTTAGTATCAATAAAGGCCTCTCGCGAGCGCAACACCTGCTCGCACACACACTTTCGCTCTCCTGAAGGCTCGCGAGCAAGAGGGTAATTCTCTCGCTCCCCCGCTCGTCCCTCTGAGTAGCCAAGCTGTACAATCGCCGCTTTCAACGATAAACTGGCATTTTATTTCAATATAAAAGTCACATTAAAAATTAAACGGTTAATTGCCTTCTCTTTCCTTTATCTTTCATTAATTGAGTTAGCATTTCAATTCATTTCATCGACTCTTTTTTAAGAAAAAGGTTATCATGAGCTATTTATTAATTCTTCTTCCTGAACAATTAAAATTTTTTGCTTTTTCCATGCACGATCTTGGCCCCTTCAATGTTGCTCTGCAAGACGCAGAAAGGGCAGCGACCCTGAATTTCTCTGTTATTAGCAGGGTAACTGGCGGAGCGCTGGGGCCGTGCAGCTGCCCTACTCGCGCATCGCATTCGCATTCGCCTCCGCAGCAGTGTCGGCGGAGGAGATCTCTTCTCGTCTCCTCACACTCACACTTTACAGTTAGCAGCGATCGCCTCTTTCTTTGAAACTTCCCTGCTGATATCAATTCGCCTGTCGCGCCATCAGTTTAATTCATAGGTCACTTTTTTCTTACGGTTTTTTATTTTAAATTTTTTTAATTGATCTGCTTCTCACTCACTAATATTTTTTCTGTTTAATCTTTTATTTTCATCTCTTTGTTTATAAAAAAGCACTTTGCGCTTCTTGGTGGGGGTAGGTGGATTGTTTTTGAACGAAAACACGGACGGCGACGGTGAAAAAGAGACTGTGCTGTCGGAAAAATCGCGAAAATTTGCTCCGGTACCCTAAACAGTTTAACGAACAGAGGAAACCGCAGGTCGGTTTCTCCATGCCGATTGCAAGTTAGGTTTTGTTTTAGGAATAAAACTAACTTGGCTGAGCTGTATAGCTCCTGCTCTGGACGACTGACTAGAGTGGCCATCAGGTAGCAAAACTCAGAATCAGAATGATGATATAACCAGAGCAGGCGCGCTTTATTTATACGCTTGGCCCCTACTCCTCATTTACATACAGACATATAATGACAGGTTATATCTTGCATGGTGTAGGTCGTCTCAACCCTGAAAAAAGGTCATCAGGGTAGAATACGTGGTAGGGCTAACAAAGACCTTTCGTTTGAGCGTAATAAGCGTATATTATTATTTGAAATAAAATATCAGGAAGCTTCTAGATTTCATTTGAAAATCGAGGGATTCGTCGTGAATCATTACCGGCTTCTTTTTCACAAACACCCACTCCCCGCATACACCTGCAGCTGCTATGTACAGGAGCAGCCAGATTTCATAGCGCAGAAAAAGGTCGCTTTTGTGTGCGTGTGATCCTCTCGGCTTTCCTGTTGCAGCTTCAGCTTGTTGTCAATCAGAGCATCGAGCAGTGCACTCGTCGTCGGCTTCGCTCTTCTCTCAACCATAATTTTTCGCCTGTTGCAGCATCAGTTCTCCGTAAGTCTCTAACTAAATCGCATTTTAAATGTTCATCTTGAGAATTTTACGGTCTGAAATCCAATCGATTAGTCAGAAAGGTATTTTATCCCAAACCTTCTCGTCCCACTACATTCTTGTATCCGAATTCCTTCTAATAAAAGCAGGCCTTAATTACTGTGACACTTTAACTGCGTCAAACATAATAATTAGTCTCCGAGATCACAAGGAATAATAAAAAATTGTAATTATTTCTAAAAACACGTTTGTATTTTCTTGCATCCTTGCATTCTTGGCTTGTTTACCTTGTCGTTATTTTCTCCCCCAAATGTTATTGGCTTCGCTGCTGCGTATGCGAGCGTCTCAGGCACGGACTAGATCCCTGCATGGGTGTAGATGTGTGGGTTTAAACCCGCGGTTAACCGCACCGCGGAGTTTCTTGGTTTTTTTGTCATTTCTGGAGGGTGTGGAGCGGTTGCGGGTAGAATGGATGCGGCTGCGGGTTTATGCACTAAAAAACCGCGAAAGATTTTGTCAAGCCGCCAACACATGGCATATTATAATATATTATACCACTTTCGATTTGAGGAAACTTTGCTCTGAAATTTCACAATCAATCCTGCTACTGTGCATTCTTAATTTAATGTTTATTCGTTTGAAGTGTGGAAAACCTATATCGGAAGCTAGAGCCTAAAACATATGAAAAATATCAATTAATTTTTTTATTCCATTCTTTTTGTTCCCAGTTGACGAAACAGCAAAATGAACACAAAAGAGGAAGACCTTATTTCCAGCATGTTGAGTGAGTATAGATTTTTATAGCCAATAAACGAAGTCTCGAGGTTTTGGTATTTGGCCACATGGGCAGTCACAAGCCTTGGTTTGACCTGCGGGCTTAAAATAGATTAAAAACGGAAAGGGGTTGCAGGAAGAAATTTTCTTCCGGGATGTTAGACAGTAGTAAAAAACTTGAAAGAAATTAGGGAACAATAGATATTTTTTATTTTTTGTCAGCAACTAAATCCGTGATAATATTTTGCATAAACTGGGCATATCATAAAATACGCAGCAATATCACACATAGATTTTAAATAAAATTTGGTTGTTTCAGGAGATCTATTCATTGCGCCAGATCAACAAACGTCAAAGAAGAGGGAAATAACATATGATGATCATTACGAAAAATTTTTAAAGTTGACGCTGAGATACGTTGAAGAGAACAAAGGTGACTTACCCGCTCTCCATTTCGCGGCTCGGGTGTTCGATGTTGATGTTTGTCGGCGCCTCGTGGAGCAGGGCGCTGACGTCAACGAAAAATGCAGCGTTCGAGGCGCCACTCCCCTGCACTACGCCGCCTTGAACGAAGTCCACGGATTAAGTCTGATCGATTACTTATTCTATGAAAAAGGGTGCGACATTGATGGAGAAGATGCTCGTCCTGATCAAGCAATCGGTGATGCCCGCCGGTATAGAGACTTAATTCTTGCAATACGAATGCAAAAAGATTTGTTCTCTCAGAAACGCAATTCAGGAAATGAAAGTATTAGTAGTGCTCAACGTTTTTCCATGCTGAAAATTAGGTTGATATTCGCGAAATTGTCGTTCAAGATTAAGAGCCTTGAGATATTGAGCGATCACCCAAGTCATTTTAGCATGCTTGAAACGGCTTGCCAGTGGGGAGATCTGGAGATGTGCAAGTGGCTGCTGGAAGATGTCGAAATTGACGTCAGCCAGTTCAAGGATAAAGACTGGAAAGACCAGATTCTTCAAACCGTTGCAGGGAACCATTCACTTGAAACTAGTAAGATTATTCGATACTTGTCCTCAAGGTTGGAATTCACCGCTGATCAACAAAGCCAGGCCTTTAGGTCGGCTTTTTATTATAAAATAGTACATCATGAAGTCGATAATATCTTCTGTGCCAAAGACGCAGAAGAGTTGTTCAAGGGATTTGCTGACACAAAGATCAAAATAGGAGGACAAAATTTGCTGCAGTTTTGTGTGAACCGGAACCATCTTGATGCTGCGAAAATCGTGCATGGAAAAGACGGAGAACTCATCAATGAGATCGATGAACAGGGAGCGACGATTCTCCATCGCGCAGCGAGGCATGGAAACGTGAGAATGTGTCAGTGGCTGATTGACCAGGGCCAAGACATCAAGGCCTTAAACACAAAAACCCGTGCCAACTTCCTCCATTATGCTGCTCAGAACTCCGTCGATGGAGAAAACATCATCAAAATATTTGGAGAGAACCTTCGTGAATACGTGAACGGAACCAACGTACATGACTTACTTCCCCTTCATTTGGCCTTGATCAACAAACAAAGAAACTACAAAAGTGTTGTAGAGGCTTTGCTTGAAGTCGGTGCCGATTTGAGTTTGAAAATAAAAGGATACAACTTGCTTCACTTCTGCATCGCTTCCAAAAAGCTGGACTGTGCCAAATTCGTGCACAACAAGAACAAAAATCTGATCAAGGAAAGGGCATGGCGAGGAAAAACCACACTCCAAATTGCTGCTGACTTCTATGATGAAGAAATATACGAATGGCTTGTGGGAGAGGGGTGTGTTCAAAAAAGAGGAAGATGATGAAATCGCCGTCGGAGGTAAATCAGTGCTTGAATCCATTTTCAGTGAAGAGGCCAAGAAGTTCCTCCGTGATTTTTAGTTTCAAATCACTTTTTTGAACCAGGAACTTTACGTTTTTCGACACATTCATCGTGTATTAAACAGGGAATTTTTCATAACGATATTGTCCGTAGAACTGTACTTTAATAAAAGACGTAAAAAATATTTGTAATAATTTTTATTTATTCATTTGACACTAAATGAACTGTGAAGTTGAACTTTTCTACTGAGCGCAGAATCAAAGAATGGATGGATGCGTGGCTTCGAAGAAAATTTCAAAAGTACATTTTTCATTCTTTCCTGCTGTGTTGCTTTCTATGAAGATCATTGGACTGTTTCTCGCATTAAAAAAAGAACGAGTATTTTGTGAGCAGTCGAAATCAAAATTTTAATACGTTCAATACAAAAAACTATTTTATTTTTGATGTTTATTAATAAATATATCGTTGAAGAACCATTTTTGAAATTGACATTCTCTTCAACAGGATTTCAGAGCTTTTATCGTAGGAGAGAAAGCGAGATTTAGCCAGTACGATTATCAGGAAAGTTGCAGTATTTTGACTCATTGCTTGAGAGAGAGAGAGAGAGAGAGAGAGAGAGAGAGAGAGAGAGAGAGAGAGAGAGAGAGAGAGAGAAGCTAAGACTTTGTAAAGAATGTCCCAGAGCCATTTTTGCCAATGGTAAATTTTCCCCGCTTTTTTCTTACAACCTGAATTTGAAAATTTGAGATTTTCTTCAAGACCAATTATTTTTAAAAAAATTAGTAGAATTAATTAAATTTTTTGGCTATCGTAAAAAAGAAACACGCGAAATTGGGATCGATTAATTGATTTAATTAAAGGTCGCGATTATTAATTAAACCCTGCGTTCTTTAAATTTTCCTTCAATATTCTACAACTAGGCTATGATCGCTTTTCCCATTTCGACTTGATCCCGCGCGACCGAGGGGTCACCCCCGGAGGGGGGGGGGGGGCGAACGCCTTAAATGTGAGCCGTCCCTATGGTTTGTGGCAACCCCAGGGGGCGTGGCAGCCACTGCGCTCGCGTCAACTCTGCCATATGCGCCAACCACCGCGCTAACGTCGACTTTGAATCTTGCGTCTGCTACAGGGCTTGCGTTAATAACGAGCTATGCGTTAACTTAACCGCGCGGCAGCGACGGCGGCGTCAGGCAGGTGCCTCGTTGCAATACTGGTGATACTGGCTCGCCGCGGCTAAGTACCGCGCCGACGCGTCGTGCGCTCGACTTTTCGGGCGCCGTTTACGCGCGTCGCGACGCTACGGTGCGTCGCTGACCACGTCCGCGATCTTCGAACAGACAGGGTGAGCAACCCCTACGGGTTGGTGGAGGGACGGAAGCGTCGGCGCTCGACGCAGGAGGTCGCCAAAGTGCGAGCGGGCGACCAACGAGCCGCCCCTTTGCCGTGTGCACGTGGCGAAAATGCGACTAAAAATCGCATAAGTGCCTTTTCGTCCGCCGTTTACGCGCGAAGCGACGCTTTGGTGCGTCACCGACCACGTCCGCGATCGTCGGGGTACAAAGGTGAATCATCCCTATGGGGTCGCGGACGGACGGAAGCGTCGGTGCTCGTCGCAGAAGGGTGCCAAAGTGCGAGCGCGCGGCCACGGCACGCTGCTAGAAATTTTCCAAGTCCGCTCCGATGCGACGCGCGGTGGCATTTTTGGGCGCCGTTTACGCACGAAGCGACGCTCGGACGCGCCGCCGACCGCGTTCACAATGATCAGGGTACAGAAGTGAATCATCCCTACGGGGTCGCGGAGGGACGGAAGCGTCGGTGCTCGTCACAGAAGGGCGCGAAATTGCGAGCGCGCGTCCGCCGAGCGTACCGAACCGCGGCAATTCGATTATTTAAGCCGCGACCGCGGCGGCTCCGGCCTCCGCTCGCCGCCGGCCGTCGAACGCCGCCGATCGACGCCGGCATCGTCGACGCGGCGGCGCCGGCGGCGGCGATATTTCCCGCGAAACGGGCGTCGGAAGCGGTCGGGGCCCCCGGAAGGCCCCCGGGGGACTTATCCGGGCGGCGGCGACTACGGCTCCGCGTAGCGGACCGTTGACGCCGCCCGTGCGGAGAAAATCACGTTTTTTCCTTCGCACTTTATTCCGCCGCGGCGCCGCGAAGATGCGACGAACACGCGAGAGCGGAGGGAGAAAGTCAGGTATCAATAAAGGCCTCTCGCGAGCGCAACACCTGCTCGCACGCACACTTTCGCTCTCCTGAAGGCATACGAGCAAGAGGGTAATTCTCTCGCTCCCCCGCTCGTCCCTCTGAGTAGCCAAGCTGTACAATCGCCGCTTTCAACGATAAACTGGCATTTTATTTCAATATAAAAGACACATTAAAAATTAGACGGTTAATTGTCATCTCTTTCTCGTGTCTTTAATTAATTGATTTAGCATTTCAATTCATTTCATCAACTCTTTTTTAAGAAAAAGATTATCATGAGCTATTTATTAATTCTTCTTCCTGAACAATTAATATTTTTTTGCTTTTTCCGTGCACGATCGTCACCCCTGCAATGTTGCTCTGCATCAAGACGCAGAAAGGGCAGCGACTTTGAATTTCTCTGTTATTACCAGGGTAACTGGCGTAGCGCTGGGGCCGTGCAGCTGCCCTGCTCGCGCATCGCACTCGCATTATTCGCCTCCGCTGCAGTCGGCGAAGGAGATCTCTCCTCACAATCACACTTTACAGTTCGCAGCGATCGCCTCTTTCCTTGAAACTTCGCTGCTGATATCAATTCTCCTGTCGCGGCATCAGTTATATTCGTAAGTCGCTTTTTTTCTTAAGGTTTTTAATTTTAAATTTTTTTAATTCATCTGCTTCTCAGTTTGAAATATTTTTTCTGTTTAATCTTTAATTTTCCTTTCTATTGTTTATAAAAAAGCACTTTGCGCTTCTTCGTGGGGGTAGTAGGATTGTTTTTGAACGAAAAAACGGTCGGCGGCGGTGTAAAAGAGACCGTGCCGTCGGAAAAGTTGCTTCGGTACCCTGAAAAAAGGTCGTCAGGGTAGAATACGTGGTAGGGCAAACAAAGACCTTTCGTTTGAGATATCATGGCTTGAAATCCATTAAACCGTCGATTTTTAACATAAAGAAAACCATTTTTTGCTATACACTTTTCCAGGCGGGTAGCGACAATCACGCAGAAAATCGAAAATTAATTTTTTTATGTGCGGGAGAAAGCCAAAAATTGGTCTCCAGACTGGCGTTTAGCCTGTTTGTACGATGAAACAGTAAAGAGCGCAATGTGGGACTATTTGCATCAGCGTGTTATTATTTGAAACAAAATATCAGAAATCTTCTAGATTTTATTTGAAAATTGAGGGATTCGTCGTGAATCATTACCGGCTTCTTTTTCACAAACACCCACCCCCCGCACACACCTGCAGCTGCTACGTGCAGGAGCACCCAGATTTCAAAGCGCAGAAAAAGGTCGCCTTTGTGTTTGGTGCGTGATCCTTCCACTCTGCTCCTGTTGCAGCTTCAGCTTACTGTCCATCAGAGCATCGAGCAGTGCACACGTCGGCTTTTCGCTCTTCTCTCAACCGCATTTTCTCGCCTGTTGCAGCTTCATTTGACCGTAAGTCTCTATCTAAATCGCATTTTAAATATTTAACATATTGAATAATCGGTCTGAAATCCAATCTATTAGTCAGAAAAGTATTTTATCCCAAACCTTCTCGTCCCACTAAATCCTCGTATCCGAATTTCTTCTATTAAAAGTGTGCCTTTAATACTTTGACAGTTTAATTTGCGTCAAACATAATAATCAGTCTCCGAGATCACAAGGCAGCAAAAGCATATGTATTTCTTCCATCCTTGGATGCCCGGCTTGTTTACCTTGTTCGTTATTTTCTCCCCCATGTTATTGGCTTCGCTGCTGCGGATGCGAGCGTCTCAGGCACGGACTAGAGCCATGCACGGGTGTAAATGTGTGGGTTTAAACCCGCGGTCTACCGCACCGCGGAGTTTCTTGGTTTTGTTTTTTGTCATTTCTGGTGGGTGTGGTTTGTTTGCGGGTAGAATGTATGACGTTAGTGAAGTTGGCGATATCGCCAGCCCATTTTTCAAAATTTTTAAAAGTAGTGAAATTTGATTTCAACGAAAATACGTTCAGAGGGTTGAAATTAGCATAAATGAACCACCCCCGAACACACAAGTGGTTCGAAGGGGTAAAAACACGCGTAAAAGCCGTAGAAAACAGATAAAAAGAAAATTCAACACTCAGCAGGGTTTAGCCACCTTGAAACCTCCTCAGGTGGACTCCAAATTTTATGTAAAACAAGATAGGATGGTTGGCGAAACTGTGTTCAAAATATTTTTAAAGTGGAAACAAGACTTCAAACAGCGTGTTTCGCCCTTTCGTCCCTTTTTAAGGGTTGACTGCAGGGTTTAGCCACTTTGGCACCCATCTTATCTTGTTCTACATAAAATTTGGAGTCCACCTGAGGAGGTTTCAAGGTGGCTTAACCCTGCTGAGTGTTGAATTTTCTTTTTATCTGTTTTCTACGCGTGTTTTTACCCCTTCGAACCACTTATTGTGTGTTCGGGGGTGGTGCATTTATGCTAATTTCAACCCTCTGAACATATTTTTGTTGAAATCGAATTTTGGCGATATCGCGAAGTTCACTACTTTTAAAAATTTTGAAAAATGGGCTGGCGTTATCGCCAACTTCACTTACGTAATGTATGCGGCTGCGGTTTTATGCACTAAAAAATCGCGAAAGATTTTGTCAAGCCGCGAACAGATGACACATTATTATACCATGTACTTTCGATTTAAAGGAACTTTGCTTTGAAATTTCAGAATCAATCCTGCTACCATGCATTCTTCATTTAATATTTATTCTTTTGACGTGTGGAAAACCTATATTGGAAGCTAGAGCCTTAAACATATATGAAAAATGAAAATTAATTTATTCCATTCTTTTTGTTCCCAGTTGACGAAACAGCAAAATGAGCCTGCGTGATGAAGAAGAAATTCGAGAAATGGCCAACTCGATTAGTGAGTATAGATTTTTATAGCTAATATACGAAGTGTCGAGGTTTTGGTATTTGGCCACATGGGCAGTCACAAGCCATGGTTTGACCTGCGGGCTTAAAAAACGGAAAGGTGTTGCAGGAAGAAATTTACTTTCGGGATGTTACAGACAGTAGTAAAAACTTGAAAGAAAGAAATAAGGGAACAATAGATATTTTTTGTCAGCAGCCAAAGCCGTGATAAGATTTTGATTAAACTGGGCTTATCCAAAATTACGCAGCAATATCACAGATATAGATTTTAAATATAATTTGGTTGTTTCAGGAAAAATATACATTGCGCGAGATCAAAAAACGTCAAAGAAGAAGAAAATGACATCTGATAATCATTCCGAAAATTTTTTAAAGTGGAAACTGAGATACGTTGAAGAGAACAAAGGTGACTTACCCGCTCTCCATTTCGCGGCACGGTTTTCCGATGTTGACGTTTGTCGGCGCCTCGTCGAGCAGGGCGCTGACGTCAACGAAAAATGCGGCGTTCGAGGCTCCACTCCCCTTCACTACGCCGCCATGAACGAAACCAACGGATTAGATCTGATCAACTACTTCCTTGAAAATGGGTACGTCGTTGATGTAGATGCTCGTCGTGAGAAAGCAATCGAGTATGTCCGCAGCCGGTATTCTATCTACAGTTTTTCAAGACGAATAAAAAATAATTTTTATTCTCCCAATCACAAATCAGAAAATGCAAGTATTAGTAGTGCAACACGTGCTAGCATGATGCATGTTAGCATGTCTTACGCGAAAGCGTTGTTCAAGAATGAGAGCCGTGAGATATTGAGCGAACACCCAAGTCAATTTAGCATGCTTGAATCGGCTTGCGAGTTTGGAAATCTGAATCTGTGCAAGTGGCTGCTGGAAGATGTTGGAATTGACGTCGACCAGTTCGAGGATAAAGACTGGAAAGACATCATTCTTCAAACTGTTGCCAAGAACGACTCATTTGACGACACTAGTGAGATTATTCGATACTTGTCCTCAAGGTTGGATTTCACTGCTGATCAACAAAGCCAGGCCTATAGGTCGGCTTTTTATTTTAAAATGGTAAAACATGCAGGCGATCAGATCATGTGGTTCACTGACGCAAAAGAGTTGTTCAAGGGATTTGCCGACACAAAGATCAAAACAGGAGGACAAAATTTGCTGCAGTTTTGTGTGAACTGGAACAATATATATGCTGCGGAAATCGTGCATGGAAAAGACGGAGAACTCATCAATGAGATCGATGAAGACGGAGCGACGATTCTCCATCGCGCAGCGAGGCATGGAGACGTCAGAATGTGTGAGTGGCTGATTGACCAGGGCCAAGACATCAAGGCCTTAAACACAAAAACCCGTGCCAACTTCCTCCATTATGCTGCTCAGAACTCCATCGATGGAGAAAACATCATCAAAAAATTTGGACAGAACCTTCGTGAATACGTGAACGGAACCAACGTGCATGACTTACGTCCCCTTCATTTCGCCTTGATGAGCAAACAAAGAAACTACAAAAGTGTTGCAGAGGCTTTGCTTGAAGTCGGTGCCGATTTGAGTTTGAAAATAACAAGATACAACTTCCTTCACTTCTGCATCGCTTTCAAAAAGTTGGACTCTGCCAAATTCGTGCACGCCAAGGACAAAAATCTGATCAAGGAAATGGTAATGAGAGGAAAAACCACACTCCACCTTGCTGCTGACTTCTATGATAAAGAAATATACGAATGGCTTGTGGAAGAGGGGTGTGTTGAATCAAAAAGATACAGAAAAAAAATAAAACGCCTTTGTGAGAAAATCAGTGCTTGAATCCATTTACAGTGAGGAAGCCAAGAAGTTCCTCCGTGATTTTTAGTTTCAATTAACTTTTTTGAAACAGGAACTATAGGTTTTTCGATTAAACAGGGAATTTTTCATAACGATATTCTCTGTTGAACTGTACTTTAATAAAAGATGTAAAAAATATTTTTAATAATTTTTATTTCTTTTGACACTAATTGAACTGTGAAGTTTAACTTTTCTATTCAGCGCAGAATCAAAGATTGGATGGATGCGTGTCTTCGAAGAAAATTTCAGAAGTATATTTTCCATTCTTTCCAGCTGTTTAGCTTTCTATGAAGATCATTGGACTCTTCTGATAAAAAATGTTTTTTTACTTACTTGGGTTTCTCGCATTAAAAAAAAATAACATTGACATGGTCTTCAACAGGATCCTAGAGCTTTTATCGTAGGAGAGAAAGCGAGATTTAGCCAGTACGATTATCAGGAAAGTTGCAGTATTTTGACTCATTATTTGAGAGAGAGAGAGAGAGAGAGAGAGAGAGAGAGAAGCTAAGACTTTGTAAAGAATGACCCAGGGCCATTTTTGCCAACGGTAAATTTTTCCCCGCTTTTTTCTTACACCCTGAATTTGAAAATCTGAGATTTACTTCAAGACCAATTATTTTTAAAAAATTTAGTAGAATTAATTAAATTGGTTGGCTATCGTAAAAAAGAAACACGCGAAAATGGGATCGTCGATTAATTGATTTAATTAAAGGTCGCGATTATTAATTAAACCCTGCGTTTTTTAAATTTTCCTTCAATATCCTACAATCCGCAATGATATCACAACTCGTTGAATAAAACAGCGTCTCAAATCCTATAAAAATGCTCCATGTGAGATTGAACCTTTTATTGCTCCGCTGCTTAGATAAATTTTTTTTTCTAAAATTACTTCCCATTTCTCTCAAAGCAGAAGAAGTGCCAAATGTAGTCTATATTTTCGCTCCTCGCAAATACCATCGGAATTGAAAAGCCGTCGTTTTTCGAGAGAGCGAAACTTCACTCCGAAACACAAACAAAAAGCAGCAGGGATTTTGTTTCGCGAGACGACGAAGAGAGAAGCCATTTGATCAACTTTTCGAAATGCCAAAGAGAGAGAGAGACTTGGAGAGAAGCCGCAGCTAGCAGCAAAAAGAAGCAGAGTTGCGAAATGACAACTTTCCTCTTTCTCGATCGAGAATCGGCACAAGTGAAATTAACAAACGCGCGCGCGGCATAAAGTTGTAATAAAGCAAAAAGACTGCATTCACAGCGGAGGCAAAAGTTTCCGCGACAACCGACAACTTCTGCCAGCGACACTGTTCTAAATGAATTTCTTTCCTGCACGCGTTCTTTGTTAATAAATAATTGCTGTTCAAATGCTAATTAGCAAAATATTATTTGAATAGAAAGGTTTTTTAAAATACGTAAAATGGTCCTGGGAACTCAAATATTTTAAAATAAATTAAATAAAAAAGTTTTAAATGGTTAATTTGTCTCGGTGTTCACAAAAATGAGGATATCTCGAGTCCTAATGAAGCTAGAAACCTATATTAGGTGTCAAAACATACCTAATTAGACAGCCTACAACTTTTAAATTCAAACTATGTATTTTAGAATGTTCCAAATTTGAGTAATTTGTCATTTTAAATTTAATTTTAGAATATATAAAATAAAACAATATTTAATATTTTCTAAGTGTCGGATGAATTGTTGCCTCAAGTGTTTGAAGCATACCTATAAATTTTCAAGAGGGTGAAACCTGCAGTTTTCGAGAAACAAAGGGTCAAAGGTTGAAAAAGGGTAATTTTTAGTTCAGGTAAAAAGTGAGAATATCAAAATTGCACGATCAATTGATTTTTAATGCTGGGGATCATCCCTGAGAACAGGTTAAAATTCGAACCCTGAGGTCAGGGTAGTCCTGAAACAATTAATTACAAATAATAAATTCGCATTTTGTGGCCACTTTAATGACGCCTGACGGGCTCTGTATTGTTTCGATTTGCAAGTTCTGCACGCCATTCGAACCACAAAGTCAAGATCTTCCAGAATACACGCAATTCTACCCTTAGAAAGCCATTAAGGGCGCCAGGTGACACCCTGAAATGTCTAAAAAGACGTTTTCGAGAGCACATTATATTCTGTTTCAATTTTCGAGGATTTGGAAAGCATATATGTCTGTCAATCTCGTGTGCGCGAAAGCCGGTTTTCGCCCTCGCCCTCGCGTCTCGGGGGTTGGCACTTCTTGGCAGCTAGCAGAGCAAGCACAGGTGCAGGTGCGCTGGGCAGGCAGATCGAAGCCGCCGCCGCGCGCGCTTGAGGGGCCACAGGTGTGTTTAGCGCGCGCCACTTTGCCTCGCTGCCTCATTAACACACGCCAAAATGCACCTCACACTTTTGCTGCTACTGCTGCAGATTTTTCCGCATCGCCCGTCAGACGCACACGCTGTCTGATATTTCAGTCAAAACGCTGAGCTAAAATTTTACAGCCGATGAAGATTTGCAATTTGCACCAAGCTTTCCGCACTTTATTGCCTAATTTCCACGGGATTTTAGTTTAACTGGATGAACTTGGGGACAGTTTAAACTTTAAATCGATGTTATTTAATTTGAATTTTTCTTATTACCCTATTTTTTATTCCTAAATCGATTCTTCAGGGTCGAAATAGGTGGATTTATTAATTTTATCGATTAAAGAATCGTTTTTGACGCGCGAGGAGAGGTGCAAAGCGAATCACACGTTGCTTTGGCGCACAAATTGCTTAAATATTTTAGTCACTATTGCGCAAGCGTCCCCCCTCTGACGTCACAGCTCTCTCAGCTGCTAATTCCAAGCATAAAGCAAAGCGACAGTAGCGAAATCTGCGCAAACCGAGCAAGAGCAGCGAAGCACACGCAGTTCTAGCAGTCACGTGGCTCAATCCCGCCATTTCATTGGCTAAGAGCAGTCACGTGCATTTCTTGCTTCTCCCTCCTCTTGTAAAATCCCCACTCTAATGAGTGTGACATTCGCAGTAGAGCCACTGCTTGAAGAAAGTGGAAGGGAGCGAGATGCTTGCTTTCTCTTAGCCAATGAGATTGCGGGATTGAGTCACGTGACTGCACTGGAATTAGCCCAGGAGCTACAGCTGGAACTGGTGACATCTGCGCATGCTCAGCGAGAATTGTTAAAGAAGTCACGTGACTCAATCCTGTCTGTTAGGAGGGAGTATGGAAGGGAGTTAGCGAGGAGACTAGCTCTAGCTCTTGGCCAATGAGATGGCGAGACTGTTAGAAGCTTGAACTGCGTGAACTTTACTATGCTCTTGCTGGGTATGAACAGTCACGTGACTCAAACCCGCAATCTCATTGGCCAAGAGAGTCATTTTGCTAAGTCTAACTCCCTTCCACACTCCAGACTTACCGTGGGACGTGGGTGCCTGCTCTTGGCCAATGGGATCGCGGGATTGAGTCACGTGACTGCTCACGTGTGCTTCACTGCTCTTGTCTCTGCTGTCGCTTACTCTCTCATTGTCAGAGGGGCGACGCATGCGCAGTAGCAACCAAGAGATTCTTGCATTGTTTTTTTATCGGAATAATTAATTACCGCACCTATTTCGACCCTAAGGAATCGATTGGAGCGGTATTTGAATTTTCAGGCGCATTTATTGGATCTTGACTGTAAACTTTGCTCGTCATCTCGATAAAGTAGAGCAACACCCTCGATGAAAAGTGCAACAGCATCTCGACTTGAAGAAGTCTTGCGGTGTACACTTTAGCAAGCAACACAGGGGGATGACGCACATCGATCGCGTGGTGTTTGGGCGGAAAGTGTCCGCTGCTTTGTACCTGAGAAAGCGAGCGGTCTTCTCTCTCTCTCTCTCTCTCTCTCTCTCTCTCTCTCTCTCTCTCTCTCTCTCTCTCTCTCTCTCTCTCTCTCTCTCCGTCGTCATTGTTACGGGAAATAATGTGGTGGTGGCGGCGGCGGCGCGTCTTTGCGGCCGCTTAGCTCCTGCGAAGCGAAGCCTTTGTGTCTCGCGGCTGCTTTAATTATATATCGCGAGTTAAGAATCTTCTCGGGCGAACATGGCACAAATTTTTGCACACTCGGATTAGCTGCTCGTCTCGTCTTTCGAAACTTGGAGTGGCAAGTCAGGCGAACACCTGCTGAGCTATCATCTCCTTTGCCTTTTGTCTCGTTTTCTATACTTTTCCTTTCCTGCATGGAAATTGAATAATTCATTTAGCGGTGGAAAATTCTCTAGAATCACAAAACTGTGCATGCGTGGTCACGGAAAATTAATTTTTAAAAATAAAACTAGTGGTGGGAATGTTTTACTATTTTTTTACATTTATAACATTTTAAATTACTATTAAAGATATTAAAATCATATTTCCTAATAATTTAATTTAAAAAAATGCATCGAAACCCTGCAGAAAATTTTTGTTTTAGAGGGTGTAAAATATTACTCACCTTTTTTACCTGCGAAAAATGCATTTTCCCCATTTTCGACGGGGTTGAACACCCTCTATAGTGGCTTTGGCTTTTAGGGGACAATATAACGAGTCAAACAGTGTGCAGTTTTTATAAATTTGACATTAAGAATCCGAGTTTAGGTGAAAAAAGTTTTTTCCATAAAAAAAATACCAGTTTGTCAACTAAATCTCGGGTTTTAATGGTTTAAAATACAAAAACTGCATGCTATTCGACTCGTCTTAACATCCCTTAATGAGCTCAAGTGGTTTAGGGGTGAGAAGCACTCAACTTGACTCTGCAATGATGTGCAAACACCGTAAAAATTATAAAAAATCCGGTTTTTTAGGGTGCAGAAAAAGGGGTTGAAGGGTTGGCACCCTCAAACCTCTTCGGCTATCTCAGGGAGGTTGAGACTAGTCTAAAAATGTGTGGCTTTTGAAAATCGGACCATTAGAAGCTGAGATTTGAGCGTTGAAACCTATTTAAAAACCCAAAAAATCATTTTTTTTTTTAAATAAATTTATTGCAATTCACTGGACCCTAGTTGTCGCATCGGCCGCGAGAATGCGTAATTTTCGCTCTCAAGGTGGTTGGATCTTTACTCTTCGTGCGCAATGTGTGCTGTGCTCGGCGTCGGTAAAATAAATAATAGAAAAAAGAGCGAAGGGTTGATATTCAGCCGCGCGTCTCCTGACAATGAGAGAGCCGCCTGCCTCGCGCTCGATGAATCCGCAGTTTGCTCGCTCGTCGAGGTCGGCCAACGATAAAGCGACGCTCTCAATTTTACAAAATAGCTCTCCGCACTGGATCATTGCCAAAGTTTATAAAATCAGAATAATTACGATCAATGGGAAAAAGGAGAAATAAAATTTAAATACATTTTATTCATGCAATAAATGCATTTTTATTGAAGAAAAGTTGGGTTTTAACAGGAATTTTCCGAGGATTTTCGCATAAAATTACTTCCAGGATTTATTTTTTAATCTAAAAAATAAAATTATCGAAGTTGATGGCTTGAAAAAGGCTTGAAACTGACGTCATTCTCGTTGCTTAAAAAATTATCTCTTTTAAAATGACTCTGTGTTAAAGAGTATAACTCTTTATTTAATTTTTATAACGTCATCGCCTGTCAAGAAATTAGCAGAATATCGATCTCTTTATCGCGGTAATTATATATTTTATCAATGCAAATGCAAACACAAGGCGTGCCTCGTTGACAGCTCATGTGATATGCCTAAAAATCCCTTTTTTAACATTTCTAATTAAATTAAATAGAGAAAAACAAGTTAAATTTTAATTTTAAATAAAAACAGCCTTTTTTATTTAAATAATTCACCAGTTGCATAAACCCTAAGTGTTCGAAGCCGCCAATTAACAGATGGCGCCACCGTAGACTTTCGTTTTTAAGGCACTTTCGCTGCGATTTCAGACTCAATCTAGCTACTGTGCATTCTTCAATTAATTTGCTAATTTTTGACGTGCTGAAAACCAAAATCGGTTCAGCCAATTGCCGTAGAATCGTGAAAAACTATTTTTTGAAATAAAAAAATCTTTTCCAACGTTTCTACGGCGAATGGCTGAACCGATTTTGGTTTTCAGCACGTCAAAAATAATCAGATTAATTAAAAAAAAGTAAAACAGCTAGATTGAGTCTGAAATCGCAACGGAAATGCCTTAAAACCGCTTAAAACAAAATTTTTGAGAAAGTCTGTGGTTGCGCCATCTGTTGGCGGCTTCAATAACTAACTAAGTGTTTATGCAACTGGTCGATTAAATTAAAATTCTAGAAAAGAACCAAAAGATGCGTCACCTGTTGCCTATAATTGTGACTCACGCGGTCAACAACCAACAAAACTAATCCAGGAATTGCGAAAACAAAGGGTCCCAAATAATAATGGCTCAAATTTAATCGCCTTTAGATATTTGCAGATCGCAGTTTTTTATGTCACGACTTTAAAGACGGAAATTGCACATTGGTTGGGTATAAAATCCTCTCTTTATCACTCGATTATCTTCCGTTTTATTTATTTATTAAAGCTTTATGGTTCCAATGAAAAGAACTAGTGTGACGAAGAGATAAAATTGCAGATAAGCCTCATGCATCGGATTTTATTTGAGCAGCGCGCCGTCTCGATTGTTGCTCATTCCAAGCTCGATTTGCGCTCGCAGCAGCCGAAATAATGCGGCTCCTCTTGCTCCTCGTGGCCTTCTCCCCGGCCTGCTTCGTCCACGCGCAAACTGAGCCTCCCATTCCAGCGGCTTCGGTTAGTTTTTATTCTAAAATTACGCCAAATTTTTCTATTTTTTTAAATTTTCAGAATGTGGCCGAGTTGAATGTGATGGGCTTCACCGCCGTCGGATGGGACAATACGTCTTTGACCGCAACACAGATACTGGAGGAAAACCTGGATCTGGTTAGAATCGCAACCGTAAACACTGGCGTAATTGTGAGTGAAAATTTTTTATTTCTAAAGCTCTTAGAGGTTTTTTTATGATAAGAAAAGTATTTTTGGGCCCAGGTGGGGCGCTATGGGCCCAGACGGTGCCGGTTGCGCCACCAATCGATGCCTCTCGGTGTTGCAAGTCTGTCCATGTGCATTTTTCCAAAATCAAACCATTTTTCGAATTTTTACGTATTTTTTAATGGCAGAAATTTCGAAAAATTCAAAGTATTTCACCTTGACACGGATTTTCCCCGGATATTTCACCTTCAAAACAGCGCGAAATTTATCTGGAAATATTTTGAGACTAAATACGAGCCAATCCGATCATAATTCTAGGAAAAGAAAGATTTTCAAGTCTGGAAAACGTGATTTTTGCACTTTCTCCAATAGAAAAAAATTCTAGATTTTTTCCAAACGGGTTTTAACGACTTCATCGCACGCGCAGGGTTACTCCCGGTCTGGAAACCGATTTTCAGATTTTTCGCGCCCATAGAAAAATTAAAATTAATTTTTTACGGTTTTTCGGATTTACGTAATGAAAATAGTTTTATTTTTCTTAAAATTCGGCCATTCATCTGATCCTCGACCATGACCCCTCATCAGATAGGTCTTGGACGGGGCTTTGACCTGCGGTACCCTAAAGACCTTTTTCAGGGTACCCCGCGACCTGAGATCCGGTTTTCAAAGCTTTTTCAACTAATTTCGAGCACAATTAGCGATACTCGCCAACAATTTGTTACCTTGGCCAGTCACCGACCTTTCTCAGGTCGCACGACCTTTTCCCAAGGGGCAAAATTTTTATAACCAAAAGAATATCAAAATTCTTGACCTTTTTTCCCAATTTTAACTCGCAGGACAGGGACAGAATTTTCGTGCTGCCTGAATACGCATTTACCACCACCAGGGTGATGAACGAACGCCCCTTGGCCCTGGTGATGGCCCAGCTGGTTGGCGACCCTGGCGAGAACGTGCTTCCCTGCTCCAGCGGCAATGAGGGCCTCGAGTACTTGGTATGGACTTAAAAAATAATATTTGCGCTCAATTAAATCATTTCATTTCATTTCGGCAGTTGATGAAGCAACTATCGTGCATTTCGCGGCAAAACTTCGTCTACCTGGTGGCCGCCGTCCTGGAAAAGGAGTCTAGAGAGTGTCAAACGGGAGAAACTGCCCCCTCCTGCTTCAATATTTTCAGCACGACAATCGTCACCGACAAGAACGGATTCTTCATCGCCAAGTAGGTTTCATATTTTAATTAAAATATTTAATTTAAACCTCTGTTTCAAAGGTACCGTCGTTTCAATTCCCTCGAGCAAGGGTCGGTGATCAACCGGCCGATCGAAGCGACTCCGACGACGTTCACAACGGCGTCTGGCTTTACCTTCGGGCTCCTGACTGGCAACGACCTGCTCTTCAGGGAGCCGGCGCAGTCGCTCCTCAGGAGAAACGTCACCCAGTTCATCACCAACGGCGCGTGGCTCAACACCGTGCCCTTCGAATTCTGTGAGTAATAGAAAATCAAACAATGAGTCAGGAAGAAGGAAAAGATCAATCACTCCTTATCAGTGACGTCAATTATATAGAAGCAATTCCGCGGCAAACAATTCAAGGATTAAATTCCAACGCCAATAAAAGTAGCGATTGCTCTAGTATAAATCACAACAGCCTAGATAATGTCTTTGTCAACTATGCGGTAAACTGACGTCATTTTATTGAAACGACTCTTTCTTAACATGTTGCAAACTTCGAAGGTTAAATTAAATTTTTATTACATTTAAAAACTCTCAGGAACCCAATTTTTTGTATTCCAATCGATTCCTGAGGGTCAAAATAGGGGGAATTAGTAATTATTTCGATTTAAAAAAGTTTTTTGATGTGTAAACAGAGGCGCAAAACCAAACATTAGTTGCTTTGGCGCGTAAAATGCTTAAATTTTTTGGTCTCTACTCAGCAAGCGTCACTCCTCTGACGTCACAGCCTTGGCATTGGCAGCTGAGAGAGCAGGCGATGGCAGAGACATCTGCTCATACCCAGCAAGAGCAGTCACGTGACTCAATCCCGCAATCTCATTGGCTAAGAGCAAGCAAGCACTCTAGTCTCCCTTCCACTCCCTCTAACTAAGCAGTCTGCTGCGCATGTCACACTCCTTAGAGTGGGGGTATTACAAGAGGAGGGGAAGCAAGAAACGCGTGTTCCTGCTCTTAGCCAATGAAATGGCGGGATTGAGCCACGTGACTTCTCCAACTGCTTGTGCTTCACTGCTCTTGCTGGGTATGCGCAGATGTCGCTACTGTCGCCATCTCCAGCTGTTGCTTCCATGCTTGGTGTTGACTGCTGAGAGAGCTGTGACGTCAGAGGGCATGCACAGTAGCGACCAAATTCAAACGTTTTGCGCGCCAAAGCCACACTGCTTATTGCATGTCACAAATCATTTTTTCGTTACATTTATAACCTTTTGCCTCTCCCTTACAGCGGTGAACGTATTCCAGGGGTGGATTGAAGCGAACAAAGTGTACCTGGCGGCGGCCAACTACATGGAACCCGAGCGTGGCTACTCGGGAATCGGCACCTACCGCTCCTTCTCCGGCGGCTTTCTCCGCAGCGAGATGGTTAGTGGCGTCTCCGGCGGTTCCGTGGCCATCGGCGACACGTTGAGCGACCTGAGCTCCCTGCGGCGCCGCAAGCGCCAGGATAACCCAAATAACGTGGTGGGCGTGGCTCCGGCCGATTTGTCAAAATTCGTATCGGTTGAGGTTCCGCTCAGCCCGACGTCCAGACAGGTTCGCGCCTGCCATGAAACCTTCTGCTGCGATCTCACCTACAGTACAACCACCACCCTGACCGACACCACCAGCGTCGCCTATCGGGTAAAATTTCTCATTGCGCTTTTTATTTAGAAGGATGTTTGACAGTTATAAGTATTTCAAAATGACGCCTTTAAACACCCACTGAAACCACAATTAATTCTTATATGTCAATAGATTCCTGAGGGTTGAAATAGGTGGGATTAATAATTTTCCGATCGTAAAATGTTTTTTTTACGTAAGAGAAGAGGCGCAAAAGCAAAACGCACGATGTTTTGGCGCGCAAAACGCTTGAATTTAATGGTCGCTTCTGCGTAAGCGTCACTCCTCTGACGTCACAGCTCTCTCAGCTGCCAATGTCAAGCACAGAGGCGACAGTAGCGATATCTGCGCATACCGAGCAAGAGCAGTGAAGCACACGCAGTTGGAGCAGTCACGTGACTCAATCCCGCAATCACATTGGCTAAGAGCAGGCACGCGCGTTTGTTGCTTCTCCCTCCTCTTTTAATACCCCCACTCTAAGGAGTGTGACATGCGCACTGCGCAGCAGAGCCACTGCTTGGAGAAAGTGGAAGGGAGAGAGATGCTTGCTTGCTCTTAGCCAATGAGATTGCGGGATTGAGTCACGTGACTGCTAGAACTGCGTGTGCTTCACTGCGCTTGCTGAGCAGATGTCTCTGCCGTCGCCTGCTTCTCCCAATCAGCTGCCAATGCCAAGCAGGAAGCATGGCTGTGACGTCAGAGGGGGGACGCTTTTGATTCGTTGCATTTTGCGCGCCAAAACAGCGAGCGTTTTTCTTGTACCTTCTGCTTTCTGATTTTTTAAACTGAAATGTAATCATTTATTGAATGTTTTTAAACGAAACTAATTAAAAAAGACGACCCCAAACCCAGTTTAATTTTTTTCACCGCTTTTTACAGCGTTTGCTAAAAAAATCCGTTCAAATATCCTCCCTGCGATAATTTAATTTTATGCCCTTTTGTTGTTTCAGCTGTTGGTTTTCGGCGGAAACCGCACAGTCGAGGGCGTCGCGCAGCCCATCTTTTTGGAGCAGACGTGCGGGCTGGTCGCGTGCGCCAGGGGTGCCGAAAATGCGATCGACTGCACCGCCACGAAGGATCAGACCGCCTACACAAACTCCGTGTCCTTCTCCTCGCTGTCGCTGCAGGGTTCCTTCTCCACCAATTCAGTCAGACCGATCACCATGAGTGGCGAACCCAGCATATTCAGCTCGCTCAGCCTTGGCACCCTCAAAACCGAACAAATTTCCGAAAGGTACATGCAAAAGATGAATAATTTTAAATTAAATTGATTTTTTTTACAGGAATTACACGGTGAGCTATGAAGTACCTCGTGGACTATTCATCAAAGTGAAAACCTTCGCCCTGACCGCGACGGACGTTCCTGCACCCCCACCCCCACCACCGCCGCCTGCTGGCCCAAATATGAGCACCTTAGGAAAGGCGTCAAGTGCTTTCTTGATGCTTCTCGCTGCGTTGGCCGCCAAACTGGTTTAAATTTATATGAATTATTTATTGTTTGATTTAGAGGAAATTATATAGCGTTTTTAAAAAGCACTGCAGTTTTATTTATCTCGTCTATAATACAATAAAAATAGATTCTTCGTGGTTAAAGGCCTGACCAACCAAACCAAACCACATGGCAAAATTTTGTCATAATTTCGCGTTTTTCAAAACTTTGCAACTCTATATCTCGGGATCTATTCATCTAAATTGCAAAATTTACCCACCGTTGGAATCACCTTAATCAGTTCTGAATAACTAAAAGGTTAAGGGGTGTTTTCCCTCCACCCCTAAGTTGCCATACAGCTTGAAAGATGCAACATAGAGCGCGGCGCGAGGAACGGTGGTCGCTTATTATCAAAATTGCAGCAATGGGGATCAAAGGGGATGGGGGTGAGCACCCCCAAACCACTTTGGCTGGTTAGTGGAGGCTGAGACGAGTCTAGTGGTGGCTAGTTTTTGAAATTCTGATGGCTAGATCCCAAGATTTGGAGGTGCAAAAATCACAAAATGAAAAAATTGACATTGATTTGCATTTTTTCGAAACTTTGCAACTGTTTATCTCGGGTTCTAAGCATCTCATTTGCAAAATCTACCCACCGTTGGAATTATCTCAACGAGTTCTGAGTAACTAATAGGTTAAGGGGTGTTTTCCCTCCACCCCTTAGTTGCCATACAGCTTGAAAGATGCAACATAGAGCGCAGCGCCAGGAACGGCAATCGCTTAATATCAAAATTGCAGCAATGGGGATGAAAGGGGGTGGGTTTATGCACCCTCTAAACCCTTTAGCTGCTCAAAAGATGTTGAGAGGAGTCTAACGAGGGGTATTTTTCGCAATTATGATGGTTAAACCCCGAGATAAGGGGTTGCAAAAATCACAAAAAGTGAAAAAATTACATTAATTCGCTTTTTTCGAAATTTCGCACCTCCACATCTTGGCTTCTAAGCATCTCATTTGCAAAAACTACCCACCGTTGGAATCATTTTAACCAGTTCTAACCAACTAAATGGTTAAGGGGTGTTTTCCTTTCACCCCTAAGTTGCCATACAGCTTGAAAGATGCAACATAGAGCGCGGCGCCAGGAACGGTGGTCGCTTATTATAAAAATTGCAGCAATGGGGATCAAAGGGGATGGGGGTGAGCACCCCCAAAAAACTTTAGCTGGTTAGTGTAGGTTGAGACGAGTCCAACGGTTGGTAGTTTTTGAAATTCTGATGGCTAGAACCCGAGATTTGGAGGCGCAAAGAACCCTAAAAATCATTTTTTTTAATATTTAAAATTGAATCTCAAAGTATGTACAAAAAATCTTTCGTAGAAGGCACAATAGCAGTAAAGAGTCTTTAAAATGGGACGGAGATTAAAAATTAGCGGCTCCCACTGAGACGCTGGGGGCCGCCATTATGCGCGTAGCGGATCAAACCTAAAATTAATGCTTTTTCATTTTGTGCGAATCGAGTTTGTTTTTGGCAGTGTATGTTGCTGAGCACTTGTCACATTCAAAACGATCGTATTCCATGCAAGTTTTCAGGTGCACCTTGAGTAAGCCTCCGCACTCGAACTGTTTCTCGCAGCGTCGACATTCGCGAATTACCCTGTGCCGATCTTTTATTCCGTAAGTGACAGAAGTTTGGCAAAGCTGGCAGACATGGAACGTGTGCAACTTCTTGGTGTGGCTTGTCACCAAGAGCTGAGACGAAAACATTTTCGGGCACTGCTTGCACTTGAAATTCCGTGGAAAGTGCGTTTTAGCGATGTGGATTTTGAGCGTTTTCTTTAACGCGTTTCTATGGCCGCAGTGCGCGCACTCGAACTTCCTCTTTTCCAATTCCTTTCCATGCGCGGAATAATAGTGTTCGGCCATCTCGGTTTCCGATTTAAAGTAAGCGCAGCAGGCGAAGAACCTGCACCGAACCGCAAAATCAGGATGTTGGTTGCCGATGTGCTTTCTGTAATTCACCCTGACTATCTCCTTCCTGCAAACGGGGCAGTTGATTTTCTTCTCCTTCTGAGGTTTCTCGTGAACCTCCCACACGTGCCTGTCCTTTTCTGCAACGTTGCGGAAGTAAGTTTTGCAGTTGTTATTGTCACACCTGATGGCATCTTTATGTTGCGTGTGAATGTGTTTCGTCAATTGTCTGTAGTGAACCTTTTCCCCGCACAAACAGCATTTTTTCATTTTCTTCTCAGTCTCTGCTTTGTTTATTTCCTCGTCGGCTACTCTGCTCGGCAGCTGGATTTTCTCCAAGGGCACCCAACACTGATTAGCATGTCCCTCTGTAAAATAAAATAATTATTATCAAATACATAATTAAATTCATTAAAATAAATCCGACCGTAAAAGTGTTTCCGTAGTTCTTCCGACACTCGGTCCAACTCCAAATTTCGCGGCCACCAAGCCAGAGACTCGTCTAAATTGTTCATCCGGGCTAGAAACCTTCAAAAATTTAATTAATTTTGAATACATAAGTTAAGAAAAAAACTAACTCTGTCTGCCAGATGCAAAAGTAGCAGATCAAATCGTCGTCTTCGACCTTGTCCATCGGCACCGTTTCGGAGGAATTCGAGCGCAAGAAATTCTTAGCAAAAATCCGCAGCTTTTCCCTGTCCACTTGGACAGCGCGGACAGCGCCGTCCGCCGTCGGACACGCGCACAATCGGCACAACGGCGTCACGTGAAACATGCTAAAAGCCATGCCCGTTTTAGCGCCTTGCTCGCTTATTACAATTATTCAATTAGCTTTCATCAAGTGGGAGCGAATTGGTGAGAAAGAGAGTTGAAAATCAAAGCAGTACTTGAAGCAAATTAAGGAGATTTTCGTACCAATTTGACTTGATTAAGGTTTGATTTAAATAATTAACCAGAGAAATTAATTTAGATTGAAATTTGTTGGATTTAATAAAATAAATTCATTTTAAAATTTTAACTCCTTTTCATACACTCCAAAACCAATAGAGTAAGAAAGAGAGTTCAAGTTCTTCATTTCTTTTGGCTCATTTTTTGAGATTTAACGCGTACTGAGCCTCAATAATCATGAATTTGACACAAAAACAATTGAAAATTTGACCCAAGCTTAAATATTTCTTATTTTTTATTCATTATTTCATCCTTGTCTTACTCTCCTACTCAGTCCCACTTCTTCTTTCCATGGCGGGAACGTTCAATCCGTTCAATCAGGCTTTGGAAGAATTAAAAATTCATCTTGATTTGAATTTTTCTGAAGCCTGAAGCCAAAATCAATTAAAATTCTTAATATTTTCGATTAATTTCAAAAGAATTTCATACTTTCAAGAGTTATTACTTAAAATTCTTTGATATTGGTGCGCCACGCCCCCTTTAACATCGCTGTCGCTTGTGAACCAGCTGGAACCAGCTGACTCGCGTGTCGCATGCCGTCTGCTCTGTTTGTTTACAAACACAATTTCGAAGCCATGAACAGTAACAGCTCGAACGGGACGCATTCGGACGAGAAGGAGGAGTGCTCAGTGCGTCCGATCCTCTGCGAACTCGGCGTCATCACCAGGCCAGATGGCTCGGCAATCCTTACACAAGGTTCGTTTCGGTGGAAAAATGATTTTTTTTATCATTACATATTTTGACGGCATTCAGGACACACTGTGGTGATGTCGGCGGTGTACGGCCCGTCCGAGGTGCGAATGCAGCGGCTGCAGGTGGACCGGGCGTACGTGGACACGGTGTTCCGGCCCAAGGCGGGCGTGCCCAACACCAGCGACCGGCTGCGCGAGACCATCATCCGGGACACTTGCGAGACGGCCATGATCGCCACCCTGTACCCGAGGACGACCATTTCGGTCATCCTCCAGGAGATGGAGGACTCAGGAGGAGTAGGGGAAATTAATTCTCATATATGGAATTTATGTAAAAAATTAAAATTTTAGTTGCTCGCGTGTTCGATCAACGCCAGTTGCTTGGCCCTGATGGACTCCGGGGTGTCCATGAAATTCCTGTTCGCGGCCGTCACCTGCGGCGTCACGGAAGACAACCTGATCATCGTCGATCCGGACGCTGATAAACTCAAAGTGTGTATAATTGAAACAATTTAATTGTCTAGAAAATATATTTATTCGTACATTTTTTTCATTTAAACAACCTATATAATTATTGATTTTTGTTTCAGGAGTGCAAAGCGAGCCTGACGTTCGCCTTTGACAGCATCAACAAAAACGTGATCGCGTCGTACACTTCGGGCACGTTTCCCGTGCAGACGTACAACAATGGCTTGGAAAAGTGCAGGCAGGCGTCCGACTTCCTCTTCGACTTTTACAGAGACATTGTGCGAAAGTACGCGTCCACTTTGTAAATTCTCTCTTCGATCCGTGTAAATATATATTTTTTATATTGAGAAACGATTCAATAAAAAATGCAAACTTATGTTTAAAAGCAAGCTTTCTTTTGGTGATGTGAAAACCCAGTCACAAGGGCTGTGAAAAAAAATGAAAATAGGCACTTTTCGGAATTAATTATGTAATTTCACAGCCCGCCCGTCACCAGTGATATGGCAAATTAATTAATTTACATTCTAAGAATAGATCGTGTTGCACAAAATCTGTCACTTGGCCCCACACTTTGTTCGGAAAGACACTTTGCGTTGGCAAGCGATGAGCATTTTTGATCACTTTTTCAGAGTTCCGCTTCGGCTCAAAAAGAGTTTTTTAAATTAGACACTGCTCTTGCATCACAAATCACTGCTGCTGCTGCTGCGGACTCGTGCTTTTGAGCAGAAGGCGATAATTGTTTTCGCTGGAACCATCTGGAATGTAAAGAAAAAATTAGTTTAATTTTGGTTTCACTCAGTCATGCGCAAACATGGCGGCTGTTAGTGTCTTAATAAGGCGTGGCCAACGGATATCGCTAAAAAAATTGAATCTTGAAAGAAAATTATTTTATAAATCTCTAGATGTTTAAAACAATAAATTTTGAAAACAAGTCACCAATGGCGGCCATATTTGCGCAGATCTTCCAAGAATTTAATCTTTATTTCTAAGAAATCCAGTTTTTCTGGACGATTTATACATAAAGAGATCTCATTTTTAATTAAATGAACGATTTGAAGCCTAATATTGCTACTTTTCTCTTAAAGACGCTTACGGCGGCCATATTTGCGCAGATCGTCCAAGAATTTATTCTTCATTTCTAACAAATCCCATTTTTCTGGATGATTTTAGCGTAAAGAAAGCTCGTTAATAATTTAAAAATCGATCAGAAGTCAGATATCGCTACTTTTCTCTAAAAAAACCCTTACGGCGGCCATATTTGCGCAGAAAATAAAATTCTCAGTTACGTCCAAAATGATTTTTAATATTTCAGAAGCATTAAATGGTGAAGATTGAACTCAAATTTAAGTTAAATAATCAGAAAGGCGCCAATGGCGGCCATCTTTGCGCAAATCTGACAGCAAAAATTGCTTTAATTTAAATTAAACCCATTACCTAGGCAGTCTACACGTTCTAGTATCAAATGATTAATTTCTTATCGATTTTATTTAAATTTAGACCAAATTTAAGAATAAGTCCCTTCTGGTAGCCATATTTGCGCAGAAATTAACAATTTAACATACCGTTTAAAATCTCGACGAAGAACATGGATTCGTCCTTCAGGTTAGCGACCACCTGGTCGTTCAGGTATATGTGGATGCCGTTCGGACCCTGAAGGTAGACGTCAATGACGCTGGGCGTCGGGATGCCGACCAACTCGGCCAGCCGAGAGGTCATCTCCGTGCGCTGCAGCGAGTGCAGGTAGAGGGCGTGGTACACCTGCGCACCCTCTTGGCACAGGTAGAGCGTCAGACGCGGAATGACCGACCTGCGAAACAATCGACCTTTGAGGAGGAATCGAATTTTGACGCTGCATTAAATAGTTTTTAGTAGATTTTCGCGCGAGGAAGCCATTTTTTACTCTTAGATCCAAGATGGCGGCTAATTTTCAACAGTAAAAATGCGTTTTAATGAAAAATCTAGAAGCAATTTTCATATTTTTCAAGACCAATGGCCTTAATTTCCGCAATATGATTGATTTTTAAATATTTTGTGATTTAAATGCTCAAATCCTTTAATGCTGCAACCGCCTTTAATAATTAATTTGAAGATTTTAGGCATTTTTCTTGCTTTGAAATTAGTTTGCGAGTGTTTTGGGGATTGTTTCGGTAGGAAGCCATTTTTTCCTTTAAGATCCAAGATGGCGTCTTATTAATTTTAACAAAAATGCCTTCAAGTTACTCAAAATCAATGCGATTTTAATTTTTTCAAGACCAATATGGCATCAAACTCCACAGTTTGATTAATTTTTTTAGATTGAATTCAAATGTTGAAATCCTTTAATGTTATGAAAACTTTAATTTACAGATTTCAAACGTTTTACGTACTTGGAATGGAGTGCGTTGAAGAGGCGGATGCCGTCAGCGATGCCGCAGATTTGAATCATGTCCTCCCTGGTCAATCTGAGGATGTCGGCGCCGCTGAAGCCGTTGAGGGTGCGCAGGAAGTGGCCGAAGCGGTGCGTCTGCAGCCACTGCGCCGTCTGCGTGGCGCTCGCCTCCGCCGGCAATGGCTCCATGAACACCTGCGTCACATTAGAATTTTTCTAATAAACAAAAAATAAAATATTTACCTCGACAGCACTGATCGGCACTTCCTCAAGGTACTCAGTGATGGGCTGTTGGGGCTGCTGGGCGCTTTGGTTGGGCAGAGTGCCGCTGGTGGTGTTGCACGCAGCGCTTTCCTCCTTGACCAAACTGCTCGGACTGCCGTCGATTTGCCTAGGGGACCGAAATTCGAAATTTATTTAATAAATAATAATTAAATCTAGATTTTCGGGGCTTACATATTGTCATTAGGACCAAAGTTGCTGACCAGGCCGCCGTTGGCGCAGGACGTGCCCGCGGGAAATAAAATAGTAGTTTCCGGAGACACCTGAGGAATTAAATCATTATTTTTATTTAATTAAATTAGAAATAACTCACATCTGTGAGGACGGTGCACTCGTAGGAGGGTTGGTATTTCTCCTGCTCGGAGAGGGGCCGCTTCTGGATCTTCTCCCTGTCCTGTTTGTGCTTGCGGTCGGCGCCTTTCAGTTTGAACACCTTGATCTGGCAGGCGGCGGTGTGCAGGCGGCGCACGGTGCTGCCGTCGCCCTGCGAGTACGTCTCCACCTGGATGCGGAACGGCACGCCCTTCTCCCCGCCGTGCTTCTTCGGCGTGAATTCCGTGCTGATGCAGTGCACCTGTTCATCAAATTTCAAATTTTAAAATATTTTTATGCTAAAAAACCTCAATTTATAGTGTTAATTGCTTTGAAAATGATTAAATTGGTGTTAAAAATTAAACAATTTATTTTAAAAAATGAAAAATGGTGCCCAAAATAAGTGAATTTCACGGAGAGTCTGAAAAAGTTTGGTTTTACACTCTACGACCCATAGTAGCAGAGCTATAAATTTTATAAGTAAAAAAATCGCGATTTGTGACATTTCAAAATTTTGTTTTTGGGGTCCAGGCGGGGCTCTGTGGGCCGGAAAACGCTTTTTGCGGCACCAATCGATGCCCCTCGGTGGCGCAAGTCCATTCGTGTGCAGTTTTTCAAAATCGGAGCGGTTTTCGAATTTTTAAGAATTTTTTTTTCGGGCGATTTTTTGAAGTCAAAATTTTCAAAAACAATTTTTAAACCATAAAACGGATTTTTCCAAGCCTGAAGGACCAAAGGAGTCTATGCCACTTGTTCTTTCATAAAATTTGACATTGTTTTATCTACAAACCCCTCAATTTTATTAAAATTATCACTTCAGCAGCCTCTAACAAAAATTCTGACACCAAATTTGAGTTTATACGGTTCATAAACCTATAAATCGACACCCAACACGAATATATTTAATTAATTACAACATTGAAATTCTCAGGGTAAGGTCAGGGTCGGGCCCTGAAGGTCACACCTGGCTTTGAATTGGCCATTTTAAGATTAAATAGTGTTTTGGAACATTAAATTTAGAATTTGCCATCGAGAAACAAATTTTCAGGTCAAAGGATACTCAGGGTATGAATCGAAAATCAATATTTAAACCTGAATTGTGGCGGAAACAATGAGTTAAATTTGGGGTCCTTGTGCATAAATTCCCAAGCTACAATTTGGTCCATCAAATCAAAAAATCAGAAGGGCAATCACCCTGAAAAATCGGAATTTGAGGAAAAAAGGTGGCCTTTACCCTTCCCCTAAATTCTTTTGTTAAATTTTTAGAAATATAACAAGAAGTCTTAATTTATTTCAATTTTTTAAATACAATTTAAGAAAGAAAATCGAACCTTGATGTAGGCGCCGACCTCCTTGGTCGGATCCCAGGAGAACTCGACGGTGTTGAGGTGCTCAGGGTCCTGGACGGCGTCCCAGAGGCCGTAGGAGAGCGGAATGTCGAGCTCGAGGATGCGCTCGCCGGGCCGCGACTGGCGCCACGCGGCCAGTTTCTCGCGCTCCATGTACTGCAGGCGGCGCTCCTGGAAGCACATGCGGATGGCGCTCTTCAGGATGGTGCCGCGGAAGGCCGACAGGTCGCCCAGCTTCTTCAGTTTGATCTCGTACGACTGGCCCTGGTTCAGGTACGTCAGCGACTCTTCGTTCATTTTGGTGGCGATCGACGTCGCCGCCGCCAACACGTATTGGAACCTGATTCATCAAATTATTGGTTAAAAAATTGTTTTTGTTTAATAAAAAAATGATAATTACATGAAATTGTAACCCTTTCGTTTACCTAAAGTGTATTAATTAATTAAAATTAATTTTGAGAAGATATAAAAATAGTAATTTTGAGTTTTCAAAGTTAATTTTTTTATTTTCAAAAATTGCTGGTTTTCGAAAGGGGTGTGTTTTTGGCCTGATTTAAATTCAGCAGTTGATAGCAGCGTCAAAAACTGCCTAAATTCAGAAAGCTGATTAAATTGACCAGTTTTTTTCCTATTTAGCAAATTTTTGAAATTTTCACCGACCTATAATCCTCGCCGGCAACAGTGTTGTTGAGTTTGTCGAGGCGCTGGAAGCGCTCGAGGCCGAGCTGATCAGCCGGCTGCTGGTTGGCGCCGTTGCTGCTGCCCAAGCCCTAAACCAAGAAAAATAAATAAATTAAAATGTCTCTTTATTAAATTCGAAACGAACCGAGTGTCCGTGTTGCGAGTGGCGCTCGCCCGGGGGGCTGTGGTAGCCTGCGTCGCCGCCGTTGCCGCCTCCGCCGCCCCCAGCCAGGGTGTGCGAGTGGAAAAGGGTGTGCAGACTCGTCGGAGACTCTCGGTCCATTTCCGCCGACGCCGATCGCTGGTTCTGCTGCCTGCTGGAAAATTGGAAAATCCTAAAATTGCAGTTTAATTGAGAGTAGTAAAAATCCCTACTTGAGGAGAAGGTTATTTTTAATTTCTTTAAATGCTCTTTTCCGAATTTAACTGAAAAAAAAACAAATTTCGTGCAAATAATTCAGATATTTGGTTTTTTGGTGAATTCAGTGGATTTTTAAATCCATCATGAGATATTTTGTTCAAAAATTGTATTCAGAAAAAAAAGGTTTTCGGGGAAAATGCGGGTTTCTGCACGCCATGGTAAAAAATCCACATTTTATAGACAGTTAGACAGACGAGAGTAAAAAAAAACCAATTAATGTACTCACCTGCTGTTTGTCTGGTTGGTTGGAGAGTTGTCTTCTTGCTTGAAAACTGGCACCGTCGGAAGCGCCAGCAACGCGTCGCTGAAAATATATTATTTTAATTAATATGCCGACACTTACTTAGGTTTGGTTATTATTCATATATTGAAGAATTCTAGATTTTTAGACCTTGACCTCTGGCCAACTTTCTTGACGTCTAAAATTAAATAAAAAAACGTAAAATAATTTAAAAAAAAATTAAAACGTCGCCTAAACGTGAAATTTATTAAAACTTTCATTTAACAATCATATTTTAATAAATTTAAATAATCAATTTTAAGTCAAAATAAAATTTTACGGTTAAAAAATCAGTCGATAGAATATTTTGAAATTTAAGACCTTCGTTTTTTAACATCTTTTGGCGGGAAAATATTTATTTAATAAATTTTAGCAGCACAGAAATAATTTCTCAACTTGTTAGGCGTCTAAAAATACAACATTTCAGTAAAAAATCAATTTCCCAGTAAATTTGCTTTTTTTCGCTGTAATTCGTCACTGAATTCGTCGTTTTAGGGAATTTACCGTTTTAGAAAACTAAATAAAAATTCAACATAAGTAAAAATTTTGTCTAAATCCTCTTAAACATACGTAAATTGGCGGGCAATTTAAAAAAAAAAACGTTAAACAATTTCAAATATTAATCTTGAAAATTATAAAAGCGTTATATTTAAATATTCCGTTGGTTCAATTTAAGTGAATTTAGGTTAAAAATAAATTAATCAGTCATTTTTAAATTTTTATTAAGGCTTTTCAGGTTTATTTATTTCATTTCTTTCTTTATCTTAACCAAAAACCTACTATTTTCAAATCTAACCCAGCAAAAAAAATGATAAGACGGCAAACGAAGGATATTATCATGAAGAAGTGGAATTGCCAAATTGCATCATAGGAAAAAGATAATAAAAAAATAACTTAATCCATATCAATTCGATAATAATAATTACTAAAAAATATTTGTCTGTAGCGTCACGCACCTTTAGAGCTGTATTTATTTTATTTTGTTACCTCATATTATAAGAAGCAGTGCTGATGTCCTCGCCGAGGCCGGACAGACTGCCATCGAGATCGGCCGCCAAGCTGTAGTCGATGTCCAGCGACGTCATCCTGCCGGACAGCACTCCTGCGGACAGGACACCATGCTGGCATTAGTGCGAAGCCAAATTCGTGTGTGCAGAGAGAATTATTATTTGTGCGAATCGCGGCGAGCGGCAGAGACGGACCAAACGCGTGTTTATCACCACTAAACGGCTGGCGGAGATTATTGCAGCTAGCCGCCTCGAATTATCTGCAGCGACCAACGTGACCTGATTCGAGATAACGCCAACGCCGCGGCTCACACAGACGCTAACACACACGCGAGCCACAGCGGCGGATAATCAAAATTCAGCACTATTATACATGATGTGCCAAAATATATTCTGCAGCTTTTTCCTCATTTTCCTGTTCCAGCCGGCTTTCTAACGACTACGGGATGGAGAATTGGAGAGCCGGTCAACCACGTGTTGCCCCAAACTGGAACCGCCGTTTTTCGGCACTCGAAATTCCTCCTAGTGGGTAGCCACAATTGGATGCAAATTGCTTCGTGGAAAAGCGCAGTGATTTAATATAATGTGCGAATTTTTATAGTAATATTTCTGTTGGGCGTAAGATTAGGGATGAGTTTGAGACGCAAGGAGTGGTAATAGATAGAAAAATATCAAACGAGTGGCGTAAAACAACAGATCTTGCAATAAATGCGAAAACAAACATGGCCGCCCCCTACATAGAGAAGAGACAGTCTTGAACGGCACTTAATTATATCTTCATCTTTTCAAGCAATTACAAGAACTACGCATCAAAGGAAGTCAGAGAGAAAGGGATACTCATAACGTGGCGGATTTCTATAAGTAAAAACGGGTTTTTAAAGAGTTAAAATGCTAACGGCGGTGTTATTCCAGAAATTCTTCACATTCTTTGGATTATCGCGATGGAACGCAAAAATACAACCTTCAATATGGATTTTTCTAGCCTATTTTCACTTCAAACATGACTAATTGTTTGTTAAATTAGTTAATTAAAAGAGATTTTTCGATTTTTCGACCAATTTAAGCCGAAAACAAAAATGGCGGGAAGTGTCTACGGAAATTCTTACCCATTTTCTGGCCAAAAGATGGACTGATCGGTCACGAACTGATGTAAATAATTGCGATAAATCCATTTCAAAAGCCGTAAAACCGAAATTTGTGTTATTTTTTTCAAAGAATTTTCAGTACGTCAAGAAAAAACCCTGTTAAATTCGTATTTCCCAGCCAATAAGTCTGTATTGAGAAAAATAACCTCAGAAATATGTTGTTCTTGCCTATTGACACTCCAAATATAGAACAAAATCTGAACTAAACCCAATTTAGGAGGGCTTTCGACCGATTAAAGCCAAAAACAAAAATGGCGGGAAACTCGAACGGAAATTCTTAGCGAATTTATGGCTGACAGATGGACTAATCGGTCACGAAATGATGTAAATAAGAATGAGAGGTCCATTTAAAAGGCCGTAAAACTGAAATCCGGGATATTTTCGAAGAATGTTCGGTATAGTTATAGTTCCAGAAATTCTTGCTTGAAATTCGAATTTTCAGGCCAATGAGGCTGGAATGCGAAAAATAATCTGAAAAAACGGCCCGATTTTACAAATAAAATACAAAATAATTGTAAGCCTAAATAGGAGGATTATTTTCATCTAAAATAAAGCCGTATATAAAAATGGCGGGAAAATTCGTCAGGCCGTTAATGGACGAGAAAACGGAAATTCGCAGCGATTTTAGTGTAAAAGATGAGTTAATCGGTCACGGTCTGATGAATAAAGAGTGATGAGTCCTTTTCATAGACTGTACAAGCCGAAATAAGTAGTTTATCGAATAAATTTCAATTTTTTCAACTACGAAAGTAATAAAATACCACTTATATGACTTCTCTGCGATTGGCTGATATAATTTTCGTTTTCAGCAAGTCAAATAATAATGTTTTTATAGCCAAAAAATCTAAAATCATAGCCAAAAATTTAAAATTCCCAGTGGCGCCATCTTTTGCCTGCTATATAATTTAATTTGAACAAAAGAATGTATATGTTCGGAATTTTTCGGCCGTTAAAAGGTTTTTCCTCATGACCATATTAGTGATGTTTACGGCGACCGCGTGTTGTTATTTCTACTACTTTCGAGAGGCTGACTGGCTGGCCAGCGAGCTGCGAGAGTGAGTGAGCGAGCGAGCGAGTGAGTATCCAGTTAGTCGGTTGCCTCACAAGATTAGAGGCGCCACCGACAGGTTGTTAATGGCCTTCGCAGCCCTGAGAGTACAGTCCAGAGACAAAAACGACGACCGCCGCCGCCGCCGCGATTTCTCCTTCCAAATTAAATATCAGAATATTAAATCAACACGCGGCGACTTATCAAATCTGCGGAGATAACGAATGCTGCTGCGAAAATTAAATTATCATTCGGCTGTTGAACCCAAGGGGAACAGTCACGAGCATTTTTATCGTCTGTCAAAGTGTTTCTCGGGGAGAAAAATATTTTAGAAGGTCCCTGGATGAAAAAATTAAATTAAATTAATTCGTAATCTGCAATGGCCGCCTTTCTTCTCCTTCAGACGCTTTTAAAAGTTAATTTTTCCCTAAAAACAAACAAAAAATTCAAGATTCGAGGCTAAATTTCTCACCGTCGGGGGTGCGGGGCTTGGGGCAGCGGCGGAGGGGGCTGGCGGGGGGCCGGAGGTCTTCGAGGTGGTGCAGCGTGGTGCCGTGGCTGGCGCTGAAGACGCGCGGCGGCTCGTCGTGCAGCAGCAGCTCGCTCGGCGCCGCCAGCTCGCCGGGCAGCGACTTCACCTCGAGACCCTCCAGGTCGCCGTCCCACATCTTCCGCTTCCGCGACGCAGCCGGCGCCGCGGGCGCCGACGCCACGCGGCCCGCGATGTTCTCCTCGCTCAGCGGGTGCTGGCCCTGATAAGAAAAGACAAAAATAGAAACACTCTGGCGGAAAATATACAGCTTTTATTTATTTTTAAATAAGAAATAAATTTTTTCGTGCCTGCAGTCTCATCCTGAGGGTTTGCCTGAACTCCGGAGACCAAGGACAAGGCTCGGCAGCGTCATCCGAGGAACCTGTCGAGCCTGTGGGACTCAGGGTCGTCCAAGTGGGCGTCTTTGCAGGTCGGGAGGGGCCTTCGAGGCCCTTGGTCAGGTTGTGCAGGTCGAAAAAGCTAGCCATTTCAATCTCCATGCCGCTTAACCGACTCTCACCGTCGCACCAAACCTGAATTATAAATTTTAAAAACCAAATTCCTAAATTTGAAAGCTGAAAATTAATTTTTTTCAAGGTTACATGGAGCTGATTAGCAAATTTTAGATCAAAGATGGCGGAATTCAGGGACCTTTAAAGTACAAGTGAAGAAAAAACAATTAATTTGTTCTCAATTCATAAAAAAAGCTACAAAAGATGAAAATTTTTGTAAATAAATACTCAAAATACTTTAAATTTGGTTTTAAAAAAACAAATATGGCGGCTACCAGGTCCAACAGATAAAAATATGACTGAAAAACATATTTAATTAATTTAAAAACAAAATAAAAATCAGCTTTTCCCCTCAATGTCCTAAATTAATGATAAAAAACAAAATTTAGTTCGCACCGTGGCCGCCTGTTCTGCGCCTCTGGTTGCTGCGGCCGCCGCGGCTGCTGCTGGACACGGCCAAGAGCACGTGGCGCGCCTGTCCCGCACTGTCCAGCCGAAATCGAGACCAGCAGCTGAGTTGGCGCAGCAACACCATCGGGCCTCGACTCACTCGTTCGTTCGCTGCTCAGCCCGAGCTCAGGGTAAGCCAGGTCAGGGTCAAGCTCGCTGAAACACGCACATCAGCCCGAAAGGGTTCTACAACTACTCTTTTTGCAATGCAGACAGAAAATCAACACTTTGACAGACAAATAATACGAAATTCGTGACTGTTTTCGCATATTTAAAATGGTGTAACGGTCGTTTTGGCCTCAAAATGCCCTTATTTTTATTTTAAAATAACCATTAAACACTGAAGGCAGCCATGTTTGCGTAACCATGCAAATAAATGGCGATAAAACACCTTAAAGGTTTATAAATCGTGGATTTTAACCGTTGAAACTTTTAAATCTTTTAAAATCTTAATTTCAGGTGGAGGGGAATGTTTTCAGGTGGAAAAATTTTAAATATTATCTGACGAAGAACAGGTTATATGATTTAAAGAAATTATTTCGCTCAACAAATAGGAAGGTATATAGGGAAGAAAAATCAGGTGGATGAGACCCTGACTGCTTGGAAGCTTCCGAGAGCTTCATTTTTTAGCCCAGGGATCAGACAAAAATAATTTGAACCAGACTCACCAGGAGGTGAAAGGTGCATTTAGATGAGAGGGGAGGGTTTTTCAGGTGGACAATTTTTTAGCGGAATATTTGTTATAATCTGACGAAGAAAAGGTAAATTAGTTTAAGAACTTCTTTCGCTCAAAAAATAGGAAGGTAAATATGGAAGAAAAATCAGGTGGCCTGATACCCTGAGTGCTTGGCTTGGTAGCTTCTGGGAGCATGTGTTTTTTAAAGGTGGTAGCAAAGGGTATGAAAAAATAATTTGACTTTTATCCATCCGGAGGGGAAAGGTGCAGGGTCTGCAAATATAGATGGGAGGGGAGGGTTTCCAGGTGGAAAAAATTTAAAGCAGTAAATGTAATTCGACGAAGAAAAATTCAATCAGTTACCAAACTTCTCTTGCTCGAAAAATAGGACGGTAAATCGCGGAGAAAAATCAGGTGGCCTGAGACCCTGACCGCTTGGAAGCTTCTGGGAGCTTCAGATATTTAAAAGTCGTAGCAGAGAGATCAGAAAAAAACAATTTGAACTTGATTCATCCGGAGGGGAAAGGTGCAGTGCCTTAAAATTTAAATGGAAGGGGAGTGGTTTCAGGTGGAAAAATTTTTAAGTTAAGTTACGAGTAAAATTTTAGTAATTTAATGCTCTTAATTCGTTTGGTCGGAAATATAGGGGAGAAAAACCAGGTGGCCTTAGACCCTGACTGCGTCAAAGCTTCTGGGAGCTTCAGTTTTTTAAAGGTGGTAGAGAGGGATCAGATAAAAATTATTTGAACTTGACTCATCCTGAGGAGAAAGGTGCAGGGCCTGCAAATTCAGATGGGAGGGGAGGGTTTTCAGGTGGAAAATTTTAAAAGCCATGTAACGAGTAAAATTTTCAATAAATTATTGCTCTCCATTTGGGTTAAAAACCAGGTGGCTCTCTGAGAAGAAATTTCAGCAGCTTAATCGCGGTTTAAAGGAATTTTCAGAGACAAAAATATTAATTTAATTATAATTCCAGCGGTTTCCCTGGATAATAGCGACTTTGCATAAAAATTTGAAGAATCTCTTTCATCTAAACGGTTCCTCGGCCATTTCGCAGAAAATGAGCAAATTGCAGATTCGTTTCGGCGGCATTTTTTATTCATTTAACTATTCGAGAGCAGCGAGAGGGAGGGATTGTGGCTCACCTTGTGCCACCAGCATCGCCTCGCCGCGGCAATAATTATTACAAAGCACAAACGAAAACGCCCCGCGAGTCTTTCTCGTTTTGCGCAAGCAATGCTATTTAGCGTTTAGCGCGGCGGCAGCAGCGGTCCCAGGCTGTCTGGCCGCGCTCGAAAACACCTCGCCTCGCCGATCACGCCACACAGATTCCGAGAAATCGCAAACCTGCTGCCGCTCAGGGTGCAATTAGCGAAAACGGCAGGTTGCTGCTCCCCGGGCTACGCAACTCGCTCTCCGAAAAATGCGTAGCAAATTTGTCAAGAATAAGAAATAATAATGAATTTTTAAAATTAAATTCATTCCTTGAATTATTTTAAACAGTTTTCGCTGTTTATTTCTATCCGAGGAAGAATACAAAGGTTTCCCATTGTTAGAAAATAAAGATTTAATCACTTGAGGCGTGAAATAAATTGTTTCACAAGTTGTTTTGAAAAATGCAACGTTACATGAAATAGGGTAAAGTGCATTCGACTGATATTTCTTACAAACTAAAGTCTTGTTTGTAACTTTTGTGTTGAAAATTTTCTCTGGTTGAACAGAAGACCAATTAAGACCAATTTAATTCGGAACAAAGTAATAAAATAATTTAAAGAAGGTTTTTAGACAATTTTCTAATATTTAGAAGGGAATAAAAAATATTTAATTCAATTCCAGGACAAAATCTATTTACAAATAATTAAATTTATAAATAAACTCGTGACAAAATCCTTATTTTCAACTCGAGGCGTGTTCACATTTCACATCGGATCTCCTTATAGGCGCAAAATAGAAAGAAGAGACACGGAAAGGCTTTTCCAGTACACAACAACAATTATTATTTCTTCAACGCGACAATTACCCAAGAAGGAGTTCGTAGAGTGAGTCACGCCGCCGGAATCTTATCTGAAATCGGTTCATCAGCTGATGCGGCGGCGGCGACGATCAAGGTCCGCGCGGCAAACCAATTTCTTTCTTTCTTTCCACTAATAATATTTTTTTCTCGCTTCCTGCCTCAATGCCGCGAGTGTTGCGTCCGCGCAGTTCAATTTCGCGGGTGAATAAATAAATAAACAAATAAACATTTTATCCCTTCCGTTGACGCACTTCCGCGCGCCGAATAAAATAATCGAGTAATGAAGGGCGCAGAGGACCATTTTTCGGCCCGCTCTCTAACGCTTTGATAAATTATTATCAGCCGGACGGCACGTGATTCGTGAGTTTCGTGACGTCATTGTGGCAGTAGCAGTAATCGCCCGCCGTGTGCAAACAACGCCGCAGCGTCCAAACAATAATCATTTTTTTTTGCTCACCGTCCGCGTATTTTTCCGACCGAAATACGTCACACTTTCGATCCTTTTTGAGCAGTGCAAAACAGGAAAAAAAACACTCCGAAAATAAGAGTCTAATTAAGATAAAATGTTTCAGCTGACAGTTGAAAACTGGAATGGGTTGGGAAATTCGCAAATTGGTAAAAAAAATAAATTTTGAAAAGCCCGAAATTCATTTATTTTGTTAAATAATCGAATTTCCTCGACAATTTATAAATTTCGATGCTGTTTAATCCTTTAATAACACTAGTAAAGAGGTAATTATTATTTTTCTGCATAAATTTCACCGTAATTTACACTGTAAATATTTATCCTCAATTTAGAAAGTGGATTAATAGTCAAATAATTAGGTTTTTAAACTTTAAATTGTAAAAAAATTGATTTTCCATTTAAAAATCAAAAGAGAATCGATTAATTAATAGAATTTCTTGAAAATCAGCCCCAAAAACATGGTCAAACCGTAAAAATTACTGATTAATCAGCCAAATTAACTATTTAAATCTTTGAAACAGGGTCAATAAGGGCGACCTTCTGTCTAAAATCCATCAAAAAGCCCTTTAAAAATTATAAAACATTAAATTTCACCAATCTAAAGTATTAAAAAAAATCTTTTCGGCTCAACGAGGGCTCCCCTCCCTTTTAATTTCCCTTTTCAGCCTTGAACCCGGCATCCACAGGCGAAATTCGGCCTCAGCGGTTGCGGTTGCCAAGGAAAACGACCCAGCTTTTGGCCATAAACTGACATTTGTTTGAAACTCACCGAGAACGGCGCGACGAAGAGCAGCAGCCCCGCAGCCGACCTGAGTCAGCAGGACAATCAGGTCGGAGGCGAGCCGCACCGAGAGTTAAAAAGACAAGCTGAGCAGGACCTGCCCCGCGATCTGAGACGCTCATTGGCTCGTGCAACAGTCGTAAACAAAGTAGGGAGATCGCAAGATGCGAAAAAAGTGGAAATAATCACTTCTGGTCTCGAGATACAAATTAAAAGAGCTTTGACCTAATTTCTCAGTCAGCTATTATTAAGTTGAGGAAAAGTAACGGGAAAAGTTATTTTCGGCAACGTTTGTAAACAAATCGGACGTCCTAGCACTTATTTAAATGAAAATTAATTTTTCGGAAGGGTTAAAAATTAATTTCTGGTCTTACAATTTTAAAATAAAATTAATTTGATCATTTTGTGCTATGCTGGAGTCAATTAAATGGTCAATCAGGCTTAAATCAATTTCTAGATTTTTTTAGAAAATATTTACCAAGTGTCGAGCCAGATTTTAATTCTTCTAAAAATCTAGATCTCCCTTAGAGTGTGTGAATTTGACGGAATTTCACTAAAATTGCGATTTTCAGGCATTTCCAGTAAAAATTCCTTTAAAATTAACACTGTAAATATTTCTTCTCAATTTAATAAAATATTTATTTGTAATTTCTTAATATTTGTCAGGTTGAAAACCATTTCAAAATGTAAGAAATACATTCCAGAGTTTGATAAGCGGGAATTTCACCCAATAAAAAAATTATTCTAACGATTTACAAGCATTTTAAGTGTAAATTCCATTAAATCAACACTGTAATTATTTTTTCTCAATCAAACAAATAATTCATTTTTAAATTTTTGAAGTTTCTCAAGTGAAACCATTTCAAAATTTATGTAACGCATCGAAGGAAAAAATTATTATTCAACTCCCAATGCTCACGACTTCTTCTCATCCTCGAATTTTCAAAGAAGAGACGATTACCACGCTCGTAAAGCTAGTTTCTGACCAAAATCTGCTGTCGGGTCTTAATTTGGAAAGGTTTCCTCGTCAGGTCGAAACGAAATTACACATCATACGATATTATATTTTCTCTCTCCGTTATAAAATTTGCATTCGCGGGCAAACCGATTCAATCCAGAATTGGAAAGAAAGAAAGCAGCTCGTCGGCTCCAGCGTGGCTGGCGCGGCGGCAGCGGCTGAAGCGGGGAAACCCTGTGCCCTCAGGTCGCAACCTGGAAATCCCCTGACCAGCTGTTCCAGCACGCACATCCACTCACCGACCAAAACGATTAGAGTTTACACGCTTGCCGACCGGTTTCTAAAAAAAATCGTAATTGCAGGCAAAGAAAATTAAAAGGTCGCCATACTGAGGCCCAAGAGATTTTTATTTAAAGGTTATGTAATCGAAACAAGAGCTCTGCAGGCTTAAAAACAATTAAATTCCTGATTTTATTTCAAGATAATTTTTTTATAACAAAATAAAAAGTAAAAACGTCAAAGGTCAATGTTATTTAAAATTGTAAATGAATGATTCACCGCCGAAATGTGACCCAATTTCTCTGCACATGCTTGAGCAACCCTTTTTATTTTCAAATGTCAAAAACCAGTCTCGGCGGCGCGACTGGAAATCCCTGAGAGATTTCGCCGACGCCTGGCCTTGGACGTCAATATTCTAATCCGCGAAAAAAAACAATCAATCACGAGTTCAACGACTGCTAAAACAATTCAAACGGACGTTCACCTGCACTGCACAATCAATCTCAAGAAAGAAGATAAACTTTGGCCAGTACATAATAATTATTTCCTTATCAGTCTTGGCTCGCTCGTCCTTGAGAAAAGGAAAAAGCGGCGCCGAAAACACGAAATGCCAATCGCCACTCACCAGATTATGCGGGTCAGCTGCGGCTAGTGCTGCTGGGTCGTCGTCGGCCACCGACTGGACACGAGCAGCTCCATGTGAACTATCTATTACGCACTGCCGATGCGTTCTTTCTTTCTTTCGTAGTAAACAGCGGCAAATTGATTATTCCGAAGCGGCTGGAGCAAATGTCAGGCAGGCGGTGTTTTCCTCTCGCGTGACGACACGACCAGCTTCTTGCAGCAAATTAGCGAGATTTTGCAAAGACAAAGAGGAGGCACCACCAGCAGCTCCGACCGTCCGCTCTGTCGGGAATGCGACCGACTGCCGACTGATATGTGCGGTGGGCGTGGCCAGCAGCTGGACAAACACCGACACGAGGCTCGCTGCCGATTCTCTGCTGCGGTGAAAACCGGTACTGAAATGAAGCAAGGTCAAGCGGAAAATGCGGATTTTCTGAATGAAATTGTTATTAAAATAATTAATCATGTAATTCAGCTAATTTTAAATATTTTTTGGTGCTTGAATCTTAATTTTGAACTGTTTTAACAGAAATTCTTTACGTAATCGGTGTTTAAAAAATTCATAAAAATCGCCTCTCTCTCATTGGCTGGTTGGGTCTCGTGGTGTAGCGCAGTGGCCGCACGCCATTGGCTGATAGTTTCCGTCTCGATCTTCGCTCCTTCATTGCGTTCAACAGCCAGGTGCCGGCAGGTGGTTTTAAAACGATAATTCTTTCAACTAATTTTGACGATTTTCTCCATTTAAGTGAGTCCAACAACCCGTTTTCTCGTATTTATCTCATTCTGCGCGCTTAATTGATTAATGAAACGCAGTTTTTAACGTGAATCACCTCATTTTTCTCTCAAAAAAAGGAGTTTCTTCTTCGCCATGGCTGCGAGTGTCAGCACAATGTCCATGATGGAGCCGCCTCAGAAGACGAGTTTGATTGAAGAAACGGAGCTGATGGAGCGGAGGATGCTGGAGGAGATCAAAAGGCGCCGTGACGCTGGCCAGTAAGTCCAATTTAAACCGTCCGTAATTTAATTTTTAAAGCGAAAAATTCGCAGGGACTCTTGGTCTCTGGAGGACTTTGAAATAGGTTGTCCCCTGGGCCGAGGGAAGTTCGGCAGAATGTATCTCGCCCGTGAGAAGAGCTCCAAGTACCCTGTGGCCCTGAAGATGCACTTCAAGAATGAACTGGTCAAGCACAAAATGGAGCAGCTGCTGATCAGAGAGATCGAAATCCAGTCCCACTTAAAGTAATTTTTTAATTTATATCTGGCGTCGTTAATTTACTCAAACTCCTCTTCAGGCATGAGAACATCCTGCAGATGCTGACGTACTTCGTGGAGCTGAAAGCGCAGAAGCACGGCCGCTTCGAGGAGCCAAAGTGCGCGAAGTACATTTACCAGGTGGCCAGTGCTCTGCCAGGTGATTCACAGGGACATCAAGCCCGAGAACATCCTCATTTCTGCCAGGGGAAACATCAAGATTGCAGACTTCGGGTGGTCGGTGCACGACTCGTCCCAGACCAAAAAGTTCGGAATTTATTTAAAATTTTGTAATTGTTTTATTTACTTATTAAAATATAAATAGGAGGAAGACAATGTGTGGAACGCTGGACTACCTGGCGCCGGAGATGGTGCCGTTGAGGAACGTGGAGCACACGCATCTGGTGGACAACTGGTGCGTCGGCATCCTCTGCAACGAGCTGCTGGTGGGCAAGCCGCCCTTCGAGAGCAAGTCCGGCCTCGAGACCTACCAACGCATACTCAGCGCCCACGTCGACCTCCCGCCCTACGTCGTCACCCTCGCCAGAGACCTCATTATCAAGTAATTCTTTTGGTTAATCAATGAATTGTTTTTAATTAAATTATTTTGTATCTGTTGTTGCTGCAGGTGAAGCCTGAGAACCGCCTGTCCCTGGAGGAGGTGAAGGTGCACCCTTTCATCGTCAAGCACTGGCCTCTGAAGAACGTTGATGATGCCCCAGAGCCCGCACAGTGAATTTGAAGACTTGTCAATCTCCTAATCTTTATTTTGATCTCTACATATTTGATTTTAATCAGGGTTGCATTTGCTTTCCACCCGGTTTTTCTTCACCGCTAGTTTTAACACTCGATTCCTTATTTCTCCTGTGAAAATCTGTGGTCCAGGTGGCCAAAATTTTCAAATTTTGTCTCAAAACTGCCTCGATTTCTCTGTAAATTTTTAAGGTCATGACTAAAAAACGCAGTTTTTTGCAACTCTGTTTTAATATTTTAGATTGTTTAGATAAATGAATGGCTGCGGTCTTTCCATGCTTTAATATAATGAGAAACTAATTTTGAATTTTGGTTTTTTATTTCTTTGAAACATAAACTTTTAAAGTTAAGTGTCTACTTTTGGTGGAGACAGAGAATTGTACAGTTTGGACACGGCGGTCTGCACCACTTGCTGCAGCAAGTCGTCCTCTTCGCACAAGACAACCTGCGGAATTGGAATTTTAAATTAAAAACTCAGGTGGAATTCGAAAAATTGGTCTGCTAATTGTAAGATAAACTTTTCAAGCAATATCCATTTCTATGAATAAAAAATCAAATTTTAATTAAATTACCATGTGCTCGAGGTCGATGTCTGCCTTTTTGCCGTCGACCGTGACGTGTAATTTGTCTCCCTTGAATATTTTGGGGACCGAGTCCTCGCCGAACATGTCCTGCAGCATCTCCATGAGGCACTCCTTGAAGTGCATCCTGTCCATCTTGGAGGGCGCGGACGGCATCGCTTTCGGCACGTCCTCCACCGACTCGGCCTGCAGCACCGCCGCCAGCACCGTGTCTGCGTACATGTCGTTCACTGGACTCGCGATCCACTGAGAACACAAATTTTCAGACCCTCCTAGATAATGGTTTTAAGTTTTTACCTCAAGGGTGACGCATTTGTCGACAAGGGTGAGATCGATGCAGCCGAAAATGCGCAGTTTCTTGTCCTCGAGCGACTCGACAGGTCCAGCCAGCTGCGTGAGGATGTGCTGCAGCAGGTTTATTGGTCCGTTGTAGTGCATGCTCTGCCGCTGCACCACCTGGCTGATCACCATGTCCGAATACCCTGAAATAAAATTTCGTTAGATTAAGAAAATTGATTATAATTATTTTTGGATTTACTTCCGAGGTCACCAGGATCCAGCAGTAAGTAGTTAAAGTTGCGTTTGACAAGAATTCCAGATAAAATGTTTCCTGGCTTTGGCGGCTCAACTGCCAGGGTGCCCATCACCTGGAATTTTAATTACATATGTTTAATAATTGGCTTCGTGACCTGAGGAAGGTCGGTGAAGGGTAAGGGTCACGAATGTTTACCAAGCATCGCTAAATGTGCCCGAAATTACTGAAAAAACATTAAAAATCGGCTTGGGAGCAGATCTCAGGTCGCGGGGTACCCTGAAAAAGGTTGTTTGAGTACCGCAGGAAAAAGCCCTGCTCAAGACCTGTCAGATGAGGGGTCGTGGTCAACGATCAGATGAACGGCCGAATTTTAATAAAAATAAAACCATTTTCGTCATGTGAAGCTGAAAAACCGTAGAAAATTAATTTAAATTTTTCTATGGGCGCGAAAAATCTGAAAATCGGTTTCCAGACCGGCGGTGGTTCTACGCGTGCGATGCACTTGGTAGGATCATTTAATTTTCCTCCGTTTGTTAAAAATTGCAAATTTTCGATTTCCTTTGTTATTCTTATGGAGAAATTTCAAAAATCACGTTTTTCAAACTTTAAAATCAATCTAGTTTTAGGATTTTATTTGGATCGGCTTGTAATTGGTCTCAAAATGTTCCCAGATAAATTTCGCGTAGTTTACACTAGTTAGCTAGGCAGCATATGCGGGAAATTGGGCCACACGATAAAAATACTTTGATTTTTGAAAAAAAAATCGTAAAAAATCTAAAAATGGTTTGATTTTGGAAAATTGAACAGAAGCAGACGCGCCATTTCAAGGGGCATCGATTGGTACTAAAATCGAGGCCACGCGGCCCATAGGGCCCCGCCCAGGCCCCGAAAACCAAAGTTGGCGAATGTCACAAATCGCATTTTCCCGACTTTAAAAATTAATAACTCAGCTCCTATCGCTCGTAGAGTGATAAACCAAAGTTGGTTAGACTCGCCGTTAAATTTCGCGTCAAATGGACTGCAATAAGTGTTCAGCCGTTGCATTACTGAATTATTTAATGCATTAAGTCCCTGTACCTTGGCTGTTTTCTCTCCTCGGAAGTAGAGTTCAACGGCCACGGTATTGCGAGGATTATAAATCTGCATCTTATTTTTAGGGTCCACCTCGAATTCTCTGATTAAAGCAGTCTTCAAGCGGCTCATCTCGTTTTGCTCCCCGTGAACCAACACCTAAAAAATCAGTTTTAAATTTTAATTCCAAACTAAGTCAATTCAAAACGCACAATATGAGGAGGTTTGAGGATTTTGATAAAGTCCCTGGTTTGCTGGTAGTCGGTGTGCGCCGAGAAGGAAATATAGTCAACCGACATTTTCAGCGGCACCTTCTGTCCAGCCATGGTCGTGATTTCCTCCGGCTCGGACAGAATCATTTTTGCCAAAGTTCCTTCCACACAATAACCTTGAAAATGTATATCATAATATGATTAATATTTTAATATTTTATAAATTTAAATGATAATCACCTGCAATAATGACTCCATTTTTGTGGTCGGAGCACCAAGACTCAAACAGTTCTCTCGACAAACCGCTCTGCATCATGCCTGGCGAGGCCATCACCACGCAAGGACCGACGTCCTCAAAATGATCGATGCCCTGAACAAATTATTGGAATTTACGGTTGCTTTATTATTTTATTTTTTAATTACTTTGAGGTTGGAGATGTGTTTGAAGATGAAAGGATTGCTGATGGCGATTTGGTTCTTGATCTTGTCGTTCATCGCGTTTATGTACGTTTGGTACACGGCCATGCACTTCTTGGCCAGAGAAGATGCGTAGTAAATTGGCACGTCGTGCAACTCGGGGTGCTGACTCCAATACTCATCTGTCAAGAAAATTATTACAGGGTAAATTGATTTTGAACTACAGGAAATCATTTTTAATTCGCCATAGAACGTTGGAAAATTTTTTTATTTAAACAAAATAGTTTTCTGACGTTTCTACGGTGAATTGCTGGACTGATTTTGGTTTTCAGCACGTCTAAAGTAAGAATGTTAATGCACAGTAGCAGGATTTGAGTCTTAAATCACTGTGGAAGTGCCTTAAAATTAAATTTATTAAGAAAGTATACAGTGACGCCATCTGTTGGCGGATTTGAACACTATTAGGGATGTTTCCTTAGACTTTTCGGTCTGGGATTTTGGTGTTAGAAAATACTAGATTTTTTTATGTGCGTGAAACCGAAATGTCCGGCGTCGAAACAGCTGAAATCGGCAGCCGAAGAGGGGGCGTAACCAAGGGTATACAATTATGGCGCTCATAGGGGCGTGGTGCACCGCCATATTGTATTCCCTTGGTTACGCCCCCCACTTTAGTTGCCGATTTCAGCTGTTTCAACGTCGGACGTTTCGGTTTCACGCACATAAAAAATTCAGCAAAATATCTTCTAATCTTTTTAAATACCAAACAACCTGGTTGAAGGAAATTATCTAAATTAATTATTAAAAAAATTAAGAGCAACATTTTGAGCAAAAATTTACACCATTCTAGGCGGGGTACCGTCTTCAAATTTAAATTTGAATGACCTGGTAGTGACCTCGGGGTCAAACTTTTGAAAGTACTCATCAAATGAATTTCAACAGTTTTTGGTTGATTGACTATCCTGAAATGTCCATTTTGAAGCTGTTTGCAACCAAAATTTCAGGCTTTTAGACGTTTGACCCACCTAAAATAAGCAGCAGTTCCTGCGCTCTCCCGAGGGCAAAGACGGGAATGAGGCAGCGGCCGCCTCTTGTGACAATACTGTTGACCAGACTGGTGAACCTGCTTTCTCGCTCCTCGCGCTTCTCGTGCACGTGCGTTCCGTAGGTGCTTTCCTGGATTCAGAATAAATTTATCCCTCCGACTCACAAACTAAATTCAAATTAAATACTGTAATTAAAACGTCGGGGTGGACGTTGGGGATTTCAGCAGCCATCAAGTGCCGGTCCTCCTGCCGCGAGAAGTCGCCTGTGTAGAGAATCTTGACGCCGGCGATCTCGATCATGAACATGGCCGCGCCCAGAACGTGTCCCGCGTTGTACGCCCAGAATTTCACGCCCATCACGTCCTTCTCCTCGTGAAAGTTGATCGTCTCGATCTTATCCATCGAGCTCTCCAAGTCGGCCTCCGTGTACAGCATCTGCTCCGTTGCTATGTTACTGCGATTTAAATTAAATTAAAAATCAATTGTTATTAAATTATTTCCGTACCTGACTTTGATGTAATCTGAAAGGAGCCAGCGGTAAATGGCTTTGGTGGCGTGCGTCATGAAGCAGCGCCCTTTGAAGCTCGTCTTCTGCAGAAACCACGGCAAAGCGCCGCAGTGGTCGAGATGGAAGCTGAAATAAAGCAAAATTTTTAAAATATTCAGTTGAAAATTACGTAACAGACTGCGAAATCAGCAGCAAATCGATTTCGTCCGCCTCCACCAGGTCCACGAAGGGTAAAGCGTCCATGCCGGACAGTCCAGGGTGGATGCCGCAGTCGAGCTGAGGAGATTATTAATCAACAGCCATACAATTCAGGTCACACGAACCATTATTTTCTTTCCCTTGAACTCCAGCATGATGCAAGATCGTCCAACCTCCTGTCCAGCGCCCCTGGAAGAGATCAGACATTTTTTAGACTAAAAAATCCAAGCGAATCCGAGATTTTACAGTGGCCTGATGGACAAGAGGTCGCTTTCCTCGGCCGGAAGGATCGACTCGACCTTCACCTTCGCTGCCATCGCTGGCCGGATTAATAATTCAGGCTGAAAACCCAAAAACCATCAACATCAGGCACCGGCTTGTGTGTTTGTTTTGATTTTGAAGGCAATGCGGGCGCTGTTTTCATGTGTCCTAAAGATCAACTATTCAAAACCGGTTATAAAGCAAAATACACGGTTAAAGTACTACTCCTCATCATACACACCGGTTTTAACTCCAGTACAATTACGAAAAACCGGTTATTTGTTAAAACCTGTTTACCGCGCAAGTCAGTAAACGGTACAACAGCGCTGCCACGGTCGAGCGGTGACATTTAGAACACTGGCAGCCCGCGGTATTGATTGAGCCGTTGATTGGTCAGTGGAAAAACTGCGACCAATCGGAGAAGCCGTTCAGTTACACGTAAAGATGGCCGCACTGCCGTCTCCAACCCAGGTACACTGTCGAATTTAACCCGTTTTAGCCCGTATTTACCGCCGTTTCGGCCCCCGCCGACCTGCCGAACGGCCCGATTTCGACTCCAGATCGCCAAACCGCGATTTCGGGTGCGAAACCGGGCTGTTGTCGTGCGTGAGGAAAAGCGCGGAAATCTCTTGTCAAAAATCGTTGCCAGTGGGCGTACGCAATTTGATGTGTGCGGAGAGTCCAAAAATGCACCAGGAAGAAGTAGAAAAGTCTGTTTCCTATTTTTATACTGGTGATTCCGGTGCCGGACGCTGCTCGCACGGTGGTCGAGGCTGCGGCTTGGCCGTTGGGCTTGTCGGCGCGGAAGTGTCATCAGAAAGTCATCACATGAGCACCAATATCGATTTGTTCACAATAGAAAAATTGTCTTTCCAGGTGGCTGGAGGCCACGCCGCAATATTTGAAGCCTATTATCAGCAGGTGAGGAAAATCACGACGACAAATCAAACAATTCTGCGTTGATAAGAATATTTATCGAAGAATAGCGTCAACAATAAACATCAATCATTTTTTGTTTTTCTTCCCAGGTTGACCCTTCCGCCTCTGGATCGATCCCTGCGCCGCTCGCAGCGAAATTTCTCAAAAAATCAGGCCTTTCCGACATAATTCTCAGCAGGGTGAGCTGTTCAAAGAGACGCAATATTCTATTTATTTTTTTCCATTCGGTTCTGTTTTGGTAGATATGGGACTTATCAGACACAGCAGGAAGAGGCTATCTGAACAAGCAGGGATTCTTCGTCGCTCTCAAACTAGTTTCGCTGGCGCAGGCGGGCAAGGCGCTCACCACGGCCAACATGCTGAGCGAGACTCCCCCGCCCAAAATCGTCAGTCTAGAAAATTTAAATTAGAATCGAATGATTTATTAAATAAATAAAATTCCAGGGCGAGTTGCCGAACGTCCTGCCAACAGGGGGCCCGCCCAAGCCGCCCCCGCCCATTGGGGGCACTGACTGGACCGTGCAGCCTGCCGAGAAGCTGAAATACGACAATTTGTTCGACTCTTTGGAACCTGTCAAAGGCCTTATTCCTGGAAACAAGGTTTATAAAATTTAATTTTCGAGTCGTTCGACCAGAAAATTTATTTTAAATTATGGGGCGTACATATTTTTGAAGGAAATGCTCAAATTTGGTTTATTCTGCAGGTGAAAAGCGTCATGATGAATTCCAAGCTGCCTCTTCCGACCCTGGGCAAAATTTGGGACCTGGCTGACGCCGACAAGGACGGAATGCTGGACAGACACGAGTTCACAGTGGTGAGTCACTCTTCACTGCTGGCTTTCTTGTGCCTAGATGATACAAAAATGTTTTTTTTCCTACAAGAGAACACAAAATTATTTTTTTAAGGGGTGTTACAAATGAAATTTTATTTTATTTTTATTGTTGTGTGAAAATGTTTGGTAACTAGCTGATTTATTTAGTTAAAAGAATTCAATATGTTGATTTTTGTGTATTTTACAACACTAATTCGTGGCAGGTGAACTAAAAAAATTAAAGCATGAGGAAAAGGGACTCTTTGCGATATTTTTGGGCGGACAGGTGCTGCTTTTGGTTTCATTCAATGCAGGATTTCACCACATGTCCACCAAATCTATTTTTGCCGAGTTATTAATTTTAAAAAGCCAAAAAACGTGCAGTGTGACATTTCAAAATTGTGATTTCGGGTCCCGGAGGGTCTGAGGGCGACAATTCCGGCCCCAGTAAATGCCCCTCGGTGGGGCACGTCCCCTCGTTTGCGGTTTTTAAAAAATTGACCATTTTTTGAATTATTACGATTTTTAAAAGACCGAATTTTGTATAGTCCAATTTTTTAAAAAAATGTTTTATCTGCAAAACTTTTTTCCAAGCTTTATTATGCCGTCTAGCCCTACCACCTGACCTACCCTGACGACCTTTTTCTCCCTGAGATCGGCCCCAGAGCCCCTTTTCTCTATTTTTCTGACGCCGCTGACCATTTTGCAATTTTATTTCGGGCGGACGAGGGCCACTATTGGATTCATTCGACGTAGAATTTCACCACAAGTCCGACGAACATTAGTTTAGCCCTCTACGACCCCTAGGAGACGAGTTATTAAATTTTTAAATAAGAAAAACGCGTTGTGACATTTTGAAATTTTGGTTTTTGGGGCCCAGCCGGGTTCCCGAGGGCCGCAGGGCGATAATTCCAACACCAGTCGATGCCCCTTGGTAGGGCACATCCATTCGTGTGCGGATTTTTAAAATCTGACCATATTTCGAATTATTACGATTTTTTTAACAGGCCGAATTTCAGAAAAGTCTGCCCCTCGAATCGCTGTTTTTATTTTATTTTTAGAATCGGATTGTTTTGCACTTCTAGAATAACAAGAAATTATATTTCAATTTAAATATAATTCTTATCTCGCCTTTTAAATTGTTTCACGATTTAATTATTCAGTTTAAGGTTGCAATTTTTTATATATTGCGATTTTTTCGACTGCAAAATATGCTGAAGGTTAAATTTTTAATTTGATCCTCTTGAACCTGTCCTGTGACCAACCTTAATTCCAGTGGGGGTTTAAATTTTTTGACAGCTTGAGAAAAAAATTAATTTTTACTGTGAAAATAGCCAAATAAGTTAGTTATGTGTCGATTTTAATGTATTTTCTGTTTAGTATGTGCTCTGGGATAAAACGAAAATACTTTAATTATTCTTTTCTCGCCTTTTGGAGTGTTTCTCAATTTATTACACAATTTTTAGGCAATGCACTTGGTGTACAAGGCGCTGGAGAAGCACGCCATTCCTGCCACGCTACCTCCAGACCTGATGAAGCCCACGCGGCCGCCCATTCCCGTCGCTCCAGCAGTTGCCCCTGGAAGGGTAAGTCAAAAATCAATTCAAAATTCTTTTAATTTTATTTTTCCGGCTTAGCCTCCAATGCCTGGGATGATGCCTCCGGTTCCCGCGGTGCCAAAGGTGACGCCGACGTTCACTTCTCAACACACGGTGCACTGGGTGGTGGGTCCGAGCGAGCGGGCCAAGTACGAGCCGCGCTTCAAACTCGCAGACAAGGACATGGACGGCTTCGTGTCCGGTGCTGAAATCAAAGACATCTTCCTCCAGTCTGGCGTCCCGCCACCCATTCTTGCTCACATTTGGTAAGCCCGAAGACAAATAATAATTATTGTTTTTGAAGTAGACAATTTGTTTGTTTTGTTGTTTTCAGGGGACTGTGCGACACGAACCAGTCGGGCAAACTGAATTTGGAGCAGTTCATGCTGGCGATGTGGCTGATCGAGCAGAAGCTGGCCGGCGTCAACCCTCCGCCCAGCCTGGCGCCAGACATGGTTCCGCCGTGCATGCGGCCCAAGCCGCCGCCGCAGCAGCCCCAACAGCCAGTCCTCGAGGTCAGCAAAATTAATTAATTGATTTTTTAAGAGTCCAATTGTTAAGGGACGATCCGATGAGCATAAATCATGCAGTTTGAGGCATTTAAACCAAACTAAAAAACGTCTAAAACCTTTTTTATCTGCGAAAAGGAATTTACGCCACAGTTATAAGGTTAAATATTGCATTTTAAAATATTTGCTAACTTTCATGGATTTTTCACCTCTTTGGCAATCTTCTGCATTTTGATTTTTTCACTTTTTAATGATAGAAATGTTTGGAGGGTGAACACAATTAGAATAACTCTTGAATTGAGCACCTTCTAGTAAGGGGCTAAGTTTTTTTATAAATTTTATTTTATTTTTGTAATTTTTAAGCATCCCTGCGCGTCAAGAAAATGATATTTAACTCTTAGGCATGAGCGTTGGAAAAATGGAACAATTTTGGCTCATTAAACCGCCTATTTTGCTCTAAATAACATTTTCAGAGCCCTGCTCATTTATTTTTAATCTCCATTTTGTCCATTTATTGAGATAAAATCAGGTCTGTTCCGTGTAGACCCTGAATAGGGCCAGGGCGAGCACGCCTGACGTCCAAATAACAATTCCTACTGACCAAATTGTGTCGAATGCAGACATTCTGGCCTCCATCACTTTTACCACGACCAAGCCAATGAGCCGGTTTTGCTGCCAACAACTGTTTGATAGAAAGTAACATTTATAAGTTGGTTTAAAGTTCGATTAGGACCTGTAAACGTTCGACTTTTCGATTTTCTGCAAACGCAGCCGGCCCAGGGGCGTCATCGGACTCCCTTCAATCGTGGTCAGGTCCAAAAACTTGCCGTCGAATTTCCACTTTATTGGGGAGTCGTCAAAATTTTGTCTCTTAGAAGGAGATTTTTTAATTTCAAGCGGGAAATACGGTTAATTTTTAGATGGTTGCATTTCTTTACAACTAAATTTTTACCAATTTCTTGCGCTAGAAATTATTTTATTCCATTTATCCCCTGTGAAAATCTTAAATTTGCAGTCGGATTGGTTTAAATTACCTCTACTGTGCACAATGTTTATTTTTAATTGCCATTTGCTCAAGTCAATACGCTAATAATTAGTAAAATTATTGAAAAGGTGCAAACATTGCCTGCAAGAAGCTGGTAAAAAAATTGATGCGGGTTTTTACAGCTCTGATTTTAATATCAGGCTTCCGAATTTTATTTAAATGCCACTAATTTGAAAATTTATTACCCTGGGCACTGGAAGGTCAGCGATTGGCCCTTTTTCGGGAACAGATATTCTCTGCGAACGGGTGGATGCAGTTTTGGCAGGCCCTGCAAGGTGGAGAACAATCCCGCACTGTTGTTCACTTGGTCCATGAGAGCGCCAAACCTGTCGAAAACCTTGAAAATCTTGCCATGTCCCTCGCAATCCACCTATGAAATAAATTATTTTAATTTTAAAGAATTTAGATCGATCCTCACCTTGCAATAATCGTAAATTACTTCGGAAGGCCGGCTTTTAATTATTTTTTGCCGCTTTAATTCATCGGGCAGCAAGGGAGAACGGCATGGAAGCTTTTCCGCCCAGGCTGACTTGTTTTTACTGGAAATTTACATTTTTTTTATGAACTGGAGTTAATTTAAATTTAAAAAATCTTCACCTTAAATCAACGAAACAAAATCCGAGTTTTCTCTTAAAACCAACTGCGTGACAGCTGTTCTCCTCGCTGCATCTGGACCATTCCGTCCACTCGGTGAAAACAGTGGCCCAGCCCAAAGTCTGATTCTCGCGCGGCAATAATGGCCTTTCTCCTTGCCTCACCTGAACCAAAATTTCTCTCAACAGAATTCTCAAAAGCCTATTATTTAGTTCTCGCCTGTCGGAACGGCTCGTTTGCCTCGTTGAAAACGGAAATTGCAGTGATGGCTTTGCCTGCTGGTGACGAACACTCGTACACCCCCGCGTCCGCTGTTGTCGCGCTCTCGATCGAAAGCACTGGCTCGTTCAATTCGAGGCTTTTCCCGTCTTTTTCCCACTCGACGTACGAATCGATTGCTGACGAGCACTCCAATCTGGAAAAAGAGCACCTGTCACACCGTTTCAACTGTCTTTTTGCAGATAGTAAAATGAAATAAAAAATAATTAAATCTTCTAAAAAAAAAAATCACTTTTGGATGGGCGGTTTTTTCGCGGGTTTTTCAGAAATATATTTTTTGTTGAGGTGCTTTTCCGATTAGTCATAAAGGGAAACTGGATAAATGAACAACAGATATAGTTCTATAAACTTTTTAACATTTTTAATAAAAAAAAAAAAATTAAAAAAACTAAATTTTTTTTGAATTTGATTTTGAAAATTAGAAAATGTGCTTTTAAGTGGTCCCACGACAAGTGTGAACTTACATTATTATTTTAAAGAAATTCCATGTTCTAAAAAATAGGAATTTTTCAAATTTTGTAATTTTTGAAAGTCCAAATCTCTGGTTCTAACCATCGGAATTGCAAAAACTACCCACCGTTGGACTCGTCTTGACCTCCCCTGACCAGCTGAAGGGTTTAGGGGTGCTTACCTTTCACCCCTAAGTTACTCTCACTTCAACCCCCTTGAAAAAAAATTAAATTTAATGCCTCAAAATTTTTATATTAATTTGTATTTAATTTTAAAAAATGTTTTTCTGTTTTTGGTCTGAAAAATGGGACTGGGTGACAATTTTGAAGGAGTTTTGGATGGTTAAAAATATTTTAAAATGCTTCAGGAAGCACGCTACAATTTTTATAACTAAAATTGAAGCAATTTGGTTGAAAGGGGATGGGGTAAGCACCCCATAAACACTTCAGCTGGTTAGTGGAGCTCGAGATGAGTCCAACAGTGGGTAGTTTTTGCAATTCTGATATTTAGAACCCGAGATTTAGATGCGCAAAGAACCCAAAAAATCGAAAAATGTCATTTTGGAATTTCTCAAATCGGAAAAAGAGGATTAATACCACAAATGACGGTATTTCAAAACTCGCGGAACCTGTTGCCCGGTCCAAATTGACGGAAATTACTACCCTTTTTCATTCAACGCACCGGAAATTCGCTCCTTCCAAGTGGATCTGCGCCGTTTTGCTCTGCAACGCAGTTTTAGAGATCAAAACCACGATAAAAATTCGCAGAAACCTCTCCATTTCCTTCTAACAATCAATAAATTAATTCTCAACAATGTGCTTGGATTGTTGCAGGTTGTGAGTGCGGCCGCGGGCACGCCGTACCAGAGCACGCCCGAACTGGACATGATCAGCAAGGAAATCGCCGAGCTGGCCTTGGAGAAGCGCGTCCTCGAGACGGACATTGCTCAGAAAGAGGCCGACATCAAGATCAAGTCGGGCGAAATCAAGAGTTTGCAGGGCGAACTGGACACCCTGGCGGCCACCCTCAAACAGCTCGAGAACCAGAAGGGCGAGGCGCAGAAAAGGCTGAACGATCTCAAAGGACAGGTACGGGCCGTTTCCTCTCCCTCGTGGTCGACAGCTAGAGATTTTTATTTGCCATCGGTTTCCAGAGTGTATTTCTTTTAAATTTGCTGTTAGGGTTTTTTTTAAATTGGCTTTCTCAGCAAGATGGGCATTATCAAGGATGAAAAAATTGTTTTTATTGATTTTCGGGTCGGTTTTATTTTTTAAACACATTTCCGTGCGTTCCAATCGATTCCTGATGGTCAAAATAGGTGGAATTAGTAATTATTTCGATTTGAAAATGATTTTCGACGTGCGAGCAGAGGCGCAAAGCGAAACACACGTTGCTTTGGCGCGCAAATCGCTTGAATTTTTTGGTTGCCACTGCGCAGGCGTCATCCCTCTGACGTCACAGCTCTCAGATGCCAATTGCAAGCACGAAGCGTGGCTGTGACGTCAGAGGGATGACGCATGCGCAGTAGCGACGAAAAGATTCAAACGTTTTGCGCGCCAAAGCAACGTGCGATTTGCATTGCGCCTCTGCTCGCGTCTGAAAAATTTATTTCGACCCTCAGAAATCGATTGGAATTATAAAAAATGGTTTAAATTTGGCAAATATTTATTTAAAAAATAAATTCCTAAATTTTTATTTTAAGAATTAATTTAGAAAATGCACTCTTTTAATTTATGTAGAGCCTGTTTACGTTTTCCTTTTGTTTCATTTCGTTCATGTAGAAATCCGCGCTAGAAAAAGAAGTGTCAGAAACCAAATTACTTTTGGACGAGGAGCAGTCAAAGGTAAATAAATATATTTTCGCTTTGTGCCTTCCCCAACCCCTTTCAACAGCCATTATTTATTTTGAATTCTTCCTAACAATTTAATTATCCGAAGGTGGCGCTGCTGCGGTGCCAGGCGGACGAGCAGGAAAAGACGCTCAAGGAGCAGGAGGACGAGCTGAACCAAAGAAAGCAGGAGTTGGAAAGCCTCAAGGCCGAGGAGCAGAGGCTCGAGAGCTCGCTCAAGTCCTCCAAGGGCCAGTACGAGGAGCTCAACGGCAACCTGCAGGAGACCCAATTCCTCATTAGTCAGGTGAGTGAGTTCTTAAGAATAAAAATGGACCATTTGACGTGATGAACCAATTAATTCGGGCACGGACTGACGGCTTTGCTTGTTGTCTACAGGCTAAATCCAAAATTACGCAGCTAGAGGAGCAGCAGCGCCAGATGGACGATGCTATTATTATGTATGACAAAGCACTGACAAATAACGATGCCTTTGCTGTGCCCGACACTTCCCTAGAGCCCATTTCCACAGAGTTTAGAGAGCCAGAGTATGTACTATTTGCAATGGTTAACGGAGTGGCCTCGCCTGCCGACTCTAAGGTAATTCATCACCTCCCCAGCTTGCCACACTTATGCGAATTTAATTTTGTCTCGTGAATGCCAGCAGGACGACCCGTTTTCCTCGTCTAACGGATCAAATAATGGACAGAGCGTCGACGTGCAGTCAAAGGAGAATGCTTTTGAAAATGGTGAGCATTACTTATTTAAAATAGTTTTAAGATTTTCTGCTTAAATATGAATTAAACAGTTTCTTTAGAAATTACAACTCCTACTCCTGTTATTCATGATTTTATTTTTATTTTTGAGGAAGAATCTAATTTTTCCTGTTATTCTTGAGCGTTCATTTTAATTTGAGAAATAATCCAATTTTTACGATTTCCTCCTGTTTTTCATGGTTTTCTTTTCTCAAATTAAATATTTCGCCCCCTGTTATTCGTGAATTTTTTTAAGGAAATCCAATTTTACAATTTGCTCCTGTACTTTGTGAATTTTTAAAATAAATTACACCGTTCGCTCCTGTTAACAAGAAATTTTTTAGGGCGTTGAATTTACCTCTTGCTCCTATTATTTTTGAAATTTAATTTTTAGTTTAGAAAGAATCCAACTTATTCTTTTGCTCCTGTTCTTCCCGTTTTTTTTAAACCAATTTTGAAATTTTGCTCCTGTTTTTCATGATTTTTTTTTTCAAATTTTACATTGCGCACTTATTCTTGAATTTTTATTAGGAAATCCAATTTTACATTTCGCTCCTGTTCGTGTTATTTTTTATTTAATATTTTTTAGTTTTTTTATTGTTTTGAGAGAATTTAATTTTGCCTTTTGTATCTGCTATAATTAAGCAAACAATTTATGTGATTTTGTTTAGAAAATCCAATTTTTCCTGTGGCCCCTGTTTTTCAAGAACAAGAAAATTTAACTAACTAAATTCGCTTTGTGTTTTCAGACCAGTTCTCAAGTGACCCATTCGCGGCCAATTTCTCTCAACCAAACACAGGGTTTGACTCGGATCCGTTCGCCAACTTTGGCGCTTCCGGTAATGAAATATCTCAAATTTTATTGCTAAAATCACAATTAATTTGGAAATTACAGGTGGACAAAGTGATCCGTTTGATCCTTTCGGCGAAAAGGCCGCAGCTGCTACTTCCAAAACCCCTGAGGTGAGTTTTATGGCTAGGAGTTTGACTCAGACTTAAATTTACAAATTTAATAATCTAGAGTTTGAACTTCAGGTCCTGTCTTGGAGTTAATTTCATTCCTGTGTACCATTATTCAGGATGAAATTAGTTAAATATTTATTTTTAGAATTTTAACAATTGAAAAAGTAATTTAATTCTATGCAAAGTTACCTTTCCATCTTTAATTTATTTATTTTGACGGCTGTGGAAGGAAAATTACATTCTCTGGTTTATTTTCTTATTTGATTTAATTTTTTTCAAATTTAGATTTTGTGCGGTTTTCAGCCTGGCGCGGACGCATTCGGCTGCGACCCGTTTGCCGCCAACTCGACCTCGCCGGTGCCGAGCCGCGAGGAGAGCAGCCCGACGCCGGCGCTGCCGCCCAAGAAGAGCAAACAGCCGCCCCCGCGGCCAGCGCCTCCCAAGGCCATGCTGCGGCCCGCGGCGCCGCCCGCCGCGCCCACCAGCCCCAGCCCGGAGCCCACGAGCGGCGCCGACCCCTTCGGCGGCGACGCCTTCGCCAACAACGCTGCGCCGGCAGACGCCTTCTCCACCGGCGGATTCGCCGACTTTGCCGACTTCGACAAGGTAAACGACGAGCACTCCCCCTCCGCTCGCTGCCCTGTTTTGAATACGCCCAGGGTTTTCCTTCGACAACAAATCGGGACCGAGTAAAAAAATTGTTATTTGTCGTTGAGAGTTTAATGTAGATCATTTTTAGACGTGTAATTTACCATTTTTTCTTCAGTTATAATTCCCTGAAATTTTTTTAAATACTCTGTTCTTATGTTTAGAGTTACGCTGATTAGCGATCCGATGCGCATTTCCTGAGAAATAAGATTTCGTTAAATTGATGTCAAACGAAAGCTGTTGAGTTAATCTACAATTTAAGTCAAAACCATGACCACGGGAAATTAAACAACCTAGAAATTCGCGTTCCTTTTTGTCCAGGAAGAAATCAGGCAACAGTAGAGACATCTGCGCATTCCCAGCAAGAGCAGTTCTAGCAGTCACGTGGCTCAATCCCGTGATCTCATTGGCTCGCTCATTTATTGCTTCTCCCTCCTCTTGTAATACCCCCACTCCAAGGAGTGTGACATGCGCAGTAGAGTGCGTGCCGCTGCCCGGAGTGAGTGGAAGGGAGAGATCCGATGAGATGACTCTCTCCAAGCAGTGGCACTCTCTCTGCTACGCATGTCACACTCCTTGGAGTGGGGGAATTACAAGAGGAGGGAGAGATAATAAATGAGCGAGCCAATGAGATCAAGGGATTGAGTCACGTGACTGCTAGAAATGCGTGTGAAGCTTCACTGCTCTTGCTGGGCATGCGCAGATGTCTCTGCTTTCGCCTACAACAGCTGTAGCTTCTTTCTAGACAAATTGAAGCACTTTTCGGACGCGAATTTCTTGGTCTTTATTTTACGTGGGGAAAGATGGTGATCTGCGCAGGGCGTCTGCGCTTTGGTCCGCTAATCTGCGCAACTCTGAATATAAGAACTCTACTGAAAAGTAAGCATTTTTAATTTTAAGGGTTCCACCGTCTTAAATGATTTTTTCCGAATTTAGACGGTTGTTGTCGAAGGAAAACTGGGTGGTGTCGGGCCGAATCCCAACCAATTATGCACTCGAATTCTATAAGAGGACTAGACAGTGCTATCGATGTTTAGCTAGTCGCCTTTGATTATTTTCCCTGACGTGCGTGGCAACACGCCACGCACAACCCCGGCTCTGAGCTACAGGACCACCTAAATCTTTCCTCTTTCGTTTCCTCTAAACTAAGGCTGAAATAATAATTCCTCTGTCTCTTTTTCTCTTTTGTTTGCGTTAGAAGGAAGATGAGAGTAAAGAGAGTAGTGTAAGTAGTCTTCCAAACCATTTATTTTTCATGATTTTTTAAATTGAAATACCTTTTAATGTTAAACTGCGGCCGCAGTAAATAAGAACTATTCCGAATGGACTGTTGCAGTTGATTTCGTTGGCTACGGCCGTTAGAGTCGCAATGTTCAAGATGTATTTCTCGGTGTCTAAAAATGAGACTAGTAGTAGCACCACCGTTGAGGAATAGGTATTCTCGCTCGCATGCCCTGCTCTGCTCACTCTTGTTTGTCTTGACTCGCTTAAACCTCCGAACAATCTAAATCCGAAAATTTAAATCCAACCTCTCGACACTCGAAACAAACTGTAGCTCAGACAATCCTCCATGATTTTATTCACTCCAGTGTCTGTCTCATTTCTTTCTTTCTTTATTTTGTATAATTTTCTTGATTTAGGTTAGCTCCGCTCCGCCGCTCCAGTTTGGCTTGCACGTACCGTAGATGTGCGCATGGACGCTCTGCCAGTGTTCAATTTTCCCCCTTTTTGATTTGATGAGGGTTTCACCATGCACTTTTTATTATTTTTGCCAATTGTTTGAGACCCTCATTCGCAACACAAGGCTTTTTACGGCTTGCATTTTGAAAATTTGGGTTGTTTTTCATAATTTATAAATTTTTTCGTCACTTTTAATTTACAGAACCGATTTGGCTAGAGCGTAGATCGGCATTCGAATCATCAGAATGCGCTTGTAAACCGTCAAAAGCCTTTCGCCCCACTGACATTATCACTTTTAGTTGGTTAGAGTGGTGCCGCCCCATTTTTCTTCTTTTACAAAGGGTCGCCACAACCGCCTGAAAATTATTTGCATTTAAAAATACCATCTTTTAAATTGTCTTTAGAGTTAATTAAAAAAATACAGAGCAAATATAATTTTTTGGATCAAAAAACCAAAAAGAAACGCAGCTCTAGTCAGAACCAGGAATCTTTCTGGGTGTAAATTTAGCAGCGACGCCATCTTTGTTTGCATTTAAATGTTTTAAATGTGTTTGATTGGTTAAAAACTGTATTTAAAATGATAAATTCAATTTCCTGTCGTTTTCGTATGAATGTAACATGGAAATCTGTCAAAAACGTTGACCTAAAAGAGAGAAAAGCGGACTCGAAAAGTCGCTTCCATTAAATGAACCTTCGTTAAATCGCTTACCATCGATTTTTGTGTCCTCTTGCAGCTAAAGAGTTGTTCAATCGACTTGTAATTGCATAAATACTTAAAAAGTTGATTTAATTCAGAATAAAAACACGAAAATTGAAGAAAACAGCAAGAATTCTTTGCTCAAAAAATTCTCGACGCTGATTGGCTGGACGCAACGGGCATGTCAACAGCTCACGCGGTTGCCTAGCAACGGCTCACAAGTGTTGAGAATCGCGCTGGAGCTGCTGACGTGCTTGTTGCGTCAACCAATCAGCGTCGAGAATTTTTTGAGCAAAGAATTCTTGATTCTTTCTTCGCTTTGCGCGTTTTCAATCGCATTTAAATCAACTTTCAGGGCGTTTTTATTATTATAAATCGATAGATCAACCTTTTTAGTTCTTGTGGGACCAATAATGCGTTCAGGTTCAGCGACTGTCTCTCTTTAAGGTCTTTCTAGTCGAAATTATGGAAATTATGGCGTCGCTACTTTGATTATTTTTCAGTAATTTTAATTTTGGGCGACTCTGTGGCTTCCCTATTATTGCATGCTCGTGAGTGTTTACTAACCCCGGCGCAGGCGGCGCCACTCGTTCTCGCAGCAGGAGCCGCACCCACCGGAGACTAACCCTGAGTCTTGCTCTTTGTCCCTGATCAGCCTTAATCACCTGCTGATTCTCCGCAGTTCTCCACCACCACCACCACCTCCAACAACATGAACGGCATTTCGAGGCATTCCCACAGCAACAACAACAACAACAACAACAGCTACACAAGCAGCAGCAACAGCAGTTCGACGGCGCCGAGTCCGGCGCCTGCGCGGCCCAAGCCGCTCGAGTTCACCGAGGACCCGTTCAGGGACTACCGCTACGCGGATCCGTTCGACATCGAGGACCCGTTCGCCAGCCTGCCCCCTGGCGGCGGCAACAACAACAACAACAACAACCAAAGCTTCGGGGACGCGTGGGGCGCTCCGACGACGAGCGTGACCGCCGTCGCCGCGTCCGAGGAGGAGCGGAGGCGGCGGCTGCGCGAACAGGAGCAGGCCGACTTCGAGTTCGCGCTGGCCCTGAGCAGGGCCGAGGCCGCCGGCACTTCCTAGTCGTTCGTTCGTTCGTTTGTTTGTTGATTGGTCGGTTGGTTGGTTGGTTGGTTCGTTGTCTCTCACACTCTCGCAGTTCCATTGGATGTACTTTGTAAATATTGTAATTAATGTCGAAAAATGAGCGAACGGGTGCGGGTGCAAGACGAAGGATGCCTACTTAATAATTAAGGATCGCCATTTTTAATTACGTTACTTCTCCGATCGGTTGGTTTACTTGATTAATTATTCGGTAGTCATTGTGATACATGTGATTTACCTCCTGAGAATGCGGCGGCCGGAACCAAAGACTCGCAGGCAATTTCTCACCTCCCCTCTTTTCTCCGTGCTATTTTATCAGGGAACTCGCACTACACTAAACTTGCTAATTTAATTTTTTATTTTTCCCTCCAGTCACTCGCGATAGGTTAAGTTAGTCGAGCAGGGTTGTGAAAAATCCTGGTGCAGCTCGCGTCCAGAATAAATAAAAAATACTATTATTTGACGAAAAAGAGCCGCCATCACTCTTTGAGATAACATTCTCACGGTGAGAAGCAAAATAAGGCTCTCAAATTGAGAACGTGAGGAGCAGAGGCGGCTGGACGCTTTTGGATCTCACGGTGAGATTTGGGTCTCACGGTGAGACTTGGATCTCAAAATGAGACTCGGATCTTACAATTGAGACTCGGTTCTCACGGTGAGACTCGGTTCTCACGGTGAGACTCGGTTCTCACAATTGAGACCCGGATCTCACAATTGAGACTCGCTTCTCACAATTGAGACTCGGATCTCACAATTGAGATCCGGATCTCACAATTGAGACTCGCTTCTCACAATTGACTCGGATCTCACAATTGAGACTCGGTTCTCACAATTGAGACTCAGATCTCACGGTGAGATCTAAAAGCGTCCGGCTGCTTCTGCTCCTCACGGTGAGACTCAAAGTCACGTTCTCAATTTGAGAGTCTCATTTTTCCTCTCACCGTGAGAGTCTTTCCTCTGGGTATTTTATTTAAAGTCTCATAATTCGGTGCATTAAAGGACCTCACTGTCATCATTGGGAGCTTGTCACAAAATCAAAGAGTTTGGGAATTTTCCATTATCATAAGTTGTTAGTGTTCGGAGTTGCCAACAGGTGGCGCCACTGTACCGTAACGGATTTTGACTAATTTAATTGCATTCTTCGGCTGGTGCCGTCTACCGGTGGCTCCAAACACGCGAGTTGGAGGTCCTTTAAGATCTACATTAACCATATCACGCATGTTTCCGCTGGTTTTGAGTGGTTCGACGAGTGAGTCTCAGTCGGTCGGTGGTAATCTCCGTAGGCGCGTATAGATGCAGACTCCCCGGCAGCAATAAATCTACTACCATACATTTAACGCGTAAATCCTTACATTGATGACAATATAGTTTTTAAACGAGACACACGCGACGCGAGAGAAGTTGCTTGAGTGTGCGCGTGCGCTGCGAATTTAGGCTCAAAACACTCACACTTAGAGACAAACAAACAAACAAACACATTCCGCAGTGGTGCTGAGAGAGAGCGCGGATTCCGAAGGAGGTATGATGTGTATGGTGCACCAAAGCAAATTGTGCCACCATAATTTGTGTTCAAACGCTACCTTTCTTTCCTCCTCGTCTCACACTCATCACGGTGCGTATAATTATAAATTATAAAATAGTTTTACGGCGAGTGAATGGCCGCGTCGGGAAATCCGCACACTGGACCCACTCTTCCACACCGGAGGTCAAAAACTACCTTTGGGACCCCCCTCCTCAGCCTGGAGGGCCTCTAAGCTTAAACTGCAAATCCAGTCGGTGAAATGGGATAAAAACCTACTAAATTGGTTAAATTCAGGCTTGTGACCTCCGTTGTCAGAGGGGGGGCCGAGTGTGGAGGACCCCGGAGGTGGCATTCGGCAACCACACACACACACACACACACACACATTGTTGTTGCATTGTATTCTGACGAAACAGATGGATCGAAAGTCAGGCCTACGTGTAGATCTGATCTTCCGCACTGACCGAAATTCGAGTGGTATTTTGTTAACTGTTTTACGCAACTCGAACTCGGAACATCAGCGGAAAACGGGAATAGTAGCAGTTAAAAAAGAAAAATTAGAAAGCAATCACACACGTGCAAATAACTAAGTAAGCTAATCAGAATCAGACAGACGGACAGACAGCAAAAATGAATATCTTGATGGTCGGGGAACAATAATTATGATACCTATTTGTATAATGCCTTGATGTTATCGTCATCTCTCTCTCTCTCTAACTCTCGAATCACGAATAAAAAAACACTTCCTTTCTGGTCGAGTCCAGGCTAAAGTTGTTTGGTTTTAGCGGTTGCTTGTTATCGTATTGCATACACTAAGATGACTATTATTGTTGTTGACAAATACCCAGAAATTAATTATTGAATGTAGCTCGCCCGCAAAAGCAGATTAAAGATTAAATAAACTACGAAAATGCAACAAGTACTCGCTACCCCCTATAAAGACTTAATTACGCGGCGGACACACCCACCCACCCACCCACACACGAATTCAAAGCATATGTAATTATATAAAATTGTATCTCATCAGCATCTCCCGACGTTCGAGCAAAGTCTTGTATGTATGTGTGCAGAAAGAAGACGAGTTGTACCAGTTGATTGAGTTCTAGCAGTCACAATTGATTATAAAGTGATAAATAAACACAAAAATACAACAAATATATATCAATTTACGCAACGCTAGTTTTATTTTTTGTTAATTTCCTTTGGCGCCTTTAAGTAATCACACTTGTTCATCAATTCAATCAGCGGATGGTTCGAGTTGGCCCCGTTTTTGTTTTGTCTTTCAACAGTGTATGTAGTAAATATATATAAATTCGACCTGAATAATTCGTTGAGGTATACAGAGAGGGTTATTTTACGCAGACTTTGAAATTTTTAGAGAGTCAATTTTTTCAGGATAATTGTATCGTCTTCAAAGCAGCTGCAGCTGAAGATAAATAATAATTGTTTTTATGCGCAGAGCGATCCAATAAATGGCGTTGTCGACGGCCATGTTTGCGCAAGAATCTGATTTTTGCGGTCTTATTAATTAATTCTATCATTCGAACACACAATCCATAATATAACTATTATTTTAATACTTATAATACTGGTCAACAGCAAAGTGAATTAAGAAAGCGACAGATTTCGAGAAATATCGGCGAATTTATCTCACGTTACGCAGGCAAGCGCGCTGATTGGTTGCTGGCCACGCCCACTTTTCAGACCACAACAAAAACAAACAAATTTTCAGTTTGTTTTGCTGCGCGAAGTTTCAGCGCTATGCCAAGAATTTTTGTTGTTTTGTAGCTGAAAAAGTGGGCGTGACCATTAACCAACCAGCGCGTCGCCCGCGTCACGTGACCAGACGTCCAGACATTCGCGCGAAAAAGCATGAAGTAAACCTGCCAAATTCTCAAGTTTTTGACATCTTCAGAACCTGATTTTTTCGCCCAGACAACATGGCCGACCGACTTTCTTTATTCACTTTAGTCAACAGCGACGCGATCGAATAATCGACTTTCGCACCGACTTCCGTAAACGTTTACAAAAAATACATCTCTGCTTTGATAATATATATTAACCGTCGCGGTGCGTTGTACTTTGGAAATTGCGTCGCCGTCACTTCTCCCACTTAACAATAAACATTTTTGTGTTCTCGCACGCGCGCGGGAGGGGAATTCTGGAAATTCAAATATTCCCGCGCGCATGCATAAGCAATAAATACACTGCTCTGATCACAGACTGCTGCGGTATATATGCGTATTTCCGGTGGCGCCACCGGCTCATCTGACTTCGCGCAGCTCGTCGGCGCTGACGGAGCCCGAGTAGGACGACGTGGACGACAGCAGCCGCCGCACCGACGGGTGTTGGTGCTGCGTCTTCAGTCCGTTGCTGTTGCGTTCGTCCAGCGAGCCGACCGCAGTGCTGCCCGACGACGCCCCCTCGCTCCCCGCGTCCTGGTTCAGCCGCACCGCGCACTGGCCCGGCCAAAAGTCGCCGCAGAAGAAACGAGCCTGAAAACAGAATTCGAAACGCTTTAATGGTCGTTGCGCTTGGCCGCCATGTTGGAAATCTAAAATAATGGGAATTTTGTTCAGTTTTGAACCGTTTTGGAATGAATTAACGGTTAATGATGATGGAGAATTTTTTAAAAATTCAAGATGGCGTCAAAATCTTAAAGGAACCGTGAAGGTCCGCCATCTTGTTTTAAATTAATGAGATATAAGTAGGAAAAGTGACCTTTTATGGCAAATTATTATCTGAACGAACTCTTTATCATGAAAAATCCCCACGGCTTAAAAACAACTTATATTTAGACTTCTATACTGCCTTCAAACAAAGCAAAACAATTAAAAATCTTATCTCGTTGGCAATTATTTAATCTTACGGTTATCATTCCGAAGATGGCGCCCAAGATGGAGCCAGCGATGACGTCGTGTGCGTGGTGTCGGTGGTCATTGACCCTGGAGAGGGCGCACAGCAGGGCCCACGTCATGCAGACGCACTGCAGCCACGGCTTCAAGAACTGCGACGGACTCTTCCTCGGCAATCCAGCCAACCGCCGTTGAAGGAAACACTGTTTAAAAAAGGGCGGGAATTAATTTAAATTAAATAGAAAAATGAATGCTTACAATGAGGAAGTAGGCGGTGAACACCGAGACGGACGCGTGGCCCGACGGGAAAGACTTGATCGAGTCGCGCAACCTGTAGTCGCTCACTTCTGTGTTGGTGCAGTTGAATTCTTCTATGTACCTGAAAAAGGTTGAAATTTAAAAATTAATCAAAATTGCTGAGGGTCTTCAAATTAAGCCAAACTTTCATTTATATTGCTAACAGAGTTAATTTTCCATTTTTAAATTTTCAGGGTCTTTAAAAGGTTTAACCACCTTCAGGGTAAGACCTGATCTCACTTGAAAAATTCATCAACTTTATATTATTAAACAGAAAATATATCTTCTAAAGGGTTAATTCCTCTACTGTTAAAATTTTTTTGCTCAGGGTCAACCTTTCAAAGGGTCAATCTCAGGGTAAAGTCCTAAATTGAGGTTTCTTCATCAATAAAACATTTTAAAACTGTCTGGACTATAATCTCTTGAATATTTTAAGCTTGAAAATAATGAACCTTTGCTCAGGGTATTTTTCAGGGTAAATACCTGTAGAGATTTTTAACTGCCCTAACTCCTTTGCAATCATTTTAGGTATTTAAAGAGCAAGAGAAATCAAATTAAATTGTTTACCCTGGCTCAGGGTACATCTCAGGGTAAACGACCTGATTTGAGAAAAATGCTCTTAAGCAATTTTAAAGCAATTCAGCATCAAAAATTAATGAAGGAAGGGTATCGACCTTTTTCAGGGTTAGAAACTCACCCTTGCGTGTCGGCGGCGAGGAGTTTGCAGTGCTCGAGGCCGTTAGCCATGGCGTCCGGCTTGCAGGTGTGCAGAAAGTGCGGCCGCGGCTCGCTGACCATGATTTTGGCCAGCTCGGTGGCCAGGATGACCATGCCGAGGCCGAGCAGGTACTCGCGGTACCACACCCACGTGTGCCGCCAGATGCGCAGCAGCCGCGGCCCCTCGTCCGGCGCCCCGGAGCACAGGCCGCAACCAGACTCAATCGAGAAAACCTGACAATTTTTAATTTAGATTTATTTTTAATTGACCAGTTGCATAAACCCTTAGTGTTTGAAGCCGCCAACAGATGGCGCAACCACAGACTTTCTTAAAAATTTTGTTTTAAGCGGTTTTAAGGCATTTTCGCTGCGATTTCAGACTCAATCTAGCTGTTTTGCTTTTTTTAATTAATTTGCTTTTTCTTTGACGTGCTGAAAACCAAAATCGGTTCAGCCATTCGCCGTAGAAACGTTGGAAAAGATTTTTTATTTCAAAAAATAGTTTTTCACGATTCTACGGCGATTGGCTGAACCGATTTTGGTTTTCAGCACGTCAAAAAATAGCAAATTAATTGAAGAATGCACAGTAGCTAGATTGAGTCTGAAATCGCAGCGGAAATGCCTTAAAAGCGAAAGTCTACGGTGGCGCCATCTGTTAATTGGCGGCTTCGAACACTTAGGGTTTATGCAACTGGTAAATTAAATCAATATATTTATATTTTTTATTATTAAGAAAATTAATTCTAAATGATATGTAAAGATTTAATTAAAAATAAATAATTTGTCAAAAATTAGGAATTAAAATTTTTTTACCGCGATGACCGGCGCGACGAAGGCGACGCCGAGCAGGACATTGAGCGAGATGGTGTCGCCGGTGAATTTGTGCGCGATGCTGCTGTCCTGGCAGAAGAATCCCGTCTTGGCGCCGGGCAGCCATCCCGTCTCGATCACCAGCAGCAGCAGCAGCACTGAAAAAAACCACCAGACGCGAAGTTTGAATTTGAAACGCATGCCTGCTGATCGAAGAATATGCGACTTTGATCGCCTCCGCGCCAACTGGACCCTTTCGCGGGTCCAGAGCCGCGTAATCAACCACTGATTGCTCTCGTTTCAGAGATAAAAAAAAGTACAATGCTTATCTCGGATTAATTCCTGCACGCGCCGGAATAATTAAAAAGAATTAAAATACAAAGATGAAAATTGAGAATATTTAGATTTTTTTAAAAAATTGACCAGTTGCATAAACCCTAAGTGTTCGAAGCCGCCAATTAACAGATGGCGCCACCGTAGACTTTCGATTTTAAGGCACTTCCGCTGCGATTTCAGACTCAATCGAGCTACTGTGCATTCTTCAATTAATTTGCTATTTTTTGACGTGCTGAAAACCAAAATCGGTTCAGCCAATCACCGTAGAATCGTGAAAAAATATTTTTTAAATAAAAAAATCTTTTCCAACGTTTCTACGGCGAATGGCTGAACCGATTTTGGTTTTCAGCACGTCTAAAAATAGCAAATTAATTGAAGAATGCACAGTAGCTAGATTGAGTCTGAAATCGCAGCGGAAATGCCTTAAAACCGATTAAAACAAAAAATTTAAGAAAGTCTGTGGTTGCGCCATCTGTTGGCGGCTTCAATAAGTAAGGGTTTGTGCAACTGGTCAATTGCCTCATTTTTAATTTTGTTAACTAAATTTAATATTTTGTAGAAAATGTCACCTGAACATTTTTAACAATTGAAATTTGGTTTAAATATTTAAGAAAACTAATGAATTTTATTTTTAAGATCAAATAAATTCTAAAAATATTTAATTTTAATTCACTGTCTGCTTTTTTCAATATTTTATCATACATAAAAGATTAAAGTAAACTGATTTTTAAATTAATTTTATTAATATATAGGTTTTTAGGTCCATCCAGGTCCAAATAAATAATTTTAAGAGAAACCTCTCTGTCGGATAATGCGTGCAATGTTTTTATAAGACACTAACAAGAAGGAGAAAATCAAAATAAAATAATATAAAAGTCAAAGCCTTGATCCAACTCACTGGGAAATGAAAAATAAATAAAAAATAAATAAATTTAAATTACGCAGAATTTTAGGGCGAGAGCGGCAGAAGGGTAAAAAACCGTGATTTGTGACATTTCAAACCTTTGTTTTCGGGGCCCGGGCGGGGCCCTGTGGGCCGAACGGCGCTTTTTTTGGCACCCTTTGATGCCCCTCGGTGGGGCACGTCCCCCCGTGTAAAGTTTTTCAAAATCGGACCGTTTTTGAAATTATTGCGAATTTTTTTTTTGCCGATTTTTCGGATAAAACGAAATGTTTAAAAATGGTTATCTCGGCTTAATTCCTGCATTATTTACATATTTTAAATTCCAAACAATGTTACCAAAATCAATTTAAAAGTTAAATTTAATATTCTATCAATAAAATAATTAAAAAATATTTTTTTTAGATCAGAAGTTGGTCAATTTAGACAAAAGCCCCTTGCAAAAGTCTGACTAATTTTCTCTTTTATTTTTTCTGTGTCGTCTACTCGTCTGGACGCGAGGAATGAAGCAGCGGGGTGGAAGGCGGAAGGGGTGCGCGGGCAAAGACAAAGGGCAGATCAAAGCGGCGCAAAAGCGAGAGAGAGAGAAAGAGAGAGAGAGAGAGAGAGAGAGAGAGGCTGGCAGGACGAGGCCGGGCGGACGGCGTTGTTGTCATCTCGTCGACGCGGCGGCAATTGGCGTAATTGCCGGGCAAATTGGATAAATGTATTCCAGCAACGCCAGCTGCCGCTACGCCACTGCGCTCGGCCTCACAATTGACAAAATTCGAAAAATATAAAACAGGGAAGGTTCAAATTTCTGTTTTGCAATAATTATTATCTCTCAAACCTCAAACGGAGTAATAAAAACAGCTTGGGGAATTTCCTCTGATAGCATAATCAACAGAAAAATCATTTTACAAGTGCCGGCTTTCTTCATTTTTTTTTTTTAATTTTTAGTGTTCAATAAAGAAATAAAATTTGTGTTTGTCTGTAATTGTCAGTAATTACGTTTAAAATGACACCAAAGTCGTTGCTTTCAGACATTTTTTCGCATTTTGACCCTCAGGGTACAGTCAGGGTTAGACTCGGAAGTAAATTTGACGTGAAATTTTTAACTTATCAATCTTAGGATCATTTTAAAAAAAAATTTAAAAGCCAGAAAAATCGAATTTTTGAAAAAAGGTCACGAAAGGTGACCCTGACCTTTGACCTACGACTTTTTGGTAAATGTAAAACTTGTTCAGGATCAAAAATTAGGTTGAATGGGGATTATTTTAAGATCATATTCCAGAAAAATCAAAGGTTAGTCTTTAATTTTTGGAGTTTTTCAAGTAAAAAAACAGGGAACGCCCCTTTTTATTTAATTGAGGCAATTTAAAACCGTCCAAATATGTTAAAATTAGAGAATAAAGTGCAAATTCTGGCTTGTGCGCTTAGTTTTTATTTTTTTAATAAACTTCTGACCAAAATTGCCCAAAAATCCAATTTTTTCGAATTTTATCGGTTACGCCCCCTTTTTCAGCAAGGGAAAATAATTGCTTCCAGGGTGAGAAAAATTATGAAAATTTAATAGCGAGAAGATAAAAAATAGTACTTTTGAGTCTTCAAAGTTATTTTTAATTTTTTCAAAAATTGCAGATTTTCGAAAGGGGTGTGTATTTGACCTCATTAAAATTCACAAGTTTATTTTAGCGTCAAAAACTGCCAAAATTCAGAAAGCTAATTAAATTTCCTATTGGGTAAATTTTATTATTTTCGCGCAAAATCCGTCTGAAAATTTCAACTGGCCGCTAGAGAAAAATAAAAACAAAACAAAATGAAATTAATTTATTCGAGAAGCATCTCAAGGAAAAATAGTACAAAAATACCGGGACTTTTCATAATAAAAAATAATGTTATATCTTAATAAACTTCCGCTGCCTCTTTCTCTCTCTCCGCTCCGGCTCGAAAAACATGTGACGCGCAACGCAAAGTTTCTCAATTCGGAATTGAGCAGCATGACAAATGAAGGCGGGCAAAAAGCGGGACAGGCCAGGCTGTCTGGCGCAGTGTGTGTGCAAAAGAGTAATGAACCAACGAAACTAAACTAAACACAAGAGCCTTTTCGCCTTTTCGCTTTTCGCCGGCCTTGACACTCGGACCCGCGCTGCTTCGCTTATCTCGTCGCACTCGTCCAATAACAGATTCCCGAATTTATATTGAAACTGTTGAATCACTTTTCGGTATATTCACGAGAGAAAGAAAAAAAGATGTCCCAATCAGCGTCTTTGTCGCAATTGGAAAGGCAGCCTTGGGCGCTCACTCGACTCGTTAAAAGAGAAAAAAATGAAAAGAATAGAATATGAGAAGTGTCTTTTCTTTTTGTCTATGTATTTGAACAGTGCGTGACGCAGGAGCAGGAGATTGTTGATTTTGCGCAATCACTACATCTTGCAAGTCAGCTCAGATATAACACGTGAATATTAATTAATTAGTGGACAAAATAAATATTTTATCCTGACTTTTGAACTGTTTATAATTAAAATAACGTTTTAAATTATTTTTTTTCAGGTCAAATAAATACAATAAACTAAATTGAATACGCAGAATTTCATGGCGAGCTTAAAAAATTGTACTATTTTAGTCTACGCCCCATACAAGCCGAGTTATTAATTTTTTAAGTCCAAAAAACGCGATTTGTGACATTTCAAAATTTTGTTTTCGGGGCCCAGGCGGGGCCTTGTGGGCCGGATGGCACCGATATTGGTACCAATCGACGCCCCTTGGTGAGGCGCGTCTGACCGTGTGCAGTTTTTTAAGATTGGAGCGTTTTTCGAATTTTCACGAATTCTTTTCGCGCAATTTTTTAAAAAGTCAAATTTTTTTAAAATTAAACGGATTATCGAAGGGCCAAAGGGATGGAAGTTTTTATTATTTTCTGAGTTAAATACAATAAAATTCATTAAATTTGAAAGTCAGAACCTTAATCTGGCCCATGGGGAAATTTAATAAAAAAAATTAAAATTGCGCATATTTATGGAAAAAGGGCGGCAGATGGGTCTAAAATATAGTGAATTTCATGGCGAGCTTAAAAAATTGTACTATTTTAGTCTACGCCCCATACAAGCCGAGTTATTAATTTTTTAAGTCCAAAAAACACGATTTGTGACATTTCAAAATTTTGTTTTCGGGGCCCAGGTGGGGCCCTGTGGGCCAAACGGCTTTTTCTCTGGCTCCAGTCGATGCTCCTCGGTAGGGCGCGTCCACCCGTGTTAAGTTTTTCAAAATCGGACCGTTTTTCGAATTTTCACGACTTTATTTTGGATGATTTTTCGAAAAAGTCCAAATTTTTAAAAACGAAACGGATTTCTAAAGGGCCACGGGTGTTTATTATTATTGTTTGGATAAAATAATAAATGAATTAAATATGAAAGTCAGAACCTTGATCTGGTCCATAGGGAAATTAAAAAAAAATAAACCGAAAAAATTAAAATTGCGTAGATTTTTGGGGCGAGGGCGGCTAAGGGGTCTAAAATATGCAGAATTTTATGGAGAGTCTGAAAATGTTTGGTTTTCTTCTCTACGACCCATAGGAGAAGAGATATGAATTTTTTAAGTCCAAAAAACGCGATTTGTGACATTTCGAACTTTTATTTTTGGGGCCCAGGCGGGGCCCTGTGGGCCGGATGACGCCGATTTTGGCACCAATCGACGCCCCATGGTGAGACGTGTCCGCCCAATTGTGGATTTTCAAAATCAAACCGTTTTTAGAATTTTCACGAATTTTTTTCTGACGAATTTTCGAAAAAGTCGAAATTTTAAAAAACCTAACGGATTTCCGAAGCGCCAAAGGGACGGAAGTTTAATTAAAATCACATTTTTATCATTACCAAACCGGAATTAATTAAAAAATAAATTTCACCCGGTGTCGTCGGAATTAAAGAATCGATACATTGAAAGGCGGAAAGAAGGTCACGGTGGGCCCTGAAGGTGCTGCTGCTATATTATTTAATTTGGCGGTGCTCACCGAAGAAGCCCTTGGTCCAGGAGGCGAACGGCACGTGCCGGCGGCGCGGCTGCTTCTTGCCCATGTCCACGCGGACACGTGGACAGCCAGCCGAGGGGCGAGCGAGCGGACGCAGCGGATTATTCGGTCGCGAGTGCCTTCTAACTTCTATCTCTCTCTCCCTGCCTCCGGCCAACCAACAACTGATTGCCAGCTGAGCTGATCGCCGCCGCCGCCGCCGCAGCCGCAGATTCGAGGCCGCGCGGCGCCGAGCACAGCGCCAGCCGAAAAAAACGTCGCCGGCAAGAACTAACTCGAGACTGGCCGTGAGGAGAAAGAAAGTGAGGATTAGGCGCCTGCTCGACCAAATTGAGAATTATTATCATTATAATCACGCGCGTCTCTTGACTTTTTGCTTTTTTATCAATGGGATTAAAGTGTTTATGCGTTTTCAATTGGATGATGCCGTAATTCGACCATCCATTTCAATTATCAAATTTTAAAATAGACCTATACGGTTTTCTTACTCTTAAATTAGGCGTTTTGTCCAAAGAAATCTCTGATTTTTTTTATAGTTGGTTTGATATAAAAATTTTAGAGTAGTTAAATGCTTGATTTTTAAAGGAAAATTATTTTTAAAAGTTATAAATTAAACGATTTTCCGATTTTAAAATTTTAAAACCAATTCTCTATAATTTCTAACCGTTTTTGAAAAATCAAGAGCATTTTCTTGAATTTTTAGCACGATATTAATAAAAAAATTAATTTAAACTTTTTCTATGTAAATTTTGGTCAATGTTTTTCATAAATAAATTTAAATCTACAGCAAAAAGATGTGATTTTTCTTGCGATATTAAATTTTTAATGTAAAGATGAGCCTTTTAATAAAAATATCAAAATATATCCATGGGAAATTTCGGCGCCAGTTTTTATATGGAAAAATAAACAATGTTTGTTATTCCGATTTTTAATTAAAAATAATGAATTAATTCACCAGTTGCATAAACCCTAAGTGTTCGAAACCGCCAACAGATGGCGCCACCGTCGACTTTCGCTTTTAAGGCACTTCCGCTGCGATTTCAGACTCAATCTAGCTTCTGTGCATTCTTCAATTAATTTGCTATTTTTTGAAGTGCTGAAAACCTAAATCGGTTCAACCAATCGCCGTAGAATCGTGAACAACTATTTTTTGAAATAAAAAAATCTTTTCCAACGTTTTTACGGCGAATGGCTGAACCGATTTTGGTTTTCAGCGCGTCAAAAAGAAAGCAAATTAATTAAAAAAAAAAAGCAAAATAGCTAGATTGAGTCTGAAATCGCAGCGGAAATGCCTTAAAACCGCTTTAAACAAAATTTTTAAGAAAGTCTGTGGTTGCGCCATCTGTTGGCGGCTTCAATAACTAACGGTTTATGCAACTGGTCAATTAAATAAAATTATGAAATGTAAAGACCGTCTATTTTATTTTAAAGTCGTGTTAAATTTGTTTTTATCAAAATTATCTTGATAATAAAATATTAAAAAAGGGCGATTTTATTATTTTTCCTTAAGCAAAAAAATTTGAATAAAAAAGCATCGTGATTTATTTTTATTTTTGTTTATTGTTAGCTGCTGTGTGCACCGGGGCCTGTCGACCAAACCGCTTCCCTATCTTTCCTTGAAAAAATATCAAATATTCGACGAACTTCGCCGCAAAACCAGAGCAATAGACGCGTGGCAACGCGGAACCGCGTGTTTACAAGAAAAACGTCGATCCGGCCGATTAGAAAATTAAAAAAAATATATTACTGTGCATATTTTGGGGTGAAAAACATGCCTAAAATACGCAAAATTTTACGGCGAGTCCGAAAATTGTCAGTTTTTCCCTCTACGACCAATAGCAGCCGATTTAGAAATTTTTTAAGTCAAAAAACGCAATTTGTGACATTTCAAACTTTTGTTTTTGGGGCCCAGACGGGGCCCTATCAGGGTTCGCAAAAACCCGCGTTTTACCGGAAAAACCCACTGCATTGCAAAAAACTGTTTTTTTGCGGGGTTTTCTGCAATTTTGCGCATTTTTCCAAAACACATGCATTCTTATGGAAAATAAAAAATTCTCATGGTGCGGATGACCAAAAATAGGATTTTTCAAAATCCCCAAAATCAGTATTAGAGCCACGGGTTCCTTCAAGAGACATAAAATTTTAACTCTCAACGTAATTTTATGAAATTTCAGACTGATTTGGAGCAAAAATTGACTATTTTTGGGATAAATTTGGAAAAATGCGGAAAAAACCAAAACTGGTGGGTTTTTCCAGCCGGTTTTTTGCGCAAAAAACCAGTGGTGCATTTTTGCGCATTGCAAAATTGGCGAACCCTGGGCCCTATGGGTCGGATGGCGTTTTTTCCTGCACCAGTCGATGCCCCTCGGTGGGGCATGTCCGCTCATGTGCAATTTTTCAAAATTTGACCGTTTTTCGAATTTAAAAAAAATTCTGACGATTTTTTGAAAAAATCAAAATTTACAAAAATTAAACGGATTTCTGAAGGTTTATTATTCTCGCTCGGGTAAAATATAATAAAATAAATTAAATACGAAAGTCAGAACCTCGATCTGGCCCATAGGCGAATTAAAAAATAAAAAATAAAAAAATTATGCAGATTTTGGAGGCGGGCCAAAAAGGTGCCTAAAATATGCAGAATTTTACGGTGAGTCTGAAGAATTTTGGTTTTCTTCTCCACAATCAATAGCAGCTGAGTTATTAATATTTTAAGCCCAAGAAACGCGAACAATTTGTGACATTTCAAACTTTCGTTTATGGGTCCCAGGCGGGGCCCCCTGTGGGCCGGTGGCCGTCGATTCCAGCACCAGTCGACGCCCCTTGGTTGGAAGCGTCCGACTGTGTTCAGTTTTCAAAAATCGGACAGTTTTTCGAATTTTTAAGAATTTATATTTAGAAAAAATCGAAAATTGAAAAAATTAAACGGAATTTTCCGGAGCCGAAGGGCTAAAGGGGTGGAATAAACCACTTGTCCTTTTCAAATTGAGATCAGGGTGGCTAGCCTTCAAGGTTTTCAAGGTAGATAATTTTTTTAATAAATTAAAAGAAAATTTTTAATAAAAAATTGCTTTATTCCATTTTAAAAATTATTCTTTTGTCCTCGCTTGGACAGCAACTAACCCCTTCTCCGTGCAAATAGCAGACAAAATAGCATCAAAGAACAAAAGGAAATGTCAGGCTTATTTTGTAGAGAAACAAACACGTGGAAGGTGTGGAGCGAGTTTACGGCTTTCGAGCCGGTTTTCGCGACAAGGTGAAGGCCACTCACTACACACGCACGCACACAATCTGGATTAAATCCATTGACGGCGGCTGTGCTGCATGTGTCACGGGATTGATATTTTAATAAATACTCTTTTTGTCCTCGGCACCGAGAGACATTGACATTGACGATTGGCAGCGCGGCGACGGCCCCCAAGCAAAGCGGCAGGATGCACTCCGGGGCTCGAACAAATCACGATTTGTAAACAGGATATGCAAACAAACGTGCGCCCAGAAGATCATACATCATACACTTAACCCGCGCCGCGACCGCACGACCCACATTTTTTCCCTTTCAAATAGAAGTTAAATGGATTTTTTTAATTGAATATGAATTTAAGCTGATTAATTAGTTATTAATTGTATGATTTAAAATTCGCTATCAAATTACATTTGCGAACAATATTTAAAAATTTGCAAATTAATGTAAAAATTCATAGAATTTAAAATTTAATTGAAAGAAAATCGAAAAAAGATACCGTTTAAATTGATTTTATTTTTTTATTTGCAATTCAACTAAAAATTAAATTATTTTATTTAAAGTGAAAAAATTATCGTTTTTCAGGTGAATTACTGATCAATTTTTGTGGAAAATGGAAAAAATAAAAATTTGATTCTGTGCACCGGGGGCCGGATACACGCGACGCGCAGATATGGCGTCTGGTAGTTACAGTAAAACGTAAAATTAAATTGGCTCGGAATATTTATCATGAAAATTCCTTCAGCACAATGACCATTTTTGTTGTTATTTCCTTACTAACAGCTGATTAGTCCGGTAATTAACGAATCGACAGTTAGATGTCTCGTCAGGCTGATGGAAATGTAACAAAATACACGAGAAAGAAATTATTAGGTCGGCACGCCTCTTTTTTGACGCTTCTAATTGGCCGCTTGACTGTCTCCTGATTTGCCTCCATTATTTCAACGCCATTTTGACTTCTGACCGGCGGAAAACCGACACATATCACAATCTGGTCCCCCCGGTGGGAATTACGACTGCGCAGAAGTTTTTAAATTGAGTCACGCATGCGCAGTGACGATTTTGAGCCTCCCTGTGAGAAAAAGAAGCGATCTGAACATACTGCGCATGCTTAAGAGGCGCACAAGTTTACTGCGCAGCTTCAAAATCGGCGAACTTTTCAAGCTGACTGATATTTTTGTTGTTATTTCTTTACTAACAGCTGATTAGCCCAGTAATTGGTGAATCGACCGTTAGATGGCACATCAGGCTGATGGAAATGTAAAAAAAATACGCGGGAATGAAATTATTAGGTCGGCACGCCTCTTTTCCGACGCTTCTGATTGGCCTCTGGACCGTCTCCTGATTTTGAATTCAGACCGGCAGGAAATCCACACAGATCACAACCTGGACCCCAGTGGGAATTACGACTGCGCAGAAGGTTTCAATTTGGGTCAAGCATGCGCAGTGATGCGTTTTAGCCTCCCAGTGAGATGAAGAAGCGATTTGAACATACTGCGCATGCTTAAGATGCGCACAAATTTACTGCGCAGCTTCAAAATGGGCGAATATTCGAACAACTATTTATTTCGACGCCATATTGACTTCTGTGGTGGAAAATTGGGATTAAATTAAACTAGAGCTGGTAATATTTGCAAAATCTATTTTTTCTTATGTTAAATTAAATGTTTGCATTCCCAAAAAGTTGATTTTGTGATTATTTTTAAATTTAAATTTTATTTTCAAGCCAAGAGGAGATTAATTTACACATTTTACACGCGAATTATCAGCTGAAGAACAGTAATAAAAAGATTCCTTGTCATATAAGGCTAAAACGCCATTTCATGCGAGCTTCCCAGTTTCCCGTTTGGGTAAAAATCCATCATTCACCGCAGTGTGCTGGCTTCTTCTTTTTATTTATTTTTTTGTTAGAAATAGCTACATTTAGCATTTAGTTTGTGACGCACGGCAGAGTGTCGCTCGCTCAGCACTCGTCGCTTTTGTGCTTGAACTGCGCGCTCCAGTAACTCTGAATGTAACAAAAGAGATGCTTTATTCAACGCGCGCGCGGCTTTTCTTCTTGTAAAAAGAGCAGGCTCATTATCATCTCACGACAACACACGGAACACAAAGCAGCGTTTGAATGTTCCTGTTTCGACGTTAGCATTCGTAATGAGAGCGGTTTTTTTGTTGGATGGAAATATTACAGGAACTTACGAGAAGGAAAATGAACTAAATATAAACCACTAGAATATTTAAATTTAAACTTGAAGCCCTAATAATTTTTTCTTAGGTTGCATAAAGTTGTTTTTAACGGTTAGAGGGTTTCAGTGAAATTTTAGACGGTCATTTGTCAGGGTTTTACCTGACGATATTACGATCAATATTATATTTGTAACGAGGCAATCAATGTGAAATATTCGGGCGCCCAAACCCAAAGGGGAGCGTGGAGGGAAAGTCTCAGGTTATACAACCACCCCTCACGGAGGAGAACTCTCATCGCATCCGACACCAATAAACCGCCATAGGTATGGATTTCAAACCACCGACCCTGTTTTCCTTTATCGACTGGCTAAATACGCAGTCAAACCCTTTCCGTAGTTTTATGGCTAAGAGAATAAAAAGCTCAGAACTCGTGAGGAAGTGGCCCTGCTGACGTCATTTCTAATCCAATTTGCATGATGATTATTTTCAAAGCTACAGATTTCTTAAAGACCGTCTTTGACGACGTTTCTGAGCACACCAATCGATTCCTGAGGGTCGAATTAGTTAAAATTGATATTTTTTCCGTTAAAAAAGTGCAGCGCGACGTGCGAACTTTTTTCCCGCCAAAACAAATATGAGCCTATATGCGAGGACTGCGCATGCGTGAGAGCTGGTTTGAGCACTTGCAGAGAGACCGCCTGTACGAATGACTTCCTTGTCACATCCAGCCAGCTCTGACGCATGCGCAATTCTTGTATATAGGCTCATATTGTTTTGGCGGGAAAAAAGTTCGCACGTCAAGCTGCACTTTTTTAACGGAAAAAACATCCATTTTACCTAATTCGACCCTCAGGAATTGATTGGTGAGCTCAGAAACTTCGTTAAAAACGGTTTTTAAATGAAATTTGTTAAAAAAAATCATAAATACATAAATTAAATTAAAAAATTTCTATATAAATTTAATCTGCAAGAAGTTTTAAGTGTCTTAACAAGTGGGTGGTGTCATTTTCGAGACGACGTGCGAGCAGGGCAACTTGTTGTTGTTGACGAGCCCATTCAAGTGCAAATTGAGGATCGCTCGCTTTGTTTTCGTTCGGCCAGCCCGCTCAATTATGCAAATCCGTGTTACTCAAGGCGCCAAGCCTGTTATTCTCGCTCTTCTCCCCGTTAACGGCATTAATTTCTAGACTTTGGTATGGAAATAACTACACCTCAAAAGGTCAATTTTAATTCCATGAAGGACTGAGGTTTTTTCCTTTCGGTTAATTTAAATTTTATAAGGTCTAATTTAAATAATTAGGTGTGCATTTTGGATTTTTCTCGTCACTCCTGAACGATTAAACGTCATATTTCAGGTCATTACAGGCCATTTTCTTCTAATTTCGAGGTTTTTCGGGATTTTAAAATTAAATAGAATTTTTCAAAAAATAATTTTTTATTATAAAAACGCAAAATGACCATCAAAAAGGAGTTTCAAGGTACGTTCGGTCCTGGATAAAATTTACTGAGACGTTTTGCTTGGTTTTTTTAAATAAATTTTAATTTTTGGAACTAAAAAATAGGACAATCTTATCCCTTGATTAGTTTAAAAATAATTTAAAAATTAAATTACTGATTTTAATAGATGTTAAAAAAAATACCTGATCGGTAGCTGGAATCTAATTAATAAAATTGTGTTTACATCAATTTTGTGAGCACGAAAACACGGACACACATGACACGTGTGGTGTGTTTGAGATAAAGAGCAGGTGCGCCGCGAGCCAAAAGCCGAAGCCTCTCATTCCAATTTAGAATTCATCATCAAAGGAGACGCACCTGCATACTTTTCTTCTGCTCTTTTATTTCCTGGGGCGGCGATTTGGCCAGCAGCAGATCTCTTATCGCGCGCGGATAATATATCGTGTGAGTTACGACCGCGCCGGCTATAATTAGCTCCATTAATTGGGCGTTTCTCCTCTCGCAAAAAAAAAGAAATAAATTCTGCTCCTTTTGGTTTTGGAATTTCAGTTGAATTAAATTTGCATTAATTCGAGTAAGTGTTTTATTATTTTTAATTGCTTTTTGACGTCACGCGCGCGGAGAACGAGAGCCGATATATAATCGCTTCGATATATATTCAGGGTCAAATTAATTCGCGGAGGATATAAAAGTCTCACGTGTTTCGAGAGAATCGAGGGCGCTTTGCCAACAATCCCAATCTGTCAAAGGGTAAATGATGGCACAACAATCTTGTTAAAATTTTGCACCGCAATTTATTTCTATTCCTGACCTAATTTTTAATTTAAATTTGTAGAATCATTTTTGACAAGGCGACAAAAATTCTGAATAATTGTTGTTTCGTTTCCTCGAAGCGTCAAGATTTTTTGGAACCGTTTTCTGACATTTTTAGCTCTTGAAAACAACTGAATTCTTCAAAAAAAGTCTTTGACGAAGATTCTGAGCTCACCAATCGATTCCTGAGGGTCGAATTAGGTAAAATGGATGTTTTTTCCGACCAAAAAGTCCAGAGCGACGTGCGAACTTTTTTCCCGCCAAAACAATATGAACGTAAATGCGAGAGCTGCGCATGCGTGAGAGCTGGTTTGAGCATTTGCAGAGAGACCACCTGTGCGAATGAATTATTTGTCAGATCCAGCCAGCTCTCACGCATGCGCAGTTCTCGAATATTCGCTTAAATTGTTTTGGCGGGAAAAAGTTCGCAGCTTCCCGGTTGACGTTTTGGTCGGAAAAAAGGTCCATTTTAACTAATTCAACCCTCAGGAATCGATTGGTGTGCTCAGAAACTTCGTCAAAGATGTCCTTAAAAAGAAATCCTATCAAATTTTTATTTCAAGAAGGTCTAAAAATATATTTTTGGTTACCAAGCAAATATTTACGCGGTAAAATTTTTTCCCAAGCCATTCATCATCAAAGTTGGATTTATTTACGATGTTTAACCCGCGAAAAGAGTATAATCTTCATGGCGCATAGTGAAGCGATTAGATAAAACGCAGGCACGACTATATATCTGCCCGTCGTGTTTATACAAAAAGTCTGCGGACGCGAAATAGATGGGATGGGGGTGGGACAGACATTCGATGGGAAAACAATGCGTTCGCACGAACACGCGGCTGCTAGTTTATACATATTATGTCTTGAGCAGAGAGTACACACTCTGACTACACACTACACGCGTCTGTAGACGAAAAAACGCAAAGTGCCCGCATCTGCAATTATTCCATTCCTCCCGCGCGCTCTTCGAATAAAAATAAATTATTGTACATCATGATGCGCTGCAGACGTACAGACACAAAATTTAATAATGGAACTCGTGCGCAATAAATGACTCATCCTTATTGTTCGTTTGTTTGATTCAAAAGAGAAATTAATTTTTTTAGAGATTTTTCCTCAAAATTCGCAATGAGAAGAATCGAAATCAAGCGAAATAATCATTTAATTTTAAATTAAGAACGTTTTTAATTTTATTTGAATTTTCGCAGTGGTTTTATTTAATATTTCAAGCATGTTTCGTCTCAGAAAATGAAATTAAAATTCCATCTGACATTATTTGTTTCTCCAAAAATTAATTGCAATTTTTAAAATAAAAGAAAATTATGAAACTTCTCCGTTGGACAGTTGGAAACAAGACTGTGCTTTTTTATTATTTCTCCCACAGAAACAACTCGTCTGGGAATTTATTTTTTATTTTTTTTCAGCCGTTTTGCAAAAGTGGATCGCCCACGAATTGGAACAAGAATAAACGCGCGGACCCACGCCTGGCCTGCGACTCTGCGTCAGATAGAACAGAGTGCATCGAGTTGCAATAAAAGGTCGCTGGTTTCGCTGCTATTTAGCTCGGCCGGACAGCAACAATTAAATAGGCAGGCGCAATCCTGTTTCCATTGATCATTGCGGCTACTTAAATGGCAATTGCTGACTGCCACGAGCGAAAGCCGTCTATGCAAATCGAGATCGTAATTGCAAATCGCCCCAATTCCGATCGCATTGCGAGCTTATATTTAAATCGGATGCAATTTTTATTGTTTAAAATTATTTTTCGCTTCATTTCGATCCCTATCTCTCCAGTGGTGTGCGAATTTTGAGGAAAAAATCCCTGAATTGTGAAATAAATCGTGGATGAAATTAAGAAAACAGCCCTATTTGCCTGAGAATTATTTTTTATATCTATATCAGCTGGAAATTAATGATAATTGGTTTGTTTTCCTAATTAATAGAGTTTTGTTTACATAAATAACGGTTTCATTCGAGTAATTACGTCATTTTTAAACGGAAGACCATTTTCAATGCGTTTTAATACGGTAAATGGCTGCTAATTTTTTATTTCTAACGATTTCATAATTAAAATATGACCGTCTCGCCTTTAAATCCTTTTAAACTATTATTTCAAATATCAACATTTAAAAAAAGGCGATTTTAATAAAATTTACTGTTGAATTTTATTAAAAATTTAGTTCCAAACTATGAAAAGTCGAGAGCAAAATGTTTCTAAACATTTATTAACAACCACGAGAGGAAAAATTCGATAATCATCTAATTTTCCACTCGACAAGAGACAAAAAAATCCAATTTCGAAATAAAAAATGCATATTATAATCCTTTGCCCTCGCGTTAATCTCCTCCTATTTTTTTTTTTTTTTACTCTCGATGCACTCTCGTGACGGATAAGCCGACAGAGTAGACAGCTTGACACATTAGATCTTTTTTGTGAAAGTTTCTGGATCAATTAGCGCTCCTTGGAATGTCTAGTTTTCTGTATTTTGTATTTTATCTCGGCGGCAGCAAAATAAAATTTATTGCGCAAATATTTAGCAGCTTTCACGGCCTGTTTGCGAAATAACGCCTTTTTTACAATTAGATATTATAAATATTGGCTCATCTCTCGGCTGTAAAAAACGACCTTTCCTTGTAAAAAACGGGAGCAACGCCGTTAAATAACTAACTTTTGCTAATTCGCTTTGTTTTTGTGTCACGACCAAAGCGGCAACCTTATACGGCTTCGCACCGATTTCTTACGTGATTTAACGCCGAGAAAAAAAAGAAAACACAATTAGAGCGACCGAGCGAAAACCAAATTGACACCTAACGCGTTTGGTTGGTTCTAAAAATTAACACTCTTGATTTCAAATGCGAGTTCTGAATTTTCCCGACTGAAATGATTATTTTTAAATTAATTTTCTAGAGCGTGAAATCGTTATGTGAGGAAAAATAAATTAAAAATTGATTAGAAACCGATTAGGCGCGGCTTCAGTCTCCTTGAACTGATTAATTCGTGCGTTTGACTTAAATTTTAACTCGATTCCGATAAGAAACAATCAAACTTGGCGTTTTTTTCGACTCTGTTTTCTCTCTTTCTCTCTCTGGGCGTCAATTGTGTCGGGGCGAGATAAGATAAAAGATAAAACACGGCTGGAAAACCACAAAATCGCGGCGCTGTATTCCTGGGGCAGTTCGGGGGCAGAGAAACGAAGAAAAGGAAAGGAAGCGAGGCCGTTGGAAGGACACGACATTAACCCAAACCACAACAATAAAAAGCAGTTCTCTTCGTTAGCACTCACATTCTAATTGCGAGAAAATAAATTACAGAAATATTTAGCTGCTAAAAAATTCTATTTTTAAGAAAACGAATTGAATTTTGACCGAAAATATTAATTAAACTGGCATAAAATGTTGAATTATTATTTTTAAACGTTTTAGATGCTTATTTACGAATTAAAAAAATTATTTTCAATTTTATAACTCAATTTTTAACCAAAATTGAACATTTTAATCCTTACCTAATTAAATTTTCAAATTTGAGATGTTTTTAATGCTTCCTTAAATTTTTATTCAGTCCTCGGAAGGCTTCAGAATTAAAAATAAAATTTTTTAATACGAAAATTTAATTTTTAAAGAAATTGAAATTGAAAATATTGGACTTTTAATTAAAAAACGAGATAAAAACATTATAAAAAGGTTACAATAATTTTTTCCAAGCTTATTAGATATTTTTTCTAAAATAAAAATGAATTATAATTTTATAAGCAACGTTTTTAGCCTAAATTGAACCTTTTGATTTCCAGCTGATTAAATTTTTAATTTTATTTTGCCTTCGGAAGGCTTCGGAATTAAATATTTAAAAGAGTTTAAAAAAATAAAAAATGATTGTAATTACCTGAGGCGATGCAGAGGAGGTCGATGATCAGCTTGAGCGGCAGCTTCATGGCGGGACAGCGTCTGGTGTTGTCTGTGTCGTTGGCGGCGGCGGCGGCAGCGTCGGCGGCATGGGGCAGAGTGACGACCGAGGCCGAGAGCGCGCACGCCTCGCACTGCCAGCCGTCCTGCAATAATGCAAACGCCAACCAAACTCAATCTCTCGTTCTCTCTCTCTCGACTCTCGAGGGAGGGGGCCAGCAGGGAGGGGGCCGCCCGCGCACAATGCACCCCCGCAGCGAGGGTGCACACCAAAGGGAAAAATATATGCGCAGACACGATTTATTTTTAACCCTTTAGCCACAAAAAATAAATAATGAATGTAAGAAGGGATTCTTTGGGAAAATTTATTGCTGGCAGAGGTGACAGTAGAAAGTTAAACGCACCCTTTTTTATGTTTTTTTTCTTTTTAATGAAACACAATGAATTCTGGAAACCCTTGAACATTGAATCAGAAAATAGGAGGCAGGCTTTGAGGCGGAAATTGTTTTCTAACATGATTCTCGAATAAAAATCAACTTAACTTTGGGTATTTTTATCTTTCCCAACAAATTAAAGGTTTTCAAACAGCCAGTTGAAATTTTCAGACGGAAAAAGTATATTTTTAGCTTCTAAAATCAGGGAAACTAAAATATCTATTTAATTTAAATTAATTATTTAATTTTTTTAATTAAAAATCGGAACAATAACAAACTTAATTTATTTTTCCATTTAAAAACTGGCCCTGAAATTTCCCTTATTTTTGGATATTTTCATTAAAAGGCTCATCTTTGCATTAAAAATTTACTATCGCAAGAAAAATTATGTCTTTTTCAATTGTTTTAATTTTGCAGTTGATTTAAATTGATTTATGAAAAACATTGACCAAAATTTACAGAGAAATTTTGTTGAAAATTCCAGAAAATAGCCTCGATTTTTCAAAATTTGATCTTAAAAACAGTTAGAAATTACAGAGAATTGCTTTTAAAATGTTAAAATAGGGTAATAACCTTTTCAAAATAACTTTCCTCCACCTTGAAGGGAAATTTGTGAATTAAAAATATAAAAAACAATATTTTAAAATAGAGAGCTGCATAAAAACCTTTGGCTTTAACAAAAAATCACTCCAAAAGTCATTTAAAATTTTTATCGCGGCGCAGTGTCGAAATGTTTACTGCGTTTTGTCGCTGCAAAAAGTCACGAGTGTCCTATCAAAATAAAAGCTCTGCGTTTATTGCTTTATTTCGAGATAAAATAACCAAGACCAATATTTATTTACGCTTCAGTCGTAAAAATGCTCTTCCTTCTCACTCTCAAAATCAGCTGCCGCGATGGGAAAAACACGCGGACATCTGGCCGTGCGACTTTCGATGAATCGACTCGGTAATTCTCAATTCGTGCGCGTGTGGGAACCTGCGGGGATTTGAGAATAAAACCGGCTTCCCACACGTATAAATTGCGAATCGTCACGACACGAGGGAGGCAGCTCATTCATTCGAATCTGCGCGCAGCCAAGTTCAATGTCACCCCGCACTCTCAAACGGCAAACGGCGCACTTGTTTTGATCTTTCGCCATAATATATTCGTTGCAGCCGCGTCCCCTCCGCCAATTCCTAATAGTCGCTTGGCAAAACAGAGTGGACAGGTTAAAGACCGTCTTTGACGAGGTTTCTGAGCCCACCAATCGATTCCTGAGGGTTGAATTAGTTAGAATTGATATTTTTTCCGTTAAAAAGGTGCAGCACGACGTGCGAACTTTTTTCCCGCCATAACTAAATTAACGTATTTGCGGGAACTGCGCATGCGTGAGAGCTGGTTTGAGCACTTGCAGAGAGACCTCCTGAACGGATGACTTCTTCGTCAGGTCCAGCCGGCTCACGCATGCGCAGTTCTCGCAAATACGTTAATTTAGTTTTGGCGGGAAAAAAGTTCGCACGTCGTGCTGCACCTTTTTAACGGAAAAAATGTCCATTTTAACTAATTCATCCCTCAGGAATCGATTGGTGGGCTCAGAAACTACGTTAAAGACAGTCTTTAAATAATATAATTAATTTTTATGACGTGCACGTTTTAAAAAAATCCACAATTAGCGAAGAGACTAAATAATAAAACACTTCTTGTTATCATAACAATTTTAATTTGCGTGTAAAACGCTTTGTGAGGCATACTGATAAATTTATTTACAATTGCGGAAATGGTTAAACTATTTTTAAACATGTTCAATCCATCGCGAGAAGCCGGAAAAATTACTCATATCCATTAATTCGGTTTTCCTTGATTGCTCACTGCTATTTGTCGAGATCAGGAAGTCCTGTGCCTTCAGAAGATCTAAAATAGTCTTAATATATCAAGGAAAAATTAGTTGTAAAAACGAAAAGTCAGGCTGTAAAATCAGAAGTAATTTATTATTATATTTTTCTCCCTACTGGATCAGGTCACAAAGCGGTTTCTTTGTTGACAACTGGAATAGGAGACGTAAAATGCAGCACGTATCGCCGTAATTATCAGAGAAAAACTCTAAGACGCTGGAGAAATATTAAATTTTATTTACGAGGAAATAGTTTCCCTTTGACTGTGATCGATCAAACGAAGCAGCAACAAAAGACACGACTCCGTGACGAGGGGTCCGTGCAACAAAAAAAGGCGCAGTGAAATACCACAAAGGATAAACGCCTCCAAAAGCAGGATTCACAGGATGCGGCCCGACAGCGAAAAGATTTAGGAAAAACACTTTACGGCGAGGGAGACGTGAAGAAATGCGACTCGAGGCGATAAAAATATAAAAACAGGAAATTAAAAGAAAGGCACAAATTCAAAACAAAAATTAATCAATTGATTTGTTTTCTATTTATTTATTATTTTATTATTTAAATTGGAAATTATTTTGTAATTTTGGCTTTAATTCTCGTGACACGGAGGAGAATTTTAATTTTATAAAACTGCCTGCGTGTGTTTATTTTATTTTTGTTTTAATTTAATTGAAGTTAATTGTATCCGCATCCCCCAAGTTCCATAATGCATCAAAAATTAAATAATATAAAAACTCGTTAAAATTAATAGATTTGAATTTGTGCCTTTCAATTTCCTGTTTTTTTTTTTACTATTTCTATTGCATTTCTTACAAATATTTTTCATTGCCACCAACAGCCGCATCCTGTAAATTCCCTGGCTGCTTTTGGACACGTTCATCCTTTTGGGAATTTTTTTATAGCTCGAATCTCTCACGGTCGCCTTTTGTTGCTGCTCCGTTTAACCGCATTCAAAAAGGGGAAACTATTTCCTAACAGAAAATTTAATATTTCTCCAGCGTCTTTGAATTTTTCTCTGATAATTACGGCGATGCGTGCTGCATTTTATACGTCTCCTATTCCAGTTGTCAACAAAGAAACCGCTTTGTGACCTGATCCAGTAGGGAGAAAAATATAATAAATGATTTTACAGCCTGACTTTTCGTTTTTGCAACTAATTTTCCTTGATATTTAGACTACTTTAGGTCTTCTGAAGACACAACAGGACTTCCTGATCTCGACAAAATAGCAGTGAGCAATCAAGGAAAACCGAATTAATGGATATGAGTAATTTTTCCGGCTTCTCGCGATGGATTGAACATGTTTAAAAATAGTTTAACCATTTCCGCGCTTATACAAAGCGATTTCCGAACTTCGGTAAAATTTTAAAATGAATTTTTCTCGGCCTTTTTGGTATAAAATCTATTAAGGCATCTGACGAGCGTCTGTCTCGTTACGGTTGAATCATAAAGAAGAGCTTGCGGCCGTTTGACCTCAAAAATTGACTCTCGTTGAAGGCCGGCCTATTGTGTTTGTGCACCGAGCCCGGCGAAAAAAATGCGAACAATTATATAAACACCACAAATATGTACACGAGCAGGATTTGCTTTGCGAAATTGCTTTGAATGCATGTTATTATAAATAAATGTGTCAGCAGGTAAAGAAATTACGCTCTCGTCGTGACAAGATTGTTCTGACTCATTCAGCTTCGCCTTCGCTTTCGTTCCAAAGGTGAAAACATGCAGCTACTCCATCCGACGAAGGCAAATATTTGTTTTAAATTATTATTAGAGCCTCTGCAGGAGCTGTTTTTTTTCCTTTGTTTGATTTTTTCCCACGCACGATTTGTGTGTGTTTCTCAAGGTTGGAAATTAACAAAAATTCGTCTTAAAATTTACATATTTAAGGACGTACCTGGCAGTGGAACCCTTTGAGTTGGGCAGGGTCCAGCGTCGAGATGGAGAAGACGGAGGGTTGCTGCTCGTCTCGCACCCTGCCACCTGGCTGCTGCTGCAGGTTGAACTTGATCATTTTGTACTGTAGGATAGCTAGCTCGCCGTGCACTGAACGACCGACCGACCGAATGAAAATGACTCGAATCGAGGAAATTGCAGGCGCGCGTGTGCGCTCGTCGGGAATCCAAAGCGCCGCAAACGACCCTGACTCACTCCGCTCCGTCCGCAGGTTCCCGCATCCGCGCGCACTCCCCCACTTTGACGCACTTTGCGATCGAAAAACGTGATTAAACTCGTGATATTTTCAGGTTGTTGCTTGCCAAAAATTTCTAGACTGGTAATTTAAATTGTGGGCATGATCAAAAGTATAAAACATCAACTTTTCCCCACGTAGAAACGGTGTGTCGAGCAGTACAGATCAAAATCAAGCCTTTTGACAAATTTTAAAATAAAAACCAATTGTGGGGGCAGCAGGGGTAGTCTAAAAGACGCAAAAATTGACGAAAATTCCAAAAAACTCTGGTATTTTCCTCTACAATCCATAGGAGCCGAGTTATAAATTTTTTAAGTTTAAAAAAAAACGAAATTTGTGACATTTCAAACTTTTGTTTTTGGGGCCCAGACGGGGTCCTATGGGCAGGAAGGGGACGATTCTGGTACCAATCGATGTCCCTAAGTATGACGCGTCCATTTGAGTTTAGTTTTCCGAATTTCGATTTTTTTTCGAATTTTTACGATTTTTCCAAAAGCGAATTTTGATAAAAATGTGAGATTTTAAAGTGGAGTGATACTGGACAACAAATGATCATTATTTAAATTGTTAGATGCCATAAACAACTGATCGATTAACAATTTGTTCAACAATTAACAATCATAAAAAGGACCTTCCTGCAGTAAAAATTCAAATTTTGCCGATTTTCTCCAAAATTTGCAGTGCTTGAACATATTTCCTTGGCATTTTCTGATTCCTCTCGTCGGGATCTGTCCAACGGTGTATGCCACTTATTGGGGAAACTCTTGGTTTTGAAATTAAATCGGATTTCAAGTAAGGAGACAGCCATTACCATTTGAAAAGCACGCTAACTCTCCAGCCAATTTTCTCGAAAAATTACAGCGCTCCTTAGGTCAATTTAGGCTTTAACTGAATCCTTCGGGATGATTTTATGCATTGGCAACAAGCATTTTCCAGGCTTTTGCAGTATCATTCCTCTTTTGATTAGCAGGATTTTAAACCGATTTTCTCGAAAAATGTAAAAGGTTAACTGGAAATTTTGTCGTTCCTATTTTAAAATTGAATTTTAATATTACATAAATTTTGATCACGTTTTCTGTGTATAAAGCTTTATTAACATTTAGAAGAATTAAATTGAAATTAATTTTTTAGCCAGAAAAAAATAAATTCCACAACTATTTTTACAGAAAACAGCTTCCAAAACTGAAATTAACTGATAAAAAACCGTAAAGGGACAAAATATTTATACAGGATTTTAAAATTTAATACAGAACATATTTCAGAATGCTGCTATTCATTTTATTTTGGAAATTTTTTTACATCAATGTGCTTGCTGACAATATGGGAATATAAAACAGATTTTTTACCATAAAATTTCGGGCACATGTCACAATAGAAAACACTACAATTGGTCTGCACGCAGCTCTTGACGTGCTTTTGAAGAAGTCCTGAGCACTTCAACTTGCACTTGCAGCGGCGGCAACTCTTGGCAATCCGATGTTTCGAAATGTTTTGACGGCCTACCTCCTGAGCACATTCAGGGCAGCGAACGTATTCGTGCCCCCTGTGTTTGTGACGCTTGAGGAAATATTCAGCAGAAAACAATTTGTCGCACTCTCCACACTTGAACGTCTTTGGAAAATGATTGCTTTCCAAGTGCCACACCAGGCATGACCTATCTAATGTAGAATAGTTGCAATGCTGGCAGTGAAAAATCCTTTTTTTGGCAGCTGCTTTGGTGTGGACATTTCTCACGTGGCGAAACATAATCCATTGCTTGCTGAATGATTTTCCACACTCTTTGCAACTATGGAGAATTTGTTTGCATTTTTCCCTGTGCAATTGATACAAACCCGAGCACTCCAGACTGAGTTTGCATTTGCGGCAGACGGATGGCTTTCTGTGGCGTGCAATCATCATCAGAGTCACGTCCTGGCCACAACATTTGCACTTTTCGAACGTGTGGACTTTATTATAGTGGTGTCTCACTTGCCATTTCGACCCGAATTTGGAGTCGCAAATGTCGCATATGAAGGTCTTTGGCATGTGCCTCGCCTCTACGTGTCGTCACAAACTGTACTCCTGCGTGGTGAAATACTCGCAATGCTCGCACTGGAAAATTTCTTCATTTACGCCTCGTTTGTGCCACGAGTTTATGTGCAGAATCATTTCAGACTTGGTTTTGAAGAACTTTTTGCAGCCATAGCGCGAGCACATGACCGGAAATTCCGGATGGTATTGTTTCAAGTGCCACCTCCACCTTCTTACCGAGGAATAAAATTTGCCGATTTCACAATATTTGCAGCGAATTTTCCTGCATTCGCATGGTTTGTTCCGTTTCTCGTGTGAATCCTCTATCATGTGCTGCTCCTTTTCCTCCTCGGTGTGAAAGAATGTCCTGCAGCCCCGAATTCCGCATTTGATGGCTTCTTTGTGCTTAGATTTGATGTGATTCATCAGACCATTGAATCTCCTGCCGCAGTAAAAACACACTCCACTGCGATTCGTCTTCTTAGGGATTTCCTTTTCGTATTTGGAGAGATCAATCTCTTCCAACTGCACCCAACACTGATCCACTTCTCCAACTGCAAAATTTTAATAATATAAATTAAATGGGATATTATCTCCATTTGAAATTCCAAAGTACTTGAATAATTCTCCCGAAGAATCCTAGCGTTTTCATCCAAATCAAGGTTTTCCGGCCACCAAGCAACAGCCTCGTCTCCAGTCTCATCATCAAACCTAAAAAGGTGATTCAAAATTAAATAGCTGCAATTTTATCATCTTGAATAATAACTCACTCTGCCTGCCAGAGGCAAAAATAGCAGATCAAATGGTCTATTCCGATCAACATCGGCAAATTGTCATCATCTGTTGCTGTCAGCTCCAAGACCTTCATGGCCCATGTCCTCAGCTTGATCCTGTCCACTTGCGACGCGAGGACGTGGCCGTCCGACGTCGGACACTCGCACAGTCTGCACAGCGGCTTTTGAACCGGAGGTTTTCCTTTGACTGTCGGCGGCTGCATCTCTGCACAGGAGTAAAAGTGTGAGTTAGTTTAATTTTTTGTCATTTTTGGTGGGTGCGGTTCGGTTGCGGTTTAACGCATTAAAAAACCGCGAAATATTTTTTGAAGCCACCAACAGACGGCGCCACCGTATACTTAAGTTATAAATTTAATTTTAAGGCACTTCCGCTGCGATTCCAGACTCAATCTAGCTAATGAGCATTCTTCACTTAAAATGCTTTCTTTTGACGTGCTGAAAACCAAAATTGGTTCCGCCGTAGAACCGTTAAAATGGTTTAAATAGTTTTTTTTAAATATTAAATCTTTTCCAACGTTCCCACGGCGAATGTCTGGACTGATTTTGGTTTTCAGCACGCCACAAGAAAGCATGTTTAGTGAAGAATACACAGTAGACTGAATTTGCAGCGGAAGTACCTTGAAATTAAATTAATTACCAAAGTATACGGTGGCGCCATCTGTTTACGGCTTTGTACACTAAAGGCTTAAAGCAACTGGTGGATTGCAAAAATTTATTGTATGAAGTTTGCGGTTTAACAATTAGCGGGTGCGGGTTTTCGGAACGAACCTCACTGCGGGTGCGGGTAGGGTGCGCCGGGTGCGGGTTCAAATTTAGAATTCCGTGGGTGGGTGCGGGTGAAAAAAATTCAGCCGTGCAGGGCTCTTCTTTCGACTCCTCAAGTGACTTGCTATCCAAAAATTTTTTCCCAAATTAGGGGTTTACGTTGAATTTCAATGACCAGAATCTCTTCGGGTTGGAAGTCGTAACCAAACAAATTTTTTTTATGCGGATCGTGCGGATCTTGTCCTGTGAAGTAGTGTGTTTGCAAGCTAACTCACAATCAGCTGTCAGCTGTCAGCTGCCATAAATATATATCTCCGCTCCAGTTCAGGCCCGTTTTCAGTGGTAGTGCGACAAGGAGAACAAAACTCAATGCTGGTACTTTTTTCCACGTCTTTAATTAGTCATCGTTTGCTGACTATTTTAATTAAATTACTAATTAAATGTTGTTATTACGTTAAAAATCCTAGATATTTACTTAAATACGCAAAGATTTGTGTTGTGATATTAAACTCCTTGTCTTTACATTCTCGTCTTTATAGAGGCAACCAATCAGCGTTCAGCGCTCTTTGGTTGCTGTTATCTGATTGGCTTTCTCGTGATTTTTGTATATTTATAACCAGACTCTCAACACGATGACCCTTCGTCAGGTTACAGGTTACGTTAATTTTTTAGGGTGTTTGTTCAACTTAATTATGTTAGAGTTTATTGGTCGATTTCAACACTTGCTTGCACAAGGTTTGTCGCGAAAGCGCACGTCGGGAGGTCAAAAGAGGGGCGGAAACCGCACTTGTGAATGTCTTCAAATTATAATTGTGTAAATTACTGTAAATAATCATACTTCAATTCAATCCGAAATGGAAATTTTTAAGTAATTCAGGAATTTAATTATTTTAGCCACAAATCAATTGAAAGACAAGTCTTTTCTCAAAAAATTTATACGGTTTGCAAAAGGTTCAATTTTATTGGAGCTATATACAGACCAACAATTAAGGACTTTTCGCATATTTTCAAGCAGGTTTTTAAAATTAAATACGCAAAATGTTGGACAATGCCGCTATTCATTTCGTTTTGTCAAAATTTATTTTTTAATGTGCTTCCTGACAATATGTTCATACAATGGTGTGAACTTCTCTCACGTGACGATTTTTAGTACTACTCCTGATGAACGATTTCCCACACTCTTCACAACTAAAGAGAGTTTGTTTGCAGCTCTTCCTATGCAGTTGATACAAACCTGAGCACTTGAATCTTAGTTTGCATTTGGAGCAAAACTTTGGCTTTCTGTGGCGTACCTTATATGATAGAGAAACGTCCTGGCCACAAGATTTGCACTTGTCGAACGTGTGAGTTTGTTTGACGTGGTAATTCACTATCCATTTCGAGCCGAATTTGGCGTCGCAACTGTCGCATTTGAAGATCTTTGGCATGTGCCTCCCCTCTACGTGTCGACTCAAAATGGACTTCTTCGTGGCGAAAAAATCGCAACGCTTGCACTGGAAAAGATCTTGATTTATGGCTTGTTTGTGCGACGAGTTGAAATGGTTCATCATTTCGGACTTGGTTTTGAAGTACTCGTTGCAGCCTGGACGCGTGCACACCACCGGATATTCTGGATGCTTGCGAAACATGTGCTTCTTCAAATTACTCGACGAGGAAAGAAAAAGGACGGTTTCACAATATTTGCAACGAATTTTCCTGCTTTCTTGTGGTTTGTTCCGTTTCTCGTGTGAAACCTGCTGCATGTGCTGCTCTTTTTCCTTCTCAGTGTGAAAGTAAGTTGTGCAGCCCTTAATTCCGCATTTGATGGCTTCTTTGTGCATCAGTTTGACGTGTTGCATCAGTTTGTTGTATCTGTTGCCGCAGTAAAGACACACTCCACTGAAGTATTTCCTCTTTTTAGGGATTTCCTTTTCATATTCGGGCAGATCAATCTCATCCAACTGCACCCAACACTGTTCTACTTCTCCAACTGAAAAATTCAAATATTAAAAATTGCCCTGATAATTTTTTTTAAATTCCCAAAGTACCTGAATAATTCTCGCGAAGCACCTTTGCGTTTTCTTCCAAATCAAGGTTTTTCGGCCACCAAGCAACAGCTTCGCCTCCAGACTCATCCCCGAACCTAAAACACGTGTCAAAATTAATAAACTGCAATTTTTAGCTCGTAAAAAAACATACTCTGCCTGCCAGATGCAAAAATAGCAGATCAAAGCGTCTTCTCCGACCACGTCCGGCAGGTTTTCGTCTTCTTCCGTCAGGTTCATGACCTTCATGGCCCATTTCCTCAGCTTGAACCTGTCCACCTGCGACGCGAGGACGTGGCCGTCCGACGTCGGACACTCGCACAATCGGCACAGCGGCTTTTGAATCGGGGGTTTTCCTTCTTTGCCTCGCAGCTGCATCTCTTGACTCCTTAAATGACTCGCTATCCAAAATAATTCTCGCAAAAAGTGATGTTCGTCGAATTTCAATGTCCAGACTCTTCTTGAGTTGGTGATCGTAAACAAACAAAAAAGGTCACGCGGATCTTGCTGCTTGCATTGTCCTCTCAAGTCGAGTCGCGAGTAGTCATGGCCAAAAAAATATCGATATTCAAAATCGATATTTTTTCGGCACGATATTATCGATTTTTTTTGCAAAAACGATATTTATCGATGATTTTTCATAAAATTAGTACGATTTTTTTTTAAAACCTTGGCTTCAGTGGCGCCGTTTGGTAGAATCTTTTTCCCCGACACTCGCGTGTTGGCAAGTACGTTTTCGCGCGGATTTTTTAAATTTTAGACCTTTACCTACAATTTTATGTCATTGCAAGCCTAATTTATCGCCATCTATTGTGGAATCAGTGTGTTGACTATTGAGCCATAGCAGAGCCTTGCAGAAATCAAAACTCAAAGAATCACCAACATTATTGTCATCGCCAAATTTCGTGTTTAAAAGCTATCAGAATGATCATCAGAATAACAAAATAAACTGGACACTGTTTAACTCGTCTTAACCTTCCCTAGATTAGATAGCCAAAGGGTTTAGAGGGTGATCAACTGTCATCCCCATTTTCCACCCTATGCATTGCAGTAGAGGATAAAATCGCGTGTCGCTTTGCATTTTTTATACTTTTCAGACATTTATTCACTGATCACAATAAGTCTCTTAAATTAAAAAAATCTACCCCAAATTTCATTGGCTGTCTAGAGGAGATTAAGACGGATCAAACGGTGTGTTTTTTGCAATTAAAACCCGAGGAATAAGCGATGACAATGTTGGAAAAAAATCATATAATAAAATTCACTATTTGACTCGAGTTTTAAATTTATTTTTCGTTTATTGCCACCACTAAATCTTGGGTTCTAAAATCTAAATTGCAAAAACGCAAAAAAAAATAAACACCGCCCGATTCGCACCTAGATAGCCGTTTTTGTTTATTTAAGGCGCGGTCAACTATCATCCCTCTTCCTCCCCCTGTATTTGCAGTAACGATAAAAATCGCTTTACTTCGCCAATACTGCAACTTTTCACTGATCATAAATAACTCATATTAGTAAAATATATCCCAAACCACCCCCTTTAATCCCTTATAGAGGGTTAAGAGATAAAAAATAAAATATACGTACATCACAGAAATACCATCGCATTTTACCAAACACAATTTTCCTCTGAGTTAGAAGAAAGGCTAATGGGGGTTGGTAGGAAATCAATTAACCCCCCAAAACCCATCGGCTATCTAGGGGAAGTTGAGATAATTCGAACGATATTCTGCTTTTGCAATTCTGACTTCGGTCACAACCTGAGATTAAGCGATGACAAGGTTGACAAAATATCGATGGTTTAATTTTTTGCCAATATTGTGAGCACCAAATCTCGGGTTCAAATTGTCCAAATTTCAAAAACAGCACGCTGTTCGACTTGTCTTAACCTCCCCTGGAGTTTGAGGGTGATCAACCCTCATCCCTCTTCCACCTCTTACGTTATTAAAGAATAAGGCGAATTAAATCACATCGCATTGCACTATTTTTTGCACTTCCAGTCATTTATTCTCTGATCACAAGTTTCCTAAATTAAAAAATTCGAAAAATTTTACCCTAAATTTCATTGGCTCTATATTAGGAGATTGACACGAGTATTGAACGGTGTGCAGTTTTGCTATTCTGACGCAGTTAGAACCCGAGACCAGAGATTTTGCGATTACAATAATGGCAAAAATCTAGTTTTTTAACCATCATAAATAGATAATTTTGCTAATATAGCCTCCACCAAATCTTGCTGGGCTATAGTAATCAGAATTTGCTAAAACTATACCCATATATATATATATATATATATATATATATGGGGGAAGTAGTTAATTTATTTTAGTGGGCATCTTAAAGAAATATTCCTGGAATATTCATAAGAATAATTTTCTAGGTTAACCTTATACGGTTTCTGCTCACTTCGACACTTCTCGCTCTGATATTGTGAAGAAGCAATTCAAGCAATGTTAATTAATATGACCTCTATCTTACTGTCTTAATAGTCCACAATAAAAATTATTTGAACGCAAATTTTGAAAAATTTCATCAAGAATTGAAAATAAATCATTTTTAACGCAGACCTTAAATATATAAAATCTTTAATAATGCATGTTTTGAAAAATGAAATATTGTTCAAAACAATATTATAATAGTCGTGTGTTAATAAAGTGTCCATCAGGTATTTATTTTTGTGACTTATAAAGAGTTGTTTTCTTAATAGTGTTTCATGAAACGAAATTGTGGTAACACGATGCTTTGAATCAAATTCTTGTGTAGGTATATATGTATAAAAGCCAAAGATGTGTGATGACCCATAGACGACCAAGTCATTTTGCGCTCGCTACCAAGCGTAAGCGTATAAATTCCAGTCAATTCACCAGTTGCATAAACCATAAGTGTTCGAAGCCGCCAACAGATGGCGCCACCGTAGACTTTCGCTTTTAAGGCACTTCCGCTGCGATTTCAGACTCAATCTAGCTACCGTGCATTCTTCAATTAATATGCTTTTTTTGACGTGCTGAAAATCGGTTCAGCCAATCGCCGTAGAATCGTGAAAAACTATTTTTGAAATAAAAAAATCTTTTCCAACGTTTCTACAGCGAATGGCTCAACCGATTTTGGTTATCAGCACGTCAAAAAAAGAAAGAAAATTAATTGAAGAATGCAACATAGCTAGATTGAGTCTGAAATCGCAGCGAAAATGCCTTCAAACCACTTAAAACAAATTTTTTTAAGAAAGTCTGTGGTTGCGCTATCTGTTGGCGGCTTCAAACACTAAGGGTTTATGCAACTGGTCAATTCACCAGCTGACCATTAATAGTGTTCGAAGCTGCCACAGAAAGCCCCACCGTATTACTTTCGTAATAAATTTAATTTTAAGACACTTCCGCTGCAAATATTTAGCTAGAACTATTTATTTTGACGTGCTTAAAACCAAAATCAGTCCAGCCATTCGTCGTAGAAACGTTATTTAATATTTTATATTTAAAAAATAGCTTTTCACAACTCTACGCCAGTTGTCTGATCCAATTTTGTTTTGCAGCCCGTCAAAAGAAAAGCATAATTATTAAGTAGAGAATGCACAGTGGCAGGGTTGAGTCTGAAATCGCAGCTTAAGTGTCATAAAATAAAAATTATTATGAAAGTATATGGTGGCGACATCTGTTGACAGCTTTGAACACTAAGGTTTATGCAACTGCAGTCAATAGCTGCTCCACAACGCAGTATAGTTGTGGTTGGGGGCGTGCACAGCAACTTTGCAGCCAATTTTCGTTATTTTTTGGCCTTGGTAGCAGTTTTAAACGAAATCCGCAAATTTTAAAAAAATATCGGCGATATTTTCCGGCGATATTTTTTTTGCACGATAAATATCGATTTTTATCGATATTTTTTGAAAACATCGACATCGAAAATATCGCGATGCCTTAAAAATTTTGACCATGTCTAGTCGCGAGTTTGTGTTTACAAGCTAACACAGCTGCTTTCAACAACTCCGCCCCCGTTCTCAGTGGTGTGTGCGACAAAGAGAAGAAAACTCCAAGCTGGTTGGTGTCTTTATTGCCTTGTTTTAACCATCTTATGTTACGTTTTAAATTAAATTATTAATTAAATGATATCATAAACTTAGAGAGCTTTAGATTAATACTTTAAAGCGTAAACATTTCAGTTGTGTTATCAACTCCTTGTCTTAACTCTCTCGAGTTTCAAATGGCAACCAATCAGCGTTCAGCGCTCTTTGATTGCTGCAATCTGATTGGCGTACTCGTGATTTTCGTATTTTGTTACGCTTCGGGAAAAAGTACGCGCTTTTTATGCGTCTCAGTGGGAAAATAATACATCTACACTTCCCGTCAAAAGGAAAATCATAGGCAAATGGCACAAATAACGTGCTTTTAACGCAAAACGTTTACGTTTTGCACCATTGAAATAAAGTTTTGGATTAGAATAAACACGGCCCAAATATGCAGCCTCTCCGATAACTCGGGGTAGAGGGTGCATTTGTCTGTCAGTTTTACGCGTCAGCAAGTGGTGAAGTGGTTAGTTCAGACTCAGACAATTAAATGCTGAGGGCGCGAAAATACAAAAAAATAAACAGTGCTCGTCTTAAGCTTTCAACAAAAATGCCAATTCTGTAAAATATACGGTGCTCTTGACTGTCGATATTGGCGCCTCTTAAGGTCAGTGACAGGCCAAAGAGTGTCAAAACATTTATTTATTATTATTATTTAAAAAAATAATAATTCCGAACGCTGAAATTTAAAGGAAACTGTCGTTTTATCTATTTTTGACAGAAAAAATTAAATTACCTAACTATTCTTACAGACATCAGCTTCCAAAACTGAACCAAAATAACCGTAAAAAAGACCAAATATTCAAGTAGGTTTGTAAAAATTTTTACGCAAACTTTTTTCAAAATGCCGCTATTATTTTTATTTTTGTAGAATTTTTTTCAATGTGATTCCTGACAATATGACAAAACTTTTTCCTATAAATATTCGGGCACTAGTCACAAAAGTAATTCTTATTGTCGCAGCTTTTCATATGCTTTTTAAGAAGTCCACGGCACTTGAACTTGCACTCGCAGCGGCGGCAAGTCTTGACGGTCTGGTGATAATACATCTTTCGACGGCCGACCTCCTGAGCACACTCAGCACAGCGAACGTATTCGTGCGAACTGTATTTGTGATGCTTGAGAATACGTTCAGAAGCAAACAATTTGTTGCATTCTCCACACTTGATCGTCTTTGGTAAATGTTTGCGTTGCATGTGCACCGACATTTGGCCCTTTCCGAAATATGTGGAAAAGTCGCAGTGTTCGCAGCAAAAAATCACTGTTTTGGTGTGAACTTTATTCAAGTGGATATTTAAATCATAGCTCCAGCTGAAAGATTTCCCACACTCTTTGCAACTAAGGAGGGTTTGTTTGCATTTCTTCCTATGCAATTGATACACACCCGAGCACTCCAAACTGAGTTTGCATTTCTGGCAAACCGATGGCTTTATGTGGCGTGCAATACTCATGAGAGCCACTTCCTGGCCACAAGATTTGCACTTTTCGAACGTGTGACATCGTTTGAAGTGCTTATTCACTAACATTTCCGAGCCGAATTTGGCGTCGCAACCGTCGCATTTGAAGATCTTTGGCATGTGCTTCGACTGTTCGTGCTTTCTCAAATTAAATTCAACCGTTGTGAAATACTCGCAATGCTTGCACTCAAAAAGATCTTGATTTACGGCTTGTTTGTGCGAGTTGAAGTGGAGAATCAATTCAGACTTGGATTTGAAGTACTCCTTGCAGCCTACACGCGAGCATCGCACTGAAAGTTTTGAATGGACGTATTTCATGTGCTGTCTCCACGATTGCCCCGAGGAAAAAAAATGAACGCTTTCACAATATTTGCAACGAATTCTCTTGCTTTCCCGTGGTTTATTACGTTTCTTGTGAAGATCCTCTTGCATGTGCAGCTCTTTTTCCTTCTGGGTGTGAAAGTAAGTCGTGCAGCCCTTAATTTCGCATTTGATGGCTTTTTTGTGCATATAATTGACGTGGTTCATCAGATGGTTGTAGCTCTTTCCACAGTAAAGACACACTCCGCTGACGCATTTCTTCTTTTTAGGGATTTCCTTTTCATATTCGGGCAGATCAATCTCATCCAACTGGACCCAACACTGTTCTACTTCTCCAACTGAAAAATTTAAATATTAAAAATTGCCCTGATTATTTTTTTTTAATTCCCAAAGTACCTGAATAATTCTCGCGAAGCACCTTAGCGCTTTCTTCCAAATCAAGGTTTTTCGGCCACCAAGCCACAGCCTCGTCTCCAGACTCGTCCCCAAATCTAAAAAACAATAAGTGTCAAAATCAAAATAAAATATTTAGGGCTCGTAAGAAAACTCACTCTGCCTGCCAGATGCAAAAATAGCAGATCAAATCTTCTTCTCCGACCACCTCCGGCAGGTTTTCGTCTTCTTCCGTCAGGTTCATCACCTTCATGGCCCATTTCCTCAGCTTGAACCTGTCCACCTGCGACGCGAGGACGTGGCCGTCCGACGTCGGACACTCGCATAGTCTGCAAAGCGGCTTTTGAGTGGGAATTTTTGCTTCTTTGCCTCGCAGCTTCATCTGTCGACTCCTTTAGAGTTAGAGACTCGCTATCCAAAATAATTCTCGCAAAAATTGATGTTCGTTGAATTTCAATGTCCAGACTCTTCTTGAGTTGGTGATCGTAAACAAACAAAAAAGGTCACGCTGATCTCGCTGCTTGCATTGTCCTCTCAAGTCGAGTCGCGTGTTTACAAGCTGACACAGCTGCTTTCAACAACTCCGCCCCTGTTCTCAGTGGCGTGTGCGACAAAGAGAAGAAAATTCCAAGCTGGTCGGTGTTTTTATTTCCTTGTTTTAACCATCTTATGTTACCTTTTCAAGAAAGTTACTAATTAAATGATATCATGAACTTACAGAGCTTTAAATGAATACTTTAATGCGTAAAAATTTGAGCTGTGTTATCAACTCCTTGTCTTCACTCTCCCGAGATTCTAATGGCAACCAATCAGCGTTTAACACTCTTTGATTGCTGCAATCTGATTGGCGTACTCGCGATTTTTGAGTTTCGTTACGCACCGGGGGAAAAGTAAAGTACCCGCTTTTTATGCAAAATAATTGTTCATGTACACGTACACTTATAGTCAAAAGTAAAATCAGGCAAAAAATGGTAAAAACGCGCTTTTGACGAGTAACGTTTTTGTTTTGGTCAGAATTAACAGGGCATCACAGCGTTCTGACTTCTAAAATAGGAAAAAAACAATAAATTTTCATTGCCAGACTCTTAACATAATGATAATGAGTTTTTCCCAAGGTTTGTCGCGAAAGCGTACGTCTGGAGGGCCCACGTGGGGGCGGAAACTGCCCGTGTGCAAGTTTTTTAATTATAATAAATTCAGATAAGCATGTCTGGATGACTTGAGACCATTGAGCGGCGAGCACCACATATTTATGCTTTTTCTCATACTTTTTAACGGTAATATTTTGCTTGTTCCTTATTTTTAGATGGAATTTGAAGAAATTTTGCAGAAATATATTGTATAAAGCCATATTTAAAAAATTGTTAGAACTTGGAAATTTAGATAAAATTAATTTGAAAATATTTTTAGATCAGATAAAATTGTTATTAAATTTATCCAATATATTTTAGACAAATCAACAATCAAAAATTAAAGTGAAGCAAAATAACCGTAAAAAGACAATATTTTGGTAGGTTTTTACAATTAAATTAGCAACAATTTTTGAGAGTGACAGTATTCATTTTATTTATCGATCAATGTGCTTCCCAGGGCCGGACTGGTATCGAAAAATTCACCGGGGCATTCTTAATTTTGGCGGCCCACGAGACCGCAGCGGCCCCCCCCCCCTCCATCCGGGGTTCGCAAGCCAGAAACCCGGATTTTTCCGGAAAAAAACCGAATAAATTGCAAAAACTGTTTTTTTCTGAAAATTTGCGCATTTTTCCAAAACAAATGAATTTTTATAGAAAATAAAATAATGGGGATCTTTAAAAATCAGAAAACTATGCCACTGGTTTCACCAAAGACTAAAAATTCTAGCACTAGTCGAATTTTTCCAAATTTTCTGGCGCTTTTTGCGTGGAATGTGACCTTTTTGGGGTTAAATTCAGAAAAATTAATGTGAAAAAAACCAAAACTCGTGTTTTTTCTGCTGATTTTTTGCGCAAAAAAACAGTGGTGCATTTTTGTGCATTGCAACTAGAGCGTATACAAGAACAGATTTTCCAATCCTGTCTTTCCAGTTCCGGAAAAAATTATTCCGGTTGTTTCCGGTTCTTGTTTCAACTATTTACAAAAAGTCCTGTCCGGTCCTGTTCCGGTAAAAATATTTCCGGTTCCGTGTGAAAAACCGGATAAACCGGATTCCGGTTCTTGGGATCAGGGTTCGCAAAAAATCACATTTTTCGAAAAAAAACACTGTATTGCAAAAACACTGTTTTTGCGGGTTTTATGGCATTTTTGCAGTTGTTTATATGCGTTTCGACAAAAATGAATATTTTTATGGGCATTTAAGTTTGTGGATGTAATTTTATCCAATCTTTTTCCATTTAGTTAACAAATAGGAATTATAGCTTTCATAAATTTTAGCGTTGCATAGAGGTTAATTGGCTTAAGTCTTGGTTAAACACGTAATTTATTCAAAGAGAGGTTAATTTAATTTTTTTTATAGTTACAAAAACTTTGAAAATCAAACAAATAGGAAGGTTCAAATAATTAAAAAAAATCAAAGTGTATTCTAGAATTTTCTTTTGAAAATTAGAAAAAGTGTTTAAAAGTAGTCCCATGACAATTCCGAACTTTGCAGGCGGAAAATTTCATAGAGATGGAATATTTATGAATAAGTAAATTCTCTTGAAAGGTCGAAAAAGTAGAAAATTTTCAAAAATTGGTACTTTCGCAACTCCATATCTCGGTTTTTAACGATCAGAATTTCAAAAACTAAACACAATTGAACTAGACCCGACCTCCCTTGACCAGCTGAAGGATTTAGAGGTGCTTACCCTCCATCCATAAGTTGCAATACTTCTTCTCCCTCGAAAAAGTAAACAATTTTTATGCACTCTGGATTTTTGTATTAATTAACAATTTAACTTAAAAGTATTTTTCTGTTGAAATTTTGAAAGAAAAGAATTTAAGATACACTAAAATATTTTTAAGCCCTGAAGAAGCAAGCTAAAAAAAATTGAATCAAAATTATAGCAATGGGGTTGAAAGGTGATGTTGATAAGCACCCCCAAATACTTTTGCTGGTTAGTGGAGGTCGATACGAGTCTAACAGTGGGTACTTTTTGCAATTCTGATGGTTAGAACTCGAGATTTTGGAGTTTGAAATGTTGGCACAAAACAAAAAAAGCACTATAATTTCTTGACTTTTCGAATTTTGCACACTCGAAATCTCGGGGTTTAACCATTAAAATTGCTATTATTAACACCGTTGGACTAATCTCCACCTCCCCTGACAAGCTAATGGGTTTCCCTGCACCCCTAATTATTGTAAGTGGTAATACATAAAAAAACCTTCGAAAAAGTAAAACTTTTTAACTCAAAATTAATTTATTAATTTGTATTGTAAAATATATATTTGTCTGTTTTAATTTTAAAAGAAAGGACGTAGTGGTAGTTAAGAACGAGTTATAGGCAATTTAAACTATGTTTAAGCTCAGAGGAAGCATGCTAAAATATTTTTTTTTCAAAATTATAGCAATGGGGTTGAAAGGGGATGAGGGAAAGCTCCCCCTAGGCAGTTTGGCTGGTTAGTGGAGGTTGGGCCAAGTCTAACGGTGGGTAGTTTATGCATTTCTGATGGTTAGAATCCGAGATTTAGATTTGCAAAGAACCTGGCGAAAAATAAAAAAATTATGTAATTTTTTTCATTTTTGATTTGAAGAATTTCTCAAAATTAATAAAAAAAAACAACGCTGAAATTTTCAGTCTGGGTGTTTGTGTACCCAGATCGTGGGGCGCACAACGAAACGTGCTATTTTAAGGAATCGAGTTAATCAAGTGTCGGCGGGCGACTAGTCCTGCGGCCGGTCTGGTGGCCGGCCCGGCGGCCCACCAGGGCATTGCCCGATTCGCCCGATGGGCTATCCGGGCCTGGTGCTTCCTGGCATTATGAGCATACAAACTTTTCTTTGTCCCGTATGATTTCGGGCAGTTGTAACAACAGAAATTATTACTATTTAAAGGAAAACAACTCTTAATATGATTTTCAAGAAGTCCTTGGCACTTGAACTTGCACTCGCAGCGGCCGCAAGTCTTAATGGTCCGGTGTATCCGCATTTTATGGCGGCTAATTTCCTGCGCACACTCATCGCAGGAAATGAATGAGTGGCACCTGGACATGTGAGCCTTGAGTGTCGATTCCGTGGAAAATAGTTTCTTGCACTGTTCACACATAATCGTCTTTAGAAGATGTTGACATTGCATGTGCCACAGCATGTACCGCTTATTAAATGCAGAATAGTTGCAATGGTCGCAGCGATAAATCGCGGATTTGTGGAAAGTTTGAACGTGACATTTCATATTCGGCGATGTGGCGAACGATTTTCCACACTCTTCGCAATTAAGAAGAGTTTGTTTGAAGCTCTTCCTATGTAATTGATACAAACCCGAGCACACGAAACTGAGTTTGCATCTGGAGCAAACCGATGGCTTTCTGTGGCGTTTCTTGTACATGAGAGCCACGTCCTGGCCACAAGATTTGCACTTGTCGAGCGTGTGAATTTGTTTGACGTGGTAATTCACTTTCCATTTCGAGCCGAATTTGGCGTCGCAACTGTCGCATTTGAAGATCTTTGGTATGTGCCTCCCCTCTACGTGTCGACTCAAAATGGATTTCCTCGTGGCGAAAAACTCGCAATGCTTGCATAAGTAAAGATCTTGGTTTATGTCTTGCCTGTGCGACGAGCTGATATGGAGGATCATTTCGGACTTGGATTTGAAATACTCTTTGCAGCCCAAACGCGTGCACGCCACTGGGAGTTCTGGGTGGATGCGATTCACGTGCTGTCTCCACGATTCCACTGAGGAATGCAATTTGCCAATTTCACAATATTTGCAACGAATTTTCATCCTTTCCCGTGGTTTGTGAAGATCCCCTTGCATGTGCTGCTCTTTTTCCTCCTGGGTGTGAAAGAATGTCCAGCAGCCCCGAATTCCGCATTTGATGGCTTCTTTGTGATACACTCTGACGTGATCCAACAGATGGTTGAAACTTTTGCCGCAGTATAAACACAATCTTTGGCCTTCTTTGCTTTTCAAAGGAATTTTCTTCTCGTATTTGGCCAGATCAACCTCTTCCAACTGCACCCAACACTGCTCTACTTCTCCAACTGGAAAATTTAAACAATTGAAATGAAGGTGTTTATTATTTATATTAAAATTTCTCAATACCTGAATAATTCTCCCGAAGCACCCTGGCGTTTTGTTCCAAATCGAGATTTTTCGGCCACCAAGCAACAGCCTCGTCTCCGGATTCATCCCCAAACCTAAAACACGGGTCAATAATAAAAATCGCAATTTTTAAGCTCGTAAAAATAGCTCACTCGGCCTGCCAGATGCAAAAAAAGCAGATCAAAGCGTCTTCTTCCACCACGTCCGGCAAGTTTTCGTCTTCTTCCGTAAGGTTCATGACCTCCATGGCCCATTTCCTCAGCTTCATCCTGTCCACCTGCGAGGCGAGGACGTGCCCGTCCGACGTCGGACACTCGCACAGTCTGCACAGCGGCTTTTGAATGGGAATTTTTCCTTCTTTTACACTTGGCGGCTGCATCTCTTGATGTCTCTTTCAGCTCCTTTTGCTGAATGTCTCTCCATCCATGAAAGTCTTCCCCAGAGAGGGTTTTCGTCAATTTTCCATGCCCAGTTACTAGCTGCTTCGATTTGCAGTCGTATACAAACAAATCACACGCCCGCCCAAGCGAATTTTGCTTTTTGCATTTCACTTTGAAGCTGCTTTGAAGCGCTTCGAAGTCGAATGTGTTTAGAAATATTATTGATTATTGTTGTTCATCAGCTGCTAACAACTCCGCCCCCGTTCGTAATGGTGAGTGCAACAAGGAGAGGAAAATTTTAAGACTCTATCCTTTTTTCCACGTTTTTTATTATTTTTGTTGACTTTTTAAATTAATTGCTATAGTTAGTTGTTTACACGATCTTAAATAGCTTAAGATTTATGCTTCAATACGTAAAAATTCTAGTTGCGTAAGTTGCGTTCTTAACTCCTTGTCATAGCTCTCCCAAGTGTTTCTAATTTCAACCAATCAGCGTTCAGCGTTCACACCCATTGAAAAATTAAAAGTAAATTTTTTCCGATTATTCCCTCTGCACGAGTGAAAATGGTTTTATTTTTCTTAAAATTCGGCCGATCGTCCAAGTGTCAGACAGGGCTTTGACCTGCGGTATCCTGACGTCCTTTTCAGGGCATCCCGTGCCCTGAGATTAACTCAAATGCCTGTTTTCAGTGATTTTGAGCAAGAATTTATTTATTTTTAACCTGAATTTAGTCAAAAGACAAATTATACAGATGCAAGAATACAGTTTTAATGGAGCACTACACAGACCAAACAATTAAAAGGACTTTTTGAATTGTAAACCGTTGCATGTAGTTCCTTATTTGAGAAATTAAGCAATGATTTATGAAATCAGGACCATGGAACAGTTAAATTTAAGATTATGTATGCATGGTAAACATCCAAAAAAATAACAGAATTTTCGCTAGATAGAATTGAATCGCGATCTTTCTTTAAGTTGCATGAATAATGTGAAAAATGTCCAAAGATAAAAGGAAACAATACGTGCTTTTAAAGGAGGGAAATAAAATTTTGATTGGCATAATTCTCAAAAATTCAAGGACGTGGAAATTTAGAAAAAAAGTTGTATTTGAAAATATTAGTAGATAAAAAATTATTTATTATTAAATATATTTTACAGAAAAAACCCTTTCCAAAACATTAAAAGCGAAGCAATATAACCGTAAATAAAGGGACAATATTCCGGTAAATTTTTCTAATTTTTCATAATACTGCTGTACATTTCATTTACACATCAATATGCTTCTCGCGACAGTATGAAAATACAAACGTGACTTGCGCCTGTCCAATTTTGGCTCTCGTCACAATAAAAATTATTATTCTGGCAGCTCTTAAAATGCTTTCCGAGGACAACCGGCGAATCATCTCCTGAGCACATTGTGCCGCCTGTGCTTGAGACGCTTTTATTCCGTGGCGAACAAATTTGTTGCACTCTCCACTCCTAAGACCGTCTTACGGTAAGTGTACGATTTGAATGTGCCTTTCCATTAGGCTCTTGTTAAATGTCGAAAATTCACATTGGTCGCAGCGAGAAATCACCCCTTTGTTGTGAACTTGTTTCACGTGCCGATTCAATACCATTCGCACGTTGAATACTTTTCCACACTCTTTGCAAATAAAAGGGGCAAATTCTTCGCAGCTTTTCTTATGCTTTCGAAGAAGTCCTGAGCACTTCAACTTGCACTTGCATTTGCGGCAAATCTTACTGGTCCGGTGTCTCCTCATGATATCGCGGCACATCTCCTGAGCACATTCTCCGCAGCGAACGTTTTCGTGCAAATTCTGTTTGTGAACCTTGAGAAATGATTTGGAGGGATACGATTTGTCGCACTCATCACACTTAAACGTCTTTGGAAAATGATTGCGTTGCATGTGCGCCATCATTTGGTTTCTGTCATAAATAATTTGGTCGCAGTGGTCGCACCGAAAAATCACACTTTTGGTGTGAACTTTATTCACGTGCCAATTCAACCTCAAATTCGCGGTGAACGTTTTTCCACACTCTTTGCAAGTTAAAGGGGTTTGTTTGCATTTCTTCCAATGTAATTGATTCAAACCCAAACACTCGAAACTGAGTTTGCATTTTAAGCAAATCGATGGCTTTCTGTGATTTCTCGTACATCCAACAGCCACGTCCTGGTCACAAGATTTGCACTTGTCGAACGTGTGAACTCTGATATAGTGATTATTCACCAGGATTTTCGAGCCGTATTTGGCGCCGCAACCGTCGCATTTGAAGATCTTTGGATTGTGCTTCGCCTCTTCGTGTATTTTCAAATCACCCTTAAGTCTGGTGTAATACTCGCAATTCTTGCATTGGTAAAGATCTTGATTTACGGCTTTTTTGTGGAACGAGTTGATGTGGAGAATCATTTCAGACTTGCATTTGAAGAACTCTTTGCAGCCTTTACGCGCGCACATCACAGGAAGTTCTGGATGATCGCGTTTCATGTGCCGCCTCCACCTTTGTTCAGAGGAAAACGATGTGAAATTTTCACAGAAGGCGCAACGAATTTCCCTCTTTTCGCGTGGTTTGGAACGTTTCTCGTGTGAAACCTGCTGCATGTGCTGCTCTTTCTCCTTCTGGGTGTGAAAGTAAGTTGTGCAGCCCTTAATTCCGCATTTGATGGCTTCTTTGTGATGAAATTTGATGTGCTGTCTCAGATTAATGTATCTCTTGCTGCAGTAAAAACACACTCTACTGCCACCTTTCTTCTTAGGAATTTCATCTGTTTTTTTGCCCAGATCAACCTCTTTCGATTTCTTTGTGTATTTGGCCAGATCAATCTCCTCCAACTGCACCCAACACTGTTCTACTTCTCCAACTGTAAATTTTAAACAATATAAATTAATCTGATGAATATTTTTAATAAAAATTCCTAAGTACCTGAATAATTCTCCCGCAGCACCTTAGCGTTTTCTTCCAAATCAAGATTTTTTGGCCACCAAGCCACAGCCTCGTCTCCAGACTCGTCCCCAAATCTAAAAACAATAAGTGTCAAAATCAAAATAAAATATTTAGGGCTCGTAAGAAAACTCACTCTGCCTGCCAGATGCAAAAATAGCAGATCAAAGCGTCTTCTTCGACCACGTCTGGCAAGTTTTCGTCTTCTTCCGTAAGGTTCATGACCTCCATGGCCCATTTCCTAAGCTTGAACCTGTCCACCTGCGACGCGAGGACGTAGCCGTCCGACGTCGGACACTCGCACAGTCGGCACAGCGGCTTTTGAATGGGTGTTTTTTCTTCTTTGCCTCGCAGCTTCATCTCTCGACTCCTTAAGAGACTCTCTATCCAAAATAACTCTCGCAAAAAGTGATGTTCGTTGAATTTCAATGCCCAGACTCTTCTTGAGTTGGTGGTCGTAAACAAACCAAATTTGTCACGCGGATCTCGCTGCTTGCATTGTCCTTTGTTCTCTCCAGTCGAGTCGCGTGCGCGTGGTCGCGTGTTTACAAGCTAACACAGCTGATTTCAGTGCTATCAACAACTCCGCCCCCGTTCTCAGTGGTGTGTGCGACATAGAGAAGAAAATTCCAAGCTGGTCGATGTCTTTATTTCCTCGTTTTAACCATCTTATGTTACCTGTTCAAGTAAATTACTAATTAAATGTTATCATGAACTTACAGAGCTTTAGATTAATACTTTAATGCGTACACATTTTTTGTTGAGTTATTAACTCCTTTGTGTTATCTCCCTCGAGTTTCTAAAAGCAACCAATCAGCGTTCAGCAGATTTTGATTGCTTTTCTTTCTGATTGGCGTACTCGCGATTTTTGAATTTCGTTACGCATCGGGGGAAATTAAAGTACCCGCTTTTTATGCAAAATAATGGTACACGTAGACTTATATTCAAAAGGAAAATCAGGCAAAAAATGGTATAAGAAGCGCGCTTTTGACGAATAACGTTTTTGCTTTGCTTTGCACTAATGAAATAAAGTTTTTGGTCAGAATTAACAGGGCATCACAGCGACCTGACTTCTAAAATAGGAAAAAAACCATTTTCATTGCCAGACTCTCAACATAATGATAATGAGTTTACCCCCAGGTTTGTCGCGAAAGCGTACGTCTGGAGGGCCCACGTGGGGCGGAAACTGCCCGTGTGCATGTTTATAAATTGTAATAAATTCAGATTAGCATTTAGCATGTCTGGAGGACTTGAGACCATTGAGCGGCGAGCACCACATAATTATGCTTTTCTCATACTTTTTAACGGTAACTTGGAAATATTTTGCTTGTTCCTTATTTTTAGATGGAATTTGAAGAAATTTTGCAGAAATATATTGTATAAAGCTGTATTTAAAGGACTTGGATATTTAGAAAAAATTAATTTGAAAATATTTTTAGATCAGATAAAAGTAATTGTTATGAAATTTATCCAATATATTTTAAACAAATCAACAATCAAAATTTAAAGTGAAGCAAAATAACCGTACAAAAGACAATATTTTGGTTGGTTATTACAATTAAATAAGCAACAATTTTTTAGAGTGACTGTTTTCATTTTATTTATCGATCAATGTGCTTCCTGGCATTATGAGCATACAAACTTCTCTTTTTCCCGTATGATCTCGGGCACTTGTCGCAATAGAAAATGATTACTATTTATATGCACACAACTCTTTAATATGATTTGCAAGAAGTCCACGGCACTGGAACTTGCACTCGCAGCGGCCGCAAGTCTTAATGGTCCGGTGTATCCGCATTTTATGGCGGCTAATTTCCTGCGCGCACTCATCGCAGCGAATGAATGAGTGGCACCTGGACTTGTGATCATTTAGTGTAGATTCCGTGGAATACAGTTTCTTGCACTCTTCACACTTAATTGTCTTTGGAAGATGTTTGCATTGTATGTGTTTTCGCATGTACGGCCTACTAAATGCAAAATAGTCGCAATGGTCGCAGCGAAAAGTCGCAGTTTTAGTGTGAACTTTTTTCACGTGTTGATTCAACCTGGAAGTCAAGGCGAACTGTTTTCTACTCTCTTTGCAACTAACAAGGTTCATTTTTTTGCAGCTCTTCCAATGCAACTGATACAAACCCAAGCACTTGAATCTCAGTTTGCATTTGGGGCAAACATATTGTCTTCTGTGGCGTGCTTTGATCCCGAAAGCCACGTCCTGGACACAAGATTTGCACTTTTCGTACGTGTGATAATTTTTGTAGTGCGATTCCACTAAAAATTTCGAGCCGAATTTGGCGTCGCATCTGTCGCATTTGAAGATCTTTGGCATGTGCTTGGCCTCTTCGTGTCGTCTCAAATTAGAATCACTCGTTGCGAAATACTCGCAGTGCTTGCACTCAAAAAGATCTTGATTTAAGGCTCGCTTGTGCGAGTTGAAGTGTAGAATCATTTCAGACTTGGATTTGAAATACTCGTTGCAGCCGTAATGCGCGCACGCCACCGGGAGTTCTGGATGGTCGCGATTCATGTGCTTTCTCCATGATTCCACTGAGGAATACAACTTGATTATTTCACAATATTTGCAACGAATTTTCATCCTTTCCCGTGGTTTGTGAAGATCCCCTTGCATGTGCCGCTCTTTTTCCTCCTGGGTGTGAAAGTACGTCGCGCAGCCCCGAATTCCGCATTTGATGGCTTCTTTGTGCACATTTCTGACGTGATGCAACAGATGGTTGAAACTGTTGCCGCAATAAAAACACACTCCACTGACACGTTTCTTCTTTTTAGGGATTTCCTTCTCGTACTCGGCCAGATCAATCTCATCCAACTGCACCCAACACTGTTCTACTTCTCCAACTGAAAAATTTAAACAACAGAAGTTACGCCGTGGATTATTTTTATAAAAAAGTTCCCTACTTGAATAATTCTCGCGCAACACCTTAGCGTTTTCCTCCAAATCAAGGTTTTTCGGCCACCAAGCGACAGCCTCGTCTCCGGACTCATCCCCAAACCTAAAACACGGGTCAAAATTAAATAACTATGCAATTTTTAATCATGAAAAAACTCACTCGGCCTGCCAGATGCAAAAATAGCAGATCAAATCGTCTTCTCCGACCACCTCCGGCAGGTTTTCGTCTCCTTCCGTCAGGTTCATGACCTCCATGGCCCATTTCCTCAACTTGATTCTGTCAACCTGCGACGCGAGGACGTGGCCGTCCGACGTCGGACACTCGCACAGACGGCACAGCGGCTTTTGAATGGGTGTTTTTCCTTCTTTGCCTCGCAGCTTCATCTCTCGACTCCTCAAGTGACTCGCTATCCAAAAGATTTTCCCGTAAAGTGATGTGTTGAATTTCAATGCCCAGACTCTTCTTGAGTTGGTGCCTGGTGGTCGTAAAGAAAAATTCCTTTTCACGGGAAACTTGACCCACTATACCTGTGTGAAGCGTTAGCTATTTAGCTAAAGCTAACTCACAATCGGCTGCTATCAACAACTCCGCCCCCGTTCGTCGTGTAGTCGTGTAGTGTGCGACAAGGAGAAGAAACTTTAAAAAGATTTTTTCCCCTCTTTTTTATTTATATAAATTTTGTTTACTTTTTAAATAAAATTACTAAGTTATTGTTCTCATAACCTTACATTCTTTCGATAAATAACTCTATATACGTAAAAATTTGTGTTGTATTATTAACTCCATAACTCCTTAACTTAACCTTCTCGAGTTTGTAAGGGCAACCAATCAGCGTTCAGCGTTCTTTGATTGCTGCGATCTGATTGGCGCACTCGTGATTTTTGTATGTTTATGTTTATACTCGTACAATTAACCAGCTTCGAGCTTTATTCGTTTTCTCCTCCTTGTCGCTTGTCGCACATGTTATACCACTCCGAACGAAGGCGAAGTTGTTGACATCGCCTCACTGCAGAGACTACGATTTGCATACTCTAATATTTTTAACGGTACATTGTAAGAAAAAGGAAGGAAGAGGATCAGCGTTAAATTATTTCTTGTGACTGCCAACGCGCCCAACACATTCGTAGAAACAGAGGGAGCAGGGGCGAGGGTATTGAAAATCAACGCTTTTAACCTTTGTGGGAAGAACGAAGAACACTTTTGAGTGGAGACATGGAGAGTCGACATTCCAGGAGCCTAAGGAGTCAAGTAGGAAAAACACCAATTCAAAAGCCGCTGTGCCGACTGTGCGAGTGTCCGACGTCGGACGGCCACGTCCTCGCGTCGCAGGTGGACAGGTGGAAGCTGAGGAAATGGGCCATGGAGGTCATGAACCTGACGGAAGAAGACGAAAACTTGCCGGACGTGGTCGGAGAAGACGCTTTGATCTGCTATTTTTGCATCTGGCAGGCAGAGTGAGTTTTTTCATGAGTTTAAACATTGCGATTATTTATTATTGACCCGTGTTTTAGGTTTGGGGATGAGTCTGGAGACGAGGCTGTCGCTTGGTGGCCGAAAAATCTTGATTTGGAAGAAAACGCTAAGGTGTTGCGCGAGAATTATTCAGGTACTTGGGTATTTTTAATGGGAATAATATCCAATTTAATTTATATTATTCAAATTTTCCAGTTGGTGAAGTAGAACAGTGTTGGGTGCAGTTGGAAGAGGTTGATCTGGCAAAATGCACAAAGGAATCCCCTAAGAAGAGAAAATTCGACATTGATCTGGCCAAATACGAAAAGAAAATCCCTAAGAAGTGGAAATACGGCAGTGGAGTGTGTTTTTACTGCGGCAAGATGTACAACAGTCTGAGGCATCACGTCAAGCTGATGCACAAAGAAGCCATCAAATGCGGAATTCGGGGTTGCAGGACTTACTTTCACACAGAGGAGGAAAAAGAGCAGCACATGATAGAGGATTTACATGAGAAACTAAACAAAACGTGTGAAAAGAAAAACATATGCTGCAAATTTTGTGAAAATTTCACAACATTTTCCTCAAACCAAATGTTGAGATATCACATGAAACGTTATCATCCAGAACTTCCGGTGACGTGCACACATTACGGCTGCAAAGAGTCCTTCAAATCCAGGTCCGAGTGGATTCTCCACATTAACCTGTCGCACAAAGAAGGGATAAATCATGACCTTTACTTATGCGAGCATTGCGAGTTTTTCACTACGCATGAGTTTCTGTTGAGAAAGCACGAACAGGCAAAGCACAAGCCAAAGATCTTCAAATGCGACAGTTGCGACGCCAAATTCGGCTCAAAAGTGTTGGTGAATAAGCACTTCAAACGATGTCACACGTTCGAAAATTGCAAGTCTTGTGGTCAGGTCGTGACTCTCGGATACAAGCCATTTCACACAAAGCCATCGGTTTGCTCCAGATGCAAAGTTAGTTTTGATTGCTCGGGTTTGAATCAATTACATAAGAAAAGCTGCAAATCAGTTCTTCTTAAATGCACAGAATGTGGGAAACCGTTCACCTTGAATAAGCAGTTGAATCGCCACGTGAAAATCGTTCACACCAAAAGTACGATTTTTCGCTGCGGCCATTGCGACCAAATTTTATATGAAAAACACCAAATAATAAAGCACATGCAACGCAAACATTTTCCAAAGACGATCAAGTGTGATGAGTGCGACAAATTGTATTCCTCCGAATCATTTCTCAAGTACCACAAACAGAGGTGGCACGAATACGTTCGTTGTGCAGAATGTGGTCAGGAGGTACGCCGTCAAAACATGCCGATTCACCGGACCGTAAAGAATTGTCGCCGCTGCAATTGCAATTTCAAGTGCCAGGGATTTCTCGAAAAGCATAAGAAGAGTTGCGAAGAAACTGCCCTCCTTAGTTGCAAAGTGTGTGGAAAAGCATTCAACGTGCGTTGGAAGTTGAATTGCCACGTGAAACAAGTTCACAACAAAAGTGCGATTTTTCGCTGCGACCATTGCGAATTTTCTGCATTTAAGAAGAACCTAATAGAAAGGCACATTCAATACAAACATTTTCCGTAAGACTGTTTAGGTGTTGAAAGTGCAGCAATTGTTTGCCAGGAAATATTTTCTCAAGCGTCAAAAGCACAGGCGGCACAATGTGCTCAGGAGATGATTCGCCGTCCTTGAAAAGCATTTTAAGAGCTGCCAGAATAATAATTTTTATTGTGACGAGAGCCTAAATTTTCATACTGTCGCGAGAAGCACATTGATGTGTAAATGAAATGTGCAGCAGTATTATGAAAAATTAGACAAATTAACCAGAATATTGCTCCTTTTACGGTTATATTGCTTCACTTTTATAGTTTGGGAAAGGGTTTTTTTCTAAAATATATAGCAATAAATAATTTTTTATCTACAAATATTTTCAAACACAATTTTCATTAAATTTCCATGCCCTTGGATTCTTTTTTTTCCATCCGGATTTACACAGAAAATTTGTGCAAAATTTCTTCTTAATTGAAATTATATTAAAAAATTAGGAACAAGCAAAATCTTTAATTTCTTTTAGAAAAATCAACAAATAGCAAACTACAATTTATTTTTCCTATTGAGGAAATTTTTCCCGAAAATTCGCAAAACGTATGAAATAGATCGCGGCAAGAGAGATTCGATTCAAGTGAAAAATCTTTCAATTTTTCTAGTAGATAATAGAGGGTAACCCTGAAAAAGGTCTTAAGCGCGTACCACAAGTCAAAAAGCGCCCTGTCCAAGACCTGTTGGATGAAGGGTCGTGTTCGCCAATCGAAAGAACGGTAGTATTTTTAAATTAATATATATTCGATCGTGCGGAGGGAAAAATTTGGGAAACAATTATTTTTAATTTTTCCATGGGTTTGAAAAATATATAAATTGGTTCATAGAGTACATACGGCGTTGGATCCGGTGGGAATTCATTATTAGCCCTTTTATTGTTCAAAAAAAAAAAAAAAATTGCGGATTTGGAGAAATTATACGAGTCTCGTTTTTCAAAATTTAAAATCCATTTAATCCAAAAATATTAATTAGGTCGGCTCGTATTTAGTCTCTAAATGATCCTAGATGAATTTCGCGTCGATATATCAAGAAGCACATAATCATGAATATTTTCTTTTTCGAAAATCCGTCTGAAAAAAGAAATTCTTGAAAAATCGAAAAATGGTCTACTTTTAAAAAACTGCACATAGATGGAAGAAGCTTCGATTGATATCAAAATCAGCGCCATTTGGCCCTGGATACCAAAATTTGAAACAACAAAATTCTCGTTTAATTATTTTGCATTAAAAATTATTAACTCTGTTCGTATGGGCCGTAGGGTAAAAATGCAAGGTTCGTTAGAATCGCCGTAAAATTCTGCATCCAATTAAGATTATTTTTAGCTGCCGCCCTAGAAGATATTCGTTTTTATTTTTAAAAATCGCCAATGGGCTTGTTTACATTTTGACCGTTCGACACACCGTTCCGCGGTTCCACGCACATTGATTTACCGCGTGGGGATTGTCGAATTTTTCCCCAATCGCAAATGCCGTTATTCATTTTATTTATCGATCAATGTGCTTCTTGACAATATGAGCATACAAACATATCTTTTTCCCGTATGATCTCGGGCACTTGTCACAACAGAAATAATTACTATTTAAAGGCACACAACTCTTAGTATGATTTGCAAGAAGTCCGCGGCACTTGAACTTGCTCTCGCAGCGGCGGCAAGTCTTGGCAATCTGATGTTTCGACATGTTTTGATGGCGCATCTCCCGAGCACACTCAGCGCAGCGAATGAATGAGTGCGACCTGGACTTGTGAACCCTGAGTGTCGATTTCGTGGAACATAGTTTCTTGCACTCTTCACACTTAATCGTCTTTGGAAGATGTTTACATTGCATGTGCCACTGCATGTACCGCTTAATAAATGCAGAATAGTCGCAATGGTCGCAGCGAAAAATCGCGGATTTGGTGTGAACTTCTTTCACGTGGTGATTCAACTTCCAACGCTTGTTGAATGATTTTCCACACTCTTTGCAACTAAAGAGGGTTTGTTTGCATTTCTTCCTATGTGATTGGTACAAACCTGAGCACTCAAAACTCAGTTTGCATCCGCGGCAAACCGATGGTCTTCTGTGGACTGCCTTGTATGAGAGAGAAACGTCCTGGCCACAAGATTTGCACTTGTCGAACGTGTGAAATTTTTTGTAGTGCCATTCCACTAACAATTTTGAGCCGAATTTTGCGTCGCATCTGTCGCATTTGAAGATCTTTGGCATGTGCTTGGCCTCTTCGTGTCGTCTCAAATAAGAATCTTTGTTTGTGAAATACTCGCAATGCTTGCATAGGTAACGATCTTGATTTATGCCTTGCTTGTGGCACGAGTTAATATGGACAATCATTTTAGTCTTGGATCTGAAGTACACTTTGCAGCCATGATGCGTGCATGCCACCAGTTCTGGATGCACGCGTCTCATGTGCTGCCTCCACAATTCCACTGTGGAAAACAACTTTCCATTTGGACAACATTTGCAACGAATTTTTATGCTTTCACATGGAATTTTCCGTTTCTCGTGTGAAACCTGCTGCATGTGCTGCTCTTTTTCCTTCTGGGTGTGAAAGTAAGTTGTGCAGCCCTTAATTCCGCATTTGATGGCCTTTTTGTGCATATAATTGACGTGGTTCATCAGATGGTTGTAGCTCTTGCCGCAGTAAAGACACACTCCGCTGACGGGTGTCCATTTTGTAGATATTTTCTTCGTGTATTTGCCGAGATCAATCTCCTCCAACTGCACCCAACACTGTTCTACTTCTCCAACTGTAAAATTTTAATAATATAAATTAAATTGGATATTATTTCCATTAAAAATACCGAAGTACCTGAATAATTCTCCCGCAGCACCCTGGCGTTTTCTTCCAATTCAAGGTTTTTCGGCCACCAAGCAACAGCCTCGTCTCCAGACTCATCCCCAAACCTAGAACACGAGTCAAAATTAAAATAATAAATTAAAATTCTTGAAAAAAACTCACTCTGCCTGCCAGATGCAAAAATAGCAGATCAAAGCGTCTTCTTCGACCACCTCCGGCAGGTTTTCGTCTTCTTCCGTCAGGTTCATGACCTCCATGGCCCATTTCCTCAGCTTGAACCTGTCCACCTTCGACGCGAGGACGTGGCCGTCCGACGTCGGACACTCGCACAGTCTGCACAGCGGCTTTTGAATGGGTTTCTTTCCTTCTCTCGGCTGCATCTTCTGCCTCCTTATGCTCCTTGAATGGCTCTCCATGTCGCCACTCAGTTAATTTTCAATGCTCTCTGTTTCTGAGAATGGGTTTGCACGTTGGCAGTCGTAAACAATAATATATTCACACAGATCTTCCTTTTTGCAATGTCTGTTATTTGTGAAACGTGCGAAATGCGAAATTATAATCAGCTGTGTTGTTGTCAACAACTCTGCCCCCGTTAGCAATGGCAAGTGAGACAAGGAGAAGAAATTTCAAAGTTCATATTGCTCCTTTTTCTGTTTTCCTACGTACTTGTTAATTTCAAACTACTTTAATTTATTTATGGAATTACAATTAAAATGCTTTAGATTTCTACTTGGATGCTAATCCGTAAAATTTTGGAGATGTGTTATTACCTCCTTGTCTAAACTCTCCCGAGTTTTCGAGCCAACCAATCAGCGTTCAGCAGTTTTTGGTTGCCGAACGCTGTTTGGCGTATTCATTGTTTTTAAATATAAAATCTGATTTGCTATTCCTCATTCACATTAGGGCCAAAAAAAGGCCAGGAGGAACTTGGTACATCTAAATCTGTCAAACGGTAAATTTGGCAAATATAAATGGGACATATACGTTTTAAATTCATTAAAATTTTTTAATCCATTGAATTGTTTGGGTTAACATTAACATGGAAACGTTAAATCTCTTAAACCAGCGTCGAGTTTTTATCTCCCTGTCGCACATGCCACTCGGAACGAAAAGGCGGAGTTGTTGACAATGTTGACATAATCACCAGACCTGACTCAACCCGACTTTAAGTGACTCGCATTCGCATATTAACGGTTCAATGTAAGAGGGAAGAATCAGCGTGAAATTTATTACTTATCAAACTTTTCCCAATCCATTATTCAGGAGCAGACGGCATTAATATCAACGCTTAAACCCTTTGTGGGGGAAAACACTTTCGAGTGGAGACGGAGACATGGAGAATCATTCAAGGAGCTTAAGGAGGCAGCAGAGAGAAGGAAAAAAACCCATTCAAAAGCCGCTTTGCAGACTGTGCGAGTGTCCGACGTCGGACGGCCACGTCCTCGCGTCGCAGGTGGACAGGTTCAAGCTGAGGAAATGGGCCATGAAGGCCATGAACCTTACGGAAGAGAACGAAAACCTGCCGGAGGTGGTCGGAGAAGACGCTTTGATCTGCTATTTTTGCATCTGGCAGGCAGAGTGAGTTTTTCACGAAATTAAAAATTGCAGTTTATTAATTTTGACTCGTGTTTTAGGTTTGGGGATGAGTCTGGTGACGAGGCTGTGGCTTGGTGGCCGAAAAACCTTGAATTGGAAGAAAACGCTAAGGTGCTTCGGGAGAATTATTCAGGTACTTCGGTATTTTTAATGGAAATATAATATCAAATTTAATTCACACTATTTAAATTTTACAGTTGGAGAAGTAGAACAGTGTTGGGTGCAGTTGGAAGAGGTTGAACTTGCTAAAAACACCAAGGAAATCGCTAAGAAGAGGAAATACGTCAGTGGAGTGTGTCTTTACTGCAGCAAGAGATACAACGATCTGAGACAGCACGTCAGAAGGCAACACAAAGAAGCCATCAAATGCGGAATTCGGGACTGCACGACATATTTTCACACTGAGGAGGAAAAAGAGCAGCACATGCAGAACTATTGTTACAAGAAACATAGCAAACCAAGCGAAAGCACGGAAATTCGTTGCAAATTTTGTGAAGATGTTAATATATTTTCCTCATGGACAACGTGGAGAAAGCACATGAAACGTTATCATCCGGAATTGTCGGTGGCATGCAGGCATCACGGCTGCAAGGAGTACTTCAAATCCAAGCCCAAGATGGTTCTCCACGTGAATTCGATCCACAAACAAGACATAAATCAAGTTCTTTTCCAGTGCAAGCATTGCGAGTATTTCACAACGTTGGAATATAATTTGAGAAAACACGAACAGTCGAGGCACAAGCCAAAGATCTTCAAATGCGACAATTGCGACGCAAAATTCGGGTCAAAAGTGTTGGTCAATTCTCACTACAAACAATATCACACATTCTACAGGTGCAAATCTTGCGGCCAGGACGAGGCTCTCAAATACAAAGCACCCCACAGAGAGCCATCGGTTTGCTCCAGATGCAAACTCCGTTTTGAGTGCTTGGGTTTGTACCAATCGCATAGGAAGGGCTGCAAACAAACCCTCCTAAGTTGCAAAGAGTGTGGAAAACAGTTCCCATTGCCTTGCAGGTTGAATCTACACGTGAGACGAGTTCACACCAAAACTGAGATTTTTCACTGCGAACATTGCGACTATTCGGCATGTGAAAAGAGCAATATGCGGGAGCACTTGCGACGCAAACATGTTCCAAAGACTGTTAAGTGTGATGAGTGCGACAAATGGTTTGCCTCTGAATCATTTCTCAAGATCCACAAACAGAGGTGGCACAAATACGTTCGTTGTGCAGAATGTGCTCAGGAGATATGCCATGAAACCATGCTTAAACATCGAACTGCCAAGACTTGCTGCCACTGCGATTGCAAGTTGAAGTGCTCGGGACTTCTTCAAAAGCATAAAAAGAGCTGCAATCCAACCCTTTTAAATTTAAGTTGCAAAGAGTGTGGAAAAACGTTCAACAAGTGCTGGAAGTTGAATTGCCACGTGAAACAAGTTCACAATAAAAGTGCGATTTTTCTCTGCGACCATTGTGACTTCTCTACATTTAACAAGAGCCTAATGGAAAGGCACATTCAAATCGTACATTTTCCGTAAGACTGTTAGGTGTTGAAAGTGCAGCAATTGTTTTCCAGGGAATATTTTTAAGCGTCACAAGCACAGGCGGCACAATGTGCTCACAATCAGGAGATTCGCCGTCAAACAATATTTAGACATCGGACCAATAAAAGACTTGCCGCCGCTGTGAGTGCAAAAGTTTAGTGCCAATCAGGGACTTCTTGAAAAGCATAATAGGAAGAGTTACCAAAATAATAATTGTGACAAGTGCCTCAAATTGTTTAGGCAAGAGACACGTTCGTATAGTTTGTATTGATGCATAAATAAAATAGCTGTATTACGAAAAAAAATTCGCGGTTAATTACAAAAATTTACCAGAATATCGTCCCTTTTACGGTTACACTTTGCTTCACTTTCAGTTTTGGATATTTCTTAAAGAATTAATTCTCATTTCACAAGGTCAAATTTTTCCGATGAGGGGTCGTGGTCGCAAAAATCGGAAGAGCTGCCGAATTTTCAGATAAATAAAAGCACATATATCCACTTGTGCGGAGAGAAAAATCGGAAAACAAATTATTTTTAATTTTTCTTTGGGTTGAAAAATTTATAAATTGGTTCCCAGGAACGGCGATCGAACCGGTGGAAACTAAACTAATCGGGGAAATTGCGAATTTACGAGAAAGTCCAAGAAAATTGATCGCATCGGCCTGAATTTGATGATCTCAAAACAATCCCAGACGAATTTCTCGTTGATAGAGGACAAATTTATGAAAATTTTCTACTTTTTTGAAAACCCGACAGAAAAAAATTCTTGAATACACGAGAAATGATTCAAATTTGAAAAACTGCACACAGAGGTGGACACGACTTACCAAAAGAAGCTACGACTGGTACCAGAATTAGCGCCGTTTGGCCATTAGGGGCCTGCTGGGCCCTTGGCACCAAAATTAAAGATGTCAAAATTCACCAGTTGCATAAATCCTTAAGTGTTCGAAGCCGCCAATTAACAGATGGCGCCACCGTAGACTTTCGATTTTAAGGCACTTCCGCTCCGATTTCAGACTCAATCTAGCTACTGTGCATTCTTGAATTAATTTTATATTTTTTGACGTGCTGAAAACCAAAATCGGTTCAGCCAATCGCCGTGGAATTGTGAAAAACTATTTTTTGAAATAAAAAAATCTTTTCTACGGCGAATGGCTGAACCGATTTTGGTTTTCAGCACGTCAAAAATTAGCAAATTAATTGAAGAATGCACAGTAGCTAGATTGAGTCTGAAATCGCAGCGGAAAGTGCCTTAAAATCGAAAGTCTACGGTGGCGCCATCTATTGGCGGCTTCCAACACTTAGGGTTTATGCAACTGGTGAATTGGCTGGACTTCTGGAGCTTTCAAAATAAATGTATGTTTAAAAAAAATTAGAAGAATTTGTAACTTCCCTCTGACATAGTTTAGATTGTGAAAATAATTAATTAAATTTAAATAATATTTTTACGCAAAACACCGTACAAAACTGAAACTGAAACAAAAAAAGACAATATTCTGGTAGGTTTTTAAACACAATATTTATTCACAATTCTGTGATTAATTTTATTTACAAATTAAAGTGCTCCTTGACAATGTGAGCATACAAACTTCTCTTTTTCCCAAATATATCTGGACACATGTCACAACAGAAAATATTATTACTCCGCGGACAGATGTGCATGTCAAGAAGTCCTTGGCACTTGAGTTTGCACTCGCAGCGGCCGCAGGTCTGCGCGCGCCGGTGTTTGTACATGCTATCGCGGCGCAACTTCCGCGAACACTCGGCGCAGCGGACGAACGAGTGCGCCTTGGACTTGTGATTCTTGAGTAGACATTTCGTGGGAAACATTTTGCTGCACTTTTCACACTTAATCGTCTTTGGAAGATGTTGGCGTGTCATGTGGTTCAGCATGTAATACTTGTTAGATGCAGAATAGTCGCAGTGCTCGCAGCCGAAATTCCTGACAGATTTGGTGTGAACTGTTTTCACATGGCGATTCAACCCCTTGATAAATTTGAATGCTTTTCCACACTCTTTGCAAGTGAATGGGGTTTGTTTGCAACTCTCGCCATGCAGTTGATACAAACCCAAGCACTTGAAACTCACTTTGCATTTGGAGCAAACCGATGCCTTTCGGTGGAACGCCTTGTGTCCGTGAAAAACGTCCTGGCCGCAAGTTTTGCACTTGTCGATCGTGTGGTATTTGTTAGAGTGCAGTTTCACTAATACCTTGGAGCCGAATTTGGCGTCGCACTTGTCGCATTTGAAGATCTTTGGCATGTGCTTCGACTCTTCGTGTCGTCTCAAATTATATTCAAGAGTTGCGAAATGATCGCAATGCTTGCACTGGAAAAGATCTTGATTTAAGCCTCGTTTGTGCGCCGAGTTGACGTGGAGAATCATTTCAGGCTTCGATTTGAAGTACTCGTTGCAGCCGTACTGAGTACAAAGAACCTGTTCTGGATGCTTGCTATCCATATGCCGCCTCCACAACTCCACTGTGGAATACAATTTGCCTTTTTCACAATATTTACAAAGAATTTTCCTGATTTCCCGGCGTGGTTTGGAACGTTTCTCGTGTGAAACCTGCTGCATGTGCTGCTCTTTATCCTCCTCGGTGTGAAAGTAGGTTCTGCAGCCCGGAAATCCGCATTTGATTGCTTCTTTGTGCATATATTTGACGTGCTCCATCAGATGGTTGTAACTGTTGCCGCAATAAATACAGTCTCCACTGAAGTATTTCCTCTTCTTAGCGATTTTCTTGGTGTTTTTAGCAAGTTCAACCTCTTCCAACTGCACCCAACACTGTTCCACTTCTCCAACTGTAAAATTTAAACAATAGATATCACTCTGATGAATATTTTTAATAAAAATTCCCAAATACCTGAATAATTCTCCCGCAGCACTCTAGCGTTTTCTTCCAAATCGAGATTTTTCGGCCACCAAGCAACAGCCTCGTCTCCGGACTCATCCCCGAACCTAAAACACGGGTCAATAATAAATAATCGCAATTTTTAAACTCGTGAAAAAACCCACTCGGCCTGCCAGATGCAAAAATAGCAGATCAAAGCGTCTTCTCCGACCACTTCCGGCAGGTTTTCGTCTTCTTCCGTCAGGTTCATGACCTTCATGGCCCATTTCCTCAGCTTGAACCTGTCCACCTGCGACGCGAGGACGTGGCCGTCCGACGTCGGACACTCGCACAGATGGCACAGCGGCTTTTGAATGGGAATTTTTGCTTCTTTTCCTCGCAGCTTCATCTCTCGACTCCTCAAGTGACTCGCTATCCAAAAGATTTTCCCTTAAAGTGATGTTCGTTGAATTTCAATGTCCAGACTCTTCTTGAGTTGGTGGTCGTAAACAAACAAAATTATTCACGCGGATCTTGGTTCTTTTTCATTGTCCTGTGAAGCCATGTGTGTGTTTGAGTTTGTTTGCAAGCTATTTGGAACAACTCCGCCCCCGTTTGCATTGGTATGTACGATAAGGAGAAGAGAATTTATGAAGCTGGTACCTTCTTGTTCAAGCTTTTAAATAACTCTTGTTCATTTTTAATTTAACTTCTCTGGTTTATTATTATTTTAATCTTAGATAGCAGTAGATTTTTACTTAAAGACGTAACAATTAGTTTTTTGTTATTAACTCCTTTGTCTTATCTCCTTCAAGTTCGTAAAGGCAACCAATCAGCGTTCAGCGCTCTTTGATTGCTGCGCTCTGATTGGCGTACTCGTGGTTTTTTTATTTCTTTACGCGTCGAGATAAAAGTAGGCGCTCTTTATGCGTTAGCGGGAAAGTAATAGATCTCTACACTTTTTGTCAAAAGGTAAAAGAGAGGCAATCGGTATAAACGTGCTTTTGACGCACCACGTTTTTGTTTTTCATTATTGAAATAAAGTTTAGGGTAAGAAAAATTTTACAAAATTTGATTTTAAAATCTTTTAACTGGTCTCTATGGATTGGACGCAAAATAACCGTAAAAAGGAAAAATATTCTGGTAAGAAGCAAGCATTTTTTAGAGTGCCAGTATTCATTTTATTTATACATCATTATGCATCCTGACAAAATGAGAAAACAATTGTCTCTTGTGGCAAAATATTCTCGGGCACTTGTCACAATAGAAATTATTACGATTTGCGTGCACATAGCACTTATTAATGTGCTTTTGAAGGAGTCCTGAGCACTTCAACTTGCATTTGCAGTGGCGGCAAGTCTTGACGCGCCGGTGTCTCGTCATGTTGTGACGGCGCTCCTCCTGACCACATTCTGCGCACCGAATGTATTCGTGCCACCTGCGCTTGTGTATTTTTAAAATTCGTTCAGAAGCATAAAATGTGTTGCACTCTTCACACCTAATCGTCTTTGGAAAATGATTCCATTGGATGTGGTCCGCCATGTATGCCTTATAAAATGCAGAATAGTCGCAATGGTCGCAGCGAAAGGTCGCAGATTTGGTGTGAAATTGTCTCACATGACGATTCAACTTCCAACGCTCGTTGAATGATTTTCCACACTCTTCGCAACTAAAGAGGGGTTGTTTGCATTTTTCCCGATGCAATTGGTACAAACCCGCGCACTCGAAACTGAGTTTGCACTTCGAGCAAACTGATGACTTTCTGTGGCGTGCTTTGTATTTGAGAGCCACGTCCTTGCTGCAAGATTTGCACTTGTCGAGAATGTTACATTGTTTGAAATGTCTTTTCACCATCAATTTCGAGCCAAAACTGGCGCCGCAACTGTCGCATTTGAAGATCTTTGGCATATGCTTCGCCTCTTCATGTTGTCTCAACCTGTTCTTCCTTGTGGCGAAATACTCGCAATGCTTGCATAGGTAAAGATTTTTATTTATGGCTTGTTTGTGCGAGTTGATATGGAGAATCATTTCAGACTTAGATTTGAAGAACTCTTTGCAACCACGATGCGTGCACGCCACCAGTTCCGGATGCTTGCGATTCATGTGCATCCTCCAAGATTTGAGTGAGGAAAAAATATTGACCTTTTCACAATATTCACAACATATTTCCCTGCGTGGGTTTTTGTGTATCGAGTGAAGATCCTCTTGCATGTGCTGCTCTTTTTCCTCCTCGGTGTGAAAGAAAGTCATGAAGCCCCGAATTCCACATTTGATTGCTTCTTTGTGATGCCCTCTGACGTGCTGTCTCAGATCGTTGCATCTCTTGCCACAGTAAGAACACACTCCACTGCCGTATTTCCCCTTCAGAGGGATTTCCTTTTCGTATTTGGCCAGATCAATGTCGAATTTTCTCTTCTTAGGGGATTCCTTTGTATATTTTGCCAGATCAACCTCTTCCAACTGCACCCAACACTGCTCTACTTCACCAACTGGAAAATTTGAATAATATAAATTAAATTGGATATTATTTTCATTAAAAATACCGAATTACCTGAATAATTCTCCCGCAGCACCCTAGCGTTTTCTTCCAAATCAAGTTTTTTCGGCCACCAAGCCACAGATTCATCTCCAGACTCATCCCCAAACCTAAAATGCACGTGTCAATATTAAAATAATAAATTAAATTCATGGAAAAAACTCACTCGGCCTGCCAAATGCAAAAATAGCAGATCAAAGCGTCTTCTTCGACCACATCCGGCAAGTTTTCGTCTTCTTCCGTCAGGTTCATGACCTCCATGGCCCATTTCCTCAGCTTGAACCTGTCCACCTGCGACGCGAGGACGTGCCCGTCCGACGTCGGACACTCGCACAGTCTGCACAGCGGCTTTTGAATGGGTGCTTTTCCTTCCTTGCCTCGCAGCTTCATCTCTCGACTCCTCAAATTGACACCCTAACCGAGATAATCTTTACAAAAAAAGGGTCCTGTGATACTTTTCAAGGCACAGATTCTCCCTGGGTTGGAAAAAAACTTTGTTCACGTTAACACGCGGACCTTGCTTCGTGCGTGGTCCTGTGTCCTGTTAAGCAAGCGATTCAAAGTCAGCTGTTAGCTGTAAACAACAACTCCGCCCACATTAGCGGTGGAGATAGAGTGGAGAGTGCGACAAGGATAAAAGTACTTGACGCTGGTTTAACTGAATTTCTTAGTATTTTTTGTGTTTTGTTTAATTAAAAAGCAAAATAACTATTTACGTATGATAATAGTCTTAGTTTGATTCAGTTTTATACAGTAAATTCATAAAATACGAGTTGTTTTTTCTAAATCCTTGTCTTCGCATTCTTCTGTTTCTAGAGGCAACCAGGGGGGTGTGTCACCAGAGGCAACCAATCAGCAGTCAGAAATCTTTGATCGCTCGATCTGATCGGCGTTCTTGTATTTTTTTTAGTCATCTTTTTTTGTACATCGTTCTGCATGGGAAAAAGTATAATTTAAAATGCTTTTTAGGCGTCAGCGGGAGAATGGTATATATACATACCTTTCTGTCAAAAGGAAAATCGGGCAGCCAGTATAGATACGACATAAGTACACGCTTTCGACGCAAATTTACCAGGGTTAATGCAACTTAATCAAAGAAAATTCGCGTGAATACAGTTGATCAAAAATGTTATTAGAATGCTTTGAAGCCTGTTTTTTTCTGAAAAAAAGGAAAAATTAAAGGAATATCAAGTTGAAAGAAATTGTTCAATTTTATTTTTGAAAGATTTGTTGTGATACATACAATCTAAAGAACCCCAACCTTTGAAACGAATTTCAAAATAAATGCGTTTTTAAGTCAAAAGATGCATCTCTTTAAATTCCCTAAAAAATTTCCCCCAAAAACCACCCAACACCAAAAGTTAAGCAAATTCATTGCAAATAAGACAATAATTATATTTGAGCAGATTCCAAAGACGGATTGGAAACAAGAGATCCTTATTTTTCCTGGGATTCCGGCAGGAGAGGAAAATATTTTTCAGGTACAAGTCGATACATAAAATTTGCTTCAGAACAATTATATTGTTGGCCGAATTCATATCAAATATAATCTCAATAAAGGACAAGAGTATTAAAAATTTTCATTTTGATTATGTTTAACATCGCTTACTCTCTTAAATGTAACTTAATATTGCACTTTTAAGCATTGCAGAGTTGGCAAATCCTGATAAGAGTATATATATTAACTATTTATTTGCCTTCAGACACGTAAAAACATTTAAAAAATACCATTTTGTTAAAGGAACTGAAAGATAAAAAACAGGTAAAACAGGAACATAGCCGACGGAACAGGACATAACCGGAAAATCCAATTTTAGAACAGGAACAGGACACCATGAGAATTTTTTCCCTGAACATGATCTTCTTGAAAACGCTCTAAATAATACTGGGAGGCAGCGGGGGCCAGATTCGTGCCACGCGCAGATATGGCGTCCGGTGGAGTAAAGTGCGAAAAAATATTCTAGTAAAAATGCGCGAAAGGAAGCAAGTTTTGGTCAATATTGTGACACAATTGGCATTAATCGCGTCTTTCGGATCGTAAAAACAAACTCTAGACACTCGTCCGGCAATCCAAAGGGAGCTTTTTGATTCCCACATTCAGACGCCATCTTGGATATTCGCAGTGCGAACCAATTTGATCGCTCACCTGGCTCCCGCTCCTGGTAGGTTTAAACAATTAAATTGACCAGTTGCATAAACCCTAAGTGTTCGAAGCCACCAACAGATGGCGCCACCGTAGACTTTCGATTTTAAGGCACTTCCGCTGCGATTTCAGACTCAATCTAGCCACTGTGCATTCTTCAATTAATTTTCTATTTTTTGACGTGCTGAAAACCAAAATCGGTTCAGCCAATCACCGTAGAATCGTGAAAAACTATTATTTGAAATAAAAAAATCATTTCCAACGTTTCTACGGCGAATGGCTGAACCGATTTTGGTTTTCAGCACGTCAAAATAAAGCAATTTAATTAAAGAATACAAAATAGCTAGATTCAGACTGAAATCACAGCGGAAATGCCTTAAAATGGAAGGCCTACGGTGGCGCCATCTGTTGGCGGCTTCAAACACTAAGGGTTGATTCGACTGGTCAATACGCTGCAATCTTTTTAATGCTGCCATTCATTATATTTACACATCAAGGAGCTTCCTGACATGGAAAAAATTCTCGGGCACTTGGCACAATAGAAATTATTACTTAGGAACTCTAGATATACTTCTAAAGAAGTCGTAGGAACTTGAATTTGTACTGAAAGCGGCGGCAAGTCTTGAAGATCAGGCATTCATGCAGTCTTGTGAAAGGCGTAGATGTGACGCTTGAGGCTGGCTGGCAGAGAAAACATTTTTTTGCAGACAATACAGCTGAGCATCTTTGGCAGATGTTTGCACAGCATGTGCTCGACCATGTTGCCCTTTTTAAAGGTGGAATGGGTGCAGTGGTTGCAGTAAAAAGCCGGGGCGTTGGCGTGGACCTTTCTCACGTGCAAATTCAACTCGTAACTGTAGTTGAACGACTTTTCACACTCTTTGCAAGTACGGAGGATTTTCTTGCAGCTCTTCTTGTGCACTTGGTACAAACCCAAGCACTTGAATGTGACTTTGCATTTGGAGCAGACAATTTGCTTTGCGTGGGGAGACTTGTAGCCGTGAGGCACGTCCTCGTCACAAGATGTGCACTTGACGAACGTGTGATTCCTGATGTAATGTTGAGCCACCAGGCGTTTGGAGCCGAACGTGGAGTCGCAAGTGTCGCATTTGAAGAGCTTCGGCATGTGGATCGCCTCTTCGTGTCTTTGCAAGTTACACTCGTTCTTTGTGTAGTACTCGCAATGCTCGCACTGGAAGATGTCTCGATTTGTGCCGCGCTTGTGCAACGAGTTGACGTGGCGTATCATTTCAGGCTTGGATTTGAAGAACTCGTTGCAGCCTTTATGCATGCAAGCCACCAGTTTCGGATGCTTGCGGGTAATGTGATGCTTCCACGCTGTGACAGAGGTGAAAACGGCTTGTTTGCAAAATTTGCAGCGAACTTCCACGCATTTCTGTGGTTTGTCACGTTTTTCGTGAAAGTCCTCTTGCATGTGCCGCTCTTTTTCTTCCTCGGTGTGGAAGTAAGTCGAGCAGCCCCACACTCCGCATTTGATGCCTCCACTGTGCTTCTTTTTTACGTGCTCCACCAGCTGGTTGTAGGTCTTGCCGCAGTAAAGACACGTACCACGGCCAGCTTTCCTCTTCAATGGAGTTGCCCCTTGATATTTGGCAACATCAATCTTCTCCAACTGCACCCAACACTGATCCACTTCATAGGCTGAAAAAATAAAACAAAATGAATTACGCTGGCTAATATTATTACTTAAAATACCCTAGTACCTCTAAAATTTTCCCGAAGCACCTTAGCGTTTTTGTCCAAATAATCCAGGTTTTTCGGCCACCAAGCCTCAGACTCGTCTGCAGTATCACATTCTTGCCTAAAAACGCGTCAAATTTAAAATTAACAGCATATTTATACAGGGTTCCGAATTTTCCCCACCCGGGTTTTATCCGGTTTAACCAGGCTAAAAAACCCAATAAAACCCACTATTTTACCAAAGGCTCCAACCCTCTTAGTATCAAAAATAAAATAGGGTGAAAAATAAAAAATGTCGTAATTTTAACCGTTTATTTAAGGGTAACTTGAAATACAAAGACGATCCGTGTATCGTTCGTGCCGCGGAAAAAAGTCCGCCGACGACTTGAAAATCCCTCCCCATCACCCAGCTGAGTCACGTGACCGGAGTGAAATCACTCTATCCGTGTAATATGCAGCGGGGCACATTCCCAGGAGCTAACTTCAAGCCGATAAGACCACTCCTTCCGCACTAAAAACCCGGTTGAAAAAGTGGGCGTCGGTCATTTTTCCGCGGCACGAACGGTATTTATCAAAATTTTGTGCATATTTGTTATTTGCACAGACCACAGAGACGCTTAAGGGATTTGATACGGTGACGTCATAATATTACCCGTGAAACGAGGAGCGTTTGGCGGTGAATTTTTACAAAATAGTGCACGAACGGAAATGGCGTAGTGACGCCCATCGCTTTCCCAGGTCATGGTCAGCCTTTTCAGGGTGGCAATCGCGCCTAAAGCGACCTAAATAAGGGTCATCATGAGCGTCGGGTAGGGTGGACACAAGAAAGGTACGAAACGTTTATCTTTATTTGACCAATGATGAAAATTGTAGCTAATATTCAAATATGTCATTCGCAGTTCCCAAATATTATGCTAAATCGCTGCAATAATATGCGTGATGAGCACGGGCAGGCGCCACTTCGCAGATTCCTGAGAGCTGAACGATGCCAAGCTCGATTGGCAGGCAGGCGCCGCCATGCACATTCTCCGGGGCAGCGCGACGGCGTAGCTGATGGGCACGAGCTCTTAAAGCTCGGCGTCACTATGCTCTGGAGAATATTCATGGCGGCGCCGGCCCATCAGCCACAGCGGCGCATGGCCATAATCTGCATGGCAGCGCCTGCCCATCCGCTACGCCGTCGCGCTGCTGAATATGCATGGCGGCGCCTGCCTGACCATCGAGCTTGGCGTCGTTCTGCTCTCAGGAATCTGCGAAGTGGCGCCTGCCCATGCTCATCACGCATATTATTGCAGCGAATTAGCATAATATTTGGGAACAGCGTACATGGTTGAATATTAGCTACAGTTTTCATCATTGGTCAAAAAAAGAAAAAGTTTGTTACCTTTCTTGTGTCCACCCTAACCGACGCTCATGATGACACTTATTTAGGTCGCTTTAGGCGCGATTGCCACCCTGAAAAGGCTGACTATGACCCGGGAAAGCGATGAGCGTCACTACGCCATTTCCGTTCGTCCGCAATTTTGTAAAAATTCACCGCCAAACGCTCCTCGTTTCACGGGTAATATTATGACCGACGTCATCGTATCAAATCCCTTTAGCGTCTCTGTCGTCTGTGCAAATAACAAATACACGCATTCTTGTCACTCAGATCGTCTGTGCAAATAACAAATATGCACAAAATTTTGATATATACACGGATCGTCTGTGTATTCGAACTAACCCTTAAATAAACGATTAAATAAACGCGATTGCCACCCTGAAAAGGCTGACTATGACCTGGGAAAGCGAGGAGCGTCACTACGCCGTTTCCGTTCGTCCGCCATTTTGTAAAAATTCACCGTCAAAAGGAAGCTGAATGTTCCTCGTTACACGAATAATATTATGACGTCATCGTATCTAATTTCCCTCTCAAATATGGTGCGAGCAGACACCTGAGCAAAATTATTCGCACCAGGTGCGCCAACACGTGCTTCAAATGCACAACTACGACCTGGTGCGAATAGTTACCTGGGAGGGCAGTTGGCACTAGGACCTGGTGCGAATAGCAAATTGAGTTCTTATTCGCACCAGATATGGTGTGAATAGCATTTTCTTGCAAAAATTTACCGCCAAACGCTCCTCGTTTCACGGATAATATGGATAATATTATGACCGACGTCATCGTATCAAATCCCTAGAACGTCTCTGCGGTCTGTGCAACTAGAAAACACGCAATTCAAGTACACAGATCGTCTGTGCAAATAACAAATATGCACAAAATTTTGACAAATACACGGATCGTCTGTGTTTTTAAAATAACCCTTTTTAGTAAGTCTCGGGGCGTGAGGTGAGGCCTAAATTTCTTCGATTCTTGAAAAAATGCAGTGAATAGCAAATTTGGAAAAAAAACGAAAAAAACCATATTACTCCCCAATAAAACCCAGGCGGGTCGGGCAAAATGTAAAAAACCCGGGTTTTTTGGAACCCTGTCTTTAAATTAACTCTGAAAAACTCACTCAGCCAGCCAGATGCAAAAATAGCAGATCAAATCGTCTTTTTCGAACACCTCCGGCAAGTTTTCGTCTTCTTCCGTCAGGTTCATGACCTTCATGGCCCATTTCCTCAGCTTGATCCTGTCCACCTGCGATGCGAGGACGTGGCCGTCCGACGTCGGACACTCGCACAGATGGCACAGCGGCTTTTGAATGGGTTGCTTTGTTCCGTTCATCTCTGCACTGCTTTAGTGACTTCCAATAAAAGAAAACTTTCCCAAACAGAGGTGTTCGTTCAATAGCAATGCCAAGATTGTTCTTGAGTGAGCTGAGCAGCCGCACAAAAACAAATTTTTTCAGCCTTGTGATGTGAAGTCGCGCGTCGGCGTCGTCAGTCGTCCCTCGTGGCGGCAGCGTGGGTATAACAATAACATCTGACTGACTGCCGGAGTCAGATTTCTGATTTCGCTGAGGTGCGTGCGATGAGGAGAAGAAAATTAGAAGCCGATATAATCTGTTTTTCCTGGTTTTCTTTACTTTGTTGCATGCTTTTGAAATGAAATCACTAAATCACGTAATCATGATCTTAGAAAGCTTTAGATTTTTACTTGATTAGGTAAAAATACAAGTTAAGTTATTAACTCCTTTTCTGACCGCGCCCGTGTTTTACGCGGCAACCAGGCGGCAACCAATCAGCGTGTAGCGTCTCGGGATTTTTGTATTTCGTTTTTAACTGTCAGCGGGAAACTGGTGGCCTGTCATATTATAATGGTATAAATGGGGAGAATCCACAAATATTTACTAAAAAATCAAATCGGGATTGTTCCTGGATTAACCCAAGAGGAGATCGAACCTTCAAAGAATAAATTTTCTCTCTCTCTCTCGTCGCGATCTTTCTAACGGTTTACAAATTTACTAAATTGTAAAATAAATCGTGGTTTTAGAGAAGAAAGACAAATTTTTATTTAAATGCTTATTTAAGCTGATTTTTTCTATAATTTAAACGTTGACCTGGGAAAATGTTAGTTTTTTCCAATTTGTTATGTCGAAATAGAGTTTTCAAATTACCTTTGGTGCTTATTTTTAAAATATTTAATCCAAGAAACTGAAATAAATTGAAATATATTTTAGGCTTGAAAAATAAAATTTATTTTCAGAAACAATGTTCACAAAACACCTTCCTAAACTGAAAGTGTAGAAAAACAACCTTAAAAGGAAGGTTTTTATAATTAGATAGAATAGATAGGCGACAATTTTTCAGGATGCATCATTGTGAGTCCTGACAATATGGTTAAACAATCCTTTCTTTGTTATATAAATATTCGGGCACTTGTCACACTGAAAATTAATCTTCCAGCAGCTCCTCCTATGATTTTCAAGCAGTCCTAGGCACTTAAATTTGCACTTACAACGGTGGCAGGTCTTGACGGTTTGGTGTTTATACATTTTGTGACGGCCTATCTCCCGCGCACACTCAGCGCAGCGAAGGAAAGAGTGCACCTTGGACTTGTGATCCTTGAGAAAATATTCAGAGCCATACAATTTGTTGCAATCTTCACACTTAATCGTCTTTGGAAGATGCTTGCGTTCCATGTGCAACCTCATGCGTCGTTTAATGTAAGTAGAATGGTTGCAATGCTCGCAGAAAACAATCGCGGTTTTGGTGTGAACTTTTCTCGAGTGGTGATTCAACTGCCTGCTCGTGTTGAACGTTTTTCCGCACTCTTCGCATCTACTAACGGTTTCTCGGCAGCTCTTCCTATGCAATTGGTACAAACCGGAGCACTCGAGACTGAGATTGCATTTGGGGCAAACCAACGGCTTCCTGTGGCGTGACTTGCTTTCCAGAGAAACGTCAAGGCCACAAGATTTGCACTTGTCGAACGTGTGAGATAAACTGTAGTGTGTTTTCAATAGCCGCTTCGAGCCGAATTTGGCGTCGCAAATGTCGCATTTGAAGATCTTTGGCATGTGCCTCCGCTGTTCATGTTGTCTTAAATGAGATTCAACTCTTGAGTAATACTCGCAATGCTTGCACTCGAAGATTTCTTGATTTATGCCTCGCTTGTGCCACGAGTTGACGTGGACAATCATCTCGGACTTGGTTTTGAAGTACTCGATGCACCTTAATTGCGGGCACCGCACAGGAAAATCTGGATGAACGCGTTTCATGTGATGCCTCCAAGCGTCCAGTGAGGAGCAAAATTTGACGTTTTGACAAAATTCGCAAACAACTATACTGCTCTCCCTTGGCTTGTTCCGTTTCGCGTGTAAATTTTGCTGCATGTGCTGCTCTTTTTCCTCCTCGGTGTGAAAGTAAGTCATGCAGCCCCGAATTCCGCATTTGATGGCGTCTTTGTGCATCAGTCTGACGTGGTCCATCAGTTTGTTGAATCTGTTTCCGCAGTAAATACACTCTCCACTGAAAAATTTCCTCGTCTCGGGGATTTTCTTGGTGTATTCGGCCAGATCAACCTCTTCCAACTGCACCCAACACTGTTCTACTTCACCAACTGGAAAATTTGAATAATATAAAATTAATTGGACATTATTAAGATTAAAAATTCCAAAGTACCTGAATAATTCTCACGCAGTACCTTAGCGTTTTCTTCCAATTCAAGGTTTTTCGGCCACCAAGCAACAGCCTCGTCTCCAGACTCATCACCAAACCTAAAAACACGTGTCAAAATTAATAAACTGCAATTTTTAAGCTCGTAAAAAAACTCACTCGGCCTGCCAGATGCAAAAATAGCATATCAAAGCGTCTTCTTCGACCACGTCCGGCAGGTTTTCGTCTTCTTCCGTCAGGTTCATGACCTCCATGGCCCATTTCCTCAGCTTGAACCTGTCCACCTGCGACGCGAGGACGTGGCCGTCCGACGTCGGACACTCGCACAGTCGGCACAGCGGCTTTTGAATGGGTGTTTTTCCTTCTTTACTCCTTAAGCTCCTTGAATGGCTCTCCATGTCTCCACTCAATAAAGTTATATCCCAAAAAGGTTTTAAGTGTTAATTTTCAATGTCGTTTATTCTCGAATGGATTGGCAGACATAAATAATAACTTTTTTTTCACGCGGATCTTCCTTCTTGCTCTGTGAAACAAAAGCGAAAACCAATTAATGTCAACGTAAACAACTCCGCCCCCGTTTGCAGTGGAGAGTGAGACAAGGAGAAGAAAACTCGAAGCTGGTATCTGTTTTTCCACGTCATTTATTATTGGTTTGTTGGTTTTTTTTTATTCTATTATTGTTTTCGATACATAAATTTCTTAAATAGTTTTAGATTGACTTTTTAATATTCCAAAATTCGAGGTGTGTTGTTAACTCCTTATCTTAACACTTCTGAGTTTGTAAAGGCAACCAATCAGCGTTCAGCGCTCATTGATTGCTGGGATTTGATTGGCGTAGAGTTATAGATTTGATTTTTGCGGATTTGTCCGTGCAGCGTCATTTCTTTTATAGAGTATTGTGGACAATTTCACCCTTTCAACAGACAGTTGTCCCAAGGGGTGGAAGCCATTTGATCATATCTATTGCAAGAACGATAAAATATTTCTTAATTGTTTTTAATAGGGAGCTTTACCAGCCAACAATTGATATTCCGCATTGTTGACTCTTTTTAGTTCTCATTATTAGTGATTTCAAGCAAAAATTTAATCCCGGTCTTTTATCGAAAAACAGGAATTTTCCACTATTCGCTGTTTGTGAATTAACCCTCCCAGGACTTTCCAGTCTTGCTCCCGGCCAACAAAGGAGTTAAAGAAATTTTAATTTGAACAAATTTTAAATTTAAATATTTTTTACACAAAACTCCTACCAAAACTGAAACAAAATAACTGTAGAAGAGAGGATATTTTGGTTCATTATTATAATTTAACACGTACGCATTAATTTTTCATAACGTCAGTATTAATTTTAATTTTTGGCAAAACCTCACATCAGCCAACAATGTGCTTCCTGACAATATGGCAATACAAACATTGCCTTGTCAAATAAGTATTCGGGCACATGTCACAATAAAAATTATTACTCTGGCAGCTCTCATTATGCTTCTCAAGAAGTCCTCGGCACTTGAACTTGTACTTACAGCGGCGGCAAAGTCTTGATTAGCTGATGTTTATAAATGTTTTGATAGCACATCTCCTGAGAACATTCAGCGCAGCGAACGAATTTGTGCCACCTGGACTTGTGAATAGAGAGAATAGCTTTCGAGGGAAACAGTTTGTTGCACTCTCCACACTTAATCGTCTTTGGAAAATGTGCGCATTGCAAGTGCCGCTCAATGACAAATTTATTAATTGTAGAGTAGTCGCAATGGTCGCAGCGAAATTTCACGCTTTTGACGATTCCACTCGGTTTTTTGGTGTGGAAATTTCTCACGTGTTGATCCAAAATCCAACTTTTGAAAGTTTTTCCACACTCTTCGCATCTACTGACAATTTCTTGACAGCTCTTCCTGTGTAATTGATGCAAACCCAAGCACTTGGATTTCAGATTGCATTCAGAACAAACTACTGGCCTTCTGTGGCTTGAGCTGAATCCGTGAGCCACGTCCTGGCCACAAGATTTGCACCTGTGGAATGTGTGATATTGTTTGAAGTGTCTATTCACTAACATTGTTGAGCCGAATTTGGCGTCGCATCTGTCACATTTGAAGATCTTTGGCATGTGCTTCGCCTCTACGTGTTTTCTGAAATTACAATCAAACTTTGTGAAATATTCGCAATGCTCGCACTGGAAAAGATCTTGATTTAAGCCTCGTTTGTGCGAGTTGAAGTGTAGAATCATTTCAGACTTGGATTTGAAATACTCTTTGCAGCCATGATGCGCACACACCACCGGGAGTTCTGGATGGTCCCGAGTCATGTGCTGTCTCCACGATTCCCATGAGGAATAAAAACGGATGATTCCACAAAATTTGCAACGAATTTTCCTGCTTTCTCGTGGTTTGTCCCGTTTCCCGTGAAAATCGTGCTGCATGTGCTGCTCTTTTTCCTCCTCGGTGTGAAAGTAAGTTGTGCAGCCCCAAATTCCGCATTTGATGGCTTTTTTGTGCATCCGTTTGACGTGCTTCATCAGTCGGTCGTATCTGTTGCCGCAGTAAATACACACTCCACTGACGAATTTCCTCTTCTTAGGGATTTTCTTTTCATATTTTGCCAGATCAATCTCTTCCAACTGCACCCAACACTGCTCTACTTCTCCAACTGTAAAATTTAAAGAATAGAAATGAAGGCATTAATTTTTTTAGCAAAAAATCGCAAGTACCTGAATAATTCTCCCGAAGAACCTTAGCGTTTTCTTCCAAATCAAGATTTTTCGGCCACCAAGCAACAGCCTCGTCTCCAGACTCATCCCCAAACCTAAAAACACGCATGAATATTAAATAACTGCAATTTAATCAATCGTAAATAACATACTCTGCCTGCCAGATGCAAAAATAGCAGATCAAAGCGTCTTCTTCGACCACCTCCGGCAAATTCTCGTCTTCTTCCGTCAGGTTCATGACCTCCATGGCCCATTTCCTCAGCTTGATTCTGTCCACCTGCGACGCGAGGACGTGGCCGTCCGACGTCGGACACTCGCACAGTCTGCAAAGCGGCTTTTGAATGGGAGATTTTCCTTCTTTACTCCTTAAGCTCCTTGAATGGCTCTCCATGTCTCCACTCAAGAAAGTCGTTATCCCGAAAAGGTTTTAAGAGTTAGTTTTCAATGTCGTCTATTCCCGAATGGGTTGGCAGTCATAAATAATAACTCTTTTCATGCGGATTTCCTTTCTTCCTTCAAGCCTTTGCCCGTGAAACAAAAGCGAAAAGCAAAAAATGTCAACATCAACACCGTTCCGGCCCCTTTCAATTTGCAGTGTGCGACAAGGAGAAGAAAAATCTAAGCTGATATATCTATATTTTCCACGTTGTTATTTTATATGTTTTTTTCAATTTTTGGATAAAATTCTTTTATTTTAGTAATGTTCTTAAATTACTTAAGATTTATACTTAAATACAAAAAAATCAAGTTGTGTTTTTAACTCCTTATCTTAACTCTTTTGAGTTTGTTAAGACAACCAATCAGCGTTCAGCACTCCTTGTTTCCTGCAATTTGATTGGCGTAGAGGGTCAGATTTGATTTCTGCGGTTTTTTCAGCGCTGACAATGATCCGCTTAATATTCATTTAGAGAATTTTGGACATTTTCACCACTTCAACGTACAGTTACAGTTGTCGCACGTGCTTGCGCCAAGAGGCGGAAGCAATTTGGTTATTTACACGATTAATTAAATTTCATATAAGAAATTCCGCATTGGTGACTATTCCAAGTAATTCTCATTGTTTGCGAAATGATGGAAAAATTCACTCCCGATCTTTTCAAATTGGATTTTTATTTTCAAGAATCGAAACATTTCGTAATTTTTGCAACTCCAGATCTCGGGTTCTAACCATCAGAACATATAAAATTAAAACAAAATGTTAAATAATTGTGTCGATTTCAGAGCTCTCCCGTCAGTCCCGATTGCGTTTGCCTCAACACTCCCAGTACTTTCCTGTCCCGCTCCAGGACAAAGAAGGAGGATCCCGCGGTTTACCGGGAGGACAGGAAAGTCCCGCTAGCTCCCGCTCAATTCTAATGCGCAAATATTTCTCAGTATGCCGGAATTTCTGATATTTAGACATCGATGTGCTTCTTGACAATATGGGAATACAAATATTTCTTTGCCGTATAAATATTCGGGCACATGTCACAATAGACATTATTACTCTGGCAGCTTTCATTATGCTTCTCAAGAAGTCCTCGGCACTTGAACTTGCTCTTGCAGCGGCGGCAAGTCTTGGCGGTCTGATGGTGAAAAAAGTATTGACGGCAAATCTCCTGAGAACATTCTGCGCAACGAACGTATTCATGTCGCATGTGTTTGTGCGTATTGAGCAATGATGTCGAGGCAAACAAATTGTCGCACTCTCCGCACTGAATCGTCTTTGGAAAATGGATGCGTTCAATGTGCTCCAGCAAACTCCTCTTGATAAATGTGGAATGGTAGCAAAGGTCGCAGCTTAGCGGCACGGTTTTGGTGTGAACGCGTCTCACGTGAAGATTACACATCACAGGCTTGGTGAACGATTTTCCGCACTCTTTGCATCTACAGAAGGATTCTTGGCATTTCTTCCCGTGCAATTGGTACAAACCCGAGCACTCGAAACTGAGTTTGCATCTGGAGCAAACGTTTGGTCTTCTGTGGCGTCCCTTGTTTGCGAGAGCAACGTTCTGCCTGCAAGATTTGCACTTTTTAAACGTGTGTACTTTGATATAGTGATCTTTCACTAAACACTTGGAGCCAAAAAATTTGGCATCACAAAGGTCGCAATTGAAGGTCTTTGGCATGTGCTTCGCCTCTTCATGTCGTCTCAAATTAGAATAAATCTTTGTGAAATACTCGCAATGCTTGCACTGTAAGAGATCTTGATTTGTGCCTTTTTTTCTGTGAAACGAGTTAATATGGAGAATCTTCTCGGACTGGAATTTGAAGTACTCTTCGCAGCCTACACGCGTGCAAACAAACGGAAGTTCCGGATGGTTGAGTTTCATGTGCCTCCTCAAATTTCTCCGCGAGGAAAAAATTTTGCAGTTTTTACAAAATTTGCAACGTATTTTATCCCTGCTTTCGCATTGGTTTGCGTGAATGTCCTGCTGCATGTGCTGCTCTTTTTCCTCCTCGGTGTGAAAGTAAGTCGTGCAGCCCCGAATCCCGCATTTGATGGCTTCTTTGTGCATCAGTCTGACGTGATCCATCAGTTTGATGAATCTGTTTCCGCAGTAAATACACACTCCGCTGACGTGTGTCCATTTTGTAGATATTTTCTTCGTGTATTTGCCGAGATCAATCTCCTCCAACTGCACCCAACACTGTTCTACTTCTCCGACTGTGAAATTTAAGCAATAGATATCACTCTGATGAATTTAATTTTATTAAAAACACCCAAGTACCTGAGTAATTCTCCCGCAGCACTCTTGCGTTTTCTTCCAAATCAAGGTTTTTCGGCCACCAAGCAACAGCTTCATCTCCGGACTCATCCCCGAACCTAAAACACGGGTCAATAATAAATAATCGCAATTTTTAAACTCGTAAAAAAACTCACTCGGCCTGCCAGATGCAAAAATAGCAGATCAAAGCGTCTTCTTCGACCACGTCCGGCAAGTTTTCGTCTTCTTCCGTCAGGTTCATGACCTCCATGGCCCATTTTCTCAGCTTGAACCTGTCCACCTGCGACGCGAGGACGTGGCCGTCCGACGTCGGACACTCGCACAGTCTGCACAGCGGCTTCTGAATCGGAGTTTTTCCTAGTCGACTCCTTAAGCTCCTTGAATGTCTCTCCATGTCTCCACTCAAAATGGTTTAAAGCTTTTAGCGATAATTCTCAATGCCGTCTGTTCCTGAATACTGTCGTCCCGTCGTCGTTGGCAGTGATAAACAATTATTTTTTGCTTTGTCTTGTCACTCATTGTTACTGCGTTGTCAGTCAAGTGCTCATGCTCATGCTCAGGTGTTGTTATCAAATCCGCCCCCGTTTTCAGTGGAGTGTGTGACAAGGAGATGAATATTTGAAACTAGATTCTGTATTTCTCGTTTCTCAAAATTGATTTTTTACTTTGCAAATTATGTAATTTAATTTAAATTTGAAAATATTCTTAAATATTATTAGATATATACTTCAGTACTTAAAATTTGAGTTATGTTTTGAACTCTTTATCTTTACTCTTTAATGTTTGTAAAGCCAACCAATCAGCGTTCAGCGCTCCTTGATTTCAGCGATTTGATTGGCGTAGAGGCAGATGTGTTTTTTGCGGCTCTGTCAGTGCCGCGACCGCCGCGTCACTTATTATTATTTGAGCACTTAAATTTAATGAGTTAAATTAAGATGTTGCCAAATAAGAAAAAATTGAAGATATTTCGCTGTATTTCAGTCCCTCTGGTCGCAATCTTTCTCAAGTTTTGTGATTTTGAATAAAATCGTGCTTATTCTGCAAGGACAAAATTTTTAACAAGCATGCTTATGCAAATCACAAAATATTTTCAACATTTTAATGGTGTAACCTCTGGAAAAATTTTATGCTTTATTTCAAATTTTTGCATTGAAAGAAAATTTGCTAAATTTATGTCCTTTTTTAAATTTTTTATAAAATTAAATGCATATAATCAGAAAATATTAAAATTTAAAAGAAATCGACACTCAAATTCATCGAATTTCAACAATATATTTGCACAGCGCAATCTGACACTGTAAGTAACTGTAAAAGGGACAAAATTCTGGTAGGTTTTTATAAATGAATACGCAACAATTTTCCGAATGCCACTATTCATTTTATTTTGGCTCGATTTATTTTCCAATTTGCTTCCTGATAATATGAGCATGGAAACTTTTCTTGTTCCTATAAATATGCATTGTCACAATAGTAATTATTTTCCTGGCAGCTCTTAATTGGCTTTACTAAAGTCCTGCACTCGCAGCGGCGGCAAATCTTGACGCGCCAGTGTTCATACACTTTTGGTGTGAAATCTTTTCACGTGGCCATCCAAAATCCTACGCTTGTTGAATGCTTCGCCACACTCTTTGCAACTAAAGAGGGTTTGTTTGCATTTCTTCCAATGTAATTTATACAAACCCGAGCACTTGAATCTGAGTTTGCATCTGCAGCAAAACGATGGTTTTCTGTGGTTTTCCATGAGTCCGCGAGTCACGTTCTGGCCACAACATTTGCACTTTTCGAACGTGTGAAATCGTTTGAAGTGCTTATTCACTATCCATTTGGCGCCAAATTTGGCGTCGCAACTGTCGCATTTGAAGATTTTTGGCATGTGCTTGGCCTCTTCGTGTCGTCTCAACATTTTCTTCTTCGTGGTGAAATACTCGCAATGCTTGCATAGGTAAAGATCTTGATTTACGGCTTGTTTGTGCAACGAGTTGATATGGAGAATCATTTCAGACTTGGATTTGAAATACTCTTTGCAGCCTACACGCGTGCAAGGAACCGGAAGTTCCGGATGCATGCGATTCATGTGCCTCCTCCTAGTCATCGATGAGGAAAAAAAATAGACGGTTTCACAATATTTACAACGAATTTTCTTGCTTTCTTGTGGTTTGTTCCCTTTCTCGTGGAAATTCTGCTTCATGTGCTGCTCTTTTTCCTTCTCGGTGTGAAAGTAAGTCGCGCAGCCCCGAATTCCGCATTTGATGGCTTTTTTGTGCTTAGATTTTATGTGCTCCATCAGACCATTGAATCTTCTGCCGCAGTAAAAACACACTCCACTGCGATTCCTCCTCTTAGGGATTTCCTTTTTGTATTTGGCGAGATCAATGTCGAATTTTCTCTTCTTAGGGGATTCCTTTGTGTATTTTGCAAGATCAACCTCTTCCAACTGCACCCAACACTGCTCTACTTCTCCAACTGTAAAATTTAAACAATTGAAATGAAGGTGTTTAATTATTTCTATTAAAGGTTCCCAAGTACCTGAGTAATTCTTCCGCAGCACCCTAGCGTTTTCTTCCAAATCAAGATTTCTAGGCCACCAAGCAACAGTCTCGTCTCCAGACTCATCCCCGAACCTAAAACACGTGTCAAAATTAATAAACTGCAATTTTTAGCTCGTAAAAAAACTCACTCTGCCTGCCAGATGCAAAAATAGCAGATCAAAGCGTCTTCTCCGACCACCTCCGGCAAGTTTTCGTCATTTTCCGTCAGGTTCATGATCTTCATGGCCCATTTTCTCAGCTTGAACCTGTCCACCTGCGACGCGAGGACGTGGCCGTCCGACGTCGGACACTCGCACAGACGGCACAGCGGCTTTTGAATGGGAATTTTTCCTTCTTTGCCTCGCAGCTTCATCTCTTGACACCGCAAGTCACTCACTATCCAAAAGAATTTCCCAGAAAGATATTTTCACTGAATTTCAATGCCCAGACTTGTCTTGAGCTGGTGGACGTAGACGTAGAGAAACAATCCGTTTCACGCGGATCTATTTGCTTTCATTGTCCTGTGAAGTCGCGTGTTTGTGTGTTGTGAATGTGAAGTACTTTGCCATGTGTTTGCATGATATGATAGGCAGATTTTGCCAGCCACTCCCCCCCATTTTAGTGGGGTGTGCGACAAGGAGAAGAAAGCTTGAAGGTTTTTTTTTAGTTTTTCCACATTTTTCATTATGTTTTTGTATTTTTTTCAATCGAACTGTTATTTAAAAATAACAATGAATTAGATTGATTAGATTTGTATGATTTAAAATGTAAAAATATTGTTCTTGTTTATAACTCCTTAACTTAACTCTCTCGTGATTTTAACGGCAACCAACCAGCGTTCAGCGCTCTTTGATTGCTGCAATCCGATTGGCGTACTGTACTCCTGTATTTTAAAAATTTTGATTTTTTTTTTTTGTATTTCATGACGCGCCGGCGCCGGGACTTGAATTGAACAGCCAACAGCGGGTATTATGGCACGAAACTTTTCACTTCAACCCAAAATACGTACATATTATAAATCTGTCAAAGTAGACATCAGATCCAAGCTGCCCTAATTTAGATTTGCGGCTGGCTTTGCTGATCCGAGCCGTCATTTCAGACGTCGGTGGCTGGCTAGTGGCTACTAAGCACATTTTGGCGATACTCAGTAATTAATTATTTTTGAAACCTTCACCGACCTTCCATTCCAAAAGTCTCGTGAATTTTTCCGGATTTGTCGGCGCAGTGTCACTTATATTTTCGTCAATTTCGTCACTTCAACGGAACGTTATCCCAACTGTTGGCGGCAAGGGGAGGAAGCCACTTGCTTGATTGCATATCTAATTGAATTATGTAAAAAATAATATAATCTGTTATTGAAATTTTAAAGTACAGGATTTTAATTATTTTAGGCAGAGTGTATATATTCGAAAGACAAATTTTGTGTAATTTTTAAATGTAAATGATTGAGGAATTCTGAAGAACGAAACAGAACAACAATAAAATACTTTTCGCACCGTTGACTGTTGTAAGAAATTCATTGCTCTAGAAATTAACTAAGCAATAATTAATCTAGAAAAAATGTTGTAATAAAATCAAGACCGTGATTAAGTTTAATTTAATATTTTGCCAAATTTCAAAAGGGAAAATAATGGTTTTAAAAAAACATGCTTTTATAATTCAGGCTTTTGTTTGTCGATTTTCGCTAAAAATTTCATTTTTAGGTTGAAGAGATTTTGCTAATTTTCTGTGAGAAGCTTAATTTTTAAAATACGTGACTCAAAGAAGCTTAAATTTTAGACAAAATTGTACTTTAAAAGTGAAGCAAAGTAACTGTAAGAGAGGGAAAAATTCTAAAAGGTCATAAGTCATAATAATACAATTCGAACAAATTTTTACAATACAACTGTTCATCTCAGTTCAGCACAATTTATTTTTCAATATGGTTCCGCAAAATATGATAATACAAACTTGACTTTTTGTCATAAATTTTCGGGCACTTGTCACAAAAGTAATAATTATTACTGTCGCAGCATTTCATATGCTTTTCAAGAAGTCCTTGGCACTTGAACTTGCACTCGCAGTGGCGGCAAGTCTTGACGGTCTGGTGATATGACAACTTACAACGGCTTAATTCCTGAGCACACTCAGCGCAGCGCAGGAATGAGTGCGACTCGTACTTGTGATTCTTGAGAATACATTCAGATGCAAAAAATTTGTTGCACTCTCCACACTTAATCGTCTTTGGTAAATGTTTGCGTTGCATGTGCATCGACATTTTGCTCTTGTCAAGTGTAGAATGGTTGCAATGGTCGCAGTAAACAATCGAGGTTTTGGTGTGGGCTTTTCTCACGTGTTTATTCAACTTCCAAAGCACGGGGAACGTTTTCCCACACTCTTTGCAACTAAAGAGGGATTTTTTGCAGCTTTTCCAATGCAACTGATACAAACCCGAGCACCCGAAACTTAGTTTGCATCTGCAGCAAACCGATGGCTTTCTGTGGACTGCCTTGTATGAGAGAGAAACGTCCTGGCCACAAGTTTTGCACTTGTCGAACGTGTGAAATTCCTTGTAGTGCATACCAACTAGCCGTTTCGCACCGAATTTGGCGTCGCAACTGCCGCATTTGAAGATCTTTGGCATGTGCCTCGCCTCTTCGTGTTCTCTCAACCTGTACTTCATCGGAGTGAAATACTCGCAATGCTTGCATAGGTAAAGATCTTGATTTACGGCTTGTTTGTGCGACGAGTTGAAATGGTTCATCATTTCGGACTTGGTTTTGAAGTACTCGTTGCAGCCTGGACGCGTGCACACCACCGGAAATTCCGGATGCTTGCGAAACATGTGCTTCTTCAAATTACTCGACGAGGAAAGAAAAAGGACGGTTTCACAATATTTACAACGAATTTTCCTGCTTTCTTGTGGTTTGTTCTGTTTCTCGTGTGAAACCTGCTGCATGTGCTGCTCTTTTTCCTCCTCGGTGTGAAAGTAAGTCACGCAGCCCCGAATTCCGCATTTGATGGCCTTTTTGTGCATATAATTGACGTGGTTCATCAGATGGTTGTAGCTCTTGCCGCAGTAAATACACACTCCACTGACGCATTTCTTCTTTTTAGGGATTTCCTTTTCGTACTCGGCCAGATCAACCTCTTCCAACTGCACCCAACACTGTTCTACCTCTCCAACTGTAAATTTTAAACAATAGAAATTATACGCCGTCGATTATTTGTATAAAAGCTCCATACTTGAATAATTCTCCCGAAGCACCTTTGCGTTTTCTTCCAAATCAAGGTTTTTCGGCCACCAAGCAACAGCCTCGTCTCCCGACTCATCCCCAAACCTAAAACACAGGTCAATAATAAATAATCGCAATTTTTAATCTCGTGAAAAAACTCACTCTGCCTGCCAGATGCAAAAATAGCAGATCAAAGCGTCTTCTTCGACCACGTCCGGCAAGTTTTCGTCTTCTTCCGTCAGGTTCATGACCTCCATGGCCCATTTCCTCAGCTTGAGCCTGTCCACCTGCGACGCGAGGACGTGGCCGTCCGACGTCGGACACTCGCACAGTCTACACAGCGGCTTTTGAATGGGTGTTTTTCCTTCTCTCGGCTGCATCTCGTGCCTCCGTATGCTTTCCATATCTCCACCCAAAATGGTTTCAAGCTTTAATTCTCAATGTTGTCTGTTCCTGAAAACTGTCCCGTCGGTGTTGGCAGTGATAATAATAAACTATTACTTTTTGTCACTGTTGTTTGTTGTCAGCTCAGGTGTTGTTGTTATCAAGTCCACCGCCGCGTTTTCAGTGGAGTGTGTGACAAGGAGTGTAAAACTTGAAACTAGATTTTGTGTTTCTTTTCTATCAAATTTGCTTTTTGACTTTGAAAATTGTATAATTTCACTTGCATTTGATAATTATCTTAAATATTATTAGATATATGCTTCAATACTTAAAAATTTGAGTCATGTTTTTAACTCCTTATCTTTACTCTTTGTAAAGGCAACTAAACCGCGTTTATTTTAAAAAAAATTCCAATAAATAACGTTAAATATAATCAGAGAACCTTCAAATTTAAAAGAAATTGTTAGTTAAATTTACTTCAAATTGTAAAATTAATTATTTAAATTCCAAGAAACTGAAAGTAAAAGCAAAAAAAGTATCTGTAAAAGAGACCAAATTCTGTTATTTTTTATAATTAAATAGCAGCTTTTTTCAGAACATTTTTATTTTATTGATACATCAATGCGCTTTTTGAGAATATGAAAATTCAAAAGTTGATGTTTTTCCTGTAAAAGTTCGGGCACTTATTGTCACAATTGAATCGGTCTTCATATATTTTCCAAGAAGTCCACGGCCCTTGAACTTTTAGCAACACTACACTGGCTCTTATTGGCAGATCTCCATATGCTGCTGATACGACCCTGAGCACCTGAAATTGCGCTCGCAGCGGTTGCAAGTCTTGACGCGCCGGTGTAGACGAATGTTTTGACGCCGGACTTCCAGTGCGCACTCTGTGCATCTAACGCATTCGTGACTGTTGCGTTGGTGATGCTCGAGAAGGGATTGCGTTGCAAACAATTCATTGCACTGATCGCACCTAATCGTCTCTGGAAGGTGTTGGGGTTGCAACTGCTCCCGCATAAACATCTTGCTGGATGCAGAATAGTTTCAATGAGCACGCAGTAAACAAATCGCGGTTCGCGGTTTTGCGTGAGCTCTTCTCACCTGGATATCACACTTCGAAGGCTTCGTGACCGAATTTCCACGCACAGAAGGATTCTTGGCAGCTCTTCTTCTCGTGCAATTGACACAAACCCGAGCACTTGAAGCTGAGACTACGTCTGGAGCAAACCGTTGGCTTTCCGCTTAATCGGCTTTCTGTTTCTGTGGCGTCAGGCGTTTCTTGCTCCTCGTGTGTCCTCGTGTCTTTGCAATACAAAACAGCTGCTATCAACAACTCCGGTCCGATTCGGAGTGCATTGTGCGACAAGGAGAAGAAACTTGGAGGTGTTTTGTATATTTTATACTTTCCAACTTTTTTAATTATTTGTTTACATACCCTTTTAATTGAATTCTTGTTACTTCAGTTTGATAATGTTCTCAAAATGCTTTGGATGTATGCCTAAATATGTTAAGGTTTCAGTTATGCCATTTTTACTCCTTATCTTTACCCCCTCATGTTTCTGGTGGTAACCAATCGGCGTTCACCGCGCTTAGATTGCTGCAATCTGATTGGCGTACTCCTGAGATTTAAAAATTATGTTTTATATTTCGTTTTGCGCCGGCGCCGGAACATGGTAATATATTCAACAGCGCAGGAATGTTTTTTGGTACTCTTTAACATACCAATCTGTCAAAAGGGATATCTTTTCCACCCACATTTTGATTGATGGCTTTTGCTTTTTAGCTCCATGCCGTGAATATACAGACGTCGACGGCTCTTTAGCAAAATCTTGTTGGCAGAACTATATTCTAAAAGGTCATAAAAAATTCACAACAAATTTTCAGAATAGAGCTGTTCATCGTCAGTTTGGCAAAATTTATTTTTCAATGTGCTTCGAGATAATGTGATAATACAAACGTATCTTGTGACTATAAGTTTTCGGGCACATGTCACAAATGTAAGCATTACTCATGGTCAGCACACAGCTCTTCTTATGCTTGTCAAGAAGTCCTTGGCACTTGAACTTGCACTTGCAGTGGCGACAAGTCTTGACGATCTGGTGATATGGCAACTTACTACGGCTGAATTCCTGAGCACACTCAGCGCAGCGAAGAAATGAGTGCGACTTTTGCTTATGAATATCGAGAACAAATTCGGAGGCAAACAATTTGTTGCATTCTCCACACTTGATCGTCTTTGGAAGATGTTTGCGTTGAATGTGCACCCACAATTTGTTCTTGTAAACTGTAGAATGGTCGCAATGTTCGCACTGCAAAATCGCGGATTTGGTGTGAATTTCATTCAAGTGCCTATTGACATCAATGATCCGAGTGAATGTTTTTCCACACTCTTTGCAATGAAGGAGGGTTTGTTTGCAGCTATTCCTATGCAGTTGGTACAAACCCAAGCACTTGAAACCGAGTTTGCATCTGGAGCAAGCCATTGGCTTTCCGTGGCGTGACTTGCATGAGGAAGCCACGTCCAGGCCACAAGATTCGCACTTGACGAACGTGTGACATTTGATGAAGTGTTCTTCAAGCAGTCGTTTCGAGCCATATTTTGCGACGCAATCGTCGCATTTGAAGATCTTTGGCATGTGCTTCACCTCTATGTGTCGTTTAAACAGTGACTTCCACAAGGTGAAATACTCGCACTGCTTGCATTGGTAAAGGTCTTTGCCTCGGCTGTGCGCCGAGTTGTAGTGGAGGGTCATTTTAGACTTGGATTTAAAGTACTCTTTGCAGCCTACGTGCATGCACGCCACCGGAAGTTCTGGATGATCGCATTTCATGTGCTTCCTCCACAAATTTACTGAGGAATACAATTTTCCGATTTCACAAAATTTGCAACCAACTTTGTTGCTTCCCCGGGGCTTGAAAGGTCTCTCGTGGATAACCTGCTGCATGTGCTGCTCTTTATCCTCCTCGGTGTGAAAGTAAGTTCTGCAGCCCCAAAATCCGCATTTGATTGCTTCTTTGTGCATCTGTCTGATGTGCTGCATCAGTTTGTCGAATCTGTTTCCGCAGTAAAAACACACTCCACTGACGTATTTCCTCTTTTTAGGGATTTCCTTTTCATATTTGGTCAGATCAAATTTCTCCAACTGGACCCAACACTGATCCACTTCTCCAGCTGTTAAATTAAAACAAAATGAATTACGCTGGCTTATATTGTTATTTGAAATACCCAAGTACCTGAATAATTCTCCCGAAGCAACCTTGCGTTTTCATCCAAATCAAGGTTTTTTGGCCACCAATGAACAGAATCATCTCCAGGCTCATCCTCAAACCTGAAAGACACGTCAAATTTTAAATAAACTGCGACTTCATAAATTCGGAAAAACTCACTCGGCCAGCCAGATGCAAAAATAGCAGATCAACGCATCTTTTTCGACAATCACTGGCAAGTTTTCATCTTCTTCCGTCAAGTTCGAGGCCTCCATGGCCCATTTCCGCAGCTTGATCCTGTCCACCTGCGACGCGAGGACGTGGCCGTCCGACGTCGGACACTGGCACAGTCTGCAAAGCGGCTTTTGAATGGGTTTTTTTCCTTCTTTCGGCTTCATGTCTCGACTCCTCAAGTGACTCGCTATCCAAAATAATTTCTCATACACTGATTTTCGCTGAATTTCAATGCCCAGACTCTTCTTGAGCAGGTGGACGTGAAGAAACAATCTTTTCCCGCTGATCTTTCTGCTTGCATTGTCCTGTCTTTGGACCTGTGGAGTCGCGTGTTTGCAAGCTAACTCATAATCAATAATCATCGATCATCTTTTTACAGCTCCGCATTCGCAGTGGTCTGTTCGACAAGGAGAAGAAAATTTGAAGGTGGTATCTTCTACATTTTATATCTTTTCAATATTTGATTACATACCTATTTACTTAAATTGCAACTTTAATTTGATAACGTTCTTAAAAAGCTTTAGATTTTTTCTCTTGTACGTAAAATTTCAAGTTATGACATTAACTCCTTATCTTAACCCTATCATGCTTCTGGAGGCAACCAATAATCAGCGTGCAGCACTCTTAGATTGCTGTGATCTGATTGGTGGATTCTGTATTTTTTTTTTTTTTAAAAAAAATTAACCGATATTCTTTTGTATTTCGTTAAGCGCCGGCGCCGGATCTTAGAGAAATTGCTTGAGAATTCAACAGCGGGAGTAAATATATATTTTGGTGTACTTCAACATAATTATTTATCTGTCAAATGTAGACATTCGATCCGCCCACATTTTGATGTTTGATTGACGGCTTTTGTGTTTTAGCTCCGTGCCGTGATCGCCAAAATTTCAGTTTACATTTTAGGACTAAGGAGCAATTAAATTTTCAGATAATGAGATAAAAGAAGTAGTATTTGCATATATTCATCCTCTGGTACACCGAAAAAATTGCACAACTTACAACAACCTCTGGAAGGTCATAATTCGCAACAGATTTTCAGAAATCAGCTGTTCATCTCGGTTTGGCACAATTTATTTTTCAACATGCTTCCTTAAAATATGATAATACAAACTTTTCTTTTTCCAATAAATTTTCGGGCACTGGTCACAAAAGTAATTCTTAATGTCGCAGCTTTTCATATGCTTTTCAAGAAGTCCACGGCACTTGAACTTGCACTTGCAGTGGAAGCAAGTCTTGACGGCCTGGTGAGAAGACAACTTTTGACGGCCGACCTCCTGAGCACACTCAGCGCAGCGAAGGAATGAGTGCGAACTGTATTTGTGAATCTTGAGAATACATTCAGAGGCAAAAAATTTGTTGCACTCTCCACACTTAATCGTCTTTGGAAAATGTTTGCGTTGCACGTGCAACGACATGAGGTTCTTCCCATATAAAGAATGGTCGCAATGTTCGCAGTGAAAAATCTCAGATTTGGTGTGAGCTTGTCTCACATGTTGGTTCAACCTGCTAGGCAAGGGAAACAGTTTTCCACACTCTTTGCAACTAAAGAGGGTTTGTTTGCATTTCTTCCTATGCAATTGGTACAAACCTGAGCACTCAAAACTCACTTTGCATTTGGAGCAAAACGTTGGCTTGAAGTGGCGTGACTTGCATTCCAGAGAAACGTCAAGGCCACAAGATTTGCACTTGCTAAGCGTGTGTGCACTGATATAGTGTTTTTCAATGACCCGCTTCGAGCCTAATTTGGCGTCGCAAAGGTCGCATTTGAAGATCTTTGGCATGTGCCTCGCCTCTTCGTGTTCTCTCAACCTGTACTCACTCGTGGCGAAATACTCGCAATGCTTGCACTCGAAAAGATCTTCATTTATGGCTCGTTTGTGCGAATTGAAGTGGAGCATCATTTCGGGCTTGGATTTAAAGTACTCGTTGCAGCCTAAACGCGTGCATCGCGCTGACAGTTCCGGATGGACGCATTTCATATGTTGTCTCCAAATTTTAATTGTGGAATATAATTTGTCGTTTTCACAAAATTTGCAACCAATTTTGCTGCTTCCCCGTGGTCTGTAGGGTTTCTCGTGTAAAACCTGCTGCATGTGCTGCTCTTTTTCCTCCTCGGTGTGAAAGTAAGTCACGCAGCCCCGAATTCCGCATTTGATGGCTTCTTTGTGCATCAGTTTGACGTGCTGACTCAGCTTGTTGTAACTGTTGCCGCAGTAAAAACACACTCCGCTGACGTGTGTCCATTTTGTGGATATTTTCTTTGTGTATTTGGGCAGATCAATCTCCACTAACTGTACCCAACACTGTTCTACTTCTCCAACTGTAAAATTTAAACAATAGAAAAAAGGTATTTATTATTTTTAATAAAAATACTCAAGTACCTGAATAATTCTCCCGAAGAACCTTAGCGTTTTCTTCCAAATCAAGATTTTTCGGCCACCAAGCGACAGCCTCGTCTCCGGACTCATCCCCAAACCTAAAACACGAGTCAAAATCAAAATTAAATTTTTAATCTCGTGAAAAACTCACTCTGCCTGCCAGATGCAAAAATAGCAGATCAAAGCGTCTTCTTCGACCACTTCCGGCAAGTTTTCGTCGTCTTCCGTCAGGTTCATGACCTTCATGGCCCATTTCCTCAGCTTGAACCTGTCCACCTGCGACGCGAGGACGTAGCCGTCCGACGTCGGACACTCGCACAGTCTGCACAGCGGCTTTTGAATGGGTGTTTTTCCTGCTTTGCCTCGCAGCTGCATCTCTTGACTCCTCAAGCGACTCCCTATCCAAGAAAATCTTTCCCAAAAAAAGGTTTTTCGCCAATTTTAAATGCTCATAGCCGCATTCAGCTTTGGGCTTGTAGACGTAAAATCGATACAAAATAGACCCCCAACCCCCTTTACGCGGTTTTTATGGTCCTGTGCGTGACGCGTGACGCATGGAAGTTGAAAACAGCTCCGCCCCTTTTTGCAGTGGGTAGTAAAACAAGGAGAAGATAATTTGAAGCCGGACAGTCAGCATCTGGCCAGAATTGCCCCGTCTTTAATGATTTTGTTGACCTTTTTAAAATAATCATTTTCTCAAAAATGATAAAGGTCAATGATAGCATTATGTTCAGACACAATTAAGCAAAAATTTAAATTGGGATATCATTATCTCCTTTCCGTTACTCTCTCGTAGTTGTATTTCTTGAAGCAACCAATCAGCGTTCAACGTTCTTCGATTGCTGCAACCTTATTGGCGTAGATTCTCCTCATTTATTTAAACTGTTATTTGATGTATCGCAAAATACATAACAAAGGAAATTAATTCTGGTAGGCTGTCATAATTAAGTATACGCAAAGAATTTTTTGAAGCAGTTAATTTTATTTAACCAAATTAATCCGTTGATCATTGTGCAAAGTTCTGAGGATGAACGAGAAAACAAACATTTTCAGGCAGTCAATGTAAAAATCTTAATTCTGGCAGCTCTCTAAATGATTTGCAAATAATTCTGAGCACTTAAACTTGCAATTGCAGCGGGGGCAAGTCTTGACGGCGCGGTGTTTAAACATGGATGCGCGGCACAACTCAACATTACACTCGGAGCAGCGAACGTCTTCGTGCGACTTGTACTTGTGAATCTTGAGAAGAGATTCCGCGGCAAACAAATTGTTGCACTCTGCACACTTGACCGTCTTTGGAAGATGGATGCTTAGTATGTGCACTCGGAAGCTATCTTTACGGAAAGAACAAAAGTCACAATGGCTGCAGAAAAAAATCTCCACTTTCGATTTTTTGGAGTGAACGAGTCTCATGTGGTCTCTTAACTTCCAGCCCGAAGTGAACAATTGTCCGCAATCTTTGCATTTGCGACCGTTTTGTCGGCAACTCTTCCTATGCGTCCGATACAAACCCAAGCACTTGAATCTTTTTTTGCAATAGGAGCAAACCGATGGCTTTCTGTGTTGTGATATATATCCGTGAACCACGTCCTGGACACAAGATTTGCACTTGTCGAACGTGTGATAACTTTTGTAATGCGAATTCACTCTCCGTTTCGAGCCGAATTTGGCATCGCAACTGCCGCATTTGAAAATTTTTGGCAGGTGTCTCGCCTCTTCGTGTTTTCGCAACTCATACTGCTTTGTGGTGAAAAACTCGCAATGCTTGCACTGCAGAAGATCTTGATTTATGGCTTGTTTGTGCGACGAGTTGACATGGAGAATCATCTCAGACTTGGATTTGAAATACTCATTGCAGCCGAAATGCGTGCACGCGACTGGAAGTTCAGGCTGGTTGCGATTCAATTTCCAACTCCACGATTCCACCGAGGGTAACAATGTGACTTTTTTACATTCTTCGGAATATATTTCCCGGCTTTCCCGTGATTTGTTGTATTCCCCGTGCAAATTCTGCTGCATGTGCTGCTCTTTTTCCTCCTCGGTGTGAAAGTAAGACGCGCAGCCCCGAACTCCACATTTGATTGCTTCTTTGTGCATCAGTCTGATGTGCTGCCTAAGATCGTTTAATCTGTTGCCGCAGTAAATACACACTCCACTGACGAATTTTCTCTTCTTAGGGGATTGCTTTGTGTATTTTGCCAGATCAACCTCTTCCAACTGCACCCAACACTGTTCTACTTCTCCAACTGGAAAATTTAAACAGAAGAAATGAAGGTGTTTAATATTTATATTAAAAATTCACAAGTACCTGAATAATTCTCCCGCAGGACCTTAGCGTTTTCTTCCAATTCAAGGTTTTTCGGCCACCAAGCAACAGCCTCGTCACCAGACTCATCCCCAAACCTAAAACACGAGTCAAAATTAATAAACTGCAATTTTTAAGCTCGTAAAAATAACTAACTCGGCCTGCCAGATGCAAAAATAGCAGATCAAAGCGTCTTCTCCGACCACGTCCGGCAAGTTTTCGTCTTCTTCCGTCAGGTTCATGATCTTCATGGCCCATTTCCTCAGCTTGAACCTGTCCACCTGCCACGCGAGGACATGGCCGTCCGACGTCGGACACTCGCACAATCGGCACAGCGGCTTTTGAATGAGAATTTTTCCTTCTTTGACTCTCGGCGGCTGCATCTCTTGACTCCTTTAGTGACTCTCTATCCAAAATAATTCTCGCAAAAATTTATGTTCGTTGAATTTCAATGCCCAGGCTCTTCTTGAGTTGGTGGTCGCAAACAAACAAAATTTGTCACGCGGATCTCGCTGCTTGCATTGTCCTCTCAAGTCGAGTCGAGTGTTTACAAGCTAACAGCTGGTCAGCTGCTTTCAACAACTCCGCCCCCGTTCTCAGTGGTGTGTGCGACAAAGAGAAGAAAATTAGTAACTGGTCGGTGTCTTTATTTCCTTGTTTTATTCATCTTTTATTACCTTTTAAATTGAATTATTAATTTAATGATATCATGAACTTACAGAGCTTTAGATTAATACTTTTATGCCTAAACATTTTTGTTGTGTTACTAACTCCTTTGTCTTAACATTCATGTTTCCAGAGACAACCAATCAGCGTTCAGCACTCTTTGATTGCTTCATTCTGATTGGCGCACTCAAGATTTAAGAATCGTGTTATTTTTGTATTTCGTTACGCGTCAGGAAAGTGGGTACGCTCTATATGCGTCTGTTAAAAGGTAAATCGGGAAAAAATTTTAATACGACATATTATGCGCTCGCTTAAGACGCATAACTTCAGGGCTGAACTAATAGTACTGAATAATTTACTGGGGTACATATTAAATTTTTTTCGGCCAAATGTACAGGTCTCTGAGCCGCATATAATTTTTGTTAATACTTTGGCTCACGGCGCGACTTAAATAACTGACGAAAATTGGGCCCCGCCAAGACCCCGAAAACAAAAGATTGTAATGTAACAAATCACGTTTTTTGGACTTTTTTGGAAAATTAATCACTTGGATTTTACAACTTTTCTGTATAAAGCTTTAATTTTAAAATATTTATTCAAAGGACCTTATAATTTAATGAAAATTTAATTAAATATATTTTTAGATTGAAAACTAAACTATTGGAATTTCACAAAACTCATTCAAAGCTGAAATAAAATAACTATAAGTGGGACAAATTTTCTGGTGGATTTTTTAAATTTATAACGAAAAAATTTCATAATCCGCTTTTCATTTTAATCCGTCACAAATTTATTTTACAAAGTGATACCTGACAATATGACTATACAAAATTTTCTTTTTCCTAAAAATTTTAGGACACATGTCACGATGGAAATCATTATTATATACAAGCACACAGATCTTAATATGCTTTTGTCAAGAGCCTTTTATAATCATGATTTTTGTGTATATTCCTTAATATTTAAATATGTATATAATAAAAAAACCTTTAAACTTAGAATAAATTGTAAATATTGCAATGTATTAGATTGGAAAAGAAATTTACACAAAACACCATCCTAAACGGAAAGTGAAGTAAAATACCCGTAAAGGGACACTATTCTACAAGGTCATAATAAGATAATTCGAAATGCGAACCCGTTGGCTTGCATTGTTAAGGCATTCTCAGGAGTGTCAAAGCAATGGGAGGTATTTGAGCAGTTGGGAGATCTAATACTGGCTACCTGAATGTCAGAAATGGCAAAAAGTGGTTAGTTTAGTGACTCGAAATGCTCAAATTGCTCAACGGGCTGCTTTGCACCTTTCCAGCATGCGTGATTTGGCTTCACGGGACGAATGTCTAGCGTTTCAATGCAGTCCTCGGTGCGGAGGCAAGTGGTCCTTGAAGTGGGCTGGGTCCCTATGCGGCCTGGTGCGCCCATAATATCCGTTCGCGGTGTTATTGGGACACGGGTTTCAGCATTCCTGCTCTTCCCGGTCCGCGGACAGGGATAAAAAGAGCAATTTTTTCAGAATACAGCTGTTCATCTCAGTTTGGCACATTTTATATTTCAATGTGCTTCGAGACAATATGGAGATACAAAGATAACTTTTTTACATACATTTTCGGGCACTTGTCACAATAGAAATAATTATTATTTTCATGCACACAGCTCTTGATATGCCTGTCAAGAAGTCCTCGGCACTTGAACTTGCACTCGCAGCGGCGGCAAGTCCTGACGGTCTGGTGTTTAATCATGTATCGATGGCGTATCTTCTGATCACATTCGACGCAGCGAAGGAATCTGTGCACCTCGGATATGTGATGCTTGAGAATTGGTTCCGAGCCATACAATTTGTTGCAAAATTCACACTTCATTGTCTTGGGAAGATGTTTGCGTTTCATGTGATTCTGCATGCATCTCATGTCAAATGTAGAATAGTCGCAATGGTCGCAGCGACAAATCTCAGTTTTGCTGTGAACAGTTAATAGGTGGTGATTCAACAAGTGGTTCATGGAGAACGATTTCCCACACTCTTTGCAACTAAGGAGGGTTTGTTTGCATTTCTTCCTATGTGATTGGTACAAACCCGAGCACACAAAACTGAGTTTGCATCTGGAGCAAACCGATGGCTTTGTGTGGAACGCCTTGTATCCGAGAGTCACGTCCTGGCCACAAGATTTGCACCTGTGGAATGTGTGATATTGTTTGAAGTGTCTATTCACTAACATTGTTGAGCCGAATTTGGCGTCGCAACTGTCGCATTTGAAGATCTTTGGCATGTGCCTCCCCTCAATGTGTTTTCGCAAATTAAACTTATCCGTGGCGAAAAACTCGCAATGCTTGCATAGCAGAAGATCTCGTTTTATGCATTGTTTATGGGACGAGTTGAAGTGGAGAATCATTTCAGACTTGGATTTGAAATACTCTTGGCAGCCTTTACGCGTGCACGCCACCAGAAGTTCCGGATGGACGCTTTTCATGTGCCACTTCCACGAAACCAATGAGGAATACAATTTGCTCATTTGACAATATTTGCAGTAAATTTTGCTGCATTTTCGTGGTTTGTTAGCTTTCTCGTGTATGTCCTGCTGCATATGCTGCTCTTTTTCCACCTCGGTGTGAAAGTAAGTCGTGCAGCCCAGAATTCCGCATTTGATTGCTTCTTTGTGCATCTGCTTGACGTGCACCATCAGTCGGCCGTATCTGTTGCCGCAGTAAATACACACTCCACTGACGTATTTCCTCTTTTTAGGGATTTCCTTTTCGTATTTTGCCAGGTCAATGTCCAATTTTCTCTTCTTAGATATTTTCTTTTCATATTTTGCCAGATTAACCTCTTCCAACTGCACCCAACACTGTTCTACTTCTCCGACTGTAACATTTAAACAATATAAATTACTCTGATGAATTTTTTTATTAAATATTCCCAAATACCTGAATAATTCTCCCGCAGCACTCTAGCGTTTTCTTCCAAATCAAGGTTTTTCGGCCACCAAGCGACAGCCTCGTCTCCAGACTCATCCCCAAACCTAGAACACGCGTCAAAATTAAAATAATAAATTAAAATTCTTGAAAAAAACTCACTCTGCCTGCCAGATGCAAAAATAGCAGATCAAAGCGTCTTCTTCGACCACGTCTGGCAAGTTTTCGTCTTCTTCCGTCAGGTTCATGACCTCCATGGCCCATTTCCTCAACTTGAACCTGTCCACCTGCGACGCGAGGACGTGGCCGTCCGACGTCGGGCACTCGCACAGTCTGCACAACGGCTTTTGAATGGGTGTTTTTCCTTTTCTGACTTTCGGCGGCTGCATCTCTCGACTAGTTTCCTTCGAAGAAAGCTTTTCCCAAGAAGTGCTTTTCGTTATACGCGGATCTTACTTCTTGCATATACTGTGAAGGTGTCGAAGGTGTGAAGTCCTGTGTCTTCAGCTGCTTTCAAGTTTCAACATCCCCGCCCCCTTTTGCAGTGGTGTGTGCGACAAGGAGAAGAAAACTTTTAGCTGTTTTCTGTTTGTCCAGGCTTTCTTTATTTATTTGTTTTTTAAATTAAAGTTAAATTGTATATTTAATATGATCATGATCTTAGAAGAAGGCTTTAGATTTATACTTCAATTATTTAAAAATTTATGTCGTGTTATTATTATGGCTCCTTGTCGTTACTCCCTAGGGATCCTAGAAGCAACCAATCAGCGTCCAGCACTGTTTTATTGCCGCGATCTGATTGGCGTACTGCTCTTGACTTTTTAAGAATGGGAAAATGTGTATGTATGATTTTGCATAATCTGTCAAAAGGTAAATCGGGCAAACCTAAAAGTGTATAAAATGTCCGCGGTTTCGACGCATAACGTCAGAGCTGGATCAGCTGGACTCTTTTCGAAGAATTCACGGGTTTGATTCTTAATTTTGGCGGCCCAAGTACGTGTGAGTGCACAGGCTGATGGGATCAAAGAGGCTGCAGGAATTAAAACTGAAAATTATTTGAGTGATTTTCAAAATACAAAATAATGGTTTTTTTCTAGATTTATGCATTTTGCAACCTTCTAATCTATGGCCGTAATGTTTGCAACCAATAGTTGTTGATTTTTCAATTCCAAAAAACGTGATTTGCGACCTTTCAAACTTCTGTTTTTGGGGCTTTATGCGGGCAGGACAGCACCGATTTTGGTACCAAAATCAACATCCTTCGTTGAGGTGCGTCCACCCGGGTCCGAAGTTTTCAAAATACATTCAGTTTCGAGGTGTTAAGATTTTTTCAGCCGGAGTTTTGACAAAGTTGATGTGCGATTTTAATATATCCGCCTCAATCGTAATTCGTCTGGGATCATTTTGAGACCAAATTCGGGGCGATCCGATCAAAATCTTACGAGATATTTTTTGAAATTTCGGAAATTTGAAAACGTTATTTATTTTTGCACTTTCTCCATATGGATAACATGGAAATTTCAAAATTCGAGATTATTTTACCGACTTCATCGCAAACGCAGGAATACTCCCAGACTGGAAACCGATTTCCAGAATTTTTGCACGCATAGAAAAATTAAATTTTTTTTTTGTCTTTTGGCTTTACGACAAGTGATGTTCACAAGCGAAAATGGTTTTATTTGTCTTAAAATTCAGCCGTTGGTCTGATCGTCGCCCAGCACGAACCCTCAACAGACAGGTCTTGGACGGGGCTTTGACCTGCGGTACACTCACGACCTTTCTCAGGGTAAATCTCGACCTGAAATCCGCTCGAAGGCTGATTTTCAGTAATTTCAAGCTGGTGATGCTCGGCGACGGCCGGTCGGTTATTTGATTCTCCGCAGTTCCGCACCGACCTTTTCAAGTAAATTGAATATTTTAAGGTTTAGTCAGCGCCACTTTGGCGTCTGGAGGGCCCAAGAGGGCCGGAATTAAATTAATTTAAATTAGAATGGTGTAAATCATAGTTTAATTAATTGAATCTGAAATTTCTATATTTCTAAGGATATGATTTTAATCAATTTAGCCAGAATACAATGATATATTTATTAAACATCAATATATATGGTGTCAGGGTTCGCATTAAGCAGCATTTTTCCGAAACAAAGAATGCATTTTTACTGAAAATAAAAAATTCACATCTTTTTTAAGATAAATTCCTAAAATTGTGAAACAAAACATGGTTTTAGACTCAGGAAATTTTTATTAGCATGCTTTCTTGCCAATTTTCTCAAAAATTTAAATGGTAACCTGAGAAATTGCTTGCTTTAGTGTTGAAAATAAGATTTTGCAATATTTTCGTTGGAAAGCTTTATATTTCAAATAATCTAAACTCCTTTAAAATTAAGAAACAATAATTAATCAAATTTTTCATTTTATTTGACACAAAACACCACCCAAATCTTAAATTTAAGCAAAATAACTGTAAAAGGGACAATTTATTTATACACACGAATGTGATTGTTAACCACGTGAGTATACAAATCAGCCTTATTTTTGAAATATTTCTGGCACATGTCGCAACAGTAATTATTATTTTGGCAGCTCTTGCTATGAATTTCAAGAAGTCCCTGGCACTTGAACTCGCACTTGCAGCGGCGGCAAGTCTTGACGCTCATGTGTGTAGACTTGTGAACGCGCAGAATTTGCTGCGCGCACTCAGCGCAGTGAATGAACGAGTGCGCCGCCGACTTGTGAATATTGACAAGAGATTCCGTGGCAAACAATTTGTCGCACAATTCACACTTAACCGTCTTTGGAAGATGTTTGCGTTGCATGTGCCCCTGCATGTGGATCTTGTCATGGGTAGAATGGTCGCAATGCTCGCAGCGAAAAATCAAAGTTTTGGTGTGAACGTTTTTCACGTGATTTTTCAACCTCGAATCCACAGGGAACGATTTTCCACACTCTTTGCAAGTAAGGAGGGTTTGCTTGCATTTTTCCCGATGCGATTGGTACAAACCCGAGCACTTGAATCTGAGTTTGCATCTGTAGCAAACCGATGGCTTTCCGTGGTATGGTTTGTGTCCGAGAGCCACGTCCTGGCCACAAGTTTTGCAGTTTACAAACGTGTGATAATGTATGAAGTGCTTATCCACTGCCGCTTTCGAGCCGAATTTGGCGTCGCAATTGTCGCATTTGAAGGTCTTGGGCATGTGCTTCGACTCGACGTGTCGTCTCAAAATGTGCTCGTCGTGCCTGGTGAAATACTCGCACTGCTTGCACTGGAGAACACGCTGTTTTTGTCCTCGTTTGTGCCAAGTGTTAATATGGGCAACCATCTCAGACTTGGATTTGAAAAACTCTTGGCAGCCAACACGCGAGCACCGCATGGAAAATTCCGGATGGAGGCGTTTCATGTGCAGCCTCAACAACTTCAATGTGGAATATAATTTGTCACTTTCACAATATTTGCAACGAATTTCCTTGCTTTTGCATGGTTTGCTTCGTTTCTCATGTAAAACTTGCTGCATGTGCTGCTCCTTTTCCTCCTCGGTGTGAAAGAATGTGGCGCAGCCCAGAATTCCGCATTTGATGGCTTCTTTGTGCGAATATTTGATGTGATTCATCAGACTGTTGTACATCTTGCCGCAGTAAAAGCACACTCCCCGGACGGTTTTACTCTTTTTAGGCTGTTCCTTTTCGTAATTAGCCAGATCAATGTTGAATTTTCTCTTCTCAGGGGATTCCTTTGTGTATTTGGCCAGATCAACCTCTTCCAACTGCACCCAACACTGCTCTACTTCTCCAACTGTAAAATTTAAACAATATAAATTACTCTGATGAATATTTTTAATAACAAATCCTAAGCACCTGAATAATTCTCTCGCAGCACCCTGGCGTTTTCTTCCAAATCGAGATTTTTCGGCCACCAAGCCACAGCCTCGTCTCCAGACTCATCCCCAAACCTAAAACACGGGTCAAAATTAATAAACTGCAATTTTTTCATTCGTAAATAACATACTCTGCCTGCCAGATGCAAAAATAGCAGATCAAAGCGTCTTCTCCGACCACGTCCGGCAAGTTTTCGTCTTCTTCCCTCAGGTTCAGGGCCTTCATGGCCCATTTCCTCAGCTTGAACCTGTCCACCTGCGACGCGAGGACGTGGCCGTCCGACGTCGGACACTCGCATATATAGTCTGCACAGCGGCTTTTGAATGGGTGTTTTTCCTTCTTTGCCTCGCAGCATCTCTCGTCTTGACTCCTGAAGTGACGGCTTGTGCAAGAGAAAAAGGGCTGTTTTTAATACTCAATCAATGCCCACTTCCTGATTGAGTTGGCAGTCGTAAACAAACAAATATTTTTCACGCGAATCTTGCTTTTTATACTCTCTGAAGTCGTTTGTTTACTTTGTTCTTTGTTTGCAAGCAATACATCTACATAAGTCTTAGGGTTGGCAATATCAATATCGATATATCAAAAAAATTTGATATGTCAAATATCATATCAGTTATCATGGCTGATATTTGATATATCATATCAGGCTGATATTGATATCTAAGTCGGATATCAAGGTTGATATTAGTTGACATTTTTGACCGACAGATGGCATTTTTCATGCCGGTTTTCGCATAAAAGTTTAGGATCAAACTGTACTTTCCGTCCCCAAACATGGGCGTAACCGATATTGAAGTTTTCGCAATGCACAAAGGCGCGAAAAATGTCTCAGCTGATCGATCACAGATGATCTCTCAGCTGTGGTCAGCTTATAGTAGCTTTTGTGTTGAATGAAAATTAAATTAAATTGTTTGTAAACAATGGTCAGCAACGTCAGGTAGGTCAGGTAAAACCCTGACAACAATAAAGGCCACCCACGCCAGCTGATCGGTCACAGATGACCTCTGTCAGCTGGCAGTACCACATTTATTTTACTTGTTGAATTAAAATGATAATATGTAACAAATTGTTTGTAAACAATGATTTTAGATTTCAATGGTGAATAATTAAGAACTTATTGTAACTAATCCAATCAAAATGTGTACAAATAGCGCAAATAATATTGCGAAAATTGCTCTGATGATGGCATAGCCCCAAATTAAAAATTGAAATACTTAATACAAAACAGCTGCTACGGTTTAAAGTAATTTCATTCTGATTTCTCTTATGTGTATCTATTAAACTCAATTATTTATTACCAGATAAAGGTTGAAAAGCACATTATGATGTGGAGAAAAACACCCCAATATTTTAATTTGAAGAAAAATTGACGCTCTCACATTATCAGCTGATATTGTAAACATCAAACTCAAAAATTAATTTTAAATGGCACAATTAAATTATAATATTTTATTTATTACCTAATAATAGCTATTAATTAATTAATTAGACACCCATGTGGCGGGTAGGGGGGAAGGGAAAGCAGCCAGATGCAAATTTTGGCGCCATATGGTGGGATCCGACACACCCCCTTCTCAAACATCTGTTTTAAAGGCGCGCAAAATTTAAATTATTTGAATACTCATCCCATATGCCTGCGGAAAACCGCCATTTTTCAAATGTTTTCTTATTTAACCGATATATATGATAAAACCGGTGAAAAATGCTTAAAAAATCGGTTTTTAAGCCTTAAAAATAGCCATAACCGGTTTCGGTTCATCCGGCAGCCATTTTTTGATCATCTGGAAATATCATCGTTGATATATCAAATTTTGATATTTTTTCGCTGATATATCAGTGATATTGATATTTCAAATATCATATCAAATATCGATAATTGATATTGTTTTTTTCACAAAGTCACAACCCTAATAAGTCTCGCGTCGCGTGTTTGTGTGCTTGCAAGATAATAACAGAAACAGAGCTGCTGATCAACAACTCCGCCCCTTTTCTCAGTGGTGAGTGCGACAAGGAGTAGAAAATTCGAAACTGGTTTGTCTTTTTTATCAGGTTTATTTGTTAATTTTTTCATTTTAAAATTAAATTATTTTTAATTCGTTATTTATCTTAGAGAGCTATAAAGAATTTGCGTTCGTTACCTTTTATAATATTTGAGTTTTGATATTAACTCCTCATCTTAACCCTCTTATGCTTCTAGAGGCAACCAATCAGCGTTCAGCGCTCCTTGATTGCTGCCTTCTGATTGGCGGAATGGTTATTTCTGCTTGGGATTTATCTCATTTTTATTTCCTTACGCGCGCGCGGCTCCAAAAACAACGCAATGCTCTTTTTTGATAAGAGCGCAAATAAAATGGTATAAATAATTACATTTACTTCAGTCAAAAATTAAACCGGGCAGTTGGTACATTACGCCTTTTTGCGTTTTGATTCACAATCTTGGCTGCTCTGTGCTCTGCTGCAACACTCCCTCTCTCGTTGCAGGCGCTTTTAGAAATGAACTTTTTCTCGTCATGAATTCTTAAGTATTTGGAAATAAAATTTTGAGAATGCCTGCAGTAAATAAAATGAGATTCTCTATCATTTTGCAAAGTTATCCATCAAGAATTGATTTCAGCACATATAAGTGTAGCAGGTAGTGAATTAGTCTTTTTTTTCTGCGAGAAACGTGGATTTCCAACCTAACAATAAGCAGGCAGGTCACACTGAATTAGTTTTGCTTTAAAATTCTGTTAATGTGAAATATTAATTAAAATGAGATTACATTTAATTTTGAAAGTAAATTTTGGTGACCTTTCTCTCTGTAACACCACGAAAAATGTTATGCCTGGCTGTTGCCTACTGTATAACTTACGGTCCACGCAGAGCCGGGAGGGCTGTCCGACGTGCCGAGCAGACCTGCGCCGCCGTCGCCGCCGATCTCTCTCTATTTAATCTCTCTATCTGCTGCTGGATGCGCCAAGCCATCACTCGCATCATAAAAAGTCTCATCTCAAATTTAAAACACTAATTGTAAAACCACGCCTTATCTAAATCTATTTATGAGTAAAAAGAATTTAAAAATTGAACAAATATTTTGTACTAATTATTTGAACACACCGACAATATCTGCACAATCCGATTTTCGCGCTCTTGGCATTCAGCAGTGGAAAAAGACGGATTTCTTTTTTCTTTTTCTGCTGCTGTTGGTGGTGTTTTCTTTGGAAAACTGACGCAAGGCAAGTCTGTATGTGAGAGCTGGTGGGTAGAGCGAATAAAAGTTAAGCGTCAGTGATTTTGAGGCTGAGAATTGTAAAGATAATGAGTTGTGTTAGGATTTTAACGTAAAATATGTGAAGGCAAAAGCGCTGTAATTGCAGAGTTAAAAATTGTGTTACTAAAGCGAATTCCAAGTACGAACTAAAAGTACAAAGTTGTGCATTTGATTAATAAGACTGTTAGGTCGGTTAGGTCTAAAATTGTAAACAAAAGTCTGATTTAAATTGTAAATCAAAATACTATCAAGTATTGTAAGAGTTTTAAAGCAAAGTCAAAAGTAAAATATCTATTAATAATCTGAATTGAGTTAATATTTTGATAACCATTAATTTGTGTGCTTAATTCCTTGATTGAACTTCTCGATGGTTGTTCAGTGCCGCGATTAGTAGTATCTTCCCAAGCGAATATTTATTCTTCCCAAGACTACCGATTTCCCCAGTTAAGTAAACCAACCCCTAAGTGATAGGATGACACAACGCTAAAGTTATTGGTTCTCATAGAAATATTACAACATCAAACTTACGCATATAATAGGAAAATAGGATGCTTTGCAAAATGTTCCAATGCAGAAATGCGACACTAAAATGAACAACACTCATTGATAGTGACTGCCAAATTCAGTATGTTTACACGTATTAAACTACACACCAATTATTATTAATTAAAAACATTATGTATTCCACAATTTCAATAAAATTCCAATTAAATGAATCAGTGCAGGATCTAATATTTGGAAATGTACACGTCTGAAGCCTTTACGAAGTCATATGTCTGGTTGAATTGAACCTAAATGCTCCAACCCTTCAGATCGACCCATTTTTACCTGGAACATAAGGGTATTTATTGACATATATAGTTACACCATCTTGACGAGCAAATAAAACATTTTTAAATTAAATAATATTTTTACAATAAATGCTTGAAACTTGTATTTATCACTATTTAATCGTAGATGAGATAAAAAAGGAGTGTTGGCAGTCATTTACGCCATAAAATTTCAAAATTATCTTTTTGTACTAACCTTAAAACAAATCCTCCAGTGTACTCGTGGCCGACCCTTTGAGAAAATCTTTAAATGACAGCTAAAAGTATAATGTAGCGACTGTTTATGAAATATTTTAGTTTTATGAGATAAACACTTCGAATCTCAATCAAAACTTGCATGAAATATGCGATCTACTTTTATTAAAATAAAGATATTTTTATCTGTGTTTACTCACTTCAAGTTCAATCAGTGTTAATTGGTGATTCGATAGTGAATGAAATCCCTTTTCGAGCAAACAAATATAGCTATAAAATTAAATATAAACCAATTTTACGAAGGAAAGCATTTTTTCAATCTAAATCTAAATTATTCAAGCTGAAATGACATCTCTTTCCGTGCGAAAGGGTTAATTTTGAATATTCTCAGCAATGTGTCACAGTGTAATAATACATTCTTAAGGGAAATAAAAATTAATTAAAAATCAATTATTCATTTAAGAAAATATTTTAATGAAACACATGTACATTTGTATGCTATTATATAAAAATATTTACTTATTATTGTATTAAATTTGATACAAATCAAAATATACTAGCAACCTATTTATTATTTTGAAGTAATTTTTATTTCTCTATAAGGCAATATGTCTTTATGATTAATTGTTAATAATGCTATACACTAAATATTAGTACATAAATGCATCAATAGTACATAATTAGAAAAGTTTATTTGTGTTTGATATTATAATACAATAATAGTAGCTTTGCAAATATCTGGCCTTTGTGCTTCTCATTTCAAATTGCAGATTAAAAAATTGTTTCTTCTCTGCAATTGTGTGGCAAACTATAGATGTTTTTTTGCCATTTACAATTATTCTGGTATGGATATCCTGCGCACTCTTGTGAACAAACAAAATACGTAACAGTCATTTCGATCATTCTACTATACATCAGAGTCATTTTCATTTAGTATTTTAAGAACTTCAGAGTTGACCTTCATTTTACGTAATACACCGACACATTCTTTGTCATTCCTAATCATTTCATTTACTTTGGCACCATGGTCGAGCAGTTTTTGAACCACTTCTTTCACTCGATTATGCTTTGCCGCTAGAAATAAAGCAGTCTCTCCAAGAGCATTTTCTAAATTTATCTCGGCAATTTTTGGAAGTAAAGCTTCCACTATTTCTGGGTTTTCATTAAATCCAGCAGCTAGGTGAAGTGCCGTCAATTCTCCTTGACTTTGTAAATGAATGTCGGCGCCGTTTTCGAGCAGCATTCGGACAATATCTGAAGCTGCGTTATATCTAGCGGCCGAATGCAGTGGAGTCCAATTTTTATAGTCTACTGCGTTAATTTTTGCACCTTTATCAAGTAAAGTTTTCACTATTTCCGGGTTTTTGTTCCACCCAGCGGCATGGTGAAGGGCCGTTGATCCTTGTTTGCATCGTGAATGAATGTCAGCGCCGTTTTCCAGCAATGTTTGGATAATTTCTGGAGCTTGGTTAAATTTAGCGGCAAAATGCAGTGGGGTCCATTCATCATTGTCTAGTTCATTTACTTTTGCACCATTTTTAAGCAAAATCTTGACTATTTCTGGATTTGGGTTCCAACCAGCGGCTTGGTGAAGGGCCGTTGATCCTTGTTGACTTCGTGAATGAATTTCAGCGCCGTTTTCCAGCAACGTTTGGACAACTTCGGCAACTGGGTTACTTTTAGCGGCGTGATGCAGTGCGGTCCAATTATTCTTATCTTGCGCATCTACTTTGGAGCCTTTATGGAGCAAAGATTGCACTATTTCTGGGTTTTCACTAGATCCAGCAACTAGGTGAAGGGCTGTTAATTCTCCTTGACATTGTAAATGAACGTTAGCGCCGTTTTCGAGCAGCATTCGGACAATATCTGAAGCTGGATTATATCTAGCGGCCACATGCAGTGGAGTCAATTTTTTATTGTCTACTGCGTTTATTTTTGCACCTTTATCCAGCAAAATTTTCACTACTTCCGGGTTTTTGTTCCACCCAGCGGCTTGGTGAAGGGCCGTTAATCCTTCTTCACATTGTGAATGAATGTCAGCGCCATTTTCCAGCAATGTTTGGATAATTTCTGGAGCTTGGTTAAATTTAGCGGCAAAATGCAGTGCGGTCCATTCATCATTGTCTAGTTCATTTATTTTTGCATCATTTTGAAGCAAAATTTTCACTATTTCCGGGTTTTTGTTCCACCCAGCGGCTTGGTGAAGGGCCGTTGATCCTTGTTGACATCGTGAACGAATGTCAGCGCCGTTTTCCAGCAACGTTTGGACCACTTCGGCAACTGGGTTACTTTTAGCGGCGTGATGCAGTGCGGTCCAATTATCCTCGTCTTGCGCATCTACTTTGGCGCCTTTATGGAGCAAAGATTGCACTATTTCTGGGTTTTCATTAAATCCAGCAGCTAGGTGAAGGGCTGTTAATTCTCCTTGACTTTGTAAATGAACGTCAGCGCCGTTTTCCAGCAACATTTGGACAACTTCGGCAACTGGGTTACTTTTAGCGGCGTGGTGCAGTGCGGTCCAATTATCCTCGTCTTGCGCATCTACTTTGGCGCCTTTATGGAGCAAAGATTGCACTATTTCTGGGTTTTCATTAAATCCAGCAGCTAGGTGAAGGGCTGTTAATTCTCCTTGACTTTGTAAATGAACGTCAGCGCCGTTTTCCAGCAACATTTGGACAACTTCGGCAACTGGGTTACTTTTAGCGGCGTGGTGCAGTGCGGTCCAAATATCCTCGTCTTGCGCATCTACTTTGGCGCCTTTATGGAGCAAAGATTGCACTATTTCTGGGTTTTCATTAAATCCAGCAGCTAGGTGAAGGGCTGTTAATTCTCCTTGACTTTGTAAATGAACGTCAGCGCCGTTTTCGAGCAGCATTTGGACAATATCTGAAGCTGCGTTATATCTAGCGGCCAAATGCAGTGGAGTCCATTTTTTATTGTCTACTGCGTTTATTTTTGCACCTTTATCCAGCAAAATTTTCACTATTTCCGGGTTTTTGTTCCACCCAGCGGCTTGGTGAAGGGCCGATGATCCTTGTTTACTTCGTGAATGAATGTCAGCGCCGTTTTCCAGCAACGTTTGGACCACTTTGGCAACTGGGTTACTTTTAGCGGCGTGATGCAGTGCGGTCCAATAATTCGCGTCTTGCGCATCTACTTTGGCGCCTTTAAGGAGCAAAGATTGCACTATTTCTGGGTTTCCACTAGATCCAGCAGCTAGGTGAAGGGCTGTTAATTCTCCTTGACTTTGTAAATGAACGTCGGCACCGTTTTCGAGCAGCATTTGGACAATATCTGAAGCTGCGTTATATCTAGCGGCCAAATGCAGTGGAGTCCATTTTTTATTGTCTACTGCGTTTATTTTTGCACCTTTATCCAGCAAAATCTTCACTATTTCAGGGTTTTTGTTCCAACCTGCGGCTTGGTGAAGGGGCGATGACCCTTGTTGACTTCGTGAGTGAATGTCAGCGCCGTTTTCCAGCAACGTTTGGACCACTTTGGCAACTGGGTTACTTTTAGCGGCAAAATCGAGTGCGGTCCGTTCATCATTGTCTAGTTCATTTACTTTTGCACCATTTTTAAGCAAAATGTTCACTATTTCTGGATTTGGGTTCCAACCAGCGGCTTGGTGAAGGGCCGTTGATCCTTGTTTACTTCGTGAATTAATGTTGGCACCTTTTTCTAGAAACATTTGGATAATTTCTGGAGCTTTGTTAAATTTAGCGGCAAAATGCAATGCGGTCCATTTATCATTTTCTAATTCGTTTATTTTGGCACTTTTTTCAAGCAAAATCTGTACAATTTCTGGGTTTTCATTTGATTTAGCTGCTAGGTGAAGAGCTGTGATTCCTTCTTCATCTTGAAGGTTAACGTCAGCACCGCATTCTAGTAATTTTTGAACCACTTCTGTAACTTCGTCATTTTTAAAGGCGTGATGCAATGCACTTCGTTTTTTATTGTCTGTTAAGTTTACCTTGGCACCATTTTCGAGCAAAATTTTCACAATTTCAGGGTTTCTATTTGACCTTGCTGCTAGGTGAAGCGCTGTGAATCCTTCTTTGTCTTGTAAATTTATGTCGATGCAGCATTCAATAATCTTTTGCACTACTTCTGTATCTTTGTGATTTCCAGCGGCGTAATGCAATGCAGTTCGTTTTTCATTGTTCTGTAAGTCTACTTTAGCACCTTTCGTAATAATTTTTTTCACTATTTCTGGATTTAAATATGATCTAGCTGCTAGGTGAAGAGCTGTGTTTCCTTCTTCGTCTTGTGAATTAACGTCGGCACCGTGTTCTAGCAGCTTTTGTATCACTTCTGTATCATCCATATCTTCTAAATTTTCGAAGGCGTAATGTAATGCAGTTTGTTTTTCATTGTTTTGTAAGTTTAATTCGGCACCATTTTCAAGCAAAATATTCACAATTTCGTTTTTTTCGTATGACATAGCAGCTAGATGAAGAGCTGTGTTTCCTTCTTCGTCTTGTGAATTAACGTCGGCGCCGTGTTCTAGCAGCTTTTGGACCACTTCTTTAACTTCGTTATTTTCTGCGGCGTAATGCAATGCAGTTTGTTTGTCTTTGTTTTGTGCGTTTACTTTGGCACCTTTTTCAAGCAAAATTTTCACAATTTCTGAGTTTCCATTCGATCCAGCTGCTAGATGAAGGGCTGTTACTCCATAATTATCTTTTGAATTCACATTGGAGCCCCTATCAAGAAGTCCTTGCACTAAATCGGTGTTATTCGACTGGACGGCGTACTGAAAAATGGATTTTCCACATGATTTATTTTGATCATTTACTTCAATATTGTGCTTCGTTACAAGCTGGGCTGCTACTTCCCATTTTTTTCTTTCACAAGCCAGCAGAAGCGTTGCGTAATTCAATTTAGTTTCAGCATTTTTACCCACCTCAGTGTTTTTCAAGATCCAAAGAGCCACTTCTTCGCTGCATTTGTAGTCATCAATCGCCAGGTGGAGGCTGCTTTCTCCAGTGTTGGTTGTTTCGGTCGCCAACTCGCTATTTTTTTGGTGCACCAACTTGACCATCTCAAGGTGCCGTAATGCGAAGTGCAAAGCGTTTTTACCGTTGTTATCTTTTAATGAGAAATCAGCTGGCTTGAGAAACTTGAACATTTCTCTCAAGTTCTCTCCACATATTTTTATGACCATATTTAAACGGCTGGTTGATTTAGCTGCCCAATTCGTAAAGGAATCAAAGTAAGTCGCGTCCTTCCCCTTTTCCATAGAAAAGAAAAGGTCAACGAACTTCCTGCACTGCACCAATTCATCGTTGAACAAGGGCACTTCTTCAGCTACTGGATTTATTAAGTCGTATATAAATTTTTGAGCGGTAAGAAATTCTGCAAATGTTTGGTGAGTGAAATCGACTCTTTCATTGCAGTATGTCACAACTCCAAAAGCGTTGATCTTCTCCAATGCTTCTTTAGTAACACTGCCTTGGTCGATCTTCACTCCTGTTAAGAAACGAGAGGCCACCAATTGTATGAATTTCAATGAATTTTTAATTGCCTCCTCTCCAACATCGTTACCTCCGTTTTCTCTCTTCAAACAAATTTGCACTTTGTTCCGCACTATCTTGTCAAAGATGTCATACAAGTTTCCATCACCTTTGTACTCCGCCAACAATTTGAGATAGAGTGGGTTTCCCAGAATGTGTTTGTCTTTGAAGTTTGTCCTCAATTGTTTGATTTCTTCCTCTTTCTTTCCTGCCACTTTCTTCAGAAACTTGATTTGCTTCTCTTCATCCAGGGCTTCAATCTCAACTATCGTCGAGTTTTTTATTCTTTCTTGAATGTGGTGCAATTCATGAGGCCTGGTTCCGATGAAGAGTGGGACTCTTGCATTATTCAATGCGATCAAAATTTTGATGATTTTTTCTCTGTAATCTGGGCACACTTCGTCAAAACCGTCGAGGAAAACAATAACTTCTCTCTTCTTTATCCAGTTGTTGATGTCGTCATGAGAATTGCAAGTTGTTTTGGCGAGGAAATTGACTTCATTCACGTTATGTAGTGGCATTTCACGTAAGTACCGATAATGTTTTTTTAGAGGAATCAGCAGTAATTGAAACCCTTCAACAATTTTTGCGAGTTGGTGCGCCATTTCTACGAGTACGGTCGATTTGCCTGCTCCAGCAACTGAATTAAATATCCAAAAATAGCTCGCATCAGATGAATCACTCGGTGTAGAGAAAGCTTTTATGTTTTTGAGTGATATTATCAAAGGTTCATCCTCACTTGAAGATTTTGTTTTGTTTTGATGACTCTTTGTCTGAAGCTCTATCTTATTTTTGTTTTCCTCAAACAATTGTTTGGCCATTCCTATTAATGTTTTAAAATCAATCTTCTCCTCAAAAGGATATCCCATTAAATATTTAAATCTACTCATTTCGCCACGGGGGATTTCAGTTTTTTTTAGTGCAAAATCTGGTTTGACAAATGTTCTTGGCCAAGTAGGAAATGTCAAGAGATACTGCAAAGTAGAATTGAGAAGAACCATCTCCTCTATATTGGACTCACGAGTTAGCAGAGGCCCCAGATGTTCTTGCAGGCTTTTTCCCCCAATATTTCCCAGAAGTTCAATCAACTTCTCTAATGCATCTATGTGAGAGAATTCATTTATTAATGCCTTGGAGACATGCAACTATTTAAAAATTACCTTCAAATTTTAGAATCAACACCAGCCAGCCACTGTGGTTTGTAGCATCGACTCGTAAATCTTTCATTGGCACGGGGATCTATAAATAAAGAGATATTTATCAAACTCTAATATCTTTTGCATCAGTTGGAGAATGGCTTACATTGTCCGTTTGTGGTGCTTCCACGTTAACAACGAACAGAATTTTCGGCTTTCCTATCAATTTATCGTTTTTTGGGCCGACCAAACTGTGTAGGATGTCCTTGATTGGAATCTCTTGACCCTTTTGCACGCGCACGCAAACCTCTTTGTGTTTGTTTACACACACAGGGCCAAATATGCAGGTCAAAATGCAGCCCACGTCTGGTTCCAACTCGGAAACTGTAATACCATAATTAAACCAAATTTAATAATTTCTCTGTTTTGAAACTCACCCATTTTAAAATAAAAGTCCTTGGACAAACTGCTAAGAGACCAGTCTCTGATATGGAAGTCTAGTTTATGAAGAGCTCTTTTCACTTCTTGCACTTGTTTGTTTTGGGCCAAGGATAAAATGAAACCTTTGCGACCCCTGATATCTTGTCCTTCATTCGATTTCCAGGAGAACTCTCTGGAAAGTATTTCATTTGAGACCTTGCTCACGTTACCAGACCCATCAGTGTTTGAAAAAGGTTTTGCTGCGATTGTCGTCCTGAAAAAAATTGTCGTGTGAATTTGTTATACTGATTATTAACAAGATCATTAAAAGATATAAGAAGAGTCATCTACGGTTGTTTATTATTGACATTGTCCGTTTATTTACGACACTCACTTTGAGATTAAGAATTTTCTGTCTTGTGTAAACATTTTGAGCTCTGGTGTCTGCCCCAAAGGAATATTTTTATCAAAAGTCGTAAATTTGCATGACGTTTGATGCATTCGACTCTGAACAATTGTGAAGAAATTCAACAAGGGCTCGTCAATTGCTTCGTTCAGACTTGTGCAGATGTTTTTTACAAACCATGAACCACTCCCATCAGTATTTGCTAATGTCGCTGTAACAATGTTTAAAAATAGATTAATTTAACGAAAGAAGCAATCGTTGCCGTAAAAACTTACTTTCTACTGTCGAATAGAACACGACACAGTTGTGCATTCCCGGGTGACTGGTTATTCTACAGGAATTCTTGTTTTCATAGTTTTCTAATGAATTCTTCGAGCAAAACTTAGAATCGTACAAGGACCCCCGACATGACTGAAACATGGAATAATACTTTTATGTAACACTGAAAAACTCTCAAATATAAATTATAGATATTGTGTTTTTGAAACTTACCCCAAAATTCACGACTTTCAAACATTGGTCGAATCTCTGTAGCTTCTGTAATGAGTCAAAGACTTCATCTGTTGTGAAAGACACGCGGTTATTGGTTTCCCTATCGAAATGGTTGGTCCATATTTCTCCGTTTACAGTCCCATGAGAGAGAAAGAAAAGCATGAAAACAGAGGGCACTTCGTCTGAACAAAAGAAAATGAGCATACATGAATTTTAAATTTAATGTGTTTCACCTTGTAAGTTGAAAAACCGCAAAAGCTTTTCTCGATCGCTGAGAAGTTTGAGCAAAGTCTTTTTGCTCGGTGACAGAATGTCACGGAAATTGCAATTTCGGTTTTTCCCGAGAGAAGTCTTGAGGTTGTCTATGTCAGAGGCGTCTCCGTTTCGGAACAGCGGATCATTTATGAAATCGTAGTGAATGACTAAGACACAAACACTTGAAATAGCGACATTAGTTTCAAATTATAAATTAACTCTGGAAGTCTGGATAATTACTTGTCTGCGTTTTGTCTATTGACTTTTCCATCTATTTCATATTCAAAAAATCCTAGGTTAGCTACTCCTTCAGACCGAATGTGCGAATAGTCTGGAAAAAATTATTAGCAATAATTATTTCCTCACAACTCAAATAGAAACCTTTCTAGTAAACACACATTAAAAAGTAATTACCTATCTCATTCTCTGAGTCATCATGCGACTCGATCGGATCTTCGAATACAATTGGCGTAACGAAAGGAGTTGCTCCTGTAGAAACATTTTTTGAGGTGGAGTTTGGCTTTTCCAAGCTTTTTGATGCCGTTGAGAAATCCTCATTTTTTGTTTGCTGATTGCATTCGCTACTCCATAATCGCTTTTCATTCTGCAGAAACATTTTCGTAGATAGTCTTTTTTGATCATTTTCTCATAAGTTTCAAGTTTCAAGTTCTAGACGTCAAGATCAATTCAGGACTTACAATAACAGTGTTTTAAATAAAAACAAACTCTAATTGATGTATACCTGCTGCGACTCGTCGTGTTGTTGACTTCCTGAAGCGTCGGAAAAATCCAACCGTCGGTATTTTTTTGGAACTTTGATGTTGCACGTTCCAACGTACTGTTGCAGTTCTTGGACAGAGGAAGCAGTGGCAAGAACGAGACATTCTTTGTACTCTGCCTCGGTCAGCAAGTGCTCAAAATCTGCGTCAGTCTTGGGTGTCTGGTCCAGGAAGGACCCATCGTCAAGGTCAACCTCCAAAGACACGTGCCATGCTGATTGGAACACACCTCCCCAGAATTCTTGTCCAAGGGTGTCCCAGGCAACTCCTGGATTCGAATGTCTTGCATTTGCTCTTGGTTTCAAATACTTAGACGGTACAATGAAGTAATTTTTTTTGGTGTTCGTGTCCAAACAGTACGCGAAATAATTTCCTTCCGTTTCCATCGAACTGGGATGACTTCAATGTCGTTTTCACAAGCCGTTTTCCATTTCGTTAAGAAATCTGTAGTCAAAGGAAGTGACACAAGGAAAGAATGAAGAATAATAACTCATATATAGTACATAATTCCATTAATTAAGTAATGATAATGCATGATTGACGATAATTATTTAATTTAGGGCATTATGAAACAAAGCTGTTTCAGGACTAAAGAGTTCACATTGTAAAATATTTCCCAATTTGACCGAACACAAAAATTTAATATATTATTTAAGATGTATACAGTTTAGCAGAAACTGCAAATACTGCAAGAGATACTTATTTTCCCTGCAAGCGGCTTTGCTTTCAGGTGATTGAGCCGCATTGTCAGTCTCTCTTCTGTATATTTCGCATTGGCAGGAACAATAGCCAAACGCTGATCATGTCTCTACTCGCGTGAAATCATCTGTTGCAGCAGATAATTCCATTGCGTATGAATATTAGAGATAAAATCAAATCAAATTTAGAATAATAGGCTGTTTAAGGAAACGCTAAAATTTGATTAAAAAGACTGATTGAAACGTGTATAAAACGCCACAAAATTATTCTCATTGCGATGAGCGATGCTTCAAAACACCTCGGCATTGAACTTTTTTTAGCAGAGTCGGCTGCGGTGCGGCCGCACGCCCGACTATAGTTTGAAATTGGTCTTAATTTTAGTTCTATATATTTTGAAAAACTGTAGAAGACTTTCTTTCTTAAAAGAGTACTAGAACTGCTCGTCAACATTCATTCACAGATAGTTCCAGGTGCGTTAGCACTGAGCTTAAAAAAACAGGCCGCCAGGCAGGATTAAAGTAGAATGATTTTTATTTCAAAAAGTTAAATTCCATGGAAATTTTACCGTAACCGACCTATTTTTTCCATCAACTTTTGACCAAGTGGCAAAAAATAAATTTTTACTAGTTACGCCCTCTCTTTCGAGCAAAGGAAATTAATTACTTTAGGGTTGGGAAAAATTGTCCAAATTTAATAGTGAGAAGATAAAAAATAGTTCTTTTGAGTCTTTTTTATTTTTCAAAAATTGCTGATTATCGAAAGGGGTCAGTGTTTGGCCTCATTAAAATTCACTAGTTGATAGTAGCGTTAAAAACTGCATAAATTCAGAAAGATGATCAAATTACCAGTTTCCAGTTTCCTCCCCACTGACCAAATTTGTCTCAAATTAACTGTTTTCGCACAAAATTTGTCCGAAACTTTAAGTTGGTCGTTAAAGAAGATTTAAAATTTTTTAGGAAAAATTAAAATTCCAAAAAAAGTTAATTTATTCAAGAAATATCTAAGAAAAATATGTTTTTCATTTTAATAATTTCTATGATTTTCAGAGGTAAACTCGGACCCTTATGGCTACCAGAGACTGCTTTAATAATACATTTATAAAATTTTTATTGATTTTCAAGGACAGATTTATTGTTTACCGCGTATGAAAATTTAAATTTTTTTTGATGATGAAAACGGAATTAAAATGAAAATTGTGCGAAGTCAAGCTGCACGCTGGCCACCTTCCGCAATACAACCAGAAGGGAGAGCGCGAAACGCCCCCCTCAGAGAGAGAGAGAGAGGGGGGGGAGAAAAATTGGGGTGAGCATAAATATAAAAAGTTGGGTATTTTGAGGTTTGGGGAAAATTAATGAGTCCGTCGGGGAGCGGCGTGGTTCTTCGCGGGGAAGAATTTTTGTACTCTAATTTTACAAGCAGGAAGCGCGCGCAGTCACAGTCTTAGTGTTTCTGGAAGATATTAATTGTGCGTTTTCATGTATTTTTAAATGTTCCCGTGCCCTTGTATTGGGATTGATCGGGAGTTGATTGGCATGGCAGGCAGAGAGTTTTGATATCAGAAACTAGACTTATTGGCCAGCAGCAGCATCTAATTTAAGGATAGACCGCCGCGGCCCGCGTCGCCTCTCACACAGCCAGCGCCGCGTGTGTGCGCGTGTTGGCTTTTGTTGAGCAACAGTCGAGTTTAAGATAAAAACTAAAATTAGCACTGCGCGTGAAAGTCTACGCTATTGTGGTCGAATTTGTGCAATTAGTGACGCAACAAAGAGGTAGACTTTTGACAAAAGTCTAATCAAAAATTGATTTCGAGCCAAAACCATTTTCGAAATAATTATCCCGATTAAATGATTAAATTGAAGAATTAAAGAATACAAAGTTAAGAACTATACGCAACGAAAATCTTTATTTATTTAGAGTCCTATATGGATATATTCAGTTGCTGAAAATTGTGAAAGAGGTCTGACAAAAGGCATAATCATAATCACAAAGTCCAACAACAGGATAAACGCGGCTGTGCAAAATAATATTCCTCGTTTTTACTGTCAAACAACAAGAAAAGAAAGTCTGGCCATTAACTACTGAGCAGCTTTTTCTAATTGAGAAAAATTATAAATTAATTAAAAACTTTCGATTTGCGGGTCATTGATTGTCGTGATTCTCTCTGGCCTGATGAGCCCAAAACGCGCCAGCAGACACAAGGCGCAGCGCGCACGCGACTGCACGTCCGGTCACTACCAGTCACTACTCTCATGAAAAAATTAGCTTTTCTTTATTTTTCATTAAAAACTTCAAGCGGGCGCTGTGAAACTGATTGTAGATCTGGCGTCTCCCTAGCCCTAAAATGTATTTTTCCAATCACTATAATTATGTAACACCCCAATTTAAGGGTTGTCACTCCCCCATTCCCCGAGCCTTTGAGGTGGCAGACGGATTCGTCACTCCTGCGCCTCTGCCTGCTAATTTTTCTTTGCCACTATCAGTAAGAATTTAAGCTTTTTTATTTTTAAAGTCTCGTCCGCGTTAAGCCTAACCTCATGCGTATTTGCTCTCCCCGGGCCTCTTTTTTATTCGCGTCGCGATAGCATCCAAATGTTAGACTTTCCTTCTATTCTGCTGCGCTGACTGCACGACCCGATAATAGTTTCAAGGCCAACCGCGTGCCGCTCTTTCTATCAGCTGAGCGATTTTGCAAGTCGGACGTTTCGCAAGAGGAAATTCCGATCAAAATCCGATGGTTATTGTTTAATATTTTTCAAATCAGGAAGGGAATGAAAAGTGTAGACAATTCTGATGAAAATTAAAAAGTTAATAATGAGACTTTGTAAAAAGTGTAGCTTCGGTAGGGCGATGATAATCAATTGGCCACATCAAGATCTTTTCAAATTATAATTTTTGAAATAAAATTACTTCAGAGCCAGACAAAATAAAATGTTTTTAAAACTCACACGGCTTCGGAAAATAAAAAGGTGAGCCGAAATTTTGTTTCGATTGCAGGAATTTTAAAATGCAGTCCTCTTATTTGTGCTTTCTGGCTCTTCTCGTAATTACAAATAATTCATAACCGGCAATGAGATGCGAACGCTGGAAAACTTACTAAAACTGCTGATTGCGAGCGAGCACGGTGTAGCTCATCCGTCTTTCCTCCCGGTTTGGCTCTCGGCGCACGCGACGTATGTGCGCCTGCCTCCTTTCTTTTCTCGCTCGCAGCGCGAAGAGTGAGGAGAATTTTTATCGCTTGCTTAAATTGTATTAAATAGGCTGCGCGTGAGTGTGTGGCGGGCGACTAAATCGAGATTCCCTCCCTCGGCGCCTCGTCCAAATAAAAAACCGAGCGGGAGAGCAGTCGCATCATCGCAGCCGCACATTTTCGCTAACCAACTCATCCGCTCGGCCATGGGCGATACATCGATATTGCGTTGTGTTTAAGGATACGAAAATATCGATTTATCGCCCAGTATCGACTGATATTTTTAAAAATTCCGTGCTCTAATCCGCCAACTCGTTCCAATGGGGAAAAAAATCTTTCCGCTTCTTTCAAACTATGGTTCTAAATGACAAATTTTTAAAACGGTCTGATAAAATAGCCAATAAAATGTTATTAAAGGTCCAGATTGTTGCATCGATTCCCGATTCTCGTCTTTTTCCATATTTTCTTTGCCTTATTTTCCGCATTGACACAATTGTGACCGGTCAAAGAATTTTGATCTCGATTGCCTACATTTTGAAATTAATCTCAGGCGGCCAAGAGCAGAATATCGTGCGTAAAATGTTTGTGCAGCCAAATCTTGCCAATTTTTAGAGATATTTGAGCAAAATCGCGGAGGCGGATGCTCCTTAAATTAATGTGCCGGCCGAATCTGAACAAATATACTCTAAATTGGAGAATAGTCTGGGCAAAATATTAATATTAAAAATTCAAAGCGTCAGAGTAAGACTTTTTATAAATTGAAAAAGTCTTAATTTTAGTAAAACTCGATTAATCTCGAAATAAAGTTTTCCTTTTGATGCGAATGGAACGAAATGCCTAGAATTGTGCTCCTCTGGGTCAAAAATCCGTTTAATTTGTGTTTTCTCACTTACTTTTGGTCGCGGCAGCGCCATCCAAAAACCCAAACGCTCTCGGTGTCTGAATGTGAGTGAGAATTTCTTTTCCTGCTGTTGGAAGACTTTTCGCGGCTGACTTTGGAGTGGACTTTATTTTTGGCAAACCGCCGAGTCAGCGAAAAGCTAGACTTTTCGTCGCTGCTCGTGAGTGTGTGGTGGCCGAGCAGCTTCCCTCTCTCGGCGTCAAAATAAATTATTTTAATTCATGCAATCGCTGCCGAACGCGCGCGACCTCTCATTTCCGCAAACCTACTCATCCGCTCAACTTCAAAATATTCGCAAATTTGGCAATTGGAATGCCGAGAGTCCACAACGCGGCCTTTCTTCGTCTCTCCTATCGACGCTGCTTTTTATTCCGACCGCTTCACTTTGTTCCTTTTTTATGTCGCTTTTGTTGACGTGTAGGAGACAAAACTTGTTTTTCGCCATTTTCAACAGTGAATTAAAATCGTCGCATTATACATAACCTGACAGGTCTGGAACCTTGCAGTTAAAATTCCGAGAAGTTTTTCTCGGGTCAATTTAAATTTTTTCTTTCTTAGTTACCAAAAAACCCGTGGTTTTAAAAGTTGTTAAATTTCAATGAATAGAACAGATTTAAACAAAAAATTACAAACCGACTCTGAAAAAAAAACTAAAATTTATTTTAAAAATTCTCAGCAGCTGCTGACGAACAACGCGAAGAACAATACCTTGAGGTTTGGGGCAAATTAATGAGTCCGTCGGGGAGCGGCGTGGTTCTTCGCGGGGAAGAATTTTTGTACTCTAATTTTAAAAGCAGGAACCGCGCGCAGTCACAGTCTTAGTGTTTCTGGAAGATATTAATTGTGCGTTTTCATGTATTTTTAAATGTTCCCGTGCGCCTGTATTGGGATTGATCTGGAGTTATTGGCATGGCAGGCAGAGAGTTTTGATATCAGAAATCAGACTTATTGGCCAGCAGCAGCATCGAATTTAAGGATAGACCGCCGCGGCCCGCGTCGCCTCTCACACAGCCAGCGCCGCGTGTGTGTGCGTGTGGGCTTTTGTTGAGCAACAGTCGAGTTTAAGATAAAAACTAAAATTAACACTGCGTGTGAAAGTCTACGCTACTTTGGTAGAATTTGTGCAGAACAGAGGAAGACTTTTGACAAAAGTCTAATCAAAAAATATATTTCGAGCCAAAACCAATTTCTAATTAATTATCCCGATTAAATGATTAAATTGAAGAATTAAAGAATACAAAGTTAAGAACTTTAATCGACGAAAATCTTTATTTATTTAGAGTCCTATATGGATATATTCAGTTGCTGAAAAATGTAAAAGAGGTTTGACAAAAGGCATAACCGCATAATCACAAAGTCCAACAACAGGATAAAAGCGGCTGAGCAAAATAAAATTCCTCGTTTTTGCTGTCAAGTTTTTTTTTGTAAATATGCGGGTTTTTGCGAACCCTGTCAACAATAGCATTCCTCCAATTAATTATACTAATAGAGATTGAAACATCTCAGATTGAAAGTAATAATATTCCTCTCGGAGAGGCAGATTAAATCCATTTCCATTTTTGCTCCTCATGTAGAGCCGCGAATCAAAGAATGCTTGGAGCTTATGCGTATTTTTGCTCTCCCTGGGCCTCTTTTTTAATCGCGTCGCGATAGCATCCAAATGTTAGACTTTCCTTCTATTCTGCTGCGGTCACTGCACGACCCGATAATAGTTTCAAGGCCAACCGCGTGCCGCTCTTTCTATCAGCTGAGCGATTTTGCAAGTCGGACTTTTTGCAAGAGGAAATTTCGATCAAAATCCGATGGTTATTGCTTAATATTTTGCATATCCGGAAGGGAATTAAAAGTGTAGACAATTCTGATGAAAATTAAAAAGTTAATAGTGAGACTTTGTAAAAAGACAAGTGTAGCTTCAGTAGGGCGATGATAATCAATTGGCCACATCAAGATCTTTTCAAATTATTATTTTTGAAATAAAATTACTTTTGAGCTGGACAAAATAAAATGTTTTTAAAAATCACACGGCTTCGCAAAATAAAAAGTTGAGCCAAAATTTTGTTTCGATTGCAGGAATTTTAAAATGCAGTCCTCTTATTTGTGCTTTCTGGCTCTTCTCGTGGTACCTAAAGGGACGGATGCGGGGGGGGGGGGCGAAAGAGGTTCGGGCCACAGAGGTTTTTTGCCGCCGCCCCATAGGGGCCCGGGGAGCCCCCTCTTTGCAAGCGGCCTCCCTATGCTCCTGTGTAAAAAAAATCGCCAAAACGGGGCGGATCGGGGCGAAACCCAGGTGGTCGAACGAGGGTCGCCCACGAATGCGTTTTCAGGTGTGCAAGACTGGATTTCTCCCATATGCGAATTTAAAAAAAATAAAACCAAAAAGGGCCTTTTCGACGCTCTCACGGGGGCAGCGGGGGTGCGAGGGGGATGGTGGTCGAAACCAGTGCCGTCACCCGCAGAATTTAACGGCAAGTTCAGCCATCACCGGTTTTAGCCCGCAACTCCCATAGCGGCCGAGATATAAAATTCGGAAGGTGCAAAAACGTGGTTTGGACAAAAATTATTTTTTTTGAAGAGCCCCCGCGAAGGTCCACGACGCCCGACGGCCCGCCGCTACCACTCATTCGAAAGACGATGCAATTAGCTTCATTTTGACGGGTAGTACCGCCATCCTGCTTGAACAGCGCCGGAGCGAGAAGGGCCGAAAGGGTTAAAAACCGGCAAAAGTCGAAATCCCCATAAGATTAACACGGGAGCCCACTTTGTTTGGGATCAAAATTCCAAGATAGCCAATCGTTAAGTTTGCCCAAAAAAATAAGGTCCTGCGAGTATGAAATCCGGGTGACCTCCTCAGGGTCTACGGTGACCTTTCAAAGGTACAAAACGCGATTTTTCGGTTTTCGCAGCCCCCCGCGGGGTCCCTATGGGCCCCAGGGCCCCCAAACTCAAGATTCGAGCAGGCAACAAGTAGACGAAGCCAACGGTGTGCGGAAAAGATTTTTCCGCCCCATAGCGAAAAAGTTATTAAGCGGGCAAATTTTGCCCATTTTCCATTCCGTACCTTTCGGCAAGCATATCTTCGGACCTGGGAAAAAAATTGAAAAAAATGGCTCATTGATCGATGCGCAATTTATCTGCGAACATTTTAAGACCAAATTCGGATGAAAATTTGGATGATCGGATGAAAAACCTTGGAGGAGTAGTGCTTGACGCGCGGCGCGGAAGGGTTTTTCGCCGCCCATAAGCTTAACATGGGAATTTGGAATTCGGATTTCGGGCAGAAAAAATTCTTTTGTGCCACGGTTGTCGTACCACGCTCTTCCGCCCGGCCAACAGTCCCTGCAAACTGAATTTGGCGGAAATCCGGCCCATAGGCGAATTACGGCGGAGCATTGAAAATCCGCGTTTTTCCCGGCATGAAAATGGCTAGGCTGAAAAAACGCGCGGCGGCGCCGCGGAGCCGCCGGGCGCTGAATACCCAATTTGACCATCGGACACACACGAGTGCGTGGGTGGGTGTCTAAAACCAAATTTTAACAGGTCTAACTCTGCCCAAATTCATTTTATAAGGGATTTTCGGTTTTTGGTGTGCAAATCGCGTGCACGGAAGGAGGAGCGTGCCGTGCGGCACCGAGCGGAATAGTTTTATTTTTGCCAAAATTCGAGTTCTCGCCGCAGCGTCGACCGCGAACCCTCATTCGAAAGTGCCCGCCGAGCGCTTCAACCTGGCGTGCCCAAACGACCTTTCTCAGGGTCCCCCGACCTGAAACCCTCGAACAGAGCGCCCAGGTGTTTGCCGCCCGACGACCGGACCGGCGGAGCGATTTTCGCGCGCGATACCCTCCCCGGAAGCGTCTCGCCAACGCGCATACCCCCAACCACCCCGGCGACCTTTCTCAGGGTGGCCGCCCTGAGATCTCTCCCAGAGACGGCCTTCTCGGCGTTTCCGGCGCCGCAGGTGCCGGCGCGCCGCCGCCCGCGACCGGCTTTGGGGCGAATCCGAGTTGGCCCCCGACTCGGAACTCAAGTTACAAATAATTCACAACCGGCAATGAGATGCGAACGCTGGAAAACTTACTAAAAAACTGCTGATTGCGAGTGAGCAACTAGGTGTGGCTCATCCGTCTTTCCTCCCGGTTTGGCTCTCGGCGCTCGCGATTTACTTGCGCCTGCCGCCAGCCTCCTTTCTTCTCTCGCTCGCAGCGAAGAGTGAGACTTTTCGTCGCTCGCGTTTATAAATTAATTGTATTAGAAAGGCTACGCGTGAGTGCGTGGCAAGCAACTAAATCGAGATTCCCTCCCTCGGCGCCTCGTCCAAATAAAAAACCGAGCGGGAGAGCAGTCGCATCATCGCAGTCGCACATTTTCGCTAACCAACTCATCCGCTCGGCCATGGGCGATACGTCGATATTGCGTTGTGTTTAAGGATAGGAAAATATCGATTTATCGCCCAGTATCGACTGATATTTTTAAAAATTCCGTGCTCTAATCCGCCAACTCGTTCCAATGGAGCAAAAAAAAATATTTCCACTGCATTCAAAATGGTTCTAAAAGAAAAAAATTAAACACCCTGATAAAATTGCCAATATAATGTTATTAAAGGTCCAAATTGATGCATCGATTCTCGCCTTTTTCCATTTGAAATGAAATTTTCTTTGCCTTATTTTCCGCGCGCATTGACACAATTGTGACCGGTCAAAGAATTTTGAACTCGATTGCCTACATTTTAAAATTAATCTCAGGCGACCAAGAGCAGAATATCGTGCGTAAAATGTTTGTGCAGCCAAATCTTGCAAATTTTTAGAGAGATTTGAGCAAAATCGCGGAGGCGGATGCTCCTTAAATTAATGTGCCGGCCGAATCTGAACAAATATACTCTAAATTGGAGAATAGTCTGGGCAAAATATTAATATTAAAAATTCGAAGCGTCAAGGTAAGACTTTTCATGAATGGAAAAAGTCTTAATTTCAATAAAACTCGATTAATCTCGAAATAAAGTTTTCCTTTTGATGCGAATGGAATCGGGAGACTTAACGGAATGCCTAGAATTGTGCTCCTCAGTGCAAAATATCCGTTTAATTTGTGTTTTCTCACTTACTTTTGGTCGCGGCAGCGGCAGCCAAAACCCAAACGCTCTCGGTGACTGAATGTGAGCGAGAATTTCTTTTCCTGCTCTTGGAAGACTTTTTCGCGGCTGACTTTCGAGTGGACTTTATTTTTGGCAAGCCGCCGAGTGAGCGAAAAGCTAGACTTTTCGTCGCTGCGCGTGAGTGTGCGGAGGCCGAGCAGCTTCCCTCTTTCGGCGCCGCGTCAAAATAAATTATATTAATCCGTGCAATCGCTGCCGAACGCGCGCGACCTCTCATGTTCGCCAACCTACTCATCCGCTCAACTTCAAAATATTCGCAAACAAGCGCTTCGCACTTGAGCTCCGATGTATATGCTAACTCAGGGCGGGGGCCAAAACTCGGAGTCGCCCCTGAGCGGGTGGCGGGCGGCGGCGTGCCTGCACCTGCGGCGCCGGAGACGCACTCAAAATGCGACGAAGGAAGCGAAATGAGTCGGTGCGGCCGGCTGAATCGCGCAGTAAAAGTGCTCAGGGTGGGCGACCTGAGGAAGGTTGGTGTATCGAAGTGCGGCTGGTCGACGCAGCGCAACGTCAAACTTGCTTGAAAAGGCCGAAAACGCAATTAAATTCGGCCTGCGAAAGGGTTTCAGGTCGGGGGACCCTGAGGAAGGTCGTTTGGGCACGCCAGGTTGAAGCGCTCGGCGGGCGCTTTCGAATGAGGGGTCGCGGTCGACTCTGCGGTGAATACTCGAATTTTGGCAAAAATAAAACTGTTCCGCTCGGTGCCGCACCGCACGCTCCTTCTGCCGTGCACGCGAAAAACCGAAAATCGCCTATAAAACGAATTTGGGAAGAGTTAGACCGCTAAAAATTCGGTTTCAGACCCCCGCGCACTCAGTCGTGTGGGTCCGATGGTCAAATTCGAGATTCAGCGGCCGGCGGCTCCGCGGCGCCGCCGCGCGTATTTCCAGACTCTCCATTTGCGTGCACGGCAAAACGCGGATTTTCAATGCGCCGCCGTAATTCGCCTATGGCCCGGATTTCCGCCAAAATCGGTTTGCAGGGACTGTTTGCCGGGTGGAAGCGAATAGCACAGTAATCGCGGCCCAAAAGAATTTTTTCCGCCCGAAATCCGAATTCCAAATTCCCATGTTAAGCTTATGGGAGGCGAAAAACCCTTCCGCGCCGCTCGCCAAAGACTACTCCTTCCAGGCTTTTCATCCGATCAGGTCGAATTTGGTCTTAAAATGTTCGGAGATAAATTGCGCATCGACGAATGGGACATTTTTTTCAGTTTTTGCCCAGGTCCGAAGATATGCCTGCCGAAAGGTACGGAATGGAAAATGGGCAAAATTTGCCCGTTTAATAACTTTTTCGCTCCGGTGCGGAAAAATCTTTTCCGCACACCGTTGGCTTTGTCTACTCGTCGCCTGCTCGAATCTCGAGTTTGGGGGCGCTGGGGCCTATCGGGACTCCGCGGGGGGGCCGCGAGTACCGAAAAATCGCGTTTTTCAACTTTGAAGGGTCACCGCTGACCCTGAGGAAGTCACCTGGATTTCATACTCGCTGCGCCTTATTTTTTTAAGCGAAATTAAAAATTGGCTATCTTGGAATTTTAATCCCAGACAAAGTGGGCTCCCGTGTTAATCATATGGGGATTTCGACTTTTGCCTGTTTTTAACCCTTTCGGCCCTTCCACCTTCCGCGCGGTTCAAGCAGGATGGCGGTGCTACCCGTCAAATTGAAGCTAATCGCAGCGTCTTTCGAATGAGTGGTCGTGGTGAGCCGTCGGACGTCGTGGGCCTTCGCGGGGACTCCTCAAAAAAAATAATTTTTGTCCAAACCACGTTTTTCGGCCTTTAGAATTTTTTATCTCGGCCCCTATGGGAGTTGCGGGCCAAAACCGGTGTTCGCTGAACTCGCCGATAAATTCCGCGGACGATGGCGCCGGTTTCAACCTCCCATCCCCCCGCACCCCCCAGTGCCGCGGAAAGACCCTCCAAAAGGCCCGTTTTCGTTTCATTTTTTTTTTTTAAATTCGCCTATGGGCGGAATCTCGGGTTTCTCCATTGTTTCCGCGTTTGGAAGTGACCCTCTGTCGACCATCCGGGTTTCGGCCCGATCGGCCCCTTTTTGGCGATTTTTTTACACAGGAGAATAGGGAGGCCGCTTGCTTCGAAGGGGCTCCCTGGGCCCCCATGGGGCGGCGGCAAAAAACCTCTCGGACCCGGATCCCTCTCGGGCATTCGCACATTTGGCAATTGGAGTGCTTTTACAACAAAATACTAGGACTGCAATTTCAGCATTTCTTTCTATCCCGGGTGCGAAACGTCTCTTTGCCTGTTTAACCCTTGCTTTAATTTAATTATGATAATTTCCCACTTCGTTTCACTCGCCTCTTCAAATTCAAAGGGACAAATAAACAAATCAATTCCAAAAATCTTAATTGGTGTCAAGGCTAAGGGCGAGGCAATAAAAATCAACTTGAACTGCTGATCGGCCGATGCTTCGTTTAACTTTATTTATTTATCACGACAGCCTTTCTTCGTCTCTCCTGCTTTTTATTCCGACCGCTTCACTCTGTTCCTTTTTTATGTCGCTTTTGTTGACGAGCAGGAGACAAAACTTGTTTTTCGCCATTTCCAACTGTGAATTAAAATAGTCGCTAAACTGTATATAACCTGACAGGTCTGGAACCTTGTAGTTCAAATTCCGAGAAGTTTTTCTTGAGTCAATTTAAATTATTTCTTTCTTAGTTACCAAAACCATGTTTTAAAAAATGTTAAATTTCAATGAATAGAGCAGATTTAAACAAAAAATACAAATTGACTCTGAAAACGAATCGAAAAATTAAATTCTCAGCAGGTGCTGACGATGAACGCGAAGAACAGTACCTGCGGCGGTGACTGATGGACACCTGGGCACCGCCTCCGACAAGACGCAGGTGCGTTTCATTTTTATTTTAATCCCTTGCATGCTCTGAATTTTCGCCATTCACGTTAAATCCCCCTCTTGCTTTTTTTGAAGGTGGTTTTGATGCAAATTTGAACTCTAGTGTTTCAGTGGCGTGGCGTGGAAGCGAGCGGGTGCAGCAGCGAGCAGAGTGGCGTCGGGCCGAGTGCCACCGATAACATGAAAAATTCAAAATTCGAGATTATTTTACCGAATTCATCGCAAACGCAGGAATACTCCCAGACTGGAAACCGATTTCCAGGATTTTTCGGTCATAGAAAAATTAGAATTATTTTTTTTTTGTCTTTTGGCTTTGCGATAAGTGATGTTCAAAAGCGAAAATTGTTTTATTTGTCTTAAAATTCAGCCGTTGGTCTGATCGTCGCCCACGAACCCTCAACAGACAGGTCTTGGACGGGGCTTTGACCTGCGGTACCCTCACGACCTTTCTCAGGGTAAATCTCGACCTGAAATCCGCTCCAAGGCTGATTTTCAGTAATTTCAAGCGCAATTGGTGATGCTCGGCGACGGCCGGTCGGTTATTTGATTCTCCGCAGTTCCGCACCGACCTTTTCAAGTAAATTGAATATTTTAAAGTTTAGTCAGCGTCACTTTGGCGTCTGGAGGGCCCAAGAGGGGCGGAATTAAATTAATTTAAATTAGAATGGTGTAAATCATAGTTTAATTAATTGAATCTGAAATTTATATATTTTTAAGTATATGATTTTAATCAATTTAGCAAGAATACAATGATATATTTATTAAACATCAATATATGGTGTCAGGGTTCACATTAAGCAGCATTTTTCCGAAATAAAGAATGCAATTTTACTGAAAATAAAAAAATCAGATCTTTTTTAAGTTGAATTCCTAAAATTGGGAAACAAAACGTGGTTTTAGACCCAGGAAATTTTTGATTAGCATGCTTTCTTGCCAATTTTCTCAAAAATTTAAATGGTAACCTGAGAAATTGCTTGCTTTTGTGTTGAAAATAAGATTTTGCAAAATTTTCGTTTAAAAGCTTTATATTTAAAATATTCTAAAATCCTTTAAAATTAATTAATCAAATTTCACATTTTATTTAACACAAAACACCACCCAAATCTTTAATTTAAGCAAAATAACTGTAAAAGGGACAGTTTATTTATACACACGAATGTGATTGTTAACCATGTGAGTATACAAATCAGCCTTATTTTTGAAATATTTCTGGCACATGTCGCAACAGTAATTATTTTTTTGGCAGCTCTTGTTGCTATGAATTTCAAGAAGTCCCTGGCACTTGAACTCGCACTTGCAGCGGCGGCAAGTCTTGACGCTCGTGTGTGTAGACTTGTGAACGCGCAGAATTTGCTGCGCGCACTCAGCGCAGTGAATGAACGAGTGCGCCGCCGACTTGTGAATATTGACAAGAGATTCCGTGGCAAACGATTTGTCGCACAATTCACACTTGATCGTCTTCGGAAGGTGTTTGCGTTGCATGTGCCCCTGCATGTGGATCTTGTCATGGGTAGAATGGTCGCAATGCTCGCAGCGAAAAATCATAGTTTTGGTGTGAACGTTTTTCACGTGATTTTTCAACCTCGAATCCACGGGGAACGATTTTCCACACACTTTGCAAGTAAGGAGGGTTTGTTTGCATTTCTCCCGATGCGATTGGTACAAACCCGAGCACTTGAATCTGAGTTTGCATCTGTAGCAAACCGATGGCTTTCCGTGGTATGGTTTGTGTCCGAGAGCCACGTCCTGGCCACAAGTTTTGCAGTTAACAAACGTGTGAAATTGTATGAAGTGCTTATCCACTGCCGCTTTCGAGCCGAATTTGGCGTCGCATCTGTCGCATTTGAAGGTCTTTGGCATGTGCTTCGACTCGACGTGTCGTCTCAAAATGTGCTCGTCGTGCCTGGTGAAATACTCGCACTGCTTGCACTGGAGAACACGTTGTTTTCTTCCTCGTTTGTGCCAAGAGTTGATATGGGCAACCATCTCAGACTTGGATTTGAAAAACTCTTGGCAGCCAACACGCGAGCACCGCATGGAAAATTCCGGATGGAGGCGTTTCATGTGCAGCCTCAACGATTTCAACGTGGAATATAATTTGTCACTTTCACAATATTTGCAACGAATTTCCTTGCTTTTGCATGGTTTGCTTCGTTTCTCGTGTGAAACTTGCTGCATGTGCTGCTCCTTTTCCTCCTCGGTGTGAAAGAATGTCGCGCAGCCCAGAATTCCGCATTTGATGGCTTCTTTGTGCGAATATTTGATGTGATTCATCAGACTGTTGTACATCTTGCCGCAGTAAAAGCACACTCCCCGGACGGTTTTACTCTTTTTAGGCTGTTCCTTTTCGTAATTAGCCAGATCAACCTCTTCTAACTGCACCCAACACTGTTCTACTTCTCCAACTGTAAAATTTAAACAATATAAATTACTCTGATGAATATTTTTAATAACAAATCCTAAGCACCTGAATAATTCTCCCGCAGCACCCTGGCGTTTTCTACCAAATCGAGATTTTTCGGCCACCAAGCCACAGCCTCGTCTCCAGACTCATCCCCAAACCTAAAACACGGGTCAAAAATAATAAACTGCAATTTTTTCATTCGTAAATAACATACTCTGCCTGCCAGATGCAAAAATAGCAGATCAAAGCGTCTTCTCCGACCACGTCCGGCAAGTTTTCGTCTTCTTCCGTCAGGTTCATGACCTCCATGGCCCATTTCCTCAGCTTGAACCTGTCCACCTGCGACGCGAGGAGGTGGCCGTCCGACGTCGGACACTCGCATAGTCTGCACAGCGGCTTTTGAATGGGTGTTTTTCCTTCTTTGCCTCGCAGCATCTCTCGTCTTGACTCCTGAAGTGACGGCTTGTGCAAGAGAAAAAGGGCTGTTTTTAATACTCAATCAATGCCCACTTCCTGATTGAGTTGGCAGTCGTAAACAAACAAATATTTTTCACGCGAATCTTGCTTTTTATACTCTCTGAAGTCGTTTGTTTACTTTGTTTATAAGTCTCGCGTCGCGTGTTTGTGTGCTTGCAAGATAATAACAGAGCTGCTGATCAACAACTCCGCCCCTTTTCTCAGTGGTGAGTGCGACAAGGAGTAGAAAATTCGAAACTGGTTTGTCTTTTTTATCAGGTTTATTTGTTAATTTTTTCATTTTAAAATTAAATTATTTTAAATTCGTTATTTATCTTAGAAAGCTATAAAGAATTTGCGTTACTTACATTTTTTAATATTTGAGTTTTGATATTAACTCCTCATCTTAACCCTCTTATGCTTCTAGAAGCAACCAATCAGCGTTCAGCGCTCCTTGATTGCTGCCTTCTGATTGGCGTACTCGTGATTTCTGCTTATAAGATTTATCTAATTTTTATTTCCTCACGCGCGCGCGGCTTCAAAAACAACGCAATGCTCTTTTTTGACGAGAACGCAAATAAAATGGTATAATTAATTACTTCTTCTTTAGTCAAAAATTAAACCGGGCAGTTGGTACATTACGCCCTTTTGAGTTTTGATTCACAATCTTGGCTGCTCTGTGCTCTGCTGCAACACTCCCTCTCTCGTTGCAGGCGCTTTTAGAAATTAACTTTTTCTTGCCATCAATTCTTAAGTATTTGGAAATAAAATTTTGAGAATGCCTGCAATAAATATAACGAGATTCTCTATCATTTTGGAAAGTTAACCATCAAGAATTGATTTCAGCACATATAAGTGTAGCAGGTAGTGAATTAGTCTTTTTTCCGCGAGAAACGTGGATTTCCAACCTAACAACAAGCAGGCAGGTCACACTGAATTATTTGCTTTAAAATTATGTTAATATAAAATATTAATTAAAATGAGATCGAATTTAATTTTGAAAGTAAATTGAGGTAACATTTTTCTCTGTAAACCACGAAAAATGTTATGCCTGGCTGTTCCCTGTATAACTTACGGTCCACGCAGAGCCGGGAGGGCTGTCCGACGTGCCGAGCAGACCTGCGCCGCCTCCGCCGCCGCCGCGCCGATACCTCTCTATTTAATCTCTCTAACTTCTGCCGTTAGTAGTGGTAACTAATATAATTGAGTTCCTATTTTGATAACCATTAATTTGTGTGCTTAATTCCTTGATTGTATTTCTTGATGGTTGTTTAGTGCCGCGATTAGTTGTATCTTCCCAAGCGAATACTTATTCCTCCCTAGAGACTCTGCCGATTTCCCCAGTTAAGTAAACAAACCCCTAAGTGATAGGCTGACACAATGCTAAAGTTTGGTTCTCATAGAAATAGTACAACATCAAACTGACGCATATGCAGGAAAATAGGATGCTTTGCAAAATGTTCCAATGCAGAAATGTGACAGTAAAATGAACACTCATTGATAGTGACTGCCTAATTCAGTATGTTTACACGTATTAAACTACACACCAATTATTATTAATTAAAAACATTATGTATTCCACAATTTCAATAAAATGCCAATTAAATGCATCAGTGCAAGATCTAAGATTTGAAAATGTACACGTCTGAAGCCTTTACGAAGTCATATGTCTGGTTGAAATGAACCTAGAGATGCCTCCCCCCTCCATGCAGATCGACACATTTTTACCTGGAACATAAGGGTATTTATTGACATATAGTTACACCATTTTGACGAGCAAATAAAACATTTTTAAATTAAATAATATTATTACAATGAATACTCGAAACTTGTATTTATCACTATTTAATCGTAGATGAGATAAAAAAAAGAAGTGTTGGCAGTCATTTACGCCATAAAATTTCAAAATTATCTTTTTGTACTAACCTTAAAACAAATCCTCCAGTGTACTCGTGGCCGACCCTGTGAGAAAATCTTTAAATGACAGCTAAAAGTATAATGTAGCGAATTTATAAAAATATTTATTTTTATGAGATAAACACTTAGAATCTGAATCAAAACTTGCATGAACTATGCGATCTACTTATTAAAATATAGATATTTTTATCTGTGTTTACTCACTTCAATCAATGTTGATTGTGATTAGATAATGAATGAAATTCCTTTTCGAGCAAAACAAATATATAGCTATAAAATTAACTATAAACCAATTTAAAGAAGGGAAGTATTTTTTCAATCTAAATCTAAATTATTCAAGCTGAAAAGACATCTCTTTTCGTGCGAAAGGGTTAATTTTGAATATTCTCAGCCAAATGTGTCACAATGTAATACATTCTTAAGGGAAATGAAAATTAGTTAAAAATCAATTATTCTTTAAGAAAATATTTTATTTAAACACATGTACATTTGTATGCTATTATTTAAAAATATTTACATATTTGTATCAAATTTGATACAAATCAAAATATACTAGCAAAACTTATTAATAATTATAAAGTAATTTTTATTTCTCTATACGGCAATAGGTCTTTAAGATTCATTGTTAATAATGCTATACAGTCAATATTAGTAAATCAATGCTTCAATACTACATAACTAGATTTACAATTTTTAAATTTGAAACGTTTGTTTAATTTTGATATTATAGTACAATAGTAGGTTTGCAAATATCTTGGCTTGTGTGCTTCTCATTTCAAATTGCAGATTAAAGAATTGTTTCTTCTTTGTAATTGTGTGGCAAACTACAGATCTATTTACGCCATTTACTATTATTCTGTTATGGATATCCTGCGCACTCTTGTGAACAAACAAAATACGTAACAGTCATTTCGATCATTCTACTATACATCAGAGTCATTTTCATTTAGTATTTTAAGAACTTCAGAGTTGACCTTCATTTTACGTAATACACCGACACATTCTTTGTCATTCCTAATCATTTCATTTACTTTGGCACCATGGTCGAGCAGTTTTTGAACCACTTCTTTCACTCGATTATGCTTTGCCGCGAGAAATAAAGCAGTCTCTCCAAGAGCATTTTCTACATTTATTTCGGCACTGTTTTGAAGTAAAGCTTCCACTATTTCTGGGTTTTCATTAAATCCAGCAGCTAGGTGAAGGGCTGTTAATCCTTCTTGATTTTGTAAATGAACGTCGGCGCCGTTATCGAGCAGCATTCGGGCAATATCTGGAGCTGGGTTGAATCTAGCGGCTAAATGCAGTGGGGTCCATTTTTCATTGTCTAATTCGTTTATTTTGGCACTTTTTTCAAGTAAAATCTTTACAATTTCTGGGTTTTCATTAGATTCAGCTGCTAGGTGAAGAGCTGTGTGTCCTTCTTCATCTTGTAAATTAATGTCAGCGCCGTTTTCCAGCAACGTTTGGATAATTTCTGCAACAGGGTTATTATGTGCGGCTTTATGCAGTGCGGTCCATTTATTCTTGTCTTGTGCATCTACTTTGGCACCTTTATGAAGTAATGATTTTAATATTTCCGGGTTTTTGTTCCACCCAGCGGCTTGGTGAAGGGCCGTTGATCCTTCTTGACTTCGTGAATGAATGTCAGCGCAGTTTTTCAGCAACATTTGGATAATTTCTGGAGCTTGGTTAAATCTAGCGGCAAAATGGAGTGCGGTCCATTCATCATTGTCTAGTTCATTTACTTTTGCACCATTTTTAAGCAAAATTTTCACTATTTCCGGGTTTTTGTTCCATCCAGCGGCTTGATGAAGGGCCGTTGATCCTTCTTCACATTGTGAATGAATGTTAGCGCCGTTTTTTAGCAACGTTTGGACAACTTCGGCAACTGGGTTACTTTTAGCAGCGTGATGCAGTGCGGTCCAATTATTCTCGTCTTGCGCATCTACTCTGGCGCCTTTATGTATCAAAGATTGCACTATTTCTGGGTTTTCATTAAATCCAGCAGCTAGGTGAAGGGCTGTTAATTCTCCTTGACTTTGTAAATGAACGTCGGCACCGTTTTCGAGCAGCATTTGGACAATATCTGAAGCTGCGTTATATCTAGCGGCATAATGCAGTGCGGTCCATTTATCATTGTCTAATTCGTTTATTTTTGCATCATTTTGAAGCAAAATTTTCACTATTTCCGGGTTTTTGTTCCAACCAGCGGCTTGGTGAAGGGGCGAAGATCCTTGTTTACTTCGTGAATGAATGTCAGCGCAGTTTTCCAGCAACGTTTGGACCACTTCGGCAACTGGGTTACTTTTAGCAGCGTGATGCAGTGCGGTCCAATTATTCTCGTCTTGCGCATCTACTTTGGCGCCTTTATGGAGCAAAGATTGCACTATTTCTGGGTTTTCACTAGATCCAGCAGCTAGGTGAAGGGCCGTCGATCCTCCTTGACCTTTTATATGAACGTCGGCGCAATTTTCCAGCAGCATTTGGATAATTTCTGGAGCTTGGTTAAATTGAGCTGCAAAATGCAGTGCGGTCCATTTTTCATGGTATAGTTCATTTACTTTTGCACCTTTATCCAGCAAAATTTTCACTATTTCTGGATTTTTGTTCCACCCAGCGGCATGGTGAAGGGCCGATGATACTTGTTGACTTCGTGAATGAATGTCAGCGCCGTTTTCCAGCAACGTTTGGACCACTTCGGCAACTGGGTTACTTTTAGCGGCGTGATGCAGTGCGGTCCAATTATCCTCATCTTGCGCATCTACTTTGGCGCCTTTATGGAGCAAAGATTGCACTATTTCTGGGTTTTCATTAAATCCAGCAGCTAGGTGAAGGGCTGTTAATTCTCCTTGACTTTGTAAATGAACGTCGGCACCGTTTTCGAGCAGCATTTGGACAATATCTGAAGCTGCGTTATATGTAGCGGCATAATGCAGTGCGGTCCATTTATCATTGTCTAATTCGTTTATTTTTGCATCATTTTGAAGCAAAATTTTCACTATTTCCGGGTTTTTGTTCCACCCAGCGGCTTGGTGAAGGGCCGATGATCCTTGTTGACATCGTGAATGAATGTCAGCGCCGTTTTCCAGCAACGTTTGGACCACTTCGGCAACTGGGTTACTTTTAGCGGCCTGGTGCAGTGCGGTCCAATTATCCTCGTCTTGCGCATCTACTTTGGCGCCTTTATGGAGCAAAGATTGCACTATTTCTGGGTTTTCATTAAATCCAGCAGCTAGGTGAAGGGCTGTTAATTCTCCTTGACTTTGTAAATGAACATCGGCGCCGTTTTCGAGCAGCATTTGGACAATATCTGAAGCTGCGTTGTATCTAGCGGCCACATGCAGTGGAGTCCATTTTTGATTGTCTACTGCGTTTATTTTTGCACCTTTATCCAGCAAAATTTTCACTATTTCCGGGTTTTTGTTAAACCCAGCGGCTTGGTGAAGGGCCGTTAATCCTTCTTCACATTGTGAATGAATGTCAGCGCCGTTTTCCAGCAACGTTTGGATAATTTCTGGAGTTTGGTTAAATCTAGCGGCATAATGCAGTGCGGTCCGTTTATCATTGTCTAATTCGTTTATTTTGGCACTTTTTTCAAGCAGAATTTTCACAAATTCAGGGTTTTCTTTCGACCTAGCTGCTAAGTGAAGAGCTGTGAATCCTTCTTCGTCTTGTGAATTGACGTCGGCACCGTACTCTAGCAGTTTTTGAACCACTTCCATAACTTTGTAATTTTTAAAGGCGTGATGCAACGCACTTCTTTTTTTATTGTCTGTTAAGTTTACTTCGGCACCATTTTCGAGCAGAATGTTTACAATTTCAGGGTTTCCATTTGACTTGGCTGCTAGGTGAAGAGCTGTGAATCCTTCTTCATCTTGTAAATTAACGTCGACGCCGTATTCTAGTAGCTTTTGCAGAACGTCTATAACTTCGTGATTTTCAGCTGCGTAATGCAATGCAGTTCGTTTTCTAATGCTTTCTAAGTGTACTTTGGCACCTTTTTCAAGCAAAAGTTTGACATTTTCTGGGTTTACTTTTGATCTAGCTGCTAGGTGAAGAGCTGAGTATCCTTCTTCATCTTGTGAGTTAACGTCAGCACCGTATTCAAGCAGTTTATGAACCACTTCTGTAACTTTGACATTTTTAAAGGCGTGATGCAACGCACTTCGTTTTTTATTGTCTGTTAAGTGTACTTTGGCACCTTTTTCAAGCAGAATTTTCACAATTTCAGGGTTTCTATTTGACCTTGCTGCTAGGTGAAGAGCTGTGAATCCTTCTTCATCTTGTAAATTAACGTCGATGCAGTATTCAAGAAGCTTTTGCATTACTTCTGTATGTTTGTGATGTTCAGCGGCGTAATGCAATGCAGTTCGTTTTTCATTGTTCTGTAAGTCTACTTTGGCACCTTTCGTAAGCATTTTTTTCACTATTTCTGGGTTTAAATATGATCTAGCTGCTAGGAGAACAGCTGTGCATCCTTCTTTGTCTTGTGAATTAACGTCGGCACCGAATTCGAGCAGCTTTTGGATCACTTCTGCATCATCCATATCTTCTAAATTTTTGAAGGCGTAATGTAATGCAGTTTGTTTTTCATTGTTTTGTAAGTTTACTTCGGCACCATTTTCAAGTAAAATATTCACAATTTCGTTATTTACGTATGACTTAGCAGCGAGATGAAAAACTGCGTTTCCTTGTTCGTCTTGTGAATTAACGTCAGCACCGCATTCTAGCAATTTTCGAACCACTTCTGTAACTACGTAATTTTCAAAGGCGTAATGCAATGCAGTTCTTTTTTTATTGTCTTTCGCGCTTACGTTGGCGCCTTTTTCGAGCAAAATCTTTAAAATTTCCGAGTTTCCATTTGACCTAGCTGCTAGGTGAAGAGGTGTTGCTCCATAATTATCTTTTGAATTCACATTGGAGCCCCTATCAAGAAGTCCTTGCACTAAATCGGTATTATTCGACTGGACGGCGTACTGAAAAATGGATTTTCCACATGATTCATTTTGATCATTTACTTCAATATTGTGCTTCGTTACAAGCTGAGCTGCTACTTTCCATTTTTTTCTTTCACAAGCCCGCAGAAGCGTTGTGTAATTCAATTTAGTTTCAGCATTTTTACCCACCTCAGTGTTTTGCAAGATCCAAAGAGCCACTTCTTCGCTGCATTTGTAGTCATCAATCGCCAGGTGGAGACAGCTTTCTCCAGTGTTGGTTGTTTCGGTCGCCAACTCGCTAATTTTTTGGTGCACCAACTTGACCATCTCAAGATTCCGCAATGCGAAGCGCAAAGCGTATTTACCGTTGTTATCTTTTAATAAGAAATCAGCTGGGTTGAGAAACTTGAAAATTTCTCTCAAGTTCTCTCCACATATTTGTCTGACCATATTTAAATGGTTGGTTGATTTAGCGGCCCAAATCTTAAAGGCCTCTGTGTAAGACGCGTCCTTCTCCTTTACAATAGAAAAGAAAAGGTCAACGAACTTTCTGCACTGCACCAATTCATCGTTGAACAAGGGCACTTCTTCAGTTACTGGATTTTTTAAGTCGTATAGAAATTTTTGAGCGGTAAGAAATTCTGCAAATGTTTGGTGAGTGAAATCGACTCTTTCATTGCAGTATGTCACAACTCCAAAAGCGTTGATTTTCTCCAATGCTTCTTTCGTTACACTGCCTTGGTCGATCTTCACTCCTGTTAAGAAACGAGAGGCCACCAATTGAATGAATTTCAATGCATTTTCAATTGCCTCCTCTCCAACATCGTTGCCTCCGTTTTCTCTCTTCAAACAAATTTGCACTTTGTTCCGCACCATTTTGTCAAAAATGTCATACAAGTTTCCATCACCTTTGTACTCGGCCAACAAGGTGAGATATAGTGGGTTGCCCAGAATGTCTTTGTCTTTGAAGTTTTTCCTCAATTGTTCGATTTCTTGCTGATTCTTTCCTGCCACTTTCTTCAGAAACTCGATTTGCTTTGCTTCGTCCATTGGTTTGATCTCAACTATCGTCGAGTTTTCTATCCTATCTTGAACGTGGTGCACTTCATGAGGCCTGGTTCCGATGAAGAGTGGGACTCTTTCATTATTCAATACGATCAAAATTCTGATGATTTTTTCTCTGAAATCTGGGCACACTTCGTCAAAACCGTCGAGGAAAACAATAACTTCTCTCTTCTTTATCCAGTCGTTGATGACGTCATGAGAATTGCAAGTTGTTTTTGCGAGGAAATCGACTCCATTCACGTTATGTAATGGCATGTCAAGTAAGTACCGATAGTGTTTTTTTAGGGGAATCAGCAGTAATTGAAACCCTTCAACAATTTTTGCGAGTTGATGCGCCATTTCTTCGAGTATGGTCGATTTGCCTGCTCCAGCAACTGAATTAAATATCCATAAATAGCTTGCGTCAGGTGAATCACTCGATGAATCGCTCGAGGAATCGCTCGATGAATCGCTCGAGGAATCGCTCGAGGAATCGCTCGTTGCAGAGATAGTTCCTAAGTTTTTGAGTGGCATTATCGAAGGTTCAACTTCACTTGAAGATTTTGTTTTGTTTTGAAGACTCATTTTCTGAAACTTCATCGAATTTTTGTTTTCCTCAAACAATCGTTTTGCCCTTTCTATTAACCTTTTAAAATCAATCTTCTTCTTAAAAGGACATCCCATTAAATATTTAAATCTACTCATTTCGCCACGGGGGATTTTTGTATTTTTTAGTATAAAATCTGGTTTGACAAATGTTCTTGGCCAAGTAGGAAATTTCAAGAGATACTGCAAAGTAGAATTGAGAAGAACCATCTCCTCTCTATTGGACTCACGAGTTAGCAGAGGCCCCAGAAGTTCTTGCAGGCATTTTTCACCAATATTTTCCAGAAGTTCAATCAACTTCTTTAATGCATCTATGTGAGATAATTTATTTATTAATGCTTTGAAGACATGCAACTATTTAAAAATTACCTTCAAATTTTAGAATCAACACCAGCCAGCCACTGTGGTTTGTAGCATCGACTTGTAAATCTTTGGGCACGGGGATCTAAATAAAAATATATTTATCAAACTCTAATATCTATCGCAACAGTTGGGCGAATAGCTTACATTGTCCGTTTGTGGTGCTTCCACGTTAACAACGAACAGAATTTTCGGCTTTCCTATCAATTTATCGTTTTTTGGGCCGACCAAACTGTGTAGGATGTCCTTGATTGGAATCTCTTGACCCTTTTGCACGCGCACGCAAACCTCTTTGTGTTCGTTTACACACACAGGGCCAAATATGCAGGTCAAAATGCAGCCCACGTCTGGTTCCAACTCGGACACTGCAATACCATAATTAAACCAAATTTAATTCTTTCATTGTTTTGATACTCACCCATTTTAAAATAAAATTCCTTAGAAAGACTGCTAAGAGACCAATCCCTGATTTCGAAGTCTAGTTTATGAAGAGCTCTTTTCACTTCTTGCACTTGTTTGTTTTGGACCAAGGATAAAATAAAACCTTTACGACCCCTGATATCTTGTCCTTCACTCGATTTCCAGGAGAAATGTCTGGATAGTATTTCATTATTGACTTTGCTCCTTTCACCAAACCCATCAGTGTTTGAAAAAGGTTTTGCTGCGATTGTCATCCTGAAAAAAGTTTTATGAATGTTGTTAATGAGATTCTATAGATTTAAGAAGTATCAACTACGATTGCTTTTATCACATTGTCCGTTTATTTGCGACACTCACTTTGAGATTACGAAAATCATGTCTTGTGTAAACATTTTGAGCTCTGGTGTCTGCCCCAAAGGAATATTTTTATCAAAGGTCGTAATTTGGCATGACGTTTGATGCATTCGATTCTGAACAATTGTGAAGAAATTCAACAAGGGCTCGTCCATTGCTTCGTTCAGACTTGTGCAGATGTTTTTTACAAACCATGAACCACTCCCATCAGTATTTGCTAATGTCGCTGTAACAATGTTTAAAAATAGATTAATTTAACGAAAGAAGCAATCGTTGCCGTAAAAACTTACTCTCTACTGTCGAATAGAACACGACACAGTTGTGCATTCCCGGGCGACAGGTTATTCTACAGGAATTCTTGTTTTCATAGTTTTCTAATGAATTCTTCGAGCCAAACTTAGAATCGTAAAAGGACCCCCGACATGACTGAAACATGGAATAATACTTTTATATAACACTGAAAATCTCTTTAATATAAATTATAGAAATTGTGTTTTTGATACTTACCCCAAAATTCACGACTTTCAAACATTTGTCGAATCTCCGTAGCTTCTGTAATGAGTCAAAGACTTCATCTGTTGTGAAATACACGGGTTCATTGGTTTCCCTTTCGACGTGGCTGGTCCATATTTTTCCGTTTACAGTCCCATGAGAGAGAAAGAAAAGCACGAAAACAGAGGGCACTTCATCTGAACAAAACAAAATGAGTATACATGAATTTTAATTTGATCATGTTTTACCTTGTACGTTGAAAAACCGCAAAAGCTTTTCTTGATCGCTGAGAAGTTTGAGCAAAGTCTTTTTGCTCGGTGACAGAATGTCACGGAAATTGCAATTCCGGTTTTCCCTGAAGACATTCTTTAGGAATTTTATGTCAGAGGCGTCTCCGTTTCGGAACAGATTAGGATCATTTACGAAATCGTAGTGAATGACTAAGACACAAACACTTGAAAGAGCGATATTAGTTTCAAATTATAAATAAACTCTGGATAATTACTTGTCTGCGTTTTGTCTATTGACTTTTCCATCTATTTCATATTCAAAAAATCCTAGGTTAGCTACTCCTTCAGGCCGAATGTAAGAATAGTCTGGAAAAAATTATTAGCAATAAATTTTTCCTCACAACTCAAGTAATGCCGGAAATAGAAACCTTCCTAGTAAACACGCATTAAAGAGGAATTACCTATCTCATTCTCTGAGTCATCATGCGAGTCAATCGGTTCTTTCAATACAATTTGCGTAACGAAAGGAGTTGCTCCTGTAGAAACATTTTTAGAGGAAGAGTTTGGCTCTTCCAAGCTTGTTGATGCCGTTGAGAAATCCTCATTTTTTGTTTGCTGATTGCATTCGCTACTCCTAAATCGCTTTTCATTCTGCTGAAACATTTCCGTATAAAGTATTTTTTATCATTTCTCAGGTTTAAAGTTCTAGACTAGACATCAAGACCAATTCGGGGCTTATACCTGCTGGTATACCTGCTTCGGCTCGTCGTTTTGTTGACTACCTGAAGCGACAGAATCATCCAAAATTCGTTTTCTATTTTGAGCGTTGACATTGCCAGCTTTTCCGTGATGTGGCAATTCTTGGACGGACACACGACTTGATAATGTGGTAGAAGCTGATTCCTCCAAGCTTTTTGAGGCCGTTGAGTAATCTTGATTGCTCGATTGCTGATTGCATTCGCTACTCCTAAATCGCTTTTTTTCATTCTGCTGAAACATGTCCGTTGAAAGTATTGTTTTTATAATTTTTTCAGGTTCAAGTTCTAGGCGTCATGACCAATTTAGAGGACTTATTATAAAAGTAGTTTTAAAGAAAATGGATTCTTGATGTACCTGCTGCGACTCGTCGTGTTGTTGACTTCCTGAAGCGTCAGAAACATCCAACCGTCGGTATTTTTGTGGTATTTTTATATTCACCGATTGAAGGAACTGTTGCAGTTCTTGGACAGAGGAAGCAGTAGCAAGAACGAGACATTCTTTGTACACTGCCTTGGTCAGCAAGTGCTCAAAATCTGTGTCAGTCTTGGCGGGTGTCTGGTCCAGGAAGGACCCATCGTCAGGGTCTACCTCCAAAGATTCATGATATGCTGATTGTAGCACAGCCTCCTTGAAGTGTTGTCCAAGAGTGACCCAAGTAACTCCTGGTATCGAATTTATTGCTTTTGGTCTTGGTTTCAAAAACTTCGACGGTACAATGAAGTAATTTTTTTTGGTGTTCGTGTCCAAACAGTAAGCGAAATAATTTCCTTCCGTTTCCATCGTACTGGGATGACTTCAATGTCGTTTTCACAAGCCGTTTTCCATTTCATTAAGAAATCTGTAGTCAAAGGAAGTGACACAAGGAAAGAATGAAGAATAATAACTCATATATATATATAGTACATAATTCCATTAATTAAGTAATGATAATGCTTGATTGACGATAATTATTTAATTTAGGGCATTATGAAACAAAGCTGTTTCAAGACTAAAGAGTTCACATTGTAAAATATTTTCCCAATTTGACTGACCAAAAGATTTAATAGATTATTTAAGATGTATAGAGTTCAGCAGAAATTGCAACTACTGCAAGAGATAATTATTTTCCCTGTGTGCCGACTGCTCGGGTGTCGCGGGGCTCGGTCCGCGCGCTCACAGGGTTCTGGGGGTCGGTGTTTCTGCAGGGCTAGTTATTTTGAAAAACTCTAGAAGACTGTTTTTTCTTTCTTAAAAGAGTTCTAGAACTGCTCGTAAACATTCATTCGCAGATTGTTCCAGGTGCGTTAGCACTGAGCTTAAAAAAACAGACCGCCAGTCAGAATTAAAGTAGAATTATTTTTATTTCAAAAAATTAAATTTCATGAAAGGTTTGCCCAAACCAACCCATTTTCCCATTTACTTCTGACCAAAAGTGGCCCAAAATAAAATTTTCGAATTTTTACTAGTTACGCCTTCTCTCTTTAGAGCAAAGGAAATTAATTGCTTCAGGGTTGAGAAAAATTATCAAAATTTAATAGTGAGAAGATAAAAAAAAATTCTTTTGAGTCTTGAAAGTTTCTGTTTATTTTTCAAAAATTGCAGATTTTCGATGGGGGTCTACGTTTGGCCTCATTAAAATTCACTAGTTGATAGTAGCGTTAAAAACTGACGAAATTCAGAAAGATGATTAAATTTACAGTTTTTTTCCTATTGAGAAAATTTTTCTCAAATTTACTGTTTTCGCACAAAATTTGTCTGAAACTTCAAGTTGGTCGTTAGAGAAGATTTAAAAAATGTTAGGAAAAATTAAAATACCAAAAATTACGTTAATTTATTCAAGAAATATTTAAGAAAAATACGTTTTTTATTTTAATAATTTCTATGATTTTCAGAGATAAACACGGACCCTTATGGCTACCAGAGACTGCTTTTATAATACATATAAAATTTTTATTGATTTCGCAAGGACAGATTTATTGTTTACTGCGAACAAAAATTCAAAAATTTTTTATGATGAAAACGGAATTAAAATGATAATTGAGCGAAGTCAAGCTGCGCGCAGGCCGCCTTCCGTAAAACAACCAGAAGCGAGAGCGCGAAACGCCCCCCTCAGAGAGGGGGGGGGGATAAAAATTGGGGTGAGCATAAATATAAAAAGTTGGGTATTTAGAGGTTAGGGGCCAATTAATGAGTCCGCCGGGGAGCGGCGTGGTTCTTCGCGGGGAAGATTATTTGTACTCTAATTTTACAAGCAGGAACCGCGCGCAGTCACAGTCTTAGTGTTTCTGGAGAAGATATTAATAGTGCGTTTTCATGCATTTTTAAATGTTCCCGTGCCCCTGTATTGGGATTGATCGGGAGTTATCGATCGGCATGGCAGGCAGAGAGTTTTGATATCAGAAACTAGACTTATTGGCCAGCAGCAGCATCGAATTTAAGCGTCTCCTCTCACACAGCCAGCGCCGCGTGTGTGCGTGTGGACTTTTGTTGAGCAACAATAGAGTTTAAGATATAAACTAAAATTAGCACTGCGCGTGAAAGTCTACGCTATTGTGGTCGAATTTGTGCAGAACAGAGGAAGACTTTAGACAAAAGTCTAATCAAAAAATATATTTCGAGCCAAAAGCATTTTCTAATTAATTATCCCGATTAAATGATTAAATTGAAGAATTAAAGAAAACAAAGTTAAGAACTATACGCAACGAAAATCTTCATTATTTATTTAGAGTCCTATATGGATATATTCAGTTGCCTAAAATTGTGAAAGATGTCTGTCAAAATGCATAATCATAATCACAAAGTCCAACAACAGGATAAACGCGGCTGTGCAAAATAATATTCCTCGTTTTTGCTGTCAAACATTACGAGAAAAGAAGGTCTGGCCTTTAACTACTGAGCAGCTTTTTCTGATTGAGAAAAATTATTAATTAATTAAAAACTTTCGATTTGCGGGTCATTGTTTCTCTTGGTTCTCTCTGGCCTGCATGATGAGCCCAAAACGCGCCAGCAGACACAAAGGCGCAGCGCGCGCGACTGCCCGTCCGGTCACTACTCACGTGAAAAATTAGCTTTTCTTTATTTTTCCTTAAAAACTTCAAGCGGGCACTGTTAAACTGATTGTAGATCTGGCCTATCCTTAGCACTAAAATGTATTTTTCCAATCACTAAAATTCTGTAACACCCCAATTTAAGGGTTGTCATTCCCCGAGCCTTTGAGGTGGCAGACGGATTCGTCACTCCTGCGCCTCTGCCTGCTAATTTTTCTTTGCCAGTATATCAGTAAGAATTAAGCTTTTTTATTTTTAAGGTCTCGTCCGCGTTAAGCCTAACCTCATGCGTATTTTTGCTCTCCCTGGGCCTTTTTTTATTCGCGTCTCAATAGCATCCAAATGTTAGACTTTCCTTCTGCTCTGCTGCGGTGACTGCACGACCCGATAATAGTTTCAAGGCCAACCGCGTGCCGCTCTTTCTATCAGCTGAGCGATTTTGCAAGTCGGACTTTTTGCAAAAGGAAATTTCGATCAAAATCCGATGGCAATTATTTAATATTTTTCAAATCCGGAAGGGAATTAAAAGTGTAGACAATTCTGAAGAAAATTAAAAAGTTAATAGTGAGACTTTGTAAAAAGTGTAGCTTCAGTAGGGCGATGATAATCAATTGGCCACATCAAGATCTTTTCAAATTATAATTTTTTAAATTAAATTACTTTTGAGCCGGACGAAATTAAATGTCTTTTAAAAACTCCCACGGCTTCGCAAAATAAAAAGGTGAGCCAAAATTTTGTTTCGATTGCAGGAATTTTAAAATGCAGTCCTCTTATTTGTGCTTTTTGGCTCTTCTCGTAATTACAAATATAATTCACAACCGGCAATGAGATGCGAACGCTGGAAAACATACTAAAACTGCTGATTGCGAGTGAGCACGGTGTGGCTCTCATCCGTCTTTCCTCCCGGTTTGGCTCTCGGCGCACGCGACGTATGTGCGCGCCTGCCTCCTTTCTTTTCTCGCTCGCAGCGCGAAGAGTGAGGAGACTTTTTATCGCTTGCCTAAATTGTATTAAATAGGCTGCGCGTGAGTGTGTGGCAGGCGACTAAATCGAGATTCCCTCTCTCGGCGCCTCGTCCAAATAAAAAACCGAGCGGGAGAGCAGTCGCATCGCAGCCGCACATTTTCGCTAACCAACTCATCCGCTCGGCCACGACCTTGGAGCTTTTTGTAATTTTCACAGGTTTAAATCAATCTCCAATTTGAACCATTCTGTTCTGTTATTTTTTTTAACTATTCCGCTGCGACGGTTTTGACCTCTTTAAAAAAACAAAGAACATCTCTTTACCCGTTTTACCCTTCCCAAGTGGTGGATTGCGGGGGGTGGATTACAGCGTCAACGCAATCTTGAGAGAAAATGGCAACGCCGGGCATAAGGGTAGCATTGTACAGTGTTGCCAGCTATCTTTAAAGGGTGCGTTGTCGTAATCCGCCCCCGAGTAATCCGCCCCAGCACGCAATTTAAAAAATATCGGTATCATGGGCGATACAGCGATACTGTGCTGTGTTTAAGGATAGGAAAATATCGATTTATCGCCCAGTATCGACTGATATTTTTAAAAATTCCGTGCTCTAATCCGCCAACTCGTTCCAATGGGGAAAAAAATCTTTCCGCTTCTTTCAAACTATGGTTCTAAATGACAAATTTTTAAAACGGTCTGATAAAATAGCCAATAAAATGTTATTAAAGGTCCAGATTGTTGCATCGATTCCCGATTCTCGTCTTTTTCCATATTTTCTTTGCCTTATTTTCCGCATTGACACAATTATGACCGGTCAAAGAATTTTGATCTCGATTGCCTACATTTTGAAATTAATCATAGGCGGCCAAGAGCAGAATATCGTGCGTAAAATGTTTGTGCAGTCAAATCTTGCCAATTTTTACAAAGATTTGAGCAAAATCGCGAAGGCGGATGCTCCTTAAATTAATGTTCCGGCCGAATCTGAACAAAATATACTCTAAATTGGAGAATAGTCTGGGCAAAATATTAATATTAAAAATTCAAAGCGTCAGAGTAAGACTTTTTATAAATTGAAAAAGTCTTAATTTTAGTAAAACTCGATTAATCTCGAAATAAAGTTTTCCTTTTGATGCGAATGGAATCGGGAAACTGAACGAAATGCCTTGAATTGTGCTCCTCTGGGACAAAAATCCGATTAATTTATGTTTTCTCACTTACTTTTGGTCGCGGCAGCAAAACCCCAAACGCTATCAATGTCTGAATGTGAGTGAGAATTTCTTTTCCTGCTGTTGGAAGACTTTTTCGCGGCTGACTTTCGAGTGGGCTTTATTTTTGGCAAGCCGCCGAGTGAGCGAAAAGCTAGACTTTTCGTCGCTGCGCGTGAGTGTGCGGTGGCCGAGCAGCTTCCCTCTCTCGGCGCCGCGTCAAAATAAATTATATTAATTCATGCAATCGCTGCCGAACGCGCGCGACCTCTCATTTTCGCAAACCTACTCATCCGCTCAACTTCAAAATATTCGCAAATTCGGCAATTGGAGTGCCGAGACAGTTCACAACGCGGCCTTTCTTCGTCTCTCCTGCTTTTTATTCCGACCGCTTCACTCTGTTCCTTTTTTTATGTCGCTTTTGTTGACGTGCATTGACAAAACTTGTTTTTCGCCATTTTCAGCTGTGAATTAAAATCGTTGCATTATATTTATTCTGGCAGGTCCTGGAACCTTGCAGTTAAAATTCCGAGAAGCGTTTCTCGAGCCAATTTAAATTTTTTCTTTCTTAGTTACCAAAACCAGGTTTTAAAAGTTGTTAAATTTCAATGAATATAGCTGATTTAAACAAAAAAAATACAAATTGACTCTGAAAACTAATCGAAAAATTTATTTTAAAAATTTTCACCAGCTGCTGACGATCAACGCGAAGAACAGTACCTTGAGATTTGGGGCAAATTAATGAGTCCGCCGGAGAGCGGCGTGGTTCTTCGCGGGGAAGAATATTTTTTCTCTAATTTTACAAGCAGGAACCGCGCGCAGTCACAGTCTTAGTGTTTCTGGAAGATATTAATGGTGCGTTTTCATGTATTTTTAAATGTTCCCGCGCCCCTGTATTGGGATTGATCGGGAGTTGCTTGGCATGGCAGGCAGAGAGTTTTGAAATCAGAAACAGAAACTGAAACTAGACTTATTGGCCAGCAGCAGCATATAATTTAAGGATAGACCGCCGCGGCCCGCGTCGCCTCTCACACAGCCAGCGCCGCGTGCGTGCGCGTGTGGGCTTTTGTTGAGCAACAGTCGAGTTTAAGATATAAACTAAAATTAGCACTGCGCGTGAAAGTCTACGCTACTTTGGTCGAATTTGTGCAATTAGTGACGCAACAAAGAGGTGGACTTTTATGACAAAAGTCTAATCAAAAAATATATTTCGAGCCAAAACCATTTTCTAAAAAAATTATCCCGATTAAAGATTAAATTGAAGAATTAAAGAATGCAAAGTAAAGAACGCATCGAAAATCTTCATTATTTAGAGTCGTATATGGATATATTCAGTTGCCTAAAATTGTGAAAGAGGTCTGACAAAAGGCATAATCATAATCACAAAGTCCAACAACAGGATAAAAGCGGCTGTGCAAAAAATATTCCTCGTTTTTGCTGTCAAACAACAAGAAAAGAAAGTCTAGCCATTAACTACTGAGCAGCTTTTTCTGATTGAGAAAAATTATTAATTAATTAAAAACTTTCGATTTGTGGGTCATTGTTTGTCGTGATTCTCTCTGGCCTGATGAGCCCAAAACGCGCCAGCAGACACAAGGCTGGAAAAACCCACCAGTCTTGGGGTTTTCCGCATTTTTCCGAATTTAACCCGAAAATAGTCAATTTTCGCTTGAAAAAAGTCTGAAATTTCAGAAAATTATGCAGAGGGTTAAATATTTTAGTCTCTTGGTGGAACCAGTGGCTCTAATACTGATTTTGGTGATTTTGAAAAAACCCTATTTTTGGTCATCCATCATGAGAATTTTTGATTTTCTATAAAAATGCTCGTGTTTCGGAAAAATGCGCAAAATTGCAGAAAATCCCGCAAAAAAAACAGCATTATGCATTGCAGTGTTTTTTTTTTTTTTTTTTGGAAAAATGCGGGTTTTTGCGAACCCTGTCAACAATAGCATTCCTCCAATTAATTATACTAATAGAGATTGATGCATCTCAGATTTAAAGTAATATTCCTCTCGGAGAGGCAGATTAAATCCATTTCCATTTTTGCTCCTCATGTAGAGCCGCGAATCAAAGAATGCTTGGAGCTGATGCGTATATTTGCTCTCCCTGGGCCTCTTTTTTATTCGCGTCGCGATAGCATCCAAATGTTAGACTTTCCTTCTATTCTGCTGCGCTGACTGCACGACCCGATAATAGTTTCAAGGCCAACCGCGTGCCGCTCTTTCTATCAGCTGAGCAATTTTGCAAGTCGGACTTTTTGCAAGAGGAAATTTCGATCAAAATCCGATGGTTATTGCTTAATATTTTGCAAATCCGGAAGGGAATTAAAAGTGTAGACAATTCTGATGAAAATTAAAAAGATAATAGTGAGACTTTGTAAAAAGTGTAGCTTCAGTAGGGCGATGATAATCAATTGGCCAAATCAAGATCTTTTCAAATTATGATTTTTTGAAATAAAATTACTTTTGAGCTGGACAAAATAAAATGTTTTTAAAAATCACACGGCTTCGCAAAATAAAAAGTTGAGCCAAAATTTTGTTTCGATTGCAGGAATTTTAAAATGCAGTCCTCTTATTTGTGCTTTCTGGCTCTTCTCGTGGTACCTAAAGGGACGGATGCGGGGGGGGGGGGGGCGAAAGAGGTTCGGGCCACAGAGGTTTTTTGCCGCCGCCCCATAGGGGCCCGGGGAGCCCCCTCTTTGCAAGCGGCCTCCCTATGCTCCTGTGTAAAAAAAATCGCCAAAACGGGGCGGATCGGGGCGAAACCCAGGTGGTCGAACGAGGGTCGCCCACGAATGCGTTTTCAGGTGTGCAAGACTGGATTTCTCCCATATGCGAATTTAAAAAAAATAAAACCAAAAAGGGCCTTTTCGACGCTCTCACGGGGGCAGCGGGGGTGCGAGGGGGATGGTGGTCGAAACCAGTGCCGTCGCCCGCAGAATTCAACGGCAAGTTCAGCCATCACCGGTTTTAGCCCGCAACTCCCATAGCGGCCGAGATATAAAATTCGGAAGGTGCAAAAACGTGGTTTGGACAAAAATTATTTTTTTTGAAGAGCCCCCGCGAAGGTCCACGACGCCCGACGGCCCGCCGCTACCACTCATTCGAAAGACGATGCAATTAGCTTCATTTTGACGGGTAGTACCGCCATCCTGCTTGAACAGCGCCGGAGCGAGAAGGGCCGAAAGGGTTAAAAACCGGCAAAAGTCGAAATCCCCATAAGATTAACACAGGAGCCCACTTTGTTTGGGATCAAAATTCCAAGATAGCCAATCGTTAAGTTTGCCCAAAAAAATAAGGTCCTGCGAGTATGAAATCCGGGTGACCTCCTCAGGGTCTACGGTGACCTTTCAAAGGTACAAAACGCGATTTTTCGGTTTTCGCAGCCCCCCGCGGGGTCCCTATGGGCCCCAGGGCCCCCAAACTCAAGATTCGAGCAGGCAACAAGTAGACGAAGCCAACGGTGTGCGGAAAAGATTTTTCCGCCCCATAGCGAAAAAGTTATTAAGCGGGCAAATTTTGCCCATTTTCCATTCCGTACCTTTCGGCAGGCATATCTTCGGACCTGGGAAAAAAATTGAAAAAAATGGCTCATTGATTGATGCGCAATTTATCTGCGAACATTTTAAGACCAAATTCGGATGAAAATTTGGATGATCGGATGAAAAACCTTGGAGGAGTAGTGCTTGGCGCGCGGCGCGGAAGGGTTTTTCGCCTCCCATAAGCTTAACATGGGAATTTGGAATTCGGATTTCGGGCGGAAAAAAAATCTTTGGTACCACGCTCTTCCGCCCGGCCAACAGTCCCTGCAAACCGATTTTGGCGGAAATCCGGGCCATAGGCGAATTACGGCGGAGCATTGAAAATCCGCGTTTTTCCCGGCATGAAAATGGCCAGGCTGAAAATACGCGCGGCGCCGCCGCGGAGCCGCCGGGCATTTAATCTCGAATTTGACCATCGGACACACACGAGTGCGTGCGCGGGTGTCTGAAACCAAATTTTAACAGGTCTAACTCTGCCCAAATTCATTTTATAGGCGATTTTCGGTTTTTGGTGTGCAAATCGCGTGCACGGCAGAAGGAGCGTGCGCCGTGCGGCACCGAGCGGAACAGTTTTATTTTCGCCAAAATTCGAGTAATCGCCGCAGCGTCGACCGCGACCCCTCATTCGAAAGCGCCCGCCGAGCGCTTCAACCTGGCGTGCCCAAACGACCTTCCCCAGGGTCCCCCGACCTGAGACCCTTCCGCAGGCCGAATTTAATTGCGTTTTCGAGCAAGTTTGACGCTGCGTTGCGTCGACCAGCCGCACTTCGAACCACCAACCTTCCTCAGGTCGCCCACCCTGAGCACTTTTACTGCGCGATTTTGACGGCGGCAACGGTTCATTTCGCTTCCTTCGTCTCATTTAGAGTGCGTGCAAGTGCGAAAGCGGCGCAGCGTGCACTGGAGGCGCATTTCACCCAGCGCACAAGACACATTCTAAATCATTTTTTTGCCAAAATTCGAGTATCCACCGCAGCACGACCGCGACCCCTCATTCGAAAGTGCCCGCCGAGCGCTTCAACCCGCCGCCACCGGCCGACCTTTCTCAGGGTCCCCCGACCTGAAACCCTCGAACAGAGCGCCAAGGTTTTTGCCGCCCGACGACCGGACTGGCGGAGCGATTTTCGCGCGCGACCCGCCATCCCCGGAAGCGTCTCGCCGGCGCGCACACCCCCCAACCACCCAAGCGACCTTTCCCAGGGTGGCCACCCTGAGAAATAATTCACAACCGGCAATGAAATGCGAACGCTGGAAAAACTGCTTTTTGTGAGTGAGCAAGGTGTGGCTCATCCGTCTTTCCTCCCGGTTTGGCTCCCGCTCGCGATTTACTTGCGCCTGCCGCCTGCCTCCTTTCTTCTCTCGCTCGCAGCGAAGAGTGGGACTTTTCGTCGCTCGCGTTTATAAATTAATTGTATTAAATAGGCTGCGCGTGAGTGCGTGGCAAGCAACTAAATCGAGATTCCCTCCCTCGGCGCCTCGTCCAAATAAAAAACCGAGCGGGAGAGCAGTCGCATCATCGCAGCCGAACATTTTCGCTAACCAACTCATCCGCTCGGCCATGGGCGATACATCGATATTGCGTTGTGTTTAAGGATAGGAAAATATCGATTTATCGCCCAGTATCGACTGATATTTTTAAAAATTCCGTGCTCTAATCCGCCAACTCGTTCCAATGGGGAAAAAAAACTTTCCGCTGCTTTCAAACTATGGTTCTAAATGACAAATTTAAAACGGTCTGATAAAATAGCCAATAAAATGTTATTAAAGGTCCAGATTGTTGCATCGATTCCCGATTCTCGTCTTTTTCCATATTTTCTTTGCCTTATTTTCCGCATTGACACAATTGTGACTGGACATAGAATTTTGAACTCGATTGCATACATTTTGAAATTAATCTCAGGCGGCCAAGAGCAGAATATCGTGCGTAAAATGTTTGTGCAGCCAAATCTTGCCAATTTTTACAAAGATTTGAGCAAAATCGCGGAGGCGGATGCTCCTTAAATTAATGTGCAGGCCGAATCTGAACAAATATACTCGAAATTGGAGAATAGTCTGGGCAAAATATTAGTATTAAAAATTCAAAGCGTCAAGGTAAGACTTTTCACGAATGAAAAAAGTCTTAATTTTAATGAAACTCGATTTATCTCGAAATAAAATTTTCCTTTTGATGCGAATGGAACGAATGGCCTTGAATTGTGCTCCTCTGGGTCAAAAATCCGATTAATTTGTGTTTTCTCACTTACTTTTGGTCGCGGCAGCGGCAGCAAAAACCCAATCGGTATCGGTGTCTGAATGTGAGTGAGAATTTCTTTTCCTGCTGTTGGAAGACTTTTTCGCGGCTGACTTTCGAGTGGACTTTATTTTTGGCAAACCGCCGAGTGAGCGAAAAGCTAGACTTTTCGTCGCTGCGCGTGAGTGTGCGGAGGCCGAGCAGCTTCCCTCTTTCGGCGCCGCGTCAAAATAAATTATTTTAATTCATGCAATCGCTGCCGAACGCGCGCGACCTCTCATTTTCGCCAACCTACTCATCCGCTCAACTTCAAAATATTCGCAAACAAGCGCTTCGCGGGTGGCGGGCGGCGACCGCCGGGCGGCGGCGTGCCGGCGCCTGCGGCGCCGGAAACGCACTCTGAATGCGACGAAGGAAGCGAAATGAGTCGGTGCGGCCGGCTGAATCGCGCAGTAAAAGTGCTCAGGGTGGGCGACCTGAGGAAGGTTGGTGTTCGAAGTGCGGCTGGTCGACGCAGCGCAGCGTCAAACTTGCTTGAAAACGCCGAAAACGCAATTAAATTCGGCCTGCGAAAGGGTTTCAGGTCGGGGGACCCTGGGGAAGGTCGTTTGAGCACGCCAGGTTGAAGCGCTCGGCGGGCGCTTTCGAATGAGGGGTCGCGGTCGACGCTGCGGCGATTACTCGAATTTTGGCAAAAATAAATCTGTTTCGCTCCGTGCCGCACCGCACGCTCCTTCTGCCGTGCACGCGAAAAACCGAAAATCGCCTATAAAACGAATTTGGGAAGAGTTAGACCGCTAAAAATTCGGTTTCAGACACCCGCGCACTCAGTCGTGTGGGTCCGATGGTCAAATTCGAGATTCAGCGGCCGGCGGCTCCGCGGCGCCGCCGCGCGTATTTCCAGACTCTCCATTTGCGTGCACGGCAAAACGCGGATTTTCAATGCGCCGCCGTAATTCGCCTATGGCCCGGATTTCCGCCAAAATCGGTTTGCAGGGACTGTTTGCCGGGTGGAAGCGAATAGCACAGTAATCGCGGCCCAAAAGAATTTTTTCCGCCCGAAATCCGAATTCCAAATTCCCATGTTAAGCTTATGGGAGGCGAAAAACCCTTCCGCGCCGCTCGCCAAAGACTACTCCTTCCAGGCTTTTCATCCGATCAGGTCGAATTTGGTCTTAAAATGTTCGGAGATAAATTGCGCATCGATGAATGGGACATTTTTTTCAGTTTTTGCCCAGGTCCGAAGATATGCCTGCCGAAAGGTACGGAATGGAAAATGGGCAAAATTTGCCCGTTTAATAACTTTTTCGCTCCGGTGCGGAAAAATCTTTTCCGCACACCGTTGGCTTTGTCTACTCGTCGCCTGCTCGAATCTCGAGTTTGGGGGCGCTGGGGCCTATCGGGACTCCGCGGGGGGGCCGCGAGTACCGAAAAATCGCGTTTTTCAACTTTGAAGGGTCACCGCTGACCCTGAGGAAGTCACCTGGATTTCATACTCGCTGCGCCTTATTTTTTTTAAGCGAAATTAAAAATTGGCTATCTTGGAATTTTAATCCCAAACAAAGTGGGCTCCTGTGTTAATCTTATGGGGATTTCGACTTTTGCCTGTTTTTAACCCTTTCGGCCCTTCCACCTTCCGCGCGGTTCAAGCAGGATGGCGGTGCTACCCGTCAAATTGAAGCTAATCGCAGCGTCTTTCGAATGAGTGGTCGCGGTGAGCCGTCGGACGTCGTGGGCCTTCGCGGGGACTCCTCAAAAAAAATAATTTTTGTCCAAACCACGTTTTTCGGCCTTTAGAATTTTTTATCTCGGCCCCTATGGGAGTTGCGGGCCAAAACCGGTGTTCGCTGAACTCGCCGATAAATTCCGCGGACGATGGCGCCAGTTTCAACTCCCCATCCCCCTGCTCCCCCCGGTGCCGCGGAAAGACCCTCCAAAATGCCCGTTTTGGTTTTATTTTTTTGTCAATTAAATTTGCTTATGGGTGGAATCTCGGGTTTATCCTAATTAAGAAATATCTAATTAAGAAATACAAAGTGCCTTTTTGTTGAAAAGCAGCAACATAGAATTACGGCTCGAGATTAAATTTTATTGCGTTCATTATTTGTAATCTCCATTTGAATTTAATTAAGATAATTTCCCACTTCGTTTCACTCGCCTCTTCAAATTCAAAGGGACAAATAAACAAATCAATTCCGAAAAATCTTAATGGGTGTCAAGGCTAAGGGCGAGGCAATAAAAATCAACTTTCACTGCTAATCGGCCGATGCTTCGTTTAACTTAATTTATTTATCACGACAGCCTTTCTTCGTCTCTCCTGCTTTTTATTCCGACCGCTTCGCTCTGTTCCTTGTTGACGTGCAGGTGACAAAACTTGTTTTTCGCCATTTCCAACTGTGAATTAAAATAGTCGCTAAACTGTATATAACCTGACAGGTCTGGAACCTTGTAGTTCAAATTCCGAGAAGTTTTTCTCAGGCCAATTTAAATCTTTCTTAGTTACCAAAAACATGTTTTAAAAGTTGTTAAATTTCAATGAATAGAACAGATTTAAACAAAAAATACAAATTGACTCTGAAAAATAATCTAAAAATTTATTTCAAAAATTCTCAGCAGCTGCTGACGATCATCGGCGGTGACTGATGGACACCTGGGCACCGCCTCCGACAAGACGCAGGTGCGTTTCATTTTTATTTTAATCCCTTGCATGCTCTGAATATTCGCCATTCACGTTAAATCCCCTCTTGCTTTATTTGAAGGTGGTTTTGTTTTAAATTTGGACTCTAGTGTTTCAGTGGCGTGGCGTGGAAGCGAGCGGGTGCAGCAGCGAGCAGAGTGGCGTCGGGCCGAGTGCCACCAATAACATGAAAAATTCAAAATTCGAGATTATTTTACCGACTTCATCGCAAACGCAGGAATACTCCCAGACTGGAAACCGATTTCCAGGATTTTTCTGTCATAGAAAAATTAGAATTAATTTTTTTTGTCTTTTGGCTTTGCGATAAGTGATGTTTACCAGGGAAAATGGTTTAATTTGTCTTAAAATTCAGCCGTTGGTCTGATCGTCGCCCACGAACCCTCAACAGACAGGTCTTGGACGGGGCTTTGACCTGCGGTACCCTCACGACCTTTCTCAGGGTAAATCTCGACCTGAAATCCGCTCAAAGGCTGATTTTCAGTAATTTCAAGCGCAATTGGTGATGCTCGGCGACGGCAGGTCGGTTATTTGATTCTCCGCACCGACCTTTTCAAGTAAATCGAATATTTTAAGGTTTAGTCAGCGCCACTTTGGCGTCTGGAGGGCCCAAGAGGGGCGGAATTAAATTAATTTAAATTAGAATGGTGTAAATCATAGTTTAATTAATTGAATCTGAAATTTATATATTTTTAAGTATATGATTTTAATCAATTTAGCCAGAATACAATGATATATTTATTAAACATCAATATTTGGTGTCAGGGTTCGCATTAAGCAGCATTTTTCCGAAACAAAGAATGCAATTTTACTGAAAATAAAAAAATTCAGAGTTGACTTCCTAAAATTGTGAAACAAAACGTGGTTTTAGACTTAGGAAATTTTTGATTAGCATGCTTTCTAGCAAATTTTCTCAAAAATTTAAATGGTAACCTGAGAAATTGCTTGCTTTAGTGTTGAAAATAAGATTTTGCAATATTTTCGTTGGAAAGCTTTATATTTCAAATAATCTAAACTCCTTTAAAATTAAGAAACAATAATTAATCAAATTTTTCATTTTATTTGACACAAAACACCACCCAAATCTTTAATTTAAGCAAAATAACTGTAAAAGGGACAGTTTATTTATACACACGAATGTGATTGTTAACCATGTGAGTATACAAATCAGCCTTATTTTTGAAATATTTCTGGCAAATGTCGCAACAGTAATTATTATTTTGGCAGCTCTTGTTGCTATGAATTTCAAGAAGTCCCTGGCACTTGAACTTGCACTTGCAGCGGCGGCAACTCTTGACGCTCATGTGTGTAGACTTGTGAACGCGCAGAATTTCCTGCGCGCACTCAGCGCAGTGAATGAACGAGTGCGCCGCCGACTTGTGAATATTGACAAGAGATTCCGTGGCAAACGATTTGTCGCACAATTCACACTTGATCGTCTTCGGAAGGTGTTTGCGTTGCATGTGCCCCTGCATGTGGATCTTGTCATGGGTAGAATGGTCGCAATGCTCGCAGCGAAAAATCATAGTTTTGGTGTGAACGTTTTTCACGTGATTTTTCAACCTCGAATCCACGGGGAACGATTTTCCACACACTTTGCAAGTAAGGAGGGTTTGTTTGCATTTCTCCCGATGCGATTGGTACAAACCCGAGCACTTGAATCTGAGTTTGCATCTGTAGCAAACCGATGGCTTTCCGTGGTATGGTTTGTGTCCGAGAGCCACGTCCTGGCCACAAGTTTTGCAGTTTACAAACGTGTGAAATTGTATGAAGTGCTTATCCACTGCCGCTTTCGAGCCGAATTTGGCGTCGCATCTGTCGCATTTGAAGGTCTTTGGCATGTGCTTCGACTCGACGTGTCGTCTCAAAATGTGCTCGTCGTGCCTGGTGAAATACTCGCACTGCTTGCACTGGAGAACACGCTGTTTTTGTCCTCGTTTGTGCCAAGAGTTAATATGGGCAACCATCTCAGACTTGGATTTGAAAAACTCTTGGCAGCCAACACGCGAGCACCGCATGGAAAATTCCGGATGGAGGCGTTTCATGTGCAGCCTCAACGATTTCAATGTGGAATATAATTTGTCACTTTCACAATATTTGCAACGAATTTCCTTGCTTTTGCATGGTTTGTTTCGTTTCTCGTGTGAAACCTGCTGCATGTGCTGCTCCTTTTCCTCCTCGGTGTGAAAGAATGTCGCGCAGCCCAGAATTCCGCATTTGATGGCTTCTTTGTGCGAATATTTGATGTGATTCATCAGACTGTTGTACATCTTGCCGCAGTAAAAACACACTCCCCGGACGGTTTTACTCTTTTTAGGCTTTTCGTAATTAGCCAGATCAATGTTGAATTTTCTCTTCTCAGTGGATTCTTTTGTGTATTTCGCCAGATCAACCACTTCCAACTGCACCCAACACTGTTCTACTTCTCCAACTGTAAAATTTAAACAATATAAATTACTCTGATGAATATTTTTAATAAAAAATCCTAAGCACCTGAATAATTCTCTCGCAGCACCCTCGCGTTTTTTTCCAAATCAAGATTTTTTGGCCACCAAGCAACAGCCTCGTCACCAGACTCATCCCCAAACCTAAAACACGCGTTAAAATCAAAATTAAATTTTTAATCTCGTGAAAAAACTCACTCTGCCTGCCAGATGCAAAAATAGCAGATCAAAGCGTCTTCTTCAACCACGTCTGGCAAATTCTCGTCTCTTTCCGTCAGGTTCATGACCTTCATGGCCCATTTCCTCAGCTTGAACCTGTCCACCTGCGACGCGAGGACGTGGCCGTCCGACGTCGGACACTCGCACAGTCTGCAAAGCGGCTTTTGAATGGGTGTTTTTCCTTCTTTGCCTCGCAGCATCTCTCGTCTTGACTCCTTTAGTTACGGCTTGTGCAAGAGAGAAACTTTCTTAAAAAGGGCTTTGTTTTTCACGCGAATCTTGCTTTTTATACTCTCTGAAGTCGTTTGTTTACTTTGTTTACTTTGTTTATAAGTCTCGCGTCGCGTGTTTGTGTGCTTGCAAGCTAATAACAGAGCTGCTGATCAACAACTCCGCCCCTTTTCTCAGTGGCGAGTGCGACAAGGAGTAGAAAATTCGAAGCTGGTTTGTTTTTTTATCATGTTTATTTGTTATTTTTTCATTTTAAAATTAAATTATTTTTAATTCGTTATTTATCTTAGAGAGCTATAAAGAATTTGCGTTACTTACCTTTTTTAATATTTGAGCTTTGATATTAACTCCTCATCTTAACTCTCTTATGCTTCTAGAGGCAACCAATCAGCGTTCAGCGCTCCTTGATTGCTGCCTTCTGATTGGCGTACTCGTGATTTCTGCTTAGGATTTATCTACTTTTTATTTCCTTACGCGCGCGGGGCTCCAAAAACAACGCAATGGTCTTTTTTGATTAGAGTGCGAATAAAATGGTATAATTAATTACATCTACTTTAGTCAAAAATTAAACCGGACAGTTTGTACATTACGCCCTTTTGAGTTTTGATGCACAATCTTGGCTGCTCTGTGCTCTGCTGCAACACTCCCTCTCTCGTTGCAGGCGCTTTTAGAAATGAACTTTTTTCTGCCATGATTCTTAAAAGTATTTGGAAATAAAATTTTGTGAATGCCTGCAGTAAATATAATGAGAGTCTCTATCATTTTGCAAATTTAAGAATTGATTTCAGCACATATAAGTGTAGGTATAGTGAATTTGTCTTTTTTCTGCGAGAAACGTGGATTTCCAACCTAACAACAAGCAGGCAGGTCACAATGAATTATTTGCTTTAAAATTATGTTAACATGAAATATTAATTAAAATGAGATTTAATTTAATTTTGAAAGTAAATTGTGGTAACCTTTCTCTCTGTAACACCACGAAAAAAGTTATGTCTGGCTGTTGCCTGTAACTTACGGTCCACGCAAAACCGGGAGGGCTGTCCGACGTGCCGAGCAGACCTGCGCCGCCGCCGTCGCCGCCGCGCCGATCTCTCTCTATTTAATCTCTCTATCTGCTGCTGGGCCAAGCCCTCACTCGCATCATAAAAAGTCTCGTCTCACATTGAAAAAAGTAATTGTAACCACGCCTTATCTAAATCTACTGATGAGTAAAAATAATTTAAAAATTGAACAAATATTTTGTACTAATTATTTGAACATACAGACAATATCTGCACATTCCGATTTTCGCACTATTGGCATTCAGCAGTGGAAAAAGACGGATGTGCGTGCGTTTTCTTTTTCTGCTGCTGTTGGTGGTGTTTTCTTTGGAAAACTGATGCAAGGCAAGTCTGTATGTGAGAGCTGGTGGGTTGAGCGAATCAGCGAATAACAGTTCAGCGTCGATTAAGTGATTTTGAGGCTGAGAATTGTGAAGATAATGAGTTAGTTAGGATTTTAGCGTAAAATATAATCTGTGAAGGCCAGAGAGCTGTAATTGCAGAGTTAAAAATTGTGTTACTAAAGCGAATTCCAAGTACGAATTAAAAGTACAAGATTGTGCATTTGATTAATAAGACTGTTAGGTCTGAAATTGTAAACAAAAGTCTGAATTAAATTGTAAATCGAAATACTTTAAAGTATTGTAAGAGTTTTAAAGCCAAATCAAAAGTAAAATATCTATTAATAATAATCTGAATTGTGTTAATACTTTGATAACCATTAATTTGTGAGCTTAATTCCTTGATTGAATTTCTCGATGGTTGTATAGTGCCGCGATTAGTTGTATCCTCCCATTCTCACAAGCGAATATTTATCAGGGGGGCCGCAGTTCATTTTCGCGCGCCAGCTGGAGGGCGATCTCTTAGCGCCACCTATGAAGAGAAGGCAGTACTTGAGCCCGGGGACTCGGACCGCAGACGGCATATGGGCTAACGTGGAACCGGCTCTTTCTACGCTTGATTGGGCCATTTTAGTGGACATGGAGGTAAGTGATCGGGTACTGACCAATCAGCAGTGATTTTTAGTAGTTTGGCACCAATAGTTGTGCACAGCAAATCGTAAAAACGGCTTAAACGAGCAGCTAAAGTAAAGCCTACTGCGGGCCGGGATGTGTTTTGTCAGGATGTAAACAATGTTTTCATCGCTGATTATGATGCTTGTAAGTTGGTTTAATTCGCATTTCTTTGAGTCTGGGATTGCTAAAATACCTAAAAGACAATATTTTGCCTTGCCTGGCTTGCCTTCAAGCGAAATTGGCCTTTATTTGAACTCGATTAGTCTACGTATGATAAATTGAAATTGTTTGTATCAGTTTGAACAATTATCGATTCTCGCCTTAAATATTTTTAATAATATCTGACCTTACTAATTGTTATTTTGTAACCTTCCAGAGTCCTCCTCCTGCCCTCCATATGGACAGACGACTGAATAGACTGGCGAGGCCTTCGAGTGCTCCGGCCCCAACATTACTGCAGACGAGCCAGACACCCTTGTTGCTGACGACCTGCTCGCCGTTGCTGCTTCAGAGGACCGCGGTCAGAAGGCCCTGAAAGGTGCTGAGGGCCCTGAGACTGACCCTGAGACGGTTCGCTGCCAAGAGCGTCGTTACAGCTGTGTTGGGTGAGCACGAGAATGTGGAAAAAAGTCACAGTTTTCGCCGCCGTGTTACAGTTTTCGCCACCTCTACTCTAACATGGGATTCTCTTAAGAACTGGCGAGATGTGTAACCCGGCAGAAACTGTGACTTAACCATAGCTTATGTGAACGAATTGTTGCAACCATACAATGTTCCAAATTTGTCCAGTTCTTTTTATTCTCTTATCATTCACCAAGGAATGATTACATAGAAATTCTTTCAAGGCAAAAGATGCAATTTTCGCAATTTTCAAACTTGGTATGCAGCCGGCCTGGCTGTCACAAAGATACAACCTGAAAACTAAACTGCCCTTGTTTTTCAGCCTTTCCGAGCACCGTGATGGTCGTGCTGTCAAGACAACCGCTAAAAGTGCATGCCAGCTCTCCAGACCGACAAGCCGACTGCCACCAATGGAATTGCCAGCGCCAAACCTGTGCGGTCATCGAGTGTCTTTGGTAATTATCTTATGAAATCATTTAAATACATTTAGTGGAACGCAGGATCTAAACTAGGATTGGCAAACGTGCTTGGATTTTGATTAAATATAGTGTAGTTGTTGCCCTCGTCAACCGTACAATTTTGAGTCAAAATTACAAAAATTGCGCAAAGCTCAACAAACTGAATTTTTACGATTTTCACTGTTAAATATATTGTTGCCCTTTTATTGCAACAAATTTTATTTGTGCAATCTGTTCTTTTTGCTAGTCCTGCTGTTTTTGTCATCAAACTCGACTTGGCTATTGCTTTTCCTTTTTCTCGACCTCCAGATGTTTTCATTCAAGAAACGCATTCTCATTCTGAGTCTTCGACGTGAGAAGCAAAGCGCGACCTCGTAAGCAACCTGTGGCAGACTATTTGTGATCTGTTCTGCGAATCTATGTTGGATAAAGCATGAGTTATAATCTTATATTTTTTACTAATATTTGTCTACCTCTTGTGGACGTCGTTTTGCAAGTCAGCTTGGCCATCCCCATTTAGCAGATTCCCGTGGAATTTTCTGAACATTATGTCCATTTCATCCACTTGGTTGCGGAGCAAGGTCGATGCCGGGACGCTGCTGCTGCTTGAGAGGTGACTCTCCTGTGCGGCTCTATTTTTCGCGCCAAGTGCAACCAGACCTGGGAACTTAACTCCCATTCTTCCCGCGACTTCATCTGCGATATCTTTGAGACTAACGTCGTAGTCAACGTCGTGGTGAGGAGGACTCCAGTCTGTTGGAATCTCGTATGAGTTGGCGCAGACACCTCCCTCTTCGTCTTCTTCCTCCACCTCCTCTTCAGGTCCATCTTCATCTTGAGATTTGTCTCCAGCCTTACTTGCCTCAGCATGAAGCGCCTTCATAGTCTACAACATAATTGGAGTATTATTCTATTAAGTTTCAACTAACAGTAAAATTTTAAATTTGAATATTTTAAAATTTAAATACTTAAAAATTTAATTTAATATAAATCTTAAAATTTACCGCGATTGAAAGCAAAGAGATTCCTTCTTTCTCCATTGCTGTGGCAAGAGCAACATTGGTCTTCCTTGTGTTTGCATTGGAAAAGTTGCCCAGCGTCATCATTTTGATACGCCTCTGTACCTCTACAGGGTCTGGGATGGTGTTGGCCCCAAAAGCAGAGCGCAGTGCACCAAAATACCGTTCCAATGGGTCTTGATTTAGACGGATGGTGAACAGCTCGGAAGCACCAAGTTCTCCGTACTGTTCAACCATGTACTGGTGCAATTTCTCCAGAGCCTTGCAGCTTTGCATAATACCATCCTGCCATGGCTGGATCTTTGATTTTCCTGTGTTTTTGTCAACAACACTCAAATTTCTGGCAAAGTTGTAAACTTCTTTCAGTATTTGTGCCTGTTGATCTGGGTATCTGCCAAACGGGGACAAACATGGTTCACTTTCTCCTTCCTCATCTTTCTCATCCAGTGACTTTGGTCGGGTGTTAAAGATCGAAAAGAAACTGCTAATAACTCTGCAGTACGTTGCGGTAGCCTGTGTAAAATAATAATTAATTTTTTTTACAGTTTAAGATGAGTTTGATTTACAGCGTAATTTGATGACACCAGTAGACCATTGTTTCCAGCAGCAAGCAGGGCAGAGCTTGTTTTTTTGGAGAGGAGTCTCACAGCCTTGTCGACCTTTTGTTTCTCATATCCTTGGACATGCAGATCTGAAGCCAGAATGTTGTGTGATGGCATCTCGTAAGTGCTGCTGTTTGCCAACAGCTCATCCACTGGATCTCTTGTTGCAGTTACCCTGTTCCTGCTTCCTTCTTCTGGCTGAATTTTAATTCCCCCCTCGTCAAGGAAGTGGTTTCTGGCTTGTTTAAGCAAATGTGGTGCGTCGTAAAAACAGAATACAGGCTTTCCTGTTACTGGGTGGGTGAAATATGGCTTGTCTTTGCTCACACCCATGGTTTTCAACGCACCCACGTTGCTTGAACCCATGTCACAGACCAGCGCTGCAACTGTCAGTCCAGTGGTATGAGCTTCACGCATGACAGCTTCGATGAGGTCCTTTGATGTCGGTGTAGAAAAGTTGTAATAGAGTGCAGTGCTCCAGTTTGAGAACAAGCCTCTGACAAGTACTACCTGCAAGTACCTGTGAGGGGCAACCACTTTTTCCATTTTTGGATCAAAACAATATTTAAATCCTGTGCCAGTTTCATCAATTGACACTACCACTATCCTTTCCAGATTTGGCATTGACGGCAGTGCAATTTTTAACAGAGAGAGTGATGGTTTTAAAAACCCCGGAGAGAAGTCCATCCGACTCAAGTATCTCTGAAGAGAAGAAATTGATGGTACAGGAATTTTGAGCTCAACCCTGACAATTTCGTAGGCCTTGGCTCCGCCAGCTGCGTAGAGACGAATAGCAATTTCATAATCTGACTCGTCATAGTGTGGTTGCTTTCCATCAAGCAGCCTGGCCGTCTGCGCTGCTGTCAATCGTTTCGAGGTGTTTTCTCTGATCTTCGTAATTTCACCTTCCAACTTGATTACTTTGTCCTTCAAAGCATTGATTTGCTTGGTCAACTCCAATTTCTCTTTTTCCTCTTCATGAAGCTTCGCCGCTATTTTTGCCAGTTCAGATTCTTGATTGTTTAACTTATTCAAGCAATCCTTAATGATTTGTCTGAAAATTTTATATTCATATATGATTACTGGATATATTTATTTGCTTCTGGTTACCTTGACACAATCTCACATGAGTATCTGCTCTCATAGCCCTCATCTTTCTGAGCATAGGGTGGCATTTTTACACCATACAGCCTCTTCGTCAGCCTGCCAATGAAGATAATATTAATCTAAATTTTTCTCACCATTATGTTATAGTAATGTTATTAATTTTACTTAAATTATCATAATTTGTCTTTTATTGTTTTAGGTTTGGGCATTTTGGCAGTCTTACCATAGAAAGAAGTCAGAGGGAGAACCCGCACCCATGAGATCCATTTTAATTCCGCCAGCAGCTGAACACCCAACCTTGGGCGGTTTTTGTGAATCTTGCCTGTGTCTAGGTTATTAAAGAAGAGCAATTATGTAAGTTAGTATTAATGAGATGCATTTCAAATGTTTTTATACTTTTCTGTTCGCAGAGTTTGTTCTGATGTGGCCATATGAACATCCTCCTCTTGAACAAAATCTCCACCAGCGGTCTCACTGTCATTTTCATGCTCAGCGCAATTTTTTTGTATCATTTGGTCTGCTGGAGTTCTATAATAACTAGAAGGTTTTTATCATAAATTTACTAGACTCATTAAAGTGACCAAATTTTTATTTTTTTTCTTTGGGAAACAACGGAATAGATAGTGAAAAAGCCGAGACAGAAGAAATTCGAGATCTGACTGAAAAAAATCAAACAGCATGATGTCGAAGAGGCTTAAAGAGCTGGTACAATGAGCACTGCTGATGAGAAGCTGAAGTTCTGATGCGTTTGCATAGGGATATCAGTGCCTTTGCTTAGGAACCTGAGCAAGTTTCCCTCTTATTATTATTACTTGAAATAAGTTAACAAAACTATCCAGCATTTAGGCAAAGTTATTTAAGACTGAATGAGAAAAAAATAATATAATAATCGCACGTTATTTCTTTTTTAATTTTTTAAGATTTTTTCCTTCTGTTTGGTTTATGTTGTTTACGTTGAGAGAATTTTTCACAAAATTTTAAAATAAATTAATTAAATTGTAACCCATATCTTACTAATATGATAAAAACACCAGTCTGCATACTTTTAAAACTTTATTATATACCTTTGCCGCCTAGCCAGTGCACGCTCTGATCTTCCAACGACAATGTCAAGTCCTGTTTGATTTGTTTTCCAAGGGAGAACATCGGGAATTGCGTCATCCCTTAAAATTTGGCCAGTGGCTTTGCTGCCAGTGTTCATAAGCCTCTGCAATTTGTCCTCCAAGTACTGTGCTCTTGAAAAATGAAGAGAACAGAAACGAAGATTCTGCACGTTCTTGATGTTCTCCCTAGGCCTTCCTGTTGCCCAAATCCATTTTTCCTTTAATTCAGAGCTGTTGGGCACACTGAAAAAGCGAAACCCAATTGCACTAGGCACCTGAAAAAAATTATTTGAAAGTGAGAGCACCAAAACACACACCGTGGTCAGATATTTCTTGTTTACAGGCAGTTTTCTATATATACTGTATATTGCTAATTCGGTGGCTTTACTAATTAGATTTTATGGTTTTCATTAAAATCTAAAAGTCGCACAATGATTTTTCCATTTTTTTAAATTTTAAATTTAGATATTAAAAAATCATGAAATATTTATGCTGTAGGAGTTCTATAATGCGGTTTTATGTGTTTATTTTTATTTAATTTATTTAGAAAAATTGAGTTGGTCAGTTAAATTTACTGCACCAATATGCAATTTTCTGAAGAAAAGCATCAATTGCTTAAACTATATGTGCAAAATATTGGCAGTTGATTTTAAAATAAAAAATTTGCATTTTTTGGCATCTATTTACCTTTGCAGAAAAGTCATCAGCATAATTGTTATAGTTTTTATGGCTAACATTGCAGCCAAATACCGCACAGTTTGACGGCATGATTGCATTTGAGATATCTATTATGCCTAATATAACACATTTTGCTATCTCCTTGTTTTAATTGAAAAAGTGGGAGTAATTTCAGTTCCATGGTTAGGCACTGTCCCCTCCCCAAACCCTATTCCTGCACAGGGAAAAATTCCAAATATGCAGGGGAATGCAGCTCTGTCTAGACAAAAGTCTAGACAGAGCTAGACAAAAGTCTAGACATGGTTGGCGTTTTGGACCAACTCAGTTTATTCAAACCAAACGTTAGCCTGATTTTTAAAACTTTATTTTTTAATATTGAAACTATGTAAATTTTCAAATGATTTTTGTAGAGAAATAGAGTTAGAATAGTAAGTACACATTTATTAATTTTGAAAGGTGCAGAAGCCAATGCTTTTCATTGATTTTCTTTTTTCTCAAGATGGGACTGTTTCTTTGGAGCATCTTCAAGAGTGAATTATGAGAACACAAATCCCAAGAAAATGCTGGTTTAGGAATTAATTAAACAATTTAATATTTAACAACTATTCAATTAGGTTTAATATAACTATTAAATTATTCAATATAAGATTCTGAAAAATTTATGCATATTAACCATATTAACTTTCAGGAAAAGGTAAAAAAGCAATCAAACAACATGACATTATTATATATATTTAATTTGTCTGAATCGTCTTTATTGATTAATAAACAGAGATAGGAAAGCTACAAAAGATACTGTTTACGTTTTTTATTTAAAAATACCTCAAAGTTTTTTGTAGGAGTAACATATTTTTCGCCATTTTTTCCCAAAAACAGTGTGCTGAATAAAATCATTGTAGAAGCTGGAATAGTACTGGCTTGCTCGCAGGCAATCCGGCTTGCAATTGAAGTTCGGGCTGGATTTTTTCCTTCTCATCACTCCAGCTCAATAATAGATCAGCTGCAAAGAGAGATAAAAATAATATAATAACTACATATACATACTATTCGTCTTGATGCGCATAGCTCAACAACCTTACGCAATTTTCCTTGTTGCAAGAAAAGGGCAACAATCATTTCAACAGTGAAAATTCAGCTGTTTGTTGAGCTGTGTGCAATTTTAACAGTACCAAGACGTATTGAAAGCAAACCAAAAAATACCTTTGGATCCAAGCCTTGGGAATTAACGTTTCAAAAGTGAGGACATCCATGCTGCCCGCGTGCTGTGCGGCCTTGACACACACCCTGATGACCACGTCGTCGCCGACCAGGTAACTGCAGGTCAGCAGGTCCAGCAGTGACGAATGTCTGCAGCACAGCCGCTGCACCTCGCCGAAGTGGTAGCCAAAGAGCGACTCTGCTTGAAGACCAAGGCTGCTGGCAGGGTCCAGCCACAAAAGGTACTCGACAAAGGCCTCTTGCACCAGCGAGTCCAGCACCTCCCACGGTATCTTGGGCCCGACGCAGATTGGTCGCACCCTCCAGCTCCTCTGGCTCTGCATTGGTCGGACTGCACACGTGTTTTCCGGGCTTTTTCTGAATCAAGTGGAATTTTATTGAAAATCTAAAATTCTAATGATGGATGATAACAAAAAAGGATAGTTACAAGTCAGTAAAAATGGGGTTAAATTCAGAAAAAATCAAAACTGGTGTTTTTTTTTCAAGTTTTTTTTGCGCATTGCACTATTGGCAAACCCTGATTACAATTCCATGTAAAAATCGACAATTTAAATATTGGTCAACTTTGAGCCCATTTAAAATAGCGATTTTCGTAATTTTGACTCAAAATTGTACGGTTGACGAGGGCAACAACTACACTATATTTAATCAAAATCCAAGCACGTTTGCCAATCCTAGTTTAGATCCTGCGTTCCACTAAATGTATTTAAATGATTTCATAAGATAATTACCAAAGACACTCGATGACCGCACAGGTTTGGCGCTGGCAATTCCATTGGTGGCAGTCGGCTTGTCGGTCTGGAGAGCTGGCATGCACTTTTAGCGGTTGTCTTGACAGCACGACCATCGCGGTGCTCGGAAAGGCTGAAAAACAAGGGCAGTTTAGTTTTCAGGTTGTATCTTTGTGACAGCCAGGCCGGCTGCATACCAAGTTTGAAAATTGCGAAAATTGCATCTTTTGCCTTGAAAGAATTTCTATGTAATCATTCCTTGGTGAATGATAAGAGAATAAAAAGAACTGGACAAATTTGGAACATTGTATGGTTGCAACAATTCGTTCACATAAGCTATGGTTAAGTCACAGTTTCTGCCGGGTTACACATCTCGCCAGTTCTTAAGAGAATCCCATGTTAGAGTAGAGGTGGCGAAAACTGTAACACGGCGGCGAAAACTGTGACTTTTTTCCACATTCTCGTGCTCACCCAACACAGCTGTAACGACGCTCTTGGCAGCGAACCGTCTCAGGGTCAGTCTCAGGGCCCTCAGCACCTTTCAGGGCCTTCTGACCGCGGTCCTCTGAAGCAGCAACGGCGAGCAGGTCGTCAGCAACAAGGGTGTCTGGCTCGTCTGCAGTAATGTTGGGGCCGGAGCACTCGAGGGCCTCGCCAGTCTATTCAGTCGTCTGTCCATATGGAGGGCAGGAGGAGGACTCTGGAAGGTTACAAAATAACAATTAGTAAGGTCAGATATTATTAAAAATATTTAAGGCGAGAATCGATAATTGTTCAAACTGATACAAACAATTTCAATTTATCATACGTAGACTAATCGAGTTCAAATAAAGGCCAATTTCGCTTGAAGGCAAGCCAGGCAAGGCAAAATATTGTCTTTTAGGTATTTTAGCAATCCCAGACTCAAAGAAATGCGAATTAAACCAACTTACAAGCATCATAATCAGCGATGAAAACATTGTTTACATCCTGACAAAACACATCCCGGCCCGCAGTAGGCTTTACTTTAGCTGCTCGTTTAAGCCGTTTTTACGATTTGCTGTGCACAACTATTGGTGCCAAACTACTAAAAATCACTGCTGATTGGTCAGTACCCGATCACTTACCTCCATGTCCACTAAAATGGCCCAATCAAGCGTAGAAAGAGCCGGTTCCACGTTAGCCCATATGCCGTCTGCGGTCCGAGTCCCCGGGCTCAAGTACTGCCTTCTCTTCATAGGTGGCGCTAAGAGATCGCCCTCCAGCTGGCGCGCGAAAATGAACTGCGGCCCCCCTGATATTTATTCCTTCCTAGACTACCGATTTCCCCACTTAAGTAAACCAACCTCTAAGTAAGTGATAGGCTGACACAACGCTAAAGTTGGTTCTCATAGAAATATTACAACATCAAACTGACGCATATGTGGGAAAATAGGATTCTTTGCAAAATGTTCCAATGCAGAAAAGCAAGTCTAAAATGAACAACACTCATTGATATAGTGACTGCCAAATTCAGTATGTTTACACGTATTAAACTACACACCAATAATAATTAATTAAAAATATTATGTATTCTACAATTTAAATAAAATTCCAATTAAATGAATCAGTGCTGGATCTAATATTTGAAAATGTACACGTCTGAAGCCTTTACGAAGTCATATGTCTGGTTGAAATGAACCTAGAGATTCTTCACTCCTTCAGATCGACACATTTTTACCTGGAACATAAGGGTATTTATTGACATATAGTTACACCATCTTGACGAGCAAATAAAACATTTTTAATTAAATAATATTATTACAATGAATATGCTTGAAACTTGTATTTATCACTATTTAATCGTAGATGAGATAAAGAAGGAGTGTTGGCAGTCATTTACGCCATGAAATTTCAAAATTATGTTTTTGTACTAACCTTGAAACAAATCCTCCAGTGTACTCGTGGCCGACCCTGTGAGAAAATCTTTAAAAGACAGCTAAAACTATAATGTAGCGACTATTTTTATAAAAAATTTTAGTTTTATGAGATAAACACTTAGAATCTGAATCAAAACTTGCATGAACTATGCGATCTACTTAATAAAATATAGATATTTTGATCTGTGTTTACTCACTTCAATCAATGTTGATTGTGATTAGATAATGAATGAAATCCCTTTTCGTGCAAACAAATATAGCTATAAAATGAACTATAAACCAATTTAAAGTAGGAATTTAAAATCAATCTAAATCTAAATTATTCAAGCTGAAATGACATCTCTTTTCGTGCGAAAGGGTTAATTTTGAATATTCTCAGCAAAATGTGTCACAGTGTAATACATTCTTAAGGGAAATGAAAATTAGTTAAAAATCAATTATTCATTTAAGAAAATATTTTAATTAAACACATGTACATTTGTATGCAATAACTTAAAAATATTTACATTTTTGTATAAAATTTGATACAAATCAAAATATACTAGCAAAACTTATTAATAATTATAAAGTAATTTTTATTTCTCTATAAGGCAATAGGTCTTTAAGATTCATTGTTAATAATGCTATACAGTCAATATTAGTAAATCAATGCTTCAATACTACATAACTAGATTTACAATTTTTAAATTTGAAACGTTTGTTTAATTTTGATATTATAGTACAATAGTAGGTTTGCAAATATCTGGGCTTGTGTGCTTCTCATTTCAAATTGCAGATTAAAGAATTGTTTCTTCTTTGCAATTGTGTGGCAAACTACAGATCTATTTTCGCCATTTACTATTATTCTGTTATGGATATCCTGCGCACTCTTGTGAACAAACAAAATACGTAACAGTCATTTCGATCATTCTACTATACATCAGAGTCATTTTCATTTAGTATTCTAAGAACTTCAGAGTTGACCTTCATTTTACGTAATACACCGACACATTCTTTGTCATTCCTAATCATTTCATTTACTTTTGCACCATGGTCGAGCAGTTTTTGAACCACTTCTTTCACTCGATTATGCTTTGCCGCTAGAAATAAAGCAGTCTCTCCAAGAGCATTTTCTACATTTATTTCGGCACCTTTTTGAAGCAAAGATTCCACAATTTCTGGGTTTTCACTAGATCCAGCAGCTAGGTGAAGGGCTGTTATTTCTCCTTGACTTTGTAAATGAACGTCGGCACCGTTTTCGAGCAGCATTTGGACAATATCTGAAGCTGGGTTAAATCTAGCGGCCAAATGCAGTGGAGTCCATTTTGTATTGCCTACTGCGTTTATTTTTGCACCTTTATCGAGCAAAATCTTAACTATTTCCGGGTTTTTGTTCCATCCAGCGGCTTGATGAAGGGCCGTTGATCCTTGTTGACATCGTGAATGAATTTCGGCGCCATTTTCCAGCAACATTTGGGTAATTTCTGGAACTTGGTTAAATTTAGCGGCAAAATGCAGTGGGGTCCATTTATCATTGTCTAATTCGTTTATTTTGGCACTTTTTTCAAGCAGAATTTTCACAAATTCAGGGTTTCCATTTGACCAAGCTGCTAGGTGAAGAGCAGTGAATCCTTCTTCGTCTTGTGAATTGACGTCGGCACCGTACTCTAGCAGTTTTTGAACCACTTCTGTAACTTCGCTATTTTTAAAGGCGTGATGCAATGCAGTTCGCTTTTTATTGTCTGTTAAGTGTACTTGAGCACCTTTTTCGAGCAAAATTTTAACAACTTCAGGGTTTTTATTTGACCTAGCTGCTAGGTGAAGAGCTGTGAATCCTTCTTCATCTTGTAAATCAACATCGACGCCGTATTCTAGCAGCTTTTGGATCCCTTCTGTATCGACCATAAGTCCTAAATGTTCAAAGGCGTGATGCAATACAGATCGCTTTTTATTGTCTGTTAAATTTACTTCGGCACCTTTTTCGAGCAGAATTTTTACAATTTCAGGGTTCTCTTTCGACCTAACTGCTAAGTGAAGAGCTGTGAATCCTTCTTCGTCTTGTGAATTGACGTCGGCGCCGTTCTCTATCAGTTTTTGAACCACTTCAGTAACTTTGTTATTTTTAAAGGCGTGATGCAATGCAGTTCTTTTTTTATTGTCTGTTAAGTTTACTTTGGCACCTTTTTCGATCAGAATTTTCACAATTTGAGGGTTTCTATTCGACCTAGCTGCTAGGTGAAGAGCTGTGAATCCTTCTTCATCTTGTAAATTAACGTCGACGCCGTATTCAAGTAGTTTTTGCAGATCGTCTATAACTTCGTGATTTTCAGCTGCGTAATGCAATGCAGTTCGTTTTTTAATGCTTTCTAAGTGTACTTTGGCACCTTTTTCAAGCAAAAGTTTGACATTTTCTGGGTTTTCTTTTGATCTAGCTGCTAGGTGAAGAGCTGAGTATCCTTCTTCATCTTGTGAGTTAACGTCAGCACCGTATTCTAGCAGTTTATGAACCACTTCAGTAACTTTGTTATTTTTAAAGGCCTGATGCAATGCAGTTTGCTTATTATTGTCTGTTAAGTGTACTTTGGCACCATTTTCGATCAGAATTTTCACAATTTGAGGGTTTCTATTCGACCTAGCTGCTAGGTGAAGAGCTGTGAATCCTTCTTCATCTTGTAAATTAACGTCGATGCAGTATTCAAGAAGCTTTTGCACTACTTCTGTATCTTCGTGATGTTTAGCGGCGTAATGCAATGCAGTTCGTTTTTTCTTGTTCTGTAAGTGTACTTTGGCACCTTTCGTAAGCATATGTTTTAATATTTCTGGGTTTAAATATGATCTAGCTGCTAGGTGAAGAGCTGTGAATCCTTTTTTGTCTTGTGAATTAACGTCGGCACCGTATTCTAGCAGCTTTTGGATCACTTCTGTATCATCCATATCTTCTAAATTTTCGAAGGCGTAATGTAATGCAGTTTGTTTTTCATTGTTTTGTAAGTTTACTTCGGCACCATTTTCAAGCAAAATATCCAAAATTTCTGGGTTTTCATTTGATCTAGCTGCTAGGTGAAGAGCTGCGATTCCTTCTTCGTCTTGTGAATGAACGTCGGCTCCATATTCTAGCAGCTTTTGAACCACTCCTGCATCGTTAGAGCTAGCGGCGTAATGCAATGCATTTCGTTTTCTATTGTCTTCTAAGTTTACTTTGGCACCATTTTCGAGCAGAATGTTTACAATTTCAGGGTTTCCATTTGACTTAGCTGCTAGGTGAAGAGCTGTGAATCCTTCTTCATCTTGTAAATTAACGTCGATGCAGTATTCAAGAAGCTTTTGCACTACTTCTGTATCTTCGTGATGTTTAGCGGCGTAATGCAATGCAGTTCGTTTTTTCTTGTTCTGTAAGTGTACTTTGGCACCTTTCGTAAGCATATGTTTTAATATTTCTGGGTTTAAATATGATCTAGCTGCTAGGTGAAGAGCTGTGAATCCTTCTTCGTCTTGTGAATTGACGTCGGCACCATATTCTAGCAGCTTTTGAACCACTCCTGCATCGTTAGAGCTAGCGGCGTAATGCAATGCATTTCGTTTTCTATTGTCTTCTAAGTTTACTCTGGCACCATTTTCGAGCAGAATGTTTACAATTTCAGGGTTTCCATTTGACTTAGCTGCTAGGTGAAGAGCTGTGAATCCTTCTTCATCTTGTAAATTAACGTCGACGCCGTATTCTAGTAGTTTTTGCACTACTACTGTATCTTCGTGATGTTTAGCGGCGTAATGCAACGCAGTTCGTTTGTCTTTGTCTTGTGCGTTTACTTTGGCACCTTTTTCAAGCAAAATTTTCACAATTTCTGAGTTTCCATTCGATCCAGCTGCTAGGTGAAGAGCTGTTACTCCAAAACAATCTTTTAAATTTACATTGGAGCCCCTATCAAGAAGTCCTTGCACTAAATCGGTATTATTCGACTGGACGGCGTACTGCAAAATTGATTTTTCTCGTGATTTATTTGGATCATTTATTTCAATATTGTGCTTCGTTACAAGCTGAGCTGCTACTTCCCATTTTTCTCTTTGACAAGCCCGCAGAAGCGTTGTGTAATTCAATTTAGTTTCAGCATTTTTACCCACCTCAGTGTTTTGCAAGATCCAAAGAGCCACTTCTTCGCTGCATTTGTAGTCATCAATCGCCAGGTGGAGACAGCTTTCTCCAGTGTTGGTTGTTTCGGTCGCCAACTCGCTATTTTTTTGGTGCACCAACTTGACCATCTCAAGGTTCCGCAATGCGAAGTGCAAAGCGTTTTTACCGTTGTCATCTTTTAATGAGAAATCAGCTGGGCTGAGAAACTTGAACACTTCTCTCAAATTCTCTCCACATATTTGTCTGACCATATTTAAACGGTTGGTTGATTTAGCGGCCCAAATCTTAAAGGACTCTGTGTAAGAAGCGTGCTCTCCCTTTTCCATAGAAAAGAAAAGGTTAACGAACTTTCTGCACTGCACCAATTCATCGTTGAACAAGGGCACTTCTTCGGCTACTGGATTTTTTAAGTCGTATATAAATTTTTGAGCGGTAAGAAATTCTGCAAATGTTTGGTGAGTGAAATTGACTCTTTCATTGCAGTATGTCACAACTCCAAAAGCGTTGATCTTCTCCAATGCTTCTTTCGTAACACTGCCTTGGTCGATCTTCACTCCTGTTAAGTAACGAGAGGCCACCAATTGTATGAATTTCAATGAATCTTCAAACATCCCGCCCTCTCCAACATCTATGCCTTCGTTTTCTCTCTTCAAACAAATTTGCACTTTGTTCCGCACCATTTTGTCAAAGATGTCATACAAGTTTCCATCACCTTTGTACTCCGCCAACAATTTGAGATAGAGTGGGTTTTCCAGAATGTCTTTGTCTTTGAAGTCTGTCCTCAATTTTTCGATTTCTTCCTTTTTCTTTTTTGCCACTTTTTCCAGAAACTCGATTTGCTTAGCTTCGTCCAGGGGTTTGATCTCAACTACTGTCGAGTTTTTTATCCTCTCTTGAACGTGGTGCAATTCATGAGGCCTGGTTCCGATGAAGAGTGGGACTCTTGCATTATTCAATGCGATCAAAATTTTGATGATTTTTTCTCTGAAATCTGGGCACACTTCGTCAAAACCGTCGAGGAAAACAATAACTTCTCTCTTCTTTATCCAGTTGTTGATGTCGTCATGAGAATTGCAAGTTGTTTTTGCGAGGAATTCGACTTCATTCACAATATTCACTGGCATGTCAAATAAGTACCGATAATATTTTTTTATGGGAATCAGAAGTAATCTTAACCCTTCGTCAACTTTTGCGAGTTGGTGCGCCATTTCTACGAGTACGGTCGATTTGCCTGCTCCAGCAACTGAATTAAATATCCAAAAATAGCTCGCGTCAGACCAATCTCTCGCCATAGAGTTTTTGACGGGCAGTGACATTATCGAAGGTTCAACCTCGATTGAAGTTTGTGTTTTGTTTCGATGACTCATTGTCTGAAGCTCTATTGAATTTTTGTTTTCCTCAAACAATTGTTTGACCTCTTTCAATAATGTATCAAAATCGATCTCCATCCAAAAAGTATATTCCATTGAATATTTAAATCTACTCATTTCGCCACGGGGGATTTTTATATTTTGTAGTACAAAATCTGGTTTGACAAATGTTCTTGGCCAAGTAGGAAATTTCAATAGATACTGCAAAGTAGAATTGAGAAGAACCATCTCCTCTATATTGGACTCACGAGTTAGCAGAGGCCCCAGAAGTTCTTGCAGGCATTTTTCACCAATATTTCCCAGAAGTTCAATCAACTTCTCTAATGCATCTATGTGAGAGAATTTATTTATTAAATGCCTTGAAGCCGCCATGCAACTATTCAAAAATTACCTTCAAATTTTAGAATCAAAACCAGCCAGCCACTGTGGTTTGTAGCATCGACTTGTAAATCTTTCATGGGCACGGGGATCTAAATAAAAAGATATTTATCAAACTCTAATATCTATCGCATCAGTTGGAGGATGACTTACATCGTCCGTTTGTGGAGCTTTCACGTTAACAACGAACAGAATTTTCGGCTTTCCTATCAATTTGTCGTTTTTTGGGCCGACAAAACTGTGTAGGATGTCCGTGATTGGAATCTCTTGACCCTTTTGCACGCGCACGCAAACCTCTTTGTGTTCGTTTACACACACAGGGCCAAATATGCAAGTCAAAATGCAGCCCACGTCTGGTTCCAACTCGGACACTGTAATACCATAATTAAACCAAATATAATTATTTTTCTGTTTTGATACTCACCCATTTTAAAATAAAAGTCCTTGCCAAAGTCCTTGCTAAGAGACCAGTCTCTTATTTCGAAGTCTAGTTTATGAAGAGCTCTTTTCACTTCTTGCACTTGTTTGTTTTGGACCAAGGATAAAATGAAACCTCTACGACCCCTGATATCTTGTCCTTCATTCGATTTCCAGGAGAACTGTCTGGAAAGTATTTCATTTGAGATCTTGCTCACGTTACCAGACCCATCAGTGTTTGAAAAAGGTTTTGCTGCGATTGTCGTCCTGAAAAAAGTTGTATGAATGTTGTTAATAAGATTCTATAGATTTAAGAAGAGTCAACTATACGATTGCTTTTATTGACATTGTCCGTTTATTTACGACACTCACTTTGAGATTACGAATTTTCTGTCTTGTGTAAACATTTTGAGCTCTGGTGTCTGCCCCAAAGGAATATTTTTATCAAAGGTCGTGAATTCGCATGACGTTTTATGCATTCGATTCTGAACAATTGTGAAGAAATCCAACAATGGCTCATCATTTGCTTGGTTCAGACTTGTGCAGATGCTTCTTACAAACCATGACCCTTTTTCATCAGTGTTTGCCAATGTTGCTATAAAATATGTTAAAAATAAATAAATGTCCCGAAGGAGTAATCGCTAAAGTTAAAAATACTTTCTACTGTCGAATAGAACACGACATAGTTGTGCATTCCTGGGCGACTGGTAATTCTACATGAATTCTTGTTTTCATAGTTTTCTAATGAATTCTTCGAGTTGAACTTAGAATCGTACAAGGATCCCCGACATGACTGAAACATGGAATAATACTTTTATGTAACACTGAAATTCTCTTAAATATAAATATAGAAATTTTGTTTTTGATGCTCACCCCAAAATTCACGACTTTCAAACATTTGTCGAATCTCCGTAGCTTCTGTAATGAGTCAAAGACTTCATCTGTTGTGAAATACACGGGTTCATTGGTTTCCCTTTCGACGTGGCTGGTCCATATTTTTCCGTTTACAGTCCCATGAGAGAGAAAGAAAAGCATGAAAACAGAGGGCACTTCGTCTGAACAAAAACAAACGATCATATATATTTAGATGAATTTTAATTTGAACGTGTTTACCTTGTAAGTTGAAAAACCGCAAAAGCTTTTCTTGATCGCTGAGAAGTTTGAGCAAAGTCTTTTTGCTCGGTGACAGAATGTCACGGAAATTGCAATTCCGGTTTTCCCTGAAGATAGTCTTTAGGCATTCTACGTCAGAGGCGTCTCCGTTCCGGAACAGCGGATCATTTATGAAATCGTAGTGAATGACTAAGACACAAACACTTGAAAGAACGATATTAGTTTCAAATTATAATTTAACTCTGGATAATTACTTGTCTGCGTTTTGTCTATTGACTTTTCCATCGATTTCATATTCAAAAAATCCTAGGTTAGCTACTCCTTCAGGCCGAATGTGCGAATAGTCTGGAAAAAATTATTAGCAATAATTATTTCCTCACAACTCAAGTAATGCCGGAAATGGAACCCTTTCTAGTAAACACGCATTAAAGAGGCATTATACCTATCTCATTCTCTGAGTCATCATGCGACTCGATCGGATCTTCCAATACAATTGGCGTAATGAAAGGAGTTGCTCCTGTAGAAAAATTTTTTGAGGTAGAGTTTTGCTCTTCCAAGTTTTTTGATGCCGTTGAGAAATCCTCATTTTTCGTTTGCTGATTGCATTCGCTACTCCTAAATCGCTTTTCATTCTGCTGAAACATTTTCGTAGAAAGTCTTTTTTATCATTTCTCGGTTTAAAGTTCTAGACGTCAATAGATTAATTCAGAGTTTACAGTGATGTAAGAGAAAATTAATTCTTGATATATACCTGCTTCGTCACGTCGTGCTGTTGACTAGCTGAAGCGACAGAATCCAAACTTCGTTTTCTATTTTGAACGTTGACATTGCCAGCTTTTCCGTGATGTGGCAGTTCTTGGACGGACACACAACTTTGTGATAATGTGGTAGAAGCTGATTCCTCCAAGCTTTTTGAGGCCGTTGAGTAATCTTGATTGCTCGATTGCTGATTGCATTCGCTACTCCTGAATCGCTTTTTTTCATTCTGCTGAAACATTTTCGTAGAAAGTATTTTATTTATCATTTTTTCAGGTTCAAGTTCTAGGCGTCAATAACCAATTTAGAGGACTTCCTATAAAAGTAGTTTTAAAGAAAATAGATTCTTGATGTACCTGCTTCGCCTCGTCGTATTGTTGACTACTTGAAGCGACAGAATCCAAACTTCGTTTGCTATTTTGAACATTGCCTTTGCCAGCTTTTCCGTGATGTGGCAGTTCTTGGACGGACACACCTCTTTTTGATATTGTGGTTGAAGCTGATTCCTCCGAGCTAGTTGAGTAACCTTGATTATTTGATTGCTGATTGGATTGGCTACTCCTGACTTGGTTGTTTTGCTGAAAAGTTGTCGCAGAAATTATTTTTTAATTTTTCGAGTTTACGGGCTAGAGATGTCAAGAGAAAATCAGAGCAATTAATATAAATAAGTGCGGTTTCAAAATAAAATAAACTCTTGATGTACCTGCTGCGACTCGTCGTGTTGTTGACTTGCTGAAGCGTCGGAAAAATCCAATCGTCGGAATTTTTTTGGAACTTTGATATTGCACGTTCCAACGTACTGTTGCAGTTCTTGGACAGAGGAAGCAGTGGCAAGAACGAGACTTTCTTTGTACTCTGCCTCGGTCAGCAAGTGCTCAAAATCTGTGTCAGTCTTGGGTGTCTGGTCCAGGAAGGACCCATCGTCAGGGTCTACTACCAAAGACTCGTGCCATGCTGATTGGAACACACCTCCCCAGAATTCTTGTCCTAGAGTGTCCCAGGCAACTCCTGGATTCGAATGTCTTGCATTTGCTCTTGGTTTCAAATACTTAGACGGTACAATGAAGTAATTATTTTTGGTGTTCGTGTCCAAACAGTACGCGAAATAATTTCCTTCCGTTTCCATCGAACTGGGATGATTTCAATGTCGTTTTCACAAGCTGTTCATATTTCCATTTCATAAACAAATCTGTAATCAAAGGAAGTGGCACAACGAAAGAATGAAGAATAGTAACTCATAGTACATAATTTCTTTCATTAAATAAATGCTTCGCGTGGGTGGAAACGATAGTTAATTATTGTATAGGATAAATATGTTACAAAGATGTTTCAAGACTAAAGAGTTTTCCCTGTAAAATATTGTCCTATTTTTTCTGACCAAAAAGTGACTGAGGTCAGAAAAGTTGATAGATAATTATTGTTGATTAATAGAGTTAAGTACTTCCAACTACTGCAACAATAATAGATATATATTTTTTCATGCAGAACACGTTAGAACGCGTGTTTCGTTATATCTTCTAAACATTTCAATTTTTAACTTCAGATTCAGAAATTATTTATTGCAGATCAACAGGACAACTACTGTGCCCCATAGCTGTGCCCCACATGGCTTACAGTTGATTGAGCCGCATGGTCAGTCTGTCTCTTGCCTGTTTATTTCGCAGCGGCAAGCACGATAGCCAAACGCTGACAGTGGCTCTACTCATGTGAAATCACCTGTTGCCGCAGCAGAAAATTCCATTTCGTATATTTTTGTTGCCCTACTATTTAATGCTTCATGACAGGGGGGCGGGGGTGGGGGCAGGGGGACAATTGGGTCTGGGCCCCCGAGATTTTTGGCAGCCGGGGGGCCCCCCGTTTGCAAGCGGCCTCCCTATGCTCCTGTGTAAAAACATCGCCAAAACGGGGCGGATCGGGGCGAAACCCGGGTGGTCGACCGAGCGTCACCCACAAACGCGTCTTCAACGGAGAAACCCGCGATTCCTCCTATAGGCGAATTTAAAAAAAACAAAACAAGGCCTTTTCGACATTCTCACGGGGGCAACGGGGGGTGCGTGGTGGTTGGTGGGTCGAAAACTAGCCCACCACCCGCAGAATTTAACAGCGCATTCAGGCAACACCGGTTTTAGGTTTTAGCCCGCAAGTCCCATAGCGGCCGAGATATAAAATTCGGAAGGTCGAAAAACGTGGTTTGGACAATAATTATTTTTTCGGTGGGCCCGCAAGAAGGCCCACGCTACCACTCAAAAGAGGCAGCAATTAGCTTCATTTTGACGGGTAGTACCACCATCCTGCTCGAACGCCGCCGGAGATGGAAGGGCCGAAAGGGTTAAAAACAGGCAAAAGTCGAAATTCCCATAAGATTAACACGGGAGCCTACTTTGTTTGGGATCAAAATTCCAAGATAGCCAATCTTTAAGTTTGCCCAAAAAACTAAGGCCCTGCGAGTATGAAATCCGGGTGACCTCCTCAGGGTCAGCGGTGACCCTTCTAAGTTGAAAAACGCGATTTTTTGGTACTCGCGGCCCCCCGCGGGGGCCCAATGGGCCCCCAAACTCGAGATTCGAACAGGCGACGAGTAGATAAAGCCAACGGTTTGCAAAAAAGATTTTTCCGCCCCATAGCGAAAAAGTTATTAAACGGGCGAACTTGCCCATTTCCTCCCCGAGTAACTTTCGGCAGGTATATCTCCGGACCTGAGCTAGATTTCTTGCAAAACGCGACAACCATCTATTGGCAATATATCTGCGAACATTTTAAGACCAAATTTGACCTGATCGGATGAAAAACCTGGGAGGAGATAGGTTTGGCGCGCGCCGCGGAAGGGTTTTTCCCCTCCCATAAGCTTGACATGGGAATTTAGAATTCGGATTTCGGGCAGCAAAAATTATTTTCGGCTTCAACTGATATACTATACTCGTCCGCCCGGCAAAAAGTCCCTGCAAACCGATTTTGGTGGAAATCCGGGCCATAGGTGAATCACGGCGGAGCATTGAAAATCCGCGATTTGCTCAGCACGCAAATGGCCAGGCTGAAAATACGCGCAGCGGCGCCGCGGAGCCGCCGGGCGCTGAATACCAAATTTGACCATCGGATGCACACGACTGCGTGCGCGCGTGTCTGAATCTCAATTTTCAGCGGTCTAGCTCTGCCCAAATTAATTTTTTTAAGGGTTTTTCGTTTTTTGGTGTGCAAAACGTTTGCACAGCAGCGCACACGCACCGCCTGAAATGATTCTATTTTTGCCAAAATTCGAATATTCGTCGCAGCGACGACCGCGACCCCTCAAATGACTTCAACCTAGCGTGCCCAAACGACCTTCTCAGGGTCCCCCGACCTGAGACCGATTCCCAGGCCGAATTTAATTGAATTTTCGGCGTTTTTAAGCAAGTTAACACTACTACCCACATTTCAAACCACCAACCTTCCTCAGGTCTCAGGTCGCCCACCCTGAGCACTTTTACTACGCGATTCAACCGGCGGCAACGATTCATTTTGCTTCCTTCGTTTGATTTAGAGTGCATAAAGGTGCGTTTCGAATTCGCGCGAGCGGCGCAGCGTGCACAGCAGGCGCATTTATTTTGCCCAGCGCGAAGACATATTTTTGTTAAAATTCAAGTATTTGCCGCAGCGTCGACCGAGAGCCCTCATTCGAAAGTGCTCGCCAAGGACTTCAACCTGGCGTGCAAAAACGACCCCCACCGCAATCGTTTTTCATTTTCAAAAATTTGCCAATCACTCGAACGGAGCGCCTCGGTTTTTTCAGTCTAACTTTTTGACGGGTGGAGCGATTTTCACGCGCGACCCCTCATCGGAAGCGTCTTGCCGGGTCACACACCCCGACGAACCCCGGCGACCTTTCTCAGGGTGGCCGCCCTGAGCTCGCTCCCCGAGCCGGTTTTCTCGGCGTTTCCGGCGCCGCAGGTCGCGCCCCCACCCGGTGGTCGCCGCCCGCGATCGGGTTTGGGGGGAAATCGGAGTTTTTAGAATTCTTCTGGTTACGCCCTCTTTTTTGGCAAAGCAAATTAATTGCCTCCGGGGTGAGAAAAAATATGCGTATGTAATAGCGAGAAGATAAAAAATAGTACTTTTGAGTTTAGAATTAATTAGAAAGCATTTTTGTCAAAGTCTCGTCTGCGTTTTAATAGTTAACGTAACGGTAAATATGGCCAATATCGCGATTGAAAGCCTTTTTATAAATGTTAGAGTCACTTTTACGTTCCAATAAAACCACATCATAAATCATTGTTAGACAGCAGTTAAACGGCGGTTTATAATTTCTACTTTTCCATTTCATAAATACAGAATTCAAAGATAATAATGTAATTAATAAAAAGGAGATTAATTTATCAATCAGTTTGCAATTTTCATAGTTTTCGCTAATTTTTGGAGAAACTGGACTATTTATTTAAGATTAGAAGTTGCTGAGAATATTTAGTCGCGCGCTCTTGCCAGGCCAGCAAGACGCAGATATTTTATTCTAAGGTTTTCGGACTGCTCACAAGCAGTGAGGCAATTCATATTTCTAAAGTCTCATAATTATTCCAACTCGCTGCCGTGCATGAGCAGCCGAGCGAGTTGGTAATAATTATGACCGATTGTTGGCATTATTAATCAGCCTAGTCGAATAATATAGTTCAGTGGATCACAGTTTAAGGAGAGTGAGTTTATTGTTAGAAGCATAGTTAAAGAGAGAAAGCAAATATAATAATAAGCAAGGCAGAATTAGTAATATTGAGGAGATAGGCTTTTGAGAATGGCTTGGCCCAGCGGCAGAGATTAAAGTGGAATGATAGTGATTTTTTTATTTTAAAAAACGAAATTTCATGTAAAGTTAACCCTAACGGACCCCTATTTTTTCCATGAACTTCTGACCAAAAGTGCTCCAAAATCCAATTTTTCGAATTTTACCGGTTACGCCCTCTTTTTTTAGCATAGGAAATTAATTGCTTCCGGGGTGAGAAAATTTATGGAAATTTAATAGTGAGAAGATAAAAAATAATCCTTTTGAGTCTTGAAAGAAATTTTTCATTTTTTCAAAAATTGCAGATTTTTAAAAGGGGTCTGTGTTTGGCTTCATTTAAATTCACCTGTTCATAGTAGCATCAAATACTGCCTAAATTCAGAAAGCTGATTAAATTTCCAGTTTTTCCTCACTCAGCAAAATTTTCTCAAATTTAAAATTTTCGTCTGAAAATTTCAGCTGGCCGTTAAAGAACGTTTAAAAATTTTTGGGGTAAAATGCAAATACCCAAAATTAAGTTAATTTATTCAAGAATCATCTCAGAAAAAATGATTTTTTTATTTTAATAATTTCAATGATTTTCAGAGGCAAACTCGAACCCTTGTGGCTATCAGAGACTGCGTAAAATTCAAAAAATTTTTATTGATTTTCAAGGACAGATTCATTCCTTACCACGTGCGAAAATTTCAAATTTTTCTGATAATGAAAACGTAATTAAAATGATAATTGAGTTGCGCGCCGGCCACCTTCTGTAATGCAACCAGAAGCGACGGCGTGAAACGCCCCCCTCTCTTGGCCAGCAGCGCTGGGCGCTGACCAATCAGATTGTTTTTGCCAATTTTCTCCGAAATTTACAGCGCTGCACTATGTTTTCTCACATGATTTGGAATCCTCTCATCGAGATCTATCGGACAGCCAGAGTCTTTTTTTTGGGGGGAAATGCGGAATTTCAGAGAAAATCGCGATTACACAATTCCGTTGAAAATTCTCCATTTAAAACAATGCTAAGTTTGAGGCCGATTTTCTCGAAAATTTACAGTGCTGCCTATGTATTTTTTAACTGTACATAATTTTTAGGACCCAATCTGTATGTGTGTTAAAGGATTTAGCGAGGAAATCACTATCATTCCTCTTTAAATAGAGAGGTATCGGCGCGGCGGCGGCGGAGGCGCAGGTCTGCTCGGCACGTCGGACAGCCCTCCCGGCTCTGCGTGGACCGTAAGTTACAGGGAACAGCCAGGCATAACATTTTTCGTGGTGTTACAGAGAGAAAGGTCACTACATTGATCCATCTCAGATTTAAAGAACTACATATTCCTTTTGAAGTGGTTCAGAATAAGGAGAGTAGATACCGAATGTCGCCTCCTAATATCTACTCTCCTTAGTTCAGAAGTAGAATCAATCCATTTTCGCCCCTCATTTAGAGCCGCGAATGCAATGAATGCTTGGTGTCTATGTCGGTATATTTGCTCTCCGTGCTGGGCCTCTTTTTTAATCGCGTCGCGATAACATCCAAAAGTTAGACTTTCCTACTTACCTGCGGTGACGCCACAACCCGATAATAATTTCAAGGCCAAGCACGTGCCGCTCTTTTTATCAGCGGAACAATTTTGCAAGTCGGACTTTTTGCAAAATGGACAGTCGATCAAAATGCGATGTAATTATTTAATATATCTTTTACAACTCATCCAGAAGGGAATACGTCAACCCGTTGAATTTTTAGAAAATTAAAACTGCCGCACCAACCGCGTAGCAAAAATCGCAAATAGCGACTTGAGCGCGTCAAAATAGTCGGCGGTTGAGAGAAAATTGCGAAAATAGTGGCGAAAAGAAGCGTCAAAGAAGCCGTCAAAACCTGCAAAGGGTTGTTTACAAGTTGGGCGACCTGAGGAAGGACGGTTACAGGTTACGGTTTAAGATGGTCGCCGAGTATCGTCAAATGTGGCCGAAAACACTACATTTTATTAAATTGGCTGCGCGTGAGTGTGTGGCAGGCGACTATGTAATTATATATATAAATAATATTTTACCAATTTTTCAAAAATTATCTAACACCGCGAGGTAGAGGTCTGAGCGAGCCGCGCCGCCTTTTTTGCTCAAATTTTGAGCCAGCCGCAGCCGCCAGTTTTGGCGAGCCGCGCCAGCCAGCCGGGTACTATTTTAAAAACTGCGACTACCGTTGCAAAAATGCCGCTGTGACGGTTTCCGTGTACCGATTGCTTTGCGAAAATTTCATTAAGATGGATTTTTTCAAGAAATTCCATTACAATCTTTAAGTAAAAAAAATAGGAAATTTTCTTACTTCGTTAATTTTGCAACTCGAAATCTCGTGTTCTAACCACTAGAATTGCAAAAAATACCCACTGTTGGACTCGCCTCCACCTCGTCTGAGTAGCTGAAGGGTTAAGGGATGTTTGCTCTCCACCCCAAAGTTGACATATTACAGTTTAGAGTTTAGAGTGCACAGTGAGCGGCGCCAGGAAACGGTTGTTGCTTTTTATCAAAATTTTAGCGTTGGGGATGAAAGGGGATGAGAGCATGCACCTTCTAAACCCTTCAGCTGCTCTGAAGAGGTCAAGACGAGTCTAATGGTTGGTGCATTGTTTTTGCAATTCTGACAATTATAGAACCTGAGATTTGGAAGAAGTACAAAAATAACCCAAAAAACGAAAAATATCACGTTTTTTATTTCATATTCATAGTGGAATTTCTTGAAATCTAATAATAAAACCACTCTAAATTTATCAGCCTGCTCATTTTGCTGCGGCGAGAATTATTCTGACTAATTTTAATTAAAAAGAAAACCGATATTTCTCATTCCGTGTGAAAAATCGGAAAAGGACCGGATTCCAGTTTCCTTTTTCGGTTTCCTGTCTTGAGAGACGCTCATTTTGTCTGATAGGAAAAAAACAAATAAGCTTATTAATTTGTGAAATTTAATTAATTACCATCTTAACAAATAATTTTGGGAAAAATTTGTTAGAAAATTCAATTCAGAAACGTGATTTAAATGAGAGACTCGAGCCGCGCCGCGAGCCAGCAGCCGCCTATATAAGGCGAGCCGCCGCAGCCGCGAGATTTAGGCGGCTAAGCCGGTTTAGCCAGCGGCCGTAAAAAATTGGGCTGCTAAGACTACTCGCGTGAAATCAGCTGTTGCCACAGCAGAATACTCCATTCGCGTGCAGGAATGTGTGTGCCGTTCTGTGAGCCGGCCGCGACGAAAGTGGATTTAATTTTGGGAAAATCCAGCCGCTCGTCGCAGAAACAACCACGACCCCCTCAATCGACAGTGCTCGCGAAAGGCTTCAACCTGGCTAGCTCAAACGACCTTTCTCAGGTTAACGCGACCTGAGACCGAACGACTCCTTTTTTTAAATTTCACGGTTTTTCCGGAACCACACTCTGTTGAAAATCAGCCCAAGCAACGATCATTTTTAAATTTCAATAATTTACCAATGCCTCAATCGGGGCACCTCGGTTTTTTTTTTGGTCTAGTAATTCGACGGGAGGAGGGATAATCGCTTTCACGACCCCTCTCTGGAAAGGTCTCATCGAGACCTTGGAGATCGAGCTGGTGACCGAGCCAAAAATCGAGATTCTAGCGGGTTTTAAGCATTTTTCCGGGGTGCCAACGGCGCCGCCGAGCCCCCGCTCGACCCGAGGGAGAACACCGGACGCGCCCTCGCCCCCGACGCGAAGCGCAAAGTGCTTTTTATATTATATTAGAGCCACATCGGTCTTTTTTATAGAATTTTAGCGCTTTCTTAAACATTAATTTTATATTATTTCTCATTATTCAACTCATGTGCAAAATGTGCAAAACCAACATGAAATGAATTTTGGATTTTGGTAAAGCAGAATCGCTGAAAATCGAGATTCGGGCGGCTTTGGACTCACTCGTACTGATCCGATCGCCAATTAAATCGAAATTAACAGCCCGGGGGCTCCGCGGCGCCCTCGCTCCCATTGCCCGCTGTGAAAAATCCGACTTTTCGAAACTCCGCCGGAATTTGCATTTGGGCCCGAAAGTTTTCAAAATCGGTTTGTATTTGTAGACACTGTTTGCCAACCGGAAGAGTGTCGTGTGGCAATCGTAGCCAAAATATATTTTTTTTTAAAAGAATAAACCCAAATTTGTAATTCCAATGTTATGCTATCGGGATGCGAAAAAACTATTCCGCGCCACGCGCCAAATCTATCTCCTCCGCGTTTTTTTCCGATCAAGTCGAATTAGGTCTTGAAACACCCCCTGATAAATTGCGCGTCGTTTAAAACCACCATTTTATAATTTTTTCCCAGGGCAACCGCCATACCTGATGGAAGGTACTCAGGGCGCAAATGGACAAATTTGCCCAGTTAATAACTCCGGCGCTATGGGTCCGATTTCGGATTTTCGCACACCGTTAGCTTCCTCTACTTGCGCCCTAGTCGAATCTCGGGATTCGAGACCCTGTGGCCCATGGGGGCCCCGCGCGGTACCGAAAATTGGCGTTTTGTACCTTTATGAAAGATCGCCATTGATCCTGAGGAGGTTGCACGGGTCCAAAACTCTCTGAGAAGTCTTAGGATGGGCCAAATCGATTTTTAATTGGGTTCAAATAATTTTAGCTGAATTGGAGGGGGCGTGGGCCATGTTAACGTTATGGGAGCAATTTTTACCACTTTTAAACCCTTTCGCCCTATATATCTCAAGCGCTATCAGAGCAAAAGATCGAAACCAAATTTGAAAATGTTAAATTACACCCTTATTACGTACTGGCGGGTCCTCCGGGCCCGTGTGCGGCCCCGCCGGAAAAAATAATTACTGTCCAAACCACATTTTTGGCTTATATTTCGGATCCTATTAAAGTTACAGCCCAAAACCGGTGTTGGCCAAACTCAGGGTGAAATTCTGCAGGTTATAGGCTATTTTTCGACCCCCGAAACCCCCCGCCCCCGTAAAAACGACACAAAAAGCCCAACTTTATTTTTTTTTTTAATTTCCTTGCGCGCGTCTGCACATATATGATTTTAGACGGTTTTGGTAGTGTAAGATGGTTTTTTAACGATTTAAAATATGGTTGAAACAGCAGAAAATTGCATGATTCGTGCTCACTATTTGATGGTCTCGATATTATGATTTGGAGCTTAGAAAAATTAATAGTCGATCGTCTATAATTCATAGCCCTGTTATAATTAGAGTCCTTGTATTAGAGAGTTATAAAAACGCGCCTACGCCTCGCGCATCTCGGCCGTCCCATCTTGCAAAATTTCTCGGCTGATAAAAAGAGCGGCACGTGCTTGGCCTTGAAATTATTATCGGGTCGTGGCGTCACCGCAGGTAAGTAGGAAAGTCTATCATTTGGAGGTTATCGCGACGCGATTAAAAAAGAGGCCCGGCAGGGAGAGCAAATATACCGACATAGACACCAAGCATTCATTGCATTTGCGGCTCTAAATGAGGGGCGAAAATGGATTGATTCTGCTTCTCAGCCACTTCGAGAGGAATATTTCTTAAAATCACTATTTGTATAATTAATTTGAGGAATGGTAATGTCTTTTGTTCCAAATTTTCGATGAGAATTGTCAAGATTTAAGAGACTAGGCTGCTCCCGGCTTACAATTAGAGAAGAAATAATCTTCCCCGCCACACACCGCTCCCCGGACTCAATAATCATAACTAGAGTCCTTGTATTAGGGAGTTATACGAATGCGCCTACGCCTCGCGCATCTCGGCCGTCCTATCTTGCCCCATGTTAAAATGAAATTGCGCTGGTGGCTCTGTGGCAGGATTATTGGATGCCGCCCACCGAGAAATTGGTGTCAAACGAAAGAGCGCGAGTTAAACTACGTTTAAAGTCGGAACCAAGCTTATGCAAACTAAATGGTGTTCGAGAAATCCGCTTCGCAAAAACGCTATTTTGGCTGCACGCTCCACCTGCGAGAGCTGCTCGCCAGCGCCACGCCGGTGCCGCCGGCGTCGCCGGAGAACGGAAGTAATGACGTTCCTCATACCACCAGACACCGGCGCGATCTCATTGGTCGGCTCCCACAGCTAACTACTAAAGTGGGAGGCAGCCGACCAATGAGATCGCGCGAAATCGTCGCGCCGGTGTCTGGTGGTAGTGGGAACGTCATTTCTTCCGTTCGCCGGCGGCACCGTCGTGGCGCTGGCGGGCAGCTCTCGCAGCCAAAATAGCGTTTTTGCGAAGCGGATTTCTCGAACGCCATTTGGTTTGCAAGCTTGGTTCCGACTTTAAACGTAGTTTAACTCGTGCTCTTTCGTTTGACACCAATTTCGCGGTGGGCGGCATTCAATAATGCTGCCAGAGAGCCACCGGCGCAAACTCATTTTAACATGGAGCAAGATAGGACGGCCGAGATGCGCGAGGCGTAGGCGCGTTCGTATATCTCTCTAATACAAGGACCCTAGTTAAGATTTTTGAGTCCGGGGAGCGGTGTGGCGGGGAAGATTATTTCTTCTCTAATTGTAAGCCGGGAGCAGCCTAGTCTGTTAAATCTTGAAAATTCTCCTCGAAATTTTGAAAGAATAGACATTACCATTCGATCCTCAAATTAATTATACAAATAGTGATTTTAAGAAATATTCCTCTCGAAGTGGCTGAGAAGCAGAATCAATCCGTTTTTCCCCTCATTTAGAGCCGCGAATGCAATGAATGATTGGCGTCTATGTCGGTATATTTGCTCTCCCTGCTGGGCCTCTTTTTTAATCGCGTCGCGATAACATCCAAAAGTTAGACTTTCCTTCTTACCTGCGGTGACGCCACGACCCGATAATAATTTCAAGGCCAAGCACGTGCCGCTCTTTTTATCAGCCAAGCAATTTTGCAAGTCGGACTTTTTGCAAAATGAAAAGTCGATCAAAATGCGATGTAATTATTTAATATATCTTACAACTCCAGAAGGGAATACGTCAACCCGTTGAATTTTTATAAAATTAAAACTGCCGCACCAACCGAGTAGCAAAAATCGCAAAAAGCGACTTGAGCGCGTCAAAATAGTCGCTGGTTAAGAGAAAATTGCGAAAATAGTAGCAAAAAGAAGCGTCAAAGAAGTCGTCAAAACCTGCAAAGGGTTGTTTACAAGTCGGGAGACCTGAGGAAGGACGGTTACAGGTTTCGGTTTAAGATCGTCGCCGAGTATCGTCACATGTGGCCGAAAATAGTGAATTTTATTAAATAGGCTGCGCGTGATTGCAATTATTTACACATACACATATTTTAAAAATTAAAAAAGCGTCAGGGTAAGACTTTTTATGAATGGAAAAGTCTTAACATTCATCTAATTGGATTAATCTCGAGATCAAGTTTTCCTTTCGATGCGAATTAAATCGGGAAAATTAACGGAATACCCTGAGTTTTGCTCCTCTAGGTAAAAAATCCGAATAATTTGTGTTTTCTCACTTACCTTTGACTGTGGCAGCGGCAGCCAAGCCCCAAACGCTATCAGTGTCTGAATGTGAGTGACGATTAAGTGAGATCTTCTGTGCCCGCGCTTATCACGAGCGTGTTAGTGAGACTTTATCGCGGCGAGGTGACGTCAACGGACTTCTTTTGCAAGGACCGGGTTGCAGCCGCTCAGATTAGGATGTGTACAAACCGAAATAATAATTTTTCTGCAAAAAAAATCACACGGCTTCGGAAAATAAATTTGGGCCAAAGTTCTGTTTCAAAATTGCAGGAAAACGCTATTTTTAAAAATCTATCAATCCTTTCGATGCTTATATATAACCGCGGCCTGCTTGCGTAACACTTACGAAAACTGCTGATTGTGAGGGAGCAAGGAAGGTGTAGCTCATCACTCATCAGTCTATTTCCTTCTGGGTTGGCCTCGCTTATCGCTTATCTATATTAAAAGGGCAGCGCGAGAGGGTGCGGAGGCTGATTGTGAGCCGCATTTCCTGCCGGCGGCGCGTTTAAATAAATAAAAACCAGATCATGCAATCACAGCCGAACGCGACCTCTCATTTTCGCAAAAAACTGATCATCCGCTCAACTAAAAATTATTCGTAAATTTGGCCAGAACTCCAATTTAAAATAATTCTTGCTACCGAGTCAAATACAATAAATAGACATATTAAATATGAAAATTTAAATGCAGACGATTTTCGCGATAGGATTAAGGGTAATTGTCAATTTTTCCCGACTTCATTTGCCCATCCTGAATTTTACATATGTTGTTAGAGGTGTTTCATAGGGTGTAACCTGAAATTTTGAGCAAAAAATTCGGGGGCTCTTTTTGGGAAATCGCGATTTTCGAAAATAGAAAAGTTGAGATAGTAAATCCGAAATATCAAGGTATCTTCGGTCCAGATTGGAATTTCGATGTGGTTTTTTCACCTCCACAAGTAACTTTTTCAGTAGAACATGTTTGCCATTGGTCAAAAATTTGTAGGTCAAAGGTCGAGGTCACAAATTCGCATGCTAAATGTTCAATTAAAAATATCGCAAAATACGCCCCCTCGGATTTTTTTCATGAAAACGTAAAAAATGTAGCCTTGAATTCGTAGAATCGAATGGTCAAGAGAAATCGATGGGCACTCTCATAGATCGCGAGATATTTTGAATTTAAGGATTTGTGTCGAGCGTCCGGCACGACGACAACATCATCCGGCGATTTTGTTTTCGTCATTTACGTCGGAATTTGATCTGTAACCCCACATGTTATGCATACGATTACCTAGAATAATAAACGAGCTTTCCAGTGGTGTGCTTAAAATTTGTTTTGGTCTCAAACTTTTCAAGTAATAGCGGCGCGCGTAAAGAAAATAGAAAAATTTCAAATATTGACATTTTTGCAAATCTCAAATCTCGGGTTCTAACCATCAGAATTGCAAAAACTACCCACCGTTGGACTCGTCTCGACCTAACCTAACCAGCTGAAAGGTTTTGGGGGTGTTTTTACCCCCTACCCCTAAGTTTATATACTTCAACCCCCTCGAAAAAGGTAAAAAAATGTAGCGTCTTAGGGGTAGGGGGTAAAAGCACCCCTAAACCTTTCAGCTGGTCAGGGCAGGTCGAGACGAGTCCAACGGTGGGTAGTTTTTGCAATTCTGATGGTTAGAACCCGAGATTTGAGATTTGCAAAAATGTCAATATTTGAAATTTTTCTATTTTCTTTACGCGCGCCGCTATTACTTGAAAAGTTTGAGACCAAAACAAATTTTAAGCACACCACTGGAAAGCTCGTTTATTATTCTAGGTAATCGTATGCATAACATGTGGGGTTACAGATCAAATTCCGACGTAAATGACGAAAACAAAATCGCCGGATGATGTTGTCGTCGTGCCGGACGCTCGACACAAATCCTTAAATTCAAAATATCTCGCGATCTATGAGAGTGCCCATCGATTTCTCTTGACCATTCGATTCTACGAATTCAAGGCTACATTTTTTACGTTTTCATGAAAAAAATCCGAGGGGGCGTATTTTGTGATATTTGTAATTGAACATTTTGCATGCGAATTTGTGACCTTGACCTTTGACCTACAAATTTTTTACCAATAGCAAACATGTTCTACTCAAAAAGTTACGCCTGGAGGTGAAAAAATCACATCAAAATTCCAATCTGGACCGAAGATAACTGGATATTTCGGATTTACTATCTGCAATTTTAAATTTTCGAAAATCGCGATTTCCCAAAAAGAGCCCCCGAATTTTTTGCTCAAAATTTCAGGTTACACCCTACGAAACACCTCTAACAACATATGTAAAATTCAGGATGGGCAAATGAAGTCGGGAAAAATTGACAATTACCCTTAATCCTATCGCGAAAATCGTCTGCAAGAATTGGCGAACAGTACTTTCCAGCGGGAGCCAGATGTGCGATAAAATTGGTTCGCACTGCGCAGATCCAAGATGGCGTCTGATTGTGGGAAACAATGGATTGCCGTTCGAGTGTCAAGAGTTTGTTTTTACGATCCAAAAAGACACAATTAGTTAAGAGTGATGCAAATTATGCGTCACAATATTGACGAAAACTTGGTTATTTTCGTGCATTTTCACATGACCGTTTTTTCCCACCATACTCCAATGGACGCCATATGTCTGCGCGTCGCACGAATCTGGCCCCCGCTGGTACTATTAAAATAAAGCCTGGTTTACTGTTTTATATTATTTCTATTTAATTAAAATTGCTGCTCATCGCATCTGTGCATCTGTTTTCTACAGTTTTGAAATTGACGCGCAGCTGTCACCCTTTCCACAGAAACACACGTGGTTTTCGCGCCAAAAGTGATCGAATTGATATCATATTATTTAGTTCTTGCCGTTCTTGCAAGCTGCAGAAAACTCTCGCAAATGCCACATGAGGGCAGCACCTCTCTCACCCAGTGCTTTGCTAATTTTCCTTCGCTCTTTTGCTCGCTTCTTGAGTTCTTGGCGGTCACGGCCACCTACTCTCCTTATGGCTAACAAGAGCAGCTGATTGAGCCGGCGGCTGGGGTTTTTCTCGCGAATTGCACAGGATCGGTGGGGATGCAGCGGCTGTTGCGCTCGTTGGCGCCGCTGTTGGCGCCGCCGGACAAGGCCTTGCTTGGCAAGCTGCGAAAAAAACCAGGCGCTTGAAGTCTTCGGCCAAAGGTAAAAAAAACCCAAAAATTCGCTCCTGCAGAGGTTTAAAGGGCCGTTCGACCCTGGAGGACGCACCTTCGATAACTGTTTCAGGGCTGTGTGTGGTTGGGCATTAGCTGCAATATATATGCATTAACAATTGAGAAAGTCCGTTGACTTCAAACAGGGAATTTAATTCAATTTTCCATTATTTTTTATTTTAATTAAATAAAACTGAATTATATTTATTAAAGAAATTAATTTTAACCAGGTTCTAATTTCTCAGGCAATTCAATTTTTCCTTTTGGACCTTTCAGGTGGCCGTAGGTCTCAGCGACTCTCCCTGGTGGCGCCAGGTCTTTTAAGAATCTCAAAGGTGTGTTTTTCCCTGACCCTGAATTTCCACATTTTATTTTTAAAATAAAATTCAGGTTGCTCCAACAAAATGAAGCTCCATTTTCAGCTGTGAATTAAAACAGTTGCAAAACTGTATTTAACCTGGCAGGTCTGGAACCTTTTGCAGTTAAAATTCCGAGAAGTTTTTCTCAAGCAAATTTAAATTTTTTCTTTCTTAGTTACCAAAACCCAATTTTAAGAGTTGTTAAATTACAATGAATAGAGCAGATTTAAAAAAAATACAAATTGACTCTGAAAAATAATCTAAAAATTAATTTTAAAAATTCTCAGCAGGTGCTGACGATCAACGCGAAGAACAGTACCTGCGGCGGTGACTGATGGACACCTGGGCACCGCCTCCTACAAGACGCAGGTGCGTTTCATTTTTATTTTAATCCCTTGCATGCTCTGAATATTCGCCATTCACGTTAAATCCCCTTTCTGCTATATTTGAAGGTGGTTTCGATGTAAATTTGGACTCTAGTGTTTCAGTGGCGTGGCGTGGAAGCAAGCGGGTGCAGCAGCGAGCAGACTGGCGTCGGACCGAGTGCAACCTTGCCTCACCAGGAAAAAACCTTCCAAACGCAAATCAACGTCGAGCCATTGTCTGTGATTCGCGTCCTTCCCTCTCCCGCCCTAATCAACCACTCTTTCTGCGTGTTGACTGACCAAAATAAATCTCGACTTTACTTTCTCTTGAATAACCCATTTCATTAAATTTTGATGAGAAAATTAACAAAAGAGAGCTTTTTCCCACATTCAGACGCCATCTTGGATCTGCGCAGTGCGAACCAATTTCATCGCACATCTGGACCCCGCTCTAACAAAGCATTTTTTTGTATTGATAACAGAGGGAAAAGAAAAATCAGTTTATCATATCATTCAGAGTATTTAGCATGAAATTTTATGCGTCAGTAATTATTTAATTAAAAACTAAAAACGGTGCAATAAAAACATGCCTCTTTTGTAATGTACCTATATATATATGCTTTTTTAGCAAGTCTTAAAAAAAATGTTTTGCTGGCATAAAAAATACCTCCTCAGTTAGGAAATAATGGAAATTTACTATCACTATTTTTTTTCACGAAATAAGCGGCTGGCAATCAGTCTGAAATTTTAAATTTTGAGTCGTTAAAACGGCGTGTGTGCTTTTGATCGGGCAGCACGTAAAAAAGCCGTCATGCAAAATCACGAAAAGTGAAGATTAAAGACGTTGGCGCCTTTATCATCAGTTACTTTTTGTCCAGAAGAATAAAACGATTAAATTACTTGTATTTTTCACGAACAAATTTATGCAAATAATATCCGCAGCTAAATAACTGAAAAAATGACTTTATTCAGGCTAGAGCTTTTATAAAAACGCAATAATTTTTCAAAATGCAGCTCGAATTTATTATTTAGGCACAATTGAAACATCAACGTGATTCCTGAACATATGAGAACACAAATTCACCAGTTGCATAAATCCTAAGTGTTCGAAGCCGCCAATTAACAGATGGCGCCACCGTAGACTTTCGATTTTAAGGCACTTCCGCTGCGATTTCAGACTCAATCTTAGGTGCTGTGCATTCTTCAATTAATTTGCTATTTTTTGACGTGCTGAAAACCAAAATCGGTTCAGCCAATCACCGTAGAATCGTGAAAAACTATTTTTTGAAAAAAAATCTTTTCCAACGTTTCTACGGCGAATAGCTGAAACGATTTTAGTTTTCAGCACGTCAAAATAAAGCATATTAATTAAAAAAAAAACAAAATAGCTAGATTGAGTCTGAAATCGCAGCAAAACTGCCTTAAAACCACTTAAAACAAAATTTTTAAGAAAGTCTGTGGTTGCGCCATCTGTTGGCGGCTTCAATAACTAAGGGTTTATGCAACTGGTCAATTAACGAGACTTTTGCTTTAACATTTTCAGGCACTTGTCACAATAGCAAAATCATTTTTTGACCTGCAGACAGCTCTTCAGATGCTTTTCAAGAAATCCACCGCATTTGAACTTGCGTTTGCAGCGGCGGCAAGTCTTGGTGGTCCGATGGGGATTCATGTTTTGGCGGCGAATCTCCTGAGAACACTCTGCGCAGCGAACGTATTCATGCCACCTGTGCTTGTGAATCTTGAGAATTGATTCAGATGCATACATCAAGTTGCACTCTCCACACTTAATCGTCCTTGGAAAATGTTTGCTTTCCATGTGTTTCGTCATGTGGTTCTTGTCATATGCAGAATGGTCGCAATGGCAGCAGCGGAATTTCGCAATTTTGGAGTGAACTTGTCTCTCGTGGCGTTTCACCTTCCAAGACATGTCGAACGGTTTTCCACACTTTTTGCATCGAAAGACAGTTTGTTTGCAGCTCTTCCAATGCAATTGATACAAACCGAAGCACTTGAAACTGACTTTGCATGCGAAGCAAACCGATGGCTTTCTGTGGGTTGCAATCATTCCGAAAGCCACGTCCTGGCCACAAGATTTGCACTCGTGTGAGTTTGTTTGACGTGCTTATTCACCTGGATTTTCGAGCCGTATTTGGCGCTGCAACTGTCGCATTTGAAGATCTTTGGCATGTGCTTCGCCTCGACGTGTTGTTTCAGTGAGTACTTAATCGTGGTGGAAAACTCGCAATGCTTGCATTGGAAAAGATCTTGATTTATGCTTCGTTTGTGCCACGAGTTGACGTGGAGAATCATTTCAGGCTTGGATTTGAAGAACTCATTGCAGCCTGAACGCGTGCACTCCACTGAATATTCCGGATGAAACCGACGCACGTGCAGCCTCCATGATTGCACTGTCGGATAACATTTTTTGATATTTTTACAAAATTCGCAACGAATATTATAGCTTTCGAATGGTTTGTTTTCAGGGACTTCCTTTGTGTGCTTCGCCAGATCAACCTCTTCCAACTGCACCCAACATTGTTCTACTGCTCCAACTGGAAAATTTAAATATTAGAAATCGCCCTGATGCATATTTTTATTAAAAATTCTCAAATACCTGAATAATTCTCCCTAAGAACCTTAGCATTTTCTTCCAAATCAAGATTTTTCGGCCACCAAGCAACAGCCTCGTCTCCAGACTCATCCCCAAACCTAGAACAAGCGTCAGAATTAAAATAATAAATTAAAATTCATGAAAAATAACTCACTCGGCCTGCCAGATGCAAAAATAGCAGATCAAATCGTGTTTTTCGACCACTTCCGGCAAGTTTTCGTCCTCTTAAGTCAGGTTCATGGCCTTCATGGCCCATTTCCTCAGCTTGAGCCTGTCCACCTGCGACGCGAGGACGTGGCCGTCCGACGTCGGACACTCGCACAGTCTGCAAAGCGGCTTTTGAATGGGTGTTTTTCCTACTTGACTCCTTAAGCTCCTTGAATGTCTCTCCATGTCTCCACCAAGAAAGGTTAATTAATTTTCAATGCCCTCTATTTCTGAATGGCTTGTCATGCAGTCACAAACAATAATTTTCACATAAATAGATCTTGCTTCTTGCATGTGTTCCTATGTTTTTGTTTTCGTGTGATTGCAAGCTAAAAGCGAACAGCTCCGCCCCCGTTTGCAGCAGTGTGTGCAACAAGGAGAGGAGTACTTGAAAATGATTTCTTTTTTTCCGCATTTTTCAATGTTTGTTTGTTTACTTTTATAATTAAAATACTATTTTAACGTTATTCTGGCCTTAAAAACATTTAGATTTTTACTTCAATGCGTAATAAATAAAGTTAAGTTATTAACTCCTTATCTTAACTCTCTCGTTTTCCTACACGTAGCCAATCAGCGTTTAGTGCTCTCGGATTGCTGCGATCTGATTGGCGTGTACTTTTGTATTTTTACGCGTTTTGGGTCTCGGGAAAAAAAGAACGCGCTTTTTAGGCGTCAGCGGGAAAAAAAACTGATTGAGTTGGTGGTTGTAAACAAACAAAAAATTTCACGCGGATCTTGCTGCTTGCATTTTACTGTGAAGTCGCGTGTTTGCAATTATTTGCAAGCTGAAGCTGCTTTCAACAACTCCGCCCCCGTTCGCTGTGTGGTGTACGACAAGGAGAAGAAAACTTTAAACTGCGGTGTCTGTTTTGCTACGTTTTTTTAAATATATTTTCTTTTGAAGTTGAAAATAATTTTTAGAATGAAAATGTTCCTAAACAGCTTTAGATTAATAGTTAAATATAAAAATTTATAATAATATTCTTAACTCCTTGTTAATACTCTCTCGTTTTTCTAAAGAGAACCAATCAGCGTTTGCGATTTTCAATTGCTGCAATCTGATTGGCGTACACGTGATTTTGTTATTTATTTAAATAAAGTGTAATAATTTTGCTCTTTATTCATTCGTCAGTGGCAGGAACCTGTTCCCCAAGGGTAGGCGCAAAGCGCCCGTCTCTTGAGGGCCAATAAAGAAGGGCGGAAACCTCTTGCTTAAGTCTTTTAATTATATAATAATGTAAATTGAAAATACTTAAAATATTTTTCGCTTGATTTAAATAATCCATCTCGTCGCGAGCTTTATTCAAATAGTGTGCGAATTTGGAGGAAAGATCCAAAAGATTTAGAGTAGGTGGTCAATTTTGATAAGCATGCTTTTCAGCCAATTTTCTCACTCGTTTAAATAGTCTCCTTCATAAATGTTTGCTAGTTCCTAATTTTAGATGAATTTTAAGTTGAAAGACATTTTCTGTGTGATGCTTTACATACAAAAAATATATAATCAAAGAAACTAGAAATTTAGAAGAAATTGTAACTGAAATATATTTTTAATTGTAAAAATAATTAATTTTATTTCAATATTTCAAATATTTTTACACGAAACACCATCCAAGATTGAAACTGAAAGCAAAACAGCCGTATTTCGGGTGTACATGTCACAACAGAAATCTGCACAAGCTTTTCGAGAAGTCCACGGCCACGGCACTTGAACTTGCACTCGCAGCGGCGGCAAGTCTTGAGTTGAGAATATCCTGAGCAGCGAACGTATAAATTTCGAGGAAAACAATTTTTGTTGCACTTCTCACTTATTGTTAATCATCTTTGGAAAAAAATGTGTCCGTTGCATGTGCTGCCGCATGTGGCTCTTTTCAAATGTAGAATGGTCGCAAAGGTCGCAGCGCAAAATCCCAGTTTTGTTGTGAACATTTTCAATGTGGCGATGCAACTCAACACTCACGGTGAACAATTTGCCACACTCTTTGCAACTTAAGAGGGTTTCTCGGCATTTCTTCCTATGTAATTGATTCAAACCCGAGCACTCGAAACTCACTTTGCATTTGGAGCAAACCGATGGCTTTCTGTGGGCTATCGTGCGTCCGAGAGCCACGTCCTGGCCACAAGATTTGCATTTGTCAGATGTGTGAACGTTACTGTAATGTATATTCCTATGCCTTTTCGAGCCGAATTTGGCGTCGCAACTGTCGCATTTGAAGGTCTTTGGCATGTGCTTCGACTCGACGTGTCGTCTCAAAATGTTCTCGTCGTGCCTGGTGAAATACTCGCACTGCTTGCACTGGAGAACACGATGTTTTTTTCCTAGTTTGTGCCACGAGTTGAAATGGAGAATCATTTCAGACTTGGATTTGAAGTACTTTTTGCAGCCTGAACGCGAGCACCGCACCGAAAATTCCGGATGTTTGCGTTTCATGTGCATCTTCCAAGCTTTCACTGAGGAATATATTTTGACTTCTTGACAAAATTCACACCGAATTTCCTTGCTTTCGCGTGGTTTGTTACGTTTCTCGTGTGAAACCTGCTGCATGTGCTGCTCTTTTTCCTCCTCAGTGTGAAAAAAGGTCGAGCAGCCCCGAATTCCGCATTTGATGGCTTCTCTGTGCATCAGTTTGACGTGGTCCATCAGTCGGTTGTAACTATTGCCGCAGTATAAACACACTCCACTGACGTATATCTTTTTCAATGGGATATCCTCTGTGTATTTGGTCAGATCAACCTCTTCCAACTGCACCCAACACTGCTCTACTTCTCCAACTGTAAAGTTTTAATATAAATTAAATTGAATATTATCTCCATTAAAAATACCGAAGTACCTGAATAATTCTCCCGCAGGACCTTAGCGTTTTCTTCCAAATCAAGATTTTTCGGCCACCAAGCAACAGCCTCATCTCCAGACTCATCCCCAAACCTAAAACACGGGTAAAATTAAATAACTGCAATTTTTTATCATCTTGAAAAAACTCACTCTGCCTGCCAGATGCAAAAATAGCAGATCAAAGCGTCTTCTCCGACCACCTCCGGCAAGTTTTCGTCTTCTTCCGTCAGGTTCATGACCTTCATGGCCCATTTCCTCAGCTTGATCCTGTCCACCTGCGACGCGAGGACGTGGCCGTCCGACGTCGGACACTCGCACAGTCTGCACAGCGGCTTTTGAATGGGTGTTTTTACTTCTTTGCCTCCTCGCAGCTTCATCTCTTGACTCCTTTAGTGACACTCTAGCCATGAAAATCGTCCCCAAGCTGGGTTTTATCGTCAACTTTCAATGCTCAGCAGTTCCTACTTGTGAGTGGCATTCGTAAACAAACAAAACACGCAGTTAAGCTTCTTGCATTTTACTCATTTTACTGTGAAGTCGTGTGTTTGTGTTGGCCAGCGATTCAATCAGCAGTCACAGGCAACTCCGCCCCAATTCTCAGAGGAGTGTGCGACAAGGAGAACAAAACTCCAAAGCTGGTTTGTCGGTTTTTCCTTGTTTTTCATTATTTGTTTGGTAATTTTTAAATTCAATTATTACTGAAATATCATTGTGATTTATTCATCTTTAGATTTTTACTTCAATTTGTAAAAATAAATTGAGTTTTTAACTCCTTACCTAAACTCTCTCATATTTCTAGAGGCAACCAATCAGCGTTCAGCGCTCTTTGATTGCTGCCTTCTGATTGGCGTAATAGTCAATTTTTTAGAATAAAATTATTATCTGAATTTTATTTCATTGCGGTTGTCCGTGGTGCTTTATGTTACATAGCGGGAAAACGGTCCATCATCTAGACCCATCTTGTCAAAAGATAAATCATGCAAAATGCGCTTTCTGCAAAATAACGGTTACAAATGTTTACCTTTTCCCCAACGCGATGCGTAAGGAAATTAAAAAAAAAACACGAGTACGCCAATCAGATCACATCAAAGAGCGCTGATCGCTGATTGGTTGCCTTCAGAAACACGAGATAGTTTAGACAAGGAGTTAAGATTACAGAAGTTTCAATATTGGAATAATTAATTGTAAATTTAAAGAACGTGGTAGGAAAATTGTAATACTAACAATAAGATACGATTATAACTTAAGAAGTAAGAAAAATAAAAATAATATGGCAAAATGGACAAAACTGGTTTTAGAATTTCTTCTCCTTATCGCACCCAGCACTGTCAATGGGGGCGGGGCGGAGTTTTCGACAACACAGCCGACTCGCTTTTTATTTATCCTATTTCTAATGACATGCAAAAAGCATAACCGCGTGTTTTGTTTGTTTACGACTGCCACTCACAAGCAGGAACTGCTGGGCATTGAAAATTGACGATAAAACCCAGCTTGGGAAGATTTTCTTGGATAGAGTGTCACTAAAGGAGTCAAGAGATGAAGCTGCGAAGCAAAGAAGTAAAAACACCCATTCAAAAGCCGCTGTGCAGACTGTGCGAGTGTCCGACGTCGGACGGCCACGTCCTCGCGTCGCAGGTGGACAGGATCAAGCTGAGGAAATGGGCCATGAAGGTTATGAACCTGACGGAAGGAGACGAAAACTTGCCGGAAGTGGTCGAAGAAGACGCTTTGATCTGCTATTTTTGCATCTGGCAGGCAGAGTGAGTTTTTTCACGAGTTTAAAAATTGCAGTTTATTAATTTTGACCCGTGTTTTAGGTTCGGGGATGAGTCTGGAGACGAGGCTGTGGCTTGGTGGCCAAAAAATCTTGATTTGGAGGAAAACGCTAAGGTTCTTAGGGAGAATTATTCAGGTACTTTGGAATTTTTAATGGAGATAATATCCAATTTAATTTATATTATTAAAATTTTACAGTTGGAGAAGTAGAGCAGTGTTGGGTGCAGTTGGAAGAGGTTGATCTCACCAAATATGAAAAAGAAATCCCTAAGAAGAGTAAATTCGACATTGATCTGGCCGAGTACGAAAAGGATATCCCTACGAACAGGAAATACGGCAGTGGAATGTGTTTTTACTGCGGCAAGAGATTCAACGATCTTAGGCAGCACATCAAACTGATGCACAAAGAAGCCATCAAATGCGGAATTCGGAGCTGCGGGACTTACTTTCACACCGAGGAGGAAAAAGAGCAGCACATGCAGCAGGTTTCACATGAGAAACGAAACAAACAAAACACGAAAATTCGTTGCAAATATTGTGAAATCGGCAAATTGCATTCCTCAGTTCGTTCGTGGAGGCAGCACATGAAACACCTCCATCCAGAACTTCCAGAGGCGTGCGCGCGTAAAGGCTGCAATGAGTATTTCAAATCCAAGTCCGAGAAGATTCAGCACGTCAACTCGAAGCACAAACGAGGCATAAGTCAAGATGTTTACCAATGCAAGCATTGCGATTATTTCACCACAATGAAGCACTTGTTGAAACAACACAAAGAGTCCACGCACATGCCAAAAATCTTCAAATGCGACAGTTGCGACGCCAAATTCGGCTCGAAAGTGTTAGTGAGTCAGCACCATAAACGTCATCACACGTTCGAAAACTGCAAATCTTGTGGCCAGAACTTGACTAACGATCGCATGAAAAACCACAGAAAACCATCGTTTTGCTCCAGATGCAAAGTCAGTTTCAAGTGCTCGGGTTTGTACCAATTGCATAGGGAGAGCTGCAAAAAAACTGTCAAGTTATTCAGTTGCAAAGAGTGTGAAAAATCTTTCAACACGTACAGAAAGTTGTATCACCACAGAAAGGTTCACACCAAAAGGATCGCTGTTCGCTGCCAACATTGCGACTTTTCAACATTTCACAAGGAATACATGGTGCAGCACATGCAAGGCAAACATTTACCAAAGACGATTAAGTGTAACGAGTGCAACATATTGTTTGCTTCTGAACGTATTCTCAAGCTTCACAAGAACGGGTCGCACAGATTCCTCCGCTGCTCTGAGTGTGCTCAGGAGATAGGCCGTCAAAAGTTGTATAGTCACCAGCAAGCCAAGACTTGCCACCGCTGTGAGTGCAAGTTCAAGTGCCGCGGACTTCTTGAGAATCATTTTAAGAGCTGTCTCCAGATCATTAGCAATGATTTCTTTTGTGACATGTGCCCGAGATTTTATAGGACAAAGGCTATTTTGTATCATCATATTGTCAAGAAGCACATTGGTGTATAAGTCAGCGGGGTCTAGATTCATGCGACGCGCAGATATATATGGCGTCTGGTGGAGTATGGCGCGAAAAAACGGTCACGTGAAAAAAAAGCAAATTTTGGTTAATATTGTGACATTTAATTTGCATTACTCTTAACTAATTGTGTCTTTTGGGCCGTAAAAACAAACTCTTGACACTGGTACGGCAATCCAAAGAGAGCTTTTTATATCCCACATTCAGACGCCATCTTGGAGCTGCGCAGTGCAAACCAATTTTATCGCACATCTGGCTCCCGCTGGTATAAAAAATTTCATTTTAAACTCTAGAGGTCTGATTGCAAAATTTTCTTTTGTTAATTGAAATTTTGTCAAAATAAAAATAATTTAATGGTCTTACATCTATTAATTTGTAATTTTCGTCGAATTAATTCCAGTTTCACGCAACGGGAAAAAATTCGTCAACCCCAAATTGATGCGTCTGTCGAGCATTAAAAAAAAAAATTCATCCTATTAGCGAATTTAAAAAAGAAAACTTAAAATTTCACATTTTATCGTCGATTTTCGGGGGCGGGTGGTGGCAGCAAAGTGGCCTTTAAAACGCAGAATTTTACGGGGAGTCTAACAAACCTGGGTTTTTACTCTTATTTTGCCCCCCTTAATTGGCATATCCAGATAAATATTTTCAATATAGGCGAACGTTAAATTGATTAAAGAGAGTGAGACAAGAGATCAATATTTCTTAAAGAACGAGCTCTTTAAATTTTAAATGCAATTAAGTTTTTTTCGTTGATAGACACAGATCCGTTGAGAGATCATTCCACAGGCGTTACAGCTTTCAACTTGAAAACTAATAAATTTGGCAAATAAAAGGCTTTTTCAATTTAAATAGTTAGTTATTCTTTAATAATTCCCAATTAAAACGCAATACATAGTACAATTGACCAGTTGCATAAACCCTTAGTTATTGAAGCCGCCAACAGATGGCACAACCACAGACTTTCTTAAAAATTTTGTTTTGAGCGGTTTTAAGGCATTTCCGCTGCGATTTCAGACTCAATCTAGCTATTTTGCTTTTTTTTAATTAATTTGCTTTTTTTGACGTGCTGAAAACCAAAATCGGTTCAGCCATTCGCCGTAGAAACGTTGGAAAAGATTTTTTATTTCAAAAAATAGTTTTTCACGATTCTACGGCGATCGGCTGAACCGATTTTGGTTTTCAGCACGTCAAAAATTAGCAAATTAATTGAAGAATTCACAGTAGCTAGATTGAGTCTGAAATCGCAGCGGAAGTGACTTAAAATCGAAAGTCTACGGTGGTGCCATCTGTTGGCGGCTTCGAACACTTATGCAACTGGTGAATTAGATAATATTCCAGGAACAACCTGAGGTCAATTTTAAGTAAGAATAATTCAGGGATATCCTTGCAAACTTAATGTTGACCTCAGCGGGTTCCAAATGTGCGATAAAATTGGTTCGCACTGCGCAGATCCAAGATGGCGTCTGAAAGTGGGAAACAAAAAGCTCTCTTTGGATTCCAGTACGAGTGTCAAGAGTTTGTTTTAACGATCCAAAAGACGCAACTAGTACAAGTAATGCAAATTTTGACACAATATTGCATCTTTTCGCGCATTTTCACATGACCGTTTTTTCCCGCCTTACTACACGGGACGCCATATCTGCGCGTCGCACGAATCTGGACCCTGCTGGTCAGGTGGATCTCTTGCCCAATGCAGGCTTGAAGCAATTTTACTTTTTTGCTTACAATTCACTAGTTGCATAAACCGTAAGTGTTCGAAGCCGCCAACAGATGGCGCCCCCGTAGACTTTCGATTTTAAGGCACTTCTACTGCGATTTCAGACTCAATCTAGCTACTGTGCATTCTTCAATTAATTTGCTATTTTTTGACGTGCTGAAAACCAAAATCGGTTCAGCCAATCGCCGTAGAATCGTGAAAAACTATTTTTTTAAATAAAAAAATCTTTTCCAACGTTTCTACGGCGAATGGCTGAACCGATTTTGGTTTTCAGCACGTCAAAAATTAGCAAATTAATTAAAAAAAATTATAGATTGAGTCTGAAATCGCAGCGGAAATGCTTTAAAACCGCTTAAAACACAATTTTTAAGAAAGTTTGTGGTTGCGCCATCTGTTGGCGGCTTCAATAACTAAGGGCTTATGCAACTGGTCAATTCATATTTTCACAAACATTACTACGCAGAACAATAAAAAAAATACTCTGCAGAGAAATATAATTGAAACATTTTGGAAGGTTCCAATAATTTAACACGCAGAAATTTTTTGTAATGGTGCTGTTTTTTTATTTTGTTACAAATCTTATGTATCAAGGTGCATCTTGGAAATATGATAAATCAAACCATACTTTTCCTTGAACGTTTTTGGGCACTTGTCACAATGGAATTTGTTACTCTGGCAGCTCTTATTATGCTTTTCAAGAAGTCCTGAGCACTTCAACTCGCACTTGCAGCGGCGACAAGCCTTGACGCGCCGGTGTATAGTTATGTATGGACGGATTACCTCCTGCGCACAGTCAGCGCAGCGAATGAATGAGTGGTGTTGGGACCTGTGAACCTTCAGACGAGGTTCTGAGGCAAACAATTTGTCGCATTCTCCGCACTTGATCTTCTTCGGAAGATGCATGCGTTGCATGTGCACCGATATGCGGCGCTTGTCATGTGTAGTATAGTCGCAATGGTGGCAGAAAAAATTCGCGCTTTTGGTGTGGACAGCTTGAACGTGGCAATTGAAATCACTACTCCTGATAAACGATTTTCCACACTCTTTGCAACTTAAGAGGGTTCCTCGGCAGCTCTTCTTATGCTTTTCAAGAAGTCCAAGGCACTTGAACTTGCTTTTGCAACGGCGGCAAGACTTGACTTTCTGGTGATTATACATGTTTTGACGGAGCATCTCCTGAGGACACTCAGCGCAACGAACGTATTCATGCCACCTGTGCTTGTGAATGTTGAGAAATGTTTCAGAGCCAAACCATTTGTCGCATTCTCCACACTTAATCGTCTTTGGAAGATGTAAGCTTTGCAAGTGTGCCGCCATTCGGAACTTGTTAAATGTAGAATAGTCGCAATGGTCGCAGCGAAAAATCACACTTTTGGTGTGGACAGTTTGTACGTGGAGTTTCAACTTGTAACATTTCTTGAACGATTTTCCACACTCTTTGCACCTTCTGGAGGTTTCTTTGCAGCTCTTCCTATGTGATTGATACAACCCCAAGCACTCGAAACTGAGTTTGCATCTCGGGCACACCAATGGCTTTCTGTGGCGTGTTATTGTCCCGCGAGCCACGTCCTGGCCACACGATTTGCACTTGTCGAGCGTGTGAGTGTGTTTGACGTGGTTATTCACTAACATTTTTGAGCCAAATTTGGCGTTGCATCTGTCGCATTTGAAGATCTTTGGCATGTGCCTCGCCTCTACGTGTTTTCGCAGTTCAAACTGCTTCGTGGCGAAATACTCGCAATGCTTGCATAGGTAAAGATCTTGGTTTATGCCTTGCCTGTGCGACGAGCTGATATGGAGGATCATTTCGGGCTTGGATTTGAAGTACTTGTTGCAGCCCACACGCGTGCAGGGCACTGTTTGTGGATGCGAGCGTTTCATGTGCTGCCTCCACGATACCATTGTCGAAAAATATTTATTGATGTTTTCACAAAATTTGCAACGAATTTTTTTGATTTCCAGTCGTGGTTTGTTACGTTTCTGCTGCGTGTGCTGCTCTTTTTCCTCCTCTGTGACGAATTTCCTCTTCTTAGGGATTTTCTTTTCATATTTGGCCAGATCAATCTCTTCCAACTGCACCCAACACTGTTCTACTTCTCCAACTGTAAAATTTAAACAATAGAAATTACGCCGTCGATTATTCGTATAAAAGCTCCATACTTGAATAATTTTCCCGGAGCACCTTTACGTTTTCTTCCAAATCAAGGTTTTTCGGCCACCAAGCGACAGCCTCGTCTCCAGACTCATCCCCAAACCTAGAACACGCGTCAGAATTAAAATAATAAATTAAAATTCTTGAAAAATTAACTCACTCGGCCTGCCAGATGCAAAAATAGCAGATCAAAGAGTCTTCTTCGACCACGTCCGGCAAGTTTTCGTCTTCTTCCGTCAGGTTCATGACCTCCATGGCCCATTTCCTCAGCTTGAACCTGTCCACCTGCGACGCGAGGACGTGCCCGTCCGACGTTGGACACTCGCACAGTCTGCACAGCAGCTTTTGAATCGGAGGTTTTCCTACTTGACTCCTTAAGTTCCTTGAATTGCTCTCCATGTCTCCACCATAGAAGGTTTTAAGCTTTAATCGCTAATTTTCAATGCCATCTGTTCCTAAATAGGATGGCGTTGGCATTCACAAATAAAATTGTTCGTTTTGTTGTGACATAAAAGCGAAAAGAGAGCGAGAAAAGCAAATCGTATTATTTAGGCGTTGTCAGGAACTCCGCCCCCTTTCTGAGTGGGAAGTGCGACGAGGAGATGAAAACGCGTAATTCGTAATTCTGTATTGCCACCTTTTTCAATATTTAAATGCTAACTTTTAAATTTCTTCTTTATTTTAATAATTTTGAAGGTTTTATATATATTTATTGATTTTAAATTAATTAAGTCAAGATCGTCATTTAACTATTAACTCCTTTGTAATAACCATCTCATGATTCTAGTGGCAGCCAATCAGCGTTCAGCGCTCTTTGATTGCTGCGATCTGATTGGCGTACTCATTATTGTTATGAATTTTCTTATTTCTGATTTGTGTTTTGTTTTAAGTTGCGAGTGGAGACAAAAAGTACGCGCCGAACGCGCCGGCGGGTAACGAATGTTCAATGGATGAATGGAGTCCCATATTATATATATAGTCTTCGATGCGGAGGCAAGTTTTGTGTCCCTTCAGTCTTCAGTGGGCTGGGTCCCTGTTCGTCCAGGTTCTAGGTGTTATTGAGACTCGGGTTTCAGCATTCGTGCTAGTGCAGTGCGCCTCCTTTCCGGTCCGAGGACAGGTAAATGTTTTGTATGAATGTCACGAAATTCGGTGGAAGAAAAATATTACGATTATTACTTGTAAACAGCAAACCTAGTTTTTTTTCATCTGTCTTCAAGTTAATTATTTATGTTATGGATAAATAAGAGCATACAAAAATCATTTATCGTAATTTTTTATTCATATCTATGTATTTTAAATATTCAACTTTTTCTGATTTCGCATTTAACTAGAATAGAATATTGAACTCTCTTCGAATATAACTGATGATAAAAGGGTCATTTCTCCACTTCTATTGCTTAATTACCAAGACGATTTAATTTTCTATCTTTCGTAATAATTAACTTGCACCAATTAGCCTCAACTTAAAGTTTTGGAGTTTTAAACTCTTTGACGAAGTTTTTCAGCACACCAATCGATTCTTTAACGACGGATTAGTTAAATTAGAGATTTTTCCGACTGAACAATCCAGCGCGACAAGTGCGAACTTTTTTCCCGCCTAAACAAAATTAACGTAAATGCGAGAAGAGCTGGCTGGATCTGACAAAGAGGTCATTCGTACAAGGGGTCTCTCTGCAAGTGCTCAAACCAGCTTTCGCGCATGCGCACTCCTCGCATATACGTTCATATTGTTTTGGCGGGAAAAAAAGTTCGCTCCTTGCGCTGGACATTTTGGACGGAAAATATTCTCATTTCCTAATTCGACCCTCCGGAATCGATTGGTGTGCTCAGAAACTTTAAGCGTGCTTGGTTAGGCTGGCTTTTAAATAAAACCTACCTTTAAAAAATCCAAAACATGGAAGACAGGCGTCTTGCCCACTGCGAGGTGTTAAACGCATTTACTTTTTTCCGGGCGTGTAATTAATGAGTCATATTTTTCACAATCATTTATACGCAAAACGCCATCAAATAAATCACTCCGCAGAGAAATATAATTGTAATTAAAAGGACAAAATTCTGGATAGGTTCAAATTGTACAATACGCAGGAATTTTTTTGGAATGCTGTTGTCAATTTTATTTTACATCTCTTATACATCTTATTTGCACATCTTATGCATCAACGTGCATCTTGGAAATATGATAAATCAAACCATACTTATGCTTGAACATTTTTGGGCACTTGTCACAAGGGAAGTTATTACTCTGGCAGATCTGACTGTCGTTATGTTGTTCAAGAAGTCCTGTGCACATGAACTTGCTCTTGCAGCGGCGGCAGGTCTTGACGCGCTGGTGTTTACGAATGCCATAGCGGCGTATTTTCTGCGCACACTCAGTGCAGTTGAGGTATGAGTGGCTCTTTTGCTTGTGACGCTTGAGTTCACATCGCGAGGCAAACAATAGGTTGCACTCTCCACACTTAATCGTCTTTGGAAGATGCATGCGAACCAAGTGCAGCCGAAAGTTTTCCTTCTGAAATGAAGTAAAGTGGCAATGGTCGCAGCGATAATTCAATTTGATGTGAAATTTCTTCATGTGGACAATCCACTTCCTTCTCAAGGAGAACGATTCTCCACACTCTTTGCAGATGAAGGATTCTTCGCAGCTCTTCCTATGCGATTGGTACACACCCACGCACTTGAAACTGAGTTTGCAGCGGCGGCAAATCTTCGTGCGCAAGTGTGTATTCATCTTTTGACGGTCGATTTCCTGCGCACACTCGGCGCAGCGAATTAACGGATTAATATAGCGAAGATATTCAGAGGCAAATGATTTGTCGCTCTGAATATTCGACTTCGCAGGATGATTGCTCTTGTCAACTGAAGAATGGTCGCAGCTGAGAATCGCAGCTTTTGTCTCCAACTCCTGAGATGTGGTGAACGATTTTCCGGCGGAATCTTTGCTAGCAAAGAGGGTTTGTCTGCATCTCTTCCCATGCAAAAGGTACAAACCTAAGCACTTGAACTTGCCCTCGCAGCGGCGGCAAGTCTTGGCAGTCCAATGTTTATACATGGATGGACGGAGCATCTCCCGAGAACACTCTGCGCAGCGTACGTATTGGTGCCGCACGTGTTTGTGACGCTTGAGAGATTGCTCCGAGGCGAACATGTTGTCGCACTTGTCACACTTTATCGTTTTTGGTAAATGTTTGCGTTGCATGTGCCGCCGCATGAATTTCTTGTCAAGCGTAGAATAGTCGCAATGGTCGCAGCGAAAACTCGAGCTGGACGATTTTGCACTCTCTTCGCAGCAGCTCTTCTCATGCTTTTCAAGAAGACCTCGGCACTTCAACTTGCACTCGCAGCGGCGGCAAGCCTTAACGGTCGAGTGTTTAAACATGTGACGGTTAATTATTTCCTGAGCACACTCAGCGCAGTGAACGTATTCATGCTGCATGTATTTGTGAGTTTTGAGAGAAGATTCCGAAGTAAACAATTTGTCACACTTATCACACTTGATCGTCACTCGAAAATGTATGCGTTGAATGTGCCGCCGCATCTGATCTTTTTCAAGAGTGGAATGGTCGCAATGGTCGCAGTGAAAAATCCCGGTTTTGGCGTGGACAGCAGCTTCAATGTGGCGTAACAACATCTGAGATGAGGTGAACGATTTTCCACACTCTTTGCAACAAAAGAGGGTTTTTTTGCAGGTCTTCTTATGCTTTTCAAGAAGGCCACGGCACTTAAACTCGCTCTCGCAGCAGCGGCAAGTCTTGACGGTCCGGTGTCTAAACATATTACGGCTGACTACTTCCAGAGCACATTCTGCGCAGCGAACGTATTTATGCTGTCTGTATTTGTGAATCTTGAGAGAATGTTCCGAGGCAAACGATTTGTCGCACAATTCACACTTAACCGTCGTTGGAAGTTGCATGTGGCTCTTGTCAATTGAAGAACGGCCGCAGATAAGAATCCCGTCTTTGGTGTGATCTTTTCTATGCAATTGATACAAACCCGAGCACTTCAGTTTGCTCTTGCAGCAGCGACAAGTCTTGACGCGCCGGTGTTGAAATATGTTGCCGCGGCGTACAACCTGCGCACACTCAGTGCAGCGAAGGAATGAGTGCGCCGAGTACTTGTGAACCTTGAGAATTGATTCAGAGGCAAAAAATTCGTTGCACTCTTCACACTTAACCGTCTTTGGAAAATGTTTGCGTCGCATGTGCTCCGACATGTGGCCCTTCTCAATCGAAGAATGGTCGCAATGGGCACAGCTAAGAATCGCGGCTTTGGTGTGAACGTTTTTCACGTGGCGATTCAAATCAACTCTCCTGATGAACGATGTTCCACACTCTTCGCATTTCTTGAGTGATCCTTGGCAGCTCTTCCTATGCAATTGATACAAACCAAAGCAACTGAACTTGTACTGGCAGCGGCGGCAAGTCTTGACGCGCCGGTGTATAACCATATCATGGCGGACCATTTCCTCAGTACATGCTGCGCAGCGAACGTATTCATGCTGTCTGTATTTGTGATTCCTGAGAACACGTTCAGAGCAAAAGAATTTGTTGCACTCTCCACACTTAATCTTCTTTGGAAGATGATTGCGTTGCATGTGACTCAGCAAGAGGTTTTTATGAAAAGTGGAATATTCGCAATGGTGGCAGAAAAAAGCGGTTTTGGCAGTATTGGTGTGAACAACTCGAATGTGGCGTTTCAACTCCCGATTCACGGGGAACGATTTCCCACACTCTTTGCAAGTAAAGAGGGTTTGTTTGCAGGTATTCTTATGCTTTTCAAGAATTCCCCGGCACTTAAACTCGCTCTCGCAGCGGTGGCAAGTCTTGACGGTCCGGTGTCTAAACATTTTACGGCTGACTATTTCCAGAGCACATTCTGCGCAGCGAACGTATTCATGCTGTCTGTATTTGTGATGCTTGAGAGAATTTTCCGAGGCAAACGATTTGTCGCACAATTCACACTTAACCGTCGTTGGAAGTTGCATGGACTCCGACATGTGGCTCTTATCAATTGAAGAACGGCCGCAGATAAGAATCCCGTCTTTGGTGTGATCTTTTCTATGCAATTGATACAAACCCGAGCACTTCAGTATACTCTCGCAGCAGCGACAAGTCTTGACGCGCCGGTGTTGAAACATGTTTTGACGTCGTATCTCCTGAGAACATTCTGCACAACGAACGTATTCGTGCCCCCTCTGTTTGTGATGCTTGAGAAATGATTCAGAGGGAAACAATTTGTCGCACTCATCACACTTAACCGTCTTTGGAAGATGTTTGAATAGTATGTGCTTCCACATGTATCTCTTGTCATCTGCAGAATAGTCGCAATGTTCGCAGTGAAAAATCACGGATTTAGCATGAACTCGTCTCACATGTAGATTCAACTTGCTAGGCAAGGGGAACTGTTTTCCACACTCTTTGCAACTTAGGAGGGTTTGTTTGCAGCTCTTCCAATGCAATCGATACAAACCCAAGCACTTCAGTTTGCTCTTGCAGCAGCGACAAGTCTTGCCGCGCCGGTGTTGAAACATGTTATGATGTCGTATCTCCTGAGCACATTCTGCACAACGAACGTATTCGTGCCTCCTCTGTTTGTGGTACTTGAGAATTGATTCAGTGGCAAAAAATTTGTTGCAATCTTCACACTTAACCGTCTTTGGAAGATGTTTGAGTAGTATGTGCTTCCACATGTATCTCTTCTCATATGTAGAATACTCGCAATGTTCGCAGTGAAAAATCACGGTTTTAGCATGAACTCGTCTCACATGTAGATTCAACTTGCTAGGCAAGGGGAACTGTTTTCCACACTCTGTGCAACTTAGGAGGGTTTGTTTGCAGCTCTTCCGATGTAATTGATATAAACCCGAACACTCGAAACTGACTTTGCATTTGGAGCAAACCGATGCCTTTCTGTGGAACGCCTTCTGTCTGTGAAAAACGTCCTGGCTGCAAGTTTTGCACTTCTCGAACTTGTGATATCTGTTAGAGTGCAGTTTCACTAGTAATATTGAGCCGAATTTGGCGTCGCAACTGTCGCATTTGAAGATCTTTGGCATGTGCTTCGCCTCTACGTGTTGTCTCAACCTGTACTTAATCGTGGTGGAAAACTCGCAATGCTTGCATTGGTAAACATCTTGATTTAAGCCTTGTTCGTGCCGTTTGTGCCACGAGTTGACATGGAGAATCAATTCCGACTTGGATTTGAAGATCTCCTTGCAGCCGTGATGGCTGCACGCCACCGAAAATTCCGGATGTGCTTGACTCATGTGGCACCTCCACGTTTTCCATGAGGCAAATAAATGAACGTCGTCACAAAATTTGCAACGAATTTCCTTGCGTTCGCATGGTTTTCTTCGTTTCTCGTGTGAAACCTGCTGCATGTGCTGCTCTTTTTCCTCCTCGGTGTGAAAAAATGTGGCGCAGCCCCAGATTCCGCATTTGATGGCTTCTTTGTGCATCAGTTTGACGTGTTCCATCAGTTGGTTGTAACTGTTGCCGCAGTAAAAACACACTCCACTGACCAATTTCCTTTTTTTAGGGATTTTCTTTTCGTATTTGGCGAAATCAATCTCTTCCAACTGAACCCAACACTGCTCTGCATCTCCAACTGTACAATTTAGAGATTAGAAATCGACCTGATGAAGTTTTAATTTAAAATTCTCAAGTACCTGAGTAATTCTCCCGCAGCACCCTAGCGTTTTCCTCCAAATCAAGATTTTTTGGCCACCAAGCAACAGCCTCGTCACCAGACTCATCCCCAAACCTGAAAAACGCGTCAAAATAAAATATCTGCCATTTTGTTAACTCGTAAATAACATACTCGGCATGCCACATGCAAAAATAGCAGATCAAAGAGTCTTCTTCGACCACGTCCGGCAAGTTTTCGTCTTCTTCCGTCAGGTTCAAGACCTTCATGGCCCATTTCCTCAGCTTGAACCTGTCCACCTGCGACGCGAGGACGTGGCCGTCCGACGTCGGACACTCGCACAGTCTGCACAGCGGCTTTTGAATGGGAGATTTTCCCTTTTTGACTCTTCTCGACTGCATCTCTAGGTTTGAATCGTCTTTCGAAGAAAATCTGTCCCAAAAAGGGATTCTGTCAAGATTCGATGCTCAGTTCCTATTAATTGAAAGTGGTACTGAGTTATAATCAAACAAAAAACACAGATTTTACTTACTTTTTGCATTGTTCTGTGAAGGAGCGTCGTTACATGCTTCCATGCGATTGAAAGTCAGCTGTTGTCAAGAACTCCAACCGTCTCGTCTACCCCCAATCGTAGTGGTTAGTGCGATAAGGAGAACAAAACTCAAACGCTTTTTTTGTCTGTATTAATACTTTTTATACATTTATTTAGTTTTTAAAGTTAAAATACTTTTTTCTTATAGTGAACTTAGCCAGCTCTAGATTTGTTATTCTATGCGTGTAAAAATTGAAGTTGTGTGCTCAGCTCCTTTGTGTTAACTCTCTCGAGTTTCCAGAGGCAACCAATCAGCGATCAGCGCTCATTGATAACTGCGATCTGATTGGCGTTTTCGTTATTGCTAGTTCGCGCCTAATGCACCGGCGGGAAAAGAATGGTACATGCATCAGTCTCAAGGTTGGTTTCTACACAAAATGGTGGTCTAATTTTTTCCTTTGTTATGTATGGAAGACTCACGCTTTTGACTTATTTTACAGTTGCAATCGAATATTAATGCCCTAAATTCTACTTACTAATTTTTAATTAAGTTGCTTGCAAGCAGTCTTTAATGTAATATCTTGGTTAGAGCAGCAGAGAAAAACTCCCATGAAATCAAGAAAACTACAGCACAGGAAAAAGGTGTTGTAGTTCTTACGCAAAAAGCTGAATTTTTTCGAGACACGAAACAATTTTTATTCTTCCCATCAAAAACTGGATGTGCACATGGAACAATATTCTAGTTGGTTTGAACAATTCGACAAACAAGAATTTTTTCGGAATACATGCATCAGCTGTACTGTACATTTAATTATATTTATTTCATTTTACGGCAACCAATACGAATATTTACGGCAATGTACGCTTCTTAAATATCTAAGAACACAGACATTTCATTCGCCCGTTAATTTACGGGCATTTATCACGTCACATTAAACAATAAAAATCTTTGATTGATGAGATCCAATTAAAGTTCGTATAAATTCACAAAAATACGTAGACAAATCACATATACTTGAACATTTTCGGGCACTTGTCACTAGAACTTTGAATCAGCGAGAGCCAGATGTGCGATAAAATCGGTTCCCACTGCGCAAGTTCAAGATGGCGTCTGAATGTGGGAAGCAAAAAGCTCTTTTGATTGCCGTTCGAGTGTCAAGAGTTTGTTTTTACGATCCAAAAGACACAATTAGTACAAATAATGCAAATTATTTCACAATATTGACCAAAACTTGGTTATTTTCGTGTATTTTCACGTGAATTTTATTTCGCGCCATAATCCACCGGACGCCATATCTGCGCGTCGCACGAATCTGGACCCCGCTGCTTGGAATTTACGCACGAATCCGGACCCTGCTGCTTGGAATTTACGCACGAATCTGGACCCCGCTGCTTGGAATTTCCGCACGAATCTGGACCCCGCTGCTTGGAATTTACGCACGAATCCGGACCCCGCTGCTTGGAATTTACGCACGAATCTGGACCCCGCTGCTTGGAATTTCCGCACGAATCTGGACCCCGCTGCTTGGAATTTACGCACGAATCCGGACCCCGCTGCTTGGAGTTTACGCACGAATCTGGACCCTGCTGCTTGGAATTTACGCACGAATCTGGACCCCGCTGCTTTGAATTTATCCGGCAGTTCTTCTCGTGCTGTTCCAGAAGTCCTGAGCAGCCCGCCTTGCGTTCGCAGTAGCGGCAGGTCTTGATGCGCCGGTGTCGAAACATGGCGTGACGGCGTACCTCCTGCCCACACTCTGAGCAATGAACGTATTCGTGCCACCGGTTTATGTGACGCTTGAGAAAATATTGCGAGGCATACCTTGTGTTGCACTCCTTGCACTTAATCTTCTTCGGAAGATGTCTGCATTGCATGTGATCCGACATGCGTCTCTTGTCAGTTGAAGAATGGTCGCAATGCGCGCAGAGAAAAACAGCGGTTTTGACAGTTTTGGTGTGAACTCTCTTCACGTGGCGACTCAACTCACAATGGATGGTGAACATTTTTCCACACTCCTTGCAAGTAAAGACGGTTTGTTTGCAGTTCTCCCAATGCAATTGGTACAAACCTGCGCACCTGAACTTGCCCTTGCAGCGGTGGCAAGCCTTGGAAAGCCGGTGATTAGACATGGTGTGACGGGGCACCTCCTGCGCGCACTCTGCGCAATGGACGTTTTGGTGCGACCTGCGCTTGTGATGCTTGAGAAAAGATTCAGTGGCGAACAATTTGTCGCACTCGTCACACTTGATCGTCTTTGGAAAATGGCTCCAATGCATGTGCTCCGTAACGCGACTCTTGTGTAATGTCGAATAGTTGCAATGCTCGCAGCGGAAATACTCGGCTTTGACAGGTTTGGCGTGAACTCTAACCACGTGGCAATCTAAGTTCCAACTCTTGGGGAATTCTTTTCCGCACTCTTCGCATTTATGGATGTTTTCTTCGCAGCACATCTTTTTATGAAATAGAAACACACCCAAGCAGTCGAAACTGCGTTTGCATGTGGAGCAAACCGTTGGCCTTCCGTGGATTGGCTTGTATCCGAGAACCACCTCCTGGCCGCAAGATTTGCATTTTGTGGACGTGTGACAAAGTTGGTAGTGCCTGTTCACTATCCGTTTCGAGCCGAATTTGGCGTCGCAACTGTCGCATTTGAAGGTCTTTGGCATGTGCTTCGACTCTACGTGTTTTTTCAAATTGCACTTTACCGTAGTGAAATATTCACATTGCATGCACTTGAAATGATCTTGATTTATGGCTCGTTTGTGCGACGAGATGATGTGTTGAATCATTTCGGACTTGCTTTTGAAGTACTCTTTGCAGCCTACTCGCGTGCACGCCACCAGTTCCGGATGGAAGCGGTTCATGTGCGCCCGCAAAACTTCCAATGAGCGTGAAAATTTGACGTTTTTACAAAATTTGCAACGAACATTCCTCCTTTCCCTTCGTTTGAAGTGTTTTGCGTAGATGTCCTCCTGCATGTGCTGCTCTTTTTCCTTCTCGGTGTGAAAATATGTCGTGCAGCCATAAAATCCGCATTTGATGGCTTTTTTATGCATCAGTTTGACGTGCTCCATCAGTTGATTGTAACGGTTGCCGCAGTAAATACACACTCCACCGACGCGTCGTTTCCTTTTCTTGGGGATTTCCTCTGTTTGTTTGTCAAGATCAACCTCTTCCAACTGCACCCAACACTGATCAACCTCCCCAGCTGTAAAATTGAAACCATTGAAATCACGCTGTTTATTATTTTTATAAAAATTCCCTACCTGAATAATTCTCTCGAAGAATCTTAGCGTTCTCTGCCAAATCAAGGTTTTTCGGCCACCAAGCAAGGGAATCATCTCCAGACTCATCATCAAACCTTAAACACGCGTAAAAATAAAATACCTGCAATTTTATTATCTTGAAAATTAACTCACTCGGCCTGCCAGATGCAAAAATAGCAGATCAAATGGTCCTCTCCGATCAACATCGGCAAATTTCCATCTCTTGCTCTCAGGTCCAAGACCTTCATGGCCCATGTCCGCAGCTTGATCCTGTCCACCTGCGACGCGCGGACGTGGCCGTCCGACGTCGGACACTCGCACAGGCGGCACAGCGGCTTTTGAATCGGAGGTTTTCCTTTTTTGCCTGTCGGCGGCTGCATCTCTTGACTCCTTATTTGGCTTTCCATCCAGGAAAATCGTTCCCAAAAAGCGGTTTCCGTTAATTTTGAATGCCCAGTTTCTTCTTGCGCTTGCGGTCGTAAAGAAAATCTTTTCGCGATGTCCTTGTTTCTTGCATTATTGTTCTGTGAGGTCGGGAGTCGGGGGTTTTCAATCGATTCATGATTAGTTGTTGTCATAACAACGCCCCCGTTGTCAGTGGTGAGTGCGACAAGGAGAAGAAAAATAAAAAAGTTGCTCTGTCTTTTTCACTGATTTTTAAATAATTGTTTTTATTTCTTTAGTAAAATTGTACTTTTATTTTGATAGGAATCTTATTCAGCTCTAGTTTTGACTGAAATACTTAAATATTGAAGTTGCGTTTTCAGCTCCTTGTCTCAACTCTCCCGTGTTTCTAGAGGCAGCTAATCAGCGTTAACCGCTGTTTGATTGCTGCGGTTGTGATTGGCGTACTCATTAATGTTATTGATTTGTCTTTCGTTCCGCGCGGAGCAGCCCCTGCTCACTCATATGGCGCGAAAATGCGCCAGCTAAGAAGTTCTGCAGCCACACACAGGTGGCAGGTCGATAGCTTTTTAAGCCAATCAGAGGCCGTCTCGAAGTTTGTTGCCGGTTACGCCCACGGGCAGAGGGAGGCGAAGAGGGGCGTATGTGCGGAGTTTTTCGTGGGCGTAGCAGGCAACAAACTCCGAGACGGCCTCTGATTGGTTTAAAAAGCTATCGACCTGCCACCTGTGTGTGGCTGCAGAACTTCTTAGCTGGCGCATTTTCGCGCCATATGAGTGAGCAGGGGCTGGCGCGGAGGGAGACAATTAAATAGTTCGCGGCGTTCGCGCCTAATACGCCGGCGGGAAAAAATGTTACATGCACCGCAGTCTCAGGGTTCCGATTTTTTTTGCCGAATTCTCCTGAATTTCGAAGGCTCAACTGCAATAATTCTTAAATTTAAAATTTTGAGTCGTTGAAACGGTTTATTTGTACTTGGACAAGCAGAAACAAATTTATAATGCTGCAGACAAGAAACTCTCCCTTATTAAAATCAAGGAAACTACAGCTCAGGATAGGTATATTATATAAATGAAAACCGGTACGTGACGCATTAAAACTCATTTTTTCGAGACGCGACAAAATTTTATTCTGTCTCAAAAACTAAATCTGTGTACAAGGAAAAATATTTTGCAAGGTTTGAATATTTTAACATTTAACACACAAGAATTTTTCGGAATACATGCAGCTGAACATTTAATTATATAACTTATTTTATTTCACGGCAACCAATACGAATTTATACATCAATGTAATTCTTGAATTATATAAGAACACAGACATTTAATTCAACCGTTAATTTACTGACATCCGTCACAATAAAGAATAAAAATCTTTGAAAACTGAGAAATGATGTGCGCACTCCTTTTTTTTAAATTTCAATTTGTATAATTTTACACAAAATATCTAGACAAAACACATGTTCATTTTTTCTGGCAGCTCTTCTTATGCTCTTCAAGAAGTCCTGAGCACTTGAACTTGCACTTGCAGCGGCGGCAAGTCTTGACGGTCCGATGTCCATACATGGCGTGACGGCCTACCTCCTGCGCACATTCTGCGCAATGCACAAATTCATGGAAGCTGTTATTGTGACGCTTGAGAAAATGTTTAGAAGCATAATATGTGTTGCACTTTCTGCACTTGATGGTCTTCGGAAAATGTCTGCGTTTCAAGTGTTCCAAAAAGCGACTCTTGCGTAATGTTGAATAGTCGCAATGGGCGCAGAAGACGAAAACCTCGGTTTTGGTGTGAACCTTTTTCACGTGGCGATTCAACTTCCAATTCGAGGGGAACGATTCTGCACACTCTTTGCAAGTAAATGGCGTTTGTTTGCAGCTCTCCCAATGCAACTGATACGAACGTGAACACCTGAACTTGCACTTGCAGCGGCGGCAAGACTTGATCTTCTGGTGATTAATCACGTCATGACGCAGCATCTCCTGCCTGCACTCGGAGCAATGAACGTATTCGTGCAAATTCTGCTCGTGAAGCTCGAGAAAATATTCCGAGGCAAACGATGTGTTGCATATTTCACACTTCAGCCTCTGGGGAAAATGTGTCAGTTGGATGTGCAACTGCAAGTTTTTTTTAGTAGAGGTAGAATAGTCGCAATGGTGGCAGCGAAAAATCTCGATTCTGATAGCCTTGGTGGCTTTTGTGACGTGAACTCTACTCGCGTGGAATTTCAATCTCCAAGCCGTCGCGTATACTTGTGTACACACTGCGCATCTATGGATCGTTTCTAGGCACCTCGTTTTCTTGTGTAATTTATATAAACCCGAGCACTCGAAACTCAGTTTGCATTTGGAGCAAACCGATGGCTTTCTGTGGACTGCTATAGCCCCGAGAGTCACGTCCTGGCCACACGATTCGCACTTTTCAAACGTGTGACGAAGCTTGCAGTGCGTATTCAATATCCATTTCGAGCCGAATTTGGCGTCGCAAGTGTCGCATTTGAAGATCTTTGGCTTGTGCATCAACTGTTCGTGCCGTCTCAAATTTTTATGATTTGTTGTGTAGTACTCGCAATGCTTGCACTGCAAATGATCTTGATTTAAGCCTCGTTTGTGCCACGAGTTGATATGGACGATCAATTCGGACTTGGATTTGAAGTACTCTTCGCAGCCGAAGTGCAAGCACCGCACTGAGAATTCCGGATGGAAGCGAGTCATGTGCGTCCTCCAAATATCCAATGTGGATAAAAATGTGATTTCCGTACAAAATTTGCAAAGAATTTTCCTGCTTTCCCTTCGTGTGAAGTGTTTCGCGTAGATATCCTGCTGCATGTGCTGCTCTTTTTCCTCCTCGGTGTGAAAATATGTGGTGCAGCCAAAAAATCCGCATTTGATGGCTTCGCTGTGCCTCAGTTTGACGTGATCCATCAGGTTCTTGTAATCGATGCCGCAGTATATACAATGTTTATTGCCGGGCTTCCTCTTTTTAGGGATTTCCTTTTCATATTCGGGCAGTTCAATTTCTTCCAACTGCACCCAACACTGTACCACTTCTCCAGCTGTGAAATTTAAACAATAGAAATTACTCCTGTGACTATTTTTAATTAATAATTAACAAGTACCTGAAAAATTATCCCGAAGCACCTTTGCGTTTTCTTCCAAATCAAGGTTTTTCGGCCACCAAGCAACAGAATCATCTCCACCCTCATCATCAAACCTAAAACACACGTCAAAATTAAAAACCTGCAATTTTATCATCTTGAAAATTAACTCACTCTGCCTTCCAGATGCAAAAATAGCAGATCAAATGGTCCTCTCCGATCAACATCGGCAAATTTTCATCTGTTGCTGTCAGCTCCAAGACCTTCATGGCCCATTTCCTCAGCTTGAACCTGTCCACCTGCGACGCGAGGACGTGGCCGTCCGACGTCGGACACTCGCACAGTCTGCACAGCGGCTTTTGAATCGGAGGTTTTCCTTCTTTGACTCCTGTCGGCTGCATGTTTTGACTCCTTATTTGGCTCCCCATCCAGGAAAATCTTTCCCAAATGCGGTTTCCGTTATTTCTGAATGCCCAGTTCCTTCTTAGGCTAGCGGTCGTAAAGAAAATCGGGATGTTCTTGTTTCTTGCATTATTTTTCTGTAAAGCCGGGACGCCGGGAGTGCCGGGAGTTGGCGGTTTGCAATCGATTCGCAGCCAGTTGTTGTCACAACAACGACAACGCCCCCGTTCTCAGTGGTGAGTTCGACAAGGAGAAGAAAAATGAAAAAGTTTCTGTTTGTATTACCCCTTTCTTTAAAATTTATTGTAATTTTTTAGGCTTTACTGCTCTTTTATCATGATTGTGATGTTAGTCAGCTCTAAATTTGACTGAAATACGTTAACATCGAAGTTGCGTGTTTACTGTGCTTAGCTCCTTGTCTTTACTCTCTCGTGTTTCTAGAGGCAGCCAATCAGCGTTCAGCGCTCTTTGATTGCTGCGATCTGATTGGCTTACTCGTTACTCTGATTTGTGTTTCGTTACACGCGTTGAGACAAATAGTTCGCTGGTATGTGACGCATTAAAACTTATTTTTCGAGGCGAGAAACAAATTTTATTCTCTCAAAAACTGAATCAGTGTACAAGGAACAATATTCTGCAAGGTTTTAATAATAGAACACACAAGAATTTTTCGGAATACATAAAATATACATGCAGCTGTATACATTTAATCCATTTAATTATATTATTTACTTTTTTTATTTTACGGCAACCAATACGAATTTATACGTCAATGAACACAGACATTTAATTTAAGACGTTAATTTTCGGGCATTTATCACAATAAACAATAAAAATCTTCGATTACTGATATATCCAATGTGCGCACTCCTTTTTAACTTGTATAATTTTAAAAAATAACTAGACAAATCACTCATACTTTTACACTTTCGGGTACTTGTCAATAAATGTTTAGCACTCTTCACACTTGATCGTCTTTGAAAGATGATTTTGTTGCGTGTGCTCCGACATGTGGCTCTTGTGAAATGTAGAATAGCCACAATCGGCGCAGAGAAAAATCTCCGTGTTATTGACAGTTTGCACGTGGCGACTAGTGTTCCCAGAAGATTGTTTGCAGCTCTTCCTATGCAATTGATACAAACCCAAGCACCGGAACTTGCACTGGCAGCGGAGGCAAGTCTTGGCTTGCCGGTGATCAAACATGGCATCACGGCTAATCTCCTGCGCACATTCCGCGCAATGGACCAATTCGTGATACCTGAATTTGTGAAGCCTGAGAAGCATATCCGAGGCATACAATGTGTTGCACTCTTCACACTTAAACCTCTTTGGTAAATGTCTGCGTTGCATGTGCTCCATCATGTGTCCCTTTTCAAACGTAGAATAGTCGCAATGGTGGCAGAGGAAAATCTTGGTTTTGGCAGTGTTGGTGTGAGAATTTCTCACGTGGCGTTTCAACTCTTGAGATGTGGTGGACGAAGTTCCGGAATCTTTGCAACTAAAGGGCGGTTGTTTGCAGCTCCTCTCGTGCAGTTGATACAAACCGGAGCACCTGAACTTGCACTTGCAGCGCTGGCAAATCTTGACTTGCCGGTGATTAATCATGGAATAACGGCGTATCTCCTGCGCACATTCTGCGCAATGGACCAAATCGTGATGCCTGAATTTGTGAAGCTTGAGAATAGATTCAGAGGAAAACAGTTTGTTGCACTCTACACACTTGATCGTCTTTGGTAAATGTTTGCGTTGCATGTGCTGGTGCAAGCATCTCTTATCAAACGTAGAATAGACGCAATGGTTGCAGAGAAAAATCTTGGTTTTGACGCTTTTGGTGTGAACAGTTTGCACGTGGACCTTCAACTTGCAACACATTTCGAACGTTTTTCCACACTCTTTGCAAGTAAAGAGGGTTTGTTTGCAGCTCTTCCTGTGCAACTGATACAATCCTGAGCACCTGAAATTGCGCTTGCAGCGGTGGCAGGTCTTGACGCGCAGGTGTTCTTGTACGTTTTGACGGCGTACCTCCTGATCACACTCTGAGCAATCAACGTATTCGTGCCAACTGTTTTTGTGAAGTTTGAGAATAGATTCGCAGGAAAACAATTTGTCGCACTCTTCACATTTGATGGTCTTTGGAAAATGTCTACGTTGCATATGCGTCGTCAGGTTGCTCTTGTCAGATGAAGAAAAGTCGCAATGGAAGCAGCGAAAATTCGTTTCCTCGTGGCATTTCAACATTCTCCTCCTGAACGATTTTCCACGCTCTTCGCGACTAAAGATGGTTTGCTTGCAGCTCTTCTTACGCAATCGTTTCTTGAATTTGAGTTTGCATTTGGAGCAAAACGTTGGCTTTCTGTGAGATCCAAGAGCCACGTCCTGGCCACAAGATTTGCACTTGTTGAGCGTGTGACATTCTTTGTAGTGCGTTTCCAGTATCAATTTTGAGCCGAATTCGGCGTCGCAACTGTCGCATTTGAAGATCTTTTGACTGAGCCTCGCCTCTTCGTTTTTTCTCAAATGAGAATCAACTGATGTGTAATACTCGCAATACTCTTGATTTATGGTTCGTTTGAAAGATGAGTTGAAGTGGAGAATCATTTCAGACTTGGATTTGAAATATTCTCTGCAGCCTACACGCGAGCACCGCACCGGAAATTCCGGATGGTCGTGTATCATGTGCCGCCTCCACAGTTTCAATGTGGAAAAAAGTGTGATGTTTTTACAAAATTTGCAAGGAATTTTCTCCCGTGGTTTGTTTCGTTTCTTGTGTGAAACCTGCTGCATGTGCTGCTTTTTATCCTCCTCGGAGTAAAAGTAAGTCCCGCAGCCCCGAATTCCGCATCTGATGGCATCTTTGTGCATATATTTGACGTGCTTATTCAGTTCGTTGTATTTCTTGCCGCAGTAAATACACTCTCCATTGTTATTCCTTTTGTTAGTGATTTTCTTTACGTATTTAGCCTGATCAATGTCGAATTCTCTCTTCTCAGGGGATTCCTTATTTGTGTATTCCTCCAGATCAATCTCTTCCAACTGCACCCAACACTGTTCTACATCTCCAGCTGTAAAATTAAAACAGTAGAAATTACGCTCTTAATGATTTTTTTTTAAAAAAAAATCCTAAAGTACCTGCATAATTCTCCTTAAGAATCTGAGTGTTTTCTTCCAAATCAAGATTTTTCGGCCACCAAGCAACAGACTCATCTCCAGACTCATCCGCAAATCTAAAAACACACGTCAAATAAAAAATTTGCCGCTTAATAATTTCGGAAAAACTCACTCTGCCTTCCAGAGGCAAAAATAGCAGATCAAATGGTCTTCTCCGATCAACATTGGCAAATTTCCATCTGTTGCTGGCATGTCCAAGACCTTCATGGCCCATCTCCGCAGCTTGAACCTGTCCACCTGCGACGCGAGGACGTAGCCGTCCGACGTCGGACAGTCGCACAGTCTGCACAGCGGCTTTTGAATGCCACTTTTTCCCTTGGTTATCGGTTGCATTTCTTATTTAGCTCCCTATCCAAGAAAATCTTTCCCAAAAAGGGGTTTTCGTTAATTTTGAATGTCCAGTTTCTTCTTGTGTGCGAGCGGTCTTAAAGAAAATCTTTTCGCGATGTTCTTGCTATTCGCATAATCCGTTCTGTAAAATCGCGTGTTTAGTTTGCAATCGATTAATTATCAGTTGTTTTCATTTCAATGACAACGCCCCCGTTTTCAGTGGTGTGTACGAGAAGGAGAGAAAAACTTAAACATTTTTTGCCTTCATGGCGGTCATTTTTTAACTTTTATTAACAAATGTTTTGTTTAAATTTATTTAGTTTGAATATATAGTCATAGACAGCATACGAGTTAGCTAACTTATGTAAAAATTGATGTTGTGTTCTTAACTCCTTGTCTAAATCCGCTCTGGTTTCTAGATTGAACCAATCAGCACTCAGCGCACTTTGATTGCGGCGATCTGATTGGCTTCGTGGATTCCTCCGATATTATTTTCTGTGTTTCGTTATGAAGGCTTTACGCGTCAGCGGGAAAATCATATCTGGATTTTGCGGCAGCATTTGTGACACTTTTGGTCGACTTTGACGTTGACCGTCATCCCGTCTGCCAAAATAGGCTACCCCACGAACCAAATCAACCCCTTACGGCCACCAAAACAAAATCATCACGTTGTCAGATTCAGAATCAGCGCTAAAAGTTTTGCGACCGGCAATCAGTCTTAAATTAAAAATTAGGAATCATTAAAAACGGTGTGTGCTTAGCTATAAATAAATCCTTTTCCTGTGGAATCGCGAAAATTACAGGATAGACGTTTTGCCTTTTGTACGGACTCCGTAATGAATTTTCATGAACAATATTACGAAAAAACACCCCAAAAACCGGATCTGTAGCAAAATTACTGCTAAAAGGACAATATTCTGGTATAGGATTTTTTAATTTCATATGCAAGAATTTTCGCAATTTATTTTAAAACAATTTATTCACAAGCGAATAAATGAATTCAGGCGACACTTCCGGCTGTAAATTATCTGGCACTGTTACAAGAAAAATCTCTATTCTGACAGCTCTTCAAACAATGTTTTTGAAAAAGTCCTGAGCACTTGAACTTGCGTCCGCAGCGCCGGCAAGTCTTGACAAGCTGGTGTTTGTAAATTTTTTGACGGAGCATCTCCTGAACACAATCTGCGCAACGAACGTATTCGTGCGACCTGCGCTTGTGATACTTGAGAAGATAATTAGCGGAAAAAAAATTGTCGCACTCATCACACTTAATCGTCTTTGGAAAATGTTTGCGTTGCATGTGCCGCGAAAGTTCTCCCTTCTCAAATGTCGAAAAGTCGCAATGGTCGCACCGAAAAATCCTAGTTTTGGAATCATCTTGTTGCACGTGGCGTTTGAATTCTCCGCATCGAAAGTTGGTTCCTCGGTAGCTCTTCCTATGTGATTGATACAAACCCGAGCACTCGAAACTGCGTTTGCATCTGGAGCAAACCAATGGCCTTCCGTGGTCTGCCTTGTACCCAAGAGAAACGTCCTGGCCACAAGATTTGCACTTGTCGAAAATGTGCCAATCTTTGTAGTGCCTTTCCACTTGCCATTTCGAGCCGAATTTGGTGTCGCAACGGTCGCATTTGAAGGTCTTTGGCATGTGCTTCGCCTCTTCGTGTCGTTTCAACAAGTGCTTCAATGTGGTGAAATACTCGCAATGCTTGCATTGGTAAACATCTTGATTTACGGCTCGATTGTGAAACGAGTTTAAGTGGAGAATCATTTCAGACTTGGATTTGAAGTACTCCTTGCAACCGTAACGCGTGCACGCCACCGGAAGTTCTGGATGATTGCGTTTCATGTGCTTCCTCCACGTCGGGAAAGAGGAAAAAATATTAACATTTTCACAATATTTACAACGAATTTTCCTGCTTTCGCATGGTTCGTTCGGTTTCTTGTGAAAATCCATGTGCTGCTCTTTTTCCACCTCGGTGTGAAAGAATGTGGTGCAGCCCCAATATCCACATTTGATGGCTTCTTTGTGATACACTCGGACGTGATCTAACAGATGGTTGAAACTGTTGCCGCAGTATAAACACAATCCTTGGCCTTCTTTGCTTTCCAATGGAATTTTCTTCTCGTATTTGGCCAGATCAACCTCTTCCAACTGCACCCAACACTGGTCTACTTCTCCAACTGTAAAATTTAAATAGTGTAAATTAAATTGGATATTATCTCCATTAAAAATTCCAAAGTACCTGAGTAATTCTCCCGCAGCACCCTAGCGTTTTCTTCCAAATCAAGGTTTTTCGGCCACCAAGCCACAGCCTCGTCTCCAGACTCATCCCCAAACCTAAAACACGCGTGAGTATTAAATATCTGCAATTTTGTTAACTCGTAAATAACATACTCGGCATGCCAGATGCAAAAATAGCAGATCAAAGCGTCTTCTTCGACCACCTCCGGCAAGTTTTCGTCTTCTTCCGTCAGGTTCATGACCTTCATGGCCCATTTCCTCAGCTTGAGCCTGTCCACCTGCCACGCGAGGACATGGCCGTCCGACGTCGGACACTCGCACAGACGGCACAGCGGCTTTTGAATGGCAGTTTTTTCCACTCTTCTGGTTCTGCTCATCGTTGTATGACTAAAAAATGAATGCTTTAAAAGCTTTAAGCTTTCTTGTTGAACATTCGGCGATTTTAGCAAGATTTAAGTAGTAAAAATGAAATGAACACAAAAACAAAACAGCATGTGATGATCTCCGTCTCCGCCTCTTTTGTGAGTAGTGAGTAAGATAAGGAGAAGAAAGTTCAATGCTACTTTGTAGGTTTTTTACCCTTTTTTCGAGAATAATTCTTGATTAAGCTTAATTTTTGTATTTTTTACTTGTTTTTTTTTAATTATCTTATTTCTAAATCAGCAATTTTAAAAAAGTTCTTTGTTCATTTTTCAAATCCTTTCATAAACCTCATTCTGTTTTCGCGGTTTGGAGCAGGTTTAACCAATTACCAACAATAAATATCAAGAACTTTGTAATTTAATTGATAAAATCATCATAAACTCGATTTAGTTGCTAAATTAAAAGATTCAAAAATTTATTTAAATGTTTATTTTAACAGCTTTGTCAAGTCAAAATAATTAAAAAATCAAAGTTCGAAGGTATCTTCTCGTTTTATGTCAAATCCCCATACCACGGCGACCACGCCTTTTACGACCAAGTCGCAGTTTGTTGTTGCTTCTCCTACCTCAACCAGGAGTTAAAATTATCGGAGCAAGAACTTGTTGAAAAGGCACTCAGGCGGTTTAAGACTGTTATAGTGTTATTAAATATTACAGAGTTTAGGTAAATTAACAGATTGAAAGTGCTTTAATATTAAAAAGCATAGAAATATCTCAAGTTCAAGAATTTCGACTTTTCTTCCTATCTCAATCCCCATTAAAATCAGCTTCCATCTTCCATGAGTGCCACGCCCAATGTTGGACCAAAACATGAAAACACTCTACGCCGCCTGATCGTCTCGTTTGTATGTATTACCATCAATTATTTTTATCTAAAATGGTTGTTGCTCCGTCTGAGCCATTTTTTAATTGATAAATGTGCTCGTAGAAAATGCGGTTGAGAGTGAGAAATGGGAGAGGAGCGGAAGCTCCAGTCCAAAAGCCGCTGTGCAGACTGCGAGTGTCCGACGTCGGACGTAGTGCTTTGCGCGGGTACAAATTTTCAACCCAAACCCGCACCGAACCCGCTTATTTCGTACCGCACCCAAACCGCACCCATATCTTTTGCAAAATCTGGACCCGCACCCGCGGGTTTGGTGCGGGTTTTGCGGGTTCAACCCTCAAACCCGCGACCCGCGCAAAGCACTACGTCGGACGGCTTTGTCCTCGGCTCACAGGTGGACAGGATGAAGCTGAGGAATTGGGCCATGATGAGCATGAACTTTACCGAAAGCGACGAATATTTGCCAGTTCAGATCGAAAGAAAATTTCCTCAGGGAAAAAGATAGAAAGAGCAGCGCGGCGGGCAATGCTCATCTCGGAGGCCGCTGCAAACAGGATCAAATTGATAAGAAAATAATCTGTCGAGATTACGCGGCACTCTATAGAACAGAGATGATGGTTTCTTATCTTTCTCTGATATGGCTTCGATTGATTCTGCTGGTGTGCGACTTATCTCTTGCGTCGTGGAGATAAAAAATAAAGTGCACTCCCTCGCTGCTCAATCAATATCCCAAAGTCAACAACTTGTGAATGATTGCATATATAATATATTACAAGTAGAAGTTCCCGCATATCTTTGCGTAAACTAAGTTTGTGTCAATTTGGCTCCTAACCTTATGAAAATTTATGAAAATACTTCACTGACCGATTGATTAACCTCCACACGCAATGGTCATGTCGTTTAACTCGCTCTCGTCCGGCCGGGAGATTCGGTCGTGCGTTTTCAGTGTTTGTCGTTGGTCTCAAAGCTGTAACAGCAATTTTAATCATTTGAATTGGTTTTTGTTTTATTTAATGATCAATTAATAGAATGTACTGGAGGAAGATTCGGCGTAGGAAAAACCTATTTCGGTCCATCGAGCGGCTCTTGAATTGTAAGCACGGGTGCCGGGCGTGGCGCCTCTCCTCTCCTCAGAGTTCCACTCACTCACTCGTCACTCGCAGCCTATTAATAGATATATGAACGCAGGCAGCAACGAAAAGTCTCGATTTACGCGCCTTCGCCGAGAGCGAGAGAGAAAAGGAGGAAGGCGCACGTAAATCGAGAGCGAGAGACAAAAGAGAAAGAAAGACGGGTCAGCTACACCCTTCTCAGTTTTAATAATGAGTTTTCAGCACTTGCAACTATAAACTTTCCGGATCTGATTTAATTGTAATTACGCACTGCCAGTAAAAAAGATTTAATATTAATGGCATTGCTGCAATTGAAACAAAATTTCGGTCAATATTTTTTTCCAAAGCTGTCTGATTTGAAAAACTACACAACCTTTTAGCCTGCGACTTTTTTCCTATAAATAGAGAGTTGAAAAATTTCTGTCTAGATAATTTTCTTAAAATAGGTTAAATCATTAAACTATTTTTTTGCTATTCTCGGAATTGTAAATGAAACCCTTTTAATCAAAATTGTGTTTGTTGATTCACGTGTTTCAGGAAAAGGGAGATGGCGGCAGATATTATGGACCATCTGATTAAATCGATGTCCGATCTGCCAACCTCGTATGATGTCCACAAGAACTCTTTCATCAAGAACACACAAACGAAAACTCCTCTTCAAGTTGCGGCGGCGATCGACGGAGTGGATACGTGTCGGCGCCTCGTTGCAGACGGCGCCGCCATCAACGCCAAGTGCCAAGACTTCAACGCCACCGCGATGCACTACGCAGCGTTGAACGAGAAGCACGGATTGGAGGTGATTGAGTACTTCACTTCTTTGAAGATGAGAGTTGATACCAAGGACAAAAACGGAAAGGAACCGATCTTCTATGCGATCAGAGCGAAGAATTTTAAAATTGCGGAAAAATTGCTCAAATTAATGTTTCCTAAAGGGGAGTTAAGCAAGAACAATCTGCTGCACATTTGTGTGAAGATAAATAATTTGGAAATGGCTAAAATCGTGCACAGCAATGATAAGGGACTTTTAAACAAATATGGAGAGCATGGAAGGTCAACGATTCACGTAGCAGCTTTCTACGCCGATCTGGAAATGTGCAAGTGGCTTTTGAGCGAAGGCGCCGACGTTCGAGCTTTAACGGAGAATGAAAATGAGCAAAACGTGCTTCACTGTGCTGCATACAACACATCGCACGGCACTGAACTGGTGCAGTTTTTTGTTTCCAATTTTGACTTTGACGTGAAAGCAAAAGACAAACTCGATTTTACGCCTCTTCATAAGGCATTGTTCAGGGACAACATCAAAACTGCCGAAGAATTGATGAAACTCGGTGCAGACCTAACAGCAAAAAGGGTCACCAATGACTCCAACAATTTGGAAAATTTGATGCACTGCTGCGTGAGAAGGAACAAAATGCAAAGTGTTAAATTTTTACAAGAAAAGAATCGACATTTGGTAAATGAACTCGGAGGGGATGGAAAAACATCTCTTCACATCGCAGCAATGCATGCAGACTTGGACATGTGCAAATGGTTGGTGGACGAATGCGGCCTTGACCCTCGTGCTCTAGCCGGAAAACAAAAATTGTCAGTTTTGGATCTCGCTGCGTGCAACACGTCACATGGAAAGGAAATTATTACGTTTCTCGTCAACAAGTATTCACTCGATGTGAACAGAAAAGACGAAGATGGGTATACACCACTACACCATGCGTTTTTTAATAACAACATTGTTGCTGCAGAAGAATTGGTGAGACTTGGCGCAGATTTAAAAGTAATACGATCAGACACCAATGACTCCGATAATCTGGAAAATTTAATGCACTACTGCGTAAGAGAGAATAAAACGAAATGTGCGAAATTTTTACAAGAGAAGAATCAAAATCTGGTAAAAGACCTCCGCGGGGATGGATACACATCTCTTCACATCGCAGCATATAAGGCAGACTTGGACATGTGCATATGGTTGGTGGACAAATGCGGCCTTGACCCTCATGCTTTGGCTGGAGAACGAAAATTGTCAGTTTTGGATCTCGCTGCGTACAACACGTCACATGGAAAGGAAATTATTACGTTTCTCGTAAACAAGTATTCACTCGATGTGAACAGAAAAGACGAAGATGGGTATACACCACTGCACCATGCGTTTTATAATAACAACATTGTTGCTGCAGAAGAATTGGTGAGACTTGGCTCAGATTTGACAGTGAAAAGAGGGCCGGAAAATTTGTTGCACTTCAGTGTGTTCAATAAAAAAGTTGAAAGTGCCAAGTACCTGATTGAAAAGCTTCCTGGCTTACTTGTAGAGCCGGGAGAAGGTGGAAAAAATATCGTTCAATTGGCCGCTGAAAAAGGAGACAAAGAAATGACGAAGCTATTATATTTATGAAAGGATGTAAATTTTGAATCAAAGGAAAATTGGTGGTTTAGTTTCTTTTAAATTTTTATGTTACGTAATTATGTTGTTCAAATGTTTCATTAAATTTTAAGGAATATCAAACTAATTTTGTATGGCGTATGGAATTTTTTTAATTAGCGGTGGTGAATAACACCTTTTTGATATTAACATAGGTTAAAAAAATGTATGCACATATTAATATTACATAAATTATTTTCATACTGAAAAAGTTTATTTTTGCTAATTTCTTTACTTGTACGCATATTATCTTAATGTTAATCAAATTAAATAAAGACAATTCAAAATCTTATATCTTATTTTTCAAGAAGGAACCCTTTTTATTTGATTTTCATGAATTCGATGACATGATCAAGGTGCACTCCATGCAGCAGCCAAACATAAAGATATAAGAATATATATGATTAGAATTGATTGGGATCGTTTTTCTCTAAATAGGTGGGGAATTATGTTTTAAATGATCTCATAATTGAGAAATTATGATTTTGCTTCTCTTCACCGTTCATACAAATTACCATATCAGGTAAATTCGGCACAAAATATGCATATAATTAATTCCTGGATTGGTGGGTTTTGTAATGCTATCGCTATCGACAGCAGCAGCGAAAAAATTCGAAAAAATTTAAAATGATAAGGACAAGATTAAGCCTTTCTTTGATGCTCATTAAATACTCACCTTGACACCTTCAAGGAGTGAAATTTAAAATTTAATGTTCAATATCGCGTGTTAACTGACAATGAGGCAGACACTCATGACAATTTTTATACTCAATGCATCTGCCATCACGCGCCAGCTGTCGGAGTGTCGGAACTACGTGTGCTGAAAAGTGAAAGCGGCGGGTGTTTATTAAATGAGCGTTTTTTGTGATCTTCATGAGGGAATTCTCAAACATCAACAAATAAAAGAAATAGTAAAAAAGATAAAAAGAAAATTATCAAACAAAAAAGCGGCAATATGAGTAATTTAAATTTAAAGCGTTCGTGTTTGATTTGCACTGAAAATTAATTGATTATTTAAACAATAAATTATGCAGACCAAAACAATAAATAAAGTAGTCGAACCTAATTTATCTTTTCCTCGCTACACACGACTCAGGATTGAGTGCGTTTGCAACAAGAAATTGTTTGCAACTTGCGCTGCAACACTATGCTCGGCGGCAGGCGGAACACATCATGCATTTTTCAAATGAATCGCTTGAAAGTATGAATGTGTATTTGGAGATAAATGGTGAAATATTTCGGAGTAATCGCGCATCTCCTTGCGTTTTGCCAGGCAGTATCGATCGGACGTTATTTTACAGCCCAGAAATCAAAATTCCCAGCAACAGCATAATATAATTTGTTTGACATAAGATTTCTTTTGCAAAAGGTCTGCGAATGTTAATATTACACGGCCAAGGTTTAAAAAACGAACAAAAATACACTTATTATTGCACTGCATCACTGCTCGGCGGCACACGCACATGCATTTCTCAAATCACTTGAGAATTTGCATGCGCAGTTTGAGAGAAATGGTGAATTTTTCGGAGAAATCGCCCATATCTGCCTGGGGCAGATCACGGCAACGCAACCTTGAGAAAAAATTAGCTAGAGGAGCAAAATTCAGGGCATTCCATTAATTTTCCAGATTTCATTCGCATCGAAAAGAAAACTTTATTTTGAATTTAATCGAATTTCAGACTTTTTCCGTATTTTACAATAAATCAATTTTTAAAGATCAATAAGCCAGTTTTCTCTTAATACTTGAAATAGTTTTCCAGGACACCTGCTCCAACAGTTATAGCTTTTACAGCGGCGCAACGACTGAGGTGGAAACTTGTTTGAACTTTGCTTTAAATAGCTTTCGTGAGTTTTTAATACTTTTCAAAACATTTTTTTCTATACATTGCATGATAGTAATTTGATTTCAATTTAAGATAATATTTTTCAACAGTCAATTTAAAAACAAGCTATAAAAAGAACATATCACGGAGAAAATTTACTATGACAAGCTAAGTTTCAAAACATATGAAATAAGCTTTAAAAGCAAAGCGTTAAGACATTTCCACCCCAGTTGCTTCGTTGCGGTTAAAGCTCACTGTTCAAGTAGTGTCACGGAAAATTTACAAAAGTAGGTGATAATAGATAATTTTAATTTGAAAAATCTAATATTTTATCATATAGCTGGCAAGGATATAGTGGACTTGATCAAATTCAACCAAATTTTACTAACATTTGGTGCTAGTTTTATATTAATTAGATGGAAATGAAGAAACTGCTTGTTGAGAAAGTATGTGTTTTGGACGTAAATGGTATATATATAGCCACTGCCTGATTTCAGTGCGCACAGACGAATCAGAGATATGAAACAGCTAGTATACTTTTCTTATTTACTCAAGTAAAGAGTTACTATCAAATTTGCACGAGAATTATGCGTCCAATCTGCATTATGCTGCATTGATAATTATATTTTACAAAATTAGAATGCTGTTTAAAGAGGAATGATAGTGGATTTCCCGACAAAATCCTTTTACACACTAATAGAAGGGATCATGAGGAATGCGTAGATAGCAAAATTTATATAGGTAATAGCGCTGTAAATTCTGGAAAAAAGAGCATCCAAACTTACGTGCTTTTCAAATGACACACATCCACGTGAATTATAAAATTTAAATTTTCTCAGCAATTTCGCATTTCCCCAAAAAAGGCATGCGCTACTAGATAGATTGCATCGAGAAGACTCAGATGCATCCCATAAAATGTGGTCAAGCACTGTAATTTTTCTGTGTTTCGTAATGAAGGATTTACGCGTCAGCGGGAAAATCACATCTGGATTTTGCGGCCACATTTGTGACCCTATCACTGCACTTTTGGTCGACTTTGACGTTGACCGCCATCCCGTCTGCCAAATTAGGCTACCCCACGAACCAAATCAACCCCTTACGGCCACCAAAACAAAATCATCATGTTCTCAGATTCAGAATCAGCGCTAAAAGTTTTGCGACCGGCAATCAGTCTTAAATTAAAAATTACGAATCATTAAAAACGGTGTGTGCTTGGCTAGAGCTGCAGCTAAATAAAACCTTTTCCTTTGGAGTCGAGAAAATTACTGGATGGACGTTTTGCCTTTTGTACGGACTCCGTAATGAATTTTCATGAACAATTTTACGAAAAAAAACCCAAAAACCGGATCTGTAGCAAAATTGCTGCTAAAAGGACAATATTCTGGTATAGGATTTTATAATTTCATAAGCAAGAATTTTCGCAATTTATTTTAATACAATTTATTCACAAGCGATAAATGAATTCAGGCGTCACTTCCGGCTGTAAATTATCTGGCACTGTTACAAGAAAAATATCTATTCTGGCAGCTCCTCAAACAATGTTTTTGAAAAAGTCCTGAGCACTTGAACTTGCGTCCGCAGCGCCGGCAAGTCTTGACAAGCTGGTGTTTGTAAATTTTTTGACGGAGCATCTCCTGAACACAATCTGCGCAACGAACGTATTCGTGCGACCTGCGCTTGTGATACTTGAGAAGATAATTAGCGGAAAAAAAATTGTCGCACTCATCACACTTAATCGTCTTTGGAAAATGTTTGCGTTGCATGTGCCGCGAAAGTTCTCCCTTCTCAAATGTCGAAAAGTCGCAATGGTCGCACCGAAAAATCCTAGTTGTGGAATGATCTTGTTGCACGTGGCGTTTGAATTCTCCGCATCGAAAGTTGGTTCCTCGGTAGCTCTTCCTATGTGATTGATACAAACCCGAGCACTCGAAACTGCGTTTGCATCTGGAGCAAACCAATGGCCTTCCGTGGTCTGCTTTGTACCCAAGAGAAACGTCCTGGCCACAAGATTTGCACTTGTCGAAAGTGTGCCAATCTTTGTAGTGCCTTTCCACTTGCCATTTCGAGCCGAATTTGGTGTCGCAATTGTCGCATTTGAAGGTCTTTGGCATGTGCTTCGCCTCTTCGTGTCGTTTCAACAAGTGCTTCAATGTGGTGAAATAATCGCAATGCTTGCATAGGTAAACATCTTGATTTACGGCTCGATTGTGAAACGAGTTTAAGTGGAGAATCATTTCAGTCTTGGATTTGAAGTACTCCTTGCAGCCGTAACGCGTGCACGCCACCGGAAGTTCCGGATGATTGCGTTTCATGTGCTTCCTCCACGTCGGGAAAGAGGAAAAAATATTAACATTTTCACAATATTTACAACGAATTTTCCTGCTTTCGCATGGTTCGTTCGGTTTCTTGTGAAAATCCATGTGCTGCTCTTTTTCCTCCTCGGTGTGAAAGAATGTGGTGCAGCCCCAATATCCACATTTGATGGCTTCTTTGTGATACACTCGGACGTGCTCCAACAGATGGTTGAAACTGTTGCCGCAGTATAAACACAATCCTTGGCCTTCTTTGCTTTCCAATGGAATTTTCTTCTCGTATTTGGCCAGATCAACCTCTCCCAACTGCACCCAACACTGGTCTACTTCTCCAACTGTAAAATTTAAATAATTGAAATGAAGCTGTTTATTATTGTATTAAAATTTCTCAAGTACCTGAGTAATTCTCCCGCAGCACCCTAGCGTTTTCTTCCAAATCAAGATTTTTCGGCCACCAAGCAACAGCCTCGTCTCCGGACTCATCCCCAAACCTGAAAAACGCGTCAAAATAAAATATCTGCAAGTTTGTTACCTCGTAAATAACATACTCGGCATGCCAGATGCAAAAATAGCAGATCAAAGCGTCCTCTTCGACCACCTCCGGCAAGTTTTCGTCTTCTTCCGTCAGGTTCATAACCTTCATGGCCCATTTCCTCAGCTTGATCCTGTCCACCTGCGACGCGAGGACGTGGCCGTCCGACGTCGGACACTCGCACAGTCTGCACAGCGGCTTTTGAATGGCAGTTTTTTCCACTCTTCTGGTTCTGCTCATCGTTATATGACTAAAAAATGAATGCCTAAATAGCTTTCTTGTTGAATATTCGGCGATTTTTAGCAAGATTTAAGTAGTAAAAATGAAATGAACACAAAAACAAAACAGCATGGGACATGGGATGATTGGTGATCTCCGTCTCCGCCTCTTTTCTGAGTAGTGAGTAAGATATGGAGAAGAAAGTTTAATGCTACTTTGTAGGTTTTTTTTACCATTTTTTAGCAAAGAATTCTTGATTAATCTAATATTTTGTATTTTTTAATTGTTGTTTTTAATTTTCTGAATTCTAAATCAGCAATTTAAAAAAGTTCTTTGTTCATTTTTCAAATCCTTTTATAAACCTCATTCTGTTTTCGCGGTTTGGAGCAGGTTGAACCAATTACCAACAATAAATAGCAAGAACTTTGTAATTTAATTAATGAAATCATCATAAACTTGATTTAGTTGCTAAACTAAAAGATGGAATAATTTATTTAAATGTTTATTTTGACAGCTTTGTGAAGTCAAAATAATTAAAAAATCAAAGTTCGAAGGTATCTTCTCGTCCTATGTCAAATCCCCATACCACGGCGACCACGCCTTTTACGACCAAGTCGCAGTACTTGCAGTTTGTTGTTGCTTCTCCTACCTCAACCAAGAGGTAAAATTATCGGAGCAAGAACTTGTTTAAAAGGCACTCAGACGGTACAAGACTGTTATAGTGCTATTAAATATTACAGAGTTTAGATAAATGAACAAATTGAAATTGCTTTAAGATTAAAAAGCATAGAAATATCTCAAGTTCAAGAATTTCGACTTTTCTTCCTATCTCAATCCCCATTAAAATCAGCTTCCATCTTCTATGAGTGCCACGCCCAATGTTGGACCAAAACATGAAAACACTCTACGCCGCCTGATCGTCTCGTTTGTATGTATTACCATCAATTATTTTTATCTAAAATGGTTGTTGCTCCGTCTGAGCCATTTTTTAATTGATAAATGTGCTTGTAGAAAATGCGGTTGAGAGTGAGATACTGGAGAGGAGCGGAAGCTCCAGTCCAAAAGCCGCTGTGCAGACTGTGCGAGTGTCCGGCGTCGGACGGCCACGTCCTCGGCTCACAGGTGGACAGGACGAAGCTGAGGAATTGGGCCATGATGAGCATGAACTTTACCGAAAGCGACGAATATTTGCCGGAGGAGGTCGAGAAAGACGATTTTATCTGCTATTTTTGCATCTGGCAGGCAGAGTGAGTTTTCCGAGCTCATAAAAATTCCAAAAATTCAGTTTTTTTAATGTTGACGCGTGTTTTAGGTTTGCGGATGAGACTGGAGACGAATCTATCGCTTGGTGGCCGCGGAATTTGGACTTGGACAAGACGTCAGAGCAGTTGCGCGAGAATTATTCTGGTTAATAATGGAAATTTTATTTTAAAATTAATTTTAATTAAAAAAAATATATATTTCAGAGGGAAAAGTGGAGCAGTGTTGGGTTCAATTGGACGAAGTTGAGGAGGAAATAGATCTGGAGCCCGAGGAAGCCGTTGAACTAGGCCCAGAAGGCGGAAAATGCGTTTACTGCGGAAAATTGTTCCTCTACCTGCGGCAACACATGCGAATTCTGCACAGAAACGCGATAAAATGCCAGCATGAGCAGTGCAACACGTATTTCCACACCTCGGAAGACAGAGAGCGGCATTTTCTGGAGCACCATTGCTTCATCCCGAAGAAGAAACTGCCGATGAAATGCCAGTTTTGCGAGGTGACCTGTTTGACTTCCTCCTACAAAATTCACGTCTACAGCAAACACCCGGAGTTCAGCAAGAAGTGCGCCTTGGTCGGCTGCCACGTCTATTTCGGCAGCGAGGCCGAGGCGCAGGCCCACTTCCGGTCGGCCCACGCCCACACCCTCAAGGCGAAAAAAAGAAAATCTTCGCTCGCACGGCCAGCCAAAAAATTCATGCTGCTCAAACCAACGGCAGATGAAGTTCAAGAAGTGCAATCTCCCCAGTGATTTTCCTTCGCGGTTTTTTCCTGTGATTTTTAACTTCCTATTTTAAATTTTTGTTGCAATTTCTTGCCTTTTAAAATAATTAAAAGTATTTATTTAAATTTTCGCTGGTGGTTAAAGTAAAGTAAAACCACAGAAAATTTAAAGTAATTTTCGTTCACTATTTTATGAAATTTTATAATTTTTTGGAGACTGAAATGTCTGGAAATTTTATTTACGACATTTTAAAAATTACGCATCAGTTGATTTGTCTTTTTTGTTGAAAATTGTTAATGATTAAATCCTATTTAAAAAGTAACGTATTTAGTTCCTTGAATCCGGCAAAAACTGCATGAGCTTTGCTTTTTACCAACGCTCTTTTTAATTTCCTTTTGAAAAAATTAAAAATTTCGCCCTTCACGAATAAAATTTTGTCTCAAAATTGTCTGACAAATGCTTAATAAGTTTTATAGACACTACACAATTAATACCCTGTAAAAAAACCTTTCGAAAAAAAAGCTCTATCTCATATTTAAAATAATTAAACCAATTTGACCTTTTGAAATCCCTCAAGGTGCTCAGGCAACGTCATGATGTACCTAAAATTTCGTTCCTGAGCACACTTCAGGACTTCAAACGGCCAAATTTCACATTATGTAGGTCATTCTAAGGCTACCCTGACGCCAGGGTTCGATTTCTAACTTGATCTGATGGTCTTTAGTGTAACCAAAGCATGTTCCGAGAGTAAAAATAAAGGTGAATATGCCAAATTGATTTTCTCATTAATTAATAAATCCCATGCTGCCGTTTTTGGTATAATCTAAAATTACTCGAATTTTAAAAATTAATAAATTTAATTAAAATTTTAAAATTAAACATTGAATGAGCATATTTTGGCTCAACATTTAATGTACCGACATTATTAGAACGTGTTGGATCAATCGTGCCGCGGAAATTTGGCCGATCCCTCGCCCCGCCCACTTTTAAATCCCTCTGCATGGCGCGCAGGAGTCCGCTTATCGAAGTGAAGTTAGCTCTCTGGGCGATAGATCGGCTGACCCTTTCGCGCAGTGCAGAGGGATAAATAAAAAAGTGGGTGGGGCATAGGTCGGCCAAATTTCCGCGACATGAAATACTCATTTATGTGAATTTTAACAGATTTCTGGTTTTTTTTTTTTGTTAGAAAACTGCTGCTAAATCGGTTTTAAGGACACCTTTAAATCAGGATGGTGCTGAGTGTCCACCATGGGACACTCGCAATGTCTGCAATGTGGCTTTTGTATCGGCATTATTTGGCATTAAAATGATAATAGAGAATCACATGGTAGACAAAATAAATAAAAGTGGGCGAAACGCAAAGAACCGCAGCTGTCTGCAGGGAAAGTACGGAAAGGAGCATAGATTGATTTCAAGTTCTTATCGTTTTATTTCCATAAAATACTATTATTTAACAGTTTGATCTTTATATTTATTCCAAATTCAACTAAAATTTGAAAATTTTCTTAATTACTTGGGGTTTTTCATTTAAAGTACTTTTGAAACCGTAACTCCTTATCGTAAACTTCTCGGGCAAGCCACATTATTGGCCGACTGAGCTGGACGACCAATCAGCAAGCGCCTTTCGCTGCATCACTGCATTTTGGCGCGAGGGGAATGAGTGCTTATTAGTAATACACGTTGTTTACAGGGAATAAAACAGATTTTATTCTGATTTACAACTGCATGCTACAAAACATCAATTTACCGAATTTAACCGTGTCTATGTAACGTTCCAGATTGAAAATTAGGGAATTTAATTGTCCTGTTAAAGGTCTAAGTCCACTTAGAGGTCATTTTTCTTGTTTAGAGTCGTGATATTCTTCAGCTCGAGCCTAAATTTACAAAAATTAACCAATTAAACAGTTGTAAATTAATTATTTAAAAACCTACAGTGTTTTTTCATCGGCGAAAGCGTTCACTTCCGGGACGGGCATTCCGTTGAACCCGCAAGAAATGGGCAGAGTGTACGCCCCCATGTTTTCGAAGACGAACCAATCCCCGATCTCCATTTCCGGCAGCATCAAAGGACCGGTAACCTGGTCCTCGCCGTCACAGGTTGGGCCCCAAATAGTTCCAATGGCCGGTTCCTTGTTGGCTTTAGACCTCTATTTTTTTTGTATTATTATTATTTATCAAAATATATTGAATAATAAAAACCACCTTGAGGGGAATCGGTTTGACGACCGCGTGGTCATATTTGAGACAGTTGAAGCTGCCGTAGATGCCGTCGTTGATGTAGTACATGAAGGAGTTGGTGCCGTCCTTGTTCTTAACCCTTCGCTTGGAGTGAATCAGGGTTGCCAGGGTGTACGCGGAGGCTACGTAAAACCGGCCTGGCTCGGCGATGACTCTCACTCCACAACCAACAGGGAAGAATTCTTTCAACGCACTGTTCACCACATCAGCAATCTAAACCACAATTAAATGGAAACAATTTATTAAAACATACGCACTCTGCTCCCCCTTCCCTTACCGGAAGTCACAACTTGGTAGAGTAGTCATTTCAAATAAATTTAAGACCGTTTTTGACGAAGTTTCTGAGCACACCAGGATTCCGGAGGGTCCAGTGCAACAGCGCAAGGTGCGAACTTTTTTTCCCGCCAAAACAATATGAACGTATATGCGCATGCGTGAGAGCTGGTTTGAGCACTTGCTGAGAGACCGCCTATACGAAAAACTTCTTTGTCACATCCAGGCATCTCCCACGCATGCGCACGTCTCGCCAATACGTTCATATTGTTTTGGCGGGAAAAAAGTTCGCACGTCGCGCTGGACTTTTTGGTTGGAAAAATATCCACTTTACCTAATTCGACCCTCAGATATCGATTGGTGTGCTCAGAAGACAGTCTTTAAGAATCAAACGAGTTGAAACTCCAGCATTGAAAGGGGATCTGTGTGTTTTCGACCATTACATTATCAAGAGAAGAGTCCTTGTTGCCTGGGAATCCGCCTCCAATGTCCAGCAAGGTGAATTCAAACCCGATTCGCTTGGCGGCGTCAAACAAGCCTCGAGCAGCTTGGATGGCCCGCTGGAACACAGGCGGGTCGGAGCAGCCAGAGCCTACGTGAAAACTGACCCCGACCACGTCCAGACCGAGGGCACGGGCCGTCTCCAGGAGGGGAAATGCGTCCTCTACTTCGACTCCGAACTTCATTCCAAGCACGCATTGGGCTGAGCTCGCGTCGCAACGAATTCGAATCACCAATCTGGCGAGAAAATGTTGATTTTTTGAATTTTGAGGCGTAAATTTACTTTGCTGATGGGTAGAGGGCCTGGATTTTGTACAACTCTTCCTCGTTGTCGAAGGTCAGGGTTGCCACTCCTGCTTTAGCGACGAAGTTGATGTGCGAGGCTGGCTTGACGGTGTTGGCGAAGATGATTCTGCTGGGATCAGCGCCCATTGCCAAGACTTTAGCACATTCACCCTACGATTTTAAATCACCAAACATTAAAGTCCGTCTTTGACGAAGTTTCTGAGCCCACCAATCGATTCTTGAGGGTCGAATTAGGTAAAGAGGACATTTTTTCCGACCAAAAAGTCCAGAACTACTTGCGAACTCTTTTCCCGCCAAAACAATAAGAATGCGAGAACTATGCGCATGCGTCAGAGCTACTTTGAGCACTTGCAGAGAGACCGCCTGTACGAATGACTTCTTTGTCAGATCTGACGCATACGCAGTGCTCGCATTCTTATTGTTTTGGCGGGAAAAGAGTTCTCACGTTGCGCTGAACTTTTTGGTCGGGAAAAATCTCTCCTTAACCTAATTTGACCCTCAGGAATCATTTGGTGTACTCAGAAACTTCGTCAACGACGGTCTTTTAAAGGAATTTAGTTTTTGGTTTACCTCGGAGGCACAGTCAAAGCCAGTTCCGAGTGCATTCAAGACTTCAAGCACCATCGGGCTGTCATTGCACTTGACGGCTGCAAAATTGTGAGATTATCTTTGGTTTGGTGTTAATAATAGTTAATAAATTTACCGTAAAAAGGCTCGACTGAGGGAAGCTTCAATTTCCACTCATGGTGTCTGCGCACAATTTCCCCTACGTCCATGACGAAAAAAGCGTCTTGAATCTATTGAATTTAGATTGAAAATTTTTTACTTATTAATAAATTTTCTCACCCCTGAGTTGATCATTTGTTCCATCGCCTGCCAAGCAGAACGGCCCGACTCCAACACCGCGATCTCCTTGATTAATTCCATTTTAATCACCCCTATGAAATCAATAATAAAAATTGTTGATTTTTTGTAAGAAATACACGTTTTTGATTCGATTGGGATGTTCAAACTGATGCAGATGTGCAGATTACATCAAATGAGGACAGACAATGACCAGTTCTTATCAAATTTAAACCATTAAATTCGTATCAAACTCAAATATTACCACAGACGGTAAGAAAATGCGAATAAAAACTGATAACACACGCCGCTATCTCGTCTCTCTGCTGATAATGAGTCGTATGACGTGTTTCCTCAGTCTTCACATATTTGTCCTCTCAAGTTGAAGAGGATATATTGATACTCTCTCGATCAGAGTTAAAATTCTTCCATGTTTCACCGAAAAATGATGTCAGCAGATGACACGGACCAGCTAATTCGAGTAGTTTCCTCAATCTCGACCCTGATGAACTCTTTCTTGAAATACAGAAGGACACAAGCTCTTCAGGATGCAGCGAGGTTCGACGGAGTTGACAGGTGTCGACGCCTGGTGTCACAAGGAGCAAACATAAACGTCAAGTGTGAGGAAACCGGTTTCACGCTGATGCACTGGGCAGCACTCAACAAGACTCATGGATTGGAGCTGATCGCGTACTTCGCGTCTCTCGGACTGAAAGTGGACGCCACGGGCAAATATTTGAGGATGATGCCGATTTACTACGCTTTGTTGGTGAAAAACTTTGAGGTGGCAAAGGAGCTGCTCACGCGCTTCCCACCTGGTCATGAGTTGAGATCGAACACCTTCTTGCACTTTTGTGTCAAGGCAAACAATTTGGAAGGCGTCAAAATTCTGTTCAAAAACGAAGACGCTAACGGGGATAAAATGCTGCTGTGTCGATTTTGCAAAGCTGGTTCAAATGCATTTCACGTAGCGGCGATTTTCGCAGATGTGGAAATGTGCGCTTGGCTTTTGAGCCAAGGCGCCGACCCTCGAGAATTGGCCGAGGACGACATGAGGAAACCCAATGCCCTCCACCTGGCTGCCGCATACAACAAACGAAATGGCAGGGAACTGGTTCGCTTCTTCATTTCCAGGTTGGGGTTTGATGTGAACGGAGGTGACAAAAATGGATTTACTCCCCTCCATTATGCCCTGCTGCATAGCAACCTCGCTGTTGCTGAAGATTTGTTAGTGCTTGGTGCAGATTTGAATGTGAGAAACCCTCTGAACATGGAAAATTTGATGCTCTGCTGTGTGAGTCACAATAAATTGGAGAGTGCTAAATTACTGCACGCCAAGAATCAGACATTGGTTCATGAATATGACGCATCTGGCAAGAATTCTCTGCACCTCGCTGCAAGTTTTGCAGATCTGGAGATGTGCAAGTGGTTGGTCTACACATGCGGAGTCGACGTTTATGAAGTATGTGCAGACGAGGAAGAATCTTTTGTTCAATATACGGCGTACAACATTTATTATGGAAAGGACATTCTTGCCTATTTTGTGCCCAGGTTCGGACTTGATCTGAACATGAGAGATAAAAGTGGATTGACACCTCTCCATTATGCCCTTATAGAGGAAAATATCCCTGTAGCTGAGGAATTGGTGAGGCTTGGCGCCGATTTGCAAGTAAAGTTTGGCGCAGAAAATTTGTACCGGTTCTGCGAGCGGAACAGAAGCTTCGAAAGTGTGAAATTTCTCATTGAAAAGCAACCTGACTTACTTAAGTAAAAAGCTGTGTTTTGATTCTTTTGAAAATTGTTTGTTTTGATGTTCTTCTCTAAGGCCAAGAAATATATTATCAAACTAGATTGTGTTGGCCTAAAAAATCTAGAATACTGACCTGCTCAGAAATATGTTAATCTATCTTATCAGGATAATAATACGATATGTAGGTCTAAGAATTATTCTGTAATACCATTTGATGTTATTATGAGGTTAATAAATAAATAAATAACAATTACGTCTTTTACACAATTAAAATTACTGTCATTATCCAATTTGAATATGCTCCTCTCCGATGATCTAATTTTTTTAACGTTATAATCATTGCTGTGTATTATTTGCCGCCGAGAGCAAACTGTAGATACCAACACCTCAATATTTAATCAGTAGAAAAAAACACTGCACCTGCATGCTTATCTAATGAAAAAACGATTGATAATCAGAGCAAGCTATAGGCAATCTCCTTGAGCACGAACAAATATAGAATATACGCTCTTCACTTCTGTACTATCTGATAAATAGTGGTCGTTGAAAAGTCAGTCTCCTTGGTGCATAATATAAAGTGCAAGCAGCTAATTTGACCGCGTTCAACGAAGTTTTTCAGGTGCGTGCAAGTATCTCACAATTTTTTATGATGTATCTAGAAAATTTATTCACAAGAATACTTTAACCAGAAAATTGAAATGCTTTGTCTTCTTATTCTTGTCTGACTTCTCAAAAGAGTAAAGAGATTTTAACTTGAATTAATTAATTGTGAAATCATTTAAATTTTCAGGATCCCAGAACTCCAAGATTATAAAAATGGCGTCGATTGACGAGGACCAGTTTATTCAAACGCTTGCCTCTCTGTCAATATCAACATCACAAAATTCCAATTTCGAGAACCCAGCTGCAGAAAACAAAATAAGACTTTCTCCCTTGCAAATGGCGGCAATTTTCGACGGAGTGGAAAAGTGTGAGCGCCTCGTTTCGGAAGGAGAAGACCTACACGCCAAGTGTCAAGATTTGGGCGCAACTCTGATGCACTTCGCTGCTTTGAACCAGATGAACGGACCAGAATTAATTGAATTCTTCGCGTCTCGCAGACTGAAAGTGAACGCAAAAGACAAGAAAAGAAAAGAACCGATTCACTACGCCATCCGAGCTAAAAACTTTGCGGTCGCTAACGAGCTGCTGAGACGCCGTCCTGGAGAGGAAAAAAGCAAAAATAATAACCTCCTGCATTTCTGCGTGTCGGAAAACGATTTGGAACTGGCGAAACTCGCGCTCGAAAGCGATAAAGAAATGCTATTTGCGTACGACGATTTGGGGAGAAACGCAATCCACTTGGCAGCCGGCTACGCGGACGTGGAAATGTGCATTTGGCTTTTGGGCGAAGGCGCCGACGCGCGAGCCCTGAGCAAAGATGGCTACGCGGACTCTGCCCTTCACTACGCGGCCCTGAACAAAAGTCACGGCCACGAAATCATTTCCTACTTTGTTTCCTCGCTCGACCACGACGTGAACGTCAAGGACAACCGACAGTTCACGCCCCTTTTCTACGCTTTGGGCGTCGAAAACCTGGTGGCTGCGGAAATTTTAATTTCGCTCGGAGCAGACCTGAAATTGAAACTGGAAAACTCGGAAAATGTGATGCACTACTGCATTCGGCGCAACAGGCAGAAAAGCGCCAAGTTGGTGCAGGAGAAGGAGCCGGAATTGGTGAAGGAAGCGAAAGCGGACGGCAGGAGTTGTTTGCACCTCGCCGCGCAGCACGCCGACTCGAATTTGTGCAACTGGTTGGTGCACGAGTGCGGCGTCGACGCCCTCGCGGGGTGCACGCGGCGCCAGAAGTCGGTTTTGCACTACGCGGCGGGCAACACGCGCCACGGAAAGGACATCATTTCGTGCTTCGTGGCCAAGTTCGCGTTGCAGTTGAACGGCAGGGACAAAAACGGCTGGACGCCGCTCCGCCACGCCTTCCACGCCGAAAACATCGACGCCGCCGAGGAATTGCTCACGCTCGGCGCCGACTCCAAGGTCAAAAGGGGAGCAGACAATTTAAACCCGTTTTGTGTTCGGTTCAGTTGACAATCGAAATTAATTTGAATTAAATTCAGAATTGAACAATTATTGAACTATACCCGGATACTTTTACTGAATTTCGATAGAAATTATAATGACAAATATCTTCCTTTACTGGATATTAAAAATAAAGCAGATTTATAGTTTAACATGTCATTTTTATACACAGCGAATAAATCAGCGAATTTTTTTAATTACGGCTGAAAGAGTAATTTTGTTCAATGAAAAATAAATCAACCTGTGCAAAAAATCAAAACATTTGTTAGAATTTCTCACAAAATAAAATTATAATCGATACGATAATTCTACTACCGTCACGAAGGTGATGCCGAGATTCTTTCTGTGGGCCCCGCGCGTTATCTCTTTTGTCAACAAGCTAAAGTAGTTGTTGAGAACTGGCTCGGAGTAAAATTAATCACGAGCTGTGACGTTTCGTCTGACGTGCTTAAATTAGACGCCACTTGTCAGAAAGCACTTGCAGAAGCACTGGCTCCCCGTCTCTCGTTAGCGCTAAAACAATATTTCGGTATAATCGAAGAATTAAAAAATAACCTCTAAAAGGTTAGATCACAACATTTAACGAATTTTGTAGCATTACGACAATTTCCTACTTTCAATAAGTTTTAAAATATTGATTAAATAAGTTAAAATTGAATTCATTTTACAAATAAAAACAATTCAAGAAATTTTAGATTATTACCTTTGAATGAATTGTAAATTTGATTGGGCTTTATTTTTAATTATATATAATTGCTAGTAATTATTTTCACATATAGTAACACTCGAGTCGTCAAATAAAATTACTCCTCCACCGTGGGGCTTCTGAAATATAGATAATCGAAGAACTGGAATTTTTCTCAAGGAAAAAGTGTGGAACACAAATAATTAACGTGGAAATGATTTAATAAAAATAGTCAATAGTTTGCAAAAAAAATCTTTCGCGTGTCTTGATCTAGTTCGTTCATCTGCTAGAACGACTAGTCTAGCTAAAGAAAGAGTCAACTTCTGATTTGATTTTATAAATTAATTTTTAATTTATTTGTAGGCGGAGTAAATCGAATATAATGCGGTTTAAAAAGAGCATCACTCTCTGGTACCGTTCACAGACCGTCAAAATCTATCTGGAAAAACCACAGTCACGTTTATATTAATCTATGTTGCTAGGGCCCATGCCACGTGCACTCAATTTAGAGATAAAGTAGCAACAAAAAGAGTGACGCGTGCGCAAACAATTTTCCTCAAAGCATATAGGTAGATGCATATATCAAACTCTCATTAATTATTTCCGCACATTCTTAGTAGGGGGAAAAAATTGATCATATTGATTAAAAAAAGAACAAATAAAAAATAATGAAAATTATCTCTACCTCTCTGGCGACGCAGAAATGCGCAATTTGTCCGACTTGGTGAGACATAATCTTATCTTTATCTCTCGAATCTTTTGGACTTTTGCACCATTTTTTAGTCTGCGACTTTTTTCTCAGTGATAGGGAGCTTAACAAGTTCTGTCCTCCGACTAAATTAACTTATTTTATTTAAAATAGGAGAGCATTTACATTTTTGACCGTTTTTTAAATCAAAGTAGAGCAATCTTTTTAATAAACATTAATTTGTCGATTCGTGTGATTCCCAGGAAAGGAAGATGGCGTCAGATGTTGTGGATCAACTGATTAAATCGATTTCCTCTCTGTCAACCTCGTATGATGTCCACAAAAACTCTTTCATCAAAAACACGCAACAGAAAACGCCTCTGCATGCTGCGGCGGCGATCGATGGAGTGGATACGTGTCGGCGCCTCGTTGCAGACGGCGCCGACATCAACGCCAAGTGCCAAGACTTCAACGCCACCGCGATGCACTACGCAGCGTTGAACGAGAAGCACGGATTGGAGGTGATTGAGTACTTCACTTCTTTGAAGATGAGAGTTGATACCGAGGACAAAAACGGAAAGGCACCGATCCACTATGCTATCAGAGCGAAGAATTCAAAAATTGCGGAAAAATTGCTCAAATTAATGTTTCCTGAAGGGGAAGAAAGCAAGAACAATCTGCTGCACTTTTGTGTGAAGAAAAATAATTTGGAAATGGCTAAAATCGTGCACAGCAATGATAAGGGACTTTTAAACAAATATGGAGAGCGTGGAAGGTCAACGATTCACGTAGCAGCTGTCTACGCCGATCTGGAAATGTGCAAGTGGCTTTTGAGCGAAGGCGCCGACGTTCGAGCTTTAACAAAGGATGAATTTGAGGAAAATGTGCTTCACTGTGCTGCTTACAACACATCGCACGGCACAGAACTGGTGCAGTTTTTCGTTTCCAATTTTGGCTTTGACGTGAACGCAAAAGACAAACTCGATTTAAGGCCTCTCCATAAGGCCTTTTGGAATGACAACATCCAAACTGCCGAAGAATTGTTGAAACTCGGTGCAGACCTAACAGTAAAACGGATCACCAATGGCTCCGATAATTTGGAAAATTTAATGCACTGTTGCGTAAGGTGGAACAAAATGAAAAGTGCTAAATTTTTACAAGAAAAGAATCGAAATTTGGTAAATGAACTCAGAGGGGATGGAAAAACATCTCTTCACATCGCAGCAATGCGTGCAGACTTGGACATGTGCAAATGGTTGGTGGACGAATGCGGCCTTGACCCTCGTGCTCTAGCCGGAAAACCAAAATTGTCAGTTTTGGAATCCGCTGCGTGCAACAAGTCACATGGAAAAGAAATTATCACATTTCTCGTCAACAAGTATTCACTCGATGTGAACAGGAAAGACGAATTTGGTTTAACACCACTGCACGAGGCATTTTATAGCAACAACATTGATGCTGCCGAAGAATTGGTGAGACTTGGCGCGGATTTAAAAGTGAAAAGAGGAGCGAAGAATCTGTTGCACGAGAGTGTAATCGATAACAAAGTAGAAAGTGTTAAATACCTGATTGAAAAGCTTCCTGGCTTACTTGTAGAGCCGGGAGAAGGTGGAAAAACTATCGTTCAATTGGCCGCTGAAAAAGGAGACAAGGAAATGATGAAATTATTAGCTGAGAAAGGTTGCCAATTTTAAATCAATTAAAAAGTGCCAGTTTAATTTCTTTGATCATTTTTAATTTTTTTTATAGTTACGTTAACAGTGTTGTTCAAAGGCTCCATTAAATTTTAAGGAATATAAAACTTATATAAAAAATAATTTTGAAAATTTTACTAAATGAAAGTAGTGATAACAGGTTATTTTTAAATATTGATGTTGTGTAACATTTTAATTATTTAGTAGATGCTAAAAAATTGATAACTTTTAGGAAGGTTAAGGTTTTTTTGCTAAATTGTAAACCTGGCTGATCTTTTTTGTTGTGAATAAATGAAAATAAAAACAATTAAAAAAATACGTTTCTTATTTTTTAACCACAATTTTGAAACTCAAAAATACTGAAAATGATAAAAAGCCATAAAAATAACATCATAAATGAATCACCTGTGAGGCGTGAACTAAGCAATCGCGTGCTAACCAAAAAAGGCAAAGAAAAATTAAAATATTTAACCTGCATGCCTCTGCCATCACGCGCCGTCTGGCGGAACTACGTGAGCTGAAAAGTAAAAGCGGCGGGTGATAATTAAATGAGCGTTTCTGATTTTGATAATGAAGAAATTCTGAAACAGTAGCGAACATAAAATAATGAAAAAAACGTGTGAAATTTTTTAATAAAAAATTGCGGCAGTAAATGCAATTTTAATTAAATGGCGCACTCTGCTGGGCCATAAAAATAAATAAAGTCGAATGGACACGGGTTAGGTTTTCTAATCTTCGCTGAATAATACGCAGGCTTGAGAGCGTTTGCATCACGTTGAGGCGAAAAATTGGAATTGTTTGCAACTTGCACTGCAGCACTGCTCGGCGGAACACGTGCATTATTCAAATAAATCGCTTGAAAATTAACAATCCTATTTTGAGAGAAAAAGTTTTATAATATTTCGGATAAATCGCGCATCTCTGATCTCTGCCTGGCCGTATCGGACGTTGCAGAGCATGACTCAAAATTCACAGCATAAATATCATTTGCAGCAATCTCAATCGATTCGTAATATAATCTAATTTTTACGTCGGGAGAGAAGAAATTCGGGTTCAGATCGAAAGAAAATTTCCACTGCAAAAAATAGAAAAAGCAGCGGCGGGCAATGCTCGTCTCGGAAGCTGCTGCCAATAGGACGAAATTGATAAGAAAATAATCTGTCGAGATTAAGGCGGCACTCAGAGCCGAGATAATGTTTTCTTATCTCTCTCTCTGGTATGGCTTCGTTTGATTCTGTGTGCGAACTGATTTATATCTTGTGTCGAGGGTCGAGGAGATAAAAAGTGCATTCCTTCAGCTGAATCAATAAATTGTGTCAGAGTGCTCAAATTATAAAATTTATCGCTTCCCGCTCTTCGAGATTAAGTTGTGCGTGTATTCTAGAAGCTATTTGTAAAACTGAACACACACGGGTCCAATCACTCCAAATGCTTATGGCTCCTAAATAAACGACAATCATAAGGAATTTAAACGCTCAATTATCTCCGCTGAACATATCCAAAATATCAATTTTTGTCGTTGGTCTAAAGTCCCTCAAAGCTTAAACAGCAATAATTTTAATTATCTAAACGGTTTAATTTTTTAATAAATAATTAGGAAGCTTGGAAGAACTGATAATTTGAGAATAGCAGGATGTCCAAAAATAGTTTGAAATTGCAATAACATTATTTTTAAATCAGCCATTGCAGAAAAAGAGAAACACAGTGCTAATAAAAATTGTGGTCGAAATCCACCTTTCACGAGAGTTAATTGGTGTCGGCGCAAGCTATGCTTTTATTCTTCTGGGCTGAGCAAGTGCCAAACGCACTAAGGAAATACGAAAATATTTCTCCTTCGATTGTCCAGATGGCGCCATAATACACGATTTCAGAATAAAAACTGGACTACTCGTTTTAGCACACTAGAAGAAGCTGTGCCGCAGAACCGTTAATTTGTGCAGGTTGCAGAAATCGTAGCACGGTTTTTTTATCAAACTAGATTGTGTTGGCTTAGAATACTGACCCACTCACTGATTATCTCTAATCAGTAAATGCACAAAACATGTGATCTCAGAATTGTTCTGTATTATCAACACGATTTTCTCTAGGTTAATGGTTAAATATACAATTAAGTCTTTTACGAAAATGTAACTACTGTCGATTGCTAATTTGAATGTGCTCCTCTCCCATGCATACGAAATTAATTTATAAAACTTCATAAATATTGCTGTGTTTTATTTGCCGCCGAGAGCAAACTGTAGATACCAACACCTCGATATTTAATCTGTAGAAAAAAACACTGCACCGGCATGCTTATCTAATGAAAAAACGATTGATAATCAGAGCAAGCTATAGGCAATCTCGTTGAGCACGAACAAATATAGAATATACGCTTTTCACTTCTGTATTATCTGATAAATAGTGGTCGTTGAAAAGTCAGTCCCCTTTTGGTGCATAATAAAGTGAAAGTCGCTAATTTGACCGCGTTCGACGAAGTTTCTCAGGTGCGTGCAAGTATCTCACAATTTTTTTTATGATGCATATAGAAAATTTATTCACAAGAATACTTTAACCAGGAAAATTTAAATGCTTTGTCTTCTTTTATTCTTGTCTGACTTCTCAAAAGAGTAAAGAGATTTCAACTTGAATTAATTAATTGTGAATTTATTTAAATTTTCAGGGTCCCAGAACTCCATGATTATAAAAATGGCGTCGATTGACGAGGACCAGTTTATTCAAACACTCGTCTCTCTGTCAATATCAACATCGCATCAACAGTCCACTCTCGAGAACCCAGATACAGAAAACAAAATAAGACTTTCTCCCTTGCAAATGGCGGCAATTTTCGACGGAGTGGAAAAGTGTGAGCGCCTCGTTTCGGAAGGAGAAGACCTACACGCCAAGTGTCAAGATTTGGGCGCAACTCTGATGCACTTCGCTGCTTTGAACCAGATGAACGGACCAGAATTAATTGAATTCTTCGCGTCTCGCGGACTGAAAGTGAACGCGAAAGACAAGAACGGAAAAGAACCGATTCACTACGCCATCCGAGCTAAAAACTTTGGGGTCGCTAACGAGCTGCTGAGACGCCGTCCTGGAGAGGAAAAAAGCAAAAACAATAACCTCCTGCATTTCTGCGTGTCGGAAAACGATTTGGAACTGGTGCAACTCGCGCTCGAAAGTGATAAAGAAATGCTATTTGCGTACGATGATTTGGGGAGAAACGGAATCCACCTGGCAGCCGGCTACGCGGACGTGGAAATGTGCATTTGGCTTTTGGGCGAAGGCGCCGACGCGAGAGCCCCGAGCAAAGATGGCTACGCGGACTCTGCCCTTCACTACGCAGCCCTGAACAAAAGTCACGGCCGCGAAATCAGTTCCTACTTTGTTTCCACGCTCGGCCACGACGTGAACGTCAAGGACAACCGCCAGTTCACGCCCCTTTTCTACGCTTTGGGCGTCGAAAACCTGGTGGCTGCGGAAATGTTGATTTCGCTCGGAGCAGACCTGAAATTGAAACTGGAAAACTCGGAAAATGTGATGCACTACTGCATTCGGCGCAACAGGCAGAAAAGCGCCAAGTTTGTGCAGGAGAAGGAGCCGGAATTGGTGAAGGAAGCGAAAGCGGACGGCAGGAGTTGTTTGCACCTCGCCGCGCAGCACGCCGACTCGAATTTGTGCAACTGGTTGGTGCACGAGTGCGGCGTCGACGCCCTCGCGGGGTGCACGCGGCGCCAGAAGTCGGTTTTGCACTACGCGGCGGGAAACACGCGCCACGGAAAGGACATCATTTCGTGCTTCGCGGCCAAGTTCGCGTTGCAGTTGAACGGCAGGGACAAAAACGGCTGGACGCCGCTCCGCCACGCCTTCCACGCCGAAAACATCGACGCCGCCGAGGAATTGCTCACGCTCGGCGCCGACTCCAAAGTCAAAAGGGGAGCAGACAATTTAAACCCGTTTTGTGTTCGACTCAGTTGACAATCGAAATTAATTTGAATTAAATTCAGAATTGAACAATTATTGAACTATACCCGGATACTTTTACTGAATTTCGATAGAAAATGTAATGACATACATCTTCCTTTGCCGGATATTAAAAATAAAGCAGATTTACAGTTTTACGTGTCATTTTTATACACAGAAATAATCAACGAATTTTTTTTAATTACAACCGAAATAGTGGTTTTGTTCACTGAAAAATAAATCAACCTGTGCAAGAAATCGAAAAATTTGTTATAATCTTCTCACAAAATAAAATTATAATCGATACGATAATTCTACTACCGTCACGAAGGTGATGCTGAGATTCCTGCTGTGGGCCCCGCGCGTTATCTCTTTTGTCAACAAGCTCAAGTGGTTGCTCTCGAGAACTGGCTCGGAGTAAAATGAATCACGAGCTGTGACGTTTCGTCTGACGTGTCAAATTAGACGCAACTTGACAGAAAGCACTTACAGAAGCCCTGGCTCTCCGTCTCTCGTTAGCGCTAAAACAATAATTCGGAATTTTTATATGAATACCTTTCAAAGAATTGTAAATTTGATTGGGCTTTATTTTTAAATTATATTTAATTGCCAGTAAATATTGTCATATATAGTAACTCCGGAGCCGTCTAATAAAATTACTCCTCCACCGTGGGGCTTCTGAAATAAATTATCGAACAACTGCAATTTTTTTCAAGGAAAACAGTGTGGAACAAATTATAAACGTGGAAATTTTTTAATAAAAATATCATAATTTTGCAAAAAAAATCTTTCGCGTGTCTTGATCTAGTTCATGCATCTGCTAAAATGACTAGTCTAGTTAATGAAAGAGTCAACTTGTGATTTGATTTTATAAATTAATTTTTAATTTATTTGTAAGGGGAGTAAATCGAATATAATGCGGTTTAAAAAGAACATCACTCTCTGGTACCTTTCACAGATCGCCAAAATCTATCTGGAAAAACCCTAGCGGTCACGTTTATATTAATCTATGTTGCTAGGGCCCACGCCACGTGCACTCAATTCAGAGATAAAGTAGCAACAAAAAGAGTGACGTGGGCGCAAAAACACTTTTCCTCAAAGCATGATAGGTAGATGCATATATCAAACTCTCATTAATTATTTCCACACATTCTTAGTAGGGGGAAAAAATTGATCATATTGATTAAAAAAAGAACAAATAAAAAATAATGAAAATTATCTCTACCTCTCTGGCGACGCAGAAATGCGCAATTTGTCAGACTTGGTGAGACATAATCTTATCGTTATCTTTCGAAACTTTTGGACTTTTGCACCATCTTTTAGTCTGCGACTTTTTTCTCAGTGATAGGGAGCTTAAAAAGTTCTGTCCTCAAACTAAATTAACTTTTTTTATTTAAAATAGGTAAGCATTTACATTTTTGACCGTTTTTTTTAAATCAAAGTAGAGAAAACATTTTAATAAACATTAATTTGTCAATTCTTGTGATTCCCAGGAAAGGAAGATGGCGTCAGATGTTGTGGACCAACTGATTCAATCGATTTCCGCTCTGTCAACCTCGTATGATGCCCACAAAAACTCATTCATCAAGAACACGCAACAGAAAACGCCTTTGCATGCTGCGGCGGCGATCGACGGAGTGGATACGTGTCGGCGCCTCGTTGCAGACGGCGCCGACATCAACGCCAAGTGCCAAGACTTCAACGCCACCGCGATGCACTACGCAGCGTTGAACGAGAAGCACGGATTGGAGGTGATTGAGTACTTCACTTCTTTGAAGATGAGTGTTCATACCGAGGACAAAAACGGAAAAGCACCGATCCTCTATGCTATCAGAGCGAAGAATTTCAAAATTGCGGAGAAATTGCTCAAATTAATGTTTCCTGAAGGGGAGTTAAGCAAGAACAATCTGCTGCACTTTTGTGTGAAGAGAAATAATTTGGAAATGGCTAAAATCGTGCACAACAATGATAAGGGACTTTTAAACAAATATGGAGAGCTTGGAAGGTCAAAGATTCACGTAGCAGCTTTCTACGCCGATCTGGAAATGTGCAAGTGGCTTTTGAGCGAAGGCGCCGACGTTCGAGCTTTAACGAAGGATAAATTTGAGCAAAACGTGCTTCACTGTGCTGCTTACAACACATCGCACGGCACAGAACTAGTGCAGTTTTTCGTTTCCAATTTAGGCTTTGACGTGAACGCTAAAGACAAACTCGATTATCGGCCACTCCATAATGCTTTTTGGAAAGACAACATAAAAACTGCCGAAGAATTGTTGAAACTTGGTGCAAATCTAACAGTAAAACGGGTCACCAATTACTCTTCCAATTTGGAAAATTTAATGCACTGTTGCGTAAGGTGGAACAAAATGAAAAGTGCTAAATTTTTACAAGAAAAGAATCGAAATTTGGTAAATGAACTCAGAGGGGATGGAAAAACATCTCTTCACATCGCAGCAATGCGTGCAGACTTGGACATGTGCAAATGGTTGGTGGACGAATGCGGCCTTGACCCTCGTGCTCTAGCCGGAAAACCAAAATTGTCAGTTTTGGAATCCGCTGCGTGCAACAAGTCACATGGAAAAGAAATTATCACATTTCTCGTCAACAAGTATTCACTCGATGTGAACAGGAAAGACGAATTTGGTTTAACACCACTGCACGAGGCATTTTATAGCAACAACATTGATGCTGCCGAAGAATTGGTGAGACTTGGCGCGGATTTAAAAGTGAAAAGAGGAGCGAAGAATCTGTTGCACGAGAGTGTAATCGATAACAAAGTAGAAAGTGTTAAATACCTGATTGAAAAGCTTCCTGGCTTACTTGTAGAGCCGGGAGAAGGTGGAAAAACTATCGTTCAATTGGCCGCTGAAAAAGGAGACAAGGAAATGATGAAATTATTAGCTGAGAAAGGTTGCCAATTTTAAATCAATTAAAAAGTGCCAGTTTAATTTCTTTGATCATTTTTAATTTTTTTTATAGTTACGTTAACAGTGTTGTTCAAAGGCTCCATTAAATTTTAAGGAATATAAAACTTATATAAAAAATAATTTTGAAAATTTTACTAAATGAAAGTAGTGATAACAGGTTATTTTTAAATATTGATGTTGTGTAACATTTTAATTATTTAGTAGATGCTAAAAAATTGATAACTTTTAGGAAGGTTAAGGTTTTTTTGCTAAATTGTAAACCTGGCTGATCTTTTTTGTTGTGAATAAATGAAAATAAAAACAATTAAAAAAATACGTTTCTTATTTTTTAACCACAATTTTGAAACTCAAAAATACTGAAAATGATAAAAAGCCATAAAAATAACATCATAAATGAATCACCTGTGAGGCGTGAACTAAGCAATCGCGTGCTAACCAAAAAAGGCAAAGAAAAATGAAAATATTTAACCTGCATGCCTCTGCCATCACGCGCCGGCTGGCGGAACTACGTGAGCTGAAAAGTAAAAGTGCCGGGTGTTTATTAAATGAGCGTTTCTGATCTTGATAATGAAGAAATTCTGAAACAGTAGCGAACATAAAATAATGAAAAACACGTGTGAAATTTTTTAATCAAAAATTGCGGCAGTAAATGCAATTTAAATTAAATGGCGCACTCTGCTCGGCCATAAAATAAATAAAGTCGAATGGACACGGGTTAGGTTTTCTAATCTTCGCTGAATACTACGCAGGCTTGAGAGCGTTTGCATCACGTTGAGGCGAAAAATTGGAATTGTTTGCAACTTGCACTGCAGCACTGCTTGGCGGAACACGTGCATTATTCAAATAAATCGATTGTAAATTAACAATCCTATTTTGAGAGAAAAAGTTTTATAATATTTCGGATAAATCGCGCATCTCTGATCTCTGCCTGGCCGTATCGGACGTTGCAGGCCATGACTCAAAATTCACAGCATAAATATCATTTGCAGCGATCTCAATCGATTCGAAATATAATCTAATTTTTACGTCGGGTGAGAAGAAATTCGGGTTCAGACCGAAAGAAAATTTACACTTTGAAAAATAGAAAGAGCAGCGGCGGGCAATGCTTTTCTCGGAGGCTGCTGCAAACAGGACGAAATTGATAAGAAAATAATCTGTCGAGATTAAGGCGGCACTCAGAGCAGAGATAATGTTTTCTTATCTCTCTCTCTGGTATGGCTTCGTTTGATTCTGTGTGCCAACTGATATATATCTTGCGTCGAGGGTCGAGGAGATAAAAAGTGCATTCCTTCAGCTGAATCAATAAATTGTGTCAGAGTGCTCAAATTACAAAATGTATCGGTTCCTGCTCTGGGAGATTAAGTCGTGCGTATATTCTAGAAGCTATATTATTTGTAACACTGAACACACACGGGTCCAATCACTCCAAATGCTTATGGCTCCTAAATAAACGACAATCAAGAGGAATTTAGACGCTCAATTATCTCCGCTCAACATCCCCAAAATATCAATTTTTGTCGTTGGTCTCAAAGCCTACACAGCAATAATCTTAATTATCTAAACGGTTTTATTTTTTAATAAATAATTAGAATGCTTGGAAGGAAGAATCAGCAAACCAGAATCGAGAACTGATAATTTGAGAACAGCAGGATGTCCAGAAAATAATTTGAAATTTCAATAACATTATTTTTAAATCGGCCATTGCAGAAAAAGAGAAACACAGTGCTAATCAAAATTTTGGCCAAAATCAACCTTTCACGAGAGTTAATTGCTGTCGGCGCAAGCTATGCTTATTCTGGGCTGAGCATAAATACCTCATTGAAAAGTTTCCTGGCCTAATTGCAGAGCCTGGACCAGGTGGAAAAACTATCGTTCAATTGGCCGCTGAAAAAGGAGACAAGGAAATGATGAAGCTATTAGCTGAGAAAGGATTCAAATTTTGAATCAATAAAAAAGTGCGGCTTTTGTTTCTTTGAAAATGTTAATTTGTACCATAAGTTAGGAAACAGTGTTGTTCTAATTTTATGCTCCATTTAACTAGACCGCTCTCTTACATGGGTTATAAAATGGAGACACATAATAGTTATGTCTTTGTGAAGGGATATGGATTTTTTTGCTAATTTGTTTAATTGTCAGCATTAATGTTTATTTTGATTAAATTCAAATGAAGATAGTTCAATAATTTGTGTATTAATTTAACACGTATGAACCAATTTCAATGATAAGAGTTTCACAATATATCACGATATGGTCAATAAGGTGATCCCCAGCAGTTCAACAAAAAGATAAGAATATGATTAGATATGATGGGGATTGTTTTTCTTAAAATAGGCGGGGAATTAAAGAGTTTTAATTAATTTAAAAATAAAGTAATAATGATTCGGCCCTCTTCACTGTTCGTATAAAGATATTTACATATTAATTAGGTTTTTTGTTATACAGGTTTAAAACACTACATAATATCAGATAAATTCGGTAGAAAATAGCTATCAGTAATCCTTGGCACTATAGTGGATTGGGTAACTCTACCTTCAACAGCAGGGGGCAATAAAACTCGCAAAAAAGTTAAAATGATGAGCGGCCATAAAATAATCAGCTCTGGAGTGTGAAATGTGCAGTCGCGTGTGCTTATCAAGGCAAAGAATCACGAAGGTTTTAATCTGCATGCCTCTGCCATCATGCGCCGGACGTCGGAACTACAAGCGCTTAAAAGCGAAAATGAGCATTATTTTAAGTTATTGTTAGAGATATTCTTAAACAGTAACAATAAACAGAAGAAAAATTAATAAAAAGAAGAGCAATTAAATTTGCGTTTCTGGACGACTTGCTCTTAAAATTAATTATTTTTTAAACAATAATTTGTACAGACCTAACAGAAAAGCGCAAATTTGTTTATATTATGCAACAGTTATGCTATGAAAAAAATTTGCCAGATTTAAGCACGCGAAGGAATGGGGAAAGGAATAATCATTAATTGTTTGGCTTACCGGCCAATAAAAAAATAAATAAAATCAAAACTTTTTTCCTTTTCTTCTCGCTGGACAGTTCGTTTATGACACGTTGAGGCGAATGAGTGGAATATTGTTTGCAACTTGCAATGCAGCACTGCTCGGCAGCGCACGTATGCACGTATCAAATGAATCGCTTGAAAGTTTGCATGAGTATGTATTTGGAGAGAAATGGGGATTTATTTATTTATTTCGGAGTGATCGCGCATTTCTTTCGGGTCGTATTGGACGTTACAGCCGCATATATCAAAATTCACAGCCACCAGCATAAAATTTATGTTTGACATTTTATTGAGACGTCATTAAATTGTAATTTGATTCAAAGTTTCCATCGCAAACGGTAAGTAACAATGAATAATCGAGAGTTATATAGGATACTAAAGTTTATGTATCTCAAAAATAATATTGTAATTTGGAGGATTCCCGGGTAGGATGAAATTCGGGTTCAGATCGAAAGAAAATTTCCACTGTGAAAAGGATAGAAAGAGCAGCGGCGGGCAATGCTTGTCTCGGAGGCTGCTGCAAACAGGATGAAATTGATAAGAAAATAATCTGTCGAGATTAGGTGGCACTCAATAGAACAGAGATATTGTTTTCTTATCTTTCTCTGATATGGCTCCGTTTGATTCTGCTGGTGTGCGACTTATCTCTTGTGTCGAGGAGATAAAAATAAAGTGCATTCCTTCGCAGCTGAATCAATATCCCATAGTTAATATAGTTGTGAAATGATTGCATATATGTGTTATCATGTAGAAGTTCCCGCACATCTTTGCGTAAACTAAGTTTGTGTCAATTTGGCTCCAAACCATATGAAAATTTATGAAAATACTTCACTGACCGATTGATTAACCTCCACGCGCAATGGTCATGTCGTTTAACTCGCTCTCGTCCGGCCGGGAGATTCGGTCGTGCGTTTTCAGTGTTTGTCGTTGGTCTCAAAGCTTCAACGCAGCAATTTTAATCATTTAAATATGTTTTTGTTTTAATTAATGATCAATTAATAGAATGTACTGGAGGAAGATTCGGCAATGCAGAATCGAGTACTCAAAATTTGAGACTATGAGGATGTCGGAAAAATAGTTTGAATAATTAATTAAATCAGCCCCCGAGAAAAACAGCGAAACTATGCGAATCAAAATATGTGGCCAATAAAATCCAGCATTCACGAGAGTTGCCTGCTATTCTTCTTGTGGGCTGGGAAGAAGTGCCAAACGCACTAACAATATGGAAATATTTCTCCTTGGCACGTTTAGATGGCGGCTGAATGCACAATTTCAGATAAAAAAAACTTGACGGCTATATAGTCGATAAATCACACTGGTAGAAACTGTGCCGCAGAGCAGTTAATTTGTGCAGGTTGCAGAAATCTTACCACGATTTTTGCCTTGACCGCGAGCCGAATATTTGAGGTTGGAGACCGTTTTGTGTTCTTCTCACTCAGTTGACTGGAAAATATGCCAATAAAGAGACAAAAAATATGCATACCTATCCTTTTGATCAAAATTCCCGTGGAGGGTGAAACAGGTAAATAGAAGCTCTTGTAAAGAGGTCGTCAGAGCGGAATTATTTAAAAAAAATGAAGCCAAAGTGAAATTTTCAGTTTGATTTTTATTGCACTTTCAAGTGCCCCTAAATCCGATCAGCTTGCTCACTAACACTTGGAATGGGAAGGCTGCTTCAGTCTCGTGGGCTGCCAAAATTAAGAATTCCCAGGTATTCCATACCTGTCGGGCCCTGCATTTTTTTAGGTGGAAATGAAAAGATAAGACTCTTGAAAAACATGACTTTATAATTAAATTAAATGAAAATATTGATTCACTCATGCAATTTTAGAGATATTAGTAATTAATTTACAACAAACACTGCTTTAAAAAAAACAAGCCACAAATTATGAGAATTTCTGGCAACGCTGAATCGTGCGATTTGTCAAAATTAGTAAGATAATATATAATATATATAAATATCTTCTCCTTATATCTCTAGTATGTAAGAGAACCCCTATTAATCTACTTGTGTTTGTTAATTCACGTGTTTCAGGAAAAGGGAGATCGCGGCAGATATTATGGACCACCTGATTAAATCCATGTCCGCTCTGTCAACCTCGTATGATGTCCACAAGAACTCTTTCATCAAGAACACACAACAGAAAACGCCTCTGCACGTTTCGGCGGAGTAGATACGTGTCGACGCCTCGTGGGAGAAGGCGCCGACATCAACGCCAAGTGCCAAGACTTCAACGCCACCGCCATGCACTACGCAGCGTTGAACGAGAAGCACGGATTGGAGGTGGTCGAGTACTTCACTTCTTTGAAGATGAGAGTTGATACCGAGGACAAAAACGGAAAGGAACCACGAGAATTCACGTCAATGAGTCATTTCTTTCTATATAAAACGATGTAATTGTTTTAGGAAGATTATATCAAGAATTTCTAATAAAAGTACAAGTAAACAAAACTAAAATATATTTGAAAAGCTCTTGACGTTTGTTTATGTTGAAATTTTCCCTTCGTTGTTTTTTGCTTTCAAAATAACCTCTGTTGACAATTATTTTCTAATCTCTATTAATAGTAAAAATATGTTATGAAATATAGAAAAGGTTTCAAAACACACGAAAGCTTTTAAAAGCAATGTGCTAACACGTTTCCACCTCAGTTCTTTCGTCGCTGTTGAAGCTCGCTGTTGTAGTAGTGTCACGGAAAACTAAAAAAGTAAGGATAAATAGTTAATTATAATTTGTTAAATCTTATATATCTACGCAATACAGCCAGCAGGATGAACTCGAAAAAATTCAAGAAAAATAGTGCCATAAAAGCCGTAAGTTCTGCATTGGTCAAACTGAACAAGAAATTGTTCAATAAGGAGTCACGCTTCCGTTCAAAGTTAGCCAAAATGTTGCTGAAGGAGGAAAAAGGGCTCGTTACTAATTTCGGTAAGACTGGAAGGTCAGCGATTCACCTTGCAGCTATCCTCGGCGACCTTGACATGTGCAAGTGGCTTTTGAGCAAAGGTGTCGACGTTCGATCTTTAACAAAGAATGAATACGAGGACAGTGTGCTGCACTGCGCCGCAATGAACAAATCGCACGGCAAAGAACTAGTGCGGTATTTTGTTTCCGAGCATTGCTTTGACGTGAACGCAAAAGACAAACTTGGGTTCACGCCTCTCCATTGTGCCCTGTACAAGGAAAATATTGAGACTGCCGAAGTATTGTTGACCCTTGGTGCAGACCTAGCCGTTAAACGAGTCACCAATGACTTCAGAAAATGCGAAAACTTAATGCACTGGTGCGTAAGTTGGAATAAATTGAAAAGTGCTAAACTTGTACAAGAGAAGAATCGAAATCTGGTAAAAGACCTGCGCGGGGATGGATACACAACTCTTCACATCGCAGCAAAGCGTGCAGACTTGAACATGTGCAAATGGTTGGTGGACGAATGCGGAATGGACCCTCATGCTTTTGCCGGAAAACAAAAATTGTCAGTTTTGGATGTCGCTACGTGCAATAAGTCTCATGGAAAGCAAATTATTATGTTTCTCGTCAACAAGTATTCACTCGATGTGAACAGAAAAAACAAAGATGGGTTTACACCACTGCACCATGCGTTTTATAATGACAACATTGTTGCTGCCGAAGAATTGGTGAGATTTGGCGCGGATTTAACAGTGAAAAGAGGACCGGAAAATCTGTTGCACGACAATGTTCGCAAAAACAAAGTAAAATGTGTCAAATATCTGATTGAAAAGCTTCCTGGCTTAATTGCAGAGGCTGGACCAGGTGGAAAAAATATCGTTGAAATAGCCGCTGAAAAAGGAGACAAGGAAATGATGAATCTACTAAATGAGAAAGGATTCAAATTTAAAAAGGATGAAAAGGTGTTTTCTGGAGGCAATGAATAGGGAATAAGATTAAATGAATTTGAGAGATTATCCACGAGATGTATCTTCCAAAATTGTATAAATTTCTTTAACGCATGTTATTCCAACTTCTAACCGTTTTGTTTGATAAACTCGATGTGTTTGTTATGAATGAAACTATTTAGGATGTAATAAAATGAAATATGATTACATATATTTTCATTTATTAACTCACTTCGCAGAATTTTAATTTGAAAGCTAATATCAGTTTAAAATCAAGTTTAAAAAGAAAAAATATTTTTAAACATACCATTATCGTGTGTTTGAAATCAATCTTGACAACGGTAGTGATAATTAAATAATGTTTTGAACTTTTATATGGTCAGTTAATGATTACTTAATTTTAAAGTCGAATACAAATTTAATTTTATTTATTTTTCTTGAATTAATTATGAGATGAGCCCTCTTTTCATTATATATGATGCATTAATATGATTTTTTAAAGACGAAACAAAATTTAAAAAAAGAAATGCAAAATTTTGCCCTTGAAAACATTCAACTTTCAGATTACGCAAACCACACAAAAATATAACAATATCAATTCAATTCGCAGCCGACTATAGGTACTGAAGTTCATTAATAATTAATGCACTCTAAGGTTTCATAATTTCTAAATAAATTAATTAAAATTAAATTTGAAAAGGTCTCTTTCAAGCACAGCTTGCCCGTTATGCAATTGATTTTACATAAAATATAAGCAGCTTCTTGCCACTTTTACTACATTAGAGCTGTAGGGACACCTACATTCCGTCAAACAATATCAATTTCAACACATGACAGACAAATCACATTGTTAATATGCATATATAAAGCGATGCGACACAATTCAAAAGAGAGAGAATTCCTGCAGCAGCCAAGACGACCGGACCAGCCCTGAGGACAATCTGGACGACGAGCCTGTAAGACGTAAAGGTCGCCATCGCAGCAGGACGATGTTGCTTCCTTCCAAGATGTAGTCGATCGCACGCCAGGCAAGAGGTAAACACTTTGGATGTTGCACCCCGCTTCAACCAAGTCCCTGACACACCCACTCGGACACGTCCGAGTCTTTATTCCATCCTATTCTCCGAGGCCCAACTATTCAAATTCAGCCACGCAGCCAAGTCTACACTTTTCCAATTAATACCCATCAAGTCGCAGTCCATCACACACGCAGCCAACGCAGCATCAACTTTAATTATAAATTCATAATATAGGAAACCACTGCTCTTCATAATTCTTTCCTATAGAGCAATAACAAGGAATACCCTGGATATATTTCTAGCTGCCCAAAGTAAGAATCGCAAAAAATGATTATATTTTTCATAATATATATTTGTAAAAATGAGCATTGTGCGCGATTACCTCATCCATATATTAGGTCAAGGAAAAATGAATTGTCTAACTCCACTGCTATAATTCCTGACAAATCAAAACAAACTCTAAGACTTGCATATGTATATCGCTCCAATATTCAATGTCTAAACTTTTTTCGCAATGAATATTATCGTCATTCTGATGCTTTTAAGCTTTTATTTATTTATAAGAATACATACAATTCAGGAATTCGACTGTAGCACCAAAAGCGAGAAAATTTCCATTATGAAAATATGCTATATATTTTATGAATGGTAAGAACAGATAATAAAGACATAAAATTACCTATAGGATCAATACAGAATAGAATACATCGTTATATTTTCACGATTTTATTTTGAATGATTTTTTCTCACTGCAACATTATTATGTGGATTCATTGAGCCAACACTTCAGGTAAAAATCCTTTCTCAACTAGAAATGATTTCATTCCTTTGCCTGCATGTTTTTTGGCTAGTGAAACTATCGAATTACCTGCCTCTCCAAATAGGACAGGTTGCTTCTCGAACAGAAATTTGACACTCTCAACTTTGTCATTGCGAATACTGTAATGTAATAAGCTTTCCGAACCTTTTTTAACTTTTAAATCTGCGCCCAGTCTTACCAATTCTTCGGCAGCACCAATGTTGTTACAATAAAGGGCCTGGTGCAGTGGTGTTAACCCCTTTTCGTTTCTTCTGTTCACATCGAGTGAATACTTTTTGACGAAAAATGAAATAATTTTCTTTCCGTGAGACTTGTTGCACGCAGCTTCATCCAAAACTGAAAATTTTGGTCTTCCTGCGTATGCTCGGGGATCAACGCCACATTCTTCCACCAGCCAGTTGCACATTTCCAAGCTTGCAAGAAATGCTGCGATATGGAGTGAATTTTTTTTATCCGCTCTGATATCATTTACCAGATTTTGATTCATTTGTTGCAAAAATTTAGCACTTTTGATTTTGTTCCACCTTAAGCAGCAATGCAATAAATTTTCCAAATTATTGGAGTCTTTGGTGATTCGCTTCACTGCTAGATCTGCACCAAGGGTCAACAATACTTCGGCAGTCTCAATATTTTCCTTGTACAGGGCACAATGAAGAGGCGTGAACCCAAGTTTGTATTTTGTGTTCACGTCAAAGTTATGCACGAAAACGAAATACCGCACCAGTTCTTTGCCGTGCGATTTGTTCATTGCTGCACAGTGAAGCACGCTGTCCTCAAATGCATTCTTTGTTAAACATCGAACGTCGACGCCTTTGCTCAAAAGCCACTTGCACATGTCAAGATCGCTGAGCATAGCTGCCAGGTGGATCGCTGACCTTCCAGTCTCACCAAAATCAATGTAAAGCCCTTTATCCTGTTCCAGCACCATATTGGCTAAAATTGAGTGGTATATCTTGACTCAGATTTGTCCTTGTTGTTCTCTTCTTCGGGGCATTTCGGCTGGAGCAGTTTCTCGGCGACTTTTGAATTATTCATTTTGATTGCGTATTGAAGTGGCTCATTTCCAAACTTGTCGTTTGCGTCCAGCTTCAAACCAAGAGATGAAAAGTAATCAATCAGATCCAATCCGTGCTTCTCGTTCAGGGCAGCGCAGTGCATCAGCGTGGCGTCGAGTTCTTCACATTTAACATTGACATCGGCGCCTTCTTCAATGAGATTTCGACACATATCGACTCCATCGATCATCGAGGCGACCTGCAGAGGAGTCAATGAGTCTCTTTGGAAGTCGATGAACGTTTTCTTGTTCACAGTATACCATTCAGTCAGTGCGGATTTTATGATAATTAATTTTTTAAATTCGTCTGAGTCCATCCTGTGTGCTGTATTTTACAATAAATTAATTTTTAAATATTAATAAGCCAGTTTTCTCTTACTTGAAATAATTTTCCCGGGACACTGTTCCAACAGTTATAGCTTTTACAGCGGCGCAACGACTGAGGTGGAAACTTGTTTGAACTTTGCTTTAAATAGCTTTCGTGAGCTTTAAAACTTTTACTACTTTTCAAAACATTTTTTTCTATACATTGCATGATAGTAATTTGATTTGAATTTAAGATAATATTTTTCAACAGTCAATTTAAAAACAAGTTTTAAAAAGAACATATCACGGAGAAAATTTACTATGACAAGCTAAGTTTCAAAACATACGAAATAAGCTTCAAAAGCAATAAAGCGTTAAGACATTTCCACCCCAGTTGCTTCGTTGCGGTTAAAGCTCACCGTTCAAGTAGTGTTCACGGAAAATTTACAAAGGTAGAGGTGATAATAGCTAATTTCAATTTGAAAAATCTAATATCTTATCATATAGCTGGCAAGGATATAGTGGAGTTGATCAGATTCAACCAAATTTTACTAACATTAGGTGTTAGTTTTATATTAATTAGATGGAAATGAAGAAACCTTGTTGAGAAAGTATGTGTTTTGGACGTAAATGGTAGCCACTGCCTGATTTCAGTGCGCACAGACGAATCAGAGATATGAAACAGCTAGTATACTTATCTTATTTACTCAAGTAAAGAATTTACTATCAAATTTGCACGCAAACTATTCGTCCAATCTGCATTATGCTGTATTGATAATTATATTTTACAAAATTAGAATTTAGTTTAAATGTTTTGTCAATTTGAAATGATTCCATTGGGACACATATTTGATATTTTGTGTTGCTTTGATTGAAATAAATTTATATTATGATATACATTCAAGCGTATCTTACTCTGACTTATCGCTAAATCAATCAGTTTTAATCAGGAAATAATTACAAGAATAAACAGTTAAAAAGAAAAATTAAGACTACAAGTCATACAATTAATAGGTCTAAAATTAACTTTGTAGAAATATATTTTTATTTTTAACTTCAAAACAATGAAAAATTTATTGAATGCATATTATTATTAATTAACACAAAACAACTTGAAAACAGTAGGATTACCTATATGGATAGATATTAATTTAAAATATATTATTAGCTTTTTTATTAGGTTTAGCAAACAGTATAATTATGCCATTATGTTTTGTATGATATCGCTGTCAAAATAAATTGAAAGAAATGGCTTTTCGACAACATGTAGAATGTATTGCAAGATTTAGTTTTTTGTCTAAACATTTTCTTTTGGCAAGAAAGGGGATTAATTACAATACTTTCATTTCCATGGGTGAAGTAATCTGTAATTTTATTAAATTTAGCATACTTTACATTTCAATTTGTTTCGTACAAAATAAATATAATCAAAAAGTTTTTGACAAATAGCTTCAAATATAACACATGAAAAATGCGTATGCAAGATTTTTACAAACAAGGAGTTAGATTTTAGAGAGCATTATCAAACACCACTATAGAGAAAATCCTTTCTCAACTAACATTTTCTTCATTTCATCTCCTGCGTGTTTTTTCACTAGTGGAACAATCGAATATCTGGCCTTTGCAATCAGAACAGGAAGTTTTTCAATCAGGTATTTGACACTTTCCACTTTGTCATAGTAAATACTGAATTCTAAAAAATTTATTTTTCTTCTTTTAAGTCTTAAATCCGCGCCCAGTCTCACCAATTCATTAGCAGCAACAATGTTGTTATTGTAGAAGGCGTGGTGCAGTGGCCTGTTTCTCAATTTGTCATTTCCGTTCACATCGAGTGCATAATTGTTAACGAAAAATGTAATAATTTCCTTTCCGTGAGATTTGTTGCACGCAGCATCATCCAAAACTGAAATTTTTTTAGTTCCAGCCAAAGCACGAGGGTCAAGGCCGCATTCGTCCACCAACCATTTGCACATGACCAAGTCTGCAAACATTGCTGCGATGTGAAGAGAGGTATATCCATCCCCGCGGATGTCGTTTACCAGATATCGATTCTTTTGTTGCAAAAATTTAGCACTTTTCATTTTGTTCAACCTTAAGCAGTAGTGCATTAAATTTTCCAAATTGGTATAGTCATTGGTGACCCGTTTTACTGTTAGGTCTCCACCGAATTTCAACAATTCTTCGGCAATCTCTATGTTTTCCTTGTACAAGGCACAATGAAGAGGTGTGAACCCAAGTTTGTCTTTTGCGTTCACGTCAAAGCTATGCTCGGAAACGAAATACTGCACAAGTTCTGAGCCGTGCGATTTGTTGAATGCGGCACAATGAAGCACGCTGTCCTCAAATTCATTCTTTGTTAAACATCGAACGTCGGCGCCTTCTTTCAAAAGCAACTTGCACATGTCAAGATCGCCGAGCATAGCTGCCAGGTGGATCGCTGACCTTCCAGTCTCACCAAAATCAGTAACAAGCCCTTTTTCCTGTTCCAGCATCAATTTTGCCAAATCTGAATGGTATTGTGACTCAGATTTGTCCTTGCTATTCTCTTCTTTTGGGTATTTTTGTGGAAGTAAGTTCTGTACGATCCTCGAATTATTCACCCTGATTGCGTATTCAAGTGGTTCATTTCCAAACTTGTCCTTTGCGTTCAGCTTCAATCCAAGAGATGAAAAGTAATCAATCAGTTCCAGTCCGTGCTTCTCGTTCAGGGCCGCGCAGTGCAAAAGAGTGGCGCCGAGTTCTCCACATTTAACATAGACATCGGCGCCTTTTTCAACGAGATTTCGACACATATCGACTCCATCGATCATCGCAGCAACCTGCAGAGGAGTCAAGTCTCTTAGGAAATCGCTGAACGGTGATTGATTATTGACAGTGCTGTATGATGCAGCAAGAACGGATTTCACGAGAGTGAACTTCTTGAACTCGTCCGATTCCATCCTGCCGGCTGAATGATAGAGATAGTAGATTTTTATCAAATTATAATTAATTAGCTTTTTACACTTACTTTAAACAGTATTCCCTTGACACAACTTAAATTGACATCAGCGTGCTTTGGCTTTGATGGCAGTGAAACAACTGAATTTGTGACGTGTATGTGCTTTGTTTTTGAAACTTTTCTTACTCGTCATAACATATTTTGTCCTGAATTGTGTGGAAATTTTGTTTTCAAATTTAGGAAATATTCGTTAACAGCTAATTATTGTAGGGAATACAAAATCTACTTAAAAACGAAAGCTTTTCAAGTAGATTGATTGTTTTGCATTTTATCTTTAATAGAATTCGAATATTTTTACTGAATAAAGATAATATAAAATATTAAGCAATTTTATTGACGTATAGACTAGAGGAACTTTTGTGATAACGCAAAAATAATCGGATAAAAAGCACAATTAAAATAATTTAAATACTAAGACCTGTTATTATTGATATTGGAGATGTAAATTTATTAGCACTGCAAAATTTGCAGATATAAAGTTGTTTAACATGAGTGATATCAGATTGAATAGTTACAAGTAAGGTGGAAAAATTAGCGTTAGACATGATTCACCATAACAGGACATAAGACAAGTGCTCTTTGGCTGAGGTATGACCCGATTATAGTTAAAAGCATCGTGTGATTTTTAGGTTTTAATTATAATTTTTGTTTTGTTTGTAGTTAGAAACCCGTTCCTCATTAAATAGTGTCGCTCTAATTATGTCAAAAACACTATAATTTAAAGCAATAATAAACTACAATAATACATATTTTTGTTTCATATAATTCTTTGAAGAAAATTAAATAAGCGATTGCAATAATCTTTTCAGTATCGTACCAAATAACTTTATATTTTCGATATTTTTATAAAAAGATAATGTTGATACGCAGGGAATTAAAATTTCAAAATCATGTTTATTCGTTACAAAATAGGAATTCACATTTATAAATATAATTAAAAGATAATACGTAAAGTCGTGATTCCTTTTTTATAATTATGATGTTGATATATAACAATACCAGTTAAATAAATTAAATGTAGATAAATCAATCTCTTTTGTAAATATCTCATTGCTATTAAGAGAAGAAATTTAATTTTTATTCCTTTCAAAACAAACCTGTAGAAGAAAATACCACAATTTAAAAACAATTTTCTAAAAAATTCTTGAAGAAAAGTTGTTATGAATAGCAGAGTTTCAAAACATAGGTTAGTTTCAAAAGCAAAGCACTAAAACATTAAAACCTCAGTTCTTTCGTCGCTGTTGAAGCTCGCTGTTGAAGTAGTGTCACGGAAAACTTACAAAAAGTAGGTGATAAAAGCTAATTTTAATTTGAGAATTCTTATATTTTATCATATAGCCGACAGGATAATGGACTTGAACAGATTTAACAAACTTACTGACATGAGATCCAAACTGGCTACATCTGAGTCAGGGTACCGTTCGATTTTAGCCAATATGGTACTGGAACAGGATAAAGGGCTTTTTGGTGTGACTGGAAGGTCAGCGATTCACCTTGCAGCTATCCTCGGCGATCTTGACATGTGCAAGTGGCTTTTGAATGAAGGTGTCGACGTTCGATCTTTAACAAAGGATAAATACGAGGACAGCGTGCTGCACTGTGCCGCAATGAACAAATCGCACGGCAAAGAACTAGTGCGGTATTTTGTTTCCGAGCATAGCTTTGACGTGAACGCAAAAGACAAACTTGAGTTCACGCCTCTCCACTATGCCTTACACAAAGAAAACATCGATATTGCCGAAGAATTGTTTCAACTCGGTGCAGACCTAACAGTAAAACGGATCACCAATGACTCTAGCAATTTGGAAAATTTAATGCACTGCTGCGTAAGTTGGAACAAAATGGAAAGTGCTAAATTTTTACAAGAGAAGAATCGAAATCTGGTAAAAGACCTCCGCGGGGATGGATACACATCTCTTCACATCGCAGCAATGTATGCAGACTTGGACATGTGCAAATGGTTGTTGGACGAGTGTGGTCTTGACCCTCATGCTTTGGCTGGAAAAGAAAAAGTTTCAGTTTTAGAAGTAGCTACCATCAACAAATCTCATGGAAAAGAAATTATTACATTTTTGGTTAACAAGTATTCGCTTGATGTGAATAGAAAAAACAAGAAGGGGTTAACACCACTACACTCCGCCATTTCAGCTAACATTGTTACTGCGGCCGAATTGGTGAGACTTGGTGCAGACCTAACAATAAAATGCGTCGCCATCAACGAATCCTGCTATTTGGAAAATATAATGCACTACTGCCTGAGGAAGAATATAATAAAAGGAGCTAAATTTGTACAAGAGATGAATCGAAATCTGGTAAAAGACCTCCGGGGGGATGGATACACATCTCTTCACATCGCAGCAATGCATGCAGACCTGGATACGTGCAAATGGTTGGTGGACGAATGCGGCCTTGACCCTCGTGCTTTGGCCGGAAAACAAAAATCGTCAGTTTTGGATCTCGCTGCGTGCAATAAGTCTCATGGAAAGCAAATTATTACGTTTCTCGTCAACAAGTATTCACTCGATGTGAACAGAAAAGACAAATATGGGTTCACACCACTGCACCAGGCCTTTTATGTTAACAACATTGTTGCTGCCGAAGAATTGGTGAGACTTGGTGCGGATATAAAAGTGATAAAAAATGGGGAAAATCTGTTGCACTTCTGTGTTTGCAATAACAAAGTAGAAAGTGCCAAATACCTGATTGAAACGTTTCCTGGCTTAATTGCAAAACTTGGACTAGATTCTCGATCTGTCGAGGAAATGGTCGCTGAAAGAGGAGACAAGGAAATGATGAAATTATTTGCTACGAAAGGATTCAAATTTTGTTGCATTATTGACGATGGCAAGTTACGTTACTCTACAATGAGTTAGGAATAAGAGCTAAAAGATTTTCCGTTTAAATACCCTTTCAAATTTTTAAATTTTCTTCTCTAAATGTTCTGTTTAGTCAATTGTTATGCTCCATTTATTCTTGATGAATACAAATATTTTGAATCAATCTTTGCAATAAAATGTAATATAATTTTGTAAGTTATTTCATTGATCGTTGTGATGGTGCCAGTTGTAAACTAATCAGAAATATGGAAGTGAAAACTGTTTGTTGAGAAAGTATATGAGTATAGGAGATCACTTCCTGATTTCAGTGCGCACAGACGAATCATAGGTGACCCAGTACATGTCTTATTTACTATCAAATCAGCACGAACATTTTACGTCCAATCTGCAATGTTCTGTATCGATAATTATTATGCTGTATCAAAGTTTCGTCAATTCATTTTTGTGATTTTTTATTAGTGCTGCATGAATTGAAATAAATTTATATTATATGCTATACCCAGCAGAAAATTCTGAGCGGCTTTTTGCCGCTCTTTCTTGCTCGCTCATTTACACACGTATTTGGGACATTCTTGCTCTTTCTTGCTCGCAACCTAAGTTCGGTTCCTGGCTCGTTTCTGCTATTTTTCGCTCAATGCTGCTTTCTGCTGCCCTTGCTGCTCGCTCAAAAACGCTTTTGTTGCTCGCTCATTTAGGCACGTATATGGAACATATTGGCTCTTTCTTGCTCGCTAGGATTTTTCTGGCTCATTTGTGCTTTTTATCGCTCAAAGGTGCTTTTATCTGCTCAAGCTACTCGCTCAAAAACGCCTCTGTTGCTCGCTCATATATAGACACTTTTTTAAACATTGTTGCTCGCAACCTCAGTTCGTTTCTAGGATTATTCTGGCTCATTCATGCTCACAATTGCAGCTCTGTACTCCCTCCCGTTTGATTCAAATTAGTTTTTTTTAATCCCATTTACTGCTGAAACGCGCTAGCACTGACTTGACAGTCAATTCATTTTTATTGCACATTAACGCTTGCATTATTGCAACAATATGAGGAGGCAATAAAAAGCAAAAAGCGTTTACATGCAAGAAATATGCACGCCTTAGCCAGCAAATCACGAGAATTGAGGTGGAGAGCAGGAATGTTCCAAATAAATGAGCGATCGAAAATAAAAATGAGCCAGAATGGCTCAAGTATGCATATTTCTTGTTCGTTAATAACTGCAACCAAAAAAGAGCATGTTTTTTATGCAATAATGGAAGTGGTAATGAGCAAGAAGCAAGAAATATGCTATCTAGCCAAGCCAAGCGCGTTATAACTGAACAGGGGATTTAAATTCACTAATACGTTTTTAAGCATTGTATTAAATTCATAAAAGCTGTGTGTTAATTACATGATCTAAAAAAGCTCATTTTTTTCTCAATAAAAGGAAATGTTTTGCTGCTTTAAAGTTTTTGCCTGTCTTAGGTGTCTTTGCTCTTACAGAAAATTCCAAAATTAATGAACTCATGAAATGCAAACGAGAAAATAATTAAAGAATAAATTAATTAAAATTATTAAATAAGATTGAGCGATAATATTGCTTAAACATATGAAACAGCTTTGCTTGAAAACCATAAATGGCAATATTTTGAATAAAATTTGCATTTTTAGGAACCTAAATTGCTGTATTTTATTGATACCGATTTTCAAAATACAAAAATAAACTTTTTGGAGTAACTTCTCACCTCATAAGCTGCGGATCATTCTGTGTCTGTGTGGCTAGCTAAAAACAAATCAATTGAGATGTACATTAATTTAAAAAAAGTGCAACTCGCGTTTTCCTGATAAATTTGCCATAGCCTAATCCCAAAAATTAAAAAAAAACAGGTTCATCTTTGCCATCCAAATAAACCGTCACAGAAACCAGAAACAAAATCAATGATATGCATCTATCTCGACGATTCAATGATGATTGGCCGGAAAGTATGATATTTTCGGCATAAAATTTGTTTACGATATTGTATCAAATTAGAAAGGCAATTTTTAAAAAATTAATTAATGCGTATTTTAATGTGGTACTATTATTTCTACTTTCATTGAGCAATTCTAGTAATATATAGATTTAAAAGAAAGGATCACAATTTAAATAATTACTCACCATCATCACAGTCAGCAGTGGGAACAACTTCTGTCAACTGTCGATAGCCATGGCTGGTCCACACACTTGTGTTGGGATTAGCACGCTGACAAACATTCGAAACGATTCTTCTGGTTGCTGCCATAGTCAGTGGGGTGAGATTGTTCATCTCGCAGTACGCTCTCTGGCTTACTAAAATTAGAAAAGTTTTGCAAGATTACCTTTATGCTCATATGATTTAATATAATCCATCACCTCACAGAATAAATTCTTTCATGCAGCAAAACAGAAAAATAATAAACACGTAAAATAATAATTATCTTTATTGACTTTTCGGTTTTTTTTAAACTCAAAGCATTTTAAAATTTAAAACTCCTACACGTGATTTAGGATAATAAATGGCAAATGGTGAAATTTTCAAAGAAAAACTACGTGTTTTGCGCTCTCTCAAACTGTACAACATTAATTTAGCCATCTCAAAATTTCTCAGACCTGAAATTAGCTGCATATTTTTGCCTAAAAAATCTAACATATAATAACCACAGTGAAAGCAAGCTCTAAAGAATTAAGTATTCAGATAACCAAAAGGAGAAGAGAGAGGCACTTACGGAAAATGCACTCAACGAGCTTGCAGTCAAGTGCAAGGAAGTCTCCTCGCTCAGCATTCAGACGGGACCTGCTCAAAATGTCATCTCCAAACACGGCCTTTGTCATTTGAGTGACAAATCTCGCAGGACGCTGACTCGTGTACATATCAACCGAAGCGTATCTTCCTCTCAGGAGCACGTAGCCATTGCCGATGTAGTTCTGTATCATGAAATTTGGGATCAAAATATGATATGAAAACTGAAATTAAAATTGACTTACGTAATTGTTGCACACAATCTGTAGCAAATCAGGTTCATCGGAAGCAGCTTGCGTTCCTCTCATAGCAGCACTGGACTTAAGGAGCAGGTCAATTTTGCTATCCAGCACGTGAATTAACTGTAGCATTTCCACTGAGCAGCAACAAGATCGGTCTAAATTTGAGATTTATTATATACATAAAAATAAATAAAAAACAAAACTTCACCTTCACTGGCCAGACTTGGTTTTTTACCCACAAACTGAGACGACCTTGATGGTAAAGGGTCAACCTCGTGACTGCTCTCACCTACAATAAAAATCAATTAAACAGTTGGGTGAATAGCCCTTATTTTGCCCGCTAACAGATATATATTTATCGCACCTTGAACGACAGCGTCATCCCAATCAGAAAAAAGGCCATCAGATGACCACTCTAAGAATTAAATTTAAGTGCATAATATAAAAAATGATCATTTATAATTTTTACCTCTTTGAATCTGACGCCGTCTTTCTTCGGATGAATGTGTCTCAACTTCACGATGATCTGTGCTGTCAGCATCTTCGTCATGCTCCTTCTCAAGCCTGTGACATGTGTAAAATAGAATTACCAATTGAAAAAGCTAAATTTTAATAAATAATTTTATATCATTACATCTTAGACGATCCAGCAGTCGACCTGTAATTTCCACGACCTCCGTCCAGCCTCATGGAATCACCGGATTTGGCCAGAGGTCTGCTCCTCTCTTGGGAACTGTGAATATTGACTTTCTGGGTGGTGGTGTCCTTATTAGCAGCTCCAGTCTTAGTCACCGTGTTCGTCTTTGGCGGCCTTTTCTCTTGAGTACTGCATTTCTTGCTCGCTTTCTTGCTTTCTTTGCCCACATTTTCTTGGGTTGCTCCTGGACCATCAAAAGAGGTGTCGCTATCTTCTCCATCACCGGTTCCTGCTGCTAAACTCTCAGTAAACTGAACCTTCTCCTTTCCTTTCTCAGGCCTTTCATTTGTAGAAACAAAATTACCAATTGCAAAAATCAAATAATTTGATATCATTACATCTTAGACGATCCAGCAGTCGACCTGTAATTTCCACGACCTCCGTCCAGCCTCATGGAACCAGCGGATTTGGCCAGAGGCCTGCTCCTCTCTTGGGAACTGTGAATATTGACTTTCTGGGTGGTGGTGTTCTTAGCAGCTCCAGTCTTAGTCACAGTGTTCGTCTTTGGCGCCCTTTTCTCTTGAGTACTGTATTTCTTGCTTGCTTTCTTGCTTTCTTTGCCCACATTTTCTTGGGTTGCTCCTGGACCATCAAAAGAGGTGTCGCTATCTTCTCCATCACCGGTTCCTGCTGCTAAACTCTCAGTAAACTGAACCTTCTCCTTTCCTTTCTCAGGCCTTTCATTTGTAGAAACAAAATTACCAATTGCAAAAATCAAATAATTTGATATCATTACATCTTAGACGATCCAGCAGTCGGCCTGTTATTTCCACGACCTCCGTCCAGCCTCATGGAACCAGCGGATTTGGCCAGAGGCCTGCTCCTCTCTTGGGAACTGTGAATATTGACTTTCTGGGTGGTGGTGTCCTTATTAGCAGCTCCAGTCTTAGTCACAGTGTTCGTCTTTGGCGCCCTTTTCTCTTGAGTACTGCATTTCTTGCTCGCTTTCTTGCGTTCTTTGCCCAGATTTTCTTGAGTGGCTCCTGGACCATCAAGAGAGGTGTTGTTTTCGTCTTCATCGCTTGGCAAATTCACCTCTTTAGCTCTTGATATTGCATTTAACAGATCAATTTGCATGTTACTGGTTCCATGCTAGAAATTAATATAATGAAACATGCAACACAATTGATAAAAATATATAGATATATTTATATATACCGCTTTTTTCCCCATTTTCTTTGACGGAGATCTCGGTCTATCTTCCTCATCGGCAGTTTCTAAATTTTTGGCAGGCAACCTTCGGATCCTTTTGGGTCTCTCTCCAGGGAAAACACAGTCAGCGTCAAGTTTCCTCAATTTTTCCATCTCTTGCATTTCACAAAAAGTGCCTAATTTAACAAATAATTATTAATAAAAACAAAACTTACTTTAGAGATGGTTAAAAACTAAAAATTACCTGGGCCATGTAAAATCAGAGCTGGTTTTGTTTCAAGCCTGCCACTTTTATCTTTTCCAGAAATCACGTTGTACTTCTTGGTTCCTTTTTTTGGGGGATCATCCATATTGTTTACTTCGTCAACCAAACAAACTTGCGTTTTTTTCGACTGGAACCATTCAATAACGACGTAATTACGTCCTTCTTGATTAGCCTTCTCTGGTGAAGGTCGAGATTGGCTCGTCATGATTAAAAGTTTAACTGGAGCAACCTATGAATTAGAAATAATTAAAACATATTCATTTACAAATGAAATTGACGAAATAATTAACAAAATTTAAGTATTCATTATTGCTGTTTCTGATTCTTTTTTGCACTGCTGAGCAAAAACATGCACACAGAATAAAATCAACAAAAATAACAATCCAATTGAGACTTTTGGTCAGAATTCAGTGCTTTAATTAAGTATGCATATTCATTCATGCATGTAAATGTATGTGCAATATTCATGCAATATTATGTACACATGCACGTGCATTCATTATGTACACATGCATGTACATGCATTATGTACATATTTACATGCATGTAAATGCATTATGTACATACATGCAAGTAAATAATGCATTATGTACATGCATGTATGTAAATGCATTATGTAAATACATGCACGTAAATGCATTACGTACATACATGCATGTAAATGCATTAATGTACATACATGCACGTAAATGCATTACGTACATACATGCATGTAAATGCATTATGTACATACATGCATGTAAATGCATTATGTACATGCATGTAAATAAATGCAATATGTACATGCATGTATGTGCAATATGCATTTTTTGTGCATATCTATGTCATTATATAATTATCCATTTACACATGCACAAAGTACATGCATTTACGAAACATGCACAAAGTACATTCATGCATGCATGTTCATGCATTATCATGTGTGCATGTACATACATTTACACAGTTTATCTTCAATTATTTACATGTGTGACTTCGCAAATATAACTGCGCGCACTTAAAATTCGGGACATGCATTGACACAAACAAAAAATACATAATCAACACTTATTTAGGAACTAACCTTGCTTATTGTGTTTCCAACAAGAGTCGGTAATTTATTATTAAGAAGATGTAGTCCGTTTTCTTCTACATTCACTGTCACGACTATCTCGTTGTTTTGATCGCAAGAGTGATTTCGGCGAATATTTTAGCCGGAACAGAGTGCGAGACAACAATAATGAAATTACCGATCGTGAGGTAAGGAAGCAATGCAGTAGTGTGCGGTCTGCGGTGGCGTCTGGAGACCAAATCGACACTCAACGCTGATTGGCTTCTGTGTGTGCAACGCTTTGCCCGCTAAATTAATTTACCTAGAAAGCGCGCGCTGGTTGTTCGTGCATTCTGCCTGGGCTTCCATATGAACGAATCTGCGTATGGATTGTTGTTTTGGTTTTGAGTTTGCCTGTGCATATAGCATATATACTGATCTACATTTTGGTTTCCTTCTGATAATAAAAGGACCAAAATGGATCAACAACTCGAAAGCAGTGGTTCAGCAGGACCACGAAAAAGGAAGAGTTACCGTGTGTTGCACAGTAATAATAAATTGCCGAGGCAGACAATTTATAACTGGAGGAAGAAAGCAGCCCAAGCTATGGATCAAGCTTATGCAGAAGAGACCACTAATAACATGTCATCACCGGTAAGTGAAAAAATAATTTTTCATAATTTTCAATGAAAATACAAATAATATTATAATGAGAAAATATTCTAATATTTATATAGGCCTCTGACTGGTATGCAGGAGGAATTTAAAAATTTAATTTGTAAATAAATATTAGTGATGATTAGTGTGCAATGATTGATGAGTCTGTTGAAATTTTTGGGGTTGTGGTTTTGCAGTAATTATACTTAAAAAAATTATTTTCATTTCATTACTTTAAAATTTTCAATTAACTTTTTGCAAAATTTAAAAATCTATGAAATTTAGAAAAAAATTAATATGGAACTATCGTGAAGGTAACACAATTTTATTTGGCACATTTTAGAATATTATTTGGAATTCCATTTTGTAAAACTACTATGATTGTATTGTTATAAATGTTTGTTTTTCCTTTTGCATTTTTTTACATTATTGTTTTCAATAATCAGAAAGTGTGCATTTTGAGAAGATCATCACCTGAGAAACAAACAAATAAATTGAATCGAAAATGGTTACAATACATGACTTTTTTGTTCATATTTTTGAAATATATTTTAAATGAATGTTTATAAATGATAACAAAAAATGAAAATACCACAGTAAATTTAATATTAATGTGTTTGATAAAAATACAAACAAGAAAATCAATTTTGAGACGTTAATAATAATAATATATAATTTATTTAAAAAAATTTAAGGGAGATGAATATGACCGTGAGGCAAGTGAAAATGATGAAGATTCTCAGACTCGTATAACGCATGATGAAAGAGGAGTTGATAGATGCAGTGACAACGATGACCAACCATCACCAGAAAGCGATGATGGCCATTATGAAGAAGAGCCTGAATGTGAAGTAATACAGTTGCATTTAATGTTTAAAATTAAGAAGAAAGTATTTATTGTGATGTTTTTCATTATTATTATTTTGCCAAGATGGAACGACGAGCTTCTCCCTCCTCCGAGATTGACGCCGATGCTGATGATTTTACAACGACGTCTGTTTCCTCTCTCAATGATTCTGAAGTTGATGAGAGCGACGTCGACGAGGATAATAGCGACGAAGAAATTAATAATGGGCAGCAAGAGGAGGTACTTTAATAGCTAAATGCTCACCTTTCATCATATTATTTTTGCTTTTATGGTACATTTTAAACTGGGAATTTAAACTTTGCTGGGAAAATGCGTCAATTAATATTAATGAATTTTCTTTAATTATAATCTTTAGTTTCTCATAAATTATATATTTCCCAAAAATTAAAATTTATGCCATGATTATTATTATTTCAGGAGTCAAATGAGGACTCACTACCAGAGGAATTTGACAAAAACGAGAGTTTCGCTGCTCCTTTTCTGAAGTTGCCACAGGTCCCCCTTTACCCTCCTATGATGGTCCAAGTGTGGCAGATATGACGCTTGTCATTTTATCAATACTCATTAAACACAACTCTACTGACTCTTTGAAAACCGAGATTTTCCGCGGACTCAATCTTCTCCTTGGAACTAATGACTTTCCGGACAACCAGTATAAGTTGAAAAAACTTTACAAAGCAACCAGTGACACAATGGAATGTCATGTTTTTTGCAAGAAGTGCATGAAATATGTGGGATTGAAAGAAGAAAAGTTACTCTGTCCATCATGCAATGAGTTGATCAAAAAATCAGAAAAGGAAGAAAATTTCTTCTTTACCGCCAAGCTGAAGAATATTTTGTCATCAACACTTGAGAAGAATAGCGAGAGCTATGATGGAAACTTTGCTGAAATGCCATTAGTGAGGGCAGATGGAGAAGAGAAAGTCTTTTCTGATCTCCCAGATGGAAGCATCCACGCTTCGCTTCGTGGAAAATTCGGACCTTCCATTCATAGTTACAACATTTTCGGGGATGCTGCACCTGCTTTCGAAGCCTCGAAGAAATCCATTTTTGCTCTGATGTTGGCTCCAAACTTTATTAAAAAATCGGAGAGGTAAATGTGTATATATATATGTGGTTGAATGAATATGGCTAAATAAATATGACTAAGTATTTCATTAAATTTTATATATATACATATGCAGGCTAATAATAATAGGGCACAACTTTCTGAAAATATAATAATTTAACGACAAAAATACAAATACTCGCAGATCTAGAAGCTGATGGTCGATTTTCTGCGCAGCAGCTTTATTTAATAAATCTGAATAACTGCTTGATAAATATATTACATGCTTTCGTTTATAAAGTTCTAAATTTAGTAGCTACAGAAAAATATTATTTGATCCCTCTCTAATTAATAATTAATATATGCAACTCTTTTATTTATTCCCTATCTCTAGGTCTCGAAACGTGAAGCTAGCAGCAATCTGGGTGGGCCGAAAAGAGCCTGATATGAATGTTCTTCTACAGCCTTTTGTTAAAGAGGCTAGGTATATTGCTGAAAAAGGAATTCAGTGGACGGACCACAACGGAGAAGCGAGAAACTGTAAAATTTTCCCACTCACAGCAGTCGCAGACTCGGTCGCGAGACCCAAGATGATCGGGTCATGCGTACACAATGCTCAATTTGGATGCACTTGGTGTTATCACCCCAACGACGCCATTGGGCAGTCGTACAACAGGTACGTAGAAAATGAGAGAACATTAAATATTTTAATATTTAACCACTACTTTGTGCATCTCTAGTAAATTCATAAAGCAATTAATATATTTCTATTTTTAAAGCTGCGCGCTTTTCAGTTTTTGACTTTTTGTGGCCCCTCTAGCTATTTTATATATATATATATATATATATATATATATATAGCGTTGAAATTTATACACCAGTTAATTATTGCTTTTTGCTTCTATTGATTATCATTCATAAATACACGATATTTGCCAGGTATACTTTTCGAGAACCATGTGCGCCACTACGCACTAACGTATCCTGGAAAGAGGATTTGGACACTGCCTTAAGCACAGGTGAGCCCTGCAAGGGTGTTCAAAATGAAAGCGTTCTGCTGGATCTACCAGGGTTTCTCATCCCTGAAAATATTGGAGTTGAGCAGATGCACGCGGGTAAATTACTTATTTAATTATAGAAGATTACACTTTTTTAAATTGATATTCTCTTTTTTAGCTGATGTAGGCCACTCAAAAACAGTCCTGAAATTGTGGACAAGCAATTTTCGCCAAGACTACTACATTTACACTCCTGCAAAGCGAATGCTCCTCGACAAAAATATGTCTGAGGTGCGACTGCCGACTCTGAAAAATGCAAGATTGCTCACAAAATTTACAGACTTTAAATCATGGAAAGCTAGCCAGGCAAAGTTGTGGACTCTTCACTTGAGTGTGCCATTGCTCATTGAGGTACAGAAGCCAAAAGATGTAGCGGTTTGGGCAAGGTAAATGTTTTTTCTAAAACTTATTTATAATTGCAAATAATTAAATAATACTGTATTTATGCGGCAATCTGCCCAAATACTTAATAATCTTCTAATTATATCTACTTAAATTTTTAATTATGCAAGTAAATTTTTTAAATTTTACAAATTAAAATTAATCGAAAATTGTTTTTATCTTCAAAACTCTTATTTAAGTAGAAAAATGAAATCTCTTCCCTGAAGTTAAAACGTATATCTTTTGTCATTTGATTTTCTCTTAAATATAAATATTTCCAGCCTGTTCTATACTTTCACTTTACACCCATCTGTATTATTATATTTACTTGCTTTACAGATTTGTCGCTGCATATTGGCTCCTTAATCAGTCCACGATTACGGAGACTGATCTGATTACTGCTCAAACCTACCTAGAGGAGCATTCTCAAGGATATGAGACACTCTACGGAACTCTGGTCATGACGTCAAACCTTCATCAGTCTCTTCACTGGCCATTGGCTGTTGCTCGAATGGGTCCGTTACAAAACTTTTCGGCATACCAGTATGAAGGAAAGTTCCCAGACATCAAAAAAGACATCAGCAGCACGAAAGCTACCGCACAACAGGTAATGGAGCGTGCAATCATGAGAGAATCGCTCCCTCACATTGCACAGACAGTGCTCAGGAGGCAACAAACAAAAGAGTACGTTTCCCAACTCTTAGAAGGCAAATCTACCAAAGTCGGACCACCTGAGACAAGAGGCCCACCAACGTCTGAAGATGCTGAAGGGAAGCACTTCAAGAAAGCACTGTGGTCAGGATTTGTCCTTCGAACTTTTGAGAGTCAGAAGGGTACACGCAAATGTGACTCTTGCGTGCAACTGAAAGACAATACATTTGGTATCGTCACAGATGTCATGAAAATTGTTGAAAACAACAAAGTCAGATTAAAAATTTTATCTTTGAACTGCACGCCACACATCATCAAAAAGTGCACAATTAGGTCGGGCGATCGTGAACTGAATATGGAAGACCTGAAGCTCCCTCATCTTTATTCAGCAAGTGTGGCGCACCAGCGATTGAGGGTGGTAGATGCCGAAATGGTCAAGGGTGTTTGTATTTTGATGGAAATGACAAATGGAAAGTTGTATGTTATAGTGCTTTGCGCGGGTCGCGGGTTTGAGGGTTGAACCCGCAAAACCCGCACCAAACCCGCGGGTGCGGGTCCAGATTTTGCAAATCCAATATGGCGGATTGCGGGTGCGGGTTGGCGTAGTGCGGGTTGGTGCGGGTGCGGGTTGACTCGGCAAACCCGCAACTTTTTTGTAATAATTGAGCCACAATCTCTGAACTCAACAAATTGTTGTCCAGGGGTCAATGGATTTTGATGAAATTTTTTTGCGTTAACTTTGCCCTAATTGACCGAAAAAACAGTTGAAAAAACCCCGACTTTCCAATTTTTGCGGGGTTTGCGGTCAAAATATGGGAATTTTGAGTACTTCATAACTTTGCTCAGGGTGGTCCTAGAACAAAAATTAAAAAAATCGTAAACTCGTCTTAACAAGGCAATCAACTTTTATATTGACTTCAAAGTGGTAGGTCAAAGGTCAAGGTCACAACAATTAATTTTTTGATTTTAAATTCAAATTTGAAAATGAATATTAAGAAAAAAATAACATAATCATTTTGTAGAGCAAGAAAAATTAAGTTAAAAAGGTAAAAATTGGAATGGCGTTTTTCCTCATATTTTTTTTATAAAAACTGAAAACTTTGAAAACCCTTGTTTTTCGAGGTTGGTAAAAAACGATGATTCACCTAATCTCGACTTCTAATCATCCGAATTTCAAAAACCGCATACCGTTAGACTCCTCTTGACGTCTCTAAGTGCACTAAAGGGGTACGAGAACCACCAACCCCTAACCCCTTTTTAACCCCCTCAATAACTTGAAATTTAGAATTTTTTCGTTTGCTTCAACACCATATCATGATGTTAACGAGTGATTGTTTTCTTCAAATCCATTCAATTACTTAGTTCACTTCAAGACTTTCAAACGGAACTTATTTTTTTGTAAATAGGACCACCACAACCACAACCCGAGATTCGGGTGCACAAAGTTTTTTTATCGAGAAAAGGGTACAATAAAATGCTTGATGAGCTCCAAATCTCGAATTCTGCACTAAAAATCTCGTCTCAATTTTAAAATAAAATATAAAATCGAATTATACCCCTTTAGTGCACTTAGAGATGTCGATAGGAGTCTACGATATGTGGTTTTTGAAATTCGGATGATTAGAAGTCGAGATTTGGTTAACCATCGTTTTCAACCAACCTCAAAAAACAAGGGCTTTCGAAGTTTTCATTTTGTATTAAAAAAATGAGGAAAAACGCCACTCCCAATTTTAACGTTTTTAACTTATTTTTTTGTGTTCTACAAAATGGCTTCGAAAAAAATTGAAAAATTTCAATATATTTTATTCATTTTCAAATTTGAGTTAAAATTTCAAAAATTAATTTTTGTGACCTTGACCTTTGACCTACCACTTTGAGGTCAATGTAAAAGTTGTTTGCCTTGTTGAGACGAGTTTACGGGTTTTTTAATTTTTGTTCTAGGACTACCGTGAGCAAAGTTGCGAATTAATCAAAAATTCCCAGATTTTGACCTTTGAACGTCCGCAAAACCCGCAAAAATTGGAAAGTCGGGGTTTTCTCAACTGTTTTACGCGGGTCGCGGGTTTGAGGGTTGAACCCGCAAAACCCGCACCAAACCCGCGGGTGCGGGTCCAGATTTTGCAAATCCAATATGGCGGATTGCGGGTGCGGGTTGGCGTAGTGCGGTTTGGTGCGGGTGCGGGTTCAAATTTTGAAAAAAGATATGGGTGCGGTTTGGGTGCGGTACGAAATAAGCGGGTTCGGTGCGGGTTTGGGTTGAAAATTTGTACCCGCGCAAAGCACTAGTATGTTAGTGTTCCACCAAATAATGAAGAGGCCCAGTAAAAAGCATAATATACACAGTTTTATTTATCTATCATTAATAACCCATCCTCGTTTTGGTCTCATGCATGCATGTTAATCTGAAGCATTCAATTTGATTCGTAAATATAAAACCAAAATAAATCATTGGCGACTGTCTATATTTTGGCAAATATTTTCGCAAGCCAGTTTAATGAGCGAGAGCGAGCCGAGCGTGAAATGAGCCGAATTTAGCAAGACACTTTCAGCTCGAGCAGTGTCAGCTGAAAAAAGCAAGTGTTACTCATGAGCAAAAGTGAGCAAGAGCGAGCAGAGCATGAATGAGCAGAAAATTAGCGAGTTCAATTAAGCTCGAGCAGGTTGAGCTGAAAAAAGCAAGGGTTGCTCATGAGCAAAAGTGAGCAAGAGCGAGCAGAGCGGAAATGAGCCAGAAAAAACGAGCAATTTACGCTCTTTTTTAATACAAGCCGCTCGAGCAAGAAAAAACAAGAATTGCTCGCGAGCAATTTCTGCTCTTTTTTGATGCGAGCCGCTCGAGCAAGAAAAACCAAGAATTGCTCGCGAGCGATTTTAGCGATGAGCGAGCTGAGCATGAAAAATGCCTAAAAAAGCAACTCGAGCAAGAATGAGCAGCCTTGCTCGCTCATTAATGCTCAAGATTTTCTGCTGGGATATATTCCAGCGTATTTTCTCAGACTTATCGCTAAATATCCTATTTTATTCAGGAAATTATTACAAGAATAAGGTAACAAATACAAAAGTAAAGAGTACAAGTCATACTAAATAGGTCTAATTAACTTTGTAGAAAATATTTGCGATTGAAAACTGATAGGAATTTTATTTTGAACTTCAAAAAAATTCAAAAATATTTTTATGATTATAAATAAAACTTGTCAAGATCGCTGAGCATAGCTGAAGGTAAATGTTTTGAGAGCAATATTAAAATTAAATTAGTACTTTAATAGATCGACGATATCAATTCACATAAATAAATATTGTATTACATTTTATTCACCTGCAATAATTGGCTCTCAGACTCAGACAATTATGGCAAAGGCACCTCAGCCATGCAACCGCGTACAAAATAGTTTATTTTAATGTTAAGGATAGGGGAGAATGTTGAAAACAAACATGTCAAACAATCAAGATATTTTTAAAAAGTCTACCCCCAAGGAATAAAAACCGCTACATCTCGAGTTGATTGTTAAAACATGTGAATTCATGTCAATTAAAATTTTCATTTTATATAAAATATGTTGAAGTTTTAAGGGAAACTAACAAGACTTCTTAAAAATAATGTGTTAATAAAAATATCAATCCATTTGAAAAGCTTTCGAGATAAATTTACGAAGAATTTATTTTCTACTACTTACAAATAAGCCTATCGATAAATACATCATAAATTTAATAACAAGTAATCTCAACGATTAATAGTGAAAATATGTAATGAAAAGTAGTAAGAGTTTCAAAACATACAGACTATCTATAAAGGCAAAGAACAGATAATAAAAGACATAAAATTACCTATAGGATCAATACAGAATAGACATCGTTATATTTTCATGATTTTTTCTCACTGCAACATTATTATGTGGATTCATTGAGCCAACACTTCAGGTAAAAATCCTTTCTCAACTAAAAATGACTTCATTTCTTTGCCTGCGTGTTTTTTGGCTAGTGAAACTATCGAATTACCGGCCTCTGCAATTAGGGCAGGTTGCTTCACGAACAGAAATTTGACACTCTCAACTTTGTCATTGCGAATACTGAATTGTAATAAGTTTTCCGGTCCATTTTTTACTTTTAAATCTGCGCCAAGTCTCACCAATTCTTCGGCAGCAACAATATTGTTAACATAAAACGCCTGGTGCAGTGGTGTGTATCCAAATTCGTCTTTCCTGTTCACATCGAGTGCATGCTTCTTGACGAAATATGTAATTAATTCCTTTCCATGTGTCATGTTGCATGCGGCGTATTCCAAAATAGACAATTTTTGTTTTCTAGCCAAAGCATGAGGGTCCATTCCGCATTCGTCCACCAACCATTTGCACATGTCCAAGTCTGCATTCATTGTTGCGATGTGAAGAGATGTATATCCATACCCGCAGAGGGTGCGGAGGTCTTTTACCAGATTTCGTTTCTTTTCTTGCAAAAATTTAGCACTTTTCAATTTGTTCCACCTTACACAGCAGTGCATCAAATTTTCCAAATCGTTGGAGTCATTGGCGGCCCTTTTTACTGCTATGTCTGCGCCGCGTTGCAACAATTCTTCGACAGTCTCGATGTTTTCCTTGAACAATGCAAAATGGAGAGGCGTGAACCCAAGTTTGTCTTTCGCGTTCACGTCAAAGCAATGCTCGGAAACGAAATACTGCACAAGTTCTTTGCCGTGCGATTTGTTCAATGCGGCACAGTGAAGCACGCTGTCCTCGTATTCATTCTTTGTCAAAGATCGAACGTCGGCGCCTTCGTTCAAAAGCCACTTGCATATGTCAAGATCGCCGAGCATAGCTGCAAGGTGAATTGCTGATCTTCCCGTCACACCGAAATCATTCAGCAGCCCTTTATCCTGTTCCATCACCATTTTGGCTAAACTTGAGTGGTATCGAGATTCAGGTTTGTTCTTGTTACTCTCTTCCTCGGGGCAGTTTAATGAGTGCAGTTTCTGAACAACCTTCGAATTATTCATTTTGATTGCGTATTGAAGTGGTTCATCTCCAAACTTGTCTTTTGCGTCCAGCTTCAAACCCAGAGATGAAAAGTAATCGATCAGTTCCAATCCGTGCTGTTCGTTCAGGGCAGCGCAGTGCATCAGCGTGGCGTCGAGTTCTTTACATTTAACATTGAAATCGGCGCCTTTTTCAATGAAATGTCGACACATATCGACTCCATCGATCATCCCAGCGACCTGCAGAGGTGTCAATGAGTCTCTTTGGAAGTCGATGAACGTTTTCTTGTTCACAGTATACCATTCAGTCAGTGCGGATTTTATGATAATTAATTTTTTAAATTCGTCTGAGTCCATCCTGTGTGCTGTATTTTACAATAAATTAATTTCTAAATATTAATAATAAAAGCCAGTTTTCTCTTACTTGAAATAGTTTTCCGGGACACTGCTCCAACAGTTAGCTTTTACAGCGGCGCAGCGACTGAGGTGTAAACTTGTTTGAACTTTGCTTTAAATAGCTTTCGTGAGCTTTAAAACCTTTACTACTTTTCAAAACATTTTTTCTATACATTGCATGATAGTAACCCGCATAAAAAAATATCGCCTGAGAATGTTCTAAGAATAAACCGACTTCGCCCAGGATTAATCTAAAAAATTAATTATATATGAACTTATGATACGGTTTTTCGTGATACTGGATTAATCTGTAGATTAATTTAAGAGAATAACCTTAGAATGTTCCAGGATTATTCTGCCGGGCTTTGTTTCAAAAAGCTTTAAAGAATGATCTTAGAACATTCTCAGAATATACTTATGGATTAATCTTGGGATTGATCTAAGATTAATATTTAGCGTATCAAATCTTTACATAGGATTATTCTTTTCGGTTAATCTTGGAACATTCTTTGGTTATTCTAATATCATTTTAAGATCAACATAAAGTGCGACAAAAATTATTTCTAATATGTTCTTAATATTAACCTCGGATTGTTCCTAGAATATACCAAAATCGTTTATTATTGCGATTCATCTGGAATTATTTAAAAAATTACAAACTTCATTAAATGTAAAAAATATGCAAACTTTATTAGTTTTTAACCATATCACATATTACAGCTACAAAATTTTTTATTATACGATGCCAGCATCGCCGATCTTGAAGCCCAAACTGCAGAACTTTAACGGTTACATCTTTTTCAGTCGTGCAAAATATCTGCGGATGGCTTGAAGCTAAAAAAAGGGGAAGCGACTCATAGAAAAATATAAATAAAAGCTTATTTCAATTAGTTTTGCTTGGAAAATGGAAGGTTCAAGTATTAAAAGTGCATGCATAATATTTTTCCATTTTCCTTGCAAAGCCAATTGAATCAGAATGTGTAATAAAGCATGCCATTCTAAATTCTCTTAAGCGTAAAAGAAAAAATGTCACCGGTGATTTACATGGAAAAATTACATTTTTCCTCACCGATTTACAGTTTCCGCCACCCAAACTTATTTATGGGGTTCTAATTAATAACTTAAGGACTGGCGAGAATCCCATATATCAAAATATTGGTGGCGAAAACTGCATAAGTAGCGGCGAAAAGTGTAATTTTACCATAAAACCGTTGGATGTCAAAGTTGCGCGATCTATTCTAATTTCTTTGGACGCTAATCTATAAAATGGGACTTACCCTGTTAACCGCAAGATCCAGGCCATCCGTCCGAGTCCGCGGGACGTCCGTGTTGTCCCATACTGGCGGCGTCCGGCGTCCTGCGTCCGTTAATAACTTTGATTTGAACGGCGGTTGACCGTTGACGCGTTAGACAAAGAGAGCGAAGCAGGATTTTGTAAGTCTCTTGCTGCTGCTGCTCGCTAGTCCTGCTGCCACCGCCCGTCGCCCCTCCCCCGCTCCACAACAGAGGCAGGCAGCAGGCATTCCATGCAAGTGCGTGCATGCATGTGCAGCCGCCGCAACCACGCGCACACTAAAATCGCCCTTTTAACCCTTTTTGTCCTTCTGACCTTTCTTTCAAATTTGCCCGGTTGTCGGTAGCATTAATTAAGACTCTTTGTGTTAAGAAATTAATTTATTCAATCGCATTTATGATTTTTACCCTTTTTAATCTCGGCAGATTCTTTGAAAAATAAAGGCATCATAATTTTTTGTTAAGATAATGAAAAATTTGTTAGGTTTTAATATAAAAATTGAATCCATCGCATTAATTAAAAAAATATTTGCGAGAAAAAATATTTTTTGTGATAACGATTTCAAAATATTTAACAATATGGCAGTTCATTTTCTTGATTAAATTATGTTTCGTACTTATTTTTGTGTTTTTAATTGTAAGAAAAATATAAGTTCTTCTCTTTTCGGGTTTTTAAAGAATATTCTAGGAATATTAAAAAAATATTTAGAATTAATCTCAGAATGATCCATAGAATAATCTGGGGATATTCTATTAACTATATTCAAATTTCCCCTTTGGGATTATTTTAGGGATATTCTTGTAAATTAATCTCTAGATTGACTTTAAAACATTTTAAGATTAATCTGGATTCATTCTAAGAAAATTCCAAAAATTATTTTTTTGGATTAATCTCAGAATGATCTAAAGAATAATCTAAGGATATATTTTTTAGATTAATCTCTAGATTGATCTTAAACATTCTTAGGTTAATCTCAATTAATACAGGATTAATCCTGGATCAATTTTTTGGATTAATTTTTTCTGGTAAATTTTGATTAATCTAAGATTATTCCGGATATTCCTGGGTTATATTTTTTTATGCGGGAATTTGATTTCAATTTAAGATAATATTTTTCAACAGTCAATTTAAAAACAAGTTATAAAAATAACATATCACGGAGAAAATTAACTATGACAAGCTAAGTTTCAAAACATACGAAAGCTTCAAAAGCAAAGCGTTAAGACATATCCACCCCAGTTGCTTCGTTGCGGTAGTGTCACGGAAAACTTACAAAAGTAGGTGATAACAGCTAATTTTAATTTGAAAAATCTAATATTTTATGTATTTTATCATATAGCTGGCAAGGATATAGTGGACTTGAACAAATTCAACCAACTTGTACTAACAAAGAAAAGAAACAAAATCTTGTAAAAGACCTCCGTGGGGATGGAAAAACTTCTCTACACATCGCAGCAATGCATGCAGACCTGGACATGTGCAAATGGTTGGTGGACGAATGCGGCCTTGACCCTCGTGCTTTGGCCGGAAAACAAAAATCGTCAGTTTTGGATCTCGCTGCGTGCAATATGTCACACGGAAAGGAAATTATCACTTTTCTCGGTAACAAGTATGGTCTCGATGTAAACAGAAAAAGTAAAATTGGGTTAACACCACTGCACCAGGCGTTTTATTATAACTACATTGTTGCTGCCGAAGAATTGGTGAGACTTGGTGCGGATTTAACAGTGAAAAATGGAGCGGAAAATTTATTACACTACAGTGTTCACTTTAACAAAGTAAAAAGTGTCAAATACCTGATTGAAAAGCTTCCTGGCCTATGTGCAGAGCCTGCGCCAGTTGGAAAAACTATCGTTCAGTTGGCCGCTGAAAAAGGAGACAAGGAAATTATGAAGCTATTAGCTGAGAAAGGATTCAAATTTTAAAACGCTGAAAAAGTGTTTCTATGCATGCCATTCTTTGATAGGTATAAGAACTATTAAAATAAATGATTTTCCTTGTGAAAATTCTTTGTGAACTTTTTAAAATTTCTACAATGTATTTTCCGTTATGTTGGATAATGATCTGATTGATCTCTTTTTGATGAATAAAACTCGTTTAGATTACTGAATATAAATAAAAGTATTTTTTATTACGTATGATTAAAATGATTAAAATGGTGCCAGTTTTAAATTAATCAGTCTGAAATGATGAAACTGCGCCTGTTGAGAAAGGAACAGACTTGTGTGAACACACTTCTCGAATTTAGTACGAAACAGATTAATCAGAGGTGAAACAGTAAAATGAATTTTCTTTATTCAAAAGTAAGTCACAACTCTGCATTGTGTTGAATTGATAATTACATTGCATCATTTTGGAATGCTTTTTCAAAATTTTTGTTAATTTGAAATGTCGTCATATCTATGTGATTTATTAATATTTTGTTGAATTGAGTTAAATTTTAATGGATGAAATACTTGAGAACATCTTTCGCTGCGACTTATCTCTATATGTTCAATGAATTTTAACGTTAAAAAAATTAAAAAAGACAGTTAAAAGCTAAAAGTTTCAGGATTAGAGTCAGACTAAAATAATCAAACAATAAATCACTTTTCAGGATTTATTTGTGATTTAAAACTGATAACAATTTTTTATTGTTTAACATCAAACTTCGAAACAACTTCAAAATGTCAAATATATTTTTTAACATATTGTTATGATTTTAAATACAACTTGACAACAGAAGTAACAGTAAAATGCTGTGATTAACTGTTTTAAATGGTCACTGATCGCTCCCTTAATTAGATTTATTTTTTGTTATTTTGAAGATGACACAAATATGTTAATTTTATAGTTGTATTGATTTTTCTTTTACCACTATGCATTTTAAATTTGCTTTACATTGGAATGAATTTTTTTTACGAGTCTTCCTATTTCCTTAAAAATCATGCATTAATAGTCATTTGATTTTATTTTAAAGACAAAATTAAACAAATGCAAACTTTAACATCTCTTGAAAACATTTTATTTTTCAGATTACGCTGTCCACACGATAAAACAACAATATCAAGACGTATAATTCATGACTATTAATGTCAGAAAAATGTATCATTAAACATTCTGGTCGCGGCAAAATTGCGCATCTTTCAACGAACCTCCAAATTTTCTCTAGGTCGAATTTATTTTGCAGCCCATTTCTCTTAACAGAAGAGAGTTGCGTTTGGTTGTTTAAAATTGTGCAATTTTTTCCGGAACTAAAGGCGTAACGCAAATCCAAAATCGGAAATAAACACGCGCATTATTTCTCAAACACAAAAAAACGCAAATTAGTTCAAATCTATAGATCTAACTCTCAGTGTCAGTTTAGAAACGAGAACGGCTTAATTCGCCTGATAATTAATTTAAACAGAGCAGCACTCAGAATAAAAGTAAAAGGTGGCAAAAGGGATTTTTCGGCACTCCCCTGTCAAGCAAATAAGCGTTAAATATTAATTTCCCACTGACAGTGAAAGCTGCATTATTCGTCGGATCCCAAGGACAGAACTAAAAACATGACTGCACTCATTTAATTACTAACTGCTGATCTCACTCAAATTCCATGCAAATTTCGCAAATATTCAGTTGCTGGAGCATTTTCCACGCGAGAATCTGGCTTGGCCAATAATTAAATGTAAGCAATGACGTTGATTGGTCTGTTTGAATTCTCCGACCAATCGTCACAGTATCACAGCGCCACTCGACAGTGTGTTTGGACAACTAATAGGAGCTTTTGCAATGCTTTGAAATTCTCCGCTGGCGGCGCTGGCCATACCATATGTATGTGTTCGCGCGTGTGACGTATTTCTGTTTTTTCGATGGATTTTGCGAATTTCGCGTGGATTTTGAGTGACATCTTCAAGAAGTGCCACGTTTAGCTGATCAGTGAGGTGTCCTGGGATTGTACGAGCTGTGCAAACCTCCTCTTGAGACCTATTTCTTCAAAAATGTAAGTATACCTGCCCTCTTTGCTGAATTAAATAATTTGTATCATTTCTATGTTGGTTAGTCATTAATATAGCAGTTCTCACTTCACGCTCTGGAAGTGAGCGATTAATTTTTTTTTTCGAAATGAAGAACCATATTCTTGATATGCTAAAAAAGGTATGTATTAATACAAATAAGGAATATTGCTCCGAACACTTACGCACCAAAAACCCTTTACATCATAAAATGGTGAATTTGCAAGAATAATTCATTTTCTTCAGAGAATAATACATATTATGCAATTAATCCTTTTTAAACACAAGCAAAGGAGTTATATATTTGGGGATAATCGTCTTTGAGAAACATGTCGTGAATGTTTTGGTTCTCCCTAGAAGTGACAGTAAATTTTTTAGTGAACGTGAAGAATCCGAAGATCGATTCGGTTGTGGGATATCTGTTAAATCCAGTGGGGTTCATGTATAGGTCGTCAGCCAATATTACGCGGCTGCGGCAATACGCCTCATGCGTTCGGTTGATGGATTCTGTCTCGCCCACAATTAAATGCAAAGCCAAATCTGAAGGAAATATCAGTATAGAGCGTCTGGAAATATCATAGAAATTAAAAGTACTGTAAAAACTTTTAGCCAGGTCAAAATCTGCCAGAGTTGCCGGTTCGAAAAGCCTCATTCCAAGTGCGCAGCAGTGTTGATATGCAAAACGCACGGACTAATCAGGGTTATAATTAATTAAACTATTCTAATATTCAGTTTGTGTGTTATTACAACATTGAATTTCGGGAAATCATTAATGGTTCTCTTATAATAAGTCTTTCCTCCAACATCTATTAAACTTCCGAAAGCGTCTATTATGTATAATTTGACTTTCGTTATTAAATGTTTATTCATATTTAAAAGTTTCAAGAAATTTTACTGCTTACCAGAACGTTTTGCTGCTAAATTATTGATGGCATTTTGCTAAAAAGTGATTTTTGTATTTACGAAGAAATAAATAAATATATATACATCAGCAACGCAGGGAAACATTTTCGACATCCAACAAGATCGAGGAACAGGAACACCCGGAATCGGCGGGGAAGCCTTAATTTATGATTAAAATAGAAAGGAAAGCTGATATCAATATATTCTTTCAACCTTTCCTGAGTGATCAGCGAGGAAATATGCGAAATTTTTGGCGCAGCGGAGGATTCTGGACGTCCTGATTGGCCGGCGGTGGAATGTGGAATCATTTTCTTACTTGACCAATCAGACCATCCACGGTTCTCCGCCAAGTGCAAATAGATCGCTTTTCGACAGTGTGTAACACACAGATCACTCAACCCGTGTTTTAAAACAGTTTCATTTTCAAGTTGAAAGGAAGAAAAAAGTAAACCAGAGTTATTAAACTAACCACAGATGATGAGTCGTAGTTATTGCTGATTATTTTTGTGACCATGTCCGGTTGCTTCTCCAGGCCGCATTTGTAAATCTCGTGAGCTGTCACGCACTCGTCATCAAATTCTTAAAAAAAACAAATAATTATAATGCATATAATTTAAAATAAATCAAACTTTTGCCGCTGCACTCGTCGAAAGCTCCAAATCCATCTTCCATTTTCTTAGGCTCTTCCTGTGACACTAATTCTATTTGCAGCAACATGTCTATGCCACTAAGCCCTCCCAATTGAAGCTTATAATTTCAATTATTAATTATTAAATTAAATTAAAATCATGATACCAATCCAATTTCCACGCCCATGCATTTCAAGAAGCACTAAACAAAGGTTTTAAAGAAAAGGAAATAAAAAACCAAATTTTCATACCTTCAAATTAATTGAGATACTTGACGTAATAAAAGCTGAGACATTCAATAGGAGGTCGATTTGCTCTAAGTTAAAAAAGAGTTTGTTTCTTCTTAGACTGTTATATAATTTTTCCAACCGCTCGTGACGTTCCAAATGTCAGCGCATTCGGCCTGCGTGCCGAGTTGAGAGGAGTTTGCCGCCTTTTTGGCCTCGCACAGAAAATATTTCTGCTCGGCGCAGTCAGCAGTGGCCAAGAGAACTGACTCGTTTCTCGCCTCGAGATAAACGCAGTTGAGACCCACCTTGGGGTGTCCAGCCTTCCACTTGAGCTCAGAGTTGACGAAATCGCGACCCAAAGAGCACCACCGGAAATTTGAATCGCACCCTGAGCCCGTGCCAGAAAGCCAAAAATCGCCGATGATCCGTGGAGAAGATTCTAGGGTTTAAATCATATAGTGATAGCAATTTAATTCTATAACAATTACCAGAGATTATTCTGGAAACGCATTTTAGTTTTCCCGCAGACTCAATGGAAGCCAGATTCATTCCAACAGCGCAACAATTATCCCGAGCAGCCGTCCAGTCAGACTTTGGTGTGATGGATTGGATTAAAATTAATATATAATTCCATTAAAACTGGGAATAACTAACTGTCTTGGCGAGGTATGTTAAAAGGAAGCGGCCGCACCCATCGTACCAATCGCCAAAATACGTGTAGTCTATTTAAAAATGTTAAAATAAAACTTTCTATGGATGTCGTATGATTTGAACCTAAGAGATAGCCGCTGGAAGCGTTAAAGAGACTCGCCTTGATTTTAAAAATTATAAATAAATATGTAAATTTGTTAAAATTAAGTCACATCTTTCGTGCAAGTTTTAGCAGGGCATGAAGCTTCGCACGTTTTAGTAGGCGTAATGCGTTGAGCCTGGAATTTAATTACATGTTTAAATTTTCTGTTTAGTCAGATAATCCACATTTCTATGAGTACAACCGGTTTGAATAATCATATTAATTTAAATCTTTGTTCATTCGAATTATTTGCACCTTGCACGCGAAAATGAATTTGCTATTGCAGTTTCTATCGGTCATGACGGTTCCCGTTGAATTCAAAATGAAGCGAAAGTGAACACAACTCTCGTTTCCAGCGGCGTTGTCGGGCTGGCCGGCCTCCCAAGAGAGCCCCTGGTCGAAAATTGTCGGGCCCGTGGGCTCGCACCATGAAAACTCTGAAGATCCCTTTTTCGTGCCGGCAGTCCAGTAGTTAAAATTCGCCTTCCAGTTGTCTAGGAGAAAGATTTTTTTATCTATTTATTGTATTGTTCTTTGTTTACTTGAATTTTTGCCGAGGGTCATGCCTGTGAGGCCCAGTTGCTCAGCCGCATTGTCAATGTTGAGTGTTTCCATTCCCAAAGCACAGCAATAAAGGTAGTTGGATAGCCAAGACATCTGTGAAATGTTATTTTTTTATTAAATTGTTTTTAAGATTAACTGAAAAAACCGGTTTGTTCCCAAAAAGATAAGTGTAGTTGCCAATGTCGATCCACAGTCCATGAGAAGATTTGTCTTGAATAAGAATTATATTTTCTGAGTTAAATTAAATAATCTTTAATACTCATCAAGTCTCCTTTCGAATCAAACAACGAGGTCTTAAGAAAATACTATTTAAGGGCTGTTTAGGACGATTTAAAGCAAACATTTTTCACGCATTGATGACTGCGGGGACAGTCAACGGTGAATTGGCAGATGTAGGGAAGTTGGTCGACGCAGTTTTTGTGCACCATCCCCTTTTGCGGGGTGGTGGAGAGGACAACGGCTAGACATCGTTCTAGGGCGGAAGGGGGTGCGTTGGTTGGAAGCCAGAAACTCGGAGACGAGACCAAAGCGGTGGAAATGTTGTAGCCAGTGGAACACCAAGCGTACTTTTTTTCCAAGTCGCAATTCGCATCCTCGTTTGAGCCACTTGTCCAGAAAGTACCGTCTGAACAATACTTGATTATTTGCCCTTTAAAAATTCTAAATATTCGAATTTAACCCTTCAAACTGGCCAGACAGTCCAATTCCTCGAGAGATGTGACGGTCAAAAGGGTCATGTTCATCGCCGTGCACCGCGAAGCTGCCTCATTTCTTGATGCCTATTTATTTTTCTGATGTTTTGTAATAAAATTCGTGAAAATTACTCACGGCAACAGTGGAGACGAAATACTGTCTGTTGCACTTGCTCGCCTTTTGTACCGAACCATCGGCTGTTATGAAACCCCACAGCTTCCAGTTTTGTTCTTTCATTAATAAAAATAACCACTTACATTGCGGTGATTTCGGCAGAGGCGATTTCTTTGTAGATTAATATAAAATCGTGATAATACAAAAAATGAATTATTACTGATTGAAAAGTATTAAAATTGGAGCACGTCAAAGAACACGAAATCACCTAGAAGAAAATTCTTGGTGTAAATGTTTCTCTCAAACCTCAAAGCGTACTGTAGTTGTAGAAATAATTGTTTTTAAAGTTGTTCTAGAGGTTGGCGTAGTAGCAATAGCTTTTAAAGTTGTTGTAGTAGGTTTTGTTGTCGCTGCTGCATTACTGTTTGAGGTTAGAGGTGCTGTTGATTTGGTAGAAATAACCGAATTAGTCAGATTTAGCGATCTAGTTGTTGATATCGCTAGAGATGTTGCAGTCGCCACTGATGCCGCCCCATTGGTTGTTGTTGAATCTGCCGGGATGCTTGAGAATTTGAAAGTATGGAGAAAAATGAAATACCAAAATTGCTAGCAATGTTGCCACTTGACAAATTAATTGATTCGCTTGTTGGTGCTGATTCTGTGCTGATGAAATTATTTTTTTGGGTGGTGACGTCACTGACAGTCTTCTCTTTTGCTGTTTGAGGAGTGCTGCTGTCGAAAATATTGCTACTCGAAACTGGCAGCGCGGTTGAATTTTCCATTTTAACTTCCGTAGTTTCGAAACTTTTACTGTCGAATGTTGTTTCGCTGCTGGAGCTTCCTGTTGGGTTGGTTGCGACATTCGGAAACGATGCTGTTGCTGTGGAGCCTTCGTTTTTCGACACCAGCTTTGTGAAAATTTATAGATTTTATAAAATTGTAGATTTATAAGTTTCTTACTGTGCTGCTTGTTGGAATTACTGAAGACCTCGTTTTGGTCGTGTTCTTTACTGGGAGACATCTTTTGAATCCGCAACATCTTATGATGGTGATTCTCCGACCAGCCTTGTTTTGCGCTTTAAATTTTGAGTTTTATTAGAAAAGAAACAAAATAATATCTAACTATTTAATCGCTCACATAGTTTTTTGTTGGAATTGACTGTCTTTAATGGTTTCAACCTGATTTTCTGTGTAGAATAATAAATAATGCAGATGAAAATGAAAATATTTTAAATAGAAAAAACAGAGACGTGAGAAATCATTATTAATGAACATCAAGCAAAGTGCTTGGAAATAAAGTTATCAGCTTACTTACATTAGGTTCTGATTGTTGTACGGTGAAAATTAATATAATAAGCAGAGTCAGGAGATACCAAAAACTCATTGCGAACGAGTTGAAATTTGTAGCCGGACTGATTCACCGGAATCCCTCTAACACACAGTTTCACGTCATTTTCACGAATGAATACGGTGCGCACTTCCTGTAGGACTGAGAGTTGTCCTTTTTACCACAAAATTCACTGACGCAAAACACTTAATCATTTTCAGCAAATTCATTTTCTTACCATTCAAACTTTCAAATGAATTATTTAATTAGATTATTCCTTAATACCGCGCAAGTAATAACATTAAAATATTCTTAACTTCTATTTGTTTAAAAATATACAAAGAATTATGGGCAGAAAAATAGAACCGCTGATTCATTATTTATAATTTGTAGGAAAATAAAAGTCGTCAATTGAAAGTAATATATTGACACTCATTGTGATGACATCTGTCCCTGCATCAGGCAGTGTGCAGCTTTCCACATTTTCCACACAGCTGCTTCCGTTCTCATTTTCACGAAACGAACAATTGCGAAACTTTTCCTGCCTGCGCGCAGCATCGAATGTTGTTTCGCTGTCCTGTGGGGACTGCTGCGCTTTATGTTTGATGATGTTGGTGTAGCTATGCCATTGCCCTAGCGAAATAAACTTGAACTTGTGAATAAATCATCTCTTACTTTGATATTCTTGGTCACTGCCGAATTTGTTCCGTTAGAAGGCATCTTTTAAAATTACAATTACTTAAAAGTCATCCGGCATTAACTATCAAACAGCTGATTATTTTTAAGATGGCTGTATGCTGGTTTGTTTATCAGAAGATTAATTAATATAACAATAAAAATATTTGTCCCAATTTATACGAATCCAGAAGTAATTACATCGTGTTTTAAAGCTTAATACGAATATACGGATTACACGTTTCATTTATTAAAAATTCTTTCTACTATCTGAATTGTAAAAAAGTCAAAATCCAACATCAAAGCAACTTTTTAATGGCGGTGGTTTACATATTTTCCTCTTGTATGGAGGGTATTTAATGAATTCCTAAATTCCTTTCGTTTTCATATTACTTTTTAATTATGAATTTTTTTAGTGTCAATGAAATAAGCGTTAGTAAGGACGGAAATTACTCTGCTGATCATTAGGTACTGCTGCCTCCGGTTATAACATTGAAGGCCATTTCAGACTATAATATCACTTTTATTGACCGGCATACGTTCAATTCCTGTTTGATATGAATGAGAGTATGTTAAACTGTCGGGTAACTTTTCCATTTTAATGCTTTCACCGGACTAAATTCAAGCTGAAAAACAAAAAAGGACTTGAGACGCTTGAGAGAAAATAAAACCAGCAGGACTCGATCACATGCTTTCAATAAATGAACCTGAAAATGAAATTATCAGCCAATGTTAAAGTCCGGTTTTGATTTTCGACGCCTTTACTTAAAAGCTCTCTCCTTCGGGGTATTTTTGTGGAAGCAGTTTTCCGGCGATCTTTCCGTGAAACTACTTCAACAGTCAAGATAATTAAGTTGGAAATGTTTTAGATTCTATGTTCTTAATACGGAATTTTTCTGATTAATCATTCTTGTTTATTCTTGCAAATCAATACATTTAAACCATATGGTGCCAGGTGTAAATTAATCAATTAAAAATGATGAAACTAAACTGCCCGTTGAGAATGGAACAGACTCGGAACACATTTCCTGTTTTCAGTGCAAACATTTGAATCAGAGATGAACATAACTTTATAACTGCAGCAATAAGCTATTAGGAAATATTAATAATATCTTTATGAGTCCACACTCTGCATTGTGCTGCATTGATAATTATATTGAAACTTGAAATATACATATAGGAATGGGTATTCAAAGATTTGTTATTTTGCGATGGCATATCTGATATATTCATTTTGTTGTTGCTTAATTGAAATACATTGTTATTTTTGAAATATTTGACAACTTCTTTCGCTGCAATTTATCTGCAAATATCCCATAATTTTTAAATCTGGAAAAAAATTAGAAAAGACAAAAGCTAAAAGGTTCAGGCTTAGAGTTGGACTAAAAAGTATTAAATCATTTTCAAGATTTACTTGCGATTTAAAATTGATAACAATTTTTATTCTTAAACTTCGAAAATATGCTTTGATTTTTTGTAAAGACAAATTTTATCAAAAGCAATCTTTAATATCTTTTAAAAACATTTTATTTTTCAGATTATATGCTGTCTACAGTAGTGTGTGTAACATTATAGTAGGCGAATCCAAAATCGGAAATAAACACGCGTGCATATCTCAAACACAAGTAATTGCAAATAATTTCAAATCTTTTGACCAAAACAGTGTCAGTTTAGAAACGAGAACGGCTTGTTTCGCGTGATAATTAATTCATATTGATCCTTAACAAAAAATTACGAGATTTTTCGGCACTTAAGCAAAAGCTTCTAAATTTAATCCACTGACAATGAGAGTTCTTTCGTATTCACAACACAAATTTAAACAGCGCACTCATTTTCTGATCTCACACAAAATCCATGCGAATTTCGTTTCCGGAGCCTTTCCCACTTGAGTAACAGGCTTGAATAGTATTTATATTCGTCCGTTCGAATTCTTCAACCAATGCTGAAAGCGCCACTCGACTGTGTTTGGAGAACTATAATAGAGGAGCTTTTGTAATGCTTTGAAAATCTCTCAGCTGGCCAGACCATATTTTCGCGTGTGTGATGTGTTTCTGCAATGGTTTTGTTGGATTTCGCGTGATATCAGTGTTTATTAAGGTTCAAAGTGCCGTGTTTTGTTGATCTCAGTGAGGTTTTCTAGGATCAAGCTGTACTGCACCTCTCCCTTGAGAGCTTGCATCAAAATCGTGAGTTTGATCCTTGTTGCTGAATTTTATAGGTATTCTTATGATGTTCAGTAGCTAATAGCCGTACTCACATTTCAAGGGGACAGAGTACGGCAGAAAAAGGCAACGCTGGGCCATTTCAAAGTCAAATTAAAATTCCGTGCCGTAATGTGCCCCAGGCTCTCGAAATAAGCCTTTCGATATTTTTTTTTTAATTTTGAGCGAACTTCATGGTTGAATTTTAAATATTTTTGAAAGGGTCTGTATTTATTAGTAAACTTTTGCTCATATATTCCACTATCGCTATGTAAACAGTGTAACTATCTTCTACATATCATCTATATGTATAGCACACATTTATGAAACTTTTCCTTTTCAAACACAAGCAAAAGAATTAAAACTCCTGAAATTAACCCCTTTGAGAAACATGTCGTGAATGTTTTGGTTCTCGACGTACGTCACGGTAAGTATTTTATAGTATGCGTTGACTCCCAAGATCGATTCGGTTATGGGATATCTATTGATGCCCGTGGGGAATGTGTATAGGTCGTCTGCCAAAATGGCGCGGCTGCGGCAATACGCCTCATGCGTTCGGTTGATGGATTGCGTCTCGCCCACAATTAAATGCAAAGGATGAACTAAAGTAAATATCATTAGGTATATATACATTTTAATTGAAAAAAATTAAAATACTTGAAAGACTTTTAGCCACGTCTAAATCTGCTTTTGTTGATGGCTCGTAAAGCCTCATTCCGAGTGCGCAGCAGTGTTGAAATGCAAAACTCGCGGACTAATCAGGGTTTGAATTAATCAAACCATAATCGAATAATCAGTTTGATTGTCATTACAACATTCATATCCGCCAAATTAGGGGTTCGCAAGTAGAAGGTCATTCCTCCAACTACTTTCAAACTTCCTATGGCATCTATGTTTTTCGAATTTAGTTTTAGTTTATCGGTTAATAATTATAAAAATTTTCAAGCTGCTTACCAGAACGTTTTGCTGCTAAATTATTGATGGCAGTTTGCTAAAAAGTGATTTTTGTATTTACGAAGAAATAAATAAATATATATACATCAGCAACACAGGGTAACATTTTTGACATCCAACAAGATCGAGGAACCGGAACACCCGGAATCGGCGGGGAAACCTTAATTTGAGGTAAAAATAACAAAAGGAAAGCTGATAACAATACATTCTTTCAACCTTTCCTGCGTGTTTAGCGAGGAAAAGAGCGATCTTTTTGGCGCGGCGGAGGATTCTGGACGTCCTGATTGGCCGGCGGTGAAATCAGTTTCTTATTTGACCAATCAGAACATCTGCGGTCCTCCACCGTGCGCAAGTAGATCGCTTCTCAACAGCGTATAACTAACAGACCACTCTACTCGTGTTTTAAAACAGTTTCATTTTCAAGTTGAAAGGAAGAAAAAAGTAAACCAGAGTTATTAAACTAACCACAGATGATGAGTCGTAGTTATTGCTGATTATTTTTGTGACCATTTCCGGTTGCTTCTCCAGGCCGCATTTGTAAATCTCGTGAGCTGTCACGCACTCGTCATCAAATTCTTAAAAAAAAACAAATAATTATAATGCATATAATTTAAAATAAATCAAACTTTTGCCGCTGCACTCATCTAAAGCTCCAAATCCATCTTCCATTTTCTTAGGCTCTTCCTGTGACACTAATTCTATTTGCCGCAACATGTCTATGCCACTAAGCCCTCCCAATTGAAGCTATAAATACCAATTATTAATTATTAAATTAAATTAAAATCATGATACCAATCCAATTTCCACGCCCATGCATTTCAAGAAGCACTAAACAAAGTTTTTAAACAAAAGGAAATAAAAAACTTAATTTTCAAACCTTCAAATTAATTGAGATGCTTGACGTAATAAAAGCTGAGACATTCAATAGGAGGTCGATTTGCTCTAAATTAAAAAAAATGGTTTTGTTTGTTCTTCAATTGTTATTCGATTTTTCCAACCGCTCGTGACGTTCCAAATGTCAGCGCATTCAGCCTGCGTGCCGAGTTGAGAGGAGTTTGCTGCCTTTTTGGCCTCGCAGAGAAAATATTTCTGCTCGGAGCAGTAAGCAGTGGCCAAGAGCACGGACTCGTTTCTCGCCTCGAGATAAACGCAGTTGAGACCCGCCTTGGGATGTCCAGCCTTCCACTTGAGCTCAGAGTTGACGAAATCGCGACCCAAAGAGCACCACCGGAAATTTGAATCGCACCCTGAGCCCGTGCCAGAAAGCCAAAAATCGCCGATGATCCGTGGAGAAGATTCTAGGGTATTAACCAGTAAAATAGAAGCATTAAATCATATAAAAGAATACCTGAGGCAATTCTGGAAACGCATTTTAGTTTTCCCGCAGACTCAATGGAAGCCAGGTTCATGCCAACAGCGCAACAATTTTCCCGAGCAGCCGTCCAGTCAGACTTTGGTGTGATTATTTGGATTAAAATTAATATATAATTTCATTAAAACGGGGAATGACTAACTGTCTTGGCGAGGTATGTTAAAAGGAAGCGGCCGCACCCATCGTACCAATCGCCAAAATACGTGTAGTCTATTTAAAAATGTTAAAAATACTTTCTATGGATAACGTATGAGTTAAACCTAAGAGATAGCCGCTAGTAGCATTAAAGAGACTCGCCTTGATTTTAAAAATTATAAATATAAATATGTAAATTTGTTAAAATTAAGTCACATCTTTCGTGCAAGTTTTAGCAGGGCATGAAGCTTCGCACGTTTTAGTAGGCGTAATGCGTTGAGCCTGGAATTTAATTACATGTTATAATTTTCTGGTTAGTCAAATACTATCCTCATATATATGAGTACTACCGGTTTGAACAATCAAAGTAATTTAAATCTTTGATCATTCGAATTATTTGCACCTTGCACGCGAAAATGAATTTGCTATTGCAGTTTCTATCGGTCATGACGGTTCCCGTTGAATTCAAAATGAAGCGAAAGTGAACGCAACTCTCGTTTCCAGCGGCGTTGTCGGGCTGGCCGGCCTCCCAAGTGAGCCCCTGGTCGAAAATTGTCGGGCCCGTGGGCTCGCACCATGAAAACTCTGAAGAACCCTTTTTCGTGCCGGCAGTCCAGTAGTTAAAATTCGCCTTCCAGTTGTCTAGGAGAAAGATTTTTTTATCTATTTATTGTATTGTTCTTTGTTTACTTGAATTTTTGCCGAGGGTCATGCCTGTGAGGCCCAGTTGCTCAGCCGCATTGTCAATGTTGAGTGTTTCCATTCCCAAAGCACAGCAATAAAGGTAGTTGGATAGCCAAGACATCTGTGAAATGTTAATTTTTTTTATTAAATTGTTTTTAAGATTAACTGAAAAAACCGGTTTGTTCCCGAAAAGATAAGTGTAGTTGCCAATGTCGATCCACAGTCCATGAGAAGATTTGTCTTGAATAAGAATTATATTTTCTGAGTTAAATTAAATAATCTTTAATACTCATCAAGTCTCCTTTCGAATCAAATAATGAGGTCTAAAGAAAATATTACTCAAGGGCAGTTAAGGATGATTTAAAACGAACATTTTTCACGCATTGATGACTGCGGGGACAGTCAACGGTGAATTGGCAGATGTAGGGTAGTTGGTCGACGCAGTTTTTGTGCACCATCCCCTTTTGGGGGGTGGTGGAGAAGACAACGGCTAGACATCGTTCTAGGGCGGAAGGGGGTGCGTTGGTTGGAAGCCAGAAACTCGGAGACGAGACCAAAGCGGTGGAAATGTTGTAGCCAGTCGAACACCAAGCGTACTTTTTTTCCAAGTCGCAATTCGCATCCTCGTTTGAGCCACTTGTCCAGAAAGTACCATCTAAACAATTAACATTACACTTAAAGCTAAATGTATTGGAATTAAACCCTTCAAACTGGCCAGACAGTCCAATTCCTCGAGAGAAGTGACGGTCAAAAGGGTCATATTCATCGCCGTGCACCGCGAAGCTGCCTCATTTCTTGATGCCTATTTATTTTTCTGATGTTTAGTAATAAAATTCGTAACAACTATACTCACGGCAACAGTGGAGACGAAATACTGTCTGTTGCACTTGCTCGCCTTTTGGACCGAACCATCGGCTGTTATGAAACCCCACAGCTTCCAGTTTTGTACTTTCATAGATTAAAATAACCACTTACATTGCGGTGATTTCGGCAGAGGCGATTTCTTTGTAGATTAATATAAATTCGTGATAACACAAAAAATGAATTGTTACTGCTTGAAAGGTATTAAAATTGGAGCACGTCAAAGAACACGAAATCGCCTACAAGAAAATTAGTGGTGTAAATGTTTCTCTCAAACCTCAAGCCTACTTTTGCTGTAGTAATAATTGTTTTTAAAGTTGTTCTAGTGGTTGTCGTAGTAGCAATAGCTTTTAAAGTTGTTGTAGTAGGTTTTGTTGTCGCTGATGCCTTACTGTTCGTGGTCAGAGATCCTGTCGATTTGGTAGAAATAACCGAATTAGTCAGATTTAACGATCTAGTTGTTGATATCGCTAGAGATGTTGCAGTCGCCACTGATGCCGCCCCATTGGTTGTTGTTGAATCTGCCGGAATGCTTGAGAATTTGAAAGTATGGAGATAAAAAAGAAATACCAAAATTGCTAGCAATGTTGCCACTTGACAAATTAATTGATTCGCTTGTTGGCACTGACTCTGTGCTGATAAAATTATTTTTTTGGGTAATGACGTCACTGACAGTCTTCTCTTTTGCTGCTTCGGGTTCGGGAGTGCTGCTGTCGAAAATATTGCTACTCGAAACTGGCAGCGCGGTTGAATTTTCCATTTCAACTTCCGTAGTTTCGAAACTTTTACTGTCGAATGTTGTTTCGCTGCTAGAGCTTCCTGTTGGGTTGGTTGCGACATTCGGAAACGATGCTGTTGCTACGGAGCCTTCGTTTTTCGACACCAGCTTTTGTGAAAATTTAGAGATTTTAATAAAATGTTAGATTTATAAGTTTCTTACTGTGCTGCTTGTTGGAATTACTGAAGACCTCGTTTTGGTTGCGTTCTTTACTGGGAGACATCTTTTGAATCCGCAACATCTTATGATGGCGATTCTCCGACCAGCTTTGTTTTGCGCTTTAAATTTTGAGTTTTATAAGAAAAGAAACAAAAATAATCTCTAACTATTTAATCGCTCACATAATTTTTTGTTGGAATTGACTGTCTTTAATGATTTCAACTTGATTTTCTGTGTAGAATAATGCAGATTAAAATGGAAATATTTTAAAAAGAAAAAAATCATTATTAATGAACAGAAACCAAAGTGCTTGGAAATAAAGTTTCCATCTTACTTACATTAGGTTCTGATTGTTGTACGGTGAAAATTAATATTATAAGCAGAGTCAGGAGAGACCAAAAATTCATTGTGAACGAGTTGAAATTTGCAGCCTGACTGATTCACTGGAATATCTCTAACACACAGTTTCACGTCATTTTCACGAATGAATACGGTGCGCACTTCCTGTAGGACTGAGAGTTGTCCTTTTTACCACAAAATTCACTGACGCAAACACTCAATCATTTTCAGCAGATTCATTTTCTTGCCATTCAAACTTTGAAATGAATTATTTAATTAGATTATTCCTTAATACCACGTTAGTAATATTATTAAAAATTTCTAAACTTCTATGTGTTTAAAATAATATACAAGAATTATGGGCAGAAAAATAAAACCGCTGATTCATTATTTATAATATGTAGGAATATAAAAGTCGTCAATTGAAAGTAATATATTGACACTCATTGTGATGACATCATCTGTCCCTGCATCAGGAGTGCTGCTTTCCACATTTTCCACAAAGCTGCTTCCGTTCTAATTTTCACGAAACGAACAATTGCGAAACTTTTCCTGCCTGCGCGCAGCATCGAATGTTGTTTCGCTGTGTCCTGTGGGGACTGCTACTGCGCACTATTTTTAATGATGTTGGTGTAGCTATGCCATTGCCCTAGCGAAATAAACTTGAACTTGTGAATAAATCATCTCTTACTTTGATATTCTTGGTCACTGCCGAATTTGTTCCGTTAGAAGGCATCTTTTAAAATTACAATTACTTAAAAGTCATCCGGCATGAACTTTCAAACGGCTGATTATTTTTAAGATGGCTGTATGCTGGTTTGTTTATCAGAAGATTAATTAATATTACAATAAAAAATATTTGTCCCAATTTACGAATCCAGAAGTAATTACATCGTGTTTTAAAGCTTAATACGAATATGCGGAATACACGTTTCATTTTTATTAAAAATTCATTCTACGATCAGAATTGTAAAAAAGTCAAAATCCAACATCAATTTTTTAATGGCGGTGGTTCTCATATTTTCGTCTTGTATGTAGGGTAGAGTATGAATTCATCACGCTACATTTTCGTCCTAAATTCCTTTCGTTTTTATGTAACTTTTTACGTATGGATTTTTTTTTACTATCGAAATAAGCGTTAGTAAGGACGGAAATTACTCTGCTGATCATAGGTACTGCTGCCTCCGGTTATAATATTGAAGGCCATTTCAGACTATAACGACACTTTTATTGACTGGCATACGTTTAATTCCTGTTTGATATGAATGAGAGTATGTTACACTGTCTTCCATTTTAATGCTTTCACGGGACTATAAATTCAAGCTGAAAAAAAGGACTTATAAGAAGATTGAGAGCGTCTTGTTTAAACATTTGAAAAATTAAAACCAGCAGGACTCGATCACATGCTTTCAATACATGAACCTGAATATGAAATTATCAGCCAATGTTAAAGACCGGTTTTGATTTTCGACGCCTTTACTTAAAAGCTCTCTTCTTCAGGGTATTTTTGTGGAAGTTTCTCGACGATCTTTCCGTGAAACTACTTCAACAGTCAGCTTATTCAGCTGCGAGATAATTAAGGTGAAAATGTTTTAGTGCATTACTTTTGAAGTCAGTATGTTTTGAAACTTTTGAAACATTTCATAACATGTTTTCTCCACGGTAAACTATATTTTATATTAATGATCAAGATATTTGAAAATGTTTAAAATCACGTAATTAAAACCATAAAGTTATTTAAAAAAGGGTATACCCTCAAGGATATAAAACAACTATTCGATTTAATTCGTTAAAACATGTGAATTCATATATCCATGAGTTTTTCATTTTATATTTAATATGACGTAATTTTAAAGAACACTGTTAAGAAGTCTAATTTACTATATATAAAGAGTAAACAACTTAATCAAAGCTCTCGGCATGTTTTTACGAAGAAAAATTATTTTTCTCGATTTTGAAATCAAATTAACCGACTGACAAATATATTCTTAATTTAATGATAAGTTTTCTAATTGATTAATGGAGAAAATATGTTATTAAAAGTAGTAAAATTTCAAAACATTCAACCTTCAAAAGCAAGGTGCTTAAACGTTTCCAAATCAATTGTCTGCCCGCTGTTGAAGCTCACTGTTGTAGAAGTGTGAAGGAAAACTTGTATCAAGGTAAGCGTAAAATCTAAATTTAACTTAAAAACCTAATTTCTATAAAAAAGACATAGCAAGATAATGGACATGGACGAATTCATCGAACTTGCTGTTCTAAAAACAGTACTGGCTGAATCGTACTCCCTCACGAAGAAAACGTTCATCGTCTCCCAAACAGTTTCCTTGACTCCTCTGCAGGTCGCCGCGATGATCGATGGAGTCGAAATGTGTCGACATCTCGTTCAAGAAGGATTTGTTGCGAATGTTAAATGCGAAAAACTCGGCGCCTCGCTGTTGCACTACGCTGCCCTGAACGAGAAGCACGGATTGGAACTGATTGATTACTTTTCATCTCTTGGATTGAAGCTGAACGCAAAAGACAAGTTTGGAGATGAACCACTTCAATACGCAATCAGAGTGAACAATTCAACGGTCGTCAAGAAACTGCTCCAACCACAATGCCCCGAAGAAAAGAGTAACAAGAACAAATCTGAGTCAAGATACCACTCGATCTTAGCCAATATGGTGCTGGAACAGGAAAAAGGACTCCTTACTGATTACTATGGTTTTGGAAATACTGGAAGGTCAGCGATCCACCTTGCAGCTATGCTCGGCGATCTTGACATGTGCAAGTGGCTTTTAAACGAAGGCGTGGACGCTCAATCTTTAACAAAGAATGAATTGGAGGAGAGCGTGCTGCACTGTGCCGCAAAGAACAAATCACACGGCAAAGAACTGGCGCGTTATTTCATTTCCGAGCATAGCTTTGACGTGAACGCGAAAGACAAACTTGGGTACACGCCTCTCCATAGTGCCTTGTTCAAGGAAAACATCGAGACTGCCGAAGAATTGTTGAGACTCGGTGCAGACCTAGCCGTTAAACAAGTCACCACTGACAGCAGAAAATTCGAAAATCTAATGCACTTCTGCGTAAGGTGGAACAAACTGAAAAGTGCTAAATTTATTCAAGACAAGAATCGATATCTGGTAAAAGACCTCCGCGGGGATGGATACACATCTCTTCACATCGCAGCAGAGCACGCAGACTTGGACATGTGCAAATGGTTGGTGGACGAATGCGGCCTTGACCCTCATGCTTTTGCCGGAAAACAAAACTTGTCAGTTTTGGAACTCGCAGCGTGCAACAAATTACATGGAAAGGAAATTATTCAATATCTTGTCAGCAAGTATTCACTCGATGTGAACAGAAAAGACGAATATGGGTTCACACCTCTGCACCAGGCGTTTTATAATGACAACATTGTTGCTGCAGAAGAATTGGTGAGACTTGGCGCGGATTTAAATGTAAAACGATCAGACAACAATGACTCCGATACTCTGGAAAATTTAATGCACTACTGCGTAAGTTGGAACAAAATGAGAAGTGCAAAATTTTTACAAGAAAAGAATCGATATCTGGTAAAAGACCTCCGCGGGGATGGATACACATCTCTTCACATCGCAGCAGAGCACGCAGACTTGGACATGTGCAAATGGTTGGTGGACGAATGCGGCCTTGATCCTCGTGCTCTTGCCGGAAACCGAAAATTGTCAGTGTTGGGAACCGCTGCGTGTAACAAGTCACACGGAAAGGAAATTATTCTATTTTTTGTCAATAAGTATGCACTCGATGTGAACAGAAAAGACGAATATGGGTTCACACCTCTGCACGAGGCTTTTTATAATGACAATATTGATATTGCCGAAGAATTGGTGAGACTTGGCGCGGATTTAAATGTAAAACTATCAGAAACCAAATACTCCGATAATTTGGAAAATTTAATGCACTACTGCATGAGAGTGAACCAAATGAAAAGTGCACAATTTTTACAACAAAAGAACCAAAATTTGGTAAATGAGCTTAGAGAAGATGGAAAAACTTCTCTTCACATCGCAGCAGAGCACGCAGACTTGGACATGTGCAAATGGTTGCTGGACGAATGCGGCCTTGACCCACATGCTCTTGCCGGAGAACAAAAATTGTCAGTTTTGGATCTCGCTGTGAGCAATATGTCACATGGAATGGAAATTATTCAATATTTCGTCAGCAAGTATTCACTCGATGTGAACAGAAAAGACGAATATGGGTTCACACCACTGCACCAGGCGTTTTATAATGACAACATTGTTACTGCCGAAGAATTGGTGAGACTTGGCGCGGATATTAATGTAAAACTACCAGACACCAATGACTCCGATAATATGGAAAATTTAATGCATTACTGCGTAGGAGAGAATAAAATGAAATGTGCGAAATTTTTACACCAAAAGAACCAAAATTTTGTAAATGAGCTTAGACAAGATGGAAAAACTTCTCTTCACATCGCAGCAGGGCACGCAGACTTGGACATGTGCAAATGGTTGGTGGACGAATGCGGCCTTGACCCTCGTGCTCTCGTCAGAATACAAAAATTGTCTGTTTTGGATCTCGCTGCGTGCAACAAATCACATGGAAAGGAAATTATTCAATATCTCGTCAGTAAGTATTCACTCGATGTGAACAGAAAAGACGATGTTGGATACACACCACTGTACCAGGCGTTTTTCAATAACAACATTGATGCTGCCGAAGAACTGGTTAGACTTGGTGCGGATTTAACAGTGAAAAGAGGACCGGAAAATTTGTTGCAGTTCAGTGTTTGTAATAACAAAGTTGGAAGTGCCAAATACCTGATTGAAAAGCTTCCTGGCTTACTTGTAGAGCCGGGAGAAGATGGAAAAACTATCGTTCAGTTGGCCACTGAAAAAGGAGACAGTGAAATGATGAAGATGTTGACTGAGAAAGGATTCAAGTTTTAAATCGTTGATAATTCGTTTTTCATGTATGTTAAGCATTATTAGGTATTAAAGTTCGAAAGATATATAATAAGGAATTATCCTTATGAATTTTCTTTGGGTGTTTTTAAAATTTCTTTAAAGTTTTTTGCCGTTTTGTTTTGTAATGTCCAAATATTATTGATGAATTAATTTATTTTACTAAAGTCTATGTTCTTCGTACGGAATTTTTCTGATTTATCATTCTTGTTTATTCTTTCAAATCAATACATTTAAACCATATGGTGCCAGGTGTAAATTATTCAATTGAAAATGATAAAATGATGAAACTAAACTGCCCGTTGAGAATGGAACAGACTTGGAAGAAGATGGTGTGAACACACTTCCTAATTTCAGTGCGAACATTTGAATCAGAGATGAACATAACTATCTAACTTCAGCAATAAGTTATTAGGAAATATTAATAATATCATTATGAGTCCACATTCTGCATTGTGCTGCATTGATAATTATAATTAATATAACATTAAAAATATTTGTCCCAATTTATACGAATCCAGAAGTAATTACATCGTGTTTTAAAGCTTAATACGAATATACGGAATACACGTTTCATTTCTTAAAAATTCATTTTACGTTCTAAATTGTAAAAAAGTACAAATCCAACATCAAAGCAACTTTTTAATGGCGGCTATCACATATTTTCTTCTTGTATGTATAGGGTAGAGAATGAACTCATCGCACAACAACATTTTCGTCCTAAATTCCTTTCGTTTTTATATTACTTTTTAAGTATGATTTTTTTACTATCGATGAAATAATCGTTAGTAAGGACGGAAATTACTCTGCTGATCATAGGTACTGCTGCCTCCGGTTATAATATTAAAGACCATTTCACACTATAACGACATTAATGACACTTGGCATACGTTCAATTTTCCTGTTTGATATGAATGAGAGTATGTTCAATTGTCGGGTAACTTTTCCATTTTAATGCTTTCACGGGACTAAATTGAAGCTGAAAAACAAAAAAGGACTTAAGACGCTTGAGAGCGTCTGGTTAAAATATTTGAAAAATTAAAACCAGCAGGACTTGATAACATGCTTTCAATAAATGAACCTGAAAATGAAATTATCAGCCAATGTTAAAGACCGGTTTTGATTTTCGACGCCTTTACTTAAAAGCTCTCTTCTTCAGGGTATTTTTGTGGAAGCAGTTTCTCGGCGATCTTTCCGTGAAACTATACTTCAACAGTCAGCTTATTCAGCTGCGAGATAATTAAGGTGACAATGTTTTAGTGCATTACCTTTGAAATCAGTAAGTTTTGAAACTTTTGAAACATTTCATAACATGTTTTCTCCGCGGTAAACTATATTTTATATTAATGATCAAGATATTTGAAAATGTTGAAAATCACGTAATTAAAACCATAAAGTTATTTAAAAAAAGTATACCCTCAAGGATATAAAACAACTTATTCGATTTAATTGGTAAAACATGTGAATTCATATCCATGAGTTTTTTCATTTTATATTTAATATGATGTAATTTTAAAGAAAACTCTTAAGAAGTCTAATTTACTATATATAAAGAGTAAACAACTTAATCAAAGCTCTCGGCAAGTTTTTACGAAGAAAAATTATTTTTCTCGATTTTGAAATCAAATTAACCGACTGACAAATATATTCTTAATTTAATGATAAGTTTTCTAAATGATTAATGGAGAAAATATGTTCTTAAAAGTAGTAAAATTTCAAAACATTTACCCTTCAAAAGCAAGGTGCTTAAACGTTTCCAAATCAATTGTCTGCCCGCTGTTGAAAATCACTGTTGTATAAGTGTGAAGGAAAACTTGTATCAAGGTAAGCGTAAAAGCTAAATGTAACTTAAAAACCTATTTTTTTATAAAATAGACATAGCAAGATAATGGACATGGACGAATTCATCGAACTTGCTCTTCGGAAAACAGTACTGGCTGAATCGTACTCTATCACGAAGAAAACATTCATCGTCTCCCAAACAGATTACTTGACTCCTCTGCAGGTCGCCGCGATGATCGATGAAGTCGATATGTGTCGACATCTCGTTGAAGAAGGACTTGTTGCGAATGTTAAATGCGAAAAACTCGGCGCCTCGCTGATGCACTACGCGGCCCTGAACAAGAAGCACGGATTGGAACTGATTGATTACTTTTCATCTCTTGGATTGAAGCTGAACGCAAAAGACAAGTTTGGAGATGAACCACTTCAATACGCAATCAAAATGAATAATTCAAAGGTAGTCGAGAAACTGCTCAAACAAAAATGCACAGAAGAAGAGAATAAAAAGGACAAGTCTGACAAAGAGTCACGATACCAATCAATATTAGCAAAAATGATGCTGGAACAGGATAAAGGGCTCCTTACTAATTACTATGGTTTTGGAAATACTGGAAGGTCAGCGATCCACCTGGCAGCTATGCTCGGCGATCTTGATATGTGCAAGTGGCTTTTGAATGAAGGTGTCGACGTTCGATCCTTAACAATGAATGAATACGAGGACAACGTTATTCATTGTGCCGCACTCAACAAATCGCACGGCACAGAACTTGTGCAGTATTTCGTTTCCGAGCATTGCTTTGACGTGAACGCAAAAGACAAACTTGGGTACACGCCTCTCCATTGTGCATTGTGCAAGGGAAACATCGATATTGCCGAAGTGTTGTTGACCCTTGGTGCAAATCTAGAAGTAAAACGAGTCACCAATGACAACAGAAAATGCGAAACTTTAATGCACTGGTGCGTAAGGTGGAATAAATTGAAAAGTGCTAAATTTTTACAAGAGAAGAATCGAAATCTGGTAAAAGACCTGCGCGGGGATGGATACACATCTCTTCACATCGCAGCAAAGCGTGCAGACTTGAACATGTGCAAATGGTTGGTGGACGAATGCAGCCTTGGCCCTCGCGCTTTGGTTGGAAAACAAAAATTGTCAGTTTTGGAAATCGCTGCGTGCAACGAGCGTCATGGAAAAGAAATCATTTCTTTTTTCGTCAAGAAGTTTTCACTTGATGTGAACAGAAAAGACGAAGATGGGTTTACACCTTTGCACCAGTCGTTTTATAATAACAATATTTTTGCTGCAGAAGAATTGGTGAGACTTGGCGCAGATTTAAAAGTAAAACGGTCTAACACCAATGGCTCCAAAAATTTCGAAAATTTGATGCACTACTGCGTAAGAGAGAACAAAATGAAAGGTGCAAATTTTTTAAAAGAAAAGAAACAAAATCTTGTAAAAGACCTCCGTGGGGATGGAAAAACTTCTCTTCACATCGCAGCAATGTATGCAGACCTGGACATGTGCAAATGGTTGGTGGACGAATGCGGCCTTGACCCTCGAGCTTTGGCCGGAAAACAAAAATTGTCTGTTTTGGATGATGCTGCGTGCAACACGTCACATGGAAAGGAAATTATTACATTTTTCGTCAACACGTACGCACTCGACGTAAATAGAAAAGACGAATATGGGTTCACACCACTGCACGAGGCCTTTTATAATGACAACATTGTTGCTGCCGATGAATTGGTGAGACTTGGCGCGGATTTAAAGGTAAAACTATCAGATACCAAATACTCTGATAATTTGGAAAATTTAATGCATTACTGCGTAAGAGAGAACAAAATGAAAGGTGCAAATTTTTTAAAAGAAAAGAAACAAAATCTTGTAAAAGACCTCCGTGGGGATGGAAAAACTTCTCTTCACATCGCAGCAGAGCACGCAGACTTGGACATGTGCAAATGGTTGGTGGACGAATGCGGAATGGACCCTCATGCTTTGGCCGGAGAACAAAAATTGTCTGTTTTGGATCTCGCTGCGTGCAACACGTCACATGGAAAGGAAATTATTCAATATCTTGTCAGCAAGTATTCACTCAATGTGAACAGAAAAAACGAAGATGGGTTCACTCCACTGCACGAGGCCTTTAATAATAACAACATTGTTGCTGCCGAAGAATTGGTGAGACTTGGCGCGGATTTAACAATAAAAATAGGAGCGGAAAGCTTATTGAGCTACAGTGTTAGCTGCAACAAAGTAGAAAGTGCCAAATACCTGATTGAAAAGCTTCCTGGCCTAATTGCAGAACCTGGACCAGGTGGAAAAACTATTGTTGAATTGGCCACTGAAAAAGGGGACAATGAAATGATGAAGATGTTGGCTGATAAAGGATTCAAGTTTTAAATCTTTGATAAATCGTTTTGCATGTATGTTACGCATTTGTGGTGGCTCTGACTCTCTCCCCCACTTTGTGCTAGTGCGCCCTGTGCTCTTGTGACTTCTCACCCCCACTTAAGATGGTGCTGAAAACCTCCAGAAGTTTCTCCCATATCTCCTATCTCAAAATGTACTTAAATTAACAACATTAATTAGCTGACTAATTGTGTCCTCAATTCATCGATATTACAATTTACAATAATCTCTGACAATAAAGGCAAACCCAATTTCACCCTTATTAGTAATGCACAGCAATAAATATGATTCAAATAAAACTCTACTTCGCGACGCACTTTATGGCCAGCCGTTTAGGCCGGTCTCTGTTCACTCAGTCTAATAAAGCAAGTTAAAGCAAGTTAAAAATCAGTAGTTGAGTGTTTTACTTCATACGACTACCGCTCCTACACATTAATAGGTATTAAAGATCTAAAGATATATAAGGGATATTCCTCATGAATTTTCTTTGGGTGTTTTTAAAAGTTTTTTAAAGTTTATCTGCCGTTTTGTTTTATAAAATCCAAATAATATTGATGAATTAATTTATTTTACTAAAGTAGATGTTCTTAGTACGGAATTTTTCTGATTTATCATTCTTGTTTATTCTTTCAAATCAATACATTTAAACCATATGGTGCCAGGTGTAAATTATTCAATTGAAAATGATAAAATGATGAAACTAAACTGCCCGTTGAGAATGGAACAGACTTGGAAGAAGTTGGTGTGAACACACTTCCTAATTTCAGTGCGAACATTTGAATCAGAGATGAACATAACTTTCTAACTTCAGCAATAAGTTATTAGGAAATATTAATAATATCATTATGAGTCCACACTCTGCATATTGTGCTACATTGATAATTATAATTAATATAACAATACAAATATTTGTCCCAATTTATATGAATCCAGAAGTAATTACATCGTGTTTTAAAGCTTAATACGAATATATGGAATAAACGTTTCATTTATTAAAAATTCTTTCTACTATCTGAATTGTAAAAAAGTCAAAATCCAACATCAAAGCAACTTTTTAATGGCGGCGGTTCAAATATTTTCCTCTTGTATATAGGGTAGAGAATGAATTCATCGCACAACATTTTCGTCCTAAATTCCTTTTGTTTTTACGTAACTTTTACGTATGGATTTTTTTTACTATCGAAATAAGCGTTAGTAAGGACGGAAATTACTCTGCTGATCATAGGTACTGCTGCCTCCGGTAATAATATTGAAGGCCATTTCAGACTATAACGACATTAATGACACTTTTATTGACCGGCATACGTTCAATTCCTGTTTGATATGAATGAGAGTATGTTCAACTGTCGGGTAACTTTTCCATTTTAATGCTTTCACGGAACTATAAATTCAAGCTGAAAAAAAGGACTTATAAGAAGATTGAGAGCGTCTTGTTTAAACATTTGAAAAATTAAAACCAGCAGGACTCGATCACATGCTTTCAATACATGAACCTGAATATGAAATTATCAGCCAATGTTAAAGACCGGTTTTGATTTTCGACGCCTTTACTTAAAAGCTCTCTTCTTCAGGGTATTTTTGTGGAAGTTTCTCGACGATCTTTCCGTGAAACTACTTCGACAGTCAGCTTATTCAGCTGCGAGATAATTAAGATGAAAATGTTTTAGTGCATTACTTTTGAAGTCAGTAAGTTTCGAAACTTTTCAAACATTTCATAACATGTTTTCTCCACGGTAAACTATATTTTATATTAATGATCAAGGTATTTGAAAATGTTGAAAATCACGTAATTAAAATCATCAAGTTATTTAAAAAAGGGTATACCCTCAAGGATATAAAACAACTTATTCGATTTAATTGGTTAAAACATGTGAATTCATATCCATGAGTTTTTTCATTTTATATTTAATATGACGTAATTTTAAAGAAAACTCTTAAGAAGTCTAATTTACTATATATAAAGAGTAAACAACTTAATCAAAGCTCTCGGCATGTTTTTACGAAGAAAAATTATTTTTCTCAGCGATTTTGAAATCAAATTAACCGACTGACAAATATATTCTTAATTTAATGATAAGTTTTCTAATTGATTAATGGAGAAAATATGTTATTAAAAGTAGTAAAATTTCAAAACATTCAACCTTCAAAAGCAAGGTGCTTAAACGTTTCCAAATCAATTGTCTGCCCGCTGTTGAAGCTCACTGTTGTAGAAGTGTGAAGGAAAACTTGTATCAAGGTAAGCGTAAAATCTAAATTTAACTTAAAAACCTAATTTCTATAAAATAGACATAGCAAGATAATGGACATGGACGAATTCATCGAACTTGCTGTTCTAAAAACAGTACTGGCTGAATCGTACTCCCTCACGAAGAAAACGTTCATCGTCTCCCAAACAGTTTCCTTGACTCCTCTGCAGGTCGCCGCGATGATCGATGGAGTCGAAATGTGTCGACATCTCGTTCAAGAAGGATTTGTTGCGAATGTTAAATGCGAAAAACTCGGCGCCTCGCTGATGCACTACGCTGCCCTGAACGAGAAGCACGGATTGGAACTGATCGATTACTTTTCATCTCTTGGATTGAAGCTGAACGCAAAAGACAAGTTTGGAAATGAGCCACTTCAATACGCATGCAAAATGAATAATTCAAAGGTCGTCGAGAAACTGCTCCAGCCGAAATGCCCCGAAGAAGAGAGCAACAAGGATAAATCTGAGTCAAGATACCACTCGATCTTAGCCAATATGGTGCTGGAACAAGATAAAGGGCTTTTTGGTGTGACTGGAAGGTCAGCAATCCACCTTGCTGCTATGCTCGGCGATCTTGACATGTGCAAGTGGCTTTTGAATGAAGGTGTCGACGTTCGATCTTTAACAATAAATGAATACGAGGACAGCGTGCTTCACTGTGCCGCAATGAACAAATCGCACGGCAAAGAACTGGTGCAGTATTTCGTTTCCGAGCATTGCTTTGACGTGAACGCAAAAGACAAACTTGGGTACACGCCTCTCCATTGTGCCTTGTTCAAGGAAAATATTGAGACTGCTGAAGAATTGTTCAAACTTGGTGCAGACCTAGCCGTTAAACGAGTCACCAATGACTACATAAAATGCGAAACTTTAATGCACTGGTGCGTAAGGTGGAATAAATTGAAAAGTGCGAAATTTTTACAAGAGAAGAATCGAGATCTGGTAAAAGACCTCCGCGGGGATGGATACACATCTCTTCACATCGCAGCAGAGCACGCAGACTTGGACATGTGCAAATGGTTGGTGGACGAATGCGGAATGGACCCTCATGCTTTGGCCGGAGAACAAAAAATTTCAGTTTTGAATGATGCTGCGTGCAACACGTCACATGGAATGGAAATTATTCAATATCTCGTCAGCAAGTATTCACTCGATGTGAACAGAAAAGACGAATATGGGTTCACACCACTGCACGAGGCCTTTTATAATGACAACATTGTTGCTGCCGAAGAATTGGTGAGACTTGGCGCGGATTTAAAGGTAAAACTATCAGAAACCAAATACTCTGATAATTTTGAAAATTTAATGCATTACTGCGTAAGAGAGAATAAAATGAAATGTGCTAAATTTTTACAACAAAAGAACCAAAATTTGGTAAATGAGCTTACTGAAGATGGAAAAACTTCTCTTCACATCGCAGCAATGGAAGCAGACTTGGACATGTGCAAATGGCTGCTGGACGAATGCGGAATGGACCCTCATGCTTTGGCTGGAGAACAAAAATTGTATGTTTTGGATCTCGCTGCGTGCAACACGTCACATGGAAAAGAAATTATTCAATATCTCGTCACAAAGTATTCACTCGATGTGAACAGAAAAGACGAATATGGGTTTACACCACTGCACGAGGCCTTTAATAATGACAACATTGTTGCTGCCGAAGAATTGGTGAGACTTGGCGCGGATTTAACAATAAAAATTGGAGCGGAAAGCTTATTGAGCTACAGTGTTAGCAACAACAAAGTAGAAAGTGCCAAATACCTGATTGAAAAGCTTCCTGGCCTAATTGCAGAGCCTGGACCAGGTGGAAAAACTATTGTTCAATTGGCCACTGAAAAAGGAGACAATGAAATGATGAAGATGTTGGCTGAGAAAGGATTCAAGTTTTAAATCGTTGATAATTCGTTTTTCATGTATGTTATTCATTAATAGGTATTAAAGTTCTAAACATATATAAGGGATTTCTCTTATGAATTTTCTTTGGGTGTTTTTAAAAGTTCTTCAAAGTTAATTTGCCGCTTTGTTTTATAAGGTTTAAATATTATTGATGAATTAATTTATTTTACTAAAGTCATCTATGTTCTTAGTACGGAATTTTTCTGATTTATCATTCTTGTTTATTCTTGCAAATCAATACATTTATATTTCTTTTTAAGTATGAATTTTTTTAGTGTCGATGAAATAAGCGTTAGTAAGGACGGAAATTACTCTGCTGATCATAGGTACTGCTGCCTCCGGTAATAATATTGAAGGCCATTTCAGACTATAACGACATTAATGACACTTTTATTGACCGGCATATGTTCAATTCCTGTTTGATATGAATGAGAGTATGTTCAACTGTCGGGTAACTTTTCCATTTTAATGCTTTCACGGGACTAAATTCAAGCTGAAAAACAAGAAGGACTTAAGACGCTTGAGAGCGTCTGGTTTATATATTTGAAAAATTAAAACCAGCAGGACTCGATCACATGCTTTCAATAAATAAACCTGAAAATGAAATGTTTTTGCCAATGTTTTTTATTTACGACGCCTTTACTTAAAAGCTATCTTCTTCGGGGTCTTTTTGTGTGAGCAGTTTATTCTCGACAATCTTTCCGAGAAACTACTTCAACAGTCAGCTCTTTGAGCTGCGAGATAATTAAGTTGGAAATGTTTTAGTGAATTGCTTATGAAGTTAGTATGTTTTGAAACTTTTCATACATTTCATAACATGTTTTCCCTACAGTAAATTAAACCATTTCTGAACAGGTAATTATTTTAGAGCACTGAAAATTTAATGAGTACTTTGATACGATTGAGGAGATATTTTCTCATGATAAAATTATGTTATGTTTTAGTTCATTCCAATTCAAAAAATCCAAACCATCCATTCCTATTTCACATCACCGGCAATTGGCGCTGAGACTTTTCTGGAGATGGCACCACCGTGCAACAGCCTACGCAAACTATATTTTATATTAATGATCAAGATATTTGAAAATGTTGAAAATCACGTAATTAAAACCATCAAGTTATTTAAAATAGGGTATACCCTCAAGGATATAAAACATCTTATTCGATTTAATTGGTTAAAACATGTGAATTCATATATCCATGAGTTTTTTCATTTTATATTTAATATGACGTAATTTTAATGAAATTTTAAGAAATCTAATATAATTTATAATAAGTAAACAACTTAATCAAAGCTCTCGGCATGTTTTTACAAAGAAATAAAATTTAAGTCGTTCTTAAAATTAAATTAACCGACTGACAAATTTATTTTTAATTTAATGACAAGTTTTCTAATTGATTAATGGAGAAAACATGTTATTAAATGTAGTAAAATTTTCAAAACATTCAACCTTCAAAAGCAAGGTGCTTAAACGTTTCCAACTCAATTGTCTCCCCGCTGTTGAAGCTCGCTGTTGTAGATGTCTGAAGGAAAACTTATATCAAGGTAAGCGTAAAAGCTAAATGTAACTTAAAAACCTAATTTCTATAAAATAGACATAGCATAATAATGGACACGGACGAATTCATCGAACTTGCTGTTCTGAAAACAGTACTGGCTGAATCGTACTCCCTCACGAAGAAAACGTTCATCGTCTCCCAAACAGATTCCTTGACTCCTCTGCAGGTCGCCGCGATGATCGATGGAGTCGAAATGTGTCGACATCTCGTTCAAGAAGGATTTGTTGCGAATGTTAAATGTGAAAAACTCGGCGCCTCGCTGATGCACTACGCTGCCCTGAACGAGAAGCACGGATTGGAACTGATTGATTACTTTTCATCTCTTGGATTGAAGCTGGGCGCAAAAGACAAATTTGGAGATGAACCACTTCAATACGCAATCAAACTGAATAATTCAAAGGTAATCGAGAAACTGCTGAAACAAAAATGCACAGAAGAAGAGAATAAAAAGGACAAGTCTGACAAAGAGTCACGATACCAATCAATATTAGCTAAAATGATGCTGGAACAGGATAAAGGGCTCCTTACTGATTACTATGGTTTTGGAAATACTGGAAGGTCAGCGATCCACCTTGCAGCTATGCTCGGCGATCTTGATATGTGCAAGTGGCTTTTGAATGAAGGTGCCGACGTTCGATCTTTAACAAAGAATGAATTTGAGGACAGCGTGCTTCATTGTGCCGCACTCAACAAATCGCACGGCACAGAACTTGTGCAGTATTTCGTTTCCGAGCATTGCTTTGACGTGAACGCAAAAGACAAACTAGGATTCACGCCGCTTCATTGTGCCCTGTACAAGGAAAACATCGATATTGCCGAAGTATTGTTGACCCTTGGTGCAAATCTAGCAGTAAAACGGGTCACCGATGACTGCAATAATTTGGAAAATTTAATGCACTGCTGCGTAAGGTGGTACAAAATGAAAAGTGTTAAATTTTTACAAGAGAAGAATCTAAATTTGGTAAAAGACCTCCGCGGGGATGGAGAAACATCTCTTCACATCGCAGCAGAGCACGCAGACTTGGACATGTGCATATGGTTGGTGGACGAATGCGGCCTCGGCCCTCGCGCTTTGGTTGGAAAACAAAAATTGTCAGTTTTGGAACTCGCTGCGTGCAACGAACGTCATGGAAAAGAAATCATTTCTTTTTTCGTCAAGAAGTTTTCACTTGATGTGAACAGAAAAAACGAAGATGGGTTCACACCACTGCATCAGGCGTTTTATAATAACAACATTGATGCTGCAGAAGAATTGGTGAGACTTGGCGCAGATTTAAAAGTAAAACGGTCTGACAGCAATGGCTCCAAAAATTTCGAAAATTTGATGCACTACTGCGTAAGAGAGAACAAAATGAAAAGTGCTAAATTCTTACAAGAAAAGAATCGAAATTTGGTAAATGAACTCCGTGGGGATGGAAAAACTTCTCTTCACATCGCAGCAATGTATGCAGACCTGGACATGTGCAAATGGTTGGTGGACGAATGCGGCCTTGACCCACATGCTCTTGCCGGAAAACAAAAATTTTCAGTTTTAGATCAAGCAGCTTGCAACAAGTCACATGGAAAGGAAATTATTACATTTTTCGTCAACACGTACGCACTCGACGTGAATAGAAAAGACGAATTTGAGTTGACACCTCTGCACCAGGCGTTTTATGCAAACAACATTGTTGCTGCCGAAGAATTGGTGAGACTTGGCGCGGATTTAACAGTGAAAATTGGGGCAGCGCAAAATTTATTACACTTCAGTGTTTGTAACAACAAAGTGGAAAGTGTTAAATACCTGATTGAGAAGCTTCCTGGCCTAACTTCTGAGCTTGGGCCAGGTGGAAATACATTCGTTCAAATGGCCGCTGAAAAAGGAGACAAGGAAATGATTAAATTATTGGCTGAGAAAGGATTCAAAATTTAAAACGTTTCAAAAGTGTATTTCATGTTGGCCTTGCATTGTGCATAAGAATTACATAAATATTTATTCGTATTTCACAGAATAATATATGGTTACAGTTTTAAATTAATCTGGTGAAAATGATGAAATTGTCTGTTGAGAATGTTTGAGATTTTAACCTGTATTAAAGTAGAAAATAGCAGACAAGTTAAAAATTTAAGGCTTAATTTAGAGTAAGACACTGAATCACTTTGCAGGATTTATCAGCGATTGAAAATTGCGATAACACCTTTTAGTCTTTTACTTCGAAACAACTTGGAAATGCCAACAACATTTTTAAACAGATTATTATGATTTTAAGTATAACTTGACGATAGCAGTAAAAGTTATAATTACTGTTTAAATAGTTTGAAATGGTCACTAATTATACCTTTATTTAGATGAATTCTTATTTTTAAGATGACACCAATCAGTTTTTTTATTATATTGGTTTTTTTCTTTTACCACGTTGACACAGGCGTGTAGCAGCCAGCTTACTTCTTCATTTCCGAATGACGTCGTAGTTACAGTTTACAACACACGGCTCAAGTGACCAATTGTTGGTAGGTCCTGTCTCCTTTTAACAATCTTTATTTCTTGACTGATCCATATTGTTTAATTTTGGTACCAATCGATGACCAGTAGCTTTTGTTACATTTTACAATCTAATTATCATGTGATCAACGATAACTTTAATTAAATTAAGTCAATTTGGCTCGCATTCGCAAAATTATGCTGTGGCGTTGCCGGAGCTTGCAGCTGCAGTGTGAGAAAAGAAGCTGAGTTTTTGAGTCAAGTACTTGTCCTATTTGAGCCTTAATTTTACAAATAAATATTCAAATTTGATTTTGAGGAATAGGGAAAACTATTCGATATGGTTTTTTGCTGATTTGCCCCCCAATAACGTGCGCGAATTAATAACAGCTATACTCTCCTTTTTCTCCTCCCTTTCTAACTCTTCTTCTCTGATCAGCTGCTACTGCTTGTTTATGTCAGAGTCTGCAAGAACACGTTGCGTTTGCGCACTGTGACGCACAATAGCACTTGCAGTGTGAGGAAAGGAGCTGTGTTTTTGAGTCAAGAACTTGGCATATTTGAGCCTCAATTTCACAAATCAATGCTCAAATTTGATTTTGAGGAATGGTAAAAGCTTTCCGATTTAGCTTTTTGCTGATTTCCCCCCAATTGCGTGCGCGAATTAATAATAGCTTTACTCTCCTTTTGCTACTCCCTTTCCAACTCTCTTCGCTGATCAGCAGCTGACACTGCTTGTTTACATCTGCAAGAGCACGTTGCGTTTTCTTTCGGCTGAAGAATATTGTTATTTCAAGCGAAAAGGATTATATATTGAGGTAAAACTGTTTTTTAATAGTAGAATAATGCTTGGCCCTTGTCACCAATCAAAAATATTTGAGAATAAATTGATCTTGACGTAACGAGCGTAATATGCCGTGCGCGAGGCATACTTCCGGATTTCAACTCAAACGAAGCTGCGTCTTGGCTCGCGAAGTAATTTATCGTGCGTTCGGCCGAGCGGATCGGCGTGCCCGCCAACTCGCATTTAAACTTTGCACGCGTGAGTCAGGAGGGGCCACTTTGGCCGTTTCTTTCAGGGCCGCATTCACGAGATGGACCTGAGTTAGAGGGAGTTGACGCAGTAGCCGAAGTTAAAATAGCCGTTGAGGTTTTCACACCTCCAAGGATTGCCAGGAACTTTGGGTTGAAACACTCTCTAGGGTTGCCATACCCCATCGGAATGCCACCCAGTGTAGCTCACCACCGGAGTTGCCACCCACAAAATTTAAATACCACCCAGCGTTACCGCCTTTCGCGACCACCTCCCACCACAACCGCGATCAGTCCGAATAAAGCCTAGTTAATCTTTCTTAGAAGCACAACCCGGTTTTCAATATCACTTTCCGGTTGATAGTATATTATGATGCTGCATAAGTCATTCAGTTGTATTTTTCCATTTAAAGAGACCCAGAGAGCTCATATATAGCCTTCAGAATGTTCTAAAACGTAAGCAATGGTACCTTCACATAACATTTACACGTACTTTAATTGTGGGTGGGTAAAGTGGCTTTGGCGACAAAAATTTATGCAAGCATATTCACCAGTTACATGAACCCTTAGTGTTCGAAGCCGCCAACAGATGGCGCAACCACAGGCTTTATTAAAAAAAATTGTTTTAAGCGGTTTTAAGGCATTTCCGCTGTGATTTCAGTCTGAATCTAGCTATTTTGCATTCTTCAATTAATTTGCTTTTTTGACGTCCTGAAAACTAAAATCGGTTCAGCCACTCGCCATAGAAACGGTGGAAAAGATTTTTTTTTTCAAAAAATAGTTTTTCACGATTCTACGGCGATTGGCTCAACCAATTTTGGTTTTCAACAATTAAAACCAAAAGCATATTAATTGAAGAACGCACAGTAGCTAGATTGAGTCTGGAATCGCAGTGGAAGTACCTTAAAATTGAAAGTCTATGGTGGCGCCATCTTTTGGCGGCTTCGAACACTTAGGGTTTGTGCAACTGGTGAATTGGTTCCTGTTAAAATTTTAATTCCTTCGACCACGGTTAGCAAATCCAAAGAAATTTGACCTTACCCAGTCCCAAATTAACAGGACCTTTCATTTTAGCATTAGTGAGTGGCTTAAATAGAACCATATCCCAATTCTGCTTCCTTTTCAGCTCCTCGCACCGAGGTGTTAAATTCAAGGTCCATATAATTGTCCCTCAATCCATTTGATTGGTACAAAACCACTCGTTGACCTTACTTGATAATTTCAAGGCAACTCTATTATATCAGCTTTTGTTATAATCCATTCTGTTAATTTGATTAAAGATGGAGGACCAAATAGATTTGGTCGACAAGACCAGAAGGAGACTCACAAGATTATACGGAGTCCAAAAATTGGAGAAGATTGCTATGGGAACAATCATCAGAGGTATGAACCCCTACGCAGCCCACATTCCTAGAAACCACCTCGCGACCTATCTTTGTAAGTTTACCTTTTGAACAATAATTTTGTAAAGTAATTATTTTTATAGCATACAACATGTGTGACAAAATATTTCAACGATTGCTTGTTGAGATGAAAGAGAGTCCTGAAAGAAACAAGTTTCAATGTCTACTGAAAATCCCCTTCCTGCTGTCTGCAAACACGAAGTATTTGGATTTGGATGCTTTTTTGCCGAAAGGTGAATCATATCATAGACAAGAACAGCTCCCAATTATTGAGAATCAAGAAATGGACGTTATCCTTGGGGTAAATAAAAATCTAGATTTCTATCATCTCTTAAGATTTAGTTTCAAAATTGAGTTCAACTTAATTTAACTTACAAATTAATATTTTAAAGGTCATGGACGCAGTGAAGAAACAAGCTCCAAACATCGAGCATATTGTCCTCAACAGCAGAAACATCGATATTTTCAATGAAAAACATTTGGCTTTGATCGACTACCTGACCGACTTGAAGCATCTCAAAATAATTGAGATGAAACGTTTCTATTTAGAAACCCATCATGTCGCAAAACTCTGCAAAAACTTGCCGCAATTACAAATCCTAGATATTTTCGGTTTTGAGGTGTTTGCTCTCGCAGTGACAGAGGACGAGATTAAACAATCCTTTGGAAACTTGAGATTGCTCGTGTGCTGCACAAGTGACATCAGGGAAGAAATGAAGTTGCAAATTCCTCTTCTAAATTTCGCCTCACACTTTGGAGAATCCGCCGTGGAAACCACATTCAGCACAATCACTTATGAAGACTTTCTAGAGTCACAGACTGAGAAAGGGCCTCCAGCACAACGAAAGATATATTTTTCCTGTGACGAGGACTGGTTCAAGTCGCCCGATATGGACGTTCACGAACAACACCCTGATGTCACATATCTTCAGGTTCAATTCACCCAAACGTCAATTTTATTTATCTCTGACATAATTTTTTTCAGATTGATTTTCTCGGGGCCAAGAAAATTACTCCTGCTCTTCCATTGCCAAACTTTTCCAAGATCAAGACTCTTATAATATATAGAAGTTGCTTTGACACTGCTGCCCTTACCAAAATTTTGCGCTTCTACGGTCCTGATTTGCAGTCACTCTGTTTGGAAGCCGATAGGCATGAACGAGATATTGACATGCAAATCTTTGAACTTTGTCCAAAAGTCGAGTCTCTTCAACTTGAAGGTTTAGATTTTGGAGAAACATCAATGAGTCTGGAGAATATACCTCACCTCAAAGAACTCTATTTAGAAGTTAATAGGTAAATTATTGACGAATTTAAAAATGAAATGTGAAATAATCAGATTGATTTTCAGATATCAAAGAGGGAGCTTCCTTCCAAAAATGCTGTCATCTCCACGCTTACACAAACTTCATATATATGATGGTGTCTTTTATGAAGAAGATTTAGTGGAGTTAAACACGATGGTGACCACAGGACAGATCCTGCAGGAATTGGAAGCGCTTACAATCGACACCTATCCTAATGACATGACCATTGATGCTTTTCAGAAACTCCTTGCTTTCTTAGAAAATGTATCAGCATTTCTTCCAAAACTGAAAGATATCAAATTTATCTTTGAAGGCGATGACTATGTTGATGTTGCAAAACGTTTGAAAAGAGGCCAAAATTATCATATTAACGAAATCAAGGCCATGATTGTAAGCAATAAAACTCTTGTTCCGATATTAGAATCGTTCGGAAAACTGCGCCGTTGAAATTATTTGCAATAAACTTATTTATTCATACTTTTCAAAGCCAATTTTCCTATTAAAATTCACACATTGCCCATTTTTAGAATTATACTTAAAAAGGTTCATTCAAAGGAAACCAAATAGAACTCTTGACGTCACTTACAATTATTAATAAATTTTTGCCATCCTCATTCAATATTTAAAGCTATTTAAGAGATAAGAAAAAATAAAAAATGTTTAATTTGAAGTCCAAAGTTTTAGTCTGAATCTTTCTCGTCATATTCTGGTGCAGAACATGTCTTAAATAGTCAAGTTTCGGGTATAAATTTGGTTAGGGCGTAGAAGTCGCAATGGTTGTTCATCTAATTTTGACAAGATCATAAACAAGAATTAATATCTAAAAAACATTCATTGTTTGTGTATATGATACGCACGAGAATATATAAAGAACAAGATAGGCAAACCAGTTGTTTCGTTTTGCGTTTTCCAATGTCTTCCACTGTACTGTAAATGAACGAAGGGATTTTATCCACCGTTATATTCGTTTCCGCACTTTCCCTGCAGGATTTCCTAATTCTTTGTAGCCAGAGCAGTTAAAATCACCAAATCATTCAAGAAAAGAAGTGTCGATGGTTTCTCTTGATGCCGGTTGAAGAGAAAATTTAATTTGTTGGTGGCAAAAGATGGCCAATGGATTCAGTCAGAGAAGAAGTTCATTTTTAGGGTGGCAAATGAGAATTTAATTTAATGAGAATTTACCACTAGCGCACTAGCAGCCCAGAACAATGTGCCGTCGATACATTTCAAACATTCGGCATGTAAACCTGCACTTTCAAACATTTTTCCATTTTTCGTTTTTCTTGTACCAGAGTTTGAAAAGAATATGGCTTATTTAAGGTAAACTCCCGTTAGTCTTAATAAGAAGTTTATGAAGTACTAGAAATCTTATTGAAAAAAAAATCATTAAAAATTAATTAATTATTGTTACCAATATGAACGATGTTTACTATTTGGGTGCCTAAAGGGGAGAGCTAAGGGAGGAGCCTGCGGCATAAAACTACCCGGCGCGGAGAGACTCTCACAATTAGTCCCGGATCTCGAGGTAGACGACCTGACTCTCCTACCGTAAACCGTGCCCGACGCAGGCTTTCGCACTCTTCCCCTCGCTCAATCTAAGGCTCTGTACAACCCGCGACGACGTCCCAGAATAATAAATAACCTCAGGTATGGTACTCAAAGACACAACCCTTCTTTACTTTACCGACGCGCTAAATAAGCCGTCAACCACCTCAAGACTAAGAGAATAAGCTCACGACTCGTAAAGACACGGTGCCACTGTCATGTGGTTTGGTTGCGGCTTAATTGACGCAGTTTTGACGTGGTTGCGGTCTTGAGTTGAATAAGCGGTTGTGGTTTTGTTTGAATTGGGTTTCATGGTTTTGCGCATAAAAAAATATTCCATGCACAGAATTATTCCACTGTCTTATAAAGCTAGTTTGACGGAATGGCGGCCGCTGAACAAAATTTGGGAGGCTCAGATGTCTTTGCACAACCTTAAAAATGCGTTACACGTACGAGAATATATATTTATTGTTTATTTTTAAACTTTTGAATTTCGCGGTCACTAATTTTCATATACATCTTTCTCATGAGAGCGCAGCACCTCCCCTCCCAAGCACGTCTTTTATATAAATGTGGTACACGTATAGACGCCATCTTACTTTTTTTATTCCGAATGACGTCACAGAGCCACATTTTTATTAAATAGAGCTCACGTGACCAATTTTTGGCGGGCCCAGCATGTCTCTGAAAACATCATGGAGTGCATGAATACGAATCGTTTCTCAACTTATTCACCAATCAATCACGTGACTTTTTACTGCTTTTTTATTTCTGGATGAACACGTAGGTGTTTGCTTTCGGCAAAATAATTTTGATATTTCAACTGACCAGGCCACTAAACTCAGGTAAAATACAGTGCGTAAATTATAGTCTTCTAACGAATCTAATTATTTGAATATAAATTGCGTGGGAGACTTTTAAACAGTCAAAATAATTTCCTCACGGAGGTCACTGAATCTAAACTCGGTATAACTCAGAAATAAAAGTCGTACTCTTGGTCTGCCATTTTGAAGTATTAAAATTAATAAAATACCAAATGGAATCTTGTTTTTGTTGGCTCCTTGCACACGGAGGATCTTTATTCAAACACCACGCATGTTTGTCCGAAAATCCACTGGCAAGGTGCAAATGGTAGCAATTGGATATAATTGAGATTTTAATGCCAAAAGTTATCATACCAATTTTATTAATTTTGTTTCGATTTATGATTCAGGATGGAGAACCAAGAAGATTCAGGTGAATTGCCTAGAAGTATACTAGCGAAGTTAAAAAAGATGGAGAAGAATGTGATTGGAACAATCATAAGGAGCATAAACCTAGACGCTGCCCTAGTTTCAAAGAACCATCTCGCGAATTATTTGAGTAAGTGATCAATTTTTTAACAATCTTATTTTTAAATAAAACATTTTCTTTAGCACCCGACTTGTGTGACAAAATATTTCAACAATTGCTGGTTGAAATGGAACGGAATCCACAAATAAACAAAATCGAATATCGAATGAAAATCCCCTTCCTTCTGAATGCAAGCACCAAGTTCTTGGATTTGGACGCTTTTTTGCCGGAGAGACCACCAATATATAGAGATGCTAAAAAATACCTTAAAAACGACGAGATCATCATTCTGAAATGGGTAATATGATAAAGCAGATTTCTTTTATCTAAAATGATATAACTGACACATAATTTTACAGGTCATTGACACAGCCAAGCAACATGCTCCAAACATAGAGCATATTGTCTTCAACAGCAGAGACATTGATCTCCAGAAGGCCAAACAGTTGACTTTGCTTGACCACCTGGCCGACTTGAAGCATCTCAAAATATTAGAGATGAAGCGTATCTCTGTTGTAACCGCTCAACTCACAAAGCTATGTAGAAGCATGCCGAAACTACAAATCCTTTATATCTACGGATTAGGGAGACTTGGCATCAAAGTAACACTGGCGGATATTAAACAATCCCTTGGAAACTTGAGATTGCTTGTGTGTGTTACAAACGAAAATGAAAAACGTAAAATCCAGCAGCAATTACCTCATCTAAATATCGCATTACACCCGAAACATGAATATGAATCTACATTCCACCCCTACACTTTTGAAGACTTTCTAGTGTCAGAGACTGACAAAAGGACTCCAGGGCCACGGAAGTATTTTAGCTGTGGCAACGATTGGTTCAAATCACCCGTTATGGACATTCACGTAACACACCCTGATGTCACATATCTTGAGGTACAATTTAACCAAATGAAAGTTGTCTTTCACCTCTAACATTAAACTCTTTTCTTCTAGATCCAATATCAATTTGCCGAGAACATTTCCACAGCTGAACAAATGCCAAAATTTTCCAAAATCAGAACACTGATTGCTTTGAATGCTAAAAATGAAAGCGAACTTTTGCGCCTGTACGGTCACGAATTGCGAACGCTCTCTTTAGAAAGTTTGAATTCACAAAGTTTTGACGGTCAAATCTTAGAACTGTGCCCAAATCTGGAAACTATTCATCTGTTCAGAGTAGCTTTTGATGGCACATCATTACAACTGGAGAAGATTCCAAACCTCAAAGGACTTTTTTTAAACGATACTGGGTAAAAAATATGAATTTCCAAAAAACCAAAAACTTATTACCTATGATTTTCAGTTATAAGAGAGGAAGCTTTCTTCCCAAGATCCTGTCATCGCCACATTTAAGAAAAATTGAAATATTCGATGTTCTCTATCAAGAAGACTTGGCCGCATTGAACACGTTGGTTACTGACAATCAGATCTTGCAGGAACTGGAAACGCTCAATGTATTTATCTACGCTGATGACTTCGACCCTGATACTTTTAAGGAACTCATTCTTTTCTTCGAAAATGTATCAGCGTTTCTCCCAAAACTGAAAGATGTTCAGTTTTTCTCTGATGGAATAGAGTATGTTGATTTTGCAAACCGTATGAAAAGTAGCAATTTTTATCCTCGTTGCAAAATCAGGAAACTAATTGTCAAGAATAAAACACTCGTTCCGATATTAGAATCGTACCGCCAACGTCGCACTTGAAATCAATTTTACAATAAATTTATACTCATATATTCAGCTCAGCAGACTTTCTATTATCTTGCATTAAAAAAATTCCAATTCGAGCCTCCTGAATTGAAATCTTGACGTCGTTTTTGAATATTTATAAACTTTTCCGATTATGAAAAAATCAAATTATTTCTTAAGAATTGGAATTAAAAAAATGAATTTTTGGCCACACCACTGACACGTCACACAGCGTCTTCAGCAAAGCCATAACTCCGCATTTGACCTCCGCAGGGTTGAGAGTCAGAAAACAAAAACCGCAGCTGCCAGTTCCATTAAATTGTATGAAGCGTCAGCTTTGCGTTGAGCCTACATATTATTTGAAGCCTCGATCTATAAGTTCGGCAAAGAATAAAATTAATATATTTTAGCTGAAATCTTTCTTTAACAATCTTAATTTCCTGACTAATCCAAATTGTTCAAAATTGGTACCGATCGATGGCCAGTAATTTTTGTCATTTTTTAGTTAGAAATTAACACGCAATAAACGTCATCTTACATTAAAATAAGCTTTTGTGGTAGTAATTAATGCGCAGGTGCAGCACTGCTCGCACTTGTAGTGTGAGAAAAGGAGCTTTCTTTGGGGTCAAATACTTTGCCTTTTTAGACCCAAAATGCTCAATAATTATACATAACCAAACTGGAATTTGTAGATTAGAGAGAGCTTCCTGAACTCGTTTCTTGCTGGATTGCACCTTTAGAGCGTGCGCGAATTAATATCATCTTGTTTCCTTTTCCCTCACCCTTTTCAAAATAGATCACGTGTTACATGTTGCCTGCTGAACTTTGCCACTCAAGAACACTCGTCAGGTTAGGTTGCTTCCGTGCATAAGGAATTTAGATTTTCGAAGAGAAAGGTGAGTGAACAGAAAAAATATTTTGAATTCTTAAGACGATCGCTTTATTCTTTCATGGTATTGATCAATTTTTTGAAAGTGTTGAGTTGGAAACTTGATATCCGTTAAATAAGGTAATTTGTGGCTAAATTTTTAATTAATCCTTCATCATAATTGGTCAAGATAACGAGTGATTCTTACAATAAGTGACTCTCTTAACTAACAAAATACTGAATCAACGATACATTTTTAGAACCATTTTTTTAAATTAAATGGAAAATGCGGAATAGATTCAAGTTATAGAATTCCTGTTTACACATATTTCGTGCTTTAAAAAATTTTGGAATGTGGTAAAATATTTTAGAAATGTTGAGCATTTTTCAAACTCTCTCTTCTCTTTTTGTTGGTAATTTCCAAAATGCTTAGCCAAATTCCTGGTAAGGAGAGTAAAGGTAGGAGATGCGATGCAGCGGCCAGATTCACCGAAAGAGGTTCATCCCCACCCTTTCCCCTCTTTTGGTGACTCTGGCCGGTGCTTCGCATCTCCTACCATTACTCTCCGTAATCCCTGGCGGCTGAAGGAGTGGGAGAGAACAGAAACCAATCAGGTCTCTCGCCCACGTCACAGGATCGGACCTTCTCAAGGAAAGCGTGAAAAGAAATCTCTGATTTATCAAAATCAATACACTTTTTTCTAGTTATATCATATTTCATATGTCATGTTTAAGTGGAATATTTCAGCTTTTTTATTTGTGCATTTTGAGTCATTCTTAAATACCAAACTCTCGTTAAAATATATTTTGTTAATTTGTTTCAGAATGGAGAACCAAAGAAATTTGGTTGAATTGACTAAAAGCAGACTCATAGGGTTACACGGAGTCAAAAAACTGGGGAAGAATGCGATGGAAACAATCATTAGAGGCATAAACCCCAAGGGTACCATGGGTCCAACAAACCATCTCGCAACTTACTTGCGTGAGTTAACAATATTTAAGCAATAGTTTTGTGATTAATTCCTATTTAACAGCACTTGACGTTTGTGACGAAATATTTCAACATTTGCTAGTTGAAATGAAACAGATTCCCGAAATAAACCAAAGAGAATACCTAGAGAAAATCGATTTCCTGCTGACTGAGAAAACTAAGTTCTTGGATTTGAGTGATGTTTTGCCAAAGAGAAAATTAAACACTATGAAAATTTACTATGCAATTGATGATGATGAATTGGAGCTTGTTCAGTCGGTAAATTAAATAGTGTTATTCATTTCTCTTTCGATATTTAACTGACACATATTTTATAGGTCATCGACAAAGTGTTGAATCAAGCTCCATCAATCGTGTATATTGTCTTCAACAATATAAGATTCTTTCGTTATTACAACAAGCATATGGAATTTATCGACGGCCTGACTAATTTCAAGCAGCTTAAAATAATAGAGATGATTCTTGTCGATTTAGGAACCACTCAAGTGCTAAATCTCTGCAGAAACTTGCCGCAATTACAAATTCTGGAAATTAACAGTTTTGATGGACGTTATAGCGACGTAGAGAGTGAGGAGAAGATAAGACAATCCCTTGGAAATTTGAGATTGCTCGTAGGCCATACAGATGAAACGGGAAAACGTGAAATTCAGCAGGAATTTCCTTATCTTAATCTCGCCTCATACTTACAAAATAGAGTAGTTATGTCCACATTCCGCCCCGTCAAGCATGAAGACTTTCTGGTGGATGAGATTGGAACGCCACCACAACGCAAGTATTTTTCCTGTGGCGAGGACTGGTTCGATTCACCCGATATGGACATCCATTTAAAACACCCTGACGTCACATATCTTGAGGTACGAACAATTCTCTCAAATGTCATCTTTATTGATCTCTATAAAACATGTCTGTTTTCTTAGATAAACTTTCAATATGCAAAGGAAATTCCACATACTACTCCAGAACTGCCGAAATTTTCCAAAATCGGGACCCTGATCGCAAGGAAATGTACAAACGGAACGATCATTACCGATATTTTGCGCATCTATGGTCACGGTTTGCGATCGCTTTGGTTGGAAAGTAGCGATCAACAAAGTTTTAAAGTGAAAATCTTGGATCTCTGTCCAAAGCTGGAGACAATTCAACTGAATTTAATTGATTTAACTGACAATTCAACTGAAAAGGTGAATTTACCTCGCCTCAAAGAGCTTTACTTGATCCACAATAGGTAATAAAATGTTCGTTTAAAAAATGAATGAAAAAGTAATGTTAATGATTTTCAGCTATGAAAGGGGAAGTTTACTTCCCATCATAATGTCATCGCCACGATTACAGAAATTAGAAATATTCGGTCTTCTCGTTAACAAAGATTTGGAGGAATTGAACACGATGGTATCTGAGAGTCAGATCCTGCAGGAACTGGAATCAATCAAAATATTAGCCATCAGCCATCCCCCTGATGCTTTTAGGAAACTCTTGGGCTTCTTAGAAAACGTATCAGCGTTTCTTCCAAAACTGAAAGACATGCAATTTGTCTATAATGGTCTAGATTATGTTGGTCTCGCAAACCGTTACAAAAGGGACCATGGAGTTGCTCCTCGCAACCAAATCACGGACATAACTGTCAACAATAAAACACTCGTTCCGATATTAGAATCGTTCAGCAAACTGCGCACTTAAAGTCGCGATTTCAATAAAAAGACATTTATATACCAAGCATAGCAAACTCTATTATTAAAACTCAGTTTCCTTCCAAGACCTTAATAATGCATTTAAATTGGATGTCACCTGGATTGGCCGAATTTTCAAACAGTATTTTAACATTTTGTAAGCTTGATTGTTAGAAATCAAAATTGTTTCTTAAATATTGTGAATTTTGGGATGCATAAAAGTTAATCTGATTCTTTATCGTCTGATGTTAGCACAGCAAGTGTTTTTATTTGTCATTTTTCTGGTTTTTGTGAACCTCTTATACTGATTTACCCCAACGCACGCCTGCAGTCCCAATTTTACGATCAAAAGTCTTTCTCTCTCTTTTAGAGTCACTTTTAATTAGTAAAATTTGCAAAATAAAACCACCAGTATTTTTGATAATATCCATGATCAGTCCAGATTCTGAAAATGAAAGTAGCTCAAATATCTTTTAAAAACTATACAAAACTTTAAGCGATGATTCTCCGCTAAATGTCCCAGTCATTGCCGGACGTAGATTTTGCTGATTTTCGCAGAAACGTCGGCATCAGGTCAGCCTTCTCTCCGCAGGAGCCTTCAGCAACCTCTTAATATAAGGGTTTTTGGGTAACGCAGGGATGACACGATAACCCTTAAAAATTCACCGAGGAGGCTCCATTTTAACCTCCAGAATAGTGGCGGCCTGATGTTGACGCAAACAGGAAAACGGAGAATTACTTGTACCTGATGACAGTCTTTAATTTGCGGGACGCTGGAGCCTTGGGTTAACGGAAAGGTTGCAACGTAATTCTAGATAGAAGGCAAATTCTTGAATAATTAATCAGCTAGATTACTCCTGACTAAGTTTCATTTCATATTTTGATAGAATTTTTTTTTCATTTGTTTCAGGATGGAGGACCAAATAGATTTGGTTGAGATGACCAAACGGAGACTCATAAGATAGTACGGATTGCAAAAATTGGAGATGATTAATTGCTAGTATAACAATCAATAAATATTTTTCTTTTAAGCTTATTTAGGGACCAAACAAAATCTGCTAGGATGAAAAAATATATTATATTGGAATTTTGTTCGATTGTTCATACTGAAATTATTTGAGCCTAGGGTAAAGTAGAAAGTTGTGTGAGGTTATTAGCACGAAAAAAGAGCAAAGTGCAGTTATGAAATCTAAAGAAGAAGTCGTTGTGGTTTTTTCTTTCAAGCAGATCAAGAAATTTATATCGACAAATTACAACTATAAAGTCCTAAAAGGCCCAAAAGGCACATAAGTCGGCTGCAAGCCCAGCTGACGAAATTTTTCCGGTCGCCATCGACGTCTGTTTTGACGGTTTGTAGCCGAAAAACTGCCGCTGATCAAAATTTGGGTGGTGAAGATATGTGCTTGTACAAAATATAGTACGTTTCACGTACGAGATTATTTTCCAGGATGATTTTATATAATTTATGAATTTTGAATTTTCGGTCACAAAATTTAATTTGAAATTCTCTCGCGCAGCACCTCCCAGGGCGATCACGCGATGCTTTTAAATTTAAGTTGGCACAGGCGTGTAGCAACCAGTTTTTTCTTCATTTCCGAATGACGTCGTAGTTACAATTTACAACACACGGCTCAAGTGACCAATTCTTGGTAGGTCCTGTCTTCTTTTAACAATCTTTATTTCCTGACTGATCCATATTGTTTAATTTTGGTACCAATCGATGGCCAGTAAATTTTGTTTCATTTTAAAATCTAATAATCATGTGATCAACGATATCTTTAATTAAATTAAGTAAATTTGGTTCACATTCGCAAAATTATGCTGTGGCGCTGCTGCCGCTGCACTGTGATGCTGATCGCAGCACCTCCCAAGCACGTCTTGTATATAAATGTGGTACACGTATAGACGCCATCTTACTTTTTTTATTCCGATGACGTCTCACAGAGCCACATTTTTATTAAAAACAGCTCACGTGACCAATTTTCGGAGGGGCCCAGTATAGTCTCTGAAATCATCATGGAGTGCGTGTAAACGAATCGTTTCTCAACTTATTCACCAATCGATCGCGTGACTTTTTACTGCTTTAGTTTCTTCCAAAACTGAAAGATGTTCAGTTTTTCTCCTATGGAATAGAGTATATTGATTTTGCAAACCGTATGAAAAGTGGCAATTTTTATCCTCGTTGCAACATCAGGAAACTAATTGTCAAGAATAAAACACTCGTTCCGAAATTAGAATCGTACCGCCAACGTCGCACTTGAAATCGCTTTTACAATAAACTGATACCCATATATCCAACTCAGCAAACTTTCTTATTATTTTGCATTCAAAAAATTGCATTTCATGCCTCCCGAATTGAACTTTTGACGTCATTTTTAAATATTTGTAAACTTTTCCGATTATGCAAAAAATCAAATTGTTTCTTAAGAATATGGAATTTAAAGTCTTGATTTTAGTCTAAATTTATCTCGTCAGATATTCAGGCACAGCACGGATCTCCATTTATCAGGTGTCAGTAGAATTAAGGACAAAAAATCCGTTATCATGGGCGATCGGTGCATGTAAGTGGGTCAAGGGTCACTTGAGGTGTCCAAAGGAGGCAGGAAGGAAAAATTCCTAAATCTCAATTTTCCTGGCCAAATTTCCCTTTGGTCGCTACATATTTCAGTCTGCAGGCTTGCCGCATGCTCGCTCTAGAGAGCGCAAGCACACGGACGCATGCGTACTAGCGACCCGTATGCCAGGCTAGTGCCACACGAATCCACGGGTTAAATCAAATGGGAAATTGGGACCAATCAGCGACCTCCAAATTTAACACGTAAAATCCCATAAGCAGCAAGTGGTAGCCAAAGTCACTTAAAAGTGGTGGGAGAGCACGTGAATGTGACAGCGACTTCAATTTTTTACTTGTTTTTGGTGCAATTATTGATTGGAAAAGATGATTGCTGATTGAGAATAAACAAAAACAAGCACGTCTGTCAAAATGCTAAATTGAATATTATAAAAATATGGTGCACAAAGACATTTTGGTTAGGGAAATTGTCGTGGTCGTCAAGTTTAAAATGCGCACCGCGCTCGACAAACACTCAAATGTTTACTCTCCAATTGATTAATTAATTGTGACAAAAATTAAATTTGATTTTATTTGCTAAGCTATTATTTTATAAAAGTGAGTGAGTTACAAAGTGAATATTTTACTATTTTAGTCAAAAAGATCTCCAATAATACAATTCGTGATCTCTTATATACTATCTTGTTTTGGATCTTGAATAAAGAAATCACTTTTACCTTATAAAATATAAACAAAACTAAAATAATTAAATTGTTACTATGTTAATATGCTATGTACTTTTGCTTTAAAATTTGGTCGGGAGGTTATTGTATTCCATTTACGGTAGATATGGGTTTTTCCGGTTTTTTCCACGATATTGGCCACTGCCACTTGAGGTGTATCAAAATCCACCGATCGCCTATGTCCGTTATTAAAAAGTCCTGGGCCATTATTTACAACTATCTGACGATAATAATACGTTTTTGCAAAGCACGGAGGAAAATATTTTGATTACTCAAAAATAAACTTCGCTACTTAATTTTGACTTTATTGCTAAAGATATGTAAAGTCAATAACTAATTTTTTTTCGGTCACGAAATATTTGTATGGATTGTTAAGTTTAAGAAATCTAGAGATGAAGCTGTTGCGGCGTAATTTTAAGTGGTTTTCAGGTAGTTGTGGATTAAAATAATTATTCTGCACAATTAATTAAGTAATAAAAGAAGACTTTACATAGTTTTATAAAGGTCATATTCGCAGGCTGCAAGCCAGCCACCTATTGGTTTCCGCCACTAATTCGTGGCCCAGCTAGACGTCATTGAGACGCGAAATTTTCGCAACTTGGAAAGAGATAGACTAATAAAAAAGTACATGAAAAATTAGGAACGTTATATATTAAATTGGATTAAAAAAAGTGAATTTTTTGGTCATTCCACTGACACGTCACACAGCGTCTTCAGCAAAGCCATAACTCCGCATTTGACCTCCGCAGGGTTGAGAGTCAGAAAACGAACCGCAGCTGCCAGTTCCATCAAACTGTATGAAGCGTCAGCTTTGCGTTGAGCCTACATATTATTTGAAGCCTCGATCTATAAGTTCGGCAAAGAATAAAATTAATATATTTTAGCTGAAATTTTTCTTTAACAATCTTAATTTCCTGACAGATCCAAATTGTTTGAAATTGGTACCGATCGATGGCCAGTAATTTTTGTCATTTTTTAGTTAGAAATTAACACGCAATCAACGTCATCTTAAATTATAATAAGCTTTTTTTGGTAGTAATTAATGCGCAGGTGCGGCACTGCTCGCGCTTGTAGTGTGAGAAATGGAGCTTTGTTTGGGGTCAAATACTTTGCCTTTTTAATCCAAAATTGTCCAATATACAGAACCAAACTGGATTTTGTAGATTAGAGAAGCTTCCGGAACTCGCTTCTTGCTAGTTTGAAACCTTTACAGCATGTACGAATTAATATAATCTTGTCTCCTTTTCCCTCACCCTTTTCAAAATAGATCAAGTGTTACATGTTGCCTGCTGTACTTTACCACTCAAGAACACTCGTCAGGTTAGATTGCTTCCGTGCAGAAGGAATTTCGATTTTCGAAGAGAAAGGTGAGTAAACAGAAAAAATATTTTGAATTCTCAAGACGATCGCTTTATTCTTTCATGGTATTGATCAATTTTTTGAAAGTGTTGAGTTGGAAACTTGATATCCGTTAAATAAGCTAATTTATGGCTAAATTTTTAATTAATCCTTCATCATAAATTGGTTAAGTTAACGAACGATACTTGCAATTGACTCACTTAACTAACAAAATACTGAATCAACGATACATTTTTAGAACCATTTTTTTTTTAAATTAAATGGAATCTGCGGAATAGATTCAAGTTATAAAATTCCTGTTTACACAAATTTCATGCTTTAAAAAATTTTGGAATGTGGTAAAATATTTTAGAAATGTTGAGCATTTTTCCAACTCTCTCTTCTCTTTTTGTTGGTAATTTCCACAATGCTTAGCCAAATTCCTTGTAAGGAAAGTAAAGGTAGGAGATGCGAAGCAGCGGTCAGATTCACCGAAAGAGGTTCATCCCCACCCCTTCCCCTCTTTTGGTGACTCTCAGGCCGCTGCTTCGCATCTCCTACCTTTACTCTCCGTAATCCCTGGCGAATGAAGGAGTGGGAGAGAACAGAAACCAATCAGGTCACTCGCCCACGTCACAGGATCAAACCTTTTCAGGGAATAGCGTGAAAAGAAATCGCTGATTTCTCAAAATCAATACACTTTTTTTTAGTTTGTTCTAATTTGTTTCAGAATGGAGAACCAAAGAAATTTGGTTGAATTGACTAAAAGCAGACTCATAGGGTTACACGGAGTCAAAAAACTGGGGAAGATTGCGATGGAAACAATCATTAGAGGCATAAACCCCAATGGTACCATGGGTCCAACAAACCATCTCAAAGCTTACTTGCGCTGTGAGATTACAATATTTTACAGCAAAAATTTGTGATTAATTCTTATTTTACAGCACCCGACTTGTGTGACAAAATATTTCAACATTTGCTAGTTAAATTGGGACAGATTCCCGAGGAAAACCAAAGAGAATACCTAGAGAAAATTGATTTCCTGCTGACTGAGGAAACTAAGTTCTTGGATTTGAGTGATGTTTTGCCAAAGAGAATATTAAACACTATGAAAAATGACTATGGAATTGCTGTTGATGAGTTGGAGCTTGTTCAGTCGGTAAATTAATTAGTGTTATTTATTTCTCTTTCGATATTTAACTGACACGCATTTTAAAGGTCATCAACAAAGTGTTGAATCAAGCTCCATCCATCGAGTATATTGTCTTCAACAACATAAGATTATTTCGTAATTACGACAATCATATGGAATTTCTCGACGGCCTGACTAATTTCAAGCAGCTTAAAATAATAGAGATGATTCTTGTTGATTTAGGAACCACTCAAGTGCTAAATCTCTGCAAAAACTTGCCGCAATTACAAATTCTGGAAATTAACAGTTTTGATGAACGTTATAGTGACGTAGAGAGTGAGGAGAAGATAAGACAATCCCTTGGAAATTTGAGATTGCTCGTAGGCCATACAGATGAAAGGAGAAGACGGGAAATTCAGCAGCAATTTCCTCATCTTAATCTCGCCTCATACTTACAAAATACAGTAGATTTGTCCACATTATTCCGCCCCGTCAAGCATGAAGACTTTCTGGAGGATGAGATTCGAACGCCTCCACAACGGAAGTATTTTTCCTGTGGCGAGGACTGGTTCGATGGACCAAATATGGACATCCACTTAAAACACCCTGACGTCACATATCTTGAGGTACGAACAATTCTCTCAAATGTCATCTTTATTGATCTCTATAAAACATGTCTGTTTTCTTAGATAAACTTTCAATTTGCAAAGGAAATTCCACATACTACTCCAGAACTGCCGAAATTTTCCAAAATCGGGACCCTGATCGCAAGGAAATGTACAAATGGAACGATCATTACCGATATTTTGCGCATCTACGGTCAAGGTTTGCGAACGCTTTGGTTGGAAAGTAGCGATCAACAAAGTTTTGAATTGAAAAGATTCTTGGAACTTTGTCCAAAGCTGGAGACAATTCAACTGAATAGAATTGTTTTTACTGACAATTCAACACAAAAGGTGGATTTACCTCGCCTCAGAGAGCTTTACTTGATCCACAATAGGTAATAAAATGTTCGTTTAAAAAAATGAATTAAAAAGTAATGTTAATGATTTTCAGCTATGAAAGTTTACTTCCCATCATAAAGTCATCGCCACGTTTACAGAAATTTGAAATATTCGGTCGTTTCGTTAAAGAAGATTTGGAGGAATTGAACACGATGGTATCTGAGAGTCAGATCCTGCAGGAACTGGAATCAATCAAAATAATAGCCGTCAGCCATCCCCGTGATGCTTTTAGGAAACTCTTGGATTTCTTAGAAAATGCATCAGCGTTTCTTCCAAAACTGAAAGACATGCAATTTGTCTATAATGGTCAAGATTATGTTGGTCTCGCAAACCGTTACAAAAGGGACCATGGAGTTGCTCCTCGCAACCAAATCACGGACATAATTGTCAACAATAAAACACTCGTTCCGATATTAGAATCGTTCAGCAAACTGCGCACTTAAAGTCGCGATTTCAATAAAAAGACATTCATATACCAAGCATAGCAAACTCTATTATTAAAACTCACAGTTTCCTTCCAAGACCTTAATAATGCATTAAAATTGGATATTTCACCTGGATTGGCTGAATTTTTAAAAAGTATTTTAACATTTTTACGCTTGATTTTTACAAATCAATATTGTTTCTTAAATATTGTGAATTTTGGGATGCCTAAAAGTTAATCTGATTCTTTCTCGTCTGATGTTTTTATTTTTCAGTTTTCTGGTTGTTTTGGACCTCTTATTTATACTGATTTTAACCCAACGCACGCCTGCAATCCCAATTTCACGATCAAAAGTCTTTTTCTTTCTGTTAGAGTCACTTTCAAGTAGGAAAATTTCCAAAATATTGATAAAGATTTCACCAGTATTTTTAGTAATATTCATGAACAGTCCGCAGATTCCAAAAGTGAAGTAGAACAAATATCTTTTAAAAACAATACACAAGATTCCCCAGCTCTTATAATAGAAAGATATACATAGAAATCAGACGTTTTTCAATTAACCTAAAGCTTTCGGTATTAGTTTATCATTAAATCATAAACTGGCCCTCCAAAAAACACCCACAAAACAGTTACGCCCACATAGCACCGCATATGGTGGCCATGATATCTGTTTTAAAGCGACCGACGCGACACCAACGGTTGGGTCGGGAATCTAGCTCTTAGCGGGAACGGGTTCGGGCCATAAGAGTCCCCACCCCCTGGTACAGGCACAGCAGCCATCTCACTTCTTCAGAACAACTGAATGACGTCACAGAGTTACCACTTACAACAAAACGACTCACGTGACCAATTCTGGGCGAGCCCAGATAATTCTGAAAAACATCATGGAGTGCACGTAAACGAATCGTGTCTCAACTACTTCCACAGTTTCCTCACCCGATCACGTGACGTGGTACTTACTTGTTTATTTCTGGATGAACACGTTGGTGTTTGCTTTCGGCCGAAGGAATTTGGTATTTTGAGTGAAAAGGAGAGAATATTCAGGTAAAATATTTTGTAAATAATAGACTAGTGTATGAGACATTCTAAAGAATTTAAAAAATTTAGAAATATATTTAGTGGGAGACTTTTAAAGAGGCAAAATTCCTGCTGCCTTTCCTTTCCTGACGTAGCGATCATTGAAATTAAACACGGCACTACTGTGGGATGAAATCCTTGCTTTTATGAGTTGCCTGCCAGAAAGATTTATTGTTAATTATGATAATTAGAAACCAATTACTTGAAAAAAATATTTTTAAGGGGGACTGGAAACTCCGTATTATTTTCATGAAACAGATTATTATGACCGTTATTATAGAGTAAGGATAATCATAAATATTTTTCATAAAAATGTATCCCGGTTACCAATAGCACTTTCAGATTAATTATAAAGTGCCGTGTGTGGGTTTCTAATGGCAATTTATTATTTGAAAAAATTTAATTCCGCTATACATTTGTCCCTTAAACCTCTGGGAAATGGCGGACAGCGAAAAGCAATCCGTAAACCTACTTTAGTATTTAAAGTCGTCATTTAAGTATCTATTAGTTATACTTTCGTGATTTGAATCAGGATGGAAAAAGAATAAATTCATTGGCAAATTTGGAACGTTAGAAATTAATAAGAAATATGGAAATTTAAAAAGAAAAATCCATTCCACTGACTCTCTCCAGCGTTTTAAGCAGAGCCATGCCTCCACAATTAACTTCCAGGGTTGAGAGTGGTTGAGAGTCAGAGAGTACCCGCTGCCAGATGTGTTAAATTGTCAGGAGTGACATATTGACATATTTTAGTCGAATTTTTCCTTTAACAATCTTTATTTCCTGGCTGATCCAAATTGTTCAAAATTGGTACCGATCGACGGCCAGTAATTTTTTCCATTTTTTAGTTAGAAATTAACACGCAATCAACGTCATCTTAAATTAAAATAAGCTTTTTTTGGTAGTAATTAATGCGCAGGTGCGGCACTGCTCGCACTTGTAGTGTGGGAAAAGGAGCTTTCTTTGGGGTCAAATACTTTGCCTTTTTAAACCCAAAATGCTCCATATACAGGACCAAACTGGATTTTGTAGATTAGAGAAAGCTTCCCAAACTCGCTCCTTGCGGGTTTGAACCTTTAAAGCGTGCGAGAATTAATAACTCCTTATCTCCGTTTCCTTCACCCTTTCGAAAATAGATCACTTGTTTCTTACTGCCTATACTTTTTCTTGCGAGAGCACTCGTTAGGACAGGTTTTGTTGAGAGCAGAAGGAATTTCTTTGTCGACTTTACACAAGGTCAGTAGACAAGAAAAGTATTTTGAATTTTAAAGGCGATCACTTGATTCTTTCAAGGTATTGATAAATTCTTGAAAAATGTTGAGTTGGAGTCTTTTAATAATTTAAATAAGCTAATAATGGGTAATTTTCTTTTTAACTCTTCATCATAATTGGCCAAAGTTAATGATAGCGATTTTTGCAATTGACATGAATATTGACGCTCTTAAAAAACTAAATGCTTAATCAACGATCAATATTTTAAAACCATTTTTTAAACTAAATTGAATCTTTTGAATAGATTCAGGGCATAGAATTCTATTTAACAAAATTTTTGTGCTTTAAAAATGTTGAGGTGCGGTAAAATATTTTAGAAATGTTGAGAATTTTTCCAACTTGCTCTTCTCTTTTTGTTGGTAATTTCAACAATGCTTAGCCAAATTCCTGGTAAGGAGAGAAAAGGTAGCAGTTGCGAAGCAGCAGCCAGAGTCACAAAAAGGGAGGAAGGGGTAGGGATGAATATCACTTGTTCGCTGGTTGTTCATCCCCACCCCTTCCCCTCTTTTGGTGTTTCTGGCCGCTGCTTCGCATCTCCTACCTTGACTTTACTCTCCGTAATCCCTGGCGGCTGAAAAAGTGAGAGAGAACAGAAACCAATCAGTGCGCTTGCCCACGTCACGTGACCGGACCTCGCGGAAGAGCTTGAAAAGAATTCACCGATTTCTCTCAATGCAGTTTTTTTAGTTATATCATATATAATTTCGATTCATATCTATTAATAACCAAACACTTTGTAACAATAAATTTTGTAGATTTGTTTCAGAATGCAGAACCAAATAGATTTGGTTGAATTGACTAAGAGCAGACTCATAGGGTTACACGAATTCAAAAAACTGGGAAAGAATGCGATGGAAACAATCATCAGAAGCATAAACCCAAAAGCCACCCTGGATTCAACAAACCATCTCGCAACTTACTTGCGTGAGTTAACAATATTAGAGCAATAATTTTGTGATTAATTCTTTAATTTACAGCACCCAAATCGTGTGACAAAATATTTCAACATTTGCTAGTTAAATTGGAACAGATTCCCGAAGAAAACCAAAGAGAATACCTAGACAAAATCGATTTCCTGTTGACTGAGGAAACTAAGTTCTTGGATTTGGGTGATGTTTTCCCAAAGAGAAGATCAATTCCTGTAATCAAATACTATGCAATCGATGATGCCGAGTTGAAGCTTGTTACATGGGTAAATTAAATAGTGTTATTCATTTCTCTTTTGATATCTAACTGGCACACATTTTAAAGGTCATCGACAAAGTGAAGAATCAAGCTCCTTTCGTCGAGCATATTGTCTTCAACAACATGAGATTTTATTTTGATAACAACAGGCATATGAATTTTATCGACGACCTGACTAATTTCCAGCAGCTTAAAAAACTAGTGATGGTTCTTATTGATTTAGAAACACCTCGAGTCCTAAATCTTTGCAGAAAATTGCCGCAATTACAAACCCTAGAAATTGGCAGTTTTTTCGAAGATGAAATGAGCGACGGAGTGACAGTGCAGGAAATTAGACAATCCCTTAGAAATTTGAGATTGCTCGTAGGCTATACAGAAGAATGGCAAAAACGGGACATTCAGCAACAATTCCCACATCTAAATATCGCCTCATTCATTCAAAACGGGGCTTTATCCACATTCCGCCCCGTCAAGCATGAAGACTTCCTGGTGGATGAGATTGGAACGCCACCACAACGGAAGTATTTTTCCTGTGGCGAGGACTGGTCAAATTCACCCGTAATGGAATTTCCTGATGTTACATACCTTGAGGTACGAACAATTCACTCAAATGTTAATTTCATTGATCTCTTATCAAAAATTTCTTTTTTCTTAGATAACTTTTGAGTTTTATGCAAAAGTAAATTCAAGAACTTTAAGATGGCCAAATTTTTCCAAAATCCAAACCCTGATTGCAAGGAATTGTTCAAATGAAACGATCATTGAAGAAATGTTGAAAAAATACGGAAAAGGTTTGCGATCACTTTGGCTAGAGTCTTTGAAAAAACAAAGTTATGACGTGAAACTCTTGGAACTCTGTCCAGAGCTGGAGGCAATTCAACTGGATAGAATTCGTTTTACTGACACACCAACGCAACTGGTGAATTTACCTCGCCTGGAAGAACTTTACTTAGTCCACACTAGGTAGATAAATAATTTATAAAAAATAAACAAGTTAAAAAAGTAAGTTAATGATTTTCAGCGAAGAAAGAGGAAGTTTACTTCCCAAAATATTGTCATTCCCACGTTTAAAGAATATAGAAATATACGGTCTTTTCGTCAAAGAAGATTTGGTGGAATTGAACGCGATGGTGTCTGCGAGTCAGATCTTCCAGGAACTGGAATCAATCAAAATATCAACCCGTATCCGTGTGCCTGATGCCTTTAGGGAACTCTTGGGTTTCTTAGAAAATGCATCAGCTTATCTTCCAAATTTGAAAGATATTCTATTTACCTATGAAGATGAAAATTATGTTGATGTTGCAAGACGTTTGGTAAATGGCCAAAATCTTGATGTAGTCGAAATCAGGAACATTATTGTCAACAATGTATCCCTCGTTCCGATATTGGAGTCGTTCAGCAGGCTGCGCACTTGAAATTGTTCTCAATTAACCTGGTAATGGTATTTACAATTAGCTCAGAAAACATTCTAATTTAAAATTCGTACAGTTTCCTTCCAAGACCTATATTGATGAAAATAGAATGGACCACCTGGATTGAACGATTGACGCCACAGTTTTATTATTTTTACTATTCCAAATTTTATTACTTATATTGTTACATAACCTAGATTATTTCTGGCTTGTAATAATTGAAAGATATATATTATATGAATAAATATAAGTCATTCATTTGAGACTAATTTTTCCAGTCAGATGCTTTGTTTAATTGCTTCAAATTTTGCATCATATTTATTTGCATTAAAACGGTATTAAATTCATCGAATTTCTTTCGTGACTCAGGTCCTTCACACATTCAAAGTCAGATCCACGATTTTCAGACACATATCGATTCTATCGGAAAAGAAAACCGATTAAATTTCAAACAGTCCTTTTTATTGTTTCCTTTTTCTATTTTATTCTAATTATACAGAAGAGCGTCTTCTATAAAATATTTAAATAATGGGAAGATTTATCTAAAGAAAAATACTAGTAATAAAGATATTGGTAAATTTGTTTGTAAAATATTCCAGCTCAAGAAAATTTAAAAATGTGAAATAATTAATGCGAAAGCAGGTGAGAAACCGGAAGTCCAGCAATAATAACCACTGCACAGATAAATAATCCTCTTCCAAACAAAAACAAGTTTCTGTTGCGAGGCGGAGACCTGCTTTTGCTCTTCAGAATGCTGATATTTAATAGTCTCTCACGATGATTAAAGTTTTTAATTTCATTTAAAATTTTATTTAACTGCTTGCAGACCCAAAAGTTAACAAAAGAAGCTCTCAAGAAGCATAAAAATTTTCGTTGCAAACACAAGGCTTTTCGTTTAACAATTAAGAGATTAATTTTTCTTCACTAATGTTATTTTAAACAAAAATTAGATATGATTACAACTTAGCTATTTTTCATTTTCAAAAACACAAGCATTTGCATCCATATAACTGATATTAGGAGCCGACGTACAAGCCTGCCAGGAGCGGTTCTTCCAATCTACGTCTATTTACGAATCTGCATACAGAAAAAATGTATTCAAAAAGTATGGTAAAAAAACACTACTGAATACTTACTTGAAATCAGTTAATTTAGGAAGAAATGCACACGCACTCTTCAAAACTTTAGTTAAAGCTTCAGGTATTTCAAAATAAAAATAAATCAAGCGTTTAAATGCAAGACCCCGCTGTGAGTTAGTCTTTCCTGGACGACTAGGTTTCAACCACTAATTCGTAGATGTAACTGAGACCCGAAATATTTGCAATATCAAAAGATAAAGACTAAAAAATGATTTAATTGACAAATTTGGACCGTTAGAAATTAATAAGGAATTTTTAAGTTAAAAAAATATATATTTACTGGCCACTCAACTAACTATCTCCAGCGCCTTTAGCAGAGCCATATCTCCGCATTTGAGCTCCAGAGTTGAAAGTCTGAGAGCAAACCAACTGCCAGATTCATTAATTAATGGCACCAGGCACTGGCAGCATCAACTATCAGCGTTGAAGCACACGCGCGACTCGATTGATGCCTCGCTCTATAAGTTCAGCAAGGAATAAAATTGATATGTTATGGTTGAAATTTTCCTTTAACAATCTTTATTTCCTGACTGATCCAAATTGTTCAAAATTGGTGCCGATCGATGGCCCGAAATTTTTTCCATTTTTTAGTTAGAAATTAACACGCAATCAACGTCATCCTAAATTAAAATAAGCTTTTTTTGGTAGTAATTAATGCGCAGGCGCAGTACTGCTCGAACTTGTAGTGTGGGAAAAGGAGCTTTCTTTGGGGTCAAATACTTTGCCTTTTTAAACCCAAAATGCTCCTTATACAGAACCAAACTGGATTTTGTAGATTAGAGAGAGCTTCCTGAACTCGCTTCTTGCTGGTTTGATCCTTTAGAGCGTGCGAGAATTAATAACTCCTTATCTCCGTTTCCTTCACCCTTTCGAAAATAGATCACTTCTTTCTTGCTGCCTACACTTTTTCTTGCGAGAGCATTCGTTAGGACAGGTCTATTGAGAGTAGAAGGAATTTCGTTTTCGACGTTACAAGGTCAGTAAATAGGAAAAATATTTTGAATTTTAAAGGCGATTGCTTGATTCTTTCACCGCATTGATAAATTATTGGAAAATGTTGAATTGCAGTATTTAAATCCTTCAAATTAGATAATATGGCTAATTTTTTATTTAATCCTTCAACGTAATTGTTCAAAGTTAGCGAGAGTAATTCTTGCAATTGACTCACTTAACTAACAAAATACTGAATCAATGATACATTTTTAGAACCATTTTTTTAAATTAAATGGAATTTACGGAATAGATTCAGGGTATAAAATTCCTATTTTCCCAAATTTCGTTCTTTATAAAATGTTGGAAGCGGTAAAATATTTTAGAAATGTTGATTATTTTTCCAACTTGCTCTTCTCTTTTTGTTGGTAATTTCAACAATGCTTAGCCAAATTCCTGGTAAGGAGAGAAAAGGTAGGAGATGCGAAGCAGCAGCCAGAGTAACAAAAAGGGAGGAAGGAGTAGGGATGAACATCGCTTGTTCGCTGGTTGTTCATCCCCACCCCTTCCCCTCTTTTGGTGTTTCTGGCCGCTGCTTCGCATCTCCTACCTTGACTTTACTCTCCGTAATCCCTGGCGGCTGAAAAAGTGAGAGAGAACAGAAACCAATCAGGTCACTCGCCCACGTCACAGGATCGGACCTCGCGGAAGAGCTTGAAAAGAAACCACCTGTTTCTCTCAATGCAGTTTTTTTAGCTATATCATACATCATTTCGATTCATCTACTATTTACCAAACACCTCGTAACAATAAATATTGTAGATTTGTTTCAGAATGCAGAACCAAATAGATTTGGTTGAATTGACTAAGAGCAGACTCATAGGGTTACACGAATTCAAAAAATTGGAAAAGGATGCGATGGAAGAAGCCATTAGAGGCATAAACCCCAGGGGTACCATGGGTCCAACAAACCATCTCAAAGATTACTTGCGTGAGTGAACAATATTTAGTGCAAAAATTTTGTGATTAATTCCTGTTTTACAGCACACATGTGTAACAAAATATTTCAATATTTGCTAATTAAATTGGAACTGATTCCCGAGGAAAACCAAAGAGAATACCTAGACAAAATCGATTTTGTGCTGACTGAGAGAACTACGTTCTTGAATTTGGGTAATGTTTTCCCAAAGAGAAAATCAATTCCTGTAACGAATTACGATGCAATTAATGATGACGAGTTGGAGCTTGTTACATGGGTAAATTAAAATGTTATTCGATTCTCATTTGATATCTAACTGGCACACATTTTAAAGGTCATCGGCAAAGTGATGAATCAAGCTCCTTCCATCAAGCATATTGTCTTCAACAACATGAGATTTTATTTTGATAACCACATGCATATGAATTTTATCGACGACCTGACTAATTTCCAGCAGCTTAAAAAACTGGTGATGGTTCTTATTGATTTAGAAACCCCTCGAGTCCTAAATCTCTGCAGAAAGTTGCCGCAATTACAAATTCTAGAAATAAACAGTTTTTCTAGTAACGGATTGACAGTCCAGGAGATTAGACAATCCCTTGAAAATTTGAGATTGCTCGTAGGCCATATACAGAAGAATGGCAAAAACGTGGCATTCAGCAGCAATTCCCACATCTAAATATTGCGTCTTTCATTCAAAACGGGGCTTTATCCACATTCCGCCCCCTCAAGCATGAAGACTTTTTTGTGAAAATTATTGGAACGCCACCACAACGCAAGTATTTTTCCTGTGGCAAGGACTGGTTCAATTTACGCGATACGGAAATTCACCTAACCTACCCTGATGTAACATACCTTGAGGTACGATCAATTCACTCAAATGTCATCTTTGATGATCTCTATAAAACATTTCTGTTTTCTCAGATAAACGTTGAACGTGTGAAGACAATCCCAACAACTACTGAACAACTGCCAGATTTTTCAAAAATAAACACTCTGATCGCATTGAATTGTAAAAATGAAACCATCATTACCGATATATTGAGCAAATACGGAAAAGGTTTGCGATCGCTATGGATAGAAAGTAGCGATCAACAAAGCTTTGGCGTGAAAATCTTGGGACACTGTCCAGAGCTGGAGGCAATTCTATTAGATGGAATTCGTATTACTGACACATCAACGCAACCGGTAAATTTACCTCACCTCAAGGAACTTTACTTAATCCGCTCTAGGTAGATAAATAATTTAAAAAAATGAGTTAAAAAAGTAATGCTAATGTTTTTCAGCGAAGAAAGATTCCTCCCCAACATACTGTCATCACCACATTTAAAGAAAATTGAAATAACTGGTGATTTCTTTATGGAAGATTTAATGGAATTGAACACGAAGGTATATGCGAGTCAGATCTTGCAGGAACTGGAATCAATCAAAATATCGACCCGTATCCGTGCGCCTGATGCCTTTAGGGAACTCTTGGATTTCTTAGAAATTGCATCAGCTTATCTTCCAAAATTGAAAGACATTCTTTTTACCTATGAAGATGAAAATTATGTAGATGTTGCAAGACGTTTGAGGAATGGCCAACAGCATGAATTAGTCGAAATCGGGAACATTATTGTCAACAATATATCCCTCGTTCCGATATTGGAGTCGTTCAGCAGGCTGCGCACTTGAAATTGTTCTCAATTAACCTGGTAATCGTATTTACAATTAGCTCAGAAAATATTCTATTTTAAAATTCGTACAGTTTCCTCCCAAGACTTATATATTGATGAAAATAGAATGGACCACCTGGATTGAACGATTGACGCCACAATTTTATTATTTTTACTATTATACAAATTTTATTACTTATATTGTTACAAAACCTAGATTATTTCTGGCTTGTAATAATTGAAAGATATTTAATATGAATAAATAGGTCATACATTTGAGACTAATTTTTCCAGTCAAATGTTTTGTTTTCTTGAAAATTTGCATCATTGTTGGACACTTGCATTAAATCTGTAATAAATATTTCAGCGAATCTCTTTCGTTACTCAGGTCATTCACGATTTTCAAACAGAGATCGATTAAATCCGAAAAGAGAAACGATTTAATTTAAAACAGTCCTGTTCTTTTCGCTATTTTTTCTAATTATACAGATAAAGTATGTACCATTAAATAAATAAATAGCTTGAGGTTATATTTAAATAAAAATACTGGTATAAAAAGTTGGTATATGCAATTATAAATTTTGCAAGGAATCCCATGCAGTTCTCTCAAGAAAATTTCAAAATGTGAAATAATCAATGCGAAAGGCGAGAAACCGAAAGTCCAGCAATAACAACCACTGCACAGATAAATAATCCTCTTCCAATCAAAAACAAGTTTCTGCTACGAGGCGGAGAGGCCTTTAGCTCTTCAGAATGCTGAGATTCAATGGTCTCACGTTCTTCAATTTTCTTTCCTTGCAAGAATTTAATACTTTTATTTCTTTGGCGTTTTTTACAGAACTCCAATAAATTTTCCGAGTTTACTAATGGATCCAAGTCTGCCCCAAGTGTCACCAAAACCTCTGCAACATCAATAAATTCGTTTTGCAGGGCGTAGTGGAGCGGCGTGAGCAGCAGTTTGTCTTTTGCGTTCACGTCGAATGCTAGTTCGGAAACAAAGTACGGAACGAGTTGCGAGCCGTGCGTTTTGTTCAAGGCAGCACTGTGCAGGACAGAGTCTTCGTATTCGTCCTTGCTCAGTGCTTGGAGGTTGGCGCCTTTGCCAACAAGCCATTTGCACATCTGCAGGTCGGCGTGCCGAGCGGCAAGGTGAATCGTGTTTTTGCCCGATTCTCCGTATTGGTCCAGCATCTCCTCTTCGCACTCGAGCACGATTTGGGCCAGTCGAAGATTGTTTTCAATCACGCAAAAGTGCAGGAGATTATTTCTACCCGCGTTTTCTTGCCGGCGTCGCAAAAGCGCTTTGGCAATTTCAATATTTTTCGCTCTAATTGCATAGTGGATCGGTTCCTCTCCAAAGCGATCTTTGACATTCGCTTTGAGGCCGAGGAACCCGAAGAAGTCGATCAGCTCCAGTCCATTTGTTGCGTTCAAAGCGGCGTAGTGCATCATTGAGGCTCGGGACTCGTCGCATTTGGCGAAAACGTCCGCACCTGCCTCGACTAAGAACCGACACAAGTCAACATTATCGCTCAACGCTGCAATCCGCAGAGGAGTCAGGAATGTCAGGATACCGAGGAATCCGTCAGTGTCGAATGATGAATCACCGAGAATGCTGTAGCGGTTCATTTCGCGGGTTTTCGGTTTTGTTCGATGCCATCTGGCCTTTTTATATAGAATGATTATATGAACAGAAAATTTTAGTTATGATCTGCGTACTTACTGAATTAATTTAAAGAAGAACAATGGGAAATCTGGCTAACCCGTTCCTTAAAATGTAACTGAATATTTGAATGGAAATATTTTTAAAAGTTATTTAAAGCCATAACAACCTTAAGCATGTTTTTAGTAGTTCCTAATAGGCCATTAAGATATATTAGTTTCTCTAAAAAATCACCAACACATTAAATATAAGGTACTTTACTAATTACCACTAAAAATCTGCACTTAAGAGTCAACATAGCAACTAGAATGTAGAAAATCTCCAGATTAAAGGCCGTTTTTGATTATTTAAGTTTTTGAGAACACTAATCCATTCTCAAAGGTCGAATTAGGTATAGCGTCGATATTTTTTTCCGACCAAAAAGTGCAGCGCGACGTGCAAACTTTTTACCGAGAGAACTGCGCATGCGTGAGAGCTGGTTCGAGTACTTTCAGAGAGACCGCCTGTACGAATGACTTATTTGTCAGATCCAGAAAGCTCTGACGCATGCGCACTTCTCGTGTATACGTTATTCATATTGCTTTGGCGGGGAAAAAGATCTACTTTACCTAATTTGATACTCAAGAATTCATTGGTGTGCTCAGTCAGGCGCGCATTCGGAATTTAAACAGACCAATCACCGTCATTGTTTACATTTAATTATTTGCCATACCAGTTTCTCGCTTGGGAAATGCTCCAGCAACTTGATTTTTGTGAAATTCGCATGGATTTTGCATGAGTGAGATCAGCAGATATAAAATGAGTTTCACTGTTAACAAGGATACAGGTCTTGGGAAGAAACGCAGTGCGAGTTTCAAATAAGAGGTGTTATCTGAGCTAATGGTAAATATTAATATACCAGAGGTTTATTGAGAACAACTTATTCAGGTGCGCAGCTTTCTAAACGATTCTAATATCGGAACGAGTGTTTCATTGTTGACAATTATGTCCAGGACTTCATCATGATAACGATCTTGGTTATTTTTCAAAAAGTTTACATAATCAACATACTCTTCATCGCCAGGGAAAAACTGAACATCTCTCAGTTTTGGAAGAAATGCTGAGACATTTTCTAAGAAATGAACGAGTTCCTCAAAGGTATCAGGGTCGGATTCATAAGTGCATATTTGGAGTGATTCTAGTTCCTGCAGGATCTGATTTTTCGTAACCATCTTGTTCAATTCGACCAAATCTTCTTTATAGAATTGACCGGATATTTCAATTTTTTGTAGATGTGGTGACGACAGTATCTTGGGAAGGAGGTTTCTTGATATACATCTGAAAATCATGGTTATTTCTTTTTTTCATTTTACAAATCAATAGTTTATACCTAAAGGAGCTGTCGATACTAAGTTTCGTAAGGTGAGGTACCTGCCCAAGTTGTATTGTGCCACCGAAACCACCCTCTCTGATCAGTTGAATAGTTTCCAGCTTTGGACAGAGTTCTGAGATATTTCTGTCAAAACTTTGTGGACCCCAACTTTGTAAACAAAGCGTTCGCAATTCTTTACCGTATAGGCGCAAAATATCGGTAATGACGGTTTCATTTTCAGCTTTCCAAACAATCAATGTACTGATTTTGGAAAATTTTGGCATTTGTAGAGTGACAAATTGACATTGGATCTGGAACAGAAATTTTTGTATCACACATAAATGAAAACGTTCATTTGGATTAATTTTACCTCAAGATAAGTGACATCAGGGTGTTTTAGGTGTATGTCCATAACGGGCGAATTGAACCAGTCGTCGTCACAGAGGAAATACTTCCGTTGTCTTCGACTTCCTTTCCCAGTCTTTGACACTAGAAAGTCTTTAAATGTGTACGGGCGGAAGGCAGTTTCGATGTAACTTTCAAAGCGTGAGGCGAGATATAGATGAGGACATTGATGCTGAATTGCACGTTTCTCATTTGAATTACGCACGAGCAATCTCAAGTTTTTAAGTGATTTAATAATCTCCTTCAATCTCACTTTGGAGCCACAAGGTTTCTCAAAACCGAAAATATCGAGGATTTGCATTTTCGGCATGATTCGGGGTCTACAGAGTTTTGTGAGTTGAGAGAATCCTAAATATAAATACTTCATCTCCACTATTTTTAGGTGCTTCAATTCGGTCAGGTAGTCAAGCAATTTCTGCTGTTGTTCATCTTTGAGAAAACTGATTTTTCTGCTGTTGAGGACAATATGTTCGATGTTTGGGGCTTGTTGCTTCACTTTGTCAATGACCTGCAAAAATGTGTCAGTGTTAAATCTTTAAATATAAATGAAAACTGATTTACCCATTTAATAACGATCAACTCGTCGTTCTCAATGTATGGAACTTGATCTGTATTTTTCGCTGTTCTCTGTGGCAAAAACGCATCCAAATTCAAGTACCTCGTGTTTGCAGTCAGCAGGAATGGGATTTTAAGTCGATATTCTGCTTTGTTGATTTCTGGATTTACTTTCATTTCAAGTAGCAAATGTCGAAATATTTTGTCGCACATCCCGTATGCTATGAAAATGATTACTTTACAAAATTACAGTTCAGAATGTTCACTTACGCAAATAAGTCGCTAGATGGTTTCTTGGATCGAGGGTGGCGTTATGGTTAATGCTTTTAATAATTTTTAAAATAGCATTCTTCTCCAATTTTCGGACTCCGTTTAATCTTGTTAGTCTTCTCTTGGTCATCTGAACCAAATCATTCTCACTCTCCATCCTGCATCAAAACATGAAATTTATAGACAAATAATAGTCGCGTTTGAATTTAAATGCTTGAAACAATAAGAAATTTTCTGCAATTTAGAAGAGTTTATACGGCAATAAAATCAAACTGAAATTATTATTGATACCTGGTATATGCTACATGATTTGGAAAATTTGTATAATTATGATAATTGTCTTTACTCCTGACCAGACCAATGAGCATTATAAACAGTTGATGACACTTTGAACAGGAAAATATGAGTAATATCTCTGTTAAAGTGATTATCTAGTATTTTCTAGTCCACTTAAAAATATTTTTCATTCGACTAAATTGGTTTACAATTAATTAATAATCTTTCTACCCAAGGTTTCATCCCAGAAAATTACTGAAGTTAATTTTGACAGACCTCCTTCACGAAAGGAAAAGCAGTGATTGATTTTTTTCTGTTTTAAAGTCATCCACGCCATGTAAACTCCGAAATTTTGGATTCATTAGAAAAGGTGTAAATATTAGTCTATAAAAATTGACAGTATATTTTACCTGAGTATGAATAACCCTATATAGTTTTCACTCTAAATTCCAAATTCTGCCAAAAGCCATCAGAACTAAATAAGCAGTGACACGTTCGTGTCGTACGTCTCGTATTCGAGTGACAAAGTAGTTGAGACACACTTCGTTCATGGTATTTTTCAAATACACTGGGCCCACCTAGAATTGGTCACGTGAGCTACTTTTGTATGGTTGGTACTGTCGTGACGTCATGCGGATAAGAATAAGTCGCAATAAGCGATGGTTACTCTGCTAATCTGCTTTTGCTTTGTACCAACTTTAATTTTCTGTGTGTGGGGGTATTTTCATGATCAATTTTCCAAGCCAATTACATTTTACGTTTGTAACTTTCCCGTTGTACTATACCAGACGCCATATTTACGCGTCGCGTGAATATCCGGTCTCTGGTGATATGCACCATATTATTTTGCTAATTTTATTGCTCGAAAGCTACTCTGTAAGAAAGCGAAAAAGACTTTCGATCAAGAAATTCGGAATGCAGGCGCGTGATGGGGCCGATTAGTAAAAAGGAATCATGAAAACTAGAGAAATAAAACCGGGAAAGAGTTCAGACATAAATTGTTATGCATCATGATTAAAAATATTTAAGAAAAAGCTAATTTGAACAATTTTTATATTTCTAAAAAACAAGGCTATATAAAAATATTTAAAAATTCGGCCAAACCAATCCAAGTCCAATCTTTTTTCTTGCGTATATATAGGTCTTGGAAAGAAACAGTTGGAGTTTTAAAAAGAGAGTTCACTGAGCTCGGTGTATATGAATATCTGTTTATTGAAAGCGCGCATTTAAATGCGCAATTTGCAGAACGATTCTAATATCGGAACGAGCGTTTCATTCCTTAAAATTATGTTCCTGATAACGCCAAAATAAGCAATTTCGTGGTGTCTTTTTAAAAATTTTGCGAGATTAACATACTCTCGTCCACTATAGTCAAATCGCATATCTTTCAGTTTTGGAAGAAACGCTGATACATTTTCTAAGAAAACCAAAAGTTGTTTAAATGCATCAGGGAGAAGGCAGGTAGTTGATATTTTGATAGATTCCAGTTCCTGCAGGATCTGACTCTCAGATACCATCGTGTTCAATTCGACCAAATCTGCTATATTATGAAAATCACTGGTTATTTCAAATTTTCTTAAACGTGGCGATGATAGTATCTTGGGAAGAAAATTTGCATTTCCAGTTCTGAAAATGATTGATATTACTTTTTTATTTCTACTTTTGAAATTAATATCATACCTAGCGCAAATTAAGTAAAGTTCTTCTAGTAGTGGAAAATTCTCCACTTGTATAGAGGTGTCATCCAAATTGTTACAATTCAATAGAATTGTCTCCAGGTTTGGACATAGTTCTAAGACTCGCACGTTGAAATCATGATTGTAACAACGTGTTTGTAGCCAAAGCGATCGCAAACCGTGACCGTAGATGCGTAAACAGTTGGCAATGATCGTTCCATCTGTCCAGTTCCTTGCTATTAGTGTTTTGAGTTTGGAAAATTTCGGCAGTTCTGGAGTAGTATGTGGAATTTCATTTGCAAATTGAAAGTTTATCTAATTGTAAGAAAACAGACGTGTTTTATAGAGATCAATAAAGATGACATTTGAGAGAATTGTTCGTACCTCAAGATATGTGACGTCAGGGTGTTTTATGTGGATATACATATCGGGTGAATCGAACCAGTCCTCGCCACAGGAAAAATACTTCCGTTGTGGAGGCAGTCGAATCTCATCCACCAGAAAGTCTTCATGCTTGACGGGGCGGAACGTGGTTACAAACGCGTCTTGAAAGAATGAGACGATATTAAGATGAGGAAATTGCTGCTGAATTTCACGTTTTCTCCTTTCATCTGTATGGCCTACGAGCAATCTCAAATTTCCAAGGGATTGTCTTATCTTCTCCTCACTCTCTACATCGCTATAACGTCCATCAAAACTGTTAATTTCCAGAATTTGTAATTGCGGCAAGTTTTTGCAGAGATTTAGCACTCGAGGTGTGTCTAAATCGATACGAATCATCTCTAATTTTTTAAGCTGCTTGAAATTAGTCAGGCCGTCGATAAATTCCATGTGCTTGTTGTTATAAAGAAATAATCTTATGTTGTTGAAGACAATATACACGATGGATGGAGCTTGATTCAACACTTTGTCGATGAACTTTAAAATATCTGTCAGTTAGACATCAAATGGGAAATGAATAATACTATTTAATTTACCCATCTAACAAGCTCCAACTCATCCTCGTCAATTGGATCGCAATACCTTACAGTAAATGATTTTCTCTTTGGGAAAACATCACCCAAATCCAAGAACTTAGTTTTCTCAGTCAGCAGGAAATCGATTTTCTCTAGGTATTCTCTTTGGTTTTCCTCGGGAATCTGTTCCAATTTAACTAGCAAATATTGAAATATTTTGTCACACAATTCGGGTGCTGTAAAATGGGATTTAATCACAAAATTATTGCTCTAATATTGTTAACTCACGCAAGTAAGTTGCGAGATGGTTTGTTGCATCCAGGGTGGCTTTTGGGTTCATGCTTCTGATGATTGTTTCCATCGCATTCTGTCCCAGTTTTTTGACTCCGTGTAACCTTTTTAGTCTCCTTTTAGTCAATTCAACCAAATCTATTTGGTACTCCATTCTGTAACAAATCAACATTATTTACTAACCACAAATGAGATGACTCGAAATTCTCAAATAGTGAAGCTGGATATGTTTTCACTAAATAAAAGAGATGGTACGGTCACGTGACAACGCACTGATTGGTTTCTGTTCTCTCCCACTTTTTCAGCCGCCAGGGATGTGGCTAAGCATTGTTGAAATTACCCACAAAAAGAGAAGAGAGTTGGAAAAATGCTCAACATTTCTCAAATATTTTTCGCAACCCCAAAATTTTTAAAGTACGTGTCTAAATAGGAATTTAATATTCCGGATCTATTCAACACATTCCATTTAATGTAAAACAGGTTTTAAAAATTCATCGTTGATTCAATGTTAAATTAATTAAGAACGTTAATACTTCATGTCAATGGCTAGAAACACTCTCGTTAATTTTGACCAAACGATATGGAATTAAATAAAGATTGAGCCAAAATTAGCATATTTTAAGTCCCCATCTACACAAATTCCAAGGAATTATCCATTCTATTATAGAATCAAGCGATTATATCTTAAGAATTCAAAATATTTTTCCGATTTACTGACCTTTTCGAAAATCGAAATTCCTTCAGCACGGAACCAACCTAACCTGACGAGTGTTCTTGAGAGGTAAAGTACAGCAGGCGACATGTAACTCGTGATCTATTTTGGTAAGGGTGAAGGAAAAGGAGACAAGATTATATTAATTCGTACATGCTGTAAAGGTTTCAAACCAGCAAGAAGCGAGTTCGGGAAGCTCTCTCTAATCTACAAAATCCAGTTTGGTTTTGTATATGGAGCATTTTGGGTTTAAAAAGGCAAAGGATTTGACACCAATAAAGCTCCATTTCTCACACTACAAGTGCGAGCAGTGCTGCACCTGCGCATAAATCGAGAGCCGTGTTAATTTCTAACTAAAAAATGACAGAAATTACTGGCCATCGATCGGTACCAATTTCAAACAATTTGGATTAGTCAGGAAATTAAGATTGTTAAAGGAAGAATTCAGCTAAAATATATCAAACTTAGGCCGTTAGTATACCTTCGGACTTTCAACCCTGGAGCTGAAGGACGGAGTGATGGCTTTGCTAAAGTCACTGGAGAAAGTTATAGAGGTTAATTTTTAAATTTCTATATCACTCTAACGGTCCAAATTTGTCAATTAAATAATTTTTTAGTCTTTATCTTATGATATTGCAAATATTTCGGGTCTCAGTTACGCATCTACGAATTAGTGGTGGAAACCTAATCGTCCAGGAAAGACAAGCTCACAGAGAGGTTGTATTTAAACGCTTGATATTCCTGCTGAATAAAAGGTGACTAAATTGTCGACTACGAATTTAAAACTTTTTGCTCATCTTAATTATTTTTTATATGACGGCAAGAAGATGCCTCAAAATAAAAAGAAATGAATCCAAGCGTACAATTCAAGAGCCTTCTAATGTGCTTTTCTTGAGTTTAAGTACAGGAAGGAAAATGGCAGGTTTTAGTAGGAGAAACTGATGTTATAAATAGGAGTAAAAATTTATTGAAAACAATTTCAAGTACGAAGTTTGCTGAACGATTCCAATATCGGAACGAGTGTTTCATTCTTGACAATGATTTTCATGATTTCGCCAAGAGGTTCGTCTTGGTGGCTTTTCAAACGGTTTGCGAGATCAATATAGTCTCCACCATTGCAGACAAATTGAATATCTTTCAGTTTTGGAAGAAACGCTGATACATTTTCAAAGAAAGCAATGAGTTCCTTATAAGCATCAACATCAGGCTCATTTTCATAAGTACAGGTGATTATTTTGAGTGTTTCCAGTTCCTGCAGGATCTGATTTTTCGTAACCAGCTTGTTCAATTCGATCAATTCTTCTTTAATGAGAACATCGGATATTTCAATTTTTCTCAAATTCGGTGCTGACAGTATCTTGGGAAGCAAGTTTCTTGTTATACATCTGAAAAATAATTGTTATTGTTTCTATTAATTTTTTTTTAAATAAATATATTTTTACCCAGACTCATCTATACTGAGTTCTTTAAGGTTTGGAATCTTCTCCATTTGTAATGATGTGCCATCAAACCCTACTTTGAAGAGTTGAATAGTTTCCAGCTTTGGACAGAGTTCTAAGATTTGCCCGTCAAAATTTCGATGATACAAATCTTCTAAGTAAAGCATTCGCAAATCGCGACCGTACAAGCGCAAAATATCGGCAACGACCTTTTCGTTTTTGGCACTCCAAGCAATCAGTGTTTTGATTTTGGAAAATTTGGGCATTGGTAGAGCAGTTGAAATATTCATGAGGCATTGACATAGGATCTAGAAAAACAGAACATTATGTTAGTGATAAATTAAAGTTGACCTTGCGTGCATTGTACCACAAGATATGTGACATCAGGGTGTTTCAGGTGAATCTCCATATCGGGTGAATCGAACCAGTCCTCGTCACAGCAAAAAAACTTCCGTTTTCCTGGAGTCCCTTTCTCGTTCTCTGACTCTAGAAAGTCTTCAAACTTGTAGTTGCGGAATTTAGTTTGAATTTCTCTATCATAATTTGAGGTGATATTAAGATGAGGAAATTGCTGCTGAATTGCGCTTGTTTCGTCGATATTTGAATAACCAACGAGCAATCTCAAGTTTCCAAGGGAATGTCTGATCTCCTCCACTGGCACTTCAACGCCGCAATGTGTCTCAAATCCATGGATATCTAGAATTTGTAGTTGCGGCATGATTGTACAGACTTTTGTGAGTTGAATGGTTTCTAAATATAAATATCTCATCTCCAATATTTTTAGGTGCTTCAATTTGGTCAGGTGGTAAAGCAATTCCAAATGTTCTTCGCATCGAAAATCGATGCGTCTGCTGTTGAGGACAATATGTTCGATGTTTGGAGCTTGATTCTTCACAGTGTCAATGACCTGCAAAAATTTTGTAAGTTGAATCTTTAAGTATAATGTAAACTGATGTATCTTGTTACCCATTTAACAACGCTCAACTCGTCGCTCTCAATATTTCGTTCATCATCTCGATATATTCGTGGTCTGCTTGGCAAAAAAGCATCCAAATCCAAGAACTTCGTGCTTGCGGTCAGCAGGAAAGGTATTTTAAGTCGATATTCTGCTTTGTTGATTTCTGGATTTTCTTTCATTTCAAGTAGCAAATGTTGAAATATTTTGTCGCACATGTGGTTTGCTATAAAAATGATTACTTCACAAAATTAGAGTTCAGAATGTACACTTACGCAAATAGGTCGCGAGATGGTTTCGTGGAATTAGGGCTGCGTAGGGGTTTATGCTTCTGATGATTGTTCGAAGAGCATTCTTCTCCATCTTTCGGACTCCGTACAATCTTATGAGTCTTCTTTTAGTCAAATCAACCAAATCTATTTGGTTCTCCATCCTGAATCAAAACAAAAGAATTGATTTTAACAAAATGCGGTTTTAATAGTTGACTTGAAATACTCAAATGAGTCAACTGAATGTATTTTGCACCTTCCTAGTAAATTTACGGACAAACGTATGGAACTTGGCTTAAGCACCTCGCTGCGAGGAGACAAAAGGATTGCAAAATTGGGCCATAGTTCCTCTGAAGCCACTCTCAAGTTCTATAAGATATCCGCTAATGGTTATTTTAGAGCGGATCAGATAAAATTTCTTTGGATTAGCCAACCAAAGGTTTATGAAATAGATATCTTAACCATAACCACAACCAATTTACTCGAATTGTTGTCTCAAAAGCTACCTTATATTTGTTTAAAAAATGAGTACGAGTAAGTAAGTAAATAGACATTTGGACTATATTTCTACTCATGTTCTAGCACATTCCAAAGGTTATAGTAGCTCAATGGGTCTGATTAAACAAAAAATTGCAACTGAAATCCAATTACGGTCAGTTAAAATTAAAATCGATTTTTCCTGATTATATTTATCGATATTTTTTGTAATTGAACATTGGTTATATACGACGATATTTTACCATCGATGTATTTACAGACGATATTATATCGATGTTAAAAAACATTTGGCGTATTCTAAACTGAATGGCTTATACATCATCATAATATCAATCCGAAAGACTTTTAGGGACCGGGACATGTTTTTATTAAATATATATTTATCTGTTTCATAACTCGCGGCAGGTCCAATGTGCATATTACATCCGCTGATCTTATTCACACCCCAAAGAGGTGTAAATAACAGTCAATCGTTTTCATGAAAATGCATAATATTACGACTTTCCAATCGACTCTAAAACAATTTTTATTCGCTAGCATAAACGTTTAATTGTTAATAAGTCTTTTCTGGTAGGCAGCTTTTAAGCAAGGAATTTATTCCAGAAGTTCTAGCATTATATGTTAAATTTTAATGACCTCGCTCCGTCAGGATACGAATTTTGCCTGTTTAAGCGTCTCTCCCGCAATTTATATTGAAATATTTTCGATTCGTGAGAAAGGCCAAGCATTATTCTAATATTTACAAACTATTTTACCTGAGTAAACGCTCCTTTTCACTCGAAATACCAAATTCCTTCGGCCGTGAGCATGCGAACGCAAACGCAACGTGTGCTTCCAGAAATAAACAAGCAGTCAAGCAGCTGATCAGAGAAGAGAGTTGGAAAGAGAGTAGAAAAAGGAGAGTAAAGCTATTATTATTTCGCGCACGCTATTGGGGAAAAATCAGCAAGAAACCGAACCGAAAAGCTTTCCTTATTTCTCAAAGTTAAATTTGATAGTTGATTTGTAAAATTGAGGCTCAAATACGCCAAGTACTTGACTTGAAAACACAGCTCCTTTCCTCACACTGCAAATGCTACCAGTGCGTCACAATGCGCAAACGCAACGTTTACTTTGAGACATTAACAAGCAGTATCAGCTGATCAGAGAAAAGAGTTGGAAAGGGAGGAGAAAAAGGAGAGTAGCTGTAAATAATTCGCGAACGCTTTGGAGGTGGAAATCAGCAAAAAACCGAACCGAAAAGCTTTCATCATTTCTCAAAACCAAATTTGAATATTGATTTGTAAATTTCAGGCTCAAATAAGGCAAGTACTTCACTCCCAAACACAGCTCCCCTCCTCACACTGCAAGTGCAAGCAGAAGCAATGACGAGCCAAAATGACTTAATTAATTCGAATATGTCGTTGATCAGATGAAAATTTGATTTTAAATATGTCAAAAATTACTGGCCATCGATTTGGTACCAAAATTAAACAACATGTGTCAGTCAGGAAATAAAGCTTGTTAAAAGGAAAATGAACCCACCCAGAATTGGTCACGTGAGCAGTATGTTATAAATGGGAGCTGTGACGTCATTCATCAATGAAGAAGTAAGATGGCTGCTACACGCCTGCATCAATTTAAATTTAAAAGTAGCGCGCGATCGCCTTAGGAAGGGCTGTGCTCTGACGAGAAAGTTTCATATTAAATTTGGTGACCGAAAATGTAATATTCATAAATTAAATAATTAAATAATATGGATAAATCGTGTTTTTTAACACTTTTCGTTTCTTAAAATATGCAATGTAGAGCAAAACTTAAATATCCTTAAATTCGAAAAACTCCCCAATAAAACCCAGGTGGGTCAAGCTAATTGAAGAATACCTGGATTTTCGGAATCCGTAGCTTCAAATGTACTTTTTTGAGTGCGACTTAATAAGAAAATTTGCTGAACTGGATATATGGGTATCAGTTTATTGAAAACGCAATTTCAAGGGCGATGATTGCTGAACGATTCTAATATCGGAACGAGTGTTGCGTTGTTGACAATAATTTTCCTGATTTCGTTAGGAGAACATACTTGGTCATTTTTCAAACGGTTCGCAAGATCAACATACTCTTGTCCTCGATAGACGAAATGAATATCTTTCAGTTTCGGAAGAAACGCTGAAATATTTTCTAAGAAATCCACAAGTTCCTTAAAAGCACCATGGTCGGAGTTCTCGCCGTTAGTGTATATTTCAAGAGTTTCCAGCTTCTGCAGGATCTGATTTTTGGTAACCATCTTGTTCAATTCGACCAAATCTTCTTTACGGAGAACACCGGATATTTCAATTTTTCTTAAATTTGGAGATGACAGAATCTTGGGAAGAAAGTTTCCTTTGTTATATCTAGAAAAACATTCTTATTACATTTTTTCATTTTGGAAATAAATATTTTTTTACCCAGTGTCATTTATACAGAGTTCTTTAAGGTTTGGAATCTTCTCCATCTGTAATGACGTGCCATCAAACCCTACTTTGAAGAGTTGAATAGTTTCCAGCTTTGGACAGAGCTCTAAGATTTGCCCGTCAAAATTTCGTTGATCCGAATCTTCTAAGCAAAGCATTCGCAAATCGCGACCGTACAATAGCAAAATATCGGCAATGATCTTTTCGTTTTTGACACTGCAAGCAATCAGTGTTGTGATTTTGGAAAATTTGGGCATTTGTAGGGAAGTTGAAATATTCCTGAGGCATTGGCATAGGATCTAGAATATAATTTTTAATCAAAGATGAATGAAAGCCTAGCATTGTTAGCGTTGATTTGTACCTCAAGATATGTGACTTCAGGGTGTTTCAGGTGAATCTTCATATCGGGTGACTCGAACCAGTCCTTGTCACAGGAAAAAAATTTCCGTTTTCCTTGAGTCCCTTTCTCGTTCTCAGACTCTAGAAAGTCTTCAAACTTGTAGTTGCGGAATTTAGTCTGAACTTCACTTTCAAGATTAGTGGCGATATTAAGATGAGGAAATTGCTGCTGAATTGCGCGTGTTTCGTCGATATTTGAATAACCAACGAGCAATCTCAAGTTTCCAAGGGAATGTCTGATCTCCTCCACTGGCACTTCAACGCCGCAATTTGTCTCAAATCCACGAATATCTAGAATTTGTAGTTGCGGCATGATTGTACAGACTTTTGTGAGTTGAATGGTTTCTAAAAATAAGTATTTCATCTCCAATATTTTTAGGTGCTTCAATTCGGTCAGGTGGTCAAGCAATTTCAAATGTTCTTCGTTTCGAAAATCGATGTCTCTGCTGTTGAAGACAATATGTCCGATGTTTGGAGCTTGATTCTTAACTGTGTCAATGACCTGTGGAAATTGTGTAAGTTAAATCTTTTAGTATAAATGTAAACTGATGTATCATCTTACCCATTTAACAACGCTCAACTCGGCGCTCGCAATATTGCGTACATCATCTCGATATATTCGTGGTCTGTTTGGCAAAAAAGCATCCAAATCCAAGAACTTCGTGCTTGCGGTCAGCAGAAAGGGGATTTTCAATAGATGAGATTCTAGTTTGTTTATTTCAGGAATCTCTTTCATCTCAACAAGCAAGTGTTGAAATATTTTGTCACACATGTCGTTTGCTATAAAAATGATTACTTTAGAAAAACACAGTTCAGAAAGTACACTTACGCAAATAGGTCGCGAGATGGTTTCGTGGAATTCGGGCTGCGTAGGGGTTTATGCTTCTGATGATTATTCGAAGAGCATTCTTCACCATCTTTTGGACCCCGTATAATCTTGCCAGTCTCCTTTTGGTTAATTCAACCAAATCAATTTGGTTCACCATCCTGAATCAAAACACGAATATTTATAATATGTTCCAAAAGCTGGCAAATTTGGAGACTTGCAATATCAAAATGTTAAAACTTAAGCAAATGCTTCAAAACTCCAGCGAGGAGGTTATTTAAAGATACGGCCACATTTGGGCCCAAAGATTAACTGTGACCAATGGGGTCCTATGATATCTGTTTGCGAGAAAATTAATCGTTGCCGAGTAAGCTCGTATTCTTCTTTGGATGTGCTGACCAAAGTTACAAGAAATATTAATATGTTAAATATACTTTTACTCGAAATTAAAACTCTAGCTCATATGCTAGCAGAGGTCTTCATCCTATTTATAATTTAAGCTTCGGAAACTATGAGCATTGTTGTTGTATATAGTACCTCTGCTCACGGTTTAGCTCATCCGGAGAGCTATGAGCCCACTGGGTAAGCTCAAAGAAATAAATCTACTATAATATTTTCATCCCAGTAGTTTTTATGTTGGCACCCTGGATATGCTTAGTAGAAAAATATTTATGTCCATTATCAATGCTGTCCATTTGGATTTTACCTGAATAGTATCTCCTTTTCAATCGAATGGGCAAATTCTTCGGCTGAAATTGAACACACTTAGCTACTAGCTCGTTCTCCTGGAAATAAACAAGAAGAACCAGTCACGTGATCGGTTGGTAAACTAAGAAGTTGAGACACACTTCGAGGACTTGCACTCCATGATGTTTTTCATTGACTGGTCCCACCCAGAATTGGTCACGTGATCTGTATTTGGTAAACGGTCGCTCTGTGACGTAATTCGGCTAGTAGAAGTAAGATGGATGCTGTGCGTTTACCTTAGTACTTTTTTTTAAAAAAACATGCATGATCGCCCAGGGAGGTGCTGCGCTCTGACGAGAACGATTATACCGAAATCGGTGACCAATAATTCAAAATATTCGAATGAATCATATAACTGCAAAATTATCTCGTTCTTAAAAAGTATTAAATAAGGGTTTTTCAAGCATACATCTGAAATCTAAGCCGCCCACATATTAATCGGTGGTGGATTTTCGGCTCCAAGCCGTCAAAATTGATGTCGATGGTGGATGGTGGCTGGCTGGCAGCTCCAGCTTTTATATCCTTTATTAGATCTCATCTTTCTGCGACGCATTCGAACAGCGCGGTCTTCCAGGCTGTCCAGGCTTCATTAGCGAGATCGTCTTCCTATTTCCTACATCACTTCTCTTGCAGCTTCACCGCGAGTAGGTTGTTGAGAGACGGCCAGTGGGCGCGCCAGCGTAGAGTTTGGCACTCTGTACACCGATGCGATATGAGGAAACGCAGACTAGAAACCGTTTCACGTCTCACCTCAACCCAGACGGCCTCGGCCGTGGTCTCGAGCTGTGTCTATCGGCGTGGCTGAAGCTGCGGAAAATATGGCCAGCAGAAAATCACCTGCTTGTCTGCGGCCGCCGTTTCTGTCCTTCCGCAGCTAAACGCAGTCAGAGGGGATCATCTCGTGGCCAAAAATATCAGGCGAGGTGATCATCCTCATCGTCACCCTATCACAGTTGCAAATAATGACCAGGGCAACTTTTCTACCAACACTTGACGAATGAACGTCAGTCCCTGAATCCGACGAGAAAAAATCAAACTAAAACTGAAGACTTGAAATATTTGTGTATTAATTTTTTGCATAAGCGGAAAAAGCATATTAATATTTTGAAATGACGTCAAGAATTGAACTCATGGGGCTTCAAATGTATGATTTAAGTGAAAGATAAATAAGAAAATTTGCTGAGCTGGATAAATGGGTATCAGTTTATTGTAAAAGAGATTTCAAGTGCGACGTTGTTGGAACGATTCAAATATCGGGACGAGTGTTTTATTCTTGACAATCAGTTTCCTGATTTTGCAACGAGGATAAAAATTGCCACTTTTCATACGGTTTGCAAAATCAACATACTCGAGACCATCAGAGAAAAACTGAACATCTTTCAGTTTTGAAAGAAACGCTGAAACATTTTCGAAGAAAAGAATGAGTTCCTTGAAATTATCAAGGTCGAAGTCATCAGCGTAGATCAATACATTGAGCGTTTCCAGTTCCTGCAGGATCTGATTGTCAGTAACCATCATGTTTAATTCGAGCAAATCTTCTAGATAGAGAACATCGAATATTTCAACTTTTTTCAAATGCGGTGACGATAGCATCTTGGGAAGAAAGTTTGCTCGTTCATACCTGCAAATCGTAATGATTATTTTTTGTTTTTATTACTTGGAATAAAGTTTTTTACCCAGTGTGGTTCAAATAAAGTTCTTTAAGGTGAGGTAACTTCTCAAGTTGTACTGCAGTTTGATCAAGACCTACTCTGATCAGTTGAATAATTTCCAGCTTTGGACAGAAGTCTAAGATTTTCCCGTCAAAACTTCGTTGATCACGACTTTCTATACAAAGCGTTCGCAATTCTTGACCGTACAGGCGCAAAAGGACGGTAATGACCGCTTCATTTTCAGCATTCCAAACAATCAGTGTTCTGATTTTGGAAAATTTTGGCATTTGTAGATCAATTGATTTGTTCCCGACAAACTGACATTGGATCTAGAACAGAAATTTTTGTAGACGAACGAAAGCTGGATATTTGGTTAATTGTACCTCAAGATAAGTGATGTCAGGGTGTTTTAGGTGAATGTCCATTTCGGACGAATTGAACCAGTCGTTGCCACGGGAAAAATACTTCCGTGGCCCTGGAGTCCCTTTCTCAGAGTCTGACACAAGAAAGTCTTCAAAAATGTAGGGATGGAATGCAGTTTCATATCCTTGTTCCAAGTGTGATGCAATATTTAGATAAGGCGATTGCTGCTGGATTTTACGTTTTTCATTTTCGTTCGTAGTACACACGAGCAATCTCAGGTTTCCAAGGGATTGCTTAAGCTCCGGCCATGATACTCTGATGCCGTGTCTCCCTAATAGGCGGACATAAAGGACTTGTAGTTCAGGCATGCTTCTACACAGATTTTTGAGTTGAGCAGTTGCGATAGAGATACGCTTTATCTCTAATATTTTGAGATGCTTCAATCCGGTCAGGTGGCGATAAAGCAAAGTAAAATGTTCTTCCTTGCTATTATCGATGTTTCTGCTGTTGAAGACAATATGCTCTATGTTTGGAGCATGTTGCTTTGCTGTGTCAATGACCTGTAAAATTATGTGCCAGTTAAATAATTAAAGTTAAATGAAATCAGCTTTGTCATATTACCCATTTCAGAATGATGATCTCGTCGTTTTTAAGATATTTTATAGCATCTGTATAAATCGGTGGTCTCTCTGGCAAAAAAGCATCCAAATCCAAGTACTTGGTGCTTGCATTCAGAAGGAAGGGAATTTTCATTCGATATTCGATTTTGTTTATTTGTGGATTCTGTTCCATTTCAACCAGCAATTGTTGAAATATTTCCTCACACAAGTCGGGCGCTAAAGAAAAATATTTTATTTAAAAATAAGATTGTTAAAAAATTGATCACTTACTCAAATAATTCGCGAGATGGTTCTTTGAAACTAGGGCATCGTCTAGGTTTAAGCTTCTTATGATTGTTCCAATCACATTCTTCTCCATCTTTTTTAACTTCTTTAGTAAACTTTTAGACAATTTACCTGAATCTTCTTGGTTCTCCATCCTGAATCATATATCTAAACTAAATTTGTATAATTAATATAACGCTTGGCTCTAAAAGCTAATTTCTTTCAAAAGCTGCTTTTAGCACCTTGCCAGAGGATTTTCGGAAAAATATGTATGGTGTTTAAATTACAATAGTCTCTGTGCGAGAGAGAAACAAATCAAGATACCTATCGGTTTTAAATCAAAATTTTAATTTTTCTGGTAGGCAGTTCAAGAGAATTATTATTGCTATAGAGATCTCCCGAGTTTCGACTCAATGACCTCCGTCAGGAAAGGAAATGCAGCAACATAATGCTTATTAAAAGTCTCCCACGTAATATATAACCAAATATTTATACACGGTAGATGGTCCTAGCATGATACTATAATTTGCGCACTATAAATTACCTGCGAGTAGTCTCCAGTCAGTTGAAAAACTGAAATTATTGTGCCGAGAGCAAACACCAATGTGTTCATACAGAAATAAACAAGCAGTAACTGGTACGTGATCGGGCGAGGAAGCTGAAGAAGGAGTTGAGACATGATTCGATTACGTATACTCCATTTATTTGCTGGACCCTCCCAGAATTGGTCACGTGAGCCATATGCTTTAAACACAACTCTGTGACGTCATTCGGTTAAGAAGAACTAAGATGGCTACTGTGTCTGTACCACAGTAGTTTTAAAAGACGTTCACGATCGGCCTGTGGGAGGTGCTGAGCTCTCACGAAAAAATTTCGTATTAAATTTGGTGACCGAAAATAAAAATTTTAGATATTCAATGCTAATATTAAAAACGAGATTCTTTCAGCCGTCAACAAATTCTAACGTGGGCGAAAACCCCGGGCAGGCACCGCCATGAATATTCTCCGGAGCAGCAGAGTGACGACGAGCGGATCATCAAATGATATAATATTTCCTGAGTTTTATCAAGGACAAAAATCGCCATGAATTTCCAAAGTACAAATGTTGCGAATTTAATTGCTCAAAACTTTGGAATTTTTAATAAAATGCTGTCCTGTGCCTATCAAAATTTAGAAGGGAACAAGGACAGGGAATGCTGGGTTTCCGTCCCATCCCTGACCGATGGGGCTATTTTTTCATTTCGGGACGGACAATTTCAGCTGGACGAGAGACAGTGTTGTCGGCATTATTAAAAGCATAAAGATTCTCACATTGTCAATTTATTGAATTGTTTTACAGTCCTGCTGATTAATTAAACAAGAGTCTGTCGAAAAAAGAATTATTGTTTGGTCAAACCTTCTCCTGCGACCAAAGTTAAAAGAATTGTGTATTTTAAAAATTAAATAGCCGTCGAATAACATTATTTAGCGTCACTTTAATGATTTTGTCCTAAAATGTTATTATAAAAATCAATTCTAGTGATAAGTATCCTTTTTAAGGTTTCAAAATAACAATCCAGGAATAATTCCCATGCAAAATAAATTTAATATTTTGCAGTTTTAAAAATTGATAAAATATAAAACAGATTTTTTCACATTTTGTTTAAAATAGGTCAAAAACTTTAAGTTCTCATATTACAAGACATAAATTTATAATTTCTACGCAGCACTTAGCGATTTGTTTTACCACAACTTCAAGATTAATAAATAAACACTTTCTGATAAAGTTTATCATGTCCACTCGCTTTCATCTTCGAAAGATGGTCCAATAAACTCTGCAGCAAAAGTCCAAAAACATATAAGAGACTCTTTTCAGCCCTTGTAGTAGCGTGAGGGTCCAAGAATTAGGTCAATTTCTGAATAGTCTATTGGTTGGTGCCGGTGCCTTATTTTTCCATGTACTTGCTTCTCGAAAATTTCCGATAGTTCATATCTGTAGGGATCCTCGAAGGAAAGGCAGCTTGCATCCTTCGGCCCCCTTTTTTGTCGTTCTTTGCATGCCTTTTCCTTCAATTCAGTCACTTCCTGCTCTCTCGTCAATATTCTAGGCTTGGTAAGATGTTGTGATGGAGCAACCACAGCTACTGTTTTCGGCTTCTCCTGGAATGGTGACTCAACAGACGTGGGTCTACAAATATTAAAAAGTTTGTTTAATTTCATGGAAACATGGCAATAGCAACGTTCAATTTTCCATTAGATTCTAATCGAAAGTTACAGACTAAAATATAGGACAAAAAGGATAGAGCGTAATATTCCATTTTAGTGTTCAGACCCGCCAACAGATGGCGCCACCGAATACTTCCGTAATAAATTTAATTTTAAGGCGATTCCTCTGCGATTTCAGACACAATCCTGCCACTGTACATTCTTATGACGAGCTAAAAACCAAATTTGTTTCCAACATTCGCCATAGAGAATCTTGAAAATTTATTTTTTGAAATAAAAAAAAATATATTTCCGACCATGTAAAGGCGAGTGGCTTAACCGATTTTGGTTTTCAGCCCGTCAAAAGAAAGTTTAATAAGTGCAGAATGCACAGTAGAAGTATTGAGTCTGAAATCACAGTGGAAGTGCCTTTAAATTAAATTTATTTTGAAAGTATTCGATGGCGCCATCTGTTGGCAGCTTCGAGCTTTCGAAATTATTGAATAAACTAATTGCGAAAAAGGCAGCGAGGGGTTATTTTATCTTGTTTAACTTCAAAGTTTTGAATTAAGAGATCTACGGCTGTTTGTTGTCTATGGTGTATGGATTTTTTAACAAGATTTTTATGTGCTCAAAATTAAATATTTACCTCAAAATTGGGGTCTCACTGATCCTTCGTGCTGGCGATGGCTTCATGCTTTTTTTCGATAACATTCAGCGTAATATTGCCATGACGCACGCTATGTGAAGGAAATTGAAAAGATTTACTTAATAAAATAAATAAAATTTAAGTTATTTCTACAAACCTGAGGAACGACAGGCTTTGGCTTGCTTTCAGGGGCCATTTCCTTCGAAGATGCTGATTGCGTATGCTGGAGAGGAACAGCCTCTGATTTCAGTTCCTGAGGAAATGACTTCGAGACTTTCTTTTTCTTGAACTGGCTCATCTCGATTATCGAAGAGCTACAACTGTTTTCATTCAAAGCCTCAGCGGGCCTTTTTTCTGAAAATTTGAACGACGCATATTAATGATTTGTTAACGAAATTTGATACCACACGCCCCCGATTGCCTTGGGCTGCCGAATATTTCATTTTTCGTGATTTTAAAATTTGTCAGAGTAAAAAAGTTATGCCAACATACTGGGGCAGGGTTTGAAGCCTTGTGGATCGACAGGCTTTGCCTGGATTTCAGGAGAAATTTCCTTGGAAGACGCTGAAGGTGTCGGGAGAGGAACAGAATCTAATTTCTGTTCCTGAGGAAACGACGACCAGGCTTTCTTAGCGAATTCCATTTCTTCGCACTGGACGACATCAACTATCGGAGAGCTGGGACTAACTTCATTCTCAGCATGTGAGGCCCTGATTTCTGAAAAATTGAACGAATTATATTGTGTGAGTTGCTGAGACGAAATTGAAGACAAGTTATTTTACCTGCAGAATTGCTGCACTTGACCAATTTTAATGTGTCCAGCGGTGCTTGTTCTTCAAGAGGGATGGGAACTTCAAAGCTTGTTGACGTTGTAGGATCTAAAAATTGAAAAAGAAACCTCATTTAAAATAAATATAATATTTTTGAACGGTTAAAATTAAATTAAAAGCGATCGGGCGAGAAATTTGATTTTGAGTTGTTCAGTTAAATTATGTCAACATAGTTTATTAAACTCATTCTTACTTTGGGAGTCCACGAATTTTCGCAACTCTTGGAGCGTCGAGTCGCTTAGCTGCATGACGTTGATAAAGTCCCATGTCTTGACTGGACACTTCTCGTTCAAGGAAATGATGTGGTGAATTTCTGCCAATTTTTCCTCTGGAATAATTTCGATCATTTTTCCTTTCTCTACAAATTTTTTAATTCGTTCCGTACTATACAGAGACAGCTGGGCGATGTCTGCATGCAGGTCGATTTTCTTCCTAAGGTTTAATCTCCACTTCGTGTCGAACCCTCTTTTATAATTTTTTAGCTTCCACAGTTTTGTTTCTCCATGCTTCATCTTGTTCTGCATCTTTTCTTCGACTCTATTTTTGTGAAAATTTTGCAGACGATATAAAATAATCTCTCTTGGTAACAGCCGTTAATTATTAAAGAATTAATTCATGTTTTCCACCCTTTGAAAGCTCAATTTCTTCCAGCTTGAACTCAGATTTTCTCAATTTTTCCCTTTGAAACTGAATGTAGTATACTAAATGCCAAAATTGTAATATGAAATAAATTTTAATTTTACGGAAATATAAACGACGCAATTTCATGAGTTCTTAGTGCATTTTACGGCGGGTAATTTTAAATACACAGACGATCCGTGTATTTATCAAAATTTTGTGTATATTTGTTATTTGCACAGGCGATCTGTGTACTTGAATTGCGTGTATTCGTTGCACAGACAGCAGAGACGCTTAAGGGATTTGATACGATGACGTCATAACATTATCCGTGAAACGAGGATTGTTCAGCTTCCTTTTAGCGGTGAAATTTTACAAAATGGCGAACGCAAACGGCGTAGTGACGCTCCTCGCTTTCCCTGGTCACAATCAGTCTTTTCAGGGTGGCAATCGCGCCTAAAGCGACCTAAATAAGTGTCATCAAGAGCGTCGGGTAGGGTTGACACAAGAAAGGTACGAAACCTTTTTCTTTATTTGACCAATGATGAAAATTGTAGCAAATATTCAACCATGTCATTCGCAGTTCCCAAATATTATGCTAATTCGCTGCAATAAGATGCGTGATGAGCATGGGCAGGCGCCACTTCGCAGATTCCTGAGAGCAGAACGACGCCAAGCTCGATGGGCTGGCAGGCGCCGCCATGCATATTCAGCAGCGCGACGGCATAGCGGATGCATAGCCGCCATGCAGATAATGGCCATGCGCCGCTGTGGCTGTTGGGCAGGCGCCGCCATGAATATTCTCCGGAGCAGAGTGACGCCGAGCTGGATGGGCAGGCGCCGCCGTAGCTGATGAGCTTGAAGAGCTCGTGCCCATCCAGCTCGGCGTCACTCTGCATCCGGGAATCGTTACAGCGGCTCCTGCCCATCCAGCTCGGCATCTCTCTGCTCTGGAGAATATGCATGGCGGCGCCTGCCAGCCCATCGAGCTTGGCGTCGCTCCGCTCTCAGGAATCTGCGAAGTGGCGCCTGCCCATGCTCATCACGCATATTATTGCAGTGAATTAGCATAATAATTGGGAACTGCGAACATGGTTGAATATTAGCCACGATTTTCATCATTGGTCAAAAAAAGAAAAAAGTTTCGTACCTTTCTTGTGTCCACCCTACCCGACGCTCATGATGACACTTATTTAGGTCGCTTTAGGCGCGATTGCCACCCTGAAAAGGCTGATTTTGACCAGGGAAAGCGAGGAGCGTCACTACGCCATTTCCGTTCGTCCGCCATTTTGTAAAAATTCATCGCCAAACGCTCCTCGTTCCACGGATAATAATATGACCAACGTCATCGTATCAAATCCCTTAAGCGTCTCTGGGGTCTGTGCAACTTAACAAATACACGCAAATCAAGTACACATATCGTCTGTGCAAATAACAAATATGCACAAAATTTTGATAAATACACGGATCGTCTGTGTATATACCATTACCCTTATGACCTCGCTCTGTCAGGAAAGAAAACACAAGAGCAAAATGAATTTAGCCATTTAAACAGCCTCCAACCCAATTTATTTTCAAATATTTTTTATTTGTGAGAAAGGCAAAGCATTATTCTACTATTAAAACACAATTTTACCTCAATCTACACTCCTTTCCGCTTGAAATAACAAAATTCTTCAGACGAAAGAAAACGCAACGTGCTCTTGCAGTTGTAAACAAGCAGTATCAGGTGATCGCCTGATCGGAGGAGAGAGTTGGAAAGGGAGTAGAAAAAGGAGAGTAAAGCTATTATTATTTCGCGCACGCTATTGGGGGCAAATCAGCAAAAAACCGAATCGGAAAGCTTTCCCTGTTTCTCAAAGTCAAATTTGATAGTTGATTTGTAAAATTGAGGCTCAAATATGCCAAGTACTTGACTTGAAAACACAGCTCCTTTCCTCACACTGCAAATGCTACCAGTGCGTCACAATGCGCAAGCGCAACGTGTACTTTGAGACATAAACAAGCAGTATCAGCTGATCAGAGAAGAGAGTTGGAAAGGGAGGAGAAAATGGAGAGTAGCTGTTAATAATTCGCGAACGCTTTGGAGGTGCAAATCAGCAAAAAAACCAAATAGGAGAGCTTTCACTATTTCTCAAAATGAAATTTGCAAATTGATTTGAAAAATTAAGGCTCTTATAAGACAAGTATCTGACTTCAAAACACAGCTCCCTTCCTCATATTGCAATTGCTAGCTGTTCGACGCAGGGCCCGCCCAGCCCCTGTTCACTCATGTGGCGCGAAAATGCGCCAGCTAAGAAGTTCTGCAGCCACACACAGGTGGCAGGTCAATTGCTTTTTCAGCCAATCAGAGGCCGTCTATGAGTTTGTTGCCTGTTACGCCCACGGGCAGAGTGAGGCGAAGAGGGGTGTGTGTTCGGAGTTTTTCGTGGGCGTAACAGGCAACAAACTCCGAGATGGCCTCTGATTGGCTTAACTTAAAAAGCTATCGACCTGCCACCTGTGTGTGGCTGGAGAACTTCTTAGCTGGCGCATTTTCTGGGCCTTTTATCACTGCATAGTTGTAATTTTTAGATATATTTCTCAATCTCCTTGAAAGAAAAACCACAACTTCTTTTTTTTATTTATTTTATTTCTTTTTTTTAGATGTTATTGCTGGTTTGAAAGGGAAGAGGATATGGATACAAGAATATATTATTTCTCGCAAGCTGTAAAGTTGCAAACAGGAAGGAAGCAAGGTTTGAAAGCTCAACAATCTCAAACATAATTTTTGATCAGAAAATGGAAAATATCGTCTTAAATACGCCACGTATTTGACCCCTAACGCCGCTCCATTTCTCACTTTGCATTGCAAGGTGGCCTGTGTTTAATTTTATTGCTATTAAAATTTTAGCCGAATTATTGATTTCGTGAAACCGAAATGTTACAGCAGAAATCAGCCATTTTAGAGGGGAGCGTAACCGTGCGAACAATATCAGTAGCATTATTATTATTCTGAACAAACTGTGATACAAAGAACCCGGTGGGCCTCTACAAGATACGGCCGGATTTGTAGTTGGCACCTAGAAAAATTAAAAAGGGGGTCTTCTCCCAAGGCGAGCCCAGAGTGCCACCAGTCATCTCTGCAATATTTGTCCCACGCAGCCAACAATGCACCCAGACCAGGAGCCGCGAGGCCTATGGCCTGTTCGACTGATCAGGATATTGGCTAGGAACTTCATCTTCAGCTCGGAACTGTTTTCTCAAAATTGACTTGGCTGAGTTTTAAGAAGCGACCGGGTGTTGGCTAATGCTTGGCGCTCTATCCACGCTGGCTCCCTGCAGTTCGTCAGGGAGGTTGGACGCAGCGGAAATCGAAATCACTTCCCCGGCCGGTCTTCTTCGCAGACTTCCAGCTGCTTTGCATTTGCTTTTTCCTACCATTTGGGGCTCTTGTCCGAAATTGAGAGGGGACGTGTTAGTGGTTCTAATTCCCTCGTTGGTAGGAGTGCATAATTGGCAATCTCTAGTGCTACTTTAGCAAGAAAGATTCGGAATCGTTTTTTTGACTTCAAAACCAACATTTTAATTTTTTTATACCTTAAATAGCTTTAATTATATTTAGCGATGTTGGCAAATAATTAAATAAATAATAATTATAAGTGTTGTCAAGTTATTTAAGTTTCCTTTGAATGAACTTTTTTAAGTTTAATTCTAAGAACGAAAATGTGCGAATTATAATAAGACAATATGCTTGCAAAGTATGAATAAAAAAAATTTATTCAAATCCATTTCAACGGCGCAGTTTGCAGAACGATTCTAATATCGGAACGAGAGTTTTATTGCTTACAATCATGGCCTTGATTTCGTTAATATGATAATCTTGACCACTTTTCAAACGTTTTGCAACATCAACATAATCTTCGCAATCAAAGATAAATTTGATATCTTTCAATTTTGGAAGGAATGCTGATACCTTTTCTAAGAAAACAAGGAGTTCCTTAAAAGCATCAGTTGCCATGGCCATGTCACGACCCATGCTGTATATCGTAAGCGTTTCCAATTCCTGAAGTATCAGACCTTCAGTCACCATCGTGTTCAATTCATCCAAATCCCCTTTGTAGTAGACAACAACACGTAAATAAAGTTTTTGTAAACGTGGTGATGACAGCATCTTTGGAAGGAATTTTCCTCTTGGATATCTGCAAATCAGTGTCATTATTTCACATTTCATTTTTAAATTTAACATTTATTTACCCAGAAACATCCATATAGAGATCTTTTAGGTAAAGAAAATTCTTCAGTTGCATTGATGTTTCACCAAAATCAAGAAACCTCAGTTGAATTGATTCCAGATTTGGGCAAAGTTCCAAGATTTTCATATCAACATCTCCGTCACCCAAAGATGCTCCCAAACAGAGTGATTGCAGACCAGGGCCGTAGAAGCGCAAAATTTTGGTAAAAAGAGCGTCACAGCGACTACCATGCATGATAAGAGTCTTGATCTTGGAAAACTTTGGCAATTGGAGCTGATCAGGTGTAATCATCCAGCCATCGTAACAATTGATCTAAAACGACAGAAATTTATATGTTATAGAGAAAAAAAGTTGACGTTTGGGAGAACTGAACCTCAAGATAAGTGACATCCGGGTATATTTCGTGAATGTCCATATCGGGTGACTTGAACCAGTTTCTGCCACAGGAGAAATATTTCAGTTGTCCTGGATTTCCTTTCTCTGTCACTTGGAAGTGTCTATACTTGACGAGACGGAATGTAGTTTTCACCTCATCTTCTTCAAAGTCTTCGACGAAATTAAGAAGGGGAAACTGATGCAGTATTGCCCATTTTTCACATTCAAAAGAAAATCCCATGAGCAGTCTCACGTTTCCAAGGGATTGTCTAATCTCCTCATCTGTCACATCGAGACGGGACCCCACAAATCCGCGAATACCTAAGATTTGTAATTGCGGCAAGTTTTTGCAGAGTTGAATGACATGACGGAACTCTATAAAGACCCGTTTCATCTCTAATATTTTGAGATTCTTCAAGTCGGCCAGGAAGTCGAGCAAAGTCAAATGTTGGGCGTTCTGGAGATCAATGTCTCTGCTGTTGAATACAATATGCTCGATGTTTGGAGCTTGATTCTTCACTATGTTGATGACCTTTAAATAATTGTCAGTTAAATATAAAAAATTGATGGAAAACTAGTATTTCATTTACCCAAAGAACAACGTTCATTTCTTGACACTCAACAGTCGGACACTCTTCTCGGTAATAATGTGATTTACACTCTAGCAAAAAAGCATCCAGATCCAAGTATTTGGTGTTTGCAGTCAGCAAGAAGGGGATTTTAAGTAGATTTTGAAACTTGTATATATCAGGATCCTCTTTCATCTCAACAAGCAATCGTTGAAATATTTTGTCACACATGTTGTATGCTATAAAAATAATTACTTAACAAAATTATTGTTCAAAAGGTAAACTTACAAAGATAGGTCGCGAGGTGGTTTCTAGGAATGTGGGCTGCGTCGGGGTTCATACCTCTGATGATTGTTCTAATAGCAATCTTCTCCAATTTTTGGACTCCGTAAAATCTTGTGAGTCTCCTTTTGGTCATCTCGACCAAATCTATTTGGTTCTCCATCTTGAAACAAATGGACAGAATTTAATATTACAAAAGATGATTCAATAGAGTTGTCTTGAAATTCTCGAGTAAGGACAACAGATAGTTTTGTACCTTCCCATTGTGTTGATGGACAAATATATGACATTTCAATTAAACACCTCGGTGCATGGAGGTGAAAATAAAGCAGAATTGGGCTTTGGTTCTTTTTTAGCCTCTCTGTTGCTAAAATAAAAGGTTGTGTTAATTTGGAACTGCGTAATAGAGTGTATTTCAAGAACAAGACCGAAAAATAATACCGGATTTCCGGTATTGTTCTTGTTTTGCCGGATTTTTTTCCAAATTCAATACCAGAACAATACCAAACAATACTGGAAAAGCCAATACAAGAATATTGTTTTTTCCTGAATTCTTCATGGTGGTAGAGAAATTTTCATAGAAAAATTCTTAATCTAATTTTTAAAAATCCCTATTTTTGGTCGTGTAAATTTTTTATTTTCAATAAAAATTGCAGAAACATCCGCAAAAAAGTTTATGCAATGCAGTTGGTTTTTTCCGAAAAAATGCGTGTTTTTGCGAACCTGGCACTGGTTATACCAAGAGACTGAAAATTTTATCTCTCATCGCAATATTCCAAAATTTCTGACTGTTTTGGCACGAAATATATGACTCTTTCGGGGTAAAATTCGGAAAAATGAGGACAAAAACAAATCTAGGTGTTTTCCAGCTGTTAATTTTTGCGTAAAAAACCAGTGTTGCTGTTGCATTTTTGCGTATTGCAAATTTGGCGAACCCCGATTGCTTTCTTTCCTCCTCGAGTCGACATAGTGAGAATCTTTAGGCTTTTAATGCTGCACTTTGCCATTGCTGCCGATAAAACTGTCCTTCGTCCCGCTGAAGATTGTCCCGGCCCCATCCCACCCCTGTCTTGAAATAAAAAATTCAACCCGCGTCCCTCAGGGACGGGACGGGAATCCTGTAATCCCTGTCCCTGGTCCCCTCTCTAGTTTCAATTTTAAAATATATTTAATCAAGCAAAATGACATTTTATTCAATTGCCAAAGCAAGATTTGGTAATAAAAAACTTAAAAAAGATGTATTCCAGAAAAAATCCCAAAAACAAGAATTTCTTCCAAAAAAAACAATACCGAAACAAGATTTTTTTTGTCAAAAAAGCAATACCAAAACAAGAAGGATTGGACGTTCGCAAGGCTTTCGACTCCATTGACCGAATTTTCGTTTTTGAGCAGTTGATAAACTCCGGTAAACTATGCTTCGAAGAGCTGAATCTATTAGCCGCAATGCTGGATGTGAATTATTTGACTGTTCTGGACGGAATTTCGAAGTCTGGGCCGATTGTCCAGTCGAATGGAGTACGGCAAGGCGGCAGTATTTCCCCTTTCCTCTTCATTTACTCGCTCTGTGACATCAACCACCTCTTAAATTTTGCTCCAAATGTTAAACTGTTGATGTATGCCGATGATATTGTTTTACTCTCTGACTGCCTGGAGGACCTGAGTGTTTTTGTGCACAGTTTGACAAATTACCTCGGCAAACGTAACTTAAAATTAAATCTGGCCAAATGTAAAATTTTAAAATTCAGGAACAAGGGCAAAGGCAGACTAAAGAAGAGTGACACTTTTTCTATAAATGATGAAAAAATTGATTTTGTTACAGAGTTTACATATTTGGGTGTCACATTTCAATCCTCAGGTCTCTCTTTCTCTAAACATGTGGATAGGAAAGTAAGAGCCGCTATTTTCGCTACATCAAAATTAAAATCTCTCTCCAAATCATCTGTCATTACAGCATTAAAGCTTTTTAATTTAGCCATAGCACCAATCGCTAGTTACGGCATACAGGCAATCTGGCCATATCTTACCTTAACAGACTTAAATAAGTTAGAATCTGCAAAATCTCGTTTTCTCAAAAAAGCCTTAGCACTGTCAAAATTTATGAAATCTAGACTAGCATATGAGCTTGCTGACACTGACTTTTTTGTTGATGATCTTCTTAAGAAATTCTCACTCTCAGAAACTGCTGCTTACAATAACTTTATTATTAATAGACTTTTCAAGCTCTCCCAGATCGATGGGGATTTCTATGGCACCCCTGCAATGGGCGATCCGGGCTGGAAAAATGCCTGTTTTCTAAATAGACATGTTTTCACCAGGCACGCCTGTCACGATTATCATTATGTTTACTGTACTAACAAGAAATATCATTGTAAGGCCGGTTTCGATTGCAAATGTGTATACTGTGATGAATATGTGAAGTTCTACCACTTTTTGGAATGCAAGAAGATCCCATTGACTCTCATGCGTGCTAGTGTACTGTAATATTTATGCATGTCTATATCTGTTGTACACCATTGGTGTTTCTTTAAATAAATATATAAAACAAGAAGGATTGAAAAACAATACAAGACAAGAAAATTTTAAATATTCCTTTTAGAAACAATACCAGAACAATACCAGTTTTGTCAAGAAAAGTTCCAGACAATACAAAAATTTGGTCTTGAAATACACTCTACTGCGTAAGGTCAAATTTTTTGGATTTGTTAACTATGGTCCACGGAATATAAATCTTAACAGAAACCAATTTACTTTTTTAAATTGATGTCGCAAAAGCCACTTTACCTTCTCTCAATAAGAGTACTTGTAAATATTATAATTGTACCTTTGCTCACGTCTTAGCACTCTTAGCGCATTCCGAAGGTTCACTGGGTATGTTTAAATGAAATAATACGGCTGAATGACTTATACAGCATCATATTATCAACCGGAGAGTGATATTTGAACTCGGGTTATGCTTTTAAGAAAGAAGGAAATTAACTAGGCTTTGTTCGGATTTCTCGCGGTCAAGATGGGGGGCGGTCACTAACGGAGGTAACGCGTAACGCTGGGTGGTATGCAACTCTGGTGGGTGGCAACCGTAGGGGGACTGGTATTCCTCTGGGACTTGGCAAACCTACGGGGTGTGGCGACCTCAGCGGCTGCGTAAACTCCCTTGTTTTATGTAACTCTATAGCGGTGGCGTCATCTACGGAGACTGCGCCAACTCTTACCTTTGCTGACACCCGGTGTCCCCGAGTCGGGTCCCTTTGGCCCATGCGGAAACCCCGGTTCAACTGGGCCCTCCAGCCCTTACGGCCACTCTGGCGCCTACGGCGACTCCTTACCAAAAGAAAAACGAACTCTGGTCCCTTTGCGGCACGCGCGGCAGTTCAAAATACTCTGGCTTTTGCAAAAACGGTTGCTACTGCGCGATTTCCGTTCCAGGGTGCCCCTACAGCCGTTTAGATAACTCAAGTCAACCCGGTTAAAGTGGCCCCTCCTGCTCTGACTAACTCACATAAGTGCAAATCGGTGGGCACGCCGATCCGCTCGGCCGACGCGCGATAAATTACTGACTGAGAGCGAAAGCACAGCTTCGTTTAAGTTGAAGTACACGACATATTAGGCTCGTTACGTCAAGATCAATTTATTTTCAAATATGTTAGATTCTTGAGAAAGGCAAAGCATTATTCTACTATTAAAACACAATTTTACCTCAATATACACTCCTTTTCGCTTGAAATAACAATATTTCTTTGGCCGAAAGGAAACGCAACGTGCTCTTGCAGATATAAACAAGCAGTATCAGCTGATCGGAGAATAGAGTTGGAAAGGGAGGGGAAAAAGGAGTGCAGCTATTATTAATTCGCGCACGCTTTTGAGGTGCAAATCAGCAAAAAACCGAATCGGTAAGCTTTCACTATTTTTCAAAGTCAAATTTGATAGTTGATTTGTAAAATTGAGGCTCAAATACGCCAAGTACTTGACTAGAAAACACAGCTCCTTTCCTCACATTGCAAGTGCTACCAGTGCGTCACAATGCGCAAGCGTGTACTTTGTAACATAAACAAGCAGTAAGCAGTATCAGATGATCAGAGAAGAGAGTTGGAAAGGGAGGAGAAAAAGCAGAGTAGCTGTTAATAATTCGCGAATGGTTTGGAAGTGCAAATCAGCAAAAAAACCAAATAGGAGAGCTTTCACTATTTCTCAAAATCAAATATGCATATTGATTTGAAAAATTAAGGCTCTTATAAGACAAGTATCTGTCTTCAAAACACAGCTCTCTTCCTCATATTGCAATTGCCAGCTGTTCGACGCAGGGCCCGCCCAGCCTCTGTTCACTCGTGTGGCGCGAAAATGCGCCAGCTAAGATGTTCTGCAGCCACACACAGGTGGCAGGTCGATAGCTTTTTAAGCCAATCAGAGGCCGACTCGGAGTTTGTTGTCTGTTACGCCCATGGGCAGAGTGAGGCGTAGAGGGGCGTGTGTGCGGAGATTTACGTGGGCGTAACCGGCAACAAACTCCGAGACGGCCTCAGATTGGCTTAAAAAGCTATCGACCTGCCACCTGTGTGTGGCTGCAGAACTTCTTAGCTGGCGCATATTCTTGGCCTTTTATCAGTGCATAGTTGTACTTTTTTGAGATATATTTCTCAATCTCCTTGAAAGAAAAACTACAACAATACTTGTTCTTTAGATTTCAAAACTGAACCCTTGTTTTTTGTTTTTTTTTTCAGGCTAAAACCCCCCTAAAACTCTTTACGTTAAAAAATTGACAGTATGAACAATAAAAAAATCCCATTTTTTAACGCCAAAAAATATTTCTGCATATTTGTAAATTGCAAAGTTTGCAAACACTGCGTTTAAGTGAAGAGTTTCTTCGTTTCTTACAAAGTGTGAAATAATAAGAAAATTTGCTGACTGAGCTGGATACATGGGTATCAGTTTATTGCAATAACACTTTCAAGTGCGACGTTGGCGGAACGATTCTAATGTCGGAACGAGTGTTTTATTCTTGACAATTAGTTTCCTGATTTTGCACCGAGGATAAAAGTTGCCACTTTTCATACGGTTTGCCAAATCAACATACTCGAGTCCATCAGAGAAAAACTGAACATCTTTCAGTTTTGGAAGAAACGCTGATACATTTTCGAAGAAAAGAATGAGTTCCTTGAAAGTATCAAGGTCGAAGTCATCAGCGTAGATCAATACATTAAGCGATTCCAGTTCCTGCAGGATCTGATTGTCAGTAACCATCATGTTTAATTCGAACAAATCTTCTTGATAGAGAACATCGAATATTTCAACTTTTTTTAAATGCGGTGACGATAGCATCTTGGGAAGAAAGTTTCCTCGTTCATACCTGCAAATCGTTATGATATTATTTTGTTTTTATTATTTGGAGTAACGTTTTTTACCCAGTGTGGTTCAAATATAGTTCTTTAAGGTGAGGTAACTTGTCCAGTTGTACTGAAGTTTGATCAAGACCTACTCTGATCAGTTGAACAATTTCCAGCTTTGGACAGAAGTCTAAGATTTTCCCGTCAAAACTTCGTTGATCACGACTTTCTATACAAAGCGTTCGCAATTCTTGACCGTACAGGCGCAAAACGTCGGTAACGACCGTTTCATTTTCAGCATTCCAAGCAATCAGTGTTCTGATGTTGGAAAATTTTGGCATTTGTAGATCAATTGACTTGTTCCCGACAAACTGACATTGGATCTAGAACAAAAATATTTGTAGACGAATGAAAGCTGGATATTTGGTTAATTGTACCTCAAGATAAGTGATGTCAGGGTGTTTTAGGTGAATGTCCATTTCGGACGAATTGAACCAGTCGTTGCCACGGGAAAAATACTTCCGTGGCCCTGGAGTCCCTTTCTCAGAGTCTGACACAAGAAAGTCTTCAAAAATGTAGGGATGGAATGCAGTTTCATATCCTTGTTCCAAGTGTGATGCAATATTTAGATGAGGCGATTGCTGCTGGATTTTACGTTTCTCATTTTCGTTCGTAGTACACACGAGCAATCTCAGGTTTCCAAGGGATTGCTTAAGCTCCGGCCATGATACTCTGATGCCGTGTCTCCCTAATAGGCGGACATAAAGGACTTGTAGTTCAGGCATGCTTCTACACAGATTTTTAAGTTGAGCAGTTGCGACAGAGATGCGCTTTATCTCTAATATTTTGAGATGCTTCAATCCGGTCAGGTAGCAATAAAGCAAAGTCAAATGTTCTTCGTTGCCATTATCGATGTTTCTGCTGTTGAAGACAATATGCTCTATGTTTGGAGCATGTTGCTTTGCTGTGTCAATGACCTGTAAAATTATGTGTCAGTTAAATCAATAAAGATAAATGAAATCAGCTTTGTCATATTACCCATTTCAGAATGATGATCTCGTCGTTTTTAAGGTATTTTATAGCATCTGTATAAATCGGTGGTCTCTCTGGCAAAAAAGCATCCAAATCCAAGTACTTGGTGCTTGCATTCAGAAGGAAGGGAATTTTCATTCGATATTCGATTTTGTTTATTTGTGGATTCTGTTCCATTTCAACCAGCAATTGTTGAAATATTTCCTCACACAAGTCGGGCGCTAAAGAAAAATATTTTATTTAAAAATAAGATTGTTAAAAAATTGATCACTTACTCAAATAATTCGCGAGATGGTTCTTTGAAACTAGGGCATCGTCTAGGTTTAAGCTTCTTATGATTGTTCCAATCACATTCTTCTCCATCTTTTTTAACTTCGCTAGTATACTTCTAGGCAATTCACCTGAATCTTCTTGGTTCTCCATCCTGAATCATATATACAAACCAAATTTGTAAAATAATTTAATTATATCACGCTCGGCTCTTCAAGCTAAATTATGTCAAAAGCTGCTTTTTGCACCTTGCCAGGGAATTTTCGGTCAAATATGTGTAGGCCCCCAACAAATCGCTTGTGATTGGTTTAAATAATAATATCCTCCGTGCGAGAGAGAAACAAAAACAAGATACCTATCGGTTTTAAATCAAAATTGTAATTTTTCTGGTAGGCAGGAACGCGGGTTATGTTTTTGAGAAAGATATTAACTAACTAGGCTTTATTCGCATTGTTCGTGGTTTTGGTGGGGTGCGGTCGCGAGTGGTGGTATCGCTGGGTTGTATCTAATTTTGGGGGTCAGCAACCCTAGGAGGGTGGCAACCGTAATGGAACTGCCATTCTGATGGGGTTTGGCAACCCTAGAAGTTGTTTCAACCCAGAGTGCCTTGCAATCTTAGGGGTTGTGAAAAGCTCACGGCTGCTTTAGCTCCGGCTACAGCGTCAACACCCTCTAACTCATTCAGGTCCATCTCGTGCATGCGGCCCTTAAAGAAACGGCCAAATTAACCTCTCGTGACTCTCGCGTGTAAGTCCGTGTCGGCGGGCACTTCGATCCGCTCGGCTGCACGCGCGATAAATTACTGCGCGATCGAAAACACAGCTACAGCTTCGTTTGAGTTGAAATCCGGAAGTACGCATTGCGCACGGCATATTACGCTAGTTACGTCAAGATCAATTTTTTTCAAATAATATGTTCTTGAGAGAGGCTAAGCAATATTCTAATATTTACAAACTATTTTAACTCAATATACAATCCTATTCACTTGAAAAACCAATAATCTTCGGCCGAAAAAAACGCAACGTGCTCCGTCAGATATAAACAAGCAATATCTATCAGCTGATCGGAGGGGAGAGTTAGAAAGGGAGGAGAAAAAGGAGAGCAGCCGTTAATGATTGGCACACGCTTTTGAGCTGCCGAAAATAAAATCAGAAAGCTTTCACAATTTCTCAAAATCAAATTTGAATATTTATTTGTAAAATTAAGGCTCAAATATGCCAAGTGCTTGACTCAAAAACACAGCTCCTTTTCTCACACTGCAGCTGCAAGCTCTGCATCACAGTGCAGCGCCGGCAGCGCCAGAGCATAATTTGGCGAATGCGGGCCAAATTGACTTAATTTAATTAAAGATATCGTTGATCACATGATAATTAGATTTTAAAATGTAACAAAAAATACTGGCCATCGATTGGTACCAAAATTAAACAATATGGATCAGTCAGGAAATATAATGATTGTTAAACGGAGAAATGACCAACCAAGAAATAGTCACTTGAGCCGTGTGTTGTAAATTGTAAGAATGACGTCATTCAGAAATGAACGAGTTAAGTAAGATTGCTGCTGCAAGCATCTTCCAACTTAAATTTAAAATTAGCGTGCTATCGCCCTGGGAGGTGCTGTGCTCTGACGAGAAAGGTACATATTAAATTTGTTGAGACAAATCAGACGTCGATGGCGACTGAAAAAATTTCGTTGGCTGGGCTTTTTGGGCCTTTTAGGACTGTACAGTTTGTAATTTGTCGATATAAATTTCTTAATCTGCTTAAGTGGCCACCTTCCAATAAAAAGCAGTCTGGTTAATTTATTTATCTTAATTTAACAAGAATTTTGTTAGTGTTTGCCTGCGCTTGCGGGAATCCCGCAGGACCCACCAGCCCCTGTTCACTCATATGGTGCGTAAATGCGTCAGTTTAGAAGTTCTGCAGCCACACACAGGTGGCAGGTAGATAGCCTTTTCAGCCAATCAGAGGCCATCTCGGAGTTTGTTGCCTGTTACGCCCACGAAAATCTCCTCACACACGCCCCTCTTTGCCTCCTTCTGCAAGTGGGCGTAACAGGCAACAAACTCCGAGACGGCCTCTGATTGACTGAAAAAGCAATCGACCTGCCACCTGTGTGTGGCTGCAGAACTTCTAAACTGACGCATTTACTTGCCATATTGAGTGACCAGGGGCTTGGACCCACCGGCTACCCCCCTAAAGCGATCTTAGGGGGGAGGGGCGTAACCGAGGGAGAAATATTATGCATTAAGACTTGACGCTCTATCCACCCTGGACCCTGCAGTTAGTCTTGGAGGTTGGACGATGGAGCTCGAATTAATTTCTCCGGCCTGTCTTTCTTCGCAGACTTGCTGCCACCCCTCGTCCTAAAATATTATTTCTTAGCTTCAGGGGTGCCAGCTGTCGCTCGTTGATGGAAAGGTTGAGGGCACAGCGGGTTAGGCTCTGGATCATCCCAAGCAGAGATCCCTCGATGGTCGTGGCGGTGGCCAGTTTCTTTCACGAATAGACGCATCCTCCTCCGGCTAGAGGGAACTCCTCACCGCCAAGGCAGAGGCCCTGTGTGATTCTACGGTGTCGTGAGCAAAAATTCGCTGGGTGACTTTTTCGAGCCACTTTGGGCGCTTGCAACAAAACCAGATTTTGGGCCAGAATGTGGTCCCCAGAAAAATATTTGGCATCGATCAATGCGGCGTGAAAAGCTGAGCAAGATGCTCTTGACCGAAAGTGAGAGACGACGTGTTTGTTTCGCAAAAGCAGTTAATTCACGCGATGGCAGAGGTGTCTAGTTGGCGATCTCCAGTGCCGCTCTAGTCAGTGAGAGAGATTAAAAGTCTACAACTTTTGACTTAAATAAAATTAATAAACAACAAATAAATAACATTAATTGTTTAACGGCGGTGGCAATTATTATATAAAAAATAATTTTAAATGACGTCAAGAGTTATATTTATAGTTGAATTTTAATGAACGTTTTTGAGGATAATTCGAAGAAGGTAAATATGCAAGTTTTAATAAGAGAATAAGCTTGCGGAGTATGAATATATAATATTTATTCAAAACAATTTCAACGGCGCAGTTTGCCGAACGATTCAATTATCGGAACGAGAGTTTTATTGCTTACAATCATGGCCTTGATTTCGTTAGTATGATAATCTTGACCATTTTTCAAACGTTTTGCAACATCAACATAGTCTTCGCAATCAAAGATAAATTTGATATCTTTCAATTTTGGAAGAAATGCTGATACCTTTTCTAAGAAAACAAGGAGTTCCTTAAAAGCATCAGTATCCATGGCCATGTTACCACCACAGGTGTCTATTGTAAGCGTTTCCAATTCCTGAAGAATCAGACCTTCAGTCACCATCGTGTTCAATTCATCCAAATCCTCTTTGTAGTAGACACCAAGAAGTAAATAAAGTTTTTGCAAACGTGGTGATGACAGCATCTTTGGAAGGAATTTTCCTTTTGGATATCTGCAAATCAGTGTCATTATTTCACATTTCATATTTAAATTTAACATTTATTTACCCAGAAACTTCCAAATAGAGATCTTTTAGGAAAGGAAAATTCTTCAGTTGCATTGATGTTTCACCAAAATCAATAAACATCAGTTGAATTGATTCCAGATTTGGGCTAAGATCCAAGATTTTCATGTCAACATCTTCTCTATTAAAACATGCTCCTAAACAGAGTGTTTGCAGACCAGGGCCATAGAATCGCAAAATTTTGGTAAAGAGAGCGTCACAGCGACTACCACGCATGATAAGAGTCTTGATTTTGGAAAACTTTGGCAACTCGAGCCGATCAGGTGTATTCATCCAGGCTCTGTAACAATTGATCTAAAACGACAGAAATTTATATGTTAGAGATAAAAAGTTGACGATTGGGAGAACTGAACCTTAAGATAAGTGACATCAGGGTATTTTTCGTGAATGTCCATATCGGGTGACTCGAACCAGTAACTGCCACAGTAGAAATATTTCCGTTGTCCTGGATTTCCTTTCTCTGTCACTTGGAAGTGTCGATACTTGACGGAACGGAATGTAGTTTTCACCTCGTCTCCAAACTCTTCGGCGAAATTAAGAAGGGGAAACTGCTGCTGAATTGCCCGATCTTCACCTTCAGACGATCCCATGAGCAATCTCACGTTTCCAAGGGATTGTCTAATCTCCTCATCTGTCACTTCGAGACGGGACTCCGCAAATCCACAAATATCTAGGATTTGTAATTGCGGCAAGTTTTTGCAGAGTTTAACGACATGACGGAACTCTATAAAGACCCGTTTCATCTCTAATATTTTGAGATTCTTCAAGTCGGCCAGGAAGTCGAGCAAAGTCAAATGTTGGGCGTTCTGGAGATCAATGTTTCTGCTGTTGAACACAATATGCTCGATGATTGTAGCTTGATACTTCACTATGTTGATGACCTTTAAAATATTATCAGTTAAATATAAAAAATTGATGGAAAAGTAGTATTTCAATTACCCAAAGAACAACGTCCATTTCTTGACAATCAACAGTCGGACACTCTTCTGGGTAATAATGTGATTTACACTCTAGCAAAAAAGCATCCAAATCCAAGTATTTGGTGTTTGCAGTCAGCAGGCAGGGGATTTTCAGTAAATATTGAAACTTATTAATTTCAGGATTCTTTTTCATCTCAACAAGCAATCGTTGAAATATTTTGTCACACATGTTGTATGCTATAAAAATGATTAGTTTTACACAATTAACTTTCAAAATGTTAACTTACAAAAATATTTCGCGAGATGGTTCCTTAGATTTAGGGCTGCGTGTGGGTTTATGCTTCTGATGATTGTTCCAATAGCAATCTTCTCCAATTTTTGGACCCCGTACAATCTTGTGAGTCTCCTTTTGGTCATCTCGACCAAATCTTTTTGCTCCTCCATCCTGAATCAAAGAACAAAATTTATTATAACAAATGCTGATATAATTGAAAATTATCAAGTAGGTCAACGGTTGTTTGTCCCCTGCGGATTGATTGAAAAATTTATGGCAAAAATTGAACAACTCTGCGATGCGAGGAGGTGAAAAGAAAGCAGAATTCGGTCATGGTTCCTTTTCAGCCACAAAGTTGTTTCTATTGGTTTTTAATTAATTATAACACATTCTGGAAGGCAAATTTCCCAAGCAAGGAATTTATCTCAGAACTTCTAGCGTTTTTTAAATTTTTATGTCCTCACTCCGTCAGGAAAGATCAATTTTGCCTGTTTAAAGGTCTCTTCCGCAATTTACATTCAAATATTTTAAATTCGTGAGAAGGGCCAATCATAATTCTGATATTTACAAACTATCTTACCTCAGTAAACTCTCCTTTTCACTCAAAATACCAAAATTCTTCGGATGAAAGAAAATACAACTTGTTCTTCCAGAAATAAACAAGCAGTAACACGTCACGCGTCACGTGATCAAGTTAAGAAGAATTAAGGACACACTTCGTTTACAATTTCTCCATGATTTTTTTCAGACCCGCCCAGAATTGGTCACGTGAGCTATATTCAGTAAAGGTGGTTCTGTGACGTCATTTGGAATAAAAATGTAATATGGCTGCTGTACCTGTACTGCCTCAAATTTTAAGGAAACACCTGGGAGGTGCTGCGCTCTAACGAGAAAGATTTTAACCAAAGTTGATGCCTTACATTCAAAATTAAGAAATGAAAGTGGTATATATGGAAATCTCGTTATTCCCAAGCATTTTCCTCAAGTAATCAAAAGATTTTACCTGTTTGAGTGACCTTTGCACGCCGAAAACCCAAATTCCAACGTTTTCTGGCAGGAAAAATGCAAGCCAAATCAAGTGATCAGCGAAGAGAGTTGGAAAGGGAGGAGAAATAGGAGGCTAGAGCTGTTATGAATTCGCGCACGCTATTGGGTGCAAATCAGCAAAAATTAAATCGGTAAGCTTTCACTATTTCTCAAAATCAAATTTGAATGTTGATTTGTAAAATTGAGGCTCAAATATGTGAAGTACTTGACTCAAAAACATAGCTCCTTTCCCCACACTTCAGCTGCCAGCTGTGCGTCACAGTGCGCAAAAGCAACGTTTACATAAACAAGTGGTAGCAGGTGATCTGAGAAGAGATTTGAGAAGGGAGGAGAAAAAGACGAGTAGCTGTTGTTAATTTGCGCATGATTTAAAGGTGCAAATCAGCAAAAAACAAAATCGATAAGCTTTCAGTATTTTCTCAAAATCAATTTTGAATATTTATTTGTAAAATCGAGGCTCAAACAAGCCAAGTACTCGACTACAAAACACAGCTCCCTTCCTCACACTTCAATTGTGAGTTGTGCGGCACCTGAGCAAAATACTGCGATTGCGAACCAAATTGACTTAATTTAATTTTAGATGTCGTTAATGACATGACATTTTGATTTTATAATGCGTCAATAATTACTGGCCATCGATTGATACCAAAATAATGCAATATCGATCAGCCGGGAAATAAAGATTGTTAAAGGAAATTTTCAGGTTAAATGCAACAATTCCTCAACTGGCGGAACTTACCCAGTGAGACTTCTAGCTTTCAGTCTCTTTGCCTCATTGTGAAATTTGACAATAATAGTATTAGTCCTAAAAAGGCGGCTGGTTTTCTCTCTGACGCACGATCCGAGAGGTCAAAGGTGGAGTTATGGCTCTGCTGATGACCCTGGGCATGTCAGCGGAGAGGCCAGTTCGCCTTTTGTTTTTATTTATATTGAATCGTCCTAATTTTTCAATGATATTTTTTGATATCAGGATAGCAGGGGAAGCCATCGACACTTTTAGGTGAATTTCACTGTCCCGTCGCGCGTCAAAGGAGTCGGGAAATCCCGCTGGGAAATTGCGGAAACGAGCGTGACGCGCGTTGAAATTCCCTCGTTCGTTTGTTCGTTTTCAGCGCAGAGTGAAACTGGTTCGGCGCGAAATGAGACCGCTCTACTGGTTTGCCTTCTTCATTCTTATTCTCGTACGTAGGAAATTCTCACAAATATCGATATTTTTAATCGTTATTACGTTTGATTGCTTAGAAATTGATTACTTTTTTTCATTGTAAAATTTTTGATAATATTTTTCAATCAGGTGGTAATTCTTGATGCTGGAAATGCGAAGCAGAGTGCCAAACGCCGAAAGGGTGAATTAATATTTTATAAGAATTGAATTTTAGTTTAATCCAATTACAAAAGCGGGACGGAACGGCAACTCGAAGAATCAAAGGAGGAACCTGATCGTCAAGTGCTGCGGCTCGTCTTCCTGCTCCGATTCAGACCGAACAACTTTCAAATCTCAGGTATTTTCGAATTCGTCATGTTTTAAATATTATGTGAGGTTGATTTGGGGTTGTGCAGAGCCTGGCGAACGTGACCGCCGTCAAGGCTAAAGTGACGACGAAAACGGCGGGGAAAACTCAAACTGAAACGCCTCCAGTCGAAGAAACAGGTTATAGTTAAGTGTTTTTGGGAGTGTGCAAACCGCAATTAATTTTCCATTGATGCTCCTTGGAAAATCCCGTACAAATGGGTGGGAAATCACACTTTTAAATTTTGTTTGGGTTTGTGCAACGGAAAACGGAAGTCATTAAAAGCCGATCAAATCTTGGCTACGGAAGTTGAGGAATTTGCTTGTTTGCATAAAAAAATATTTAAACCTGCACAAATGTATTGATTTTTAAATAAATTTAGGAAATTTGACGTCTAAAATTTATTAATTTATAGCATTGTCTGAGGAGCCGTCAACCCCGCCTTTAGAGGAAACAGTAAGCCCGATTACCTCCCTTGCAGTCGATTTCTCATCAACGGAATTGGATTCATCAACCACAACGGAAGAGACGACCACCCCGACGACGACAACGACGCCGGCGACCACGACCGAGGAGACGACCACCACCACCGAACAAATTAAATTGACGGGCGTAAAAATGTGCATTTTAATCGAAAATAAGGGCTGATGAATTTTTTGGCAGGAATATTGCGTTTTCCGCGGATGCTCCTACCACCCGTGTCCGCTCGACGTGAGTTACAAATAAAAGTAATGATTTTTATTTAAAATTTCAATTTAATTTCAGTCTGTTCTACAAAAGAAAATGTTAAGCGGTGAAAGTAAGTTAACAACTCACCAGTTGCATAAACCCTAAGTGTTCTAAGCCGCCAACAGATGGCGCCACCGTAGACTTTCGATTTTAAGGCACTTCCGCTGCGATTTCAGACTCAATCTAGCTACCGTGCATTCTTCAATTAATTTGCTATTTTTTGACGTGCTGAATACCAAAATCGGTTCAGCCAATCGCCGTAGAATCGTGAAAAACTATTTTTTGAAATAAAAAAATCTTTTCCAACGTTTCTACGGCGAATTGCTGAACCGATTTTGATTTTTAGCACGTCAAAAAAAGCAAATTAATTAAAAAAAGCAAAATAGCTAGATTGAGTATGAAATCGCAGCGGAAATGCCTTAAAACCACTTAAAACAAAATTTTTAAGAAAGTCTGTGGTTGCGCCATCTGTTGGCGGCTTTAAACACTAAGGGTTTATGCAACTGGTCAATTAATTAAAAAAAAAAATCTAAAATAATTGCTTGTAGACTCGACCGATGGAGCATTTTACTCCCGCTGCAGCAAGAAATATTTCGTTAGCAGCACAAAGGCAAATCAATTTTAATCAATTTAAAAATAAAAATCATGAATTAAAAATTCAGAAAACGCGTTACGAGGCAGCAGTGGCGTGCTGCAAATATAACATGCGGCTCCTCAGCATCGAAACTGACGAAGAGCAAATGTGTCTGACGTCCCTGAACAACGGTAATATATATTTATTGAAATTTTCGAACCGAATGCAAGTCAAGTGTCTGATTGTTTTTAATGATAAAAAATATTAATATGTTTTCAGGAAAATTAGGGTGAAATCTGGGAAAATTGAGCTTATCTCGGGTTCTAATGAAGCTAGAATTTTATATTTGGTGTCAAAAGATGCCTATTCAGACGACAAACAATTTTAAAATACAAACTGCACTTTTTGATTTTTACAAATTGGAGTTATTTTCTAGTTTTAAATTACATTTTGAATGTCTTATAAACGGCTTGTTCAATATTCTTCTAAGTATGCGATAAAATGTTTCCCCAAGTGTGTGAAACATGCCTAGAAATCTCCAGGATGGTGAACCTTTCAGTTTTTGAGAAATAATGGGTCATAGGGTAAAACGGGCGTTTTACAGCTCATAGGAAAAATATAAATTGCATGATCGGATGATTATTATTGCTGGAGATCACTCCTGAGGTCAGCTAGGACCACCAGAACAGGTTAGAAATCGAACCCTGGCGTCAGGGTAGCCTTCAAGCGATCAATTTAATTAAATTCCGATAAGAAGACACTTTAACGACGCCTGACGGGCTCTGTAATGTCTTGATTTGCCAGATCTGCAGACACGGCCAAGTCGAGACCTTTCAGAATATGTACAATTTGACCCTTTGGAAGCCATCAGAGTTTAACCTGAGCACCCTGATGGCATCCAAAAGGTCAAAGTTGACAAATTCTTAAATCCCTTGACTTTGAGATCCCAGAAAACCAATTTATAAATCTTTTTCAGACGTTTTGAAAGAGTCAGGTACAACATTCTGGACGTCAGGGTTGACAGACCCTTTCTGCCAGAGCGTGTGGTGTCCGAACGTGAACAACTACTCGGTTGACGTGGACGTGGCCATCAACCGGCTGCAGACGACGGCGACGAAAATAACAGACAAGTGCAACACCTACGTCCTCACCGCCGGCGACGACACCAAGAGCGGACTCAGTGACATCTTACAAATGAAGACCAACGCTGAATACGCTGATACGGAATATGACAAGTAAGATTCAGACTAAATTGTCGACTACGAATTTAAAAATTTTTGCATATCTTTATTATTTTTTATATGAAGGCAAGAAGATGCCTCAAAATAAAAAGAAATGAATCCAAGCGTACAATTCAAGGCCTTCTAATGTGCTTTTCTTGAGTTTAAGTACAGGAAGGAAAATTGCAGGTTTTAGTAGGAGAAACTGCTGTTATAAATAGAAGTAAAAATTTATTTAAAACAATTTCAAGTACGACGTTTGCTGAACGATTCCAATATCGGAACGAGTGTTTCATTCTTGACAATGATGTTCATGATTTCGCCAAGAGATTCGTGTTGGTGGCATTTCAAACAGTTTACGAGATCAATATAGTCTCCTTCATCGCAGACAAATTGAATATCTTTCAGTTTTGGAAGAAACGCTGATACATTTTCAAAGAAAGCAATGAGTTCCTTAAAAGTATCAACAGCAGACTCATTTCCATAAGAATATGTGATTATTTTGAGTGTTTCCAGTTCCTGCAGGATCTGATTTTTCGTAACCAGCTTGTTCAATTCGATCAATTCTTCTTTACGGAGAACATCGGATATTTCAATTTTTCTCAAATTCGGTGCTGACAGTATCTTGGGAAGGAAGTTTCTTGTTCTACATCTGAAAAATAATTGTCATTGTTTCTATTCATTTTTTTTAATAAATATATTTTTACCCAGTGTCATTTATGCTGAGTTCTTTAAGGTTTGGAATCTTCTCCATCTGTAATGATGTGCCATCAAACCCTACTTTGATCAGTTGAATAGTTTCCAGCTTTGGACAGAGTTCTAAGATTTGCCCGTCAAAATTTCGTTGATCCGAATCTTCTAAGCAAAGCATTCGCAAATCGCGACCGTACAAGCGCAAAATATCGGCAACGACATTTTCATTTTTAGCACTCAAAGCAATCAGTGTTTTGATTGTGGAAAATTTGGGCATTTGTAGAGCAGTTGAAATATTCCTGAGGCGTTGACATAGGATCTAGAACAACAGAACGTTTTGTTAATGATAAATTAAAGTTGACCTTGCGTGCATTGTACCTCAAGATATGTGACATCAGGGTGTTTCTGGTGAATCTCCATATCGGGTGACTCGAACCAGTCCTCGTCACAGCGAAAAAACTTCCGTTTTCCTCGAGTCCCTTTCTCGTTCTCTGACTCTAGAAAGTCTTCAAACTTGTAGTTGCGGAATTTAGTTTGAATTTCTCTTGCATAATTTGTGGTGATATTAAGATGAGGAAATTGCTGCTGAATTGCGCCTATTTCTACGACACTTGAAAAACCAACAAGCAATCTCAAGTTTCCAAGGGAATTTCTGATCTCCTCCACTGGCACTTCAATGCTACCATGTATCTCAAACCCAAAAATATCTAGAATTTGTAGTTGTGGCATGATTGTACAGACTTTTGTGAGTTGAATGGTCTCTAAATATAAATATCTCATCTCCAATATTTTTAGGTGCTTCAATTTGGTCAGGTGGTCAAGCAATTTCAAATGTTCTTCGCATCGAAAATCGATGTCTCTGCTGTTGAAGACAATATGTTCAATGTTTGGAGCTTGATTCTTCACAGTGTCAATGACCTGTAAAAATTGTGTAAGTCAAATCTTTAAGTATAAATGTAAACTGATGTATCATCTTACCCATTTAACAACGCTCAACTCGTCGCTCGCAATATTTCGTTCATCATCTCGATATATTCGTGGTCTGCTTGGCAAAAAAGCATCCAAATCCAAGAACTTCGTGTAAGCAGTAAGCAGGAAAGGTATTTTAAGTCGATATTCTGCTTTGTTGATTTCTGGATTTTCTTTCATTTCAAGTAGCAAATGTTGAAATATTTTGTCGCACATGTGGTTTGCTATAAAAATGATTATTTCACAAAATTAGAGTTCAGAATGTACACTTACGCAAATAGGTCGCGAGATGGTTTCGTGGAATTAGGGCTGTGTAGGGGTTTATGCTTCTGATGATTGTTCGAAGAGCATTCTTCTCCATCTTTCGGACTCCGTACAATCTTATGAGTCTTCTTTTAGTCAAATCAACCAAATCTATTTGGTTCTCCATCCTGAATCAAAACAAAAGAATTGATTTTAACAAAATGCGGTTTTAATAGTTGACTTTGAAATACTCAAATGAGTCAACTGAATGTATTTTGCACCTTCCCAGTAAATTTACGGACAAACGTATGGCACTTGGCTTGAGCACCTCGCTGCGAGGAGACAAAAGGATTGCAAAATTGGGCCATAGTTCCTCTGAAGCCACTCTCAAGTTCTATAAGTTCCGCTAATGGTTATTTTTAGAGGGGATCAGCTAAAATTTCTTTGGATTAGCCAACCAAAGGTTTATGAAATAGATATCTTAATCATAACCAAAACCGATTAACTCGTATTGTTGTCTCAAAAGCAAAATTATATTTGTTTGATTTGTTTATGAGTACGAATGAAAATTGACATTTTGACTATATTTCTGCTCATGTTCTAGCACATCCCAAAGGTTATAGTAGCTCAATGGGTCTGTTTAAATAAAAAATTGCAACTGAAATCCAATTACGGTCAGTTATAATTAAAATCGATTTTTCCTGATGATATTTATCGATATTTTTTGTAATTGAACATTAGTTATATACGACGATATTTTACAATCGAAGTATTTACAGACGATATATATCGATGTTAAAAAACATTTATTTGGCGTAGACTAAACTGAATGGCTTATACATCATCATAATATCAATCCGAAAGACTGTTAGGGACCGGGATATGTTTTTATTAAATATATATTTATCTGTTTCATAACTCGCGGCAGGTCCAATGTGCATATTACATCCGCTGATCTTATTCACACGCCAAACAGGTGTAAATAACAGTCAATCCTTTTCATGAAACTAGATATTACGACTTTCCAATTGACTCTAAAACAATTTTAATTCGCTAGTATAAACGTTTAATTGTTAATAAGTCATTTCTGGTAGGCAGCTTTTAAGCAAGGAATTTATTCCAGAAGTTCTAGCATTATGTTGAATTTTAATGACCTCGCTCCGTCAGGATATGAATTTTGCCTGTTTTAGCGTCTCCCCCGCCATTTATATTGAAATATTTTCGATTCGTGAGAAAGGCCAAGCATTATTCTAATATTTACAAACAATTTTACCTGAGTAAACGCTCCTTTTCACTCAAAATACCAAATTCCTTCGGCCGTGAGCATGCGAACGCAAACGCAACGTGTGCTTCCAGAAATAAACAAGCAGTCAAGCAGCTGATCAGAGATGAGAGTTGGAAAGGGAGGGGAAAATGGAGAGTAAAGCTATTATTATTTCGCGCACGCTATTGGGGGAAAATCAGCAAGAAACCGAACCGAAAAGCTTTCCTTATTTCTCAAAGTCAAATTTGATAGTTGATTTGTAAAATTGAGGCTCAAATACGCCAAGTACTTGACTTGAAAACACAGCTCCTTTCCTCACACTGCAAGTGCTACCTGTGCATCACAGTGCGCAAACGCAACGTGTACTTTCAGACATAAACAAGCAGTATCAGCTGATCAGAGAAGAGAGTTGGAAAGGGAGGAGAAAAAGGAGAGTAGCTGTTAATAATTCGCGAACGCTTTTGAGGTTTAAATCAGCAAAAAACCAAACCATAAAGCTTTCACCATTTCTCAAAATCAAATTTGAATATTGATTTGTAAATTTCAGGCTCAAATAAGGCAAGTACTTCACTCCCAAACACAGCTCCCTTCCTCACACTGCAAGTGCAAGCAGAAGCAATGACGAGCCAAAATGACTTAATTAATTCGAATATGTCGTTGATCAGATGAAAATTTGATTTTAAATATGTCAAAAATTACTGGCCATCGATTTGGTACCAAAATTAAACAATATTTATGTGTCAGTCAGGAAATAAAGCTTTTGTTAAAAGGAAACTGAACCCACCCAGAATTGGTCACATGACGTGAGCCGTATATGTTGTAAATTGGAGCAGTGACGTCATTCAGCAATGAAGAAGTAAGATGGCTGCTACACGCCTGTCTCAATTTAAATTTAAAAGTAGCGCGCGATCGCCTTAGGAGGAGCTGCGCTCTGACGAGAAAGTTTCATTTTAAATTTGGTGACCGAAAATGTAATATTCATAAATTGAATAATTTAATAATAGGGATAAATCGTGTTTCTTGACACTACAAAATACTACTACATTTTAGCGCAATGCAAAGTTATCTAGTCCTGGAGTAAAGTGAATTAGTCTTCTCGTTTCTTAATATATGCAATGTAGAGCAAAACTTAAATATCCTTAAATTCGACCCCCCCCCCCCCTCAATAAAACCCGGATAGGTCAAGCTAATTGAAAAATACCTGGATTTTCGGAATCCGTAGCTTCAAATGTACTTTTTTGAGTGCGACTTAATAAGAAAATTTGCTGAACTGGATATATGGGTATCAGTTTATTGAAAACGCAATTTCAAGGGCGATGATTGCTGAACGATTCTAATATCGGAACGAGTGTTGCGTTGTTGACAATAATTTTCCTGATTTCGTTAGGAGAACATTCTTGGTCATTTTTCAAACGGTTCGCGTGATCAACATGTCTTTCTTCGCAGACTTGCTGCTACCCCTCGTCCTAAAATATTATTTCTTAGCTTCAGGGGTGCCGGCTGTCGGTCGTTGATGGAAAGGCTGAGGGCACAGCGGGGTAGGCTCTGGATCATCCCAAGCAGAGATCCCTCGATGGTCGTTGCGGTGGCAAGTTTCTTTCACGAATAGACGCATCCTCCTCAGGCTAGAGGGAACTCCTCACCGCCAAGGCAGAGGCCCTGTGTGATTCTGCGGTGTCGTGAGCAAAAATTCGCTGGGTGACTTTGTCGAGCCACTTCGGGCGCTTGTTGGTCGTTGCCATTGTTGCTTTGGTGGAAACGTACTCACTCGCCCGTCAAAGCTACAAAACCAGAATTTTGGTCCGAAATGTGTTCCTCAGAAAATCTTTTTGACATCGATCAATGCGGCGTGAAAAGCTGAGCAAGATGCTCTTGACCGAAACTGAGAGAGGACGTGTTTGTTGCGCAAAAGCAGATAATTCACGCGATGGCAGAGATGCCTAATTGGCGATCTCCAGTGCCACTTTAGTCAGCGTAAAAGAAATTAAAGTCTACAACTTTTGACTTCAAATTTAACCTTTTTAAATTTTATCTCAACTTAAATAACTTTAATTATTTTACGGCGGTGGCAACCAGCCCGTTGGTTCGCATCTCAGAAGTGTCAACGCAATGTGAGGTATGTATTTGAGCAGTTGGGAGATCTAATACTGGCTACCCAAATGTCACAAATGGCAAAAAGTGGTTAGTTTAGTGACTCGAAATGCTCAAATTGCTCAACGGGCTGCTTTGCACATTTCCAGCATGCGTGATTTGGCTTCACGGGACGAATGTCTAGCGTTTCAATGCAGTCCTCGGTGCGGAGGCAAGTGACCCTTGAAAGGGCTGGCTCCTCGTGGGGCCTGGTGCGCCCATGTTATCCGTTCGCGGTGTTATTGGGGTTTCAGCATTCGTGCTAGTGCAGAGCGCGCCCTTCCCGGTCCTCGGACAGGAATAAAAAAGAGCAAAAAAATTACTATATAAAAATAAAATAAATGACGTCAATAGTTGTATTTAGTTGCATTTCAATTAACGTTTTTGAGGATAATTCTAAAAAGGTAAATATGCAAGTTTTAATAAAAGAATATGCTTGCGGAGTATGAATATATATTTATTCAAAACAATTTCCACAGCGCAGTTTGCAGAACGATTCTAATATCGGAACGAGAGTTTTATTTCTTACAATCATGGCCTTGATTTCGTTAGTATGATAATCTTGACCACTTTTCAAACGTTTTGCAACATCAACATAGTCTTCGCAATCAAAGATAAATTTAATATCTTTCAATTTTGGAAGGAATGCTGATACCTTTTCTAAGAAAACAAGGAGTTCCTTAAAAGCATCAGTATCCATGGCCATGTTACCACCACAGGTGTCTATTGTAAGCGTTTCCAATTCCTGAAGAATCAGACCTTTAGCTACCATCGTGTTCAATTCATCCAAATCCTCTTTGTAGTAGACACCAAGAAGTAAATAAAGTTTTTGCACACGTGGTGATGACAGCATCTTTGGAAGGAATTTTCCTCTTGGATATCTGCAAATCAGTGTCATTATTTCACATTTCATTTTTAAATTTAACATGTATTTACCCAAAAACTTCCAAATAGAGTTCTTTTAGGTAAGGAAAATTCTTCAGTTGCATTGATGTTTCACAAAAATCAAGATACATCAGTTGAATTGATTCCAGATTTGGGCAAAGATCCAAGATTTTCATGTCAACATCTTCTCTATTAAAATATGCTCCTAAACAGATTGTTTGCAGACCAGGGCCATAGAAGCGCAAAATTTTGGTAAAGAGAGAGTCACAGTGACCACCACGCATGATAAGAGTCTTGATCTTGGAAAACTTTGGCAATTGGAGCTGATCAGGTGTATTCATCCAGGCTCTGTAACAATTGATCTAAAACGACAGAAATTTATATGTTAGAGATAAAAAGTTGACGTTTGGGAGAATTGAACCTTAAGATAAGTGACATCCGGGTATTTTTCGTGAATGTCCATATCGGGTGACTCGAACCAGTAACTGCCACAGTAGAAATATTTCCGTTGTCCTGGATTTCCTTTCTCTGTCACTTGGAAGTGTCTATACTTGATGGGACGGAATGTAGTTTTCACCTCATCTCCAAACTCTTCGGCGAAATTAAGAAGGGGAAACTGCTGCTGAATTGCCCGTTCTTCACCTTCAGACGATCCCATGAGCAATCTCAAGTTTCCAAGGGATTGTCTAATCTCCTCATCTGTCACTTCGAAAGGGGACTCATCAAATCCACAAATATCTAGGATTTGTAATTGCGGCAAGTTTTTGCAGAGTTGAATGACATGACGGAACTCTAAATAGACCCGTTTCATCTCTAATATTTTGAGATTCTTCAAGTCGGCCAGGTAGTCGAGCAAAGTCAAATGTTGGGCGTTCTGGAGATCAATGTCTCTGCTGTTGAATACAATATGCTCGATGTTTGGAGCTTGATACTTCACTATGTTGATGACCTTTAAATAATTGTCAGTTAAATATAAAAAATTGATGGAAAACTTGTATTTCATTTACCCAAAGAACAACGTTCATTTCTTGACACTCAACAGTCGGACACTCTTCTGGGTAATAATGTGATTTACACTCTAGCAAAAAAGCATCCAAATCCAAGTATTTGGTGTTTGCAGTCAGCAGGCAGGGGATTTTCAGTAGATATTGAAACTTATTAATTTCAGGATTCTTTTTCATCTCAACAAGCAATCGTTGAAATATTTTGTCACACATGTTGTATGCTATAAAAATGATTAGTTTTACACAATTAACTTTCAAAATGTTAACTTACAAAAATATTTCGCGAGATGATTCCTTAGATTTAGGGCTGCGTGTGGGTTTATACTTCTGATGATTGTTCCAATAGCAATCTTCTCCAACTTTTGGACCCCGTACAATCTTGTGAGTCTCCTTTTGGTCATCTCGACCAAATCTTTTTGCTCCTCCATCCTGAATCAAAGAACAAAATTTATTATAACAAATGCTGATATAATTGAAAATTATCAAGTAGGTCAACGGTTGTTTGTCCCCTGCGGATTGATTGACAAATTTATGGCAAAAGTTGAACAACTCTGCGGTGCGAGGAGGTGAAAAGAAAGCAGAATTCGGTCATGGTTCCTTTTCAGCCACAAAGTTGTTTCTATTGGTTTTTAATTAATTATAATACATTCTGGTAGGCAAATTTCACAAGCAAGGAATTTATCTCAGAACTTCTAGCGTTTTTTAAATTTTTATGACCTCACTCCGTCAGGAAAGATCAATTTTGCCTGTTTAAAGGTCTCTTCCGCAATTTACATTCAAATATTTTAAATTCTTGAGAAGGGCCAATCATAATTCTGATATTTACAAACTATCTTACCTCAGTAAACTCTCCTTTTCACTCAAAATACCAAAATTCTTCGGATGAAAGAAAATACAACTTGTTCTTCCAGAAATAAACAAGCAGTAACACGTCACGCGTCACGTGATCAAGTTAAGAAGAATTAAGGACACACTTCGTTTACGTGTTCTCCATGACTTTTTTCAGACCCACCCAGAATTGGTCACGTGAGCTATATTCGGTAAAGGTGGTTCTGTGACGTCATTTGGAATATAAATGTAATATGGCTGCTGTACCTGCACTGCCTCAAATTTTAAGGAAACACCTGGGAGGTGCTGCGCTCTAACGAGAAGGATTTTAACCAAAGTTGGTGCCTTACATTCAAAATTAAGAAATGAAAGTGGTATATATGGAAATCTCGTTATATTTAGCATTTTCCTCAAGTATTCAAATGATTTTACCTGTTTGAGTGACTTTTGCACGCCGAAACCCCAAATTCCAACGTTTTCTGGCAGGAAAAAATGCAAGCGATCAGCGAAGAGAGTTGGAAAGGGAGGAGAAATAGGAGGTTAGAGCTGTTATGAATTCGCGCACGCTATTGGGGAGCAAATCAGCAAAAAACAAATCGAAAATACTTTCACTATTTCTCAAAATCAAATTTGAATGTTGGTTTGTAAAATTGAGGCTCAAATATTCCAAGTGCTTGACTCAAAAACACAGCTCCTTTCCCCACAATGCAGCTGCCAGCTGTGCGTCACAGTGCGCAAAAGCAACGTTTACATAAACAAGTGGTAGCAGGTGATGTGAGAAGAGATTTGAGAAGGGAGGAGAAAAAGACGAGTAGCTGTTGTTAATTTGCGCATGATTTAAAGGTGCAAATCAGCAAAAAACAAAATCGATAAGCTTTCAGTATTTTCTCAAAATCAATTTTGAATATTTATTTGTAAAATCGAGGCTCAAACAAGCCAAGTACTCGACTACAAAACACAGCTCCCTTCCTCACACTTCAATTGTGAGTTGTGCGGCACCTGAGCAAAATACTGCGATTGCGAACCAAATTGATTTAATTTAATTTTAGATGTCGTTAACGACATGACATTTTGATTTTATAATGTGTCAATAATTACTGGCCATCGATTGATACCAAAATTAAGCAATATCGATCAGTCGGGAAATAAGGATTGTTAAAAGGAAATTTTCAGGTTAAATGCAACAATTTCCAACCTGGCGGAACTTACCCAGTGAGACTTCTAGCTTTCAGTCTCTTTGCCTCATTGTGAAATTTGACAATAATAATATTAGTCCTAAAAAGGCGGCTGGTTATCTCTCTGACGCACGATCCGAGAGGTCAAAGGTGGAGTTATGGCTCTGCTGATGACCCTGGGCATGTCAGCGGAGAGGCCAGTTCGCCTTTTGTTTTTATTTATATTGAATCGTCCTAATTTTTCAATGATATTTTTTGATATCAGGATAGCAGGGGAAGCCATCGACACTTTTAGGTGATTTTCACTGTCCCGTCGCGCGTCAAAGGAGTCGGGAAATCCTGCTGGGAAATTGCGGAAACGAGCGTGACGCGCGTTGAAATTCCCTCGTTCGTTTGTTCGTTTTCAGCGCAGTGTGAAACTGGTCCGGCGCGAAATGAGACCGCTCTGCTGGTTTGCCTTCTTCATTCTTATTCTCGTACGTAGGAAATTCTCACAAATATCGATATTTTTAATCGTTATTACGTTTGATTGCTTAGAAATTGATTACTTTTTTTCATTGTAAAATTTGTGATAATATTTTTCAATCAGGTGGTAATTCTTGATGCTGGAAATGCGAAGCAGAGTGCCAAACGCCGAAAGGGTGAATTAATATTTTATTAGAATTTAATTTTACTTTAATCCAATTACAAAAGCGGGACGGAACGGCAACTCGAAGAATCAAAGGAGGAACCTGATCGTCAAGTGCTGCGGCTCGTCTTCCTGCTCCGATTCAGACCGAACAACTTTCAAATCTCAGGTATTTTCGAATTCGTCATGTTTTAAATATTATGTGAGGTTGATTTGTGGTTGTGCAGAGCCTGGCGAACGTGACCGCCGTCAAGGTCAAAGTGACGACGAAAACGGCGGGGAAAACTCAAACTGAAACGCCTCCAGTCGAAGAAACAGGTTATAGTTAAGTGTTTTTGGGAGTGTGCAAACCGCAATTAATTTCCCATTGATGCTCGTTGGAAAATCCCGTACAAATGTGTGGAAAATCACACTTTTAAATTTTGTTTGGGTTTGTGCAACGGGGAAAGCGGAAGTCATTAAAAGCCGATCAAATCTAGGCTACGGTAGTTAAGAAATTTGATTGTTTGCATAAAAAATATTTAAATCTGCACAAATGTATTGATTTTTAAATAAATTTAGGAAATTTGACGTCTAAAATTTATTTATTTATAGCATTGTCTGAGGAGCCGTCAACCCCGGCTTTGGAGGAAACAGTAAGCCCGATTACCTCCCTTGCAGTCGATCCCTCATCAACGGAATTGGTTTCATCAACCACAACGGAAGAGACGACCCCCCCGACGACGACAACGACGCCGGCGACCACGACCGAGGAGACGACCACCACCACCGAACAAATTAAATTGACGGGCGTAAAATGTCGAATTTCAATCGAAAATAAGGGCTGATTAAATTTTTGGCAGGAATATTGCGTTTTCCGCGGATGCTCCTACCACTCGTGTCCGCTCGACGTGAGTTTCAAATAAAAGTAATGATTTTTATTTAAAATTTCTAATTAATTTCAGTCTGTTCTACAAAAGAAAATGTTAAGCGGTGAAAGTAAGTTTACAATAAATTTAAAAAAAAATCTTAAATAATTGCTTGTAGACTTGACCGATGGAGCATTTTACTCCCGTTGCAGCAAGAAATATTTCGTTAGCAGCACAAAGGCAAATAAAGTTTAATCAATTTAAAAACAAAAATCATGAATTAAAAATTCAGAAAACGCGTTACGAGGCAGCAGTGGCGTGCTGCAAATATAACATGCGGCTCCTCAGCATCGAAACTGACGAAGAGCAAATGTGTCTGACGTCCCTTAACAACGGTAATATATTTTTATTGAAATTTTCGAACCGAATTAAAGGCTTAAGGTGAAATCTAGGAAAATTGAGCTTATTTCGGGTTCTAATGAAGCTAGAATTTTATATTTGGTGTCAAAAGATGCCTATTCAGACGGCAAACAATTTTAAAATATAAACTACACTTTTTGGATTTTTACAAATTGTTATTTTTTAGTTTTGAATTATATTATGAATGTCTTTTAAAAACGGCTTGCTCAATATTTTTCTAAGTATGTGACAAAATGTTTCCCCAAGTGTGTGAAACATGCCTAGAAATTTTCAGGGGCGGGGAACCTTTCAGTTTTTGAGAAATAAAGGTCAAAGGGTAAAAAAGGGCGTTTTACAGCTCATAGGAAAAATCTAAATTGCATGATCGGATGATTATTAATGCTGGAGATCACTCCCGAGGACAGATAAGACCATCTGAACTTATTAGAAATCGAACCCTGGCATCAGGGCAGCCTTCAAGCGATCAATTCAATTAAATTCCGAAAAGTAGACACTTAAACGACGCCTGACGGGCTTTGTAATGTCTTGATTTGCCAGATCTGCACACCTTTAAAACGGCCAAGTCAAGACCTTTCAGAATATGTACAATTTGACCCTTTGGAAGCCATCAGGGTTTAACCTGAGCACCCTGATGGCGTCCAAAAGGTCGAATTTCCCAAATTCTCAAATCCCTTGATTTTGAGATCCCAGAAAACCAATTTATAAATCTTTTTCAGACGTTTTGAAAGAGTCAGGTACAACATTCTGGACGTCAGGGTTGACAGACCCTTTCTGCCAGAGCGTGTGGTGTCCGAACGTGAACAACTACTCGGTTGACGTGGACGTGGCCATCAACCGCCTGCAGACGACGGCGACGAAAATAACAGACAAGTGCAACACCTACGTCCTCACCGCCGGCGACGACACCAAGAGCGGACTCCGGTTTTCCGACTGCAACGCTCCCAACAATTTCATTTGCGAGGCATTTTATTTTAATTATTAAAATAAGGGCGTGAACGAAATAATTCAAAATTGCAGTCTTTCGAGCCGTCATGCCCTCAGGAATGTGTCAAAGATGTAGGTGTTAATTCAATTTATAGTTTAAAAAAGGATGTTTAATTATTTTACCCCTTTAGACCTCACTTTTCAACAGCAAGGGAAATTTGATTGGTTTGTTTCCTAGTTAAATTTTAATTCTTATAAAAATATGTTTTTATTAGACCCTTTGAGTTACGGAAATTGGATCAATAGCTGCAACTTTACGTTTTTATTCGGTACAACTCTGGTAAAGAATTTTCTATTACAGATTTAATAAATCATACTGCGAGTATTTCCCCTCCAATGTCCCAGGGTAACTGGCAAGAAAACTGGGACCAGTGCTGCCAGCTGGGGATGACCCCCTTCCTCCTGGACGAGCCGCAGGAGTTCCAGTGCTTCGACACCCTCCTGAAGGGTATATACGAACCTCCCCTCATTAATTTTAAATAAAACAATTGACATCACCCTCCCCTTACTCAGGGTGGCAGTACAACCTGAACTACTGGACGTCTGGGTCGCGCGTCGACTCGCCGGCAAACCCCAAATGGTGTTCGCTGAAGAGGTTTGTCAACCTGAGCAGCATCGCCCTGGAGGGGCAGAGCAACCTGAGCTACGTGGACAGGGACTGCGTCGGGCTGCAGATTTCGAAGACGACCAATAACGTCACTAGCTACTTCAACAGCTCGCTCGGAATGCGAAATTGCACCGCGAGGCAGATGTTCGCCTGCAGGGTAACTCCCCAGTTTGTGTTCGAAGCCGCCAGCAGATGGCGCCACCGTATACTTTCGTGATAAATTTTATTTTAATGCATTTCCGCTGCGATTTCAGACTCAATCTAGCTATTTTGCATTCTTCAATTAATTTGCTTTCTTTTGACGTGCTGAAAACCAAAATCAGTCCAGCCATTCGCCGTAGAAACGTTTGAAAAGATAAAAATTTGGGTGTTTTCAGGGTCCACCAACGCCCAAGCCGTGCTTCAGACCGTTCTGCCCAAGAAGCTGTCCCAAAAACGTGAATTTGGGGTTGAAATTTTATTTAAAAATTAACTTTCTTCCCACAGGCGTCCCTGTTTGAAGGAGGAGGAAAGCTGAAATGTAATTTTTCGATATCATATTTGTTCCTTTCAAGGAAATAAATTAATAATAAACGACGCAGATGCAACGAGTTACGGCCGCTGGACGTCTCAATGCAAGAAATACTTCATGTTCACAGACAAAAACTCCAACTCGACGGTTTGTTTTACAGACTGCGTGCAACCTGAAAAAATTATCGGATCAGATACGGACTTAAAAAATAATTATTGTCACCTATTTTTATTTCCTGGTCCAACTGATTATATTTAAATTCAATCAGATAAGAATTTTTATTTCATTTTAAAGGTAATTTTCAATTAAAGACAAAATATCCAAAAATAATTTTTTTTCTAAATTTTAAAATTTGAATTTAGCAAAAAAGGCACTAAAAAGTGCTCTGAAAATTTCAAAATTGTTTTTCCCCCCTTACTTTATTTACTTTTAAAAGGTTTTTAATTAAAAAAAAACTTCATCAAAGAAATAAAATTAAATAAAAAACACAGCTTTCGTGGTCTGAGGCGAAGTGCAAGTGCGAGCAGATCGGGATGCGGCTGGTGTCTGTGCAAAGCCTGAGCCAGGTCGACTGCCTGGACAACGTGACCCGCGGGGGCATGGCCGACCTTCAGGGCTCGTTCTGGACCTCGGGCGCCTACCTCGATTGCGACGACCAGTTCGGGTGGTGCGCCTTCGACGACCAGTTCTTCAACGCCAGCACCGTGCGCTGGGGCAGCGCGCAGCCGCCCTCGGACAAGGCCAACACCTGCGTCAGGGTCGCCCTGACCGCCTCGGGCTCCCTCTCCTCCCTCCAGGCCGTTAATTGTGATACACGGTCGGACTACATTTGCGAGGTCAAGTCTTGAAAATTTGTTAATATTGAAAATGCTGGAAAATTCTTGGAATTTTCGGAATTTAACTCTCTCCAAAAAGTTTTTAATGATATTTTCCTGGTAGGTTAGTTTTTAACAGAGATAAAAATCGCAATTAATTAATGTTTTTATTTCAAATTGTTAATTATGTTTTTTTATTTTAGAAACAAACTTTCACATTGGACATATTATTTTCGCAGATGGACGATACAAACGGAGACAGTTTGACAAAAGCAAAGAGCGAAATGTGTCAGAAAGCATTTAACGTGACCGACTGTGAGATTTTCTATAATTAAAAAAAATTATTTTAATAAATAAAAAAATTCCAGCGGAGCTTGGAAACATTTTCACGTCGACAACATTTTCAGCCAGACTTAAAGTGACGCTTTTATGACCAAAAAATTAGATCACTTTTAAAATTTCCTTTCAGTGCTATTTCAAGTGCATGGGCGACAGTTTGGGTTTGGTCAAAAACGGAGTTCCAAATGCGGCAAACGTGCTGAAAATGGTCGAGGCCAACTCGAAGAACACCGACGCCCTTCAGGAGAGCTTTGACATTTTCGACGTTTGCAAAAACAAAAAATGTGCGTATTATCTTTTTAAATCATAATTATTTTGTATTTTTCCCCCAGCTGGTGGTTGTGAGGCAATCGCCCAGGCTTTCCAGTGCACGGCTGAAAAATCTCCGAGCGTCGTCTCGGGAATGGTGGAGGAGTCGGTCAAGGACATTTCGGTACCTAATTATTCTCGAATTTCCGGTTAAAAATAATTTTTCTTTCAGTCAGGGGCGCCTGTCTCGTGCACTAATGTAGACTGCAACGTCAACCCGACTTGCAACATTAATGTAAGATTGTAATTTGTGCTGGGAAAATAATATTTAAGTGTTTCTTGATGCAGACTGCTGACGTGACAAACCTGGCCAATGGACAGAGTTGATTTTAATTTTAATATATAAATCCGTTGATTTTAATTTGAAATGTGTGCAGACGCGGCAGGAGACAACTACGGCAGCATTTATGGCTACCCGCTCACTGCCTGTGGCAAAAGATACTACGTCTCCACAGTTTTTGTAAGGAAAATACCAAAAGACTGACAATTTTTAATAGTTTTCTGCTTGATATTTAAAATTATTTATATTCCATTGGATTCCTGAGGGTCGAAACAGGTGGGATCAGTAATTAATTCGATAGAAAACGGTTTTGTGACGTGCATAAGCAGAAAACGAACGTTGGTTTGAATTTTTTAGTCGCTACTGCGCAAGTCTCACCCCTGTGACGTCACAGCCGTGCTTGGTGCTTGGCTTTGGCAGCTGACTGTGAGTGAGAGAGCAGGCGACGGCAGAGACATCTGCTACCCAGCAAGCACAGTTCACGCAGCTGGAGCAGTCACGTGACTCAATCCCGCCATCTCATTGGCCAAGAGCAGGCGCAGGCACGCACTGTTAGGAGGGAGTTTGGAAAGGAGTTAGCGAAGAGATTCTTGGCCAATGGGATCCACGTGACTTTTCTGCTGCACTGCTTTTGCTGGGTATGAGCAGATGTCTCTGCCGTCGCCTACTCTCTCATTCAGACGCCAAAGCCAAGCACCGAGCATGGTTGTGACGTCAGAGGGGAGACGCTTAAACAGTATTCAAGCGTTTTGCGCGCCAAAGGAACGTGTGATTTGCTTTGCGCCTCTGCTCTGACCCCAGGAAATCATTTTTGACCGGAAAAATCACTCACCCCACCTATTTCGACCCTCAGGAATCGATTGGAATATATAAATTTAGCGTCTAAAAGGTAAAAATCTGATTTTTAGCTGGACTACGCTGGGGCCGCGACCAAATGCTGCACGCTGAACATGACGCTGGCCTTTTTCTACACAATTGACCAATTTAATTGCTTCATCCAGGCTGACAATGGTGGTCTATCCAACGCCTAAAAACGAAATAAAATATAATTCATTTTCGTAGCCCTGCAGAAGACGAAGGCGGGCAAGTTGTTCTTCTTAGGCGGCAACAACGAGGGTTGCGTCTCGTTTTTCGGCTGGTGCCCGTCGAAGCGTGCGATCCCGGCCTTGCAGTTCGCCGCATCGTCCAACACGACGGCGCTGACCAACCGCTGCCTCGCGCTCACCGCCAACAACACCATGTTCAGCGGAAAGGTCACCGAGGTCAGGTGCACCACCGACACCTACCAGTTCGTCTGCACCGAACGCGAATAGCAATATATGTAACACAATAAATCAGTGTAATTTTCGGCTGAATAAAGATATATGCGAGCAGAATATAGGATGAAATCATTTTGTCAGGAATGGGAAGAGAAAAACTCAAGGCTTTCAAACTTCAAAGGGTCAAATTGCTCATGGAAAAAATGGCTATAATTAAAATATAAAAACTTTGCGCAGATTAAAAATAATAAATAAATTTTGCAAAATAATCGCTTGCTTCGGGAATTAATTTTTTAAACAGAAAAGGCATGGATTTTATATTAAATTATAAAAACTTACGATAGAATGCTGTAGTTTTTTTATCTTACACGATTTTCAGCCTGATAAAAATAACTTCAAACCTTTAAAATTAATTACAACAATTTTCTCATGCATTTCGAGCCATAGCCCTGCGAAAAATCTTCATTAGCCAATAATACCAATGATAATTTAATCATAAGCTTCATTGGAATAATATTAATAAATGATGAACGAAAAATGATTGCAACACAATGTTGCAGTAATATTTAAAAAATAATGAAAAATAAATGTAAATAAGTTATTATCTTAATCTTATTTTAATATTACACCAATGTTAATCCAATGATATCAGTGCGCATGCGTGAATGCGTGCGCATGCGTGAATGCGTGCGCATCCACTAGTTGTTACGTCACTTCCTTTTCCCTCTGCTTTCTTTCCCGCTCTGTCCCCCGCCATTACCGCATCTTTACCAAAACAAAGGAGTTGAGGCTAAAAGGATGAACGCTATTAAAATTCAAATTAAGGCCTGATCGTGGTTATTATGTAGTCCGACTGATGAATGTCAAACAGAAGAATCTTCTGAGTTGTTCGATAGAATACACACGGTTCTAGCAGTTAATCTATCGAGGTAAGTGAGAAAGCATCATCGTTAAACATTTTAGTTTGCAAAGCGTTTGGGCCTTTTTGTTGGGCACAGCTATTGGGTTCAGGGTTAAAAAACATTGCCCCTGGATGATGAACGTTTTGTTGATTTCGTTGGGCCCGACGAGCCACATTGATAAGGAAAAATTATAGCAGTTTCATGAAAGAATTTTAAGTTATCTGGCCGATTAAACGCCTCAATTTTTAACCCTATTATTTAGAGTCGCGGCGTCGCTGTGTCCCAACTGGGCTGACGATTTTCGAATGCAAGGCAAAATTTTAGTCCTCTGCGGAGTATTATTTTTATTTTTTGTATAGATAATTCGAAAATATTTCAAATATGCGTAGTACATTTTATGTGCATAACCTTTAAAAGCTCATGAAAAATCTTAAACATAATTAACGCTCTTAATATAATGGCGATCATTAAGTCAGCTGTGTGCACAAACATGCAAACTCTGCAAACTAATATGTAGAAAAAAATCAAGATGTCCAATTTTTTCTGTGCTTTTCCAACAAAATTACCGAAACGCTTCAGATATAAAAAAAATATTATCACTTTAAGTATTCTTTCTCTTTCCAGCAAGTGATTCGATTTGAGCAGCAAAAATGGCCACTGTTGACTTCATGACGAAACTCCGACAATCTAGGAAAACGTGGGCCATTGTTCAATTCATTGACCCTGACCAAACTGCAGCCGAACGCAATGAGCGGCCTATAATTGAGGTTGTGCCAAGAGTATGGATTACTTCAGAAGACAAATGCTTTTACCCCAAGAATATGGAATTTTTTGATGCATTGATGAATGCTGGCAAGAAAGGCCTTGTTAGTGATGGGTCTGCTATGGTCACAAGACGCATTACATTCGTGAGATTGTCTTGTAAGTATATATATATATATTTTTTTATGTTTAAATTACAGGTCCGTATGTTTCAGCAACGCAATTAAGTGCGAAAGATCGTGTAAGGAGTTTCTACTCAATGCAAAAGCCAATCCGCGACACAGAGGAGAGCGAAGCTGAAGGCAGATTCCGAAAACCCACCCAAAAGTACGGTGATGCTGAGAGTGACTTCGTATCTTCAGCTTCAGGATATAAAGGTAAAAATATGTTATTTAGTTATAAATATTTTATTTTTACACAATAATGCTGGTAAAAAGTAGACTGTATTTTTATTGTGTGTGTTAGGTGGTTCTCGTCCAGAAAAGAGACCCCGTTTGCAAGTTGACAGTGAGAAGACAATGGGTGGGTGCAGAGAATTTGGTAAAAATATTTCGATTTTTAACGTATTATTGTGATATAAATTCTTATTCTTGAATTATGCAGCTTCCTTTCCTAATTCTCCAAGTGTGTCGTCTGATATGGAGGACCACGAAGATGTGGCAAACAGCCAAAATTTTAACGTCAGCCACGAACCTCAGGGTAAAATTATTGTCTTTAAAGATATCCTAGTTTTTATACTTAAAGGTTCAATTTTCACAGACACCTTCTTCAGTCAAGCGTCACCAGAGACGCCTGAAATCTCACCTACGATTGTGCGAAGAGGTTCAAGACCTGCTGCTCCAGCAAAACAACCAGAAACTGCAATGGATGGCCTTTCAATAAATAATAAAGGGGCATGCAACAAAACTTGTTGTGAATTCAGTGAGTCAATTAATGGTAGATTAAAATTCATCATGATATTCAAATAATTTTTTCCCTTCTAGACATACGAGCAAATGTTGCCCTTACTGACCAATTGACAGAGGTCCAAGAGATGGTAAAGAAGATGTCGGCGTCGCTTGACAACTTGGCTATCAAACTGGTTTCTAAAGATGGTAAAGCGCTTCTAGTCTCTTCGAAACTGCAACACAAACTCCCTCTGGACACATTGGGTGAATGCCAAGCCATTACAAACTCTTTAAAGAGTAACAAAGCCGGGGAGAAAGACGCACTGGTAGGTGTATATTTTTAATTAACCCTTGAGAGTTCAGTGCTATTAAATCAATTTGAAATTGAGTGTTGATCAATTAAATTAAGAAGTTGCTTCAAATTTCCTCCTCAAAGAACCCCTGCGCAACCCCAAAAATAGGACTAATGGCATATAGTTAATAAGTCGATGTAATCTCGCGCATTTTTAGGGAATGCGTGGTTCAAAATTTTATTTTTTTTCTCTTTTATTTGTTATAATACCTAAAAGCCTCTGTCAATCCCTTAGCACCCATTTGATTCCCCAAGAACCGCATTTATTCATATTAATTTCAACAAAAACAGTGAAAAACTGCATCTAATTATAAAATGAAAGTTTACACACCAATGAATTTCGACTACCACTATTCTATTTTACTATACCTCTACCCTAAAAAACCATTAAAACACCTAAGTTGTGTATTAATCTCTTTTTTTAAGAACTGCTAATTTTAGGATTTTTTGGAACAAATTTTGGATTTGAATACCACAAAAACGACGTTGGGTCGCCTATAACTAGCCCACGCTCACTCTCAAGGATTAAAGCTAGATAAATACTTGTTAATTAAGTGTGTACGTTCAATTTATTGATTGCAGTCACGAATGCTTGTTGCATACGGCACTGGTGAAAGTGATAAAGATGTGGCCAGGTCTGTCACCAAAAAGTGCTTCTCAGAGACTCTCCGTTGCAAACTTAGCAATCAAGTGGTCAAGAAAGATGGAAAAACTTCTTTAAAGAAAGCATTTCCAGAGCTGTTCGAGGCGATTGTTGGTACGTTATTATTCGAAATAATTTAAAAATTTATTGCATAACCTGTTATTTCAGAGTCTTCGATGGCATGTTGCAAAGTACTCAACGTGAAATGTGATGTTCAGAAATTGACAGCTGGAATGTCTGAAGTGTTTGCCCAATCCCCTTTTTGCGTCGAGAACCGTAGTGGCTCGACAGCACTGGCCAAAGCACTAAGCTTGAAGAAGAAGGTGCCCCGACCTATCAACGAGAGCTGTGATAGTTCACGATCCACAGTCAAGTCAGCCAAGAATGACGTGCCTCTCCCTGCTAGGTCTACGAGTGATAACCCACTTCTTGCATATTTCAACAATCAGAACTCGTCGGAGGAGTCGACAGCAGGAGAATCTGAAGGAGATGAGTAGCACAGACAAAATGCGTCTTTTGAGAGCTAGAAGACTCAATAGAGATAGATTATTGCTTAATCTGAATGCAAATGATGAAGCAAATCCTTCTGTACCTGTTTTGAGCGGCAACTCTTATCCTGACGTGAGAGAATTTTTTGCAGGATCGTCATCCTCAGAATCAGAAACTAATTTTGATGTTGATCTTTCTGACACTCAACCTCTTGAATATGATTGCATTAGTGTTGAGTCATCTGAGTCTGAGGATGAGGTTCCCAGTTGTGACTTAAGCATGGTGTTAGCTAGACGCCAAGGACAAAGCTTACTAGACCCCTTAAATGAGTGGTTCATTTCCACTCAACCTCATAGTTTAAATTCTTACACATTACTGCTAAAAATCTTGCACCCGCTCCACCCTGAACTGCCAATTTCAGCTTCAACAGCTTTGCAATCACTAAAAAAGAGTTCATACTCTAAAATGAGTAATTTTGATGGCACTCCTGGTCTCTATGCGTATTTTGGGCTAGTTGTTCGTCTTACGTATATTTGTGAAAATAACGCTGAGTTCAGGGACTTCTTGTTTTCTAATGAGGAGCTCGAAATTATGTTATCAGTTGATGGAGTCGCTTTGTATAAATGTTCTACCACAAGAAAAGGCATCTGGCCTATTTCATTTAGAATTTTGTCCACCAAATACAACATTCCCCCTATTGTGATTGCAATTTTTGAGGGTTCGTCAAAACCCGTTCAAGCTTTTCTAGTTGATCTTGCCCATGAATTGTCTGTCATCACTTTAGGATATTTAGAAATTGGACCTGTGCGTATTAAAATTAGAATTGTGGGATTCACGTGCGACTCCCCAGCTCGCTGTTTTTGCAAAGGGATTGTAGGCAGCAACTCTAAGCAAGGCTGCGAGCGTTGTCGTTGCGTTGCTGAAAAAATAAATTATGTGATGTGCTTTAAAACATGTGAGGATTCTGACTTACGCGACAATATCGCATTTCGAAAGTTCGAGTACACAGACCATCAAAAGTCCCTCCCTGCGTTAGTTAAAGTTGAAAACCTTAATTTTATTTCGCAATTTTTCCTTGATGTTTTGCACCTTTGTGACGAAGGAGTTACAAAAAGATTTTGCGCAAAGCTTTTCCGGAAAGCTTCCAGAGGAAGTAGAATTCAACTTAGCATACATCAAATTGATCTGTTGGATGAAGCCATGATTGCTATGAAACCTTATGTTAGCCGTGATTTCCAGAGGCCGTTAGTTCCAATCAAATTCTTCGCACAGTGGAAAGCATGCACTTTTCGGGACTTTGCACTATACTTTGCCTTTCTCTTGTTGAAGCCGTTTTTGAGCTCTCGAGTGTACGAAACGTTCTTAAAGTACTGCGTTGGAATTAGAATTTTGCGAACACGCAGCTGTTCCACAAATTCTACAATGCTTGACCTCGCTGAAACCCTTCTACGCGAATTTTCAAATGAATATGACGATATTGTTGGCTATAGAGACACTGTATATTCTGTGCACAATTTGATTCACTTGACTTCAGATGTGAGAGTCACAAAGTTGCCACTTGATGAACTTTCGACATACTCGTTCGAAAATTCATACAGGCCCCTCCGAGATCGTGTAAAATCTTCCAGTACGCCTATTGCTCAAATCGAAAAAAGATTGCATGAAGTAGATAGATATTACAAAATGTACAAAATTTACCACGAAAGTCCATTGTTAGAGAAGAGCAAAAATGGAAAAGTAACCAAATTTAAGTTATATTACTCGTCTTTTGTAGCTGACTCTTTAAATGATAGTTTTTGTAAAATCGATGATTGCATCGTTCAAATTTCGTCAGTCAATGGTGAAAATTCTGATTGTAAACTTTCAGGACGAGTTTACGCCATTGAAAAGCCATTTTTTGTTTCTCCGATTGATTCATCTCTCCTCGAAATTTTTGTTATCAAGGCGACTCACAGAGTTATTACTTCTCCCATAAATAGAATTTCTTGTAAGCTCTATGTACTTCCCTACTTAGACAAACTAGTCTCATTCCCTGCTGTTCATTCAATATAATTTGTAAAACCTTATGTGAATTTTGATAAGAGAAACCTGACTGTGTTTTAGATCTAAGTAAATTTGTGATATGAATCTCCAAATGGTACAAAAAATAGCAATGATAAATAAATAAAAAAATAATCAAATAAAACTATATGTTTCTCATTCAGAAAACCCATAATTACCAATAATCTACGGAAATTAGGACATCATTTAATTTCCATTTGAAATTAATAATAACACAATGATAGGGGCCAATATTGTTGCCAATATTAGAACAATATTGAAAAAAGTCACATTTTCACATTGGTATAACATTAGACGCCAATATTAAAACAACAATGGTTATTGGGAAATAATGTTACCCTAATATTAAAACAATGAAAATTTTTCGCAGGGAGGGCATCGATCGGAAGATAACCAATTCTGATTAATTATCTTTTTGTCCTTCAATAGAAGGACTTGTCTTCCTCCTTGCTCTCATATCAAGGTGACTTGTTTTCTTATCATAAGATTAAAACTTGATTGCGCGCGGCAGTCAGGCAGGTAGACAGACGCCAACCAACTCGTTGATAAGCTTGCTTTGTCGCCAAAAAGAGATAAAAAACACTCAAATCGAATGCTTTTCTTGCAAGCAGTGCTGAAACGAACTTGATTTGGTGCGGAGGCTGCTGCTGCCGCGATGTCGGACAGATTGGATAAATGGAAAATATTTCAGGAGCTGAGCGACGACCTGAATCGGAATATCAGGCTTGCAGTCACATTTAGTAAGCTTTTAGATTAATTATTATGTTTCACAAAGCTTGAACTGGCCTTTTCTGATAAGAAAATTTATGTTTTTATGTTGAATGGCTGTTGTTGGTGTTCATTCACTATTATTTAGTTTCCACTGCCCGCTTATTCTATAAATTGAAGGCTTTGATAATAATTCCTCAGAATTACAAACATCCTTTGTCTCATCTTTAACTATAATTAACATTTAAAGATGATAGTGCAATTTACGTGACGAAAGATGATGAAGTTTTCGGCTTTGGCAAAAACGAAGAAGGATTCCTTGGCACTGGCGACAGGGAACCACGCACAGTGCACACGAAAATTGAACAATTGTGCGGACAAAATATCCAAGGTGAAGCTTAAGGAAATTTATTGATGCGACTCCCAAAGAAATTCATTATATTATTTTTTAGGAATGCAATTCGCAAACTATACGTTTTTCGCGATTTCTGCTTCCGGCTCAGTTTTTGCCTGGGGATTCAATAATCACGGCCAGCTTGGACTGGGTACGAAACAAGAAACCTTGATCCCAACCAAAATAGAAGGAATTCTGGCAACAAAAAGAGTTGTGCAAATTGCCTGCAGCACTTACCATACTCTGGCATTAACTTCAGATAGAGAGGTTTAAATAAAATACATGTCATTCAAATTAATTCACAATTTCTAATTAGGTCTTCTCCTTTGGTCGTAACGATAGCGGGCAGTTGGGACTGGGACACAAAAAAAGCCAAAAACTTCCAATCGAATTGGACTTTCCTTCGGCTGGGAGAAATGTGACATCCGTCGCTTGTCTATATTTATCATCTGTTGCACTCCTAGACTCAGGAGAGGTGAAAATCATTTCATTTTACGGGTTTTTGATTGTATATTCAATTATTTCTTCATAAAAATATAACATTGAAATTTCTTTTACCTCTGGTTAATTATTGGATTTTTCAATTTAAAGGTATTGGCTTGGGGGAAAAATGCCGATGGCATTTTGGGCCATAGTGCAGACGACGTGAGGGAGCAAACAATTCCTCGCAAAGTGCCAGGCTTGGAAGGCATCACGATTAAAAGAATTGTTTGTGGCCAAAATCACGCACTGGCTTTGTCTAGCGATGGAAAAATCTATTCTTGGGGAGGGAATGAATTTTGCCAGCTTGGAAATGGAACCACCGAAAATTCACATGAACCAACTTTGAAAGCTGGAATTTATGGCAGGTAAGATGAACATTATAAAAGTATATTATACGATAAAAATTGTGTTCTGGCAGGGTAAGAGACCTAGCTGCTAATTACTGTTGCAGAGTTAATGCGGCAGTCACAGAAGCTGATGAAGTATACATTTGGGGCGAATTAAACGGTTCGTCTATGATATAATTAAAAACAATAATCATCACATATTAAATTATTAGAAAGTAAAATTTTGGGCCCGACAAAAACCTCATTCGCATCCCTGGATGAAGTTTTTGCGAAACTCCCAACTCCGGCCTTGACATTCCGACCGTTGCGTCCAAAACTTGATGAGCTATTAGAAGAAATGAACACTGCTAACGAAAGTCCGGAATGGCTACAGAATTCTTTTGATGACGCCGTAAGGAATAATAATAATAATAATAAACAATTGTATATATCACTGATTTAAGGATACTGCTGACGTTGTTTTCAATGTCGAGGGAAAGAAAATCCACGTGCACAAAACAATTCTGATAATGCGATGCAATTTCTTCAGGGCGATGTTCCTAGGTGGTTGGAAAGAGAGCAACCAAAGGTAACTTAACTTGTGAGTAATTATAAATCAAAACTTATGTTTAAAAGGGAGCAAATTATCGAGCATCACAGCTACGATGTATTTTACGCCTTCTTGAGATTCTTCTACACCAACGAGGTTGATCTGCAGCCAGATTTGGCTTTTGGTTAAGAATTCGAATCGCTGTTGATTCCTGTTTTTGAATATTTCATTTACAAAGAGCTTTTCGCCTTGGCCCACTTCTATCAAATGGCTGATCTGCAAAAGGAGTGCTTGAAAATTATCAAAAGAGGCGTAACCGTGGAAAATGTAGCGTCGATTTACGAGAAAGCAATACAACTTGCTGCTGAGGTTCCTTGATCCTTTTTTAAAATAAAAATTTTGTTTTGGACCCTCATTTCTTTTCAGGAGCTTAAAGAGTTCGTTTTCAACTTTTGTATGAAGAATACAAATGCTGTCGTGAAGAGCGAAGCCTTCAAGCTTTTGAAGGAAGATGTCATGAGAGATTTCGTCCTTCAAGCTGCACAGCATGAAGCGTTTAAAAAATGATAGGCGATTATTTTCTTTGTTTAGAAAAAGCAGAATATGTTCCGTAATTGTTTTTTAAATTGTAATCCATTCCACGCATTAGGACGTGTGATATACCGTCGGACCAAATATTTATTGAACTTGAAATTAAATAAAGATGAGTATTTATCTTGCTGGAATGTTTGGCACACGTTCTCGTCATTAATCTATATTTTTAGCTTAAGTATTAAATAATTCGTTGAATTGGATGGTGAGGTGTATGATTAACGTTTTAATCTGTGCGAGGCACAATAAGATTGCAATAAGCTATAAAGCCTGTCGGTATGATAATGAGATAAGGACTCTTGGACTGACGCAGTATCGGATAGCGATTGACTCTTTTCTGGCTTATCAACTCTTTCTATTGGCAACGGCAATAATACCAGAATAAATATTTAAATCTTTTTAAAAATTTAATTCAGTTTAAATAGGGTGGCGCTGGGAGAGATTAAATAAAAGGTAGAGGTGCCGAAGGTGCAGTTTTCTCGCTCATCAGTTGGGGCCCGCCACCCCCTCCCCCCACTACGAGCAGCGAGACTCTAACTGGGAGAATGCTGCAGCTGCAGGAGCAAGGTGGCGTGAAAAGAGAGTGCCGCGCACGCCAAAAGTTTCACGTCGGCCGAGCAGCAGAGCAACAAAATGCTTATTTTCCTTAATTTATCCGCGCGTTAATCTCGCCGCGAGAACTTTGACTCTCGGCATTTTCCCGCCAAATGCTACACACACTTTTGCGCAGGTTACTTCTCTTTTTGGGGCTGAGAGCCGGCCACAAATTCCTCATTTTATCAAACAAAAATCGGAGTGAATTCAGCCCCACGCATTTTTCAGTTCTCGGAAAAGCTCATACGCATTTCCTTTTTGCAAATCAACGATATTTTCTCGAAAAAGAGCGAAAGTCCACTCCGCTGATTGATGCTGACTGCGAGCAAAGTGATTCGCCGCCGAGAGATGTCCTTCCTTCTTCCTTCAGTGCTGTGTTCCCTCTGGGCGGTCGGGGTCGGGGGTGAAAAACGTGCGTTAAACAGGAATTAAAAATTCAATTCAGCAGTAGCAACAGTGCGTGGATAAATAATTTAGGGTGGCGTCGCAAAAGACAAACTCAAAGAAACTCGTGAAGCAAATGGACAAGAATGTAAATTATATTTTTACCCTTCTCTAATTAATTGTCAGCGCCTGAAAATCTCATTGTTTATTCTTTCCGCCGAGCACGCTTTTCGCGCCGGTTGCATATCTCAAAGATATTTAATTAAAATTTGCTATTTTTCCCCGCTGATGCATGGCAACATGGCAACGCCTCCAACCAGCCGCGAGAACTTTTATGATCTCTATAAATTTCATGCTCCGTTTATTTAGTCCAATTTCAAAAAATTCAGTTGCTGTTTCACCTAATTAAATTGCCGATTCACGAGTAAATAACAGAATCCCTTCAATCTTTAAATTAAAATCGTTAATTACCCTTAGGAGTTCATCCAATTAAAATCGTTTGCATTAAAATTATCGATACAAATTTATCAAATTAAATTTTTATTCAACAAATTATTAGAGATTTTTCCACTTTAGTCCGTGAAGTAGATGTGGAGGCTGATGTGTGGATTCGCGTCGGCTATATTTTATGTATTTATTGAGACGATTTAAAGCAAGAAGAAATTGGTAACTCTGGTTATTTATCGTGAAGAGGATGAAGCGACCGAGATTTGAGCCAGAGTCTGCCACGGCATCCCACTGATAACACTTTGACCTTGTTTTCTTTCGCTCTTTTGGTGCTCGTGTCGCTGATCACGCAGTCGACCAATTACTTTATTTCTTCTTATTTGCGAGATAGACTGCGTTGATAATTGACGGTGCATGAGCTAGCGGTAAATTACATTCATGGAAAATTCATCATGTCAATATAACCTGAATTTATTAAAAAAAAAAATATTGAGCAGTCGTTTGATAGAAAACGTAAGACATTGTTATTTCCTTCCAGTACTAATTTTCTGATTTATTGAATTATCAGCTTCATTACCTACCAAGTGTAGTTGCAAAAACAGAAGAGAGGATTTTCACAAGACGATAAAGACGGGCAACCAGGCCACGGACGAAAGGTCATGGATTTGACCTCTTAATTTCTCTTCTCCCAAATGTGTGATAAGCAACAAGCAGAGGCGGCCAAATTAATTTCGTGTTAGCGGGTTTAATTTTAAAAGCCGAGAAATAAAACCTTTTAAAACCATTTATTATAAAAAAAAACATAGCAAGAATATGCGTTTATTAGAGATTATGCAAACAATCTACATTTTTTAACTGAATAACCATAAATCCTTTTGCCAAACTTTTTTCAAAACCCACATTTAATTTCGGAATGAAATTTCCGGCGTATTTTCCACGATCCAGTCCACGTAACCTGCGACGTCAGCGAACAAGGAATATTGATTTGGGTGACACAACAATCTCTCTTCGCCCTCAAACATCACCTTTTTCGACATTCCAGAGCTGACGATGCCCCGGATGAACCAACGGCCGTCTTTTTCGATGGAAAGGCTGCCTCCGCTGTCCCCGTTACAGGTGGTCGTTCCTGAATTAATTTACAAAAATTAAAAAAATCAAAAATGGCTAAATGCGGGTGTGCTAACCGTTCGTATAGCCAGCGCAAAAGTTGTCTCCCGGCAGCAAATATTTCCCGAAAAACCTCTTTTTCGACAAGTAGCACTCTTTGTGAGCTAAAATCGGCAGTCGAACCTCTTGCAGCTCATCTGGCAGCGTGTAGTTGTCAGCAAGCCCGAACCCAACCGCCTTCAGAAAAAAGAAAAACAAATATTAGAATATATTTTTCGAATTCACGGCGTATCCGATACCATAGCTTTGGTTCCAGCCACCCGAGCCAAGTTTGAGTCAGAGTCGTCGTTCCACAAGCAAATCGGTCGGACATTGTCGGATATCTCGACTTTTTTGCTCAAAATCATGAGTCCGACGTCACTCATGGATTCCTCAGGATCATATTGCGGGTGTACGATCAGACTGCTAAGCTAAAATGTTTTCAAAATAATTATAATTGGATCAAAATAATTTATATGGAAGGCGAAACCTTTCTTCTCTTAACACCAGGGGCTCTTCTTTGTCTTTTATCATACATCCCAAGAGCAACTATGAAGTCTTCTGCTTCTGATCCATAAATGCAATGAGCAGCTAAAAGAACATTTTAAATCGAAGTCATGAAATTAATCATTTCTTCTCTTCAATACCAGTCAAAACTACAGTCGGCGAAATCAATGTCCCGCCACAGGCTGCTCCAGTCACCTCATTCTCAATGTAAGCGTGCCAAGGATGGTGGCCTGTCTGAGAAATGTTTCCACCGAAAATATATCTATTCAGTGGTACTTCTTCGGAAGAATCGTCATTTCCTCGTTTCCTTCTTGTTGACGCCCGTTTCCTTCCGCAGTTTCGGAAACTGAGGTTGTTTGGCGCGGTGAATCCTTTTTTTAAAGATATACAAAACAGCTGTAAGCTTAATTTTTTGTGTGAAATTACCCCTCGGTTGCTTTTTTTCCGGCATCGGGCGTAGAACAGAAATGTCTTTTGCATTCCTTGCGAACACGTCAATGAATGGCAATATGTCAATGTAAAAACGGTCATCCGATTTATATTTTAGGCCTCTCAAGAAATAGCGGCCTTTGTAGAAGTTGATCAGAAAACCATAACCTGTGTGGAATTAAATGACAATCATTGAAATTGAATGAGATGCATTTTACTACAAATCTTACTTTTATTGCTTTCCTGGACACACAGGATTTTCTGGATGGGAATTTTGAAATATTGCAAATGTCTCAACAATTGAGTGCTGTGTAGAAGTCTGCTACAGTGGCCTTGCTCCATCACATTTGCTGTAAAATTTTGACAAAAACGAAGCAGTCATGTCAATGGTATTTACAAAAATCATTCAGATGAAAACATTTATTATGTGAGTAATTAAACTAGTCCAAAAATAGCCTTTGATCGTTCACACTTTAAACCTTATTAAAATTAAATTTTTATTTCAAATATTCGAAACATTTACTTTTTATTTCCCCGTTCGCTGGGAATGATTTTAAATATGGTTTTTATTATGATATGAGATAACTCTCAATTTTAGTCTTTCTATATGTATTCATTTTAAATAACATTATACAAAGCTGATTTTTAAATAGAAAGCCAGGAGACAGCAGAATAAATTTATAGATTTAACTTTTTTCAGCTATATGTTTGATAAATCTGTTTATTTCTAGCGCCGATATAATTTTAGATTTAAATATCCTGTCGGAAATAAGTTTCTAATAGTAAATTTAACAAACTTACTTTGCCTGGGTGGTATGATCTGTAAAAATATAGATTCAAAATAAGTCTAAGTCACTGCACAAATTAGTTTAAAAATACGAACGCTATTTGGTGAAAATTCATAGTAGGGTTTCCAGTCCATTGCGTTGTCACGGTTGAACAAACAAATGGGAGTTACCACGCTCGGCATTTCTTCAGTTATCATCATCGTGAATTTATAAAGAGAAGTCGAACTTACGGCAATTTTCATTACATCCAGCACCTTAAATAATTGAAAAAGTCATTGTATAAACAAAAGGTGAATTGTACGGTTTTGCTGAAAATGGTAAAATAATTACTTTGGCGGACAATCTGATGCATTCCTCTTCTGTTTCGCGCATGTAACAATTTCTTGGAAATACCCGTAGATCAGCTGTATCATTTTTAGTGAAAGAGCAATCACCTAGACAATAAAGAATCTCTATTGTTGATATTCTTAAGCGAGATATTCACGTTACCTAGTTCAAGAATAGTCTTTTGAGAAATAGCTTTAAAATTATAGCACCCACGTTGATTACGTGTGTTTTGAACATCAACGATCCATTGGTTCCGAGCTGTTTCGTTTCCACAGTTGTGGCTACTCAGGTTTTCTCCTTCGTCAAAAACTGTGAGGGAAAAGTAGAACTTCAAGAGAGCAATTGGTCTATTTAAATCGAGTGGTTGTCCATTTTAATTCATCGGATCCTTATTTTTTACATATTTACCGAGAATCGATTAGTTTTACCCAGATCCATCAATTAATGTTGGGCCAAATTTCTAATGAACAAGTTGAAGAGTGCAAAATAGTAAATGAGAAATGTTTACCCGGAGCTGGAAAGTAGGCGTTGCTCCAAGATATTTGCGCGGCGCAAACCGCGAGGTTGAGGAGGACGACAAGTCCGAGCCTCATCGTGATTTCTTCTCTGCGCGCGATGGACCAGGGATGCTGCTCAGACCGTCTCGCACAGCACTCAGAGTCTGATTAAATTATCAGACGATATTTTTGGCCAGTTGCCCCCAGTTGACGACTGACCTCTATATATAAATTGCGTCATTCCGTTATCGCCAAAAATTGCAAAACAAACTGGGTTAATATTTTTTTTTAATTTTCCCTTCTTATTTTGTTGCTAAGACGGTTCGGTTTCGATTATCTGTCGCTGTGCAGTGTTGCGTGGAGGTCGAAAGACCGCAAGTTCAAAGTCAAACCAGACTCGCATCCGCGACCTTGTTTTCTTTCGCCAGCATTTTTTAAATTTATCTTTTTCCCCGCTTTTCACTCGGTTTGCGACTCCAGTCGTGCGGGAAAGCGCCACCAGACACGGCTCGTCGGCCTCCGGCGCCGCCTCCTTGGGCTGCTTCACAGGCGGTGGCGCCGCTCGTGCGGAGCCGCCGCCTCCTCCTCCTCCTCCTCTAGGACCATCAGCGTTGACTTTCCCTTTTTTCTCAGGTTCCCCACGGACTTGGCTTCTGCTTTCGCGCTAAATCACAAAATACATTATGGCTTTAAAGGACGTTTCGACAAATTAAAAAAATATCTGCATTAAAGGAAACGTCAACTCTCCGCCATTTTGAATTTTTTATCCCTAAAAAACTAACCAACACAAAACTGAATTTTAATTTCTTTTGAGTATGTGAATATTTATTCCAAAAGAAACGTTAAAATTCACCGCCACCTTGGATTTTTTATTGAAGTTTCCGAAAAAAAACGCGAAATGCCACTACTGTAAAAAATCAACCACCTGAAAAAGTTGATTCATCTAATGCCTAGCTGTCAGATTTCTAGGCGGCATGTCCGGGAAAACGGGAAAGTCCGAGTTATCACAAATTTTTGATTTTCTAGAAAATTACGTTGAAAACAAATTCTCCCCCCCCCCCCGCCGCCACCTGTGCCCAAAAAACCGCGCGATTTTGAACATTTGCTCCTGATTTTTTTTTCTTATTTCACCTTCAGACTGGAGGGTGATTTTCACTGCTCGACAATTAATTTCGCACCGAGATATTGTTGTATTTACGCCAACTAGCTCTGAGTAAATATCATTATTTTTTACGCAGATGTTTAAATATGAAAAGAAAATCATTGTGTTAAAATGAGCAAGTGAGTTACTGAATAAATGATCCCTCACGCCTTTAGAATCTGATTAAAAAATATTAATATGTTTGGACACAATTCTTTCTTTTCGTGCACCTCACAATGAGAATAGAGTTTTGCCCATTTTGCGGTGGCTGCGCGGCTGCTGAATTTCCTGTTCGTGGATATGGAGCAGCAGCGAGCGACGGGATTCAGGCTGCACATTAGTCGTTAGCAGAGCCGCGGTGCCCGCCAGATGAAGCAAACGATGTTTTTCTCGCCGCCGCTCAAGCGTGATTTCTTTTATCTAATCGAACGTCTTCTCTTCGCCAAAAAAAATCACGATAAAGATTTATTTAATTAAATGACAAAAATTGTTAACTGCAAATAATATAAAATATTTTATTAAATCGCGGGAAAGTTTTTAATCGTTGTATTTTTATTATTGAATTATTGATGGCCACTATAGCTGTCACGGAAGAGATTCTGTCTATAATTTTTACTTCCTTTGGTTCGCAGTTGTAAATGAGCCCCTAATCAAAAATCAAAGTCAATTCTTCGGTCTTTCCAAAAATGTTACTTTAGTCGAAATCCTCGCGAATTTAATCAGAAAAAAAATGATTAATAATAGACACGGAGCAGCGGCTGATCAGCTGTGTATGCTCATGCTCGCTTCTCGCAGCTGAATTGACGAGAGCCAACATCCGGCGCTGCTCCGGCGTCCAGCAGGTTGCAAACTTTTGCCTTTCAAATGCAAAAACCGGCCATCTCTGGCAATATCACGAAGCTCTTCTCCAGCGAAAACTATCTCTGCATTTTTTTGTCTCAAAAGAGCGGCCGGGCAGCACATTCGGCAGCTCTATTTCCTCGCTTTTCTCAAGCGCTCATTGCTTTTAAAAAGTACCAGTAGAGGTCACTGTCGGCATAATAGTCTGCCTTTTATGATATTCACGTGCGGGCGTTGAGCAAATTTACAAAATTTATCCATTCACTCAAATTTGATTGAACTAAAATCAAATATTGAGCCGCTTTAAATTCGCAAGTCTCGGCGCAGCGCGGTCGTGACTAATGAACTGAATTTCGCATCTTGAAACGACCAATAATTATAAATTATGACCTCTAGAACTTGCTATTTCTATATCTCTAGATGAATTTCAGTAAATGCAGTCGATTTTTCAACTAATTCGAGTGACTAGATTTAAAACTGGTAAAATAACAATTATTTCCCAAAGCCTAACGCCTAATTATTTTAATAAATACAAATAGGAAATTTCCGCTTTCATCTTGGGAATATTTTTCTTGTAAAAATATTGTCCCGAAAATATCCAATTAAATATCAATTTTTAAACAACAAACTCGATGTTATCGCGCTTTAGTCCCTGAATAGTACAGATGCCAATGTGGATTTTCGCATCGCCTAATTATTAGTGTTTTTAGACGATTAAAAATTGGCAAAAAAGAAATTGGTAGCAATTTGCTCATCCATCGCGAAGAAGAAGAAGAGACCGAGATTCGAGCCAGAGTCCGCCACGGCGCCACACTGATGACTTTTTGACCTGGTTTTCACTCTCGGCGCAAAATCTCTTTTGCTGCTCGTGTCGCTGATCACGCACTCCTTCAACTTAATTTGTTTCTCTTCTAATTAGCTACATAAAGACAGCGTAATACAACCAATTTCTCGAAAGAGAGAGAAAACTGCGTTGATCCCAGGAACTGCAAGAGCTGGTGTTCTTTCGTTGTTTGAAATTAATAAAAAAACTTCAGGTTTTAATAAAAAAAATTAGACAAAAACAGAATCAGAGAGGCAGCAGCATATTAATTAAATTCAACCTAATTGAAATAAATAACAAAAATATGGATAGTTTTATGGGGGACTAAATGAGAGAATGACCTTCCGTATGAAAAGGAAGTTTATTGGCGGAGTTGGATGGCTGCGTGTCGCTGACTCGGCCCTGCGGCTCGTCTTCTTCAGATCTTGTTAGCCTCTGGTTCTGGTTAATGAATGATTGTCGCCGAATCTTCTCTCGCCTTTTATTTAAAATCTAACAACGTGTTGATTGTTGAAAATTATTGTTGAGCGCCGAGCCAATCACGGCGCCCCTACAGTTTAAATAGCTAGAGGCAATATACAATCAATTTATTAAACCAGTAAATAATAATGAAATAAAATAAATATGGCTAATTAACTTGGAAAAAGCATAAAAATAACATAAATGAAAATTAAATAGGTTTTCTGATAGCAAACGTGAGACGCTGTAAAATTATTAACCAATTGTTTCCAGTACTCAATTTTTACTTTATTGAATTGTCGGATTAATTAAATACCAAGTGTGGTTGCAAAAACAGAAGAGTTGATTCTCATACAAGATGATAAAGACGGAAGACTAGGCCACGGACGAAAGGTCACGGATTTGACCTCTTTCTCTTCTCCCAAATGTGTGGTAAGCACCAAGCAGAGGCGGATATACAAGTTCGTGTTTGTGGGATGAATATTAAAAGCCGAGCATTTAAAATTTTTATAACCATTTATTATAAAAACCCCATTGCAAAAATATTTTGATAAAAGATTATGCTGTCCATCTAAAATTTTTCTACTGAATTACTACTGTCCTTTTGCTAATTTTTTTTTTCAAAACCCACATTTAATTTCGGAATGAAATGTCCGGCGTGTTTTCCACGATCCAGTCCACGTAACCTGCGACGTCAGCGAACAAGGAATATTGATTAGGGTGACACAACGAAGTATTTTTGCCCTCAAACTCCACTTTTTTCGCCATTGCAAAGCTGACGATGCCCCTGATGAACCAGCGGCCGTATTTTTCCACCGATAGGCTGCCTCCGATGTCTTCGTTGCAGGTGGTCGTTCCTGAATTAATTAATAAAATTGAGGAAACAGCAATTACTAAATTAGGAGGTTCTAACCATTCGTGTAGCCGGCACAAAAGTTGTCTCCCGGACGCAAATATTTCCCGAAAAACCTCCTGCTTGATAAATAGCACTCCTTGTGACCTCTAATCGGAAGTCGAGCCTCTTGCAATTTATCAGGCAACGTGTAGTTGTCAGCAAGCCCAAATCCAACCGCCTTCACGAGAATGAAAAACAAATATTAGAAACTATTTTTCGAATTCGAATTCTCGCATATCCGATATTACCATAGCTTTGGATCCAGCGACGTGAGCCAAGTTTGAGTCAGAGTCGTCGTTCCACAAGCAAATCGGACGGACATTGTCAGTAATATTTACTTTTTTCTTCAAAATCACGAGTCCGACGTCACTAATGAATTCCGCAGAGTCATATTTCGGGTGCACAATCAGACTGCTGGACTAAAATGTTTTCGAAATTATTATCGATAAGAATACTGTTCCTGCAAGGTGAAACCTTTCTTCTTTGAACACCAGGGGCTCTTCTTTTTCTTTTATCATACATCCCAAGAGAAACTCTGAAGTCCTTTGCTTTGGATCCATAAATGCAATGTGCAGCTAAAATGAACATTTTAAAACGAAAAAGTCATGAAATTAATCATTTCTTCGCTTCACTACCAGTCAAAACTACAGTCGGCGAAATCAATGTCCCGCCGCAGGCTCCTCCTGTCACCTCATTCTCAAAGTAAACGTGCCAAGGATGGTCACCTGTCTGAGCTATGTTTCCACCGAATATTTGACCAGTGATCGATGGTAATTCTGTGGAAGAATCGTCATTTTCTTGTTTCCTTCTTGTTGACGTCGGTTTCCTTCCGCAGTTTTGGAAACTGAGGTTCACTGGCACGGAGAATCCTTTTTTGAAGATAAATTCAATCGATGGGAGCTTAATTTTCGTGGTAAATTACCTCTCGGTTGTTTTATTTCCGGAATTGGGCGTAGAGCAGAAATGTCTTTTGCGTGCATTGCGATCTCGTTAATGTATGGCAATATATCAAGGTAAAAACGTCCGTTCCAACGATATTTTAGACCTCTCAAGAAATACCGGCCTTTGTAGAAATTGATCAGAAAAACATAACCTGTGTGGCATTAAATGACAATCATTGAAATTGAATGAAATGTATTTTTCAATATATCTTACCCTCTTTGGTTTCCTCGACACACAGGATATTCTGGATGGGAATTTCATATACTTTCAATGTTAACAATTCATTACTGTTTAGAACTCTGCTACAGTTGCTTTGGCTCGTCACATTTGCTGTAAAAATTGGCAAAAAGGAAGCAAAATCGTGTCAATGGCATTAACAAATACATTTGAATGCGACTAAACACAGAAGAAATAGTTTCAAACTGACTGAAATCATAAAAACTATCGCCCCAACAGTCTATAATCGTTAACACTTTAAAATTTATTTAAATTAATATAATTTTTCCAACATTCATATAGATTTTGTTACCTTTCCACGCTCGCTGGAAATTTTCTTATGTTTCTGGCAAAATCTCTGATTGTTTTGTGTTTATTTTTTATTACAATTCTTCAGAGTAACACAAAATTGAATTTTAAATAGAAAACAAAGGAGACAAAAAAAAATAAATTTACGAAAATTGACCAGTTGCACAAACCCTTAGCGTTCGATGCCGCTAACAGATGGTGCAACTATCTAAAAAATTAGTTTTATTGCACTTCCGCTTCGATTTCAGACTCATTCTAGCTACCGTGCATTCTTCATTAAATATGCTCTCTTTTGACGTTCTGAAACCCAAAATCAGTCCAGCCATTCGTCGTAGAAACGTTGGAAAATATTTGTTATTTGTTACGATTCTACCGCGATTGGCTGAATTATTTTTGGTTTTCAGAACGTCAAAAGAAAACATATTTAGTGAAGAATGCACGGTAGCTAGATTGAGTCTGAAATCGAATCGGAAGTGCATATTAAAACTAAATTTTTAGGAAAGCCTATAGTTGCGCCATCTGTTAGCGGCTTCGAGCACTAAGGGTTTATGCAACTGGTCAATTTCAATATGAAACTCACAAAGCCATCAATGTTGTGAAAATGCAACATTTTATGAAAATAAAAAATTCAGCACTCTTCCATATAAATATGCAATAAATAATTGTGGCAAAAAGATTAACACCAGTATATATTTTCCGATTGTTGCAAAATTTATATAATTTAATATTTTAATACTATTAAATCTTTGTTCTTAGTGTATTTCAATTATTATGGGAATATTAAACAGTAAAAATATATTTGAATCAGTTCAGAAAAGGAGAAAAAACTGAAAAATTAGATTCACATTATTTTTTTATTTTTTAAGCTATAAATGTGCGTAAATATACCTGTTTCATTCTATCTCCGATAATTTTAGATTAAATTGCTGTCACAATAAATAAGTTTGTAAAATTATATTTAACAAACTAACCTGGGATAAGTGGATCGCCCTATAAAAATAGATTTAAAATAAGTCCAAGTAACTGCAGAAATTAGTTTGAAAATACGAACTGGAAATGCTGACCATTGGAAGTAGGTTGATTCTCTTTGAAGTTGCGAGTCCATCGCGTTGTCACGGTTAAACAAACAAATGGGACTTTCCACACTCGGCATTTTCTCGGTTATCATAATCGTCAATTTATAATCACCATCTGGATTTATGGCAATTTTGATTACATCCAGTACCTTAAATAATTGAAAAAGTCATTGTATAAACAAACGATGAATAGCAACGGTTTTGCTGAAAATGGTAAAATAATTACTTTGACGGACAATCTGGTGCATTCCTCTTCTGTTTTGAACTTTGAACAATATTCCGGAATGACCCGTAGATCAGCTGTATCATTTTTATTGAAAGGGCAATGAGGATCTAGAAAATAAATAATGATTTTGATATTCTTAAGCGAGATTTTCATGTTACCTATTTTAAGAAAAGTCCTTTGAGAAATAGCTATAAAATTGTAGCACCCACGTTGATTACGTGTGTTTCGAACATAAACGGTCGATTGCTTCCGAGTTGTTTCGTTATTTCCACAGTTCTGAATGCTCAAGTTTTCTCCTTCGTCAAAATCTGTGAGGCGAAAATAGAACTTCGTGATAGCAAAATACTACGTTTAGGTCTTTTTAAATCGAGTGGCTGCTTATTTTAATTGATTGGTTTCTTTTTGCATTTTTTAAAAATATTTTATTGATTCGGAAAATAGTTTTATAAGATCCATCAATAAATTATGCAGGGCCGAATTTATATTGAACATTATTAATTAATGAGCAAGTTAAAGAGTGCAAAATAAGAATTGAGAAATGCTTACATGGAGGTGGAATGTAGACGTCGTTCTGATTGCCAGGCGTTTGCGCGGCGCAAACCGCGAGGCTGAGGAGGACGAAAAGTCCGAGCCTCATCGTGATTTCTTCTCTGCGCGCGGTGGACCAGGGCTGCTGCTGCTCCGACCGTCACGCACAGCACTCCGAGTCGGATTAAATTATCAAGTGTTGACACTGCAAACGATACTTTCGGCCTTTTGGCCCCTATTGGCGACTGACCTCTAAATAAATTGCGTCACTCGCTTATCGCAAAAAATTGCGAAACAAACTGGATAATTTTTGAACAAATAATTTTTCTTGTTACTTACTGACAATATTTGATAGTTAATTTAGATTTTGGGGAACAATGATTTTAAATATATATATATATATATATATATATATATATATATATATATATATATATATATATAATTTATATATTATAAATTACAAATATATATAATATATTTGTTTCTTGATGGAATGGCTTTTTGATTACAAATTAAAAAAATTGTGACCATAATTAAACATTATCTCACTTGCAGAGTACAAACACCTCGAGAAACTTCTCTTTTTCAAATAAAATTTATCATTTTTCGCTGGGACCTTGCTATTTTGTTGCTAATTGTAAGTATAGGTTTCGTTTATACATATTATCTGTCGCTGCCTTGCGTGGAGGTCGGCGCGAATAGACCGAAGTTCAAAATCAAGCCAGACTCGCATCTGAAGCCTTGTCTTTCATCTCGAGTGCACGTGATTCTCATTGCCAGCATAGGAGCCCCCCTTTTTTAAGAGTTATTTTTGCATTTTTAAATTAATCTTTTTCACAGATACGGACGAAGAATTAAATAAAAATTATCAATGTTTTCAAATAGACCTAATCATTGTTCTCTTTATCAGATAAAAAATAATGGTGGTTATTTAAAGTCCGTTAAGTGTAGAGAGTTTTGTTCTTAAATTAATTAAAACCACCGGCGGCTGAATTCCTGGGAAAGAGTTTTGACTCGCATCTTGCCTCCGTTATAGAACTGTTTAATTTTATTTATCAAGGCTGTTGGATCCAAAGGACATAAATCATGACCAAGCGATTAACTGCTCCGGTTTTTTATGTAGAGAAGAATTAAAACTGGCAAGGTGATTTGTTAAATTAATAATGATGCAAATGTATTTGATTTCCAACAAAGAAATGAGAGAGCGTCCATATGAGACAGGCGCACAACAAGGTTTTTTCTAGAAACACTTTTAACACAATGAATTCACAGATCGAAAACGTCTTTTTCCGTTCGGAACTCCTTCTTTTGGTCCAAATACGAAAAGACGGTTGCTTGCAGCGTCTCCTCATCTGAAACAAATAACTGCAATTTAAAATACTGAAAATTCACCAATCGCGTAAGCCCTTAGTGACACGCCCCGCTCTGATGGCCAATCACGCGATTTTTGCCAGATTCTCACATGAATTCGTTCGTGCCGCGGCAAATTGGTCCATCTGTCGCCCCGCCCACTTTTAAATCCCTCTGCATTGCGCGCAAGAGTCAGCTGATGAGAGCTCCATCTGGTAGACCTCTCCTAAAACTAACTTCACTCATGCGCGCGCGATGCAGAGGGAAGTTATAAAAGTGGGCGGGGCGAGAGACGGGCCAATTTGCCGCGGCACGAACGATTTGGAATGCTCTGATCGAGATCTATTTGACGGAGGCTGTAGAAATTAAAATAAAATTTCAGGTTTGAGAAAAAATATTTTAAATTTTTGAGTTTGTCAAAATTCGGACATTCCAAAAATCGTAGTAATTCGAAAAATGGTCTGATTTCGGAATTCCGTACACGGGGGAACGTGGCCCACCGAGGGGCATCGACTGGAGCGAGAATAAACTGACTCCGGCCCATAGGGCCCCCGCTGGGCTTCGGAAACTACAATTTAGTAATGTCCAAATCTCGTTTTTTCAACTTTAAAAATCAATAACTTGGCTTCTAAGGGACATACAGCCAAAAACCAATGTTCGTTGTACTCATGGTAAAATTCTGCGTCGAATTTACACCAAAAAGCAACCCCCACGCGCCCCCCTCCTACCCAAAAGCCCCTAAAAATCGGCAAATTTTCTTTTTTTATATTTTAAACTGACCTGTTGTATTTTGCTGCGAGAGGTGGTGGGAAAGGATGCGGGCAATCTTCTTGAAGGCCTCCTTGGACTTGATTTTGCCAGTCTTGTAGTGCGGATTGAGCAGTTTGATAATTCTCTCGGCAAGAACAGCTTTGCTCGGCGAGCTGCCGCTTTGTTTGCTCTTCTTGCTCGCCAGCTCCACCTGAACCGCCGCCATTTTCCGCTTCTTCTCCTGCGGCTTGGCCTCCTTTTTCCCCTGAGCTGCTTTCGGCTCGAAAAAACTGACGATGGACAGCTGCTGCTTGTTGTCCTTGCCCGGCTTGTTCGTTTTCCTGCCGCTCTCGACGGGCTTCTTATTCGCCTCCGCCCCCGAGGGCTCCTTCGGAAGCAGTTTCGACGCGCTCGTGTAGCCGTTCTCCGATTTTTTGGTCCGCTCGGCGAGAACCTGAGTTGCGGTCTTGATTTCCACCGGCGCAGTTCTCGCCAGCGGCTCTTCTTTCGTCTCGACGCGCGTCTGCAGACTCGGGTCGGCCAACAGGTTCGATGTGTTTTTCTTTATTTTTGACATCTGAAAGCATTGAAAAGGGACATTTTCGTACTCTAGTTCAATTCAAGGAACTGACCATGTCCATGAGCATTTTTCTGTAGATGGAAGCCACTTTGTTGGAGCTGAAGGCCTGGTACTCCAATTGCACAGCAATTTGTCCGATCGTCTTTTCGTCCGGCCTCGCCTCCGGGCCTTCGTGGCACAAGTCGCTGTTCTTCTTCAGCGCCTCCTCCACCAGCGACAGGTACATTTCCCTCGACTGAAATTATATTTATTGGCGAGCTTGAATAAATTCAGCGGAGTCGGAAAAATTGGGAAAAGTGGCCCCGGGACCGATCTCAGGGTGGGGTACCCTGAAAAAGGTCATCAGGTGGAAGGCCTCATCGAGACCTATCATTTGAGACTTCGTGACTTGAAATCCGTCAACCCGTCGAATTTAAACAGCAAAAAATAAATTTCCACCTTTTCAGGCGAAAAACCGAAAAAATAAAAAAATAATTTTTTCACGGGCGCGAAAAAGCTCAAAATCGGTCTTCAGAACGGCGTCGAGGTTACGTGTTTGACGGAACAGTAAAGATTGCAAAATCTGGTCCCTGTTGCAGAAAAAATGGCGAATTCTAAATATTTCCCTTGCAAATGTCCAAAATACTGCGATTTTTTAACTTCAAAAATTAACTTGTCCTACAATTTTTATCCGATCGGGATATAATTGGTGTCAAAACACTCCCCAATAAATTCTCCGTCGATTAGGGATTCACTATGTCGAATTTTTGTCCTGAACCGAAGAAGCCAAAATGGTAAAAAAAAAATAAAAAAACGAAATTCTATTTTAAAAGGGAACCTGCCGAAATGTTTTTGATTCTCGTTACAAAAATCCCAAAAAAATGCCAATCCAAGGTGAACAGGCGTCATATCTGGGAAAAATCTGGTTCAAGAGTAATAATTTTGAGAAATATTATAGTTTTTTTTTTAAATTTGGACATTCAAAAAATCGTAGTAATTCGAAAAATGGTCCAATTTCGGAATTCCGAACACGGGGGGACGTGCCCCACCGAGGGGCATCGACTGAAGCAAGAATTAACTTGCTCCGGCCCATAGGGCCCGGGCTGGGCCCCGGAAACCAAAATTTAGTAATGTCCCAGTCACGTTTTTTCGACTTTAAAAATTAATAACTCAGCTCCTATGGGTCGGAGGATAAAAAACCAATGTTCGTTGAACTCACGGTAAAATTCTGCGTTGAATGGACCCAAAAGCGACCCCGCGCGCCCCCACCGGCCCAAAAGCCCCCAAAAAGGTTCCTTTTTTCTTCTGTTTTTTTTCTTTAAATTCACCTATGGGCCGGAATGTGATTTTCATTTCATTTCCCCTCACATGGCCCCAAAAGGCGTCGATGGTCCCGATTTTTGCGACGAAATTCGCGTTTTTTGGCAGGTTTTTTTACACATGAAGATAGAGAAGCGGCTGCGGCTACTGAAAATTTATCTCTCACCTGGACGGTGAGGCCGTTGATCTTGGTGACGGTGCTAGCGGCCGCCCTGACCCTGCTGGAGCCGTTGGTGCAGTCAGCAGGCAGCGGCTCCCTGGCGCTGATCGAGTGCGGCGCCTTGCGCATCGCAAACTGCTTGCCGATCAAGCTGCTCATGGCCGACTTGGCCGTTCCTTCGTTGCTCGACTCGTAAGAAACGCTTGAGTTGTACTCATCCGTCTCCCTGCAACAAAATAGGATGAATTTCAGACTGGATTTATTGGAGTGAGGTTGTTGAAAGAAAAAGAAGGGCCGGCGGCGTCGGAAAAATCGCGAAATGTGACCCTGGAGCCGATTTCAGGGTTGGGTACCCTGAAAAAGGTCGTCATGGCAGGTCAGTTGGTAGGGTTCATCAAGAAGAGTCGTTTGAGACCTCTTGACTTGAAATCCATTAATCCGTCGAATTTTAACAAAAAGAAAACCATTTTCGGCTGTGCACTTTCCAAAATAAATAACTAAAAAAAGAAATTTAATTTTTCTATTGGTAGGAATATCCTCAAAATCAGTCTCCAGACCGGCGTCGGGCTTGCTTGTGTGATGGAAAGGTAAAGATCGCATTCTGGGTCTCAGTGCGGGAAAAATGGCGAATTTTCCTTATGGATAGCGTCCAAAACACAAGTTTCTCGAACTACAAAATAAGAAACCTATGTAGCGCCTCAGTTTTCAAGATAAACGGACGAATTAGGTGTCAAAAGACGCGCAATTAAATTCTACAGAAGGTCCTATTTATAGATATTTGAATTTTTGTCCCAAACCGGAGATTTTGCTGAGGGAATCTAAAAGGGGTCGGAAAAACTCAAAATTCCACTTATGTAGGAAAATATCCTTGCAATTAACATAAAAATCCCAGAAAATGAAGTTCATTCACTACCTGGTCAAGATGGCTAGGCGTCATGTCCAAGAGAAATCTGGTTCAAGGTAAATGTTTTTCAAAATTTTGAATTTCCCAACTTTCGACATTAAAAAAAAATCAAAATAACTAGAAAAACAGTTAGATTTTGGAAAAAATGGAGACTGGGGACGTGCCTGACCGAGGGGCGTCGACTGGTGCCAGAATAAATGGCCTCCAGCCCATAGGGCTCGGGCTGGGTCCCGAAACCCAAAATTTTGTAATGTCACAACACGTTTTTAACTTTAAAAAAAATCAATAACTCGGCTTCTATGGGTCGTAGAGTAAAAAACCAATGATTGTTAGACTCGTGCTGCAATTCTGCATCAAATTAACCCAAAAGCGGTCCATTTTTTAAATTTACCTTAGGGCTGGAGGGTAATTTTGACTTAATTTCCCTTCAATTGACACCCAAAGGCGTTGATTGGCCAGGTTTGGAGGCAAAATTTAATTATTTTAACGGATTTTTTTCCTTTTAGATGAAAATTAACCATTAAAATAAAGGAAATTCATGGAAGATTGACCTCTTTTGTCCGGCTCTGCCTCCGCCGTACAAATCAGCGTCGTACGAGTCCGCCTTGCCGATGCCGCCGCCAGTTTTGACGCTCTTCATGCGAAAATCCGTGATTTTCTTCTCCACAGCCTTGGCGTTAACGCAGCAGTCGCATTTATCCACGCATTCCGGCGGATCGTCACCAAAAAAATCAGTAAACACAGAATGTCGACATCTAAAACACGAAAATGTCAACATTTTTTTAAAAATTAATAATTTTCAGGCTTGGTACTTGGAGTTTTCGCAGTACTGGACCATGCACTGGAAGCTGTCGATGGCCGCCTTGGCCTGCCGCTTTTTGATCTCCTTGGTCTGCTCCGAGAGCGCCTTCTGCAGCAGGTACGTGACCGCGTCTCGCTCCTGCCGCGAATAATAAATGCGGCAGCGCGCAGGCCGGCCGTCGCGCCCCGCTCGACCCGACTCCTGGTAGTAGCCGGCCACGTTCTGCGGCAGGCCCCAATGCACCACGAACCTGGAAATTTATAAGTATTAAAAAAAATTAAATTACATGAAAAGCAAACCCTAACCGACCAATTTTTGCAACAAAATCCAATTTTTCGAAATTTTCCTGTTTCGAGCAAAGGAAATTAATTGAGCACTCCCGGGGTGAGAAAAATTAGGAAAATATATAATGTGAGAAGATAAAAAACATTACTTTTTAGTCTTGAAAGGTATTTTGTATGTATTTAAAAAATTGCTGCTTTTCGAAAGGGGTGTGTTTGGTATAATTAAAATTCAGCAGTCGATTGTAGCGTAAAAAACCGCCTGAATTACCCTGAAAAAGGTCGTTAGGTTACCGCAGGTCAAAGACGAGACGCGTCTGATGAGGGGTCGTGGTCGACAATTGGACTAACGGCCGAATTTAAATAAAAATAAAACCAATTTTTTGAAAATTTTGATTTTTTCGAAAAATTGACCGAATAATTCGTGAAAATAAGAAAAATAGTCAGAAATTGGAAAACCGCACATGGGCGGACGCACAAAACCGAGAGGAATCGATTGGTTTTGGAATGAGAACCCTGTGGTACATAGGGCCCCAAAAACAAAAATTTGAAATGTCACAAATCAATTTTTTTTCAACTTTTAAAGTTTAATAGTGAGCAGATAAAAAATAGTACTTTTGATTCTTAAAAGTTATTTTTTGTATTTATGAGCAGCGTCAAAAATTGCCTATTTTTAGACAGCTGATTAAATTTCCAGATTTTTTCTATTGAACAAATTTTTCTAAAATTTACTATTTTCGCAAAAAAATTGCCAGAAAATTTCACGTGGCTGTCAAAAGACCTTTAAATTTTATTTAGGAAAGTAAAAATACCCAAAATTAAGTTAATTTATTCGAGAATCATCGCGATAAAATTATTTTTTTTCATTTAATTTATTTCTATGATTTTCAGAGATAAACTCGGACCCATATGACTATCAGAGACTCCGCATGACACAAGAAAATTTTTATTAATAAACAAAGACAGATTTATTGCTTCCCACGTGCGAAAATGTCATATTTTTTATAATGGAAACGTAATTAAAATGCTAATTAATTTAAACAGCGATAAAAATCCCCCTTAATTGGCAAAAAATCATATTATTTTTAGTTTTTTCCAAAATTCACAGTTTTCTCAAATGATTTCGTTCGTGCCGCGACAAATTGGCCCATCTCTCGCCCCGCCCACTTTTAAATATCCCTCTGCATCTTGCGCAAGATTCAGCTGATCGGATTGAAATTAGCTCTATCTGGTAGACCTCTCCTAAAGCTAACTTCACTCGTGCGCCAGCGATGCAGAGGGAAGTAATAAAAGTGGGCGGGGCGAGAAATGGGCAGATGGGCCAATTTTCCGCGGCACGAACGATTTGGAACCGTCTCATCGTGATCTATCTGACAGTGTGAGTCTTTTCTTAGGGAAAAAGCGCATATTCAGTGAAAATTCTTCTTTTAAAACAATCCTAACTTTCAGGCCGATTTTTCCCGACAAATTTACACCTGGAATAAGTTCCTGAGGACCTAATCTATTTGTGTGGAGACTTGCAACTCACCTGACGTTGGCCTTGTCGACGCCCATGCCGAAACTGACAGTCGCCGCGATCACTTTGCATTTCTCCTGCATCCAATCGTCTTGCACCCTGATTCTCTCCTTGTCTTTCAGGCCTGATAAACCGGTGACGAAAATTGAAATTAGGAAATTTCTCAGGGAATAAAATTCTCTACCTCCGTGGTAGGCGAGCGCGAACACGCCGACGGAGCCTAACCGACAGACTAATTCCTCGGTCTGGTTCCTCGTGCGGCAGTAGATGATTCCGCTGGCTCGGTCGCCCTGAAGACATAATTTTTGGTCAATAAACACGTTTTTCGGCTGAGAAAAAATCAAATATAAATTTCACGGCTCAGATATTTAGATTTTCTCACATCCTCAGCCGCACAATCCATGAAATCGACCAAATCAGCCAGTTCCTGGCCCTCCATGGTGTCCGGGAAGACGACGTCGTAAAATAAATTGCTCCGGAAGCAGGACACCCTGAACGCCGCAGGGTTCTGCAGTTTGAGCTGCTCGTAAATGTCTTTCTGGACCTGCGACAAATAAAAATAAATAAATAATAATACCGATTGAATAAAAATAAATTACATTCTTTCCAGCGGTGGCGGTGACGGCGACCCACTGGACGCGAGGGCACAGCTGGCGGAGTCGGCCCAGTTTCAGGTAGTCCGGTCGAAAATCATGGCCCCACTGGCTCACGCAGTGCGCCTCGTCCACCACGAAACTGCCCAGTTTCTCACTTTTGTAAAGCTTCTGCACCAACTCCTATAAACAAAACAGTGAAATTTCAGTTTGAATCCTAAAATATTGCGCTTGGGAATATTTTCCATATTTCCTTTTAAAAAAAAATCGTAAAATTCGCCGTCGTGCCAGTAAAATTGACCAAAACCGCAAAAAATGGCCCTCAGGTCGCGCGACCTGACGAAGGTCGGTGACAGGGAAGGATGAAATATCGCTGAGTATCGCAAAATGTGCTCGGAATTACCAAAATATCATTAAAAACCGACCTGGAAGCGGATCTCAGGTCGCGGGGTACCCTGAAAAAGGTCGTTAAGGTACCGCAGGTTAAAGCCCCGTCCAATACGTGTCCGATGAGGGGTCGTGGTCGATGATCAGATTAACGGCCGAATTTAAATAAAAATAAAACTAATTTTTTGAAAGATTTTGACTTTTTCCAAAAATTAAACGAATAAAATTCGTAAAAATTTGAAAAATGGTGTGAATTTGGAAAACCGCACATGGGCGGACGCGCCTAACTGAGAGGAATCGATCGGTTTTTGAATGGGCACCCTTTGGCCCATAGGGCTCCGCCTGGGCCCCGAAAACAAAAATTTGAAATGTCACAAATCGGGATTTTCCGACTTTGAAAATTAATAACTTGACTTCTATGGGCCATACATTAAAAAACCAAAGTTTTTCAGACTCGCCGTAAATTTCTACGTAATTTTAGTCACTTTGTCTCCCCATCCCCCCCGAAAATTATGCTGTTTTTAATTTTTCAGTCTTATTTATTTTTTAAAAATTCCCCTATGGACCACATTCGGTTTCTGACTTGAAAATACGCCTTCCCGCGATGAACCGCGTCTATTGCTCGGTTTCTGCGCGAAAAATTCACAACTTTGCTGATTTTTTTACATAGGAAGATAGGGAATGTGTCATTAATTGGCCGGATTTGTTAAAATTACTAACTAAAATAGGTGTAGAATTTCCTACCCTGAATGTGTCGGTTGTGGCCTGTTCAGGGGTGATGTAGAGGAGCCGTGTGCTTGGCTTGACACTCCTCAGGTCCATCAGGACGGCGTTCCTCTCAACGCTCGTCATTTTACTGTTGATCGTCCGCGCGTCAATTTTCCTCTCATTTAAAAAATCCAACTGGTCCTGCACATTTCATACATTAAAACATACAAATCAACCCTGAAACCCGCGAATTTACCTTCATGAGGGCCAGCAGAGGCGAGAAGACGATGGTGATTTTGTCTGCACGCGCGACGGCAGGAAGTTGGAAGCACAGCGACTTGCCCGAGCCGGTCGGCATGGACACAAAGACGTCATTTTTGCCTGGTAAACAGGAAATCAGACCGTGACAATGTCCGAAATTCGGTGTTTACCTTGCAAAATGGTCCTGATCGCCTGCTCTTGCGTTTTGCTCTTGAATTTTTGGTGCTTGAAGACATTCTTCAGCGTGTTTCGCATCAGCTTGTCGATGTTCGAGGAGGAATTACTTCCTTTCGACATTCTTGCAAGTTCTGAGAGGAAGGATATTAACTCATTTTTCCAAGTTTCATGCCGACAAAAAAATATTCGAAGATTTTGGCGGAGTGCTTTGCATCATGAACGTATCAGCTGTTTGTTGTTTGTTTACGGTACCGATTAGCTGTGAGATACCGGTTTTTTAAAAGAATTGGTTTTATACCTCACATTACATCAATATTTCAAATAAAAATGCATTATTTTTTTATATAGAATTCTTATTTAGAGGATAAATATGTATTATTCTTCTACTTTGTGAAAGAATTTTTTAATTTACAACCGGTTCTTACGTAGAAATACCGGTTTTTCAAGTAGCAATCAGACTAGCTCTTTCTCATTGGTTGGATTCAAATTCTTGATGCTGTCATTGGCTAGTGCGACTCCTCGACTCCTGTCGCATTAAAAACAAAGGCTAAATATCGCAATTAGTCAGTAGTCATAGTCATAGTCAGCTGGCATGGCGCACAGGACTGGCAAGTTGCTTCATTCCACACCATAAATCTCTTTTTGTTTCTTTTCGAGATCAGAAGTCATTGCTCCACATTTCATCGCGCGATTTTTTTTATTCACGGGTGCCACGGGGATGGTGATAAGACCGCGTATGTGAATTAAGCTCCGCCTCCCGCCCATTCAAATGCAAATTCTTGCAATTCTTCGAGACTTTGTCAGGTATGATAGTGATAGCTGCCTTTTATTTTTGTGTGTGTATAGTTTCCACTTTTATGTATTTTTTCTTCAAAAGATCATAGAAATAGAGGCCAATTTTAATTTATAATGTTCGATATTCGATTGCTAATATTTTCTCCATTTTGTGGGTCGCCATCTTGAATATAGAATTTAATTTATTTTTATAAATAATGTATCTCAAGAAAAACCGCACGGAATTTTTTGCATTAAGTATTTATAATACAAATCTACGAAAGTCAGGCGCCGATTCTGAAATTGACGAGGCAGTCGAAGAATTCCTGATCATCGTCGACAAATCTTTTAAGTTCTTCAATCCGAGCACGTAGCAGTTGCTTCTTGCCACCTGGTCGAACGGTGAACTCCACGGTTGACAGGTTCGTCAGCTGGTTGCAAGCGCTCTTGACCAGTGTGGCAGCAGCCTGAAAGAAGCTCTTGGTGCGCAAGTTTACCAAACAATATTCACAATAAAAGCCAAGGTTCAAGTTTTTTAAATTCCGAAGGATCGGTTGCTCGTCATTCATGGCAACTGAAATGTACTGCAGATCTAGTAGGTGGAAAATGTCTGGGTAGATGCGGTGGATTTTGACCTTTCTCAGCGTGGGAGACGAAAGGATGAAAGACAAGCGGAATGCATTCGTGACAAGGGGCCTATAAATAAAAATTTGTTACAATTTTTTAAGTAAAAATTCAGACCTATAACTTACTGCTCAGCAAGTGTCCATTCAAGTTCCTTCAACTGAGGAAAAACCTCTTGAGAATCAAATCCCAAGTTTGACAGGGGCGTGAGATTCAGTTTAAGCTGGGTCAGTCGTGGCAGTGTCCTGTCGAACGTGATGGGTTCGGCAGCTTGGTGTATAATTAGAGTTTGCAAGCCTGGTCCGTAGGACTTCAAGAATCGATCCACTATTGAGGCTGATGGAGGGTTCACCAATTGGAGGGTCTCGATTTTCGAAAACTGCAGTAGTGGCAACAGTCCAGTTTCGCTCCTGTTCAGAAACCAGTCATCTTTCCATGTGACCTGAAATCAGAACAAAAAGTCCGTTAAATTTGAAGCAATAACTGTAGAAAGAGAAAGCTGCAGGCCAAATAAACAGATAATCATATTTACCATTAGATGAGTGACTTCTGGAAAGGCTGTGTGCAGTGGTGTCGAGGTGGGAGTCGTGCTCAGGTGACGCAGGGCAGAAGGTCCCTCGGGCAGTTGATTGATGCTCCAGGGTGATACCAATCTGTCGCTCAAAACCATCCATTGAAGGGCATCAGCACGGACTTGAACAATTTCTATCTGGGGTAGGTGTTGTACACAATTCCGATACAGTTGTTCATCGAGAGCTAAATGAAAATCAGGTAGCATCTCATCAGGGACGTAATTAAGCTCCTTGAGCCCAGACAAGCAGCTTTTGAATTCTTCCAGGTTGCTTAAATCGCAGTTCAGGGGGAAGTAAAGGTGGCTGAACTTCAAATATTTCAGGTTTCGCAGATTTTTGCACAGGTCCATGAGGGAAGGGTAGGTCAGGTGGCAGGTTTGTATGATTAACGTCTCAATATTTTGCATTTTGTAAATGGCGGTTTTACTCGGACCTTCGTGATGAAAGTCAAAGCAGAAGCCTCTGCCCACGTCCAATGTCGAGACATTAAAAGCTTCAGTTGCTATCAGCGTCAAAATCTACACGAAATAATTAATTTAGTTTCTCAAAATTATTTCTCCATGCCAAATTACATACTTTCACTTGCTGGTCTTGCCGATAAGCCGCGTTTTTCGGGAAGATAGACACCAGTCTGTCGAGATGCAATTCCTGTGTCTTATCATTTAAAAGAAGCGAAAATCCCTTGAAATTTACCGGCTTGCGACCCTTACATTTCAACTTCTCAGCTGGCAACCCTTCTAATATTTTGTTTCGAACATTTTTCGCTGCAATTTAAACATATTTAGACTATTATTTATAAAACGTTGTATAGTAATTACTCACAAAGATTTTGCAAATTCGTGAAGAATTTGTCTTTGTCGCAAAACAATGTAATATTTTCCAGGATATACTTTATGATGATATTTTGCAGACTCATAACTTCTTGCCTTCTGTTATTTTTAAACTTATTCAATACCGGCGGTTGTTCTTTAGCAACCTCAGCTTGGTCCTTGGAAACCGCATCATCGCTAAAAGAAGTGATCATATTTCAGAAAAGCGCTTGAGGTGAAAGAAAAAACGAATAAATGTGCCTTTTTTTTGGAACAGCCACAGAGAATTCCCAAGCATCCCTTGATTATCTATTTTTATGATCATCATACCTGATTTTCAGCTGGTTGCTCCTCTCTTTCTTCTCTTTGCGATTATTTTTCTTTCCGGCGGGCATTTTTCTCCTGGTTTATAGTCGATCTAGAATTAGCCGATCTGGAAATTTCACGAAACTACCTCACACAAGCAGGAGAAACACGCGTGTGACGTTTGGCATATATGCGTCCAGAAACAGCTGTTTTACGGCCCTCTCAGGGTAGGTAATGAAACCCCTTAGGGGAGAAATACGCGGGAAATTCAAAATGAAAAATTGACAAGCGTGTTTTTACGTTTAATTGAAATCCCTTCCAAAAAAGCAGAAAGGAATTCAACAGGAACACAATCTCCCTGTTAAGAATTTACATAATCGGATGAGAATTTTCGTTTCTCTGAAAAATTCCTGAAAAAAATGAAGAAGTGGTGATTTGGATGACGTGACATTTGTGTTGTACCATTTTCAAGGGTTGACTTACAAATAAACCGGTAAATAAGGGGTCAAACGGTAGAAAAATTAACTGAAACGCAGAAATTAAATCTATAAAATTTAGAACAGACGTAAAACTTGAATTAATACAAAAGAATTGTCGTAAAATTCAATACATTATGGTAATATTTAATTAAAAATATGTGCTATCAAGAATTTTACATTTTTTGCTGGTGTACCGGTTATTGACGCACAATCCTGATCGCAGCCATCTTATGGGCGTGGCTTTGACTGAAAATGTCATCTATAAGACACGTGACATGATCTTATAAGAGACTTTTCAGAGCGGGTTTGACGACACGCATCCGTCAAAAATTCGATACGAATTTTCGGTTTTTCGTCTAATAGGATTCATTCTTTCTGCCCAACTCTAATTTATTTTCACGCCGACACTACGATTCCTTGCTACCATCTGGTGGCTACCTTACAGAAGGAACGTCATCAGGTACCAGCCTAAATCCATTATCTCTGATCATCGACAAAACTAACGGACCAATCGGAGACGAGTTTGGCTCCTTTTCATTGGTTAGACACGAAATCTTGACTTCTGATTGGCTAGTGCTGCCTTTTGCTTGAACGAGAGTTCTGTTTCTATGAAATTACTGCGCTCGCATGATTTCATTATTGTTAAATAACAATTAAGTTTCAAACTGTGCCAAATTAATGGTTGTTCTGCTTGAATTTCGAGGAAAATTTCGCTAAATTATGAAATAAATCGTATTTTTACAGTAAGGAGACAATGCGTCTATTAACATGCAAACTTATGAGCCGATTGGATTCCTCATTCAAAGAATTAAACGGCAACCTGGAAATTCTTATCTTTTTTCGCATTTTTTCTAACTTTTACAGAGGTTAATCCCGGTAAAATCAACACAAATTTTCTGTCAAGCTTTCCTTTCAAGCGAACGAAACTTCCTTTTGTAGAAGTAAAAAATGTCCACAAAGCTATTATGCACATTTACTCTTTCAATCGAGGTAATTCACACCTCAAAGAAAAAAGAACATCCTGAAAAAAATCAAATAATGCTTCAGGTTTGAAGCTTGGTCGTAATACTACAAAGTGGCGCCTTTTTCTGAACTGGCAGAAAATAAAAAATCCAATCGTTCATTGGCTAGACTGAGAATCTGAACCACCGGTATTTCAATATTAAAAATCGGTAAATAAATTAATCATCAACATACGGATTTTTATCTGTTGCGACAATAAATTCAGCGGTTTTAAGGTCAAAATAGCAAAAATCTTAAAACAGATAAATCAGGAGCTTTTTTAGTACGAAAGAATTTTCTTTTCTTATACCGGTTATTTTAACTCAAAATCAACAACCTGGTCGTAGCCAGGATGCAACCAATCAGCGCTCAGCGCGATCTGATTGGCTTCGTGGATTCCTCTGATATTATTTTTAGTATTTCGTAATGAATGCTTTACGCGACAGCGGGAAAATCATATCTGGATTTTGCGGAAACATGTGTGACACTGCAACAACTTTATTTGCTGACTTTGACGTTGACCGTCATCCCGTCAGCCAAAATAAGCTACCCCACGAACCAAGTCAACCCCTTACGGCCACCAAAACAAAATAATATAGACCTCATCATGTCAAATTCGGAGTCAGCGCTAAAATTTTGGTCTAGATAAAATTTTTACATGATAAGAAATTATTGAAATTTTTTACAAAGTGGTAAACAAGTGCTAGGATTCCATAGTAAAAGAAGCAGTTTTCAAACTTGGATTTATTTGGGGTGACAGCGACCAAACCACTATTTTCCGTAAAAGGGTTGAAATTTTTTGCACAAAAACCATTGGAATTTCGATATCACCCCGACCACACTTTTCGGGATGTTCAGTTTATTTTGAACATTAAATAATATTAGCATATAAATATCTTATCACTACTATGTATATTTATCAAAACATGGAAAATGTTACGAAAAACACCAAAAAATCAGGACCTGTAGCAAAATTACTATTAAAGGGACAATATTCTGGTAGAATTTCATAATTTCGTACGCAAGAATTTTTCGCAATGCAGATGCTTATTTTATTTTGACAAAATTTATGCATCAATGTTCTCCCAGGTGTTAAATGAATTCAAACGAAACTTCAGGCTTTAAATTATCTGGCACTGTTTCAAGAAAAATTTCTCTATTCTGGCATTTCTTCTTATGCTTTGCAAGAAGTCCTGAACACTTCAACTTGCACTTACAGCGGCGGCAAGTCTTGACTTGCCGGTGTCTAAACAAGGTTTGACGGCGCATCTCCTGCGCACATTCTGCGCAGCGAACAAATTCGTGCGAATTGCGCTTGTGACGCTTGAGAAAATATTCGCAGGTACACAATTGGTTGCACTCTTCACACTTAATCGTCTTGGAAAAATGTTTTCGTTGTATGTGCCACTCTCCATGCGTTGCTTAGTGAATGTAGATTAGTCCCAGCAAAAAGTCCCAGTTCTTGTTTTTTTTTTGCTCTTGTTATCCCTGTCCTCTCGGACCGGGAAGGGCGCGCACTGCACTGGCACGAAAGCTGAAACCTGGGTCCCAATAACACCGCGAACGGATAACATGGGCGCACCAGGCCGCCAGCAGGGACGCAGCCCACTCAAGGACCACTTGCCTCCGCACCGAGGACTGCAATGAAACGCTAGACATTCATCCCGTGAAGCCAAATCACGCATGCTGGAAAGGTGCAAACCAGCAAGTAGCGAGTTATATGCAGCCAGCTTGCAGGCGGTCAGCCATCCACCTACTGACTGCACGCAATGTAACTTCGATGATCTAACGAGAACCGTTGTGTCAAACATGCTACACCCTAGACATGTTCCACGTGGCGTTTCAATTCTTCACATGGTTTTATGGCAGCTCTTCCTATGCAATTGATACAAACCCAAGCACTCGAAACTGAGTTTGCATCTGCAGCAAACCGATGGCTTTCTGTGGACTGCTATAGCCCCGAGAGTCACGTCCTGGCCACAAGATTTGCACTCGTCGGACGTGTGAGTTTGTTTGACGTGGTTATTCACTAGAGCGTATTCCAAGACAGGAAACTGAAACAGGAAACAAGAATTCCTGCTTTTTCCTGGAATTCCGGCAGGACAGGAAAATATTTTTCAGGAACAGGACAAGACAAGAATTTTGTTTCAAAACAATTCCATTCTTGGTCTATTTTATATCAAATATACCTCATTAATAGACAGCATTACTTTTCATTTTGATACTGCCTTACAATGTTTACTTTCTTTCATGAACTATAAATATTTTTCCAAAAAAACCTAACAATTATGACGATGTTTACAATTTTGCTCTAAAGCTTGAATTAAAATGCACAACTCTTTAATTATAGTCAGTGGTGTTTGAAAAAACAAGCGTCATACGGAAACAATCAACTGTATCAAAAATTAACATTTTTTTAGGGTTTTTCTGCAATTCTTTTTCATTTTAAGCACTATTTGAAATACTTTTTGTTGGATACTAAATTCTGTGCGGGGTGCATATTATTTTTTCCGTTTTGTTCATAAAGGGGAATTAGATGAATTAGAAATTATATTCTCTATCAAAATTTAAACACTTAGAAAATCTGTCAAATGGAAGTCTCAAATAATTAAAAGCAAACAAAAAACAGGTATAAATATTAATATGGAAGAATTAGAAGACCATTTTGTAAATTTGAATTAAATTAAAGAAAAAAAAACAGGAAAAAACAGGAACAGGACAGGACCGGAAATCCAATTTTGGAACAGGAACAGGACAGGACAGGAAATTTTTTTCCCGGAACAGGTCAGGACAGGAACAGAAAAACCTTTCTTGAATACGCTCTATTATTCACTGTCCATTTCGAGCCGAATTTGTTGCCGCAAAGGTTGCATTTGAAGATCTTTGGCATGTGCATCGTCCCTTCGTGTTCTCTCAACCTGGTCTTCTTTGTGGTGAAAAACTCGCAATGCTTGCACTGGAAAATTTCTTTATTTATGGCTCGTTTGTGCGAGTTGATATGGAGAATCATTTCGGACTTGGATTTAAAATACTCGTTGCAGCCTACACGCGAGCACCGCACCGGAAGTTCCGGATGGTTGAGTCTCATGTGCCGCCTCCACAATTGTAGCGTGCAATAAAATCTGCCGATTTTACAATAGTTGCAACGAATTTTCCCGCTTTCGCATGGTTTGTTCCGTTTCTCGAGTAATTCTTGCTGCATGTGCTGCTCTTTTTCCTCCTCGGTGTGAAAGAATGTCCTGCAGCCCAAAGTTCCGCATTTGATGGCTTCTTTGTGCATCAGTTTGACGTGCTGCATCAGATCCTTGTAATCGATGCCGCAGTAAAAACACACTCCTCTCCTCTTATCAGGGATTTTCTTTGTGTATTTTGCCAGATCAACCTCTTCCAACTGCACCCAACACTGTTCTACTTCTCCGACTGTAAATTTTAATCAATACATATAACTCGGATTAATATTTTTATTAAAAATTCTCAAGTACCTGAATAATTCTCCCGCAGCACCCTGGCGTTTTCTTCCAAATCGAGATTTTTCGGCCACCAAGCAACAGCCTCGTCACCAGACTCATCCCCAAACCTAAAACACGCGTTAAAATCAAAATAATAATTTTTAATCTCGTGAAAAAACCCACTCGGCCTGCCAGATGCAAAAATAGCAGATCAAAGCGTCTTCTTCGACCACTTCCGGCAGGTTTTCGTCTTCTTCCGTCAGGTTCATGACCTCCATGGCCCATTTCCTCAGCTTGAACCTGTCCACCTGCGACGCGAGGACGTGGCCGTCCGACGTCGGACACTCGCACAGTCTGCACAGCGGCTTTTGAATCGGCGTTTTTTCCACTCTTCTGGTTCTGTCCATCGTTATGTGATTCAAAAATGAATGCTTTAAAAAGCTTTTCTGTTAAACATTCGGCGATTTTAGCCAGATTTAAGTAGTTAATGAATGAATACAAACCAGCTTGGAATGATCTCCGGCTCCGCCTCTTTTCTGAGTAGCGAGTAAGATAAGGAGAAGAAAGTTTCAAACTACTTAGTAAGTGTTTTTACCCTATTTTCAAGAAAAATTCTTAACTAAGCATGACAGTTGTATTTTTTTGCTCATTTTCATTTATATTTTTATTTCTTGATCATAGTTTATAAAAAAAGGTTTGAAATTAATTTTTAACTCCTTTTATTAACCTCATTCTGTTAACGCAGTTTGCAGCAAGTACGTCTAGCCTCTTAGTGGGCGTGGCGAACAAGAATGTAAACAAACACACAAGAACTCATGGAGGAGCATTAATTCTGGTCACAGTTGTGATACTTCAAGAACAAAATGCGATACGAATTTCCAGCTTTTCATCCAGGTTTTGAAGCCATGATAAAATTGCCTCTTTAAATTACCTGTGTTCCCCGTTGACATCAGGTTTCCGGCTGCCGAGAGAGGTTGCCGTCTTGGACGGAAACGTGCTGCTTGAAGTCGGCTCGGACGGCGTACACGAAAAACTGCACCTGCCCGCCAACAGCTCGGTGAAGAAATTCAAGGTGTTTCCCTCGTACCAGGTGGACCGCGTGCTAATCCATTATCTGATTATCGACGCTAAAAATAATTTGTATGTCGTCGAACGAGACCCCAAACTGAAGGTAAAAATTAAATCATGAGCTTTGACCAGAAATTATAATTATATCTATGTATTGAAGGTTGTTTCGACCCTGAATAACGTCTCTGAGGTTCAAATTCGTGACTCTGCCGGACGTGCCGAGTGTAGAATCAAGTTTGGGAACAAATCCTGGGAAAATCTGCTTTTTGAGCCGAATGGCGTGAAAGCCGTCGCTCTCTCGAACGACACCGGAGCTGTTGAAGCCGTTTCCCCAGCTTTGCAAGGCACCCTGAAGGTATTAAAATTAATAATCCTGATGTATTAGGGGTTTAAACCGAATTTCAGAAGTGCGAAACGAGACTGCAGCTCCTGGAACAGGCGCTTAGACAGAAAAAACTGCTCAGGGCGGCCACGATTTTGGAGAGAGACTTCACGAAGCATTTAAAAGTCAGTCAGGTCGGCTGTTTTTACCTTCACGGAAGGTTGGTTTACACCGCGAAGGTCGTCAATCAATACGAGTGAGAAAAAATAATACAATTTTTATATTTTTAAGAATTAAATTTTAATTTAAAACAGTTTTCCTGTGGAGGACCTGAGGCTAGCGGCCTTTTCAGAGAGAAACGCGGCTCTGCTGCAGCCCCTGCCGCTCTGCACCCTGCGCACGAAGGAAAGCGCATTGTTGATGGGGATCTGCACCTCCCCTTTTCCGCCTAGCTCCCTCTCGGTGCAGTACAAAGCCAATGACTCGCAGTTCCACCTCCCGTTGGTCTGTCCGGACACGCAAAACCTCCACCAGCAACTCAAAATACTCGGTAAGAATCAAATTAGGTCCTGAGGATAATTTACAGTTAAAAAATACATTAATTTTCACTGAAATTGCGCATTTGCCCAAAGAAAGACTCTAAACTGTCAATAAGATCTCAATCAGAGGATTCCAAATCGTTTGTGTCGCGGAAAATTGGCCCATCTCACCCGCCCACTTTTATAATTTCCCTCTGCATCGCTGGCGCACGAGTGAAGTTAGCTTTAGGAGAGGTCTACCAGATAGAGCTAATTTCAATCCGATCAGCTGACTTGCGCGCGATGCAGAGGGATATTTAAAAGTGGGCGGGGCGAGTGATGGGCCAATTTTCCGCGGCAAAAAACGAAATCATGTGTAAAACTGTCAAATTTCGGACAAAACTGGCTGAATAATCCTATTTTTTGCTAAATATGGGGGTCGTTTTGGCGTTTCCCGAACATTCCGGCTTCAAAAAAGAGGGTGTAACCGGTAAAATTCGAAAAAATGAATTTTTGGGGCACTTATGACCGGAATTAAATTAAAAAAAATTGGTCGGTTAGGCTTAATTTTCTTGTTATATAATTTTTAAAATAGAAAAATCACCATAAATAATTTAAAAATTAATTAATTTCTTTTATTGTCAGGTGTGGAGGACTGTCTGAAGGTTTTGAATTTTGGCAGTGGCCATAAACTGCAGGTGCAGTGGAACAACCTGTCGGTGGACCGGCTGCGGACGACGCTGTCCTTGACCAACCTCCTGGAGGACGTGACCTGTTCCATTTCCAGCTCTGCGAGTGCTGACCTTCCGGGAACAATTTTCGTAGAACGACGCAGCAAAAATTCAGCCCTAGTCTGCTACAGGTTTAAAAAAATATTTTAATAAATAAATTAAATATAATATGTTATTTTGAATTTCAGGGGTGTGTCTGAACTGGAAATGCTGAAGCGGCTGTTGAGTCGATTGCCTGTTTCAATCGGGAAAATCGACGATAAGGGCTCCGAGAAGAGGACAATTGCCAACGACGTGGCGCTGATTAAAAGCAAAAAGCAGATGTGCAGGAAAAGCATTCCGCTGGAGACGTATATGAAAATCCTGCAAGATTTAGTCCACAAAATGTCTGCCTTTCAGAAGTGAGAGTGTCCTTATACTGTTAAGTAAATCAAGACTGATTTTTTATTGAATTTAAAAAATTAAAAATGCCGATTTTTTTAGTTGTATTTAAAATAAATTGCTTGTAAAGCGAAAAGGTTATGTTTAAAAATTGAAAATTTACTTTTTGATGAATTCCTATTAAAATTGAGAACATTTTAAGTGGATTAGAGCAAAAAATCAGACCATTTTGTAATATAAAAAAATTATGTCCAAATTTTCAATTTAAATGGCAATTTCTGGCTTCTGGTCGCCATGAATTTCGCGAATTGGGAAAATATTCGGTACACCACACGATTAAACAATGCAAAATTTATCTAGGAACATTATGAGACCAAATTCGAGCCGATCTAATCAAAATTCTAGGACTAAATAAATTTTGAAGTTTGAAAACGTGATTTTTGCTTTCCCCTGAAGAATAACACACAAATTTTTCCGATCAAGGACCCATAATGGGTTCCCACTGGTTCCATCGCACGCCAAAAACCGCCGCCGGTCTAGAAACCGATTTTCAAATTTTTCGCGCGCATAGAAAAATTAAAATTATTTTTTTTTCGGTTTTTCGACTTAATGGTTTTATTTTTCCTAAAATTCGGCTGTTCGTCCGTTTGTCGCCCATGACCCCTCATCAGACAGGTCTCGGACGGGGCTTTGACCTGCGGTACCCTCACGACCTTTTTCAGGGTACTCCGCGACCTGAGATCCGCTCACAGGCCAATTTTTATATTTTTTCAGTACTTTATTTAATTTTGAGCACATTTGGCGATCATTCGTGACCCTTACCTCTCACCGACCTTCCTCAGGTTACGCAACCTGAGAAGTGTCTTGAAAAATAATGATTTATTTCTATTTTTGATGCTTTCGTAACAAAATTGAATCCAAAAATCTATCAGGATGAAGGTTTTCTATTAAAAAAAGACCAGAATTTTCTATTTACATATTTTTATTAGCACATAAATCACGCTCGGCGTCTTTTTAACGGAAACGTCTGCGAGCGATGTTGGAAATGTGTTCGAGTTAAAATGCCATTGGGCAACATCAACAACGACTTTTTATATTTTATTATTTATTACGTTGGCAGTGCGGGATCGGAAAGCAATAAATTAAAACCGAAACAAACGGGTAATAGTTTGGGAAGAGTAAATGCGTGATTTCATTGCAACTACAAAAAATTAAAAACATCCATTCGTCGACACGAGCAAAAAACGCAAAGCAACGCTCACAGCCAAACCTTTGAAATAGAGTTAACGTGGAATAGAAGAAAGGGGACTTATTTTTTTGGTAAAACACCAAAAAATGGCACGGATTTACAAACAATTCATCAAAAAAGCACAAAAATTAAATTAATCATCGAAAAAACGGTGCCAAAGGGGTCAAGATATTTCTTTTCTACTCGGAAAATGCTTTGCAGACGTCGACGAAGACCTCGTCGGGCGGTCTGTCAGCGGTGACGGTGCGCACGAGGTCGAGGGCGCGGTAGTGCTCCACGATGGGCATCGTGGCGTTGATGTAGGTCACGAAACGCTTGGCCAAGCTCTCGGGGTTGTCGTCCGAGCGGCCGCTGCCGGCGGCGCCGCGCTGCAGACACCGGGACGTGCACACCTCCTGCGGACACTCGAAGAACAGCACGAACAGCAGCTTCACTTTGTCGCCCATCGCGCTGTTCCAGCCGTCAAGGTTGTTCTGCAACAAGAATTTTGAGAAATGTTACAAAAATGTTATTTTTACAATTTATTGAAATTTTTAAAAATTTTCTAGTCCAGTAATTTTACCGGTTACGCCCTCTTTTTTAGCTTAAAGAATTAAATAATTGCTTCAGGGGTGAGAAAAATTATGAAAAGTTAGCTGAGAAAAAAACTTTTAAATCCGGAGTAATTTTTTTTAATTGCAGATTTTTGAAAGGGGTCTGTGTTTGGCCTAATTAAAATTCAGCAGTTGAAAGTAACGTCAAAAACTGCCTATATTAAGAAAGCAGATTAAATTTCCGGTTTTTTCCTCAAAAAAAAAAAAAAAAAAAAAAAAAAACAGTTAAATAATCTTGCTTTTTGTCTGATTTTATCTGTTACAATATTAAATCGGGAGAGCTACTTTATTTATTAACTTTTACAGTTGTAAGAAAAGATAAAACGGAAGAAAAACAAAAACAATTTTATGTTTTAGATAAATAATTTTAAGACAACATCAAAACTAATACTGTTCCCAGATTGTTATAACAAAAATATATGGAAAAACACAAATATTAAAAATTCCAAGCTGAAATTTCGGAATTTTCAGTAATCGTGCTTGACAAGTTGAAATTTAGGGCAATTTAAACGTTGCAAAATTAAAGGCCGGAAACTAGATTTTTTCACGTGGCGTGTTCGCAAAAAAATATTTGAATTAGAAGGGAAAAATCTAGAAACCTTGAATTTCCAGGAGCAAAAATTAAATTTAAAAAAAATAACAAAATCGCACCTTGCAGACCTCTTTTATTTTAATCTGCTGACGTCAGAGATAAAAATTAAAATGTGTAGATAGCTAAAAAAATATTTTTTAAGGTTTTTTTTACCTCTAAAGAAAATATTAAATTTTATTTCTTTTTCTTGTCAATTTTTTTTTATAAAAAATAAAAAATTATAATTTAGAGACGAGGAAAACAATTTATTTTTCAAAAATTTCCATCCACATCGCATTAAGGGAAGCCATCCAAGCAACGGGGGTGGTGGCGGGTGCGAAAAGTAGTTCAAGGGCGAGATCAATACCTGGTTGCGGGGGAAGCCGTCGATGAGGAACTTGTCTGCGCCGGACTTGAGCATGGCCTTCTCGAGCAGGCTGCAGGTGATCTCGACGGGCACGATGGTGCCGGCGGTGATGTGGCCCTCGATCAGGGCGCCGTACTGCGAGCCGGGCGTGTTGCGCTCCTCGCGCAGCAGGTCGCCGGCCGACAAGTGCACGAAGCCGAACTTGTCGACGATCTTTTCGCACTGGGTGCCCTTGCCGGAGCCCGGCGCACCCAGCACGAACACCACTCCCGGCTTGGACGTCATCGTGGCCGCCAGTCGCCGCACGAACTGCATCAATAAAACACAAACAACAGCAGGAATTATGATAAATCACGGATGAGGGATGCGTGAGCTGCGAGGGGGGGCGTGGCCGCCAACTGCCTCCGCAGGGTCTTTTACCTGCTGACCTAGCTTGAGAGGTGCTGATGAGGCGGGTGTGGGTGGGTGGCTGCACGTCAGCCAGCAAATGAATGAATGGATGGAGAATTTCACTACCGCAGCCGAAATCACCGCTTGTTAAACGATAAAAGCGGGGGTGATTATCTAGTAGCTCGGTAGGTTGCTCATTCGCTCCGGCCAATCAGCGCGCTTGTTTGCGACGTTGGCCAATGGGAGTCGTGCTAAGTGCTGTGAGCCAAAATGGGCGTAGATCTGTTTGTTTAACCGGTTGTTTTATACTGATAACCGGTTAAATAGATGAAGAATTTCAGTTTTCTGTAATAAATCAAGATTTTTCAGTCTAAATTCATCATTATTTAGTTTTATTTTCTTAAATTAGTTCAAAAAACACTTGTAAGGCTCGTTTTGATTGAAATTACCTAAAATTCTTAGCCGAAAAAAACCGGTTCTTAAATCTTAAACAAACCGGTATCAGTAAAACAGATGAGCAGCGTGTTCTGCCTTGTTTACCACCGCTTCACAAACACGCTCTAGAAGAAAAATTAGTTTTCCCGTCTGAAACTGTAACAAAACCCCTTTTAAATCACAAATTTCAATCATGGATGATGAAGCAGAGACCTACAAGCTGTGGAGGATCAGGAAAACCGTGATGCAGGTGCGAAATTCTCACTAAAAAACCGTCTCGCAATGTTGTTATTGTTTTTTCCTCCGCAGTTGTGTCACGACCGGGGCTATTTGGTCACTCAGGACGAATTGGACCAGACCCTAGAGGACTTCAAAGCACAGTTCGGTGACAAGCCAAGGTATAATTTCGCTTAAAGCGCCATTTTCGTCCTTAAAACCGCCAGTTTTCAGCGAGAGGCATCCGCAGCGCAGTGACCTGATCGTGCTGGTGGCACACAACGACGATCCCACAGACCAAATGTTCGTCTTCTTCCCTGACGAGCCCAAGATCGGCATCAAGACCATCAAGGTGCTGTGCCAGCGCATGCAGGACGAGAATATTCACAGGGCCATCATCGTCGTGCAAACCGGAATGACGCCCTCGGCCAAACAGGTCGGTCTTTTATTAATTTGAGATTTTTTTATTGAACTCCTCGTTGCAGTCGCTCACCGACATGGCGCCTAAATACATCTTGGAGCATTTCCTCGAGTCTGAGCTGCTGATTAACATCACTGAACACGAACTGGTGCCGGAACACGTTGTCATGACCTCCGAGGAAAAGGCAGAATTGCTCGCCAAATAGTATCCTTTTCACTGACAAATTTCAGGGCTGAATAATCAAGGGATAGAATTTTCCTTAACTTTGTCCACAGCAAATTGAAAGAAAACCAGCTGATGAGAATCCAGCAAGGCGACCCTGTGGCTAGATATTTTGGACTGAAGCGTGGCCAGGTACCATTTTTTAGCTTAGAAAATAAATTAAAATTTAATTTGCAATTTTTGTAGGTTGTCAAAATCATCAGACCCTCGGAAACTGCTGGACGGTACATCTCCTATCGACTGGTTTGCTGAGTGAAATTTAGCTTAATTACATTTAAAAATAAAAACAGGAAAATGTCGAAATAAAAAAATAACTACTTGTTACTTTTCCCCCTGATTTTGTAAGAAGATTTAAAATTAAATTGAACGAATATAACTAGTTAAAATCAAAAAATTAGACCATGGGAACTAAAATATATTTTTAGGGTGAATAAAATACGTTTTTCAAATATTTAAAAAATTCGGAAAGACGGTAACATCACTTTTTATGTTTTTTTCTGATTAAATTGGTAGGTTATTGAATTTTTTGTATTTAAAAAGTGATGAGAAATGAAAAGTGAACCCTAACTAACCAATTTTTGACCAAAAATGCCCCATAATCCAGTTTTTCGAATTTTACCGGTTACGCCCACTTTTTTAGCAAAGCAAAATTAAGTTTCCGGGCTGAAAAAAATAATAAAAAATTTAATAGCGAGAAGATAAAAAATAGTTCTTTTGAGTCTTGAAAGTAATTATTTATTTTTTCAAAAATTGCAATTTTCGAAAGGGGTGTGTTTGGCCTGATTAAAAATCACCCGTTGATAGTAGCGTCAAAAATTGCCTACTTTCAGAAATCTGATTAAATTTGCAGGTTTTTTTTCTGCTCAAATTTTTGTTCAACCATGAATTTATCGAATTTATTTTTAGGTTTTTTATTAGGAAATATTAATTTTCCAAGAAGAAATAATTCTGTGGTGCCAACCATCGGTATTTTTGGCATGCAATATTATTACCTATTATCAAAAATGTCAATTTTTTAATTTTTGGAATGAATTTCTGTTTTAAAAAACAAATGAATATCAATCTGGAAGATGTACCACATAATTATTACACGCTCCCAGCGCACTGGAAGTTCCGATTCGGTTGGAATGCATTATATAACCACACTGCAAAGTAATGATGCAAATAAAAGCGCTACAATTGTAGCGAGTGGCTACCGAGACTCATGAGATCAGCATTGAGGCCGCGCGACGGGAGGCTGCACAAGAATTCGCTGCTTGTGCATCGGATCGACGGGGTTTCCCGGGCTAGCGGCAGAGATTGTTTTGCCGCGGGCCGTCCCCCTCCGCGTGACGTCACCAGCTGGCAGCACAGCCTGCCGCGGCTAGCAGGTATCGATGCACTCCGCCCCCCTTCTCTGGTAACGAGAAATTCTTGTTTCTGCCTTACTCGTTCGTGGCGCTGTCAGCAGCGTGAACGTGCTTGATTGGCCGAGAGCGCGATCAACGCGTCACTGACGCGCGGACGAGGAACCATTTTGCCAGCTGTCTGGTCAACGGCGTTAGCGGGGTTCCCCCTCCTCCTCGTCTCTCGTCAGCTTGTTCGTTCCGTGGCCTACAACAACTGTTTTCTTTTGGCGGATGCGTTTTTCTAGCTGAAAATGTCGACCCGCAAGAGATAAAGGGCCGAATTTAGCGACGCCGCGGCTTGCTGCCAGCATAGACCCTCGAAGGGACGACTGAGCCAGGTGAGTGGGCCCTTTGGGACGCTTGTTTCGGCGGACGTGCGGCTCGCAGCGTTCACACCACTCCCCCCGTGACACGAATTCGGAAAAAGAGGCCTTCCGGGTCTCTTCCACAGGCCAAAAACCCAATTCACGGTCTTTAAACGGTTCCATCCGCCTCCGGGGGTGTGTCTCCGGGCCCCCGGAGGGGGCCCGACGCAGACTTGCGAGAGAAATTCGGCGAGCCGTCCGAAGTCGCGGACGCCATATGTTTTCTTTGACTAAATTTGCCGAAATTCCGCAGGAAGGCCATGCTGTGAAGCTGCAGAGATGCACGCGTCAGGACGAAGAAGAGATGTAAGTCGCAGGAAACGTTCCGCCCCGCATGCATGTAAATGATAGTTAATGTTGCAGGGCGACGAGCCGCCGTTCCTCACGGAGGGCACGGAGGTCAGCGCCAAGTACAAAGGCGCCTTCTGCGAGGCAAAGGTGCGCAAGGTGGTCCACTCCGTCAAATGCAGGGTAAGGGTTGTATTAATTCCCTTAAAAGCCGGATTTTCTCACCCCGAGTGTCCACAGGTCACCCTGAAAGGCGGGGGAACCACGGTCGTCCAGGACGACCAGATTAAAGGAGTTCTTTTGGTGAGTTTTTCTTTCTGTCAATTATGATTGTGTTCTTTAATTTAAATTTTTGTCTGCAGACGGGTGCAAACGTCGAAGTGAAACTGCCGGACAAAAAGGATTTCGTGGAGGCGACGATCGTGAAAATCCAGGACTGCAGCCAGTACACGGTGGTGTTCGACGACGGCGACATCACCACCCTGCGCCGGACGGCCCTCTGCCTCAAGAGCGGCCGCCACTTTGCCGAGGGCGACACGCTCGACAAACTACCCCTCACCCACCCCGAGCACTTCAGCAACCCCGTCGTGCACCACCGCAGGGGCAGACGCAGCAGACAAGCACAGTGAGAAATTCTTTTTTAAACCTCTCTTTGCTTCCTATAATTTTAAAATTAAATCAGAATTAAAATTATTTTTTTTAAATTTGTTAATTATTTGTGGAAATTGTGCCTCTGTACTGGGGGCAAGGAGGATAAAACACTGCCATAATTAAAGAGATAAGCAGGAAATTTCCAGTTTTGTACAGAATTTCCTAATTGGTAATTTTTGTTTTCGTCTCTTAAATTTTATTGTTTTAAATTTGTTAATTACGGTTAATTATGTGGTGAAAATAATGCCTCTATTGTGGAATAAGCAGAATCAAACACTGCCCTTAATTAAAACACAAGCAGGGATTTTCCATTTTTATTTTTCGACTTTTTCCCAATTATTTTGGTAATTTTTAGCTCTAACGTTTTTAAATTTCTTAGTTTTCTGTTGAAATTAATATCTCATTTCTGGAACAAGGAGAATAAAACACTGCTCTAAATAACGAACATAATGCAGGAAATTTTCATTTTTTACGGATTTTTCCAGATAAATAATTTTGGTAATTTAATTTTTGGCTATATTTTTTTTACTGCGCGCTGAAATTAATTCCTCTATTCAGTTATAAGGAGAAAAAAATGCTGCCCATAATAATACATATGCAGGAAAATTCTAGTTTTTTTACAGAATCTCCAGAAAATCAATTAATTTGGATATTTTTTTTTTATTTCCGGCCATATTTTTAAAATTTATTAATTACGTGTTGAAAATATTGCCTCTATTCTGGAATAAGCAGGATCAAACACTGCCCCAAATAAAAATACAAGCAGGAATTTTTTACGGATATTTCCCAGATAAATAATTTTGGTAATGTTATTTTTGGCTATTTTCTTTTAATTTCTTTGTTTTGTGTTTGAAATTAATGCCTTCGTTCTGGGATACAGAGAATAAAACACTACCCTGAAAATACTCTGGCGGGAATCATCCATTTTTATTTACAGAAATAAATTAATTTTGATATTTTACTCTTCTGTCAGCTAATTTATAAAATTTGTTAATTTCTCGTTGAAAATCTTGCTTCTATTCAGGAATTAGCAGGGTAAAACACTGCCTTAAATAAAAACATAAGCAGTAATTTTCCATTTTGTAGGAATATTTCCCCTGATAGATAATTGTGGGAATTTTAATTTTTATCTCTTAAATTTAATTTTAAATTTCTTAATTTTGTTTTGAAGTTTATGCCTCTATTCTGGAATAAGGAGAATAAAACGCTGCTCTAATTAAATACATTAGCAGGAATTTTCTATTTTTTTTACGGTTCTTTTCCCCAAAAATCAATTTTGAGAATTTTTTTTTCTGCCAAATTATTATTTTTTCTTTATTGTTAATTATGTGTTTAAATTAGAGCTTTCATTTTGAAATAAGGTGGAAAAAACACTGCCCTAAATAAAAACAAATAAGCAGAAATTTTCTTTTTTTTTACGAATTAATTTTGACAAATCCAACTGAAAATCCTCTTATTAATTGAATTGGTCAACATTTCCATTCCTAAAGTGTTTTATTTTTTTTTAAATCAAACAACATTTAATCATCAAAATTTGCACGTCTTCTATTTGAAATCTGGTCTGTCTCTTCTTTCTTTGCTCAAAATAAAAAATAAATTTGAAGTGATGACAGCTTGGACGAGGAGAGCTCGAACAAGGGCAAGAAACGCGAGGAGCGCGAAGTGGACATCCGGAAGGTGGTGTGCGTCGAGGTTGGCGACAAGAAGAAGGTCAAGGACAACTGGTTTCCGGGCCTGGTGGTCGAGCCGACCGCGCAGGACACGGTCAAGATCAACGTCAAGGACGAATACCTCGTCCGATCCTTCAAGGATGGCAGATAGTGAGTCAAAATTATTAAAATCAATTTATTATTTAATAATTTTTAATTTTCAGTTACACGGTGCCGAAGAAGGAGGCGTCTGTTTACACGAAAGCCATTGGGGAGAAAGTGGAGAACCACAGTTTGAAGGCGGCCATTGAAAAGGCGGAATTGTTCATGGCGAAAGACGAGCTGCCGCCGCACTGGGACCGCGACCTGCTCTTCGGCATCGAAGGCTCCGATGACACCGACTCGGAAGGATCTGATTCGGAGGTTAGTAATATTTCCTGGGATGTGAGGAAATATTTTTGGGAAAAATCGCAGTGAAAATTGTTGAAACAGCGGTGGAGTTGACGAAATCGTGAATATCTCGAGTTCTAAATAAGTTTAATCTGTAAATTTGGTCTTAAAAGCTGCCTAATTTAAAGGCCGACAAGTTTTATTATTTTGAATTTTCCAAATTTGAGAAATATTTTAATTTGTTCCCAATTTTCGAATATCAACAATTTTCCCTCATAAATTGTTTTCCAGCTATAGGAAAAAACGTTGCCCTTATTGTTTATCATAAGCCTAGTAAATTTTATGATTTAGAAACCAATAGTTTTCAAAATACACTCCTTCAAAGTTTAAAAATCGCCTTTTTCCGAGTTTTATTAACACTTGAATTTTATTTTCAGTGTGAGAAGCAGGAGGATAAAGACCAGTTTGTGGCCAAGCTGTTCACCTTCATGGAGGACTTTGGTTCTCCGATTAACAATGCTCCGACAATTTATGACGAGGACGTCGACCTGCACAAACTGTTCAAAGTCAGAGTTTGCTCTTTAACTGTTAAGATTGTTACTTTATTTTAATTTTGTCTGCAGGTGGTGGAAAGACTTGGCGGCTACAACAAAGTGACCGGCCAAAACCAGTGGAAGGTGGTAACGCAAAAGCTCAACTTCATCAACGTGACCACCAACACCACCTCAGCCAATCTTGTCAAGAATCTGTACAAAAAGTGAGTGTTGATTTTTGAAATTTAAAACAAAAAACAAGTGGCTTGCGTCCCTTGGGCCCTTAACTGTCTGTTGAAGCGGCGAAATTGTCTAAATTAAGAGGAAATAAGTGATGGAGCTGAGGAAACCGTTATTTAACAGTCCTCAGGTCGCGTGACCTGAGGAAGGTCGGTGATAGAATATGGTTTAAAGTATAAAATCGTCGCTAAGTACAATTAAATTTGCTTAAAATGACTGATAATTAATTAAAAACGCCTGGAAGCGGATCTCAGGTCGCGGGGTACCCTGAAAAAGGTCGTCAGGGTACCCCAGGTTGAAGCCCCCTCCGAGATCTGTCTGATGAGGGGTCGTGGGCGACGATCAGACAAACAGCCAAATTTAAACTAAAATAAAACCTTTTTTGTCGCGCCAAGTAAAAAAACCGTAAAAAAATAATTTTAATTAATATATGGGCGTGAAAAATCTAAAAATTGGTTTCCAGACCAGTGGCGGTCCAGCGCGTGCGATGGAGTCAGTAAGAAATTTAAAGTTAGCACCGTTGAGAAAAAAACTGAATATTTAATTTCCAATGTTATCCTTATGGAGGAAGTGTAAAAATCATGTTTTTCCATGTTAAAAATTTTCTCCTCCTAGGTTTTTGATCAGATTTAGTCTGTAAATTATCCCAGACGAATTTCGCGCCAATTTGAGAGCTATTTTTTGAAATTTTGTAAATTTCGACTTTTGTAGAAATTTGGCTGAAAATATTTTCTAAGAATTTGAAAAATGATCTGATTTTGAAAAATTTAAGACGGGTGAATGCATCTCATCAAGGGGCGTCGATTGGTACCTAAATTAGCGCTGTCCAGCCCATAGGGCCCCGACTGGGCCACAAAAATCAAAATTCGAAAATGTCACATTTCGCGTTTTTTTACTTTAAAAATTAACAACTCAGCTCTTTCTGGTCGTAGAGTAAAAATTTGAAGTTATTTAAACTCGCCGTAAAATTTCGCGTTGAATGGACCTTAATTCCACCCCCGCCCGCCACCAACACCCCCAAAATCTGCACTATTTTAATATTTTGGGATTAATAAATTTTTATAAATTCACCTTTGGAAGGATATTATGGTTTCTGACTTGAAATTACGCCTCCCTGCTATGAGACGCGTTTATTTCTTGGGTTTTGTGGAAAAATTCTTTGCTATTTTTTTTTAACACAGGAAAATTAGAAATTAATTTCCTTGGTTTTCACGTTTCATCTCTAAAATTTTATTTTTTTCTAGGTATTTACACGGCTTTGAAGACTTCAACCGGAAGCTAGGGTGCACGATGCAGAGTTCGCCGATCAGCAAGTCTCGTCGGCGGACGGGCGGCCGCAGCATCATCCGCGAGAGGGACCGCTCGACGCCCATCCCGAAGCCACTCCCTGCCGAAAAAGAAAAGCCAGTGGCGCGCTCGCCGACCCCCAAAGTTGCCGAGAAGAAGACAACCGAGAAAAAGGCGAAAAAATCCGCCTCCGCTGCGGCGTCGACGGACGGCGAGTCGAGCAGCAAGAAAGCTCGCAGCGAGCGGCTGCAGAACCGCAAGGACGACGCCGGCAGCAAGAAGCGGCTGTGGAAGGACGACAGCCAGTCGGACACGGAAGGCGCCGGGCCCTCCTCGGCCGCCCCTGCGGCGCCGGCAGCGGCGCCAGTGGTGGTGAAAGCCGAGCCGCCGGCCCTGACGCCCGAGCCCAAGGTGGTGGCCAAGCGGAAGGTCGAGACGGAGGAGAGCTCGGACGACGACGAGCAAAAGGACAAACGCGACAAGAGAATCAAGACCAGGACCACTGAGGAAGAGGTAATTTTAAAGTCTATGGAATGAATTTTTATTTTAATTCGCCATTTTTAGAGCAAGAAAAAGAGTGGGACTCCGGACAGGAAAAGCTCCGACGGCCCTCCGGTGCGTGAGGAAAAGAAAGTGCCGGCCAAGCCGAAGTCAAAGGACGGAGACGACTCGAGCAGCTCCACGAGCACCCCCAGTACAGCGAATGTGGCCAAGAAGCGCGGCAGGAAGCGGAAGGAGAGCGAGAAAGTCGAAGAGTGAGTCTCTTCCTCGCGCATTTCAGTCTTTTTTTAATTTAAATTTTGTCTTGCAGACTCGCGTGCCTGTCCAGTGATATTCAAGTTCAAGTTGGTGATAAATTGAAGGTGTACTACGGACCTCAAGAGGAATCCAAAGTCACCTACGAAGCTAAGGTACTAATCATATCATTTAAAAAGTTTGAAAAGAATTTGTGACAATTGCCAACTTTTGTTTTTGGGACCCAAGTGGGGCCCTATGGGCCGGATGGCGCTGATTTTGGTATCAATCGATGCCCCTCTTTGGGGCGCGTCTGCCCGTGTATGGTTTTCCACAATTGGACCATTTTTCAAATTTTCATGAATTTTTTCCTGCCAAATTTTCGAAAAAGTTGAAATTTTCAAAAAATAAATTTTTTTCTCTCTGAAACGAATTTTTCCGGGTATGCCACCTATCAACCTCAGCTAGGTATTAAATGTAAATTTTGTAAAAGGTTTCAGATTTTCAGCGTCTATAGAAAAATTAAAATTAATTTTGTACGGTTTTTCGACTTTGCGTGACAAAAATGGATTTATTTTTGTTAAAATTCAGCCGTTCATCCGATCGTTGACCACTACCCCTCATTGGACACGTCTCAGAAAGGGCTTTGACCTGCGATACTTAAACGACCTTTTTCAGGGCACCCCGCGACCTGAGAGCCGCTCCCAGGCCTGTTTTTTGATATTTTTTCAGTATTATCGAGCACATTATTTAGTGTTTCTCGGCTTCTTGCCTTAAACCAACCATACTCAGGTCGCGTGACCTGAGATTCCCCCCGCAAGCCACTTGTTAAAATAAAAAAATTCTTTTTCTGAAAATTTTTGTGTTTTCAGGTGATTGAAGTGGACTCAGCTCAAGATTTGTACATGGTGCACTACACTGGCTGGAACACGCGTTACGATGAGTGGGTGCCCAGGGCCAGGATCGCCAGCAACCTCAGCTGGACGCCCGCCAGGGCCAAACGCACCGGCCGCCCCTCCACAAACGCCAGTCCCCTGAACAAGGTCCGTGGAAAAATTTATAAGAGAGCACGAAAGGTATTTTTTTTATATATAATATTTCTTTTGTTAATTTTCATTTACAAATAAACTTCAGCTGAATATTTATTAAAAATTAAAATACAAAAATATCAGTTAAAAATAGTAGCAAATTATTTAAATATAAGAAAATTTCTCTTTATTCTGGTTTAAGATTTTATTTTTTCTCACATTGTTTTTGTTTTGCTCAAGAATGAGATAATTTCCGTTCATTTTGTTTAATTTTAAGCCATTTTTAACGAGATAAAATTCATGCTGAATTACTCCATTGTGGAGGAAGCAAGTTAAACAAGAAAATGGCTTCTGAATTGGTTTTTTGGGGGGTGGAAAACTTAAGAAACGACACTAATGACGTGCTAATTCAGCCAAATTTAATTAATCAAGAAAGCTCACCCTCTGGGAGTGCCAGGGTTGAATTCAACCCCCTCTAAAATTCATAATTATTCAAAACGGATCCAAATCAAAGCAAAAATGTTGTTAATTAGATTTTATTTTTAAATAATTCTAATTCAAATTTCACAAATATGCAAATAAATTGCCACCATTTTTCAAAATGTTATTTCTTTTTAAATGAGGCTCATTTTGGCTATTTCTAAATTAAAGTTTTTGTTCCTTTTGGAATGCAGGAAATTTTTAAATCTTTGGTCAAATTTTAGTGACTTTTCCTTTGACCTAGGAAGTTTGTCAACGTGGCAATTTTGTTGGGCGTTAAATCATATTAAACAATTTATCTTTTCTGTAACAATATTTGCAAAAAAATGGCTAACTTCGAGCACTTTGTAAATCATGTTATCTTTCAATTCTGACAATACGCCTGCAGAAAATTTAATTAAAAACCCAACCTTCCTATTTTAACAAATAAATTCAACCGCAGAGTCTGCAAAAGCAAACGAGCGTGGGATCGTCGTCTGCGGGACCAGGACGTCCGAGCCGCGCGGGCAAGGAGAGTTCAACGCGGTCAACGACGCCGTCCTCCGTGACGTCGTCGTCGAGCAGGACCAAGTCTCCGGCGGCGGGCCAGAGCAGCCGGGCGCAGCGCGCAGTCAAGCGGTCCGAGCGGCAGAAGCGGCCTCGCCGCACCTCCGGCGGCGACGACAAGTACTCGGACAGCGAGTCGGACGAATCCGACGAGGAAGAGGACTCGGCGCCGCCGCCCACGCCCCGCGGCGCCAGGCTCCGCAGGGACTCCACCCCCAGGGTCAAGAAGATCAAGGAGGAGCCTGAGGAGGAGGAGGAGGACGACGAGGATGATGAGGCCAAGGAGTCAGATGCCGAGGAACGGAAGGAAAAAGGTAATTTAATTTCCCTGTTCGCAAAAATTCGGAGAGAAACTAAATTCCAACTTGAAATTCAAAATTTTTATACTTTTCAATTTTAAAAATATTAATAATAAGATCTAAATGTTCACCCTGACTTTAAAAAAAATCAGGACCAGTTGTAAAATTAAAATTAAAAAAAATTAATGCCCTGCGGATTTGACAGATAAAGGCTCGGAAGAGGACGACGAGCAAGGAAAGGGTCGCGACTTCAATTTGAGCCAGCTGCGTTCGGAAATGCGCGGCTTCGACAAGGCCGTCAAGTCCTCGGAAGCGTCGTCCTCGACGGACGCCCCTTGCGAGCCGCAGCCGCAGGAATCCACGCCCCCGAAGTCTGAGCCGGGCGAACTCTTCTCGCTGGACGACGACGACATCTACGAGTTCAAAGAGCCAGAGCCGTTCAAGCCGGAGACGCGCCTCAAACTGTCCGATGAGAAGCTGAAGAAGTCGCCGGCGACCCCGACGACGCCGAAGGGCCGCAAGAAGAAGGAGTCGACCAGCAGCATCGACCTGCCCGAGCCGGAGAAGCAGCAGCGGGGCCGCCGTGCCGCCCCCAAACCCTCCGAAGACTCGCTCGACTGGTCCGCCGGCAGCGCCGACTCCTTCAAAAGCCTCAGCCCTTCCTACGAGGCCCCCGCGGCCGCCTCCGGCGCCGCCCCCGCCGCCTCTGGGTCCGGAAGAAAGCAGATCTACGCCTCTACTGATTTGTTTGGCGATCCGCACTCTGGGCAGGAGGACGACGACCTCCCCGCCGCCGACGCCGCCTGCTCTTCACCACTGCCCTTCGAACTTGACTCTTCGCAGGTTAGAATAAATATTAGTATGAGATACAATGCAGGGTTGGGAACCAAATTGTCCTCAGAGCCAAAATATTTTACAAATCAAGTCCGTGAGGGCCCTTGGACGAACCTGTTCCATATTTTGACGCGTTAAAGTATGCAAAATAGCAAATATTAGCGCAAAACTCAAGCAATTGCGTCTTTTTGTCGTGGGGAGGTGTTTTTTCAAGTCAGAATCACCTTTTGATCCAAATAGGCGAATCTAAAAAATAAATATAATTAAGAAATTTAAAATGGAGCGGATTTGGAGGCGGGCGGGGATTGAACTAGGGTCCATTTGACGGGAAATTTTACGAAAAGTCTAACAAACTTTGCATTTTTACTCTGCGACCCATAGGAGTTGAGTTATAAATTTTTAAAGTGTAAAAAAACGCGATTTGTGACATTTAGAATTTTTGTATTTGGGGCCCAGGCGGCGCCCTATGGGCCGTAGGGCGCCGATTCCAGTACCAATCGATGCCCCTCAGACGGGCAAGTCTGTCCGTGTGCAATTTACCAAAATCGAACCATTTTTCGATTTTTTACCATTTTTTTTTCCTGCAAAAATTAGGAAAAAGACTTAAATTTTCAAAAATATTTTACCATGACGCAGATTTTCCCAGACATGCCGCTTCGCCATCCAAGCTAGGCAATAGATGGAGCACGTTTTGTAAAATTGTTATTAATTTTGTTTAAAATAGTGTATTTTATAAAACTAAAAATTTTCGGTTTGCATGGAAAATCCAAAATTCACCATTTTTTCAAACTATGGTCCATAATGGGTTCCCACCGACTTTATCATACTCAAAGGTCCGCCGCCGGTCTGGAAACCAATTTTAGAATTTTTCCCGCCCATAGAAAAATTAAAATTAATTTTTTCCGGTTTTTCGACTTTGAGCCAAAGAAATGAATTTATTTTTGTTAAAATTCGGCCGCTCGTACGATCTTTGCCCAAGACCCCTCATTAGACACGTCTCAAACAGGGCTTTGACCTGAAATACCCTGACGAATTTTTTCAGGGTACCCTGCGACCTGAGATCCGATCCCAGGCCGGTTTTTGATACTTTTTCAGTAATTCCAAGCACATTTGGCAAACATTTGTGACTCTTTCCCTGCAATGACCTTCCTCATGTCACTTGACGTCGTTTCTAATTTTTATATTTAAATTTCAGGACAGTAAAAAGGATGAGGCTGCGTTGAAAGAGGAGCGGCCGGAGGTGGAGGGTGAGGAGGAGAAGGGCCGCAAGGACTCGGTCCACGAGACGATCGAGCGCGTGGTGCAGCAGAGCGGCGACGAGCCCAAGAAGCCGTCAGCCGATCCTGCCGTCCCCGCCGCCTCCAGCTCCGCCTCCGCCTCCTCCTCCGTTGCTGCAGCTACGAGTGCGGCCCCGGAGCCCGCCCTCCCTGCCAAGCTGACCCTGCTCAAGGCTGTGCCCATCGCGGAAGTCAAGAACCTGACCAAGGACGCTCACATTGTTACTGCCGGTAAAATTAAGGTGAGTTAAGGTCGTAGAAAATTTTTACCTGGTATAAAAGAAAAATGGCGGGAAAGTTTACTCATAGAGCTTTCGAAATTAGTCTTAATGAAGCTAGGACATTTATCTTTGTGTCTAAATGTGCCTAATTAGATGGCCAATAAATTTTGTATTTTCCAAAAATATTTTAATTATTTCCGAATTTTAGAAATTTTTATTTTTAAATTAAATTTAGAATTTCTAAAAATTGGACTTATTTTTTTCTGAGCATGGGTTATAATGTTGCTCTAGATGTGTGTATCATGCCTGGAAATTTTCAGGATGTAGAACTTTATAGATTTTGAGAAGCAAAGGGTTAAAGGTAGAAAAAGGGTAATCTTTGAGCTCGGATAAAAATTGAGAAAATCAAAATTGCACGATCTGTTGACTTTTTACCCTCAGAACATGCTCCTGAGGTCATTTTAAGACCATCATATCAGGTTATAAATCAAACCCTGGCGTCAGGGTAGTCCCCAAACAATTGAACTTCATAAATTCCCATTTTGTGGCCACTTTAATGATGCCTGACGGGCTCTGTATTGGTTCCAATTGCAAGATCTGCACACCTTTAAAATGGTCACGTCAAGAGCTTTCAGAATTTGACCCTTTGGAAGCCCTCAGGGTGCTCAGGTCACACCCAAAATCCCGGACGAAAGCTTCAAGATGCTGATTTTCCTCTTATTTTATTTCATCTTTTTATTGAATTCTTTTGCAGGTTGAAGACTTGAAAAAGACTGCGCTGATGGCCGGCAAAGGCGGCCAGATCTCTTTTCTGGTGCAAACGGTGGCGAAGCGGCCGGAGCCGTGCGTTCCTAATGCAGAGGAGAAAAAACCGGCGGATCCTCCGCCCCCGCAGCAGCCGCCTCCGCCGCCCCCGCCGCCGCAGGTGGTCAACACGAAGCCGCTGCAGAGCTGGAAGTCGAGCTCGCGCGAGTTGTGCAAGTCGCTGCGCAAGGAGCCGCGCAAGAAGGCGCTCAAGAAGACGGTCAGCAAGGAGTTCATCGACGACGACGACTCCAGCTCCGATTCGGACAGCAGCGAGGAGCTCAAGCTGGTCATCGACCGTCTCGAGGAGTCCGGACAGGACACCAGCGACTCTGATGCGAGCAAGAAACACCAGCAGAGGGTCAGTTTTCCTCTGATGTCGCCCCTTGGGCTTTTCCGTTGAGGCAGAAATTTACTATAAGTCCAAATTAAAGCGTCAAATCCGATCTCAGGGTGCAAGGGACTTGAGGAAGGTCGGTGACAGGCAGTGGTCAAATATTGTTGCTAAATTTACTCTAAATTACTGAAGAATCAATATAAATTTGCGTGGGAACGGATCTCATGTCGCGGGGTACCCTGAAAAAGGTTGTTTGAGTAACGCAGGTAAAAGCCTTTCCCGAAATGTGTCCAATGAGGGGTCGTTGGCGACGATCGGAAGAACGGCCGAATTTTAACAAAAATAAAACCATTTTTATAGCGCAAGGTTGAAAAACCGTTAATTTTTTTTCAATTTTTCTATTGGCCAGAAAAATCTGAAAATCGATTTCCTGACCAGCGGTGGTCCTGCGCGTGCTTTGCAGTCGGTCAAACCCCTAAATTTTGCTGCGTTAGAAAAATATCTCAAATTTTCGATTTACCAGCTTATCTTTGTAGACTAAGTGCAAAAATCACGTTTTTCAAATTTCAAAATCTATCTTGTCCAAGGATTTTGATCGGATTGGCTCGTTTTTGATCTAAAAAGTATTTCAGATACATTTCGTGTTGATTGAGCAATTTTTAAAAATAAAAAATTAATAAATTTCGACTTTCTTAAAAATTTGTTAGAAAAAAAATCGTGAAAATTCGGAAAATTGTGCGATTTTGAAAAACCGGACACGGGTGGATGCACCTCTCTAAAGGGCGTCGATTGGTACCTAAATCGATGCCGTCCGGCCCATAGGGCCCCGACTGGGCCCCACAAACCAAAGTTTGAAATGTCACATTTTGCGTTTTTTCGATTTTAAAAATTAATAGTTCGGCTCCTATGGGTCGTAGAGTAAAAAACCAAAGTTAGTTAAATTCGCCGTAAAATTCTGCGTCTTGCAGGCCCTTTTTGAGACCCATTTTGGTCCATAGGGGCCCCGCTACAAAATTCAAACCGTTTTTTTTTCACAATTTGATTGGCTGGCGAAGGGCCCCATGGACTCTAATTGGGTTGAATTACGTACCGTTTGACGCGGAATTTAGTGGGCATCAATTACATTTTTGTTTTTGGTCAGTCGGAGCCATAGAGCTGGAGCTATTATTTTTCAAAGTCCAAGAAACGTGGTCTTTTTGGCATTTTTTGTGTTTGGAGGTCTAACGGGGCCGTGTTACCCCTCGTTTGAAAGCATATATCTCAAGAGCAGTTAACCATGGGTCAGGTTGATGTTATTGCGTACTCAGGGTGGAGTTAATCAGGGCGGAAGGTCAAAAATTTAAACTCCTGTAACCGAAAATTTTATTTAAAAATCATTTTACCCTCCTCTTAGATTTTTCTGAGAGTTTCAGTCCCCTGGTGCATACCCTGAGCTCAGGGTTAATTTTTTTAAAACACCGTCTTAATAAAAAAAATTTATTTTCTATAATTTCTTTTGAACCAGCAGGAAGAGGAGGAGAGCAGTCTGAATTCCCTTCTGTGCGAGGAGACGATACCCGGGAGTCCGGTGCCGGGCGAGGAGCCGAAGAAGGCGAGTCAGGAGGCAGCAACCGCGGCGGCTGCGGCGGCGACGCCCAAGGTGCGGGAGCTGCCCTTCGCCAGCGTGGTGGCCGGCGGCAGCGACGAGGGCCCGTCCACCTCCGCCTCCAAGCCGTCGGCGGCCAACCAGTCACCGGGGGGCGCCGACGAGAAGCACCGGGAGGAGAGCGACGCCGCCACCGTCATGCAAAACACGCCGCCCACCACCCCCGACACGTCCGCCTCCGCATCCCCCTCCAGGTTCGATTTGGAATTTCTGAAGAAATTAAAATAATCAGCATTTTTGACCCTTGCAGAGACCAAAACGAGCGATCTCCGAAGCAGGACAGCGGCAAGTCGGAGCAGGAGCTGTCCGAATTGGAGCTGGACAGCCCGACGGACGGCAATAAAGGCGAGAGCGAGGACTCCCTGCTCAACGTGGACGTCGGCTGCGAAAGTCCGAGCGGAAACAAAGGCAAATCCGGCGGTGCTGCGGCCAAGAAGGCGGCCGCCGCGGCCAAGGACGGCCTCGACGGCAAAAAGCCCAAGCGCCGCAGCCGCAAGGAGGTCGAGCCGCCAGCCCCGAAACGCGCCAGGTACTCTGGCGGCCGGGCGGCCGCCAGGAATCTCGGCGAGTCGTTGCACGAGGTGCGGCGCCGCCTCAAGCGGTCCGAGGAGGCGCAGATGTCGGCCGACGCCGCCAGCGACAGCGACGACAACGCCGCCGACAACACCAACCTCATGAGCATCAGCATCGCCAACACCGACAATCTGCTTGCCAACCAACCCTCCAGGCCTTCCAGATACAACTTCTACGCTGAGCTAGGTAAAATCAAGATCATCGAAAAATCGAATTTCGAAAGTAAAAATCAGAATAACTCGTTATTCAATGGATTTATCATCTAGAAAATTTTGCGTCCCTGCTCAGTTTTCGATTCTGAACAACTTTTAAATTTACGAAAAATTGGTAGGTCGAAGGTCAAGGTCACCTTTTGCGACATTTTTTCGAAAATTTGATTTTTAAGGGTGATATCCACCTTTAATTTTAATGGTGTTCAAGGAGAAATTGTAGCCTGTAAAATTCTGCACCTGTACACCAATTTTCAGGGTGGTAATCGCGATAATTTTCCGGCCACAGTGGTTTAAAGTTAAATAAACGGCTCCGAGCCGTACTTCCGAGCATCAATAAATTTTTATTAATGAGAAAATCAACTTTTTTCGCATCCTGTCACTTCAGGACACTAAATTTAACCATCAGGGTCTGTCCCTGGCGACCTGAATGCGAAAAATTGACCGAAAATGGTCTCGCAAAGCGCTCTCGCTGGGCAAAAGAAATTCATACGTACCTACAGGAAGCTGATAATTTGCTTTTTAACAATTTTGAGAACAAAAACCGTAAATTGAATAGATTGCAAGAATTGGGCGAGTTCAATTTACGCTTTAGCGCGCGAAATTCGCAAGAAATTCTTGTCATTTGACGCGGGCGAGCGCGCTGATTGGTTTCTGGCCACGCCCACTTTCTCAGTCACAACAAAAATAAAATTCTTGAGCGTTTAAATTACGCATTGCTCAACAAACACTTTAATTTTCATTGCTACTCTTTTTCATCCAACAAATAAATTTGAGTTTATGCGCAATTTCAACGCTAACAAGAATTTTTGTTGACTGAAAAAGTGGGCGTGACCAGACATCAGACATTCTCGCGAATTTCGCGCGCAAGAGGGATGTTACCTTCGCCCGGGTTTTGGTATTAAAAAATACGATATTTTTTCTGAAATCGGCCGTGGAAGAGGGAGGGGGCGTAACCGTAACCGAAGGAATACAATATGGTGGCGCGGGCGCGGATATGCCGCTCATAGGGGGCGTGGTCCGTTGCCAAAAGTATTAGGAAACATCCCTAGAGCGTAAAATAAATTCGCCGAATTCTTAAAATTTATTATTTTTTTTAATTTTTTGCCTCTGATTGTGAGAGCCGATCCCTTTCTTTATTTACTTTAATTTCCCTGCCTCGCTGGACCAACATTAAGATTTTCTGTATTTTTCTGTTCCTCAGATCCGACAATGGAGGGCAGCCAGCGGATAACCCTGCTGCAGACGCGGATGCAGGAGCTGCGCAAGACCTACATGAACGTGAAGGCGGAACTCGCGTTCATCGACCGGCGGCGGAAGAAGCTGCGACGCAAGGAGCGCGAGGGTGCGGGTCTCACAAACCAATAATAATAACCTGATTGAGAAATAATAAATAAATTTGCGCTACAGGAAAGTCTGCGGCGGGCAAGGCTGAGGTGTGGTGCGCCACGTGACCTGCGAGGCACGCAATTTTCTCGAGCAACAGGGCCGGACACTCGTTCGAATACCTAAAATGAGGAGTGATTTTACAAAGTAGTGTTAGTGAGCAACAGCAACTCCAACGACAACATCTTTTCAGAGCATTTTTTAGCCGAGAATGCTGCATTTAAATCGACTCAACATATCAGGCGTTGCTTCCTGATTTCGTCACCCGCGATTTTATTTTATTATTTTTCCCCCCGACTTTCTCGAGCGAAGGAAAAAGAATTCAGCTGTAGAAAGTGTACGATCTTTTTTAACCCTTAGTTTTGGCACCCGTTGCGATGGATAATATTACTGAAACGCTGTCAACAATGCCCTGACAGATGCTACGCAGCAAAAACAAATTCGTAGTAATAATGTATTGTGTGTACTTTACAACATTGCAAGTACGATGAAAAGTAATTAAAATGTTATTGCATACAATCACGATCCTTTGTTTCAATCCGTTTACCCCGCATTCGATAACGCTGCGAATTTCTGGTCTGTCACTCGCTCACTGGTTACATCACATGAGTTTCGCGCCAAAACCGCTTGAAAATATTGATCGTATTTCGCCCGCGTAAGACGCACTTCCGGGCATGGCGCGCTCGTTTAACTGACGAGTATACCAAAGGAGCTAAATATTATTGACTTTTACTTGAACTTGTTGATTTAATTTGGATCAAAATCTTTAAAAACGTATTATTTAAATCAGTTTTAATTTACAAACATCTTGAAAACCTTCAGAATCGATAGAAATATCAAGAAATCTTCAGTACCAGCTTAGCTCCCTTCCTTACTCTTCTGTCTAGCGGCGCCGCTTCTAGCTCGCGTTCTTTCCGCCGTTCGTCCATTTGTTTTCTCCATCAAACAGTATTCAGAATGGCTTCAGAGACCCAGTTTTTGGACGGAGAAATGCGCTCTGACGTCGAGGTGATTATGCTTACTCTTAGCGGCGGCGGATGCGCGAGGTCGCGGCGTGTGCGGCCGCACGCGTCGCCACCGCCGAGCACGCCGACTTTCGTTGTTAGGGCCGCTCGCCGAAAGACCACGCTGCCGCCGACTCCGCGTCACGCTCCACCAGCAAAACCAACGAATTTCGGGCCAAATTCGGCACGACGGGCCCTCCGACGGCGCTTTCAGGGCCGGGAGGCGCGATTTCAGTCTGGAAACGGACCGGGACGCAGATCGGACGGCTCGTGGCGTGCCCTCACACTCGTCGGACACTTTTTAACACGCCAATTAGTGCCAGTTTTGATTTTTTTTCTCTTTGGGAACAGTATTGCACGTGTGTCGGCCACTGGGGATGTGTAAAGCGCTCTCTAAAATCAGCGTGCTTGGTTTAGGACACAAAACTGATGAAGATGGAGACGTCAGACTGCGTGAGCGGCAAGGAGGAGGTCGCCACCGAGAACGGCGACGGCGTCAAAGTGGAGGAAATGACCTCGAGGGACTACTACTTCGACTCGTACGCGCATTTCGGCATCCACGAGGAGATGCTGAAGGACGAGGTCCGCACACTCACCTACAGGAACTCCATCTACCACAACAAACACTTATTCAAGGTACAAAAGCAAAAAGGAAAAAAGGCTGGAATTAATTATCAATCCGAATTAATTAATTCGAACCTCCGATTGTCCAGGGAAAGGTGGTTTTGGACATTGGCTGTGGCACCGGCATCCTGTCCATGTTCGCCGCCAAGGCCGGCGCCCGAAAGGTCATCGGCATCGAGTGCTCCAACATTGTCGAGTACGCCAGGAAAATCGTGGCTGCCAACAGACTCGAGCACATCGTCGAAATCGTCAAGGGAAAGGTGAGTTTTGAGTTCAATACGGCTGCAATCAGTGACAAACGCCGTAAACACCTACGTAATATAGCCAATTAGCGATTTTTCTTTAAAATGTAACGAATAAAACCCTCTTTATCGCGAAATAGTCAATTTTTATATAATTTTTATGAGTCACGCTTAAATTAGGATATATACGTTTGTTCCGCATGCGTCAAATTGTCTTATATTTGCAGGTTTACGTCCAGGAAATGTAAAAATACTATTTTAAGCTTTAAAATTGCTAAAAACGAATTAAAGTAAGGCTTAAATTAGGACGTATACGTATACATTGAACCAACGCTGTTTACATATACATGCTAGTAGCCATTTTGAGCTTTTTTGTTCCTTATCTGAAGGTTTAATGATTTTGATCTTAAATCCTTCCCAAATTTGTTAATTTTTAATATGATTTCCGGGTCCGGTTCAAATTTGGATGTATACATTTGTTCCGTTTACGTTTGCACCTGCGTTTACATGTCCGGCAAGTGTTAAATTATTCTAAAAAGCTTTTAAATCCTTCGATTACGCCATTTAGTTCAGCTTCAATTAGGACGTATACGTATACTAACATCTAAATAACAAATTTCATCGCTTGAAACCCTCGAATTCAAACAAATCTGAAATCATTTCCCCTGCGGTGCTTCTCAGGTTGAGGAAGTGTCCCTTCCCGACGGCTTGACACACGTGGACATCATCATTTCCGAATGGATGGGCTATTGCCTCTTCTACGAGTCAATGCTGGACACGGTGCTGTTCGCGAGGGACAAGTGGCTGGCGCCGGACGGCCTTATGTTCCCTGACAAGGCGACGCTGTTCGTGTGCGCCATCGAGGACAGGCAGTACAAGGACGAAAAGATCAACTGGTGGGACGACGTTTACGGCTTTGACATGAGCTCCATCCGCAAGACGGCCATCAGTGAGCCTCTCGTCGACATAGTTGATCCCAAACAGGTAATGGAAATAGTTTGAATTCTGGTGGGACAAAGGTCGAGGTCAACGTTTGACCTTGTTCAGGGTCAGTGCTGAAATGATATCTGGGAAATTTGTTATCAGTGCGCTCTCATAATTCTGCTGAATTGTTCCTTGAAAATCGGATAATCTACCCTGAACCTGATTCTGATTACCCTGAAACCCTAACAGATGAATTTTAATGTTCACGAGTTGCATTTTTATGCATTGAAATAGTGAAGAGAGAAATATAATAGCTTAAATAGGATTTTTAGGCATGGCCCTGACGAGACCCTGAAGGGTTAGCTTTAATTTTAACTTTTAAGGTAATCATGTTGGGTGTCTTTCAATAGGTTTCGACGCTGTAGAGCTCAAATTTCATATATTTGGTAGTAAATCGCTAATTCCGAAGGTGAAATGAATTTAACCTTTTACAGGGTTAATGGTATAGATTCGGGGCTGAATTTGCCCCTTTAAAATGTTGCCAAATTAACCAATTTAACGTCCTCAGACCTCATGGAGGTTAATGAAACTAAAATAATGCTTATAATCTCCGACCCTGACAAGACCCTGAAGGTTAGATTTAATTTGATGTGGTAGCACCATCATGTTGGGTGTCTTTTTATATGTTTTCGACCACGTTTCACTCAAATTTGATGTCAGATTTTCAAAATTATGAAACTGGTGGGTTTTAGGCCAATTTTTTGCTCTGCCAAACGATATTTTCATGATACTCTCGCCCGAAATGATTTCAAATGAAATTATTCTATAATTTTGTGTTGCTCAGGTGGTGACGAACGCGTCGCTGCTGAAGGAGGTGGACCTGTACACTGTAAAAAAGGAGGAGCTGACGTTCTCGTCGCCGTTCCACCTGCAGGTGCGGCGGAACGACTACGTGCAGGCGCTGGTGACGTTTTTCAACATCGAGTTCACCAAGTGCCACATGCGGATCGGGTTCAGCACGGCGCCCGAGGCGGCCTACACGCACTGGAAGCAGACCGTGTTCTACCTCGAGGACTACGTGACCGTGAAGAAGGGCGAGGTGATCAACGGCGTCTTCGCCATGAAGCCGAACGCGCGCAACAACCGCGACCTCGACTTCGAGGTGCAGATCGACTTCAACGGAGAGCTGTGCGAGCTGCACGAGTCCAACAAGTACCGCATGCGCTGAGAATCTCGCCGTCGCCGTCGCCACCTCCTTTCCTTTCAAATTTGAAAAATATAAAAACAAACGACAAACTCGGCCGGCTGCTACTCTCCGTTTCCAATACAGCAACAACGTGTCATCCTTCTGCAACTGCGCGCGAGAACCGAGAAGGAACTCGAGCAAAAGATTACCCCCGAATCTGATTCCGGGACAGCGTTTTACCAACCGCAGTGATCTGTACGTTTAATTTTTTGTATTCTCTAGCATGTGATTTTGACGTATAAATTATGCATTTAGATCACAATCGCAGCGTTTTACTCCTCCTCCGACCCAATTTCTTTCCTTTTATGAAATGTTTTTTACGGAAAATCTGGAAGGGCTTTTCAAAAATTGAATTTTTAATTAAACGGAGAAGATTTTTTTATGAAAAGGAAACGATATTATTTAAATTAAAGAGGAATGATAGTGAATTTCCCCGCGAACCCCTCTAATAAAAAATACGTAGGAAGCACAGTAAATTTTCGAGAAGATTGGCCTCAAAGTTTGCATTGTTTTAAATGGATCTGTCCTTGAAAAGCAATAAAAATTTACTTTGAATTATACGCAGTCTCTGATAGCCATACGGGTTCGAGCTTACCTCTGAAAATTATAGAAATTATTAAAATATAAGAGATATTCTCTTCTGAGACGATTCTGGAATAAATTTACTTCATTTTGGGTATTTTTATTTAAAAAAATAGTAATAAATAAATAAACAAAGGTTCCCTTACGGACAGCTGAAATTTTCAGACGAATTTTTTGCGAAAATAACAAATATGAGAAAACGTTGCTCAGCGGGGAAAAACCGGAAATTTAATCAGCTCTTTTTAAATTAAGCAGTTTTTGACGCTTCTATCCACTGGTGAATTTGAATCAGGCCAAACACAATTACCTTTCGAAAATCCGCAATTATTGAATAAATAAATATTAATTTTCAAGACTTTTATCTTTTATCTTCTCATTATTAAATTTTCATAATTTCAGGCGATTTCCCACGCAACGCTGTTTGTTTGAAATGTAAAAAAAATCATAGTTGGAAAAAAGCAATTAACACCGCAACAAGTAAGCGAGCTAATGGTAAAATGCCAAGAAAAATTTCCGTTTCTTTTGCTAAATGTTCGCGCGTCTGAATTCTGGCTTCTTTTTAGTTTCTTTTCCTATTTTTATTCTGATTTTTAGGGGACATGCAGTGTCGCCCACTTCACACCAAATATAAGGTTGACCAGTTCAGGCGTATGAACTGAAGCCGCTTTTTGACGGAAATGCCGCCCGCACACAATCTAAAAAAAAATCAAACAGCGCGAGTAAACCGGGCGCTGTGTTATTCAATCACGTGATTTTCTCGTCGGAATTTTCGGATTTCGGGGCGGTGTCCGTTGTTGCGACGCCGGCCGTCGGTTCATTTACTTTTTCGCCGCCGCCACTGAGACCGAAATAAAGTTTTTCGGACAAAAGGAATGCTCGACTTTCTCCTCTTTCGCACTGCCCGTCATTCGATTCGTTGCTGCGGTTCAATTTATTTATTCTTGGCCTGTTCTTCTGTTTGCAAAAATTTATATATTTAAACTCTGGATTCCATTTAATTTGACCGTTGGCATTTTTAAGCTAAATATATTATGCAACGTCCACACTGAAAATCGAAAACATCTACAATAAGCAACGCGTAACTGCTAGAACCTGGGTTTTTGCCTTTTAAGAGCCAATTTGCAACCTTTTGGATTTTGGACGCCAGAGCAGCGCCCGATGCACGCGCTTTCTCAAGCGGAAAAATGATTCCTGGTTATTATTATTTAATTATTTGTCCGCATTTCTGCGATAATGGTTAATTTAAAAATGCAAAATTCGTTTTAAAAAAGAGCTGCTGTGCTGGCGAAGGGAATCGCGTGCACTCGAGACGAAAACAAGGTCACGAGAAGGCCTCAGAGATGCGACGAGTCTGGCTTGACTTTGAACTTGCCCTTTCGCCATCCGCACGCAACAGCGACAGATTATAGAAACCGAACCAACTCAGCAACAAAATATCAAAGTCACAGCGAAAAAAGTATAAAAATTTATTTTGAAAAAGGGATTTTCACGAGGTGTGTGTGGTCTTTAAGCTACGTAATTTATTATTTATTATGGATCCCAATTTTTTAATTTATAATCAAACGTCCTTGAGCTCGGAAGAACAGCCGTCCAGCGATGTCATAAATTGCAATTCGCATTAGCACCTTTTATTGGCCCTCCGGTTTGCCGCGCCCAAGACAGGACCTAGTGTCCTTATTCCGTTGGCCCTGTGGACGCCTGGCCCTCGAGGTCAGGTCGCGTCACGTGGTAAAGGTCGGTGGAAGGCGAGATCCATAAATTTCGGCCGAGCACCATAATGTGAGATGTCGAAATTGCTGGAGAAGCATCAAAACCGGCCTGGCAGAGCATCTCAGGTCGAATACCCTGAAAAAGATGAGGGTCGGGGTTGACGATTGGACGAGAGGTGAATTCGGCACCAAATCCGGTCCATCGACGCACGCCTCTCGGTGCGAAATAAATTGTCGCGCAGTGAAAATCACCCTCCGGTCTAAAATTGAATTAAGAAAAAAATCAGAAGCAAATGTTCAAAATGGCGCGGATTTTCGGGCACAGGTGCGTGGTGGCGGGGGTGGGCGGAGGTGGCAAAGGTTTTTAACATACGCAGTGTCTTAGGGCGGGCTCACGAAACATTGGTTTTTCCCTCTACGGCCCATAGGAACCGTGTTATTCATTTTTCAAGTTGAAAAAACGACATTTGGACATTACTAAATTGTGGTTTCCGGGGTTCAGCGGGGGCCCTGTGGGCCGGAGGTGGATGATTCTTGCGGCAGTCGATGCCCCTCGGTGAGGCTCGTCCGCCTGTATGTGGTTTTTCAAAATCGGACCTTTTTTCAAATTACTACGAATTGTTTTCTGCAAAAATTTCTAAAAAATAAAAAAATTAACCGAATTTCGTTTTTTCCCAGACACGCCTTTTAGCTATCTGAGCTAGGCTTCAGATGAATCAACTGCATTTACCGAAATTCGACTGAATGGAATAAATTAAAAGGAATAATCAGGTCTATTTGAAAGAAACTGAATTCACAATTAATTCTCTGTCCGCATATCTGTGAAAAAGATAGATATAAAAATTCGAAAAATCGCTCTAAAAAGAGCTCCCATTTGCTGCCAATGAGAATCACGTGCACTCGAGCTGAAATCAAGGCCTCAGATTCGAGTGTGGCTTCACTTTGAACTTGGCCCTGAATCTCGACCTCAACGCAACAGCGACAGATAATCGAAACCAAACCTAAATAACCACAAAATATCAAAGATCTCAGAGAAAAAATGAAAAATTTTGTTTGAAAAATGGCGGATATTTCTCGAGGCGTGTATGGTCTGCTACAGCGATAAATTATTCAATTATAGTCAAATTTTTTATTTATAATCAAAAAGCCTTTTCACCAAGAAACAAATATTTAGTAAAAAATATGATTATTGTGCCCCAAAATCTAAATTAACTACAAAATATATTAATTAAGTGAGCAAAAAAGAAAAATTATTTATTCAAAAATATTAGCGAGTTTGTTTCGCAATTTGTGGCGATAACGGAATGACGCAATTTATATAGAGGTCAGCCGCCAACTGGGGGCAAAAGGCCAAACGTATCGTTCTTAGTGATGCCAAAACTCGATAATTTAATCCAACTCTGAGTGTTGTGCGCGACGGTCGGAGCAAAATCCCTGGTCCATCGCGCGCGGAGAAGAAATCACGATGAGGCTCGGACTTTTCGTCCTCCTCGGCCTCGCGGTTTGCGCCGCGCAAACGCCTGAAAAAGAGACCGACGCCTACTATCCAGCTCCGTGTAAGCAATTCTCAATTTTACTATTTTGCACTCTTTAAAACTTGGTTAATTGAAAATTTTAAATCGAATTTTGTCCAAATTAATTTGATGGGTCTAAATAGATCTTAAAAAACTAACCGATTCGGCGTATATTAAAAAAAAATGGAAAAAGAAACCAATCAATTAAAATAAGCAGCCACTCGATTGAAATAGACCTAAACGTAGTATTTTGCAATCACGAAGTTCTATTTTCGCCTCACAGATTTCGACGAAGGAGAAAACTTGAGTAGCCAGAACTGTGGAAATAACGAAACAGATCTATATGATAACAAATGGTTCGTTTATGTTCGAAACATACGTAATCAAGAATGGTGCGGTTTTATAGCTATTTCTCAAAGGACTATTCTAACTGAAGGTAACATGAATATCTCGCTTAGAATATCAAAATCAGAGTTTCTTTATTGTCTAGATGATTATTGCTATATATATTTCAACAAAAATGATACAACTGATCTACGGGTCTTTCCGGATAAATGTTTTCATCGCGAAACAGATGAGGAATGCACCAGATTGTCCGTCAAAGTAATTATTTTACCATTTTCGGCAAAACCGTACAATTCACCTTTTGTTTATGCGCTGACTTTTTCAATTATTTAAGGTACTGGATGTATTTAAAATGGCCATAAGTCCGACTTCTACTGATAAATTGACGATTTTGATAACCGAGAAAATGCCGAGCGTGGTAGCTCCCTTTTGTTTGTTTAACCGTGACAACGCGATGGACTCGCAACTTCAAAGAGAATCAACCTACTTCCAATGGACACCATGGAACGACGTTCGTATTTTCAAACTAATTTCTGCTGTTACTTGGACTTATTTTGAATCTATTTTTATAGACGCTTTTTCGATCTATCTCAGGTAAGTTTGTTAAATTTAATATTATAAACCTATTTGTGACAGTAATTTAATTGAAAATTATCGGCGCTAGAATGAAACAGGTATATTTATGCACATTTAATAGCTTAAAAAAGTTAAAAATTAATGTGAATCTAAATTTACAGTTTTTCTGCTTTTCTGAACTTGTCATTCAAATATATTTTGACAGTTTCAATATCCCATATTAATTGAAATCCACTAAGAACAAAGATTTAATAATATTTAAATATTAAATTATATTAATTTTGCAACAATCCGAAAAGATAAAATGTTGCACTTTCACAACATTGATGCCTTTGTGAGTTTCATTGAAATTGACCGGTTGCGTAAAGCATTAGTGTTCGAAGTCGCTTACAGATGACGCAACCATAAACTTTCTAAAAATTTAGTTGTAATGCACTTCCGCTGCTAATTTAGACTTAATCTAGCTACTGTGCACTTAATATGCTTTCTTTTGACGTGATGAAACCCAAAATCAGTTCAGCCATCCGTCGTAGAAACGTTGGAAAACATTTTTTAATTTTCATGACTCTACGGCGATTGGCTGAACCGATTTTGGTTTTCAGAACGTCAAAAGAGGGCATAATTAAGGAAGAATGCACGGTAGCTAGATTGAGTCTGAAATCGAATCGGAATTGCATTTTAAAACTAAATTTTTTAGATAGTTTATGGTTGCGCCATCTGTTGGCGGCTTCGAACGCTAAGGGTTCATGCAACTGGCCAAGGAACGTAAATTTATTTTTGTTGTCTCCTTTGTTTTCTATTTCAAATTCAATTTTGTGTTACTCTGAAGAATTGTAATAAAAAATAAATACAAAATAATCAGAGATTTTGTCAGAAACATAAGAAATTTTCCAGCGAGCGTGGAAATGTAACGAAATCTATATGAATGTTGGAAAAATTATATTAATTTAATTAAATTTTAAAGTGTGAACGATTATAGACTGTTAGGACAATAGTTTTTACGATTTCAGTCAGTTTGAAACTATTTTATATGTGAGAAATTTTAGTCAGATTCAAAAATGTATTTGTTAATGCCACGTTGACATGAATTTACTTCCTTTTTGCCTATTTTTACAGCAAATGTGAGGAGTTAGGGATGTGCAAAAATAGTCGATTTGGCAAAGAAATAATCGATTATTATAGTCGGAAATTTAGAGGCAGATAATCGGTTTTATAATCGGGTTCAAGTCAAATAATCTATCAAATAATCGGTTTTTTATGTGGTTTCCTGTTCCTATAAGCAAAAAATCAATATTTAATCGGAGTAATGTTTAATCCTTTTCTTTACTTTTAGCAAACAATTTTTTTAATAAAAAGAGGTTAGTTAAGAATATCAAAATTTATAAAATATTGCCAAAAACCAATTTTAATTTTTATTACAATCTTAGCTCTTGTGGAATGTTTGAAACGTGTTTAGTTTAGGAATTTTAGACAGCTACAATTAAATTCAAGTCGCGGTCATAGGTCAAATATGTACATTAAAAAAGCATTGGTTGAGTGAAAAGTTAAAAAGTAGAACTTACAGACCGATAAAGATTAAAAATATTTTTGCATTGTTGGCTTTAACAAGTTGGTCTTTATGTTTATTTTTTTTAATTAAGCAACAGTTAAATTATAAAATGAGCAATAATAAAATCAGGTCTGTCAAACAGTTAAAGTCCAAATTTATCCAAAAATTAGATTACATTTTTGCTTGATTTTGATCCTTTTGTCGTGATCTGTCCAATTACTGGTGTGTGATGATAGCTTAATAGCTGATTACCTCGCAAATTTAAACGACAACCTGGGAAATTGAAGCTTTTCACAAATTTCAGGTGAAGTTAAAATGGATTTTCTCTCTTTTGCTGTGTAGAGCGCTATTCTATAATTAGCAGCAACTTTCGGTGCCTGGTTACCTCATGCAATCCTTACAAATGGTTACACTCCAAATCAATAATTTCTCACGTAACATTCCTGTTAAAAGATAAAAACCTTCATTATTAAAAATTAAGCTATAAAAGCAATTATATTTTAATAATTTATTATTTAAAATTATCTGTTTTCTAAGATTCCTTTAAAAAATTGGCTTTGGCAACCTCTCTGCTGCTTAAAACGTTGTTGAACATTCGCGGATTGCGCGGTTTTTGGCAAAACATAATGGAAAATAACCCCTTTTTAAGGAATCAGATAATAATCGCTTTTTGTACCGGAGATAATCGAAAAATAGTCGGTTTGGACGAAATAATCGATTTTTAAAATCTGTCAAAATGCTTAAAAATTGATGATTCGTACTCATTTGATAGTCCCGACATCATAGGGGCAAAAGAAAAAATAGTCGATAATCGGTTTTGCACAACCCTAGTGAGGAGCCAAAGCAACTGTAGCAGAATTCTAAACAGAGCTGAATTGAGAGATTTGAAAAGAAGTAAAATTCCCATCCAGAATATCCTGTGTGTCGAGGAAACCGATTATGGTGGGGTTTATAGAAAATTACATCTCATTCAATTTCAATGATTGTCATTTAATGCCACACAGAAAGTGATTTTCTGATCAATTTCTACAAAGGCCGGTTTTTCTTGAGAGGTTTCAAATATTATTCGAACCACCGTTTTTACATTGATATATTGCCATACATTGACGAGATCGCAATGCACGCAAAAGGCATTTCTGCTCTACGCCCAATCCCGAAAACAAAACAACCGAGAGGTAATTTAACACAAAAATTAAGCTCACAGCAATTGAGTTTATCTTTAAAAAAAGGATTCTCCGTGCCTGGCAACCTCAGTTTCCAAAACTGCGGAAGGAAACCGACGTCAACAAGAAGGAAAAGAGAAAATGACGATTCTTCCACAGAATTACCACCGACTAGTCATATTTTCGGTGGACAAATGGCTCAGACAGGCGACCATCCTTGGCACGTTTACATTAAGAATGAGGAGACAGGAGGAGCCTGCGGCGGGACATTGATTTCGCCGACAGTAGTTTTGACTGGTATTGAAGCGAAGAAATGATTAATTTCATGACTTCGAATTAAAATGTTCATTTTAGCTGCTCATTGCATTTATGGATCAAAAGCAGAGGACTTCAGAGTATTTGTTGGGATGTACCATAAAATACACAGAACATCCTCTGGTGTTCAGAGAAGAAAGGTTTTACTTTCCACCTAAATGATTCTCATCCATAATAATTTTGAAACATTTTAGCTCAGCAGTATGATCACGCACCCGAAATATGACCCATCGGAATTCATTAGTGATATCGGACTCATGATTTTGAGCAAAAAAGTCGAGATATCCGATAACGTCCGACCGATTTGCTTGTGGAACGACGACTCTGACTCAAACTTGGCTCGCGTGGCTGGAACCAAAGCTATGGTATCGGATACGCGTGAATGCAAAAAAATAGATTCTTAATTTTGTTTTTCATTCTCCTGAAGGCGGTTGGGTTCGGGCTTGCTGACAACTACACGCTGCCAGATGAGCTGCAAGAGGCTCGACTTCCGATTAGAGGTCACAAGGAGTGCTATTTATCAAACAGGAGGTTTTTCGGGAAATATTTGCGTCCGGGAGACAACTTTTGCGCCGGCTACACTAATGGTTAGAATCTCCTAATTTAGTAATTGCTGTCTTCTCAATTTTATTAATTAATTCAGGAACGACCACTTGCAACGGGGACAGCGGAGGCAGCCTCTCCGTGGAAAAAGACGGCCGTTGGTTCATCAGGGGCATCGTCAGCTTTGGAACGTCGAAAAAAGTGGAGTTTGGAGGCAATGAAACGCTGTTGTGTGACCCAAATCAATATACGTTGTTTGCTGACATCGCGAGATCCATCGACTGGATCGTTCCAAACACGCCGGAAATTTCATTCCGAAAAATCGAAAGTCGTTGGTGGTATTCTATTTTTTTTGGAAAATGAAGATTGGCCTGATTAAGGTCATATAGTAAAGGTTGAACAGTAAAGAGTAGATAGATAGATAATCTTTCAAAGACATGTTTTTTCTATGGTCTTTGTAAATAAATGGTTATAGAAGTTTTGATTGCTCGACTTTTAATATTCAACCCACAAACACGAAATTAATTTAGCCGCCTCTGCTTGGTGCTTATCACACATTCGGGAGAAGAGAAAGAGGTCAAATCCGTGACCTTTCGTCCGTGACCTCGCCTCCCGTCTCTCTATCGTCTGCTGAGAATCCACTCTTCTGATTTTGCAACTCACTCGGTAGGCAATGAAGCTGATATAATTCAAGAAAGCAGAAAATTAGTACTGGAAGGAATTATTTAATAATTAATTATAACACATGCAGCTTATGTTTGCTATCAGTAGACTCATTTAACTTTTGTTTCTGATTTTTTTCTGCACTTACCAAGTTTTTATTATATATATATTATATTAATTGTTCCACAATTTTTTTAACAATACAATAATTCATAATAATATTCACCTAAATTCGACATTTATTTTATTACATATTCATTGACTTATTTTGAATAAATCGATTTTTGCCTCTAGCTTCAAAAATATTTGTTTAATATTTCCGCGAAGTATAATTTAAATAATATTCAGCTGCTTCACCGCTTAAAGTTTTGTTCAAACCTTTTTTTGTTATATCTAAATGTTTGGATAAAAAATGTGACTTAACAAAATAACCATAGCTCTGGCAGGACCTAGGATAAAGGCGCAGTTTCTCTCACTTTCATGCAATTGGTGGTATTACTCTGCAATAAATGCAATAAATTAGGACGAGAAATAACGTAAGTTGGGTGAGTGCGTGATCAGCAAAACAAGCACCAAAAGAGCGAATGAAAACAAGGTCAATAGGTCATCAGCGTGGCGCCGTGGCTCACTCTGGCTCGAATCCCGGTCTCTTCTTCCTCTTCACGCCGAGACTGACGGCCAAACGGCAACCAGCATCACCTCAACTCTCAACTTGCCAATTTAAATATCCATTTTTGCCGACGCGAATTCTGAACAGCGGCTCAGTGTCGAAAGAAGATAATTCCCACTATGATTTTTAATAAAATAATTTTATTATTCCATTTAAATTTGATTATAACTATTTATTTGCTGAAATATTTTATCTTAAAAATAACTCTCTGAAATTCACATTCATTTGAGCTGCCCGAGTCAGGCGTTTCTTTGAAACAAAAGAATAACTCACGATTGTTTGGTGCTTGAATACTGATATTAAGAAATAGAGCATTTTAAAACATTCGCCGATGTTTTTATTTATTAAAATTAAACATATTTTTTCCAGTCCGAAATTGTGACTGTTTCTTTACATAATTTTTTAATTTGACTTTAAGACACAAAACTAGCATATTTTTCCTAAATAGTAAAAAATCAAGATATATAGTTGAGCTATTTTAGATTGATATTGTTTTACCACACTTTTTTACTGATAATGCTGAGTTTTCTTAATTAATATTAAGCCGCACTCTGCTCCAGCGTCACGGTGGCATGATTTTTATTCGAAAGAGTGCCTCTTGTCACTTGGGTTATCTATGGCATCTAGTGTATCGTTTGGAATCGACGCTCAGAGGAAAGCGAAAAAGAGCAGAGCAGCCTTTTGTCATCCGCCAGCTTTAAAATTACGCGGCGGCAAGCGGACTTGTTTCTCCCGCAGCGATGAGAGCCGTGATCAGCCACACGTGCACCAAAAAAGCAATTGCGCGAATGAAAACAAGGTCAAAAGTCATGAGTGTGGCGCCGTGGCGGCCACCAGCTCGAATCTCTTCTTCCTCTTCGCGATGGAAGAGCAAAGTGCAACCTATTTATTTTTGCCAAATTCAAATCGTCTAAAAAATCGATAATTAGTAGGGCTGTGAATTTTAGACGATTGACTATTTTTTTCTAAGCTTCAGATCATTGCGGCAATGTCAAATGAGCACGAATCATGCAATTTTAAGCTATATAGTTAAACCATACACTTAAAATCGTCTAAAACCGACTAAATAGTTAAGTTTGGCGTGCACAATTTTCCAAAAACATAATTTTCTTTTGCCGTGAAAAATATTCAGAACAAAATTTGAACTGTGATGGGACAAAACCCAGTAAAACGACACCAGACATGAACATTTTGGGCATTTTTTCGCTATCTGACCCTTAGGGTCATGTCAGGGTAAGAACCTGAGGGTCGGAATCAACCTTTAGTGGTTCCATTTCGATCCCCACAGTGCGTTGAAGTAAACAGGACACGGAAAAATCGATTTTTGTTTTTTAAATGTCGGTCGTATTTTCTAATTTCAGGTCATGCTCGGGAAGAACGGATTCGAGCCGCGGTTTCAAAACTTTAAACTTTGATTTCCGCGAAATTTTGTAAATTAGTCACGACCACTGCGCTGAGACTTGCGGATTCCAAATTCAAAGCGGGTCAATATTTTTTATTGTTCCGCCAGAGTGAATGGATAATATTCGTTATTTTTTGCTCGACGCTCGCAGGCAGACACGCGATGCTGCTTTTAAAAGGCGCAATTTCTGCCGACAGTGACCTCTATTGGTGATTTTTAAAAGCATTGAACTCTTGAGACGAGCGAGAAGAGAGCTGCCGAATGTGCTGCCCGCCCGCTGTTTGTCAGAGATAATTTTCGCAACATTATTTCCACAGATGCGGCCGGTTTTTGCGTTCGAAGTGCAAGTTTGCAACCCGCTGGACGCCGGAGCAGCGCCGGATGCCCTCTTTCGTCGTTTTATTTTGTTCTTCGCAGCTTATTCGGCAGAAAAAATAAGAAAAATTAAGACCCCTTCGCAGGAATTGGGCTCCTCCTCCTTGTCTTGGGTTCCGGGCGGGAAACCAATGCAATTTTTTTCATTTCCTCGAAAGAGCAATTTTAATCTATAGACCAATATGTGATTTAATTTTGGAAGTAGTTGAAATTTAAGCTTGATGCGTGGTCGACGACCGCCGCCGCCGCAAGAGGCGAACGTCATGCCCGTCAACATGCGACTTGAATTTCTTCGAAAGGTGCGAGGAAGGTGCCATCGACTTCAAAAACCGTGCGTGCATCGCCCTGAGGCGACGCGAAAAACCGCCACCAGCGCGCTTTCTTTTGCCGGTGCCACGAGAGCTCAACGACTGCACCCTCTAGCGGAATTTCCCTCCCTCTGCGAAAAGCTATTGTGAATTGTGACAATTAAGGGTTTATATACAGCGGCAGTGCGATCTTTTATCTTGCGAGGCGTCGGATTAACTTTATTTCTCTCTTGCGTTTAAATATTGCTCATAGCGAGAGTCAAGAAATAGAGTAAAATCCTCTTTCAATAGCCAAAAATAGTGCTCGCTGCTCACGGCCGGTTGGAGGCGTGGCCAGCTGGGAGAAAGAGCAATTTTTAACCGGCGCGCGAGACGCGTGCACGGCGGAAAGAATAAAGAACGAGAGTTCCAGGCGCTGACGCAATTGGAGAAGAGCAGAAATCAAATCGGAATCTTGTGAGGACGAGGGCCGTTGCTTTCGTTGCTTTGGGTTTCTCTCGCTGTATTGTCTTGAAGACAAACTTAGCTCTCGATTTCAATGCTGGCAAGAAGAATGGCGTTTGCGACACCACCGCGCTGCCCGCTCTAAATTATGAATCCGCGCCCTTTTGGAGAAATTTGGCACAAAACAAGCGGAAGAGAAAGGCCAAAAAGGCTGCGGCAGAGTTGCTACCTATTTTGCAGCTATTTTTTGCTCTGGCCGGCACTTTGCTTTGCGTTCGACTGCAACTCGGACACAGGAAACGGCTCTTGCTCATCGCAGTCTTTCTCTAAACTGTTCTCCCTCAATTTTCTCAAGCTTTCTAAAAAAATTCCTTACTTTTGAGGCTCTTCTTACTAGGCTGATAAAGTTTTGAATATTTTTTACGGTCTGAAAATTGTGGAAGGCGCAAAATAAAATCTCTTGGTCGAGGAGAAGAGAACTTCTGGCTCATCTAAATGCAATTTGTTTCTATTATTTTTTATTTGGAAGGTCAAGCTGCTGTGTATTTTCACTGGCTCTTGTGTCGAACGGATGCAAACGAAAGTTTGTTTAAAATTAACCGAAAATGAGTTAGCTGGGAGTTGACAAAATAAACAGAAAAATTAAATATTTATAATGGAAAAATTGGTAGCAGCGGCAGTTCTTTATTGCCGATTCCTAATCAATATTAATCGCATTTTAAATTAGGAACAATGTTACTACCGCGGCAAAAATGTGCAATTTAAATGCAGCAGCGTCGCGATTCTTCTCACTGCAAATCAGCGAGACAAACACGCGGGCGAAGAGAATGAATGGCCTCTTTCTTTCGCTTAATTCGGCGCAAAAAACAACCACGTTGAGCGCTGCCGAGGCCAAAGTTGACAGCCCCCTTCCCTATGATTTGCGATCCACAAAACACAGCAAAACGCAAGCTCTGCCATTTGATGGACAGCGAAATTTTAGGGGATGAAAAAATTAATTTTAAATATATCAAAATGAAAATCGTGAAGTTTTCCTCTCGATTTCTTCTTTTTCCCTTTTCCTAATCTCTGTTGTGCAAACAGAAAATTGTGCATTTAATTTGCCTTCCAATTTTTTTTTCAATCCTATTTGCGGGCGAAAAGAGTAAAATAAAAATGAAAGCAGAGGATTAAAAATAGTTTTTTGCAGCGGAGAAAAGTTTGTTAAATATTTCACGGTGTTAAAAATGCATCCATCGGCGGCGAATCACTTTGCTCGCAGTCAGCATCAATCAGTGTAAAATACGAAGAGAAAAAAATCGTTGATTTGCAAAATGAAACGGTAAATGAGCCGCCGAACTGATAAAAGCGTGGGGCAAATTCACTCGGCAGGCAAGTATTCCGATTTTCGTTTGATGAAACGAGAAATTGATGGCCCCAAAGAGAGAAGAGAGCCAGCGCGCGGCGAAATAAAATATCCTGCAAAAAAGTGTGTGTTGCGCGCACGTTCGATTCCTGCAAGTGAAAAATAGTGACAATTGTTTTATATATGGCACTCAAAATTTAAAAACAAAAACAGAAGAAAACTAAAAAATCCCATCTTAGGATAAATTCGTGAACAGGATTGAAAAAATCCGAGATAATTTTAAAAGATTGACAAAAAATACGCATTATTATTTGTCAAAATACTCGAAAACGAAAGCAAACTCTACTCACAATCAGAAAAATTCCCCCAAACTCACAAGAGCCAAAAATCCATTTTGTTGTTTAATCCAAAAGTTTTAAAATAAAATGCACAGCTCTGTTGACATTTTTATTATTTGTTTAATTTCTGTGCGGAGGCAGAAGCCGAGAGTCTGTAGAGAGGCTGGGAGGCGGAAGTGGAAGTCGCAGCCGCGATGGTTTGAAAGGAGGAGCAGGGGACGCCGCCGCCACTAGCGCCGCTGGCCGAGATCAAAATTACGATCACTAAACCGAAACAGCCCCCGAGGAGGCGGCACCGGAGGCCGTGACGTCGGAGGCCGCGCGAGACGGACGAGGCATCGGTGGCGCCGCCGCGCGACCACGAGGCTCGAGTTCGAACTGAAGCCGCTTTCTGACACGGAAATGCCGCCCGCGATCAAATAAAATAAAGCTCAAAGAGCGCGAAGTGCGAGCACCGGCCGCTGTGTTTTTCTATCACGCGATTTTCTCGTCGGACTTTTCCGGAAATTTCAGGACGGCGTCCGTTGTTGCGACGCCGGCAGTCGGTTCGTCGCCGCCGCCGCACAGACCGAAATAAAGTTGTCGCACAAAAACAATCCTCTTTCGCACTGCCCGCTCATTGGACTTGATGCTGCGGTTCAAATTATTAATTCTTCGCCTCGCACCTCGCCCATTCTTCTGTTTGCATAAAATTAATATCCGAGTTCAATAAAGTTTGACCATTGGCATTTTTAAAGCTATTCGACGTCCACACTGAAAAGGCTGCTGTGCTGGCGAAGGGATTCCCGTGCACTCGAGACGAAAACAAGGTCACGAGAAGGCCTCAGAGATGCGACGAGTCTGGCTTGACTTTGAACTTGCCCTTTTGACCTCCATACGCAACAGCGACAGATTATAGAAACCGAACCCACTCAGCAACAAAATAACAAAGTCACAGCGAAAAGTGTAAAAATTTATTTGAAAAAGGGATTTTTCACGAGTTGTGTGTGGTCTTTAAGTTACGTAATTTATTATTTATTATGGATCCCAATTTTTGTAATTTATAATCAAACGTCCGTGACCTCGGAAGAACAGCCGTCCAGCGATGTCATAAATTACAATTCGCATTAGCACCTTTTATTGGCCCTCTGGTTTGCCGCGCCCAAGACAGGACCTTTTGTCCTTATGCCGTTGGCCCTGCGGACGCCTGGCTCTCGAGGTCAGGTCGCGCGACCTGGCGCAGGTCGACGGAAGGCGAGATCCATAAATTTTGGCCGAGCACCATAATGTGAGATGTCGAAATTAATGAAAAAGCATCAAAACCGGCTTGGCAGAGCATCTCAGGTCGAATACCCTGAAAAAGATGAGGGGCCGGGGTTGACGATTGGACGAGAGGTAAATTCGGCACCAAATCCGGTCCATCGACGCACGCCTCTCGGTGCGAAATAAATTGTCGCGCAGTGAAAATCACCCACCGGTCTAAAATTGAATTAAGAAAAAAATCAGAAGCAAATGTTCAAAATGGCGCGGATTTTTGGGCACATGTGCTTGGTGGCGGGGTGGGCGGAGGTGGCAAAGGTTTTTAACATACGCAGAGTCTAACGGCGAGCTCAAGGAACATTGGTTTTTCCCTCTACGGCCCATAGGAACCGTGTTATTCATTTTTCAAGTTGAAAAAACAAGATTTGGACATTACTAAATTGTGGTTTCTGGGGTCCAGCGGGGGCCCTGTGGGCCGGAGGCGGATGATTCTTGCCGCAGTCGATGCCCTTTCGGTGAGGCACGTCCGCCTTTATGTGGTTTTTCAAAATCGGACCTTTTTTCAAGTTACTACGAAATGTTTTCGGCAAAAATTTCTAAAAAATAAACTGAATTTCGTTTTTTTCCCGGACACGCCTTTTAGCTATCAGATGAATCAACTTTTTTTCAGGTGGGGATTTTTACAGTTGTGAAACTGCGTTTTTCCGAAAGGTTGAAATATTTTTTTCGAGATATTTGGGGACTCGGTTCATTTGCTTTTTCGTCGCCGCCGGCACCGCCGCCGCACAGACCGAAATAAAGTTGTCGAACAAATAAAAAATGAGCAAATTTATCCTCTTTCGCACTGCCCGCTGCTGCGGTTGAAATTTTTAATTCTTCTCCTCGCTTCTCGCCTATTCTTCTGTTTGCACAGAATTAATATCTTAAAACTCTGGGTTCTTCAATAAAGCGTTTGACCATTTCCAAACTTTTAAAACAATGCAACGTCCCCCTGAAAATCGAAAACATGCAAATTTGCCATTTCAGAGCTTAATTTGCAACCTTTTGGATTTTGGACGCCGGAGCATCGCCGGATGCCCGCTCTTTCTCAAACAGAAAATAATTCTTAATTTAAAAGCAAAGAAAGTTTGCGGATTTAAAGTAGAAAATTTAAAAAAAAAATACGTCATTCGTGTCCTTTGGATCACCCGCATGGATTAATAAAAAATTTCCCTTATAAAATGAAGAATAATCAGGTTTATTTGAACAAACTGAATTCATAATTAATTATTTGTCCGCATATCTGTGAAAAAGATAGATTTAAAAATAAAAAATCGAAAAATCGCTCTAAAAAGAGCTCCCATTTGCTGCCAATGAGAATCACGTGCACTCGAGACGAAAACAAGGTCACGACAATGCCTCACAATCAGAGATGCGATGAGTCTGGCTTGACTTTGACTTTGGCCCTCTCGACCTCAACGAAACAGCGACAGATAATCGAAACCAAACCTAAATAACCACAAAATATCAAAGATCACTGCGAAAAATGTGAAAAATTTTGTTTGAAAAATGGTGGATATTTCTCGAGAGGTGTGTGTGCTCTGCTAGAGCGATAAACTATTCAATTATAGTCAAATTTTTCAATTTATAATCAAACGGCCGTTCCACCAAGAAACAAATATTTAAAAAAATATGATTATTGTGCCCCAAAATCTAAATTAACTATAAAATATATTAATTAAGTCAGCAAAAAAGAAAAATAATTTATTCAAAAATATTAGCGAGTTTGTTTCGCAATATGTGGCGATAACGGAATGACGCAATTAATGTAGAGGTCAGCCGCCAACTGGGGGCAAAAGGCCGAAAGTATCGTTCTTAGTGATGCCAAAACTTGATAATTTAATCAAACTCGAAGAGCTGTGCGCGACGGTCGGAGCAACATCCTTGGTCCATCGCGCGCGGAGAAGAAATCACGATGAGGCTCGGACTTTTCGTCCTCCTCAGCCTCGCGGTTTGCGCCGCGCAAACACCTGAAAATGAGACCGACGCCTACTACCCAGCTCCGTGTAAGCTCTTTTCTCAATTTTACTATTTTGCACTCTTTAAAAGTTGGTTAATTGGAAATTCTCAATCGAATTTGGTCCAAATTAATTTGATGGGTCTAATTAGATCTAAAAAAACTAACCGATTCGGTGTTTATTTAAAAAAAATGGAAAAAGAAACCAATCGATTAAAATAAGCAGCCACTCGATTGAAAAAGACCTAAACGTAGTATTTTGCTATCATGAAGTTTCGCCTCACAGATTTCGACGGAGGAGAAAACTTGAGCATTCAGAACTGTGGAATCGAAACAACTCTAAATGAGAACAAATCGCTCTTTTATGTTCAAAACACACGTAATGAAGAAATGTGCTTTGACTTTATAGCTATTTCTCAAAGGACTATTCTTGAAATAGGTAACATGAATATCTCGCTTAAGAATATCAAAATCAGAGATTCTTTATTGCCTAGGTGGTTGTGATTTCACTCAAAGTGATACAGCTGATCTACGGGTATTTCCAAGAAATTGTTATAGGCGCGAAACAAAAGAGGAATGCATCAGATGGTCCGCCAAAGTAATTATTTTACCATTTTCAGCATCACCTTGTTTATACAATGACTTTTTCAATTATTTAAGGTACTGGATGTAATTAAAATTGCCTTAGATCCGTATGGTTATTGTAAATTCACGATGATGATAACCGAGAAAATGCCGAGTGTGGTAATTCCCTTTTGTTTGTTTAACCGTGACAACGCAATGGACTCGCAACTTAAAAGAGAATCACCCTACTTTCAATGGTCACCATATCAAGTTCGTATTTTCAAACTAATTTCTGTAGTGATTTAAACTTATTTTAAATCTATTTTTATAGACTGATCCACCTATCCCAGGTAAGTTTGTTAAATATAATATTATAAACCTATTTGTGACAATAATTTAATTTAAAATTATCGGCGCTAGAATGAAACAGTACATGTACATTTTATAGCTTCAAAACGTTACAAATTGACTTGAATCAAATTTTACAGTTTTTCTGCTTTTCTGAACTCGTCATTCAAATATATTTTGACCGTTTCAATATCCCATATTAATTGAAATCCACTAAGAACAAACATTTAATAATATTTAAATATTAAATTATATAAATTTTGCAAAAATCCGAAAAGAAACTGGTGTTAATCTTTATGCCACAATTATTTATTGCATATTTATAAATGAAAGAGTGCTGATTTTTTTATTTTCATAAAATGTTGCATTTTCAAAATATTGATGCCTTTGTGAGTTTCATTGAAATTGACCAGTTGCGTAAAGCATTAGTGTTCGAAGCCGCTAACAGATGGCGCAACTATATAGGCTTTCCTAAAAATTTAGTTTTAAAGCTCTTCCGCTGCGATTTCAGACTCAATCTATAGCTACCGTGCATTCTTCATTAATTTTGCCCTCTTTTGACGTTCTGAAAACCAAAATCAGTCCAGCCATTCACCGTAGAAACGTTGAAAAGATTTTTTATTTCTCATGATTCTACGGCGATTGGCTGAACCGATTTTGGTTTTCAGAACGTCAAAAGAGAGCATAATTAATGAAGAATGCACGGTAGCTAGATTGAGTCTGAAATTGAATCGAAAGTGCATTAAAAACAAATTTTCAGAGAGTTTATAGTTGCGCCATCTGTTTGCTTCAAACGCTAATGGTTTATGCAACTGGTCAAATAATGTAAATTTATTTTTGTTGTCTCCTTTGTTTTCTATTTCAAATTCAATTTTGTGTTACTCTGAAGAATTGTAATAAAAAATAAATACAAAACAATCAGAGATTTTGTCAGGAACATAAGAAAATTTCCAGCGAGCGTGGAAAGGTAACGAAATCTATATGAATGATCGAAAATTATATTAATTTAAATAAATTTTAAAGTGTGAACGATTACAGACTGTTGGGGCAATAGTTTTTACGATTTCAGTCAGTTTGAAACTCTTTCATATGCGATAAATTTTAGTCGGATTCAAATGTATTTGTTAATGCCAGTGACACGATTTTACTTCCTTTTTGCCAATTATTACAGCAAACATGACGAGCCAAAGCAACTGTAGAAGAGTTCTAAACAGTGATGAATTGAGTACATTGGAAACAGAAAAAATTCCCATCCAGAATATCCTGTGTGTTGAGGAAACCTTTTGGCGTAAGATTTATAGATAAATTACATCTCATTCAAATTCAATGATTGTCATTTAATGCCACACAGAGTTTTGGTATGTGATCAATTTCTACAAAGGCCGGTATTTCTTGAGAGGCTTAAAATTTCATTGGAACCACCGATATTACGTTGATATATTGTTATACATTGACCAGATCGCAATGCACGCAAAAGACATTTCTGCTCTACGCCCAATTCCGGAAATAAAACAACCTAAAGGTAAATTCACACAAATACGCTCACAGTTTTATGTATCTTTAAAAAAGGATTCAACGCTCCAGACAACCTCAGTTTCGGAAACTGCGGAAGGAAACCGACATCAACAGGAACGAAACTAGAAAAGGACGATTCTTCCACAGAAATACCATCGATCGCTGGTCAAATTTTCCGTGGAAACATTTCTCAGACAGGCGATCATCCTTGGCACGTTTACATTGAGAATTTGATGACTGGAGGAGCCTGCGGCGGGACATTGATTTCACCGACGGTAGTTTTGACTGGTATTGAAGCGAAGAAATGATTAATTTCATGACTTTTTCGATTTAAAATGTTACTTTTAGCGGCACATTGTATTTATGGATCGAAAGCAGAGGATTTCAGAGTTTCTCTTGGGTTGTATGATAAAAGAAAAAGAAGAGCCCCTGGTGTTCAGAGAAGAAAGGTTTCACATTGCACGAACAGTATTCTAATCGATAATAATATGCAAACATTTTAGCTCAGCAGTATGATCACGCACCCGAAATATGACTCTGCGGAATTCATTAGTGACGTCGGACTTGTGATTTTGAAGAAAAAAGTAAAAATAACCAACAATGTCCGACCGATTTGCTTGTGGAACGACGACTCTGACTCAAACTTGGCTCGCGTCGCTGGAACCAAAGCTATGGTATCGGATGTGCGTGAATTCGAAAAATAGATTCTAATATTTGTTTTTCTTTCTCGTGAAGGCGGTTGGGTTTGGGCTCGTCGACAACCACACGCGCACAGATGATCTGCAAGAGGTTCGACTGCCGATTTTAACTCACAAAGAATGCTACTTGTCGAAAAGAAATTTCTTTGCGAAATATTTGCGGCCGGGAGACAACTTTTGCGCCGGCTACACGAACGGTTAGAATCTCCTAATTTCATAATTACCGTTTCCTCAATTTTATTAATTAATTCAGGAACGACCACCTGCAACGGAGACAGCGGAGGAAGCCTCTCCATTGAAAAAGACGGCCGTTGGTTCATCAGGGGCATTGTCAGCTTTGGAATGTCGAAAATAGTGGAGTTTGAGGGCAAAAATACTTCGTTGTGTCATCCAAATCAATATTCCTTGTTCGCCGACGTCGCAAGTTACATGGACTGGATCGTGAAAAACACGCCGGACATTTCATTCCGGAATTAAATGTGGGTTTAAAAAAAAAGTTTAGCAAAAGGACAGTAGTAATTCAGTAGAAAAATGGTAGATGGACAGCATAATCTCTTATCAAAGTATTTTTGCAATTGGGTTTTTATATAATAAATGGTTATAAAAATTTTAAATGCTCGGCTTTTAATATTCATCCCACAAACACGAAATTAATTTAGCCGCCTCTGCTTGGTGCTTATCACACATTTGGGAGAAGAGAAAGAGGTCAAATCCGTGACCTTTCGTCCGTGACCTGGTCTCCCGTCTTTATCGTCTTGTGAAAATCCTCTCTTCTGTTTTTGCAACTACACTTGGTAGGTAATGAAGCTGATAATTCAATAAATCAGAAAATTAGTACTGGAAGGAAATAACAATGTCTTACGTTTTCTATCAAACGCCGACTGCTCAATAATTTTTTTTTTTAAATTAATTCAGATTATATTGATATTATGATGAATTTTCCATGAATTTAATTTACCGCTAGCTCATGCACCGTCAATTATCAACGCAGTCTGTTTCGCAAATAAGAAGAGAAATAAAGTAATTGGTCGACTGCGTGATCAGCGACACGAGCACCAAAAGAGCGAAAGAAAACAAGGTAAAAGTGTTATCAGTGGGATGCCGTGGCGGACTCTGGCTCAAATCTCGGTCGCTTCATCCTCTTCACGATAAATAACCAGAGTTACCAATTTCTTCTTGCTTTAAATCGTCTCAATAAATACATAAATGGCCGACGCGAATCCATACATCAGCGCGGCGCTTCCACATCTACTTCACGGACTAAAGTGGTAAAAATCTCTAATAATTTGTTGAATAAAAATTAAATTTGACAAAATTTGTATCGATAATTTTAATGCAAACGATTTTAAATTGGATGAACTCCTAAGGGTAATTAACGATTTTAATTTAAAGATCGAAGGGATTCTGTTATTTACTCGTGAATCGGCAAACCGTGCAGATATATTTTTTCAATTTAATTAGGTAAAAGAGCAACTGAATTTCTTGAAATTTGACTAAATAAACGAAGCAATAAATTTATAGAGATCATAAAAGTGCTCGCGGCTGGTTGCAGGCGGAGGCATTGCCATGTTGCCATGCATCAGCGGGGAAAAGAGCAAATTTTAATTAAATATCTTTGAGCTCTGCAACAAGCGCGAGAAGCGTGCTCGGCGGAAAGAATAAACCGCCCAGAGGGAACACAGCACTGAAGGAAGAAGGAAGGACATCTCTCGGCGGCGAATCACTTTGCTCGCAGTCAGCATCAATCAGCGGAGTGGACTTCCGCTCTTTTTCGAGAAAAATATCGTTGATTTGCAAAAAGGAAATGCGTATGAGCTTCCGAAAACTGAAAAATGCGTGGGGCTGAATTCACTCTGATTTTTGTTTAATAAAATGAGAAATTTGTGGCCGGCTCTCAGCCCCAAAAAGAGAAGTAACCTACGCAAAAGTGTGTTGCGCGTGGCGGGAAAAGACCGAGAGTCGAGGTTCTCGCGGCGAGATAACCGCGCGCGCGGATAAAATTAGCATTTTGTTGCTCTGCTGCTCGGCCGACGTGAAACTTGGCGTGCGCGGCACTCTCTTTTCACGCCACCTTGCTCCTGCAGCTGCAGCATTCTCCCAGTTAGAGTCTCGCTGCTCGTAGTGGGGGAGGCGGTGGCGGGCCCCTACCGATGAGCGAGAAAACTGCACCTTCGGCACCTACCTTTTATTTAACCTCTCCCAGCGCCACCCTATTTAAACTGAATTTAATCTTTAAAAAGATTTAAATATTTATTCTGGTATTATTGCCGTTGCCGATAGAAAGAATTGATAAGCCAGAAAGAGTCAATCGCTATCCGATACTGCGTCAGTCCAAGAGTCCTTATCTCATTATCATACCGACAGGCTTTATAGCTTATTGCAATCTTATTGTGCCTCGCACAGATTAAAACGTTAATCATACCTCACCATACAATTCAACGAATTATTTAATAATTAAGCTAAAAATGTAGATTAATGACGAGAACGTGTGCCAAACATTCCAGCAAGATAAATACTCATCTTTATTTAATTTCAAGTTCAATAAATATTTGGTCCGACGGTATATCACACATCCTAATGCGTGGAATTGATTACAATTTAAAAAACAATTACGGAACATATTCTGCTTTTTCTAAACAAAGAAAATAGTCGCCTATCATTTTTTAAACGCTTCATGCTGAGCAGCACGAAGGACGAAATCTCTCACGACATCGTCCTTCAAAAGCTTGAAGGCTTCGCTCTTCACGACAGCATTTGTATTCTTCATACAGAAGTTGAAAACGAACTCTTTAAGCTCCTGAAAAGAAATGAGGGTCCAAAACAAAATTTTTATTTTAAAAAAGGATTAATAAGGAACCTCAGCAGCAAGTTGTATGGCTTTCTCGTAAATCGACGCTGCATTTTCCACGGTTACGCCTCTTTTGATAATTTTCAAGCACTCCTTTTGCAGATCAGCAATTTGATAGAAGTGGGCCAAGGCGAAAAGCTCTTTGTAAATTCAAAATTCAAAAACAGAATCAACAGCAATTCGAATTCTTTACCAAAAGCCAAATCTGGCTGCAGATCAACCTCGTTGGTGTAGAAGAATCTCAAGAAGGCGTAAAATACATCGTAGGTGTGATGCTCGATAATTTGCTCCCTTTTAAACATAAGTTTTGATTTATAATTACTCACAAGTTAAGTTACCTTTGGTTGCTCTCTTTCCAACCGCCTAGAAACATCGCCCTGAAGAAATTGCATCGCATTATCAGAATTGTTTTGTGCGCGTGGATTTTCTTTCCCTCGACATTGAAAACAACGTCAGCAGTATCCTTTAATCAGTGATATAAACAATTGTTTATTATTGTTATTATTCCTTACGGCGTCATCAAAAGAATTCTGTAGCCATTCCGGACTTTCGTTAGCAGTGTTCAGTTCTTCTAATGGCTCATCAAGTTTTGGACGCAACGGTCGGAATGTCAAGGCCGGAGTTGGGAGTTTCGCAAAAACTTCATCCAGAGATGCGAATGAGGTTTTTGTCGGGCCCAAAATTTTACTTTCTAATAATTTAATATGTGATGATTATTGTTTTTAATTATATCATAGACGAACCGTTTAATTCACCCCAAATGTATACTTCATCAGTTTCTGTGACTGCCGCATTAACTCTGCAACAGTAATTAGCAGCTAGGTCTCTTACCCTACCGGAACACAATTTTTATCGTATAATATTCTTTTATAATGTTCATCTTACCTGCCATAAATTCCAGCTATCAAAGTTGGTTCATGTGAATTTTCGGTGGTTCCATTTCCAAGCTGGCAAAATTCATTCCCTCCCCAAGAATAGATTTTTCCATCGCTAGACAAAGCCAGTGCGTGGTTTTGGCCACAAACAATTCTTTTAATCGTGATGCCTTCCAAGCCGGGCACTTTGCGAGGAATTGTTTGCTCCCTCACGTCGTCTGCACTATGGCCCAAAATGCCATCGGCATTTTTTCCCCAAGCCAATACCTTTAAATTGAAAATCCAATAATTAACCAGAGGTAAAAGAAATTTCAATGTTATATTTGTATGAAGAAATAATTGAATATACAATCATGAACCCGTAATATGAAATGATTTTCACCTCTCCAGAGTCTAGGAGTGCAACAGATGATAAATATAGACAAGCGACGGATGTCACATTTCTCCCAGCCGAAGGAAAGTCCAATTCGATTGGAAGGTTTTGGCTTTTTTTGTGTCCCAGTCCCAACTGCCCGCTATCGTTACGACCAAAGGAAAAGACCTAATTAGAAATTGTGAATTAATTTGAATGACATGTATTTTATTTAAACCTCTCTATCTGAAGTTAATGCCAGAGTATGGTAAGTGCTGCAGGCAATTTGCACAACTCTCTTTGTTGCCAGAATTCCTTCAATTTTGGTTGGGATCAAGGTTTCTTGTTTCGTACCCAGTCCAAGCTGGCCATGATTATTGAATCCCCAGGCAAAAACTGAGCCGGAAGCAGAAATCGCGAAAAACGTATAGTGTGCGAATTGCAACCCTAAAAAATTATATAATAATGTATATTTTTGGGAGTCGCATCAATAAATTTCCTTAAGCTTCACCTTCGATATTTTGTCCGCACAATTGTTCAATTTTCGTGTGCTCTGTGCGTGGTTCCCTGTCGCCAGTGCCAAGAAATCCTTCTTCGTTTTTGCCAAAGCCGAAAACGTCATCATCTTTCGTCACGTAAATTGCGCTATCATCTTTAAATGTTAATTATAGTTAAAGATGAGACAAAGGATGTTTGTAATTCTGAGGAATTATTATCAAAGCCTTCAATTTGTAGAATAAGCGGGCAGTGGAAACTAACTAATAGTGAATGAACACCAACAACAGCCATTCAACATAAAAACATAAATTTTCTTATCAGAAAAGGCCAGTTCAAGCTTTGTGAAACATAATAATTAATCTAAAAGCTTACTAAATGCGACTGCAAGCCTGATATTCCGCTTCAGGTCGTCGCTCAGCTCCTGAAATATTTTCCACTTATCCAAGTTGTCTGACATCGCGGCAGCAGCAGCCTCCGCACCAAATAAAGTTCGTTTCAGCACTGCTGTTTGCAAGGAAAGCATTCGATTTGAGTGTTTTTATCTCTTTTTGGCGACAAAGCAAGCTTATCAACGAGTTGATTGGCGTCTGTCTACCTGCCTGACTGCCGCAATCAAGTTTTAATCTTTAGATAAGAAAACAAGTCACCTTGATATGAGAGCAAGGAGGAAGACAAGTCCTTCTATTGAAGGACTAAAAGAGTATTTAATCAGAATTGGTTATCTTCCGATCGATGCCCTATGGCTCGAAGTGCATGAGAAAATTGTTTTAATTAATTTTTAAGGTTTGAAGTTATTTTTATCAGGCTGAAAATCGTGTAAGATCAGAAAACTATAGCATTCCATCGGAAGTTTTTATAACTTAATATAAAATCCACTTCTTTTCTGTTTAAAAAATTAATTCCCGAAGCAAGCGATTATTTTGCAAAATTTATTTATTATTTTTTATCTGCGCAATGTTTCTATATTTTAATTATAGCCATTTTTTCCATGAGCAATTTAACCCTTTGAAGTTTGAAAGCCTTGAGTTTTTCTCTTCCCATTCCTGACAAAATGATTTCATCCTATATTCTGCTCGCATATATCTTTATTCAGCCGAAAATTTCACTGATTTATTGTGTTACATTTATTGCTATTCGCGTTCGGTGCAGACGAACTGGTAGGTGTCGGTGGTGCACCTGACCTCGGTGACCTTTCCGCTGAACATGGTGTTGTTGGCGGTGAGCGCGAGGCAGCGGTTGGTCAGCGCCGTCGTGTTGGACGAAGCGGCGAACTGCAAGGCCGGGATCGCACGCTTCGACGGGCACCAGCCGAAAAACGAGACGCAACCCTCGTTGTTGCCGCCTAAGAAGAACAACTTGCCCGCCTTCGTCTTCTGCAGGGCTACGAAAATGAAAAATTCTTGCCTGATATTTTATTTCGTTTTTAGGGGTTGGATAGACCACCATTGTCAGCCTGGATGAAGCAATTAAATTGGTCAATTGTGTAGAAAAAGGCGAGCGTCATGTTCAGCGTGCAGCACTTGGTCGCGGCCCCAGCGTAATCCAGCTAAAAATCAGATTTTTACCTTTTAGACGCTAAATTTATATATTCCAATCGATTCCTGAGGGTCGAAATAGGTGGGGTGAGTGATTTTTCCGGTCGAAAATGATTTCCTGAGGTCAGAGCAGAGGCTCGAAGCAAATCGCACGTTCCTTTGGCGCGCAAAACGCTTGAATACTGTTTAAGCGTCTCCCCTCTGACGTCACAGCCATGCTTGGTGCTTGGCTTTGGCGGCTGAATGAGAGAGTAGGCGACGGCAGAGACATCTGCTCATACCCAGCAGAAAAGTCACGTGACTCAATCCCGGCATCCCATTGGCCAAGAATCTCTTCGCTAACTCCTTTCCATACTCCCTCCTAACAGTGCGTACGTGCTCTTGGCCAATGAGATGGCGGGATTGAGTCACGTGACTGCTCCAGCTGCGTGACTGTGCTTACTGGGTAGCAGATGTCTCTGCCGTCGCCTGCTCTCTCACTCACAATCAGCTGCCAAAGCCAAGCACCAAGCATGGCTGTGACGTCAGAGGGGTGAGACTTGCGCAGTAGCGACTAAAAGATTCAAACCAACGTTCGTTTTCTGCTTATGCACGTCACAAAACCGTTTTCTATCGAATTAATTACTGATCCCACCTATTTCGACCCTCAGGAATCCAATGGAATCTAAATAATTTTAAATATCAAGCAGAAAACTATTAAAAATTGTCAGTCTTTTGGTATTTTCTTTACAAAAACTGTGGAGACGTAGTATCTTTTGCCACAGGCAGTGAGCGGGTAGCCATAAATGCTGCCGTAGTTGTCTCCTGCCGCGTCTGCACACATTTCAAATTAAAATCAACGGATTTATATATTAAATTAAAATCTACTCTGTCCATTGGCCAGGTTTGTCACGTCAGCAGTCTGCATCAAGAAACACACAAATATTAATTTCCCAGCACAAATTAAAATCTTACATTAATGTTGCAAGTCGGGTTGACGTTGCAGTCTACATTAGTGCACGAGACTGGCGCCCCTGACTGAAAGAAAAATTATTTTTAACCGGAAATTCGAGAATAATTAGGTACCGAAATGTCCTTGACCGACTCCTCCACCATTCCCGAGACGACGCTCGGAGATTTTTCAGCCGTGCACTGGAAAGCCTGGGCGATTGCCTCACAACCACCAGCTGGGGGAAAAATACAAAATAATTATGATTTAAAAAGATAATACGTACATTTTTTGTTTTTGCAAACGTCGAAAATGTCAAAGCTCTCCTGAAGGGCGTCGGTGTTCTTCGAGTTGGCCTCGACCATTTTCAGCACGTTTGCCGCATTTGGAACTCCGTTTTTGACCAAACCCAAACTGTCGCCCATGCACTTGAAATAGCACTGAAAGGAAATTTTAAAATTAATTTAATTTTTTGGTTATAAAAAGCGTCACTTTAAGGCTGGCTGAAAATGTTGTCGACATGAAAACGTTTCCAAGCTCCACTGGAATATTTTTATTTATTAAAATAATTTTTTTTAATTATAGAAAATCTCACAGTCGGTCACGTTAAATGCTTTCTGACACATTTCGCTCTTTGCTTTTGTCAAACTGTCTCCGTTTGTATCGTCCATCTGCGAAAATAATATATGTCCAATGTGAAAGTTTGTTTGTTTCTAAAATAAAAACATTAATAAATTGCGATTTTTATCTCTGTTAAAAACTAACCTACCAGGAAAATATCATTAAAAACTTTTGAAGAGAATTAAATTCCGAAAATTCCAAGAATTTTCCAGCATTTTCAATATTAACAAATTTTCAAGACTCGACCTCGCAGATGTAGTCCGACCGTGTATCGCAATTAACGGCCTGGAGGGAGGAGAGGGAGCCCGAGGCGGTCAGGGCCACCCTGACGCAGGTGTTGGCCTTGTCCGAGGGCGGCTGCGCGCTGCCCCAGCGCACGGTGCTGGCGTTGAAGAACTGGTCGTCGAAGGCGCACCACCCGAACTGGTCGTCGCAATCGAGGTAGGCGCCCGAGGTCCAGAACGAGCCCTGAAGGTCGGCCATGCCCCCGCGGGTCACGTTGTCCAGGCAGTCGACCTGGCTCAGGGTTTGCACAGACACCAGCCGCATCCCGATCTGCTCGCACTTGCACTTCGCCTCAGACCACGAAAGCTGTGTTTTTTATTTAATTTATTTCTTTGATGAAGTTTTTTTTTATTAAAAACCTTTTAAAAGTAAATCAAGTAAGGTGGGAACGAACAATTTTGAAATTTTCAGAGCGCTTTTTAGCTCCTTTTTTGATAAATTCAAATTTTAAAATTTAGAAAAAAAATTATTTTTGGATATTTTGTCTTTAATTGAAAATTTCCTTTAAAATGAAATTAAAATTCTTATCTGATTGAATTTAAATATATCAGTTTGAGCAGGAAATAAAAATAGGTGACAATAATTATTTTTTAAATCCGTCCGATCCGATAATTTTTTCACGTTTCACGCAGTCTTTAAAACAAACCGTCGAGTTGGAGTTTTTGTCTGTGAACATGAAGTATTTCTTGCACCGAGACGTCCAGCGGCCGTAACTCGTTGCATCTGCGTCGTTTATTATTAATTTATTTCCTTGAAAGGAACAAATATGATATCGAAAAAGTACATTTCAGCTTTCCTCCTCCTTCAAACAGGGACGCCTGTGAGAGGAAAGTTAAGTTTTAAATAAAATTTCAACCCCAAATTCACGTTTTTGGGACAGCTTCTTGGGCAGAACGGTCTGAAGCACGGCTTGGGCGTTGGTGGACCCTGAAAACACCCAAATTTTAGGAAAAATATAATTAAAAAAATTCATCAATTATATTTTTAAATATAAAATCTTTTCCAACGTTTCTACGGCAAATGGCTGGACTGGTTTTGGTTTTCAGCACGTCAAGAGAAAGCATATTACGGGAGATTACACAGTGATAAAATTGAGAATGAAATCGCAGCTGAAATGCATTAAAATAAAATTTATACGGTGGCGCCATCTGTTGGCGGCTTCGAACACAAACTGGGGAGTTACCCTGCAGGCGAACATCTGCCTCGCGGTGCAATTTCGCATTCCGAGCGAGCTGTTGAAGTAGCTAGTGACGTTATTGGTCGTCTTCGAAATCTGCAGCCCGACGCAGTCCCTGTCCACGTAGCTCAGGTTGCTCTGCCCCTCCAGGGCAATGCTGCTCAGGTTGACAAACTTCTTCAGCGAGCACCACTTGGGGTTTGCCGGCGAGTCAACGCGCGACCCAGACGTCCAGTAGTTCAGGTTGTACTGCCACCCTGAGTAAGGGGAGGGTGATGTCAATTGTTTTATTTAAAATAAATGAGGGGAGGTTCGTATATACCCTTCAGGAGGGTGTCGAAGCACTGGAACTCCTGCGGCTCGTCCAGGAGGAAGGGGGTCATCCCCAGCTGGCAGCACTGGTCCCAGTTTTCTTGCCAGTTACCCTGAGATATTGGAGGGGAAATACTCGCAGTATGATTTTTTTTTAAATCTGTAGAAAATTCTTTACCAGAGTTGTACCGAATAAAAACGTAAAGTTGCAGCTATTGATCCAATTTCCGTAACTCAAAGGGTCTAATAAAATCATATATTTTTATAAGAATTAAATTTTAACTAGGAAACAAACCAATCAAATTTCCCTTGCTGTTGAAAAGTGAGGTCTAAAGGGGTAAAATAATTAAATACTCTCTTTTAAATTATAAATTAAACTATCACCTACATCTTTGACACATTCCTGAGGGCATGACGGCTCGAAAGACTGCAATTTTGAATTGTTTCGTTCACGCCCTTATTTTAATAATTAAAATAAAATGCCTCGCAAATGAAATTGTTGGGAGCGTTGCAGTCGGAAAACCTGAGTCCGCTCTTGGTGTCGTCGCCGGCGGTGAGGACGTAGGTGTTGCACTTGTCTGTTATTTTCGTCGCCGTCGTCTCCAGCCGGTTGATGGCCACGTCAACGTCAACCGAGTAGTTGTTCACGTTCGGACACCACACGCTCTGGCAGAAAGGGTCTGTCAACCCTGACGTCCAGAATGTTGTACCTGACTCCTTCAAAACGTCTGAAAAAGATTTATAAATTGGTTTTATTGGATCTCAAAGTCAAGGAATTTAGGAATTTGTCAACTTTGACCTTTTGGATGCCATCAGGGTACTCAGGTTAAACCCTGATGGTTTCCAAAGGGTCAAATTGTACATATTCTGAAAGGTCTCGACTTGGCCGTGTGTGCAGATCTGGCAAATCAAGACATTACAAAGCCCGTCAGGCGTCGTTAAAGTGTCTACTTTTCGGAATTTGATTAAATTGATCGCTTGAAGGCTACCCTGACGCCAGGGTTCGATTTCTAATAAGCTCTAATGGTCTTATCTGTCCTCGGGAGTGATCTCCAGCATTAATAATCAACCGATCATGCAATTTAGATTTTTCCTGTGAACTCTAAAAGGCCCTTTTTACCCTTTATTTCTCAAAAACTGAAAGATTCACCATCCTGAAAATTTATACGCATGTTTCACACACTTGGGGAAACATTTTATCGCATACTTAGAAAAATACTGAACAAGTCGTTTATAAGACATTCAAAATGTAATTTAAAACTAGAAAATAACTCCAATTTGTAAAAATCAAAAAGTGCAGTTCATATTTTGAAATTGTTTGTCGTCTGAATAGGCATCTTTTGACACCAAATATAAAATTCTAGCTTCATTAGAACCCGAAATAAGCTCAATTTTCCCAGATTTCACCCTAATTTTCCTGAAAACATATTAATATTTTTTATCATTAAAAACAATCAGACACTTGACTTTAATTCGGTTCGAAAATTTCAATAAAAATATATAACCGTTGTTCAGGGACGTCAGACACATTTGCTCTTCGTCAGTTTCGATGCTGAGGAGCCGCATGTTATATTTGCAGCACGCCACTGCTGCCTCGTAACGCGTTTTCTGAATTTTTAATTCATGATTTTTGTTTTTAAATTGATTAAAATTCATTTGCCTTTGTGCTGCTAACGAAATATTTCTTGCTGCAGCGGGAGTAAAATGCTCCATCGGTCGAGTCTACAAGCAATTATTTTAGATATATATTTTTTAAATTTATTGTAAACTTACTTTCACCGCTTAACATTTTCTTTTGTAGAACAGACTGAAATTAATTAAAAATTTTAAATAAAAATCATTATTTTTATTTGTAACTCACGTCGAGCGGACACGGGTGGTAGGAGCATCCGCGGAAAACGCAATATTCCTGCCAAAAATTTAATCAGCCCTTATTTTCGATTAAAATGCGACATTTTACGCCCGTCAATTTAATTTGTTCGGTGGTGGTGGTCGTCTCCTCGGTCGTGGTCGCCGGCGTCGTTGTCGTCGTCGGGGTGGTCGTCTCTTCCGTTGTGGTTGATGAAACCAATTCCGTTGATGAGGAATCGACTGCAGGGGAGGTAATCGGGCTTACTGTTTCCTCCAAAGCCGGGGTTGACGGCTCCTCAGACAATGCTATAAATAAATAAATAAATTTTAGACGTCAAATTTCCTAAATTTGTTTAAAAATCAATACATTTGTGCAGATTTAAATATTTTTTATGCAAACAAGCAAATTCCTCAACTTCCGTAGCCTAGATTTGATCGGCTTTTAATGACTTCCGCTTTCCCCGTTACACAAACCCAAACAAAATTTAAAAGTGTGATTTCCCACACATTTGTACGGGATTTTCCAAGGAGCATCAATGGGAAATTAATTGCGGTTTGCACACTCCCAAAAATACTTAACTCTAACCTGTTTCTTCGACTGGAGGCGTTTCAGTTTGAGTTTTCCCCGCCGTTTTCGTCGTCGCTTTGACCTTGCCGGCGGTCACGTTCGCCAGGCTCTGCACAACCACAAATCAACCTCATATAATATTTAAAACATGACGAATTCGAAAATACCTGAGATTTGAAAGTTGTTCGGTCTGAATCGGAGCAGGAAGACGAGCCGCAGCACTTGACGATCAGGTTCCTCCTTTGATTCTTCGAGTTGCCGTTCCGTCCCGCTTTTTTAATTGGATTGAAGTAAAATTGAATTCTAATAAAATATTAATTCACCCTTTCGGCGTTTGGTACTCTGCTTCGCATTTCCAGCATCAAGAATTACCACCTGATTAAAAAATATTATCAAAAATTTTACAATGAAACAAAGTAATCAATTTCTAAGCAATCAAACGTAACAACGATTAAAAATATCGATATTTGTGAGAATTTCCTACGTACCAGAATAAGAATGAAGAAGGCAAACCAGCAGAGCGGTCTCATTTCGCGCCGAGCCAGTTTCACTCTGCGCTGCAAACGAACTAACGAACGAGGGAATTTCAACGCGCGTCACGCTCGTTTCCGCGATTTCCCAGCAGGATTTCCCGACTCCTTTGACGCGCGAAGGGACAGTGAAAATCACCTAAAAGTGTCGATGGCTTCCCCTGCTATCCCGATATCAAAAAATATCATTGAAAAATTAGGACGATTCAATATAAATAAAAACAAAAGGCGAACTGGCCTCTCCGCTGACATGCCCAGGGTCATCAGCAGAGCCATAACTCCACCTTTGACCTCTCGGATCGTGCGTCAGAGAGATAACCAGTCGCCTTTTTAGGACTAATATTATTATTGTCAAATTTCACAATGAGGCAAAGAGACTGAAAGCTAGAAGTCTCACTGGGTAAGTTCCGCCAGGTTGTAAATTGTTGCATTTAACCTGAAAATTTCCTTTAACAATCTTTATTTCCTGACTGATCGATATTGCTTAATTTTGGTATCAATCGATAGCCAGTAATTATTGACACATTATAAAATCAAAATGTCATGTCGTTAACGACATCTAAAATTAAATTAAGTCGATTTGTTTCGCAATCGCAGTATTTTGCTCAGGTGCCGCACAACTCACAATCGAAGTGTGAGGAAGGGAGCTGTGTTTTCTAGTAGAGTACTTGGCTTGTTGGAGCCTTGATTTTACAAATAAATATTCAAATTTGATTTTGAGAAATACTGAAAGCTTATCGATTTTGTTTTTTGCTGATTTGAATCTTTAAAGCATGCGCAAATTAATAACAGCTACTCGACCTTTTCTCCTCCCTTTCCAAATCTCTTCTCAGATCACCTGCTACCACTTGTTTATAAACACGTTGCTTTTGCGCACTGTGATGCACAGCTGGCAGCTGTAGTGTGGGGAAAGGAGTTATGTTTTTGTGTCAAGTACTTGGCATATTTGAGCCTCAATTTTACAAATCAACATTCAAATTTGATTTTGATAAATAGCGAAAGCTTTCCAATTTATTTTTTGCTGATTTGCTCCCCAATAGCATGCGCGAATTCATAACAGCTCTAGCCTCCTATTTCTCCTCCCTTTCCCACTCTTGTCACTGATCGCTTGATTTGGCTTGCATTTTTCCTGCCAGAAAACGTTGCAATTTGGGTTTTCGGCGTGCAAAGGTCACTCAAACAGGTAAAATCTTTTGAATACTTGAGGCTTGAGGAAAATGCTTGGGAATAACAAGATTTCCATATATACCACATTCATTTCTTAATTTTGAATGTAAGGCACCAACTTTGGTTAAAATCTTTCTCGTTAGAGCGCAGCACCTCCCGGGGATTTCCTTAAAATTTGAGGCAGTACTGGTACAGCAGCCAGCTTACATTTTTATTCCAAATGACGTCACAGAACCACCTTTACTGAATATAGCTCACGTGACCAATTCTGGGCGGGTCTGAAAAAAATCATGGAGAACACGTAAACGAAGTGTGTCCTTAATTCTTCTTAACTTGATCACGTGACGCGTGACGTGTTACTGCTTGTTTACTTCTGGAAGAACAAGTTGTATTTTCTTTCATCTGAAGAATTTTGGTATTTTGAGTGAAAAGGAGAGTTTACTGAGGTAAGATAGTTTGTAAATATCAGAATTATGATTGGCCCTTCTCACGAATTTAAAATATTTGAATGTAAATTGCGGAAGGGACCTTTAAACAGGCAAAATTGATCTTTTCTGACGGAGTGAGGTCATAAAAATGTAACATACGCTAGAAGTTCTGAGTTCAATTCCTTGCATGTGAAATTTGCCTACCGGAATGTATAATAATTAATTAAAAACCAATAGAAACAACTTTGTGGCTGGAAAGGAACCATGGCCGAATTCTGCTTTCTTTTCACCTCCTCGCACCGCAGAGTTGTTCAACTTTTGCCATAAATTTGTCAATCAATCCGCAGGGGATAAACAACCGTTGACCTACTTGATAATTTTCAATTATATCAGCATTTGTTATAATAAATTTTGTTCTTTGATTCAGGATGGAGGAGCAAAAAGATTTGGTCGAGATGACCAAAAGGAGACTCACAAGATTGTACGGGGTCCAAAAGTTGGAGAAGATAGCTATTGGAACAATCATCAGAAGTATAGACCCACACGCAGCCCTATATCTAAGGAACCATCTCGCGACATATTTTTGTAAGTTAACATTTTGAACGTTAATTGTGTAAACTAATCATTTTTATAGCATACAACATGTGTGACAAAATATTTCAACAATTACTTGTTGAGATGAAAAAGAATCCTGAAATTAATAAGTTTCAATATCTACTGAAAATCCCCTGCCTGCTGACTGCAAACACCAAATACTTGGATTTGGATGCTTTTTTGCGAGAGTGTAAATCACATTATTACCCAGAAGAGTGTCCGACTGTTGAGTGTCAAGAAATGGACGTTGTTCTTTGGGTAAATGAAATACAAGTTTTCCATCAATTTTTCATATTTAACTGACAATATTTTAAAGGTCATCAACATAGTGAAGTATCAAGCTCCAAACATCGAGCATATTGTGTTCAACAGCAGAAACATTGATCGCCAGAACGCCCAACATTTGACTTTGCTCGACTACCTGGCCGACTTGAAGAATCTCAAAATATTAGTGATGAAACGGGTCTTTATAGAGTTCCGTCATGTCATTCAACTCTGCAAAAACTTGCCGCAATTACAAATCTTAGGTATTCGCGGATTTGCAGGGTCCCGTCTCGATGTGACAGATGAGGAGATTAGACAATCCCTTGGAAACGTGAGACTGCTCATGGGATTTTCTTTTGAAGGTGAAAAATGGGCAATACTGCATCAGTTTCCCCTTCTTAATTTCGTCGAAGACTTTGAAGAAGATGAGGTGAAAACTACATTCCGTCTCGTCAAGTATAGACACTTCCAAGTGACAGAGAAAGGAAATCCAGGACAACTGAAATATTTCTCCTGTGGCAGAAACTGGTTCAAGTCACCCGATATGGACATTCACGAAATATACCCGGATGTCACTTATCTTGAGGTTCAGTTCTCCCAAACGTCAACTTTTTATCTCTAACATATAAATTTCTGTCGTTTTAGATCAATTGTTACGATGCCTGGGAGATTACACCTGATCGGCTCCAATTGCCAAACTTTTCCAAGATCAAGACTCTTATCATGCATGGTAGTCGCTGTGACGCTCTTTTTACCAAAATTTTGCGCTTCTACGGCCCTGGTCTGCAATCACTCTGTTTGGGAGCATCTTTGGGTGACGGAGATGTTGATATGAAAATCTTGGAACTTTGCCCAAATCTGGAATCAATTCAACTGAGGTTTCTTGATTTTGGTGAAACATCAATGCAACTGAAGAATTTTCCTTACCTAAAAGATCTCTATATGGATGTTTCTGGGTAAATAAATGTTAAATTTAAAAATGAAATGTGAAATAATGACACTGATTTGCAGATACCCAAGAGGAAAATTCCTTCCAAAGATGCTGTCATCACCACGTTTACAAAAACTTTATTTACGTGTTGTTGTCTACTACAAAGGGGATTTGGATGAATTGAACACGATGGTGACTGAAGGTCTGATACTTCAGGAATTGGAAACGCTTACGATATACAGCTTGGGTCGTGACATGGCCATGGCAACTGATGCTTTTAAGGAACTCCTTGTTTTCTTAGAAAAGGTATCAGCATTCCTTCCAAAATTGAAAGATATCAAATTTATCTTTGATTGCGAAGATTATGTTGATGTTGCAAAACGTTTGAAAAATGGTCAAGATTATCTTATTAACGAAATCAAGGCCATGATTGTAAGCAATAAAACTCTCGTTCCGATAATTGAATCGTTCGGCAAACTGCGCCGTTGAAATTGTTTTGAATAAATATTATATATTCATACTCCGCAAGCTTATTCTCTTATTAAAACTTGCATATTTACCTTCTTCGAATTATCCTCAAAAACGTTAATTAAAATTCAACTATAAATATAACTCTTGACGTCATTTAAAATTATTTTTTAATATAATAATTGCCACCGCCGTTAAACAATTAATTTTATTTATTTGTTGTTTATTAATTTTATTTAAGTCAAAAGTTGTAGACTTTTAATCTCTCTCACTGACTAGAGCGGCACTGGAGATCGCCAACTAGGCCTCTGCCATCGCGTGAATTAACTGCTTTTGCGAAACAAACACGTCGTCTCTCACTTTCGGTCAAGAGCATCTTGCTCAGCTTTTCACGCCGCATTGATCGATGCCAAATATTTTTCTGGGGACCACATTCTGGCCCAAAATCTGGTTTTGTTGCAAGCGCCCAAAGTGGCTCGAAAAAGTCACCCAGCGAATTTTTGCTCACGACACCGTAGAATCACACAGGGCCTCTGCCTTGGCGGTGAGGAGTTCCCTCTAGCCGGAGGAGGATGCGTCTATTCGTCCAAGAAACTGGCCACCGCCACGACCATCGAGGGATCTCTGCTTGGGATGATCCAGAGCCTAACCCGCTGTGCCCTTAAACCTTCCTTCAACGAGCGACAGCCGGCACCCCTGAGGCTAAGAAATAATATTTTAGGACGAGGAGTGGCAGCAAGTCTGCGCAGAAAGACAGGCCGGGGAAAAGAATTCGAGCTCCATCGTCCAACCTCCAAGACGAACTGCAGGGTCCAGGGTGGATAGAGCGTCAAGTCTTAATGCATAATATTGCTCCCTCGGTTACGCCCCTCCCCCCTAAGATCGCTTTAGGGGGGTAGCCGGTGGGTCCAAGCCCCTGGTCACTCAATATGGCAAGTAAATGCGTCAGTTTGTAAGTTCTGCAGCCACACACAGGTGGCAGGTCGATTGCTTCTTCAGCCAATCAGAGGCCGTCTCGGAGTTTGTTGCCTGTTACGCCCACTTGCAGGAGGAGGCGAAGAGGGACGTGTGCAGAGATTTTCGTGGGCGTAACAGGCAACAAGCTCCGAGACGGCCTCTGATTGGCTGAAAAAGCTATCGACCTGCCACCTGTGTGTAGCTGCAACTGCTGAGCTGGCGCATTTACGCACCATAAGAGTGATCAGGGGCTGGTGGGTCCTGCGGGATTCCCGCAAGCGCAGGCAAACACTAACAAAATTCTTGTTAAATTAAGATAAATAAATTTACCAGACGGCTTTTTATTGGAAGATGGCAGATTAAGAAATTTATATCGAAAAATTACAACTATACAGTCCTAAAAGGCCCAAAAAGCCGAGCCAACGAAATTTTTCCAGTCGCCATCGACGTCTGTTTTGTCTCACCAAATTTAATATGTACCTTTCTCGTCAGAGCACAGCACCTCCCAGGGATATAGCACGCTAATTATAAATTTAAGTTGGTACATGCTTGTAGCAGCAATCTTACTTAACTCGTTCATTCTTACAATTTACAACACACAGCTCAAGTGGCTATTTCTTGGTTGGTCATTTCTCCGTTTAACAATCTTTATTTCCTGACTGATCCATATTGTTTAATTTTGGTACCAATCGATGGCCAGTAGCTTTTGTTACATTTTAAAATCTAATTATCATATGATCAACGATATCTTTAATTAAATTAAGTCAATTTGGCTCTCATTCGCAAAATTATGCTGTGGCGCTGCCGGCGCTTCACTGTCATGCAGAACTTGCAGCTGCAGTGTGAGAAAAGGAGCTGTGTTTTCTAGTCTAGCACTTGGCATATTGTAGCCTCAATTTTAAAAATAAATATTCAAATTTGATTTTGAGAAATGGTGAAAGCTTTCTAATTTTATTTTCGGCAACTCAAAAGCGTGTGCCAATCCATAACGGCTGCTCTACTTTTTCTCCTCCCTTTCTAACTCTCCCCTCCGACCACCTGATACTGCTTGTTTATATCTGCAAGAGAACGTTTCCTTTCGGCCGAAGATTATTGGTTTTTCAAGTGAATAGGATTGTATATTGAGGTAAAATAGTTTGTAAATATTAGAATAGTGCTTAGCCTCTCTCAAGAACATATTATTTGAAAAAAATTGATCTTGACGTAACGAGCGTAATATGCCGTGCGCGATGCGTACTTCCGGATTTCAACTCAAACGAAGCTGTAGCTGTGTTTTCAATCGCGCAGTAATTTATGGCTCGTGCAGCCGAGCGGATCGACGTGCCCGCCGACACGCACTTACACGCGTGAGTCACGAGAGGACAATTTGGCCGTTTCTTCAAGGGCCGCATGCACGAGATGGACCTGAGTTAGAGGGAGTTGACGCTGTAGCCGAAGCTAAAGAGGCTGTGAGGTTTTCACAACCCCTAAGATTGCCAGGCACTCTGGGTTGAAACAACTTCTAGGGTTGCCAAACCCCATCAGAATGGCAGTTCCATTACGGTTGCCACCCTCCTAGGGTTGCTGACCCCCAAAATTAGATACAACCCAGCGATACCACCACTCGCGACCGCACCCCACCAAAACCACGAACAATGCGAACAAAGCCTAGTTAATATCTTTCACAAAAACATAACCCGCGTTCCTGCCTACCAGAAAAACGAAAATTTTGATTTAAAACCGATAGGTATCTTGTTTTTGTTTCTCCCTCGCACGCAGCATATTATAATTAAAACACTACACATATTTGACCGAAAATCCCCTGGCAAGGTGCAAAAAGCAGCTTTTGACATAATTTAGCTTGAAGAGCCAAGCGTTATATTAATTTTACAAATTTGTTTAGATATATGATTCAGGATGGAGAACCATGAAGATTCAGGTGAATTGCCTAGAAGTATACTAGCGAAGTTAAAAAAGATGGAGAAGAATGTGATTGGAACAATCATAAGAAACTTAAACCTAGACGCTGCCCTTGTTCCAAAGAACCATCTCGCGAATTATTTGAGTAAGTGATCAATTTTTTAACAATCTTATTTTTAAATAAAACATTTTTCTTTAGCGCCCAACTTGTGTGGGGAAATATTTCAACAATTGCTGGTTGAAATGGAACAGAATCCACAAATAAACAAAATCGAATATCGAATGGAAATTCCCTTCCTTCTGAATGCAAGCACCAAGTATTTGGATTTGGATGCTTTTTTGCCAGAGAGACCACCGATTTATACAGATGCTATAAAATATCTTACAAACGACGAGATCATCATTCTGAAATGGGTAATATGATAAAGCAGATTTCATTTATCTTTAATGATTTAACTGACACATAATTTTACAGGTCATTGACACAGCCAAGCAACATGCTCCAAACATAGAGCATATTGTCTTCAACAGCAGAAACATCGATAATAGCAAGGAAGAACATTTGACTTTGCTTTATTGCTACCTGACCGGATTGAAGCATCTCAAAATATTAGAGATAAAGCGTATCTCTATCGCAACTGCTCAACTCAAAAACCTGTGTAGAAGCATGCCTGAACTACAAGTCCTTTATGTCCGTCTATTAGGGAGACACGGCATCAGAGTATCATGGCCGGAGCTTAAGCAATCCCTTGGAAACCTGAGATTGCTCGTGTGTACTACGAACGAAAATGAAAAACGTAAAATCCAGCAGCAATCGCCTCATCTAAATATCGCATCACACTTGGAACAAGGATATGAAACTGCATTCCATCCCTACATTTTTGAAGACTTTCTTGTGTCAGACTCTGAGAAAGGGACTCCAGGGCCACGGAAGTATTTTTCCCGTGGCAACGACTGGTTCAATTCGTCAGAAATGGACATTCACCTAAAACACCCTGACATCACTTATCTTGAGGTACAATTAACCAAATATCCAGCTTTCATTCGTCTACAAATATTTTTGTTCTAGATCCAATGTCAGTTTGTCGGGAACAAATCAATTGATCTACAAATGCCAAAATTTTCCAACATCAGAACACTGATTGCTTGGAATGCTGAAAATGAAACGGTCATTACCGACGTTTTGCGCATGTACGGTCAAGAATTGCGAACGCTTTGTATAGAAAGTCGTGATCAACGAAGTTTTGACGCGAAAATCTTAGACTTGTGTCCAAAGCTGGAAATTATTCAACTGATCAGAGTAGGTCTTGATCGAACTTCAGTACATCTGGAGAAGTTACCTCACCTCAAAGAACTTTATTTGAACAACACTGGGTAAAAAACGTTACTCCAAATAATAAAAACAAAAAATAATGTCATTATGATTTGCAGGTATGAACGAGGAAACTTTCTTCCCAAGATGCTATCGTCACCGCATTTGAAAAAAGTTGAAATATTCGATGTTCTCTATCAAGAAGATTTGTTCGAATTAAACATGATGGTTACTGACAATCAGATCCTGCAGGAACTGGAATCGCTCAATGTATTCATCTACGCTGATGACTTCGACCTTGATACTTTCAAGGAACTCATTCTATTCTTCGAAAATGTATCAGCGTTTCTTCCAAAACTGAAAGATGTTCAGTTTTTCTCTGATGGAATAGAGTATGCTGATTTTGCAAACCGTATGAAAAGTGGCAATTTTTATCCTCGTTGCAAAATCAGGAAACTAATTGTCAAGAATAAAACACTCGTTCCGACATTAGAATCGTTCCGCCAACGTCGCACTTGAAAGTGTTGTTGCAATAAACTGATACCCATGTATCCAGCTCAGCAAATTTTCTTATTATTTCGCACTTTTTAAGAAACGAAGAAACTCTTCACTTAAACGCAGCGCTTGCAAACTTTGCAATTCACAAATATGCAGTAATATTTTTTAGCGTCAAAAAATGGATTTTTTTATTGTTTATACTGTCCATTTTTTAACGTTGGGTAACGTAAAGAGTTTTATGGGGTTTTTAGCCTGAAAAAAAAACAAAAAAACAAGGGTTCAGTTTTGAAATCTGAAGAAGAAGTATTTTATCGTGGTTTTTCTTTCAAGGAGATTGAGAAATATATCTAAAAAAATTACAACTATGCAGTATGCAGCGATAAAAGGCCCAGAAAATGCGCCTGCTAAGAGGTTCTGCAGCCACACAGGTGGTTGGTCGATAGCTTTTTAAGCCAATCAGAGGCCGTCTATGAGTTTGTTGCCTGTTACGCCCACGAAAAACTCCGAACACACGCCCCTCTTCGCCTCACTCTGCCCGTGGGCGTAACAGACAACAAACTCCGAGACGGCCTCTGATTGGCTGAAAAAGCTATCGACCTACCACCTGTGTGTGGCTGCTGAACTTCTTAGCTGGACGCATTTTCGCGCCACATGAGTGAACAGAGGCTGGGCGCGCCCTGCGCCGAACAGCTAGCAATTGCAATATGAGGAAGGGAGCTGTGTTTTGGAGACAGATACTTGTCTTATCATAGCCTTAATTTTTAAAATCAATATTCAAATTTGATTTTGAGAAATAGTGAAAGATCTCCTATTAAGTATTTTGCTGATTTGCACTTCCAAAGCATTCGCGAATTATTAACAGCTACTCTGCTTTTTCTCCTCCCTTTCCAACTCTCTTCTCTGATCAGCTGATACTGCTTGCTGCTTGTTTATGTCTCAAAGTACACGTTGCGTTTGCGTACTGTGACGCACAGGTAGCACTTGCAGTGTGAGGAAAGGAGCTGTTTTTTTAGTCAAGCACTTGGAATATTTGAGCCTCAATTTTACAAATCAATATTCAAATTTGATTTTGAAAAATAGTGAGAGCTTTCTGATTTGGATTTTTGCTGATTTGCACCTCAAAAGCGTGCACGAATTAAATGATATTTGCACTCCTTTTTCCCCTCCCTTTCCAACTCTATTCTCCGATCAGCTGATACTGCTTGTTTATATCTGCAAGAGCACGTTGCGTTTCCTTTCGGCCAAAGAAATATTGTTATTTCAAGCGAAAAGGAGTGTATATTGAGGTAAAATTGTGTTTTAATAGTAGAATAATGCTTTGCCCTTCTCAAGAATCTAACATATTTGAAAATAAATTGATCTTGACGTAACGAGCCTAATATGTCGTGTACTTCAACTTAAACGAAGCTGTGTTTTCGCTCTCAGTCAGTAATTTATCGCGCGTCGGCCGAGCGGATCGGCGTGCCCGCCGACTCGCACTTACGTGAATTAGTTAGAGGAGGGGCCACTTTGACCGGATTTTCTTGAAGGGCCTCATGCACGAGAAGGAAGCCGAGTTATCTAAACGGCTGTAGGGACTCCCTGGAACGGAAATCGCGCAGTAGCAACCGTTTCCGCAAGGGCTAGAGTATTTTGAACTGCCGCGCGTGCTGCAGAGGGACCAGAGTTCGTTTTTTTTGGTAAGGAGTCGCCGTAGGCGCCAGAGTTGCCGCAAGAGCTGGAGGGCTCAGTTGAACCGGGGTTTCCGCATGGGCCAAAGGGACCCGACTCGAGGACACGGGGTGTCAGCAAGGGTAAGAGTTGGCGCAGTCTCCGTAGATGACGCCACTGCTAGAGTTACATAAAACAAGGGAGTTTAAACAGCCGCTGAGGTTGCCACACCCCAGAGGAATGCCAGTCCCCCTACGGTTGCCACCCACCAGAGTTGCATACCACCCAGCGTTACCTCCGTTAGCGACCACCCCCCATCTTGACCGCGTGAAATCCGAACAAAGCCTAGTTAATTTCCTTCTTTCTTAAAAGCATAAACTGAGTTCAAATATCACTCTCCGGTTAATAATATGATGCTGTATAATGTATAAGTCATTCAGCCGTATTATTTCATTTAAACAGACCCAGTAAACCTTCGGAATGCGCTAAGACGTGAGCAAAGGTACAATTATAATATTTACAAGTACTCTTATTGAGATAAGGTAAAGTGGCTTTTGCGACATAAATTTAAAAAAATAAATTGGTTTCTGTTAAGATTTATATTCCGTGGACCATAGTTAACAAATCCAAAGAATTTGACCTGACGTAGTTACAAATTAACACAACCTTTTAATTTAGCAACAGAGTTGCTAATAAAAGAACTAAAGCCAAATTTTATTCTGCTTTATTTTCACATCCATGCACCGAGGTGTTTAATTAAAATGTCATATATTTGTCCATCAACACGCTGGGAAGGTACAAAACTATCTGTTGTCCTTACTCGAGAATTTCAAGACAACACTCTATTGAATCATCTTTTGTAATATTAAATTCTGTCCATTTGTTTCAAGATGGAGAACCAAATAGATTTGGTCGAGATGACCAAAAGGAGACTCACAAGATTTTACGGAGTCCAAAAATTGGAGAAGATTGCTATTAGAACAATCATCAGAGGTATGAACCCCTACGCAGCCCACATTCCTAGAAACCACCTCGCGACCTATCTTTGTAAGTTTACCTTTTGAACAATAATTTTGTTAAGTAAATATTTTTATAGCATACAACATGTGTGACAAAATATTTCAACGATTGCTTGTTGAGATGAAAGAGGATCCTGATATATACAAGTTTCAAAATCTACTTAAAATCCCCTTCTTGCTGACTGCAAACACCAAATACTTGGATCTGGATGCTTTTTTGCTAAAGTGTAAATCACATTATTACCGAGAAGAGTGTCCGACTGTTGAGTGTCAAGAAATGAACGTTGTTTTTTGGGTAAATGAAATACAAGTTTTCCATCAATTTTTCATATTTAACTGAAAATATTTTAAAGGTCATCAACATAGTGAAGAATCAAGCTGCAAACATCGAGCATATTGTGTTCAACAGCAGAAACATTGATCTCCAGAACGCCCAACATTTGACTTTGCTCGACTACCTGGCCGACTTGAAGAATCTCAAAATATTAGAGATGAAACGGGTCTATTTAGAGTTCCGTCATGTCATTCAACTCTGCAAAAACTTGCCGCAATTACAAATCTTAGGTATTCGCGGATTTGCAGGGTCCCGTCTCGATGTGACAGATGAGGAGATTAGACAATCCCTTGGAAACGTGAGACTGCTCATGGGATTTTCTTTTGAAGGTGAAAAATGGGCAATACTGCATCAGTTTCCCCTTCTTAATTTCGTCGAAGACTTTGAAGAAGATGAGGTGAAAACTACATTCCGTCTCGTCAAGTATAGACACTTCCAAGTGACAGAGAAAGGAAATCCAGGACAACTGAAATATTTCTCCTGTGGCAGAAACTGGTTCAAGTCACCCGATATGGACATTCACGAAATATACCCGGATGTCACTTATCTTGAGGTTCAGTTCTCCCAAACGTCAACTTTTTATCTCTAACATATAAATTTCTGTCGTTTTAGATCAATTGTTACGATGCCTGGGAGATTACACCTGATCGGCTCCAATTGCCAAACTTTTCCAAGATCAAGACTCTTATCATGCATGGTAGTCGCTGTGACGCTCTTTTTACCAAAATTTTGCGCTTCTACGGCCCTGGTCTGCAATCACTCTGTTTGGGAGCATCTTTGGGTGACGGAGATGTTGATATGAAAATCTTGGAACTTTGCCCAAATCTGGAATCAATTCAACTGAGGTTTCTTGATTTTGGTGAAACATCAATGCAACTGAAGAATTTTCCTTACCTAAAAGATCTCTATATGGATGTTTCTGGGTAAATAAATGTTAAATTTAAAAATGAAATGTGAAATAATGACACTGATTTGCAGATACCCAAGAGGAAAATTCCTTCCAAAGATGCTGTCATCACCACGTTTACAAAAACTTTATTTACGTGTTGTTGTCTACTACAAAGGGGATTTGGATGAATTGAACACGATGGTGACTGAAGGTCTGATACTTCAGGAATTGGAAACGCTTACGATATACAGCTTGGGTCGTGACATGGCCATGGCAACTGATGCTTTTAAGGAACTCCTTGTTTTCTTAGAAAAGGTATCAGCATTCCTTCCAAAATTGAAAGATATCAAATTTATCTTTGATTGCGAAGATTATGTTGATGTTGCAAAACGTTTGAAAAGTGGTCAAGATTATCATATTAACGATATCAAGGCCATGATTGTAAGCAATAAAACTCTCGTTCCGATATTAGAATCATTCTGCAAACTGCGCCGTTGAAATGGATTTGAATAAAAAATTTTATTCATACTTTGCAAGCATATTGTCTTATTATAATTCGCACATTTTCGTTCTTAGAATTAAACTTAAAAAAGTTCATTCAAAGGAAACTTAAATAACTTGACAACACTTATAATTATTATTTATTTAATTATTTGCCAACATCGCTTAATATAATTAAAGCTATTTAAGGTATAAAAAAATTAAAATGTTGGTTTTGAAGTCAAAAAATCGATTCCGAATCTTTCTTGCTAAAGTAGCACTAGAGATTGCCAATTATGCTTTCCTACCAACGAGGGAATTAGAACCACTAACACGTCCCCTCTCACTTTCGGACAAGAGCCCCAAATGGTAGGAAAAAGCAAATGCAAAGCAGCTGGAAGTCTGCGAAGAAGACCGGCCGGGGAAGTGATTTGGATTTCCGCAGCGTCCAACCTTCCTGACGAACTGCAGGGAGCCAGCGTGGATAGAGCGCCAAGCATTAGCCAACACCCGGTCGCTTCTTAAAACTCAGCCAAGTCAATTTTGAGAAAACAGTTCCGAGCTGAAAATGAAGTTCCTAGCCAATATCCTGATCAGTCGAATAGGCCATAGGCCTCGCGGCTCCTAGTCTGGGTGCATTGTTGGCTGCGTGGGACAAATATTGCAGAGATGACTGGTGGCACTCTGGGCTCGCCTTGGGAGAAGACCCCATTTTAATTTTTCTAGGTGCCAACTACAAATCCGGCCGTATCTTGTAGAGGCCCCACGGGTTCTTTGTATCACAGTTTGTTCAGAATAATAATAATGCTACTGATATTGTTCGCACGGTTACGCTCCCCTCTAAAATGGCTGATTTCTGCTGTAACATTTCGGTTTCACGAAATGAATAATTCGGCTAAAATATCTAGTAAATTTTAATAGCAATAAAATTAAACACAGGCCACCTTGCAATGCAAAGTGAGAAATGGAGCGGCGTTTGGGGTCAAATACGTGGCGTATTTAAGACGATATTTTCCATTTTCTGATCAAAAATTGTGTTTGAGATTGTTGAGCTTTCGAACCTTGCTTCCTTCCTGTTTGCACCTTTACAGCTTTCGAGAAATAATATATTCTTGTATCCATATCCTCTTCCCTTTCAAACCAGCAATAACATCTAAAAAAAAATTAAATAAATAAATAAAAGAAGAAGTTGTCGTGGTTTTTCTTTCAAGGAGATTGAGAAATATATCTAAAAATTACAACTATGCAGTGATAAAAGGCCCAGAAAATGCGCCAGCTAAGAAGTTCTCCAGCCACACACAGGTGGCAGGTCGATAGCTTTTTAAGTTAAGCCAATCAGAGGCCATCTCGGAGTTTGTTGCCTGTTACGCCCACGAAATCTCCGCACAAACGCCCCTCTTCGCCTCACTCTGCCCGTGGGCGTAACAGGCGACAAACTCATAGGCGGCCTCTGATTGGCTGAAATAGCTATCGACCTGCCACCTGTGTGTTGCTGCAGAACTTCTTAGCTGGCGCATTTTCGCGCCACATGAGTGAACAGGGGCTGGGCGCGCCCTGCGTCGAACAGCTAGCAATTGCAATATGAGGAAGGGAGCTGTGTTTTGGAGACAGATACTTGTCTTATAAGAGCCTTAATTTTTCAAATCAATATGCAAATTTGATTTTGAGAAATAGAGTGAAAGCTCTCCTATTTGGTTTTTTTGCTGATTTGCACCTCCAAAGCGTTCGCGAATTATTAACAGCTACTCTCCTTTTTATCCTCCCTTTCCAACTCTCTTTTCTGATCAGCTGATACTGCTTGTTTATGTCTCAAAGTACACGTTGCGCTTGCGCATTGTGACGCACTGGTAGCATTTGCAGTGTGAGGAAAGGAGCTGTGTTTTCAAGTCAAGTACTTGGCATATTTGAGCCTCAATTTTACAAATCAACTATCAAATTTGACTTTGAGAAATAGGGAAAGCTTTCCGATTCGGTTTTTTGCTGATTTGCCCCCAATAGCGTGCGCGAAATAATAATATACTCTCCTTTTTCTACTCCCTTTTCAACTCTCTCCTCCGATCAGCGATCAGGCGATCACCTGATACTGCTTGTTTACAACTGCAAGAGCACGTTGCGTTTTCTTTCGTCTGAAGAATTTTGTTATTTCAAGCGGAAAGGGTGTAGATTGAGGTAAAATTGTGTTTTAATAGTAGAATAATGCTTTGCCTTTCTCACAAATCAAAAATATTTGAAAATAATTTGGGTTGGAGGCTGTTTAAATGGCTAAATTCATTTTGCTCTTGTGTTTTCTTTCCTGACGGAGCGAGGTAAGGGTAATTGTATATACACAGACGATCCGTGTATTTATCAAAATTTTGTGCATATTTGTTATTTGCACAGACGATCTGTGTACTTGATTTGCGTGTATTTGTTAAGTTGCACAGACCCCAGAGACGCTTAAGGGATTTGATACGATGACGTCGGTCATAATATTATCCGTGGAACGAGGAGCGTTTGGCGATGAATTTTTACAAAATGGCGGACGAACGGAAATGGCGTAGTGACGCTCCTCGCTTTCCCAGGTCATAATCAGCCATTTCAGGGTGGCAATCGCGCCTAAAGCGACCTAAATAAGTGTCATCATGAGCGTCGGGTAGGGTGGACACAAGAAAGGTACGAAACTTTTTTTTTATTTGACCAATGATGAAAATTGTATCTAATATTCAACCACGTCATTCGCAGTTCCCAAATATTATGCTAATTCACTCCAATAATATGCGTGATGAGCATGGGCAGGCGCCACTTCGCAGATTCCTGAGAGCAGAACGACCCCAACCTCGATGGGCTGGCAGGCTCCGCCATGCATATTCAGCAGCGCGACGGCGTAGCTGATGAGCTTGAAGAGCTCGTGCCCATCCAGCTCGGCGTCACTCTGCATCCAGGAATCGTTACAGCGGCGCCTGCCCATCTAGCTCGGCGTCACTCTGCTCTGGAGAAAATGCATGGCGGCGCCTGCCCAACAGCCACAGCGGCGCATGGCCATAATCTGCATGGCAGCGCCTGCCCATCCGCTACGCCGTCGCGCTGCTGAATATGCATGGCGGGGCCTGCCTGCCCATCGAGCTTGGCGTCGTTCTGCTCTCAGGAATCTGCGAAGTGGCGCCTGCCCATGCTCATCACGCATATTATTGCAGTGAATTACCATAATATTTGGGAACTGCAAATGACATGGTTTAATATTAGCTACAATTTTCATCATTGGTCAAATAAAGAAAAAAGTTTCGTACCTTTCTTGTGTCCACCCTACCCGACGCTCATGATGACACTTATTTAGGTCACTTTAGGCGCGATTGCCACCCTGAAAAGACTGATTGTGACCAGGGAAAGTGAGGAGCGTCACTACGCCGTTTGCGTTCGCCATTTTGTAAAATTTCACCGCTAAAAGGAAGCTGAACAATCCTCGTTTCACGGATAATGTTATGACGTCATCGTATCAAATCCCTTGAGCGTCTCTGCCGTCTGTGCAACGAATACACGCAATTCAAGTACACAGATCGTCTGTGCAAATAAAAAATATACACAAAATTTTGATAAATGCACGGAACGTCTGTGTATTTAAAACTACCCGCTGTAAATCGCATTAAGAACTCAACGAAATTGCGTCGTTTATATTTCAGTAAAATTAAAATTTATTTCATATTTCAATTTTGGCATTTCGTATACTACATTCAGTTTCAAAGGGAAAAATGGAGCAAATCTTAGTTCAAGCTGGAAGAAATTGAGCTTTCAAAGGGTGGAAAACATGAATTGATTGTTTAATAATTAACGGCTGTTACCAAGAGAGATTATTTTATATCGTCTGCAAAATTTTCACAAAAATAGAGTCGAAGAAAAGATGCAGAACAAGATGAAGCGTGGAGAAACAAAACTGTGGAAGCTAAAAAATTATAAAAGAGGGTTCGACACGAAGTGGAGATTAAACCTCAGGAAGAAAATAGACCTGCATGCAGACATCGCCCAGCTGTCTCTGTATAGTACGGAACGAATTAAAAAATTTGTAGAGAAAGGAAAAATGATCGAAATTATTTCAGAGGAGAAATTGGCTAAAATTCACAACATCATTTCCTTGAACGAGAAGTGTCCAGTCAAGACACGGGACTTTGTCAACGTCATGCAGCTAAGCGACTCGACGCTCCAAGAGTTGCGAAAATTCGTAGACTCCCAAAGTAAGAATGAGTTTAATAAACTATGTTGATATAATTTCATTGAACAACTCAAAATCATTTTTCTCGCCCGATCGCTTTTAATTTAATTTTAACCGTTCAAAAATAACATTTTTATTTCAAATGAGGTTTCTTTTTATATTTTTAGAGCCTACAACGTCATCAAGTTCTGAAGATCCCATCCATCTTGAAGAACAAGCACCGCTGGACACATTAAAATTGGTCGAGTGCAGCAATTCTGCAGGTAAAATAACTTGTCTTCAAATTTCGTCTCAGCAACTCACACAATATAATTCGTTCAATTTTTCAGAAATCAGGGCCTCACAGGCTGAGAATGAAGTTTGTCCCAGCTCTCCGATAGTTGATGTCGTCCAGTGCGAAGAAAAGGAATTCGCTAAGAAAGTCTCGTCGTCGTTTCCTCAGGAACAGAAATTAGAGGCTGTTCCTCTCCCGACACCTTCACCATCTTCCAAAGAAATTTCCCCTGAAATCCAGGCAAAGCCTGTCGATCCACAAGCCTTCAAACCCTGCCCCAGTATGTTGACATAACTTTTTTTACTCTGACAAATTTGAAAATCACGAAAAATGAAATATTCGGCAGCCCAAGGCAATCGGGGGCGTGTGGTATCAAATTTCGTTAACAAATCATTGATATACGTCGTTCAAATTTTCAGAAAAAAGGCCCGCTGAGGCTTTGAATGAAAACAGATCTAGCTGTTCGATAATCGAGATCAGCCAGTTCAAGAAAAAGAAAGTCTCGACGTCATTTCCTCAGGAACTGAAATCAGAGGCTGTTCCTCTCCAGCATACGCAATCAGCATCTTCGAAGGAAATGGCCCCTGAAAGCAAGCCAAAGCCTGTCGTTCCTCAGGTTTGTAGAAATAACTTAAATTTTATTTATTTTATTAAGTAAATCTTTTCAATTTCCTCACATAGCGCGCGTCATGGCAATATTACGCTGCATGTTATCGAAAAAAAACCATGAAGCCATCGCCAGCACGAAGGATCAGTGAGACCCCAATTTTGAGGTAAATATTTAATTTTGAGCACATAAAAATCTTGTTAAAAAATCCATACACCATAGACAGCAAACAGCCGTAGATCTCTTAATTCAAAACTTTGAAGTTACAGAAGATAAAATAACCCCTCGCTGCCTTTTTCGCAATTAGTTTATTCAATAATTTCGAAAGTTCCAAGCTGCCAACAGATGGCGCCATCGAATACTTTCGTAATAAATTTAATTTAAAGGCACTTCCACTGTGATTTCAGACTCAATACTTCTACTGTGCATTCTGCACTATTATACTTTCTTTTGACGGGCTGAAAACCAAAATCGGTTAAGCCACTCGCCTTTACATGATCGGAAATATATATTTTTTTTATCAAAAAACAAATTTTCAAGATTCTCTATGGCGAATGTTGGAAACAAATTTGGTTTTTAGCTCGTCATAAGAATGTACAGTGGCAGGATTGTGTCTGAAATCGCAGAGGAATCGCCTTAAAATTAAATTTATAACGGAAGTATTCGGTGGCGCCATCTGTTGGCGGGTCTGAACACTAAAATGGAATATTACGCTCTATCCTTTTTGTCCTATATTTTAGTCTGTAACTTTCGATTAGAATCTAATGGAAAATTGAACGTTGCTATTGCCAGGTTTCCATGAAATTAAACAAACTTTTTAATATTTGTAGACCCACGTCTGTTGAGTCACCATTCCAGGAGAAGCTGAAAGCAGTAGCTGTGGTTGCTCCATCACAACATCTTACCAAGCCTAGAATATTGACGAGAGAGCAGGAAGTGACTGAATTGAAGGAAAAGGCATGCAAAGAACGACAAAAAAGGGGGCCGAAGGATGCAAGCTGCCTTTCCTTCGAGGATCCCTACAGATATGAACTATCGGAAATTTTCGAGAAGCAAGTACATGGAAAAATAAGGCACCGGCACCAACCAATAGACTATTCAGAATTTGACCTAATTCTTGGACCCTCACGCTACTACAAGGGCTGAAAAGAGTCTCTTATATGTTTTTGGACTTTTGCTGCAGAGTTTATTGGACCATCTTTCGAAGATGAAAGCGAGTGGACGTGATACACTTTATCAGAAAGTGCAATGTTTATTTATTAATCTTGAAGTTGTGGTAAAACAAATCGCTAAGTGCTGCGTAGAAATTATAAATTTATGTCTTGTAATATGAGAACTTAAAGTTTTTGACCTATTTTAAACAAAATGTGAAAAAATCTGTTTTATATTTTATCAATTTTTAAAACTGCAAAATATTAAATTTATTTTGCATGGGAATTATTCCTGGATTGTTATTTTGAAACCTTAAAAAGGATACTTATCACTAGAATTGATTTTTATAATTACATTTTAGGACAAAATCATTAAAGTGACGCTAAATAATGTAATTCAACGACTATTTAATTTTTAAAATACACAATTCTTTTAACTTTGGTCGCAGGGGAAGGTTTGACCAAACAATAATTCTTTTTTCGACAGACTCTTGTTTAATTAATCAGCAGGACTGTAAAACAATTCAATAAATTGACAATGTGAGAATCTTTATGCTTTTAATAATGCCGACAACACTGTCTCTCGTCCAGCTGAAATTGTCCGTCCCGAAATGAAAAAATAGCCCCATCGGTCAGGGATGGGACGGAAACCCAGCATTCCCTGTCCTTGTTCCCTTCAGAATTTTGATTAGGCACAGGAGAGCATTTTATTAAAAATTCCAAAGTTTTGAGCAATTAAATTCGCAACATTTGAACTTTAGAAATTCATGGCGATTTTTGTCCTTGATAAAACTCAGGAAATATTATATCATTTGATGATCCGCTCGTCGTCACTCTGCTGCTCCGGAGAATATTCATGGCGGTGCCTGCCCGGGGTTTTCGCCCACGTTAGAATTTGTTGACGGCTGAAAGAATCTCGTTTTTAATATAAGCATTGAATATCTAAAATTTTTATTTTCGGTCACCAAATTTAATACGAAATTTTTTCGTGAGAGCTCAGCACCTCCCACAGGCCGATCGTGCACGTCTTTTAAAACTACTGTGGTACAGACACAGTAGCCATCTTAGTTCTTCTTAACCGAATGACGTCACAGAGTTGTGTTTAAAGCATATGGCTCACGTGACCAATTCTGGGAGGGTCCAGCAAATAAATGGAGTATACGTAATCGAATTGTGTCTCAACTCCTTCTTCAGCTTCCTCGCCCGATCACGTACAAGTTACTGCTTGTTTATTTCTGTATGAACACATTGGTGTTTGCTCTTGGCGCAATAATTTTGATTTTTCAACTGACAATTAATTAACCTACTCTCAGGTAAATTACAGTGCACAAATTATAGTATCATGCTTGGGCTATCCAACGTGTCTAAATATTTGGTTATATATTACGTGGGAGACTTTTAATAAGCATTATGTTGCTGCATTTCCTTTCCTGACGGAGGTCATTGAATCGAAACTCGGGAGATCTCTATAGTAATAATAATACTCTTGAACAGCCTACCAGAAAAATTAAAATTTTGATTGAAAACCGATAGGTATCTTGATTTGTTTCTCTCTCTCACGGAGAATATTCTAATTTAAACACCATACATATTTGTCCGAAAATCCTCTGGCAAGGTGCAAAAAGCAGCTTTTGAAATAATTTAGCTTTTAGAGCCAAGCGTTATATTAATTTTAAAAATTTGGTTTGGATATATGATTCAGGATGGAGAACCAAGAAGATTCAGGTGAATTGCCTAGAAGTATACTTAAGAAGTTAAAAAAGATGGAGAAGAATGTGATTGGAACAATCATAAGAAGCTTAAACCTAGACGATGCCCTAGTTTCAAAGAACCATCTCGCGAATTATTTGAGTAAGTGATCAATTTTTTAACAATCTTATTTTTAAATAAAATATTTTTCTTTAGCGCTCGACTTGTGTGAGGAAATATTTCAACAATTGCTGGTTGAAATGGAACAGAATCCACAAATAAACAAAATTGAATATCGAATGAAAATTCCCTTCCTTCTGAATGCAAGCACCAAGTATTTGGATTTGGATGCTTTTTTGCCAGAGAGACCACCGATTTATACAGATGCTATAAAATACCTTAAAAACGACGAGATCATCATTCTGAAATGGGTAATATGATAAAGCAGATTTCTTTTATCTTTAATGATTTAACTGATATATAATTTTACAGGTCATTGACACAGCCAAGCAACATGCTCCAAACATAGAGCATATTGTCTTCAACAGCAGAAACATCGATAATAGCAAGGAAGAACATTTTACTTTGCTTTATCGCTACCTGACCGGATTGAAGCATCTCAAAATATTAGAGATAAAGCGCATCTCTGTCGCAACTGCTCAACTCAAAAATCTGTGTAGAAGCATGCCGGAACTACAAGTCCTTTATGTCCGCCTATTAGGAAGACACGGCGTCAGAGTATCATGGCCGGAGCTTAAGCAATCCCTTGGAAACCTGAGATTGCTCGTGTGTACTACGAACGAAAATGAAAAACGTAAAATCCAGCAGCAATCGCCTTATCTAAATATCGCATCACACTTGGAACAAGGATATGAAAGTGCATTCCATCCCTACATTTTTGAAGACTTTCTTGTGTCAGACTCTGAGAAAGGGACTCCAGGGCCACGGAAGTATTTTTCCCGTGGCAACGACTGGTTCAATTCGTCAGAAATGGACATTCACCTAAAACACCCTGACATCACTTATCTTGAGGTACAATTAACCAAATATCCAGCTTTCATTCGTCTACAAATATTTTTGCTCTAGATCCAATGTCAGTTTGTCGGGAACAAATCAATCGATAAACAAATGCCAAAATTTTCCAAAATCAGAACACTGATTGTTTGGAATGCTGAAAATGAATTGGTCATTACCGTAATTTTGCGCCTGTACGGTCAAGAATTGCGAACGCTTTGTATAGAAAGTCGTGATCAACGAAGTTTTGACGCGAAAATCTTAGACTTGTGTCCAAAGCTGGAAACTATTCAACTGATCAGAGTAGGTCTTGATCAAACTTCAGTACAACTGGACAAGTTACCTCACCTTAAAGAACTATATTTGAACCACACTGGGTAAAAAACGTTACTCAAAATAATAAAAACAAAAAATAATATCATTACGATTTGCAGGTATGAACGTGGAAACTTTCTTCCCAAGATGCTATCGTCACCGCATTTGAAAAAAGTTGAAATATTCGATGTTCTCTATCTAAAAGATTTGCTCGAATTGAACATGATGGTTAGTGAAAATCAGATCCTGCAGGAACTGGAATCGCTCAATGTATTGATCTACGCTGATGACTTCGACCTTGATAATTTCAAGGAACTCATTCTTTTCTTCGAAAATGTTTCAGCGTTTCTTCCAAAACTGAAATATGTTCAGTTTTTCTCTGATGGAATAGAGTATGTTGATTTTGCAAACCGTATGAAAAGTGGCAATTTTTATCCTCGTTGCAAAATCAGGAAACTAATTGTCAAGAATAAAACACTCGTTCCGATGTTTGAATCGTTCCAAAAACGTCGCACTTGAAATCTCTTTTACAATAAACTGATACCCATGTATCTAGCTCAGCAAATTTTCTTATTTATCTTTCACTTAAATCATACATTTGAATCCCCAAAATATTAATATACTTTTTCCGCTTATGCAAAAAATTAATACACAAATATTTCAAGTCTTCAGTTTTAGTTTGATTTTTTCTCGTCGGATTCAGGGACTGACGTTCATTCTTCATGTGTTGGTAGAAAAGTTGCCCTGGTCATTATTTGCAACTGTGATGGGGTGACGATGAGGATGATAACCTCGCCTGATATTTTTGGCCACGAGATGATCCCCTCTGACTACGTTGTGCTGCGGAAGGACAGAAACGGCGGCCGCAGAGCAGCAGGTGATTTTCTGCTGGCCATATTTTTCCGCAGCTTCAGCCACGCCGATAGACACAGCTCGAGACCACGGCTGAGGCCGTCTGGGTTGAGGTGAGACGTGAAACGGTTTCTAGTCTGCGTTTCCTCATATCGCATCAGTGTACAGAGTGCCAAACTCTACGCTGGCGCGCCCACTGGCCGTCTCTCAACAACCTACTCGCGGTGAAGCTGCAAGAGAAGTGATGTAGGAAATAGGAAGACGATCTCGCTGAAGCCTGGACAGCCTGGAAGACCGCGCTGTTCGAATGCGTCGCAGAAAGATGAGATCTAATAAAGGATATAAAAGCTGGAGCTGCCAGCCAGCCACCATCCACCATCGACATCAATTTTGACGGCTTGGAGCCGAAAATCCACCACCGATTAATATGTGGGCGGCTTAGATTTCAGATGTCTGCTTGAAAAACCCTTATTTAATACTTTTTAAGAACGAGATAATTTTGCAGTTATATATGATTCATTCGAATATTTTGAATTATCGGGCACCGATTTCGGTATAATCGTTCTCGTCAGAGCGCAGCACCTCCCTGGGCGATCATGCATGTTTTTAAAAAAAAGTACTGAGGTACAGGCACAGCAGCCATCTTACTTCTTCTAGCCGAATTACGTCACAGAGCGACCGTTTACCAAATACAGATTACGTGACCAATTCTGGGTGGGACCAGTCAATGAAAAACATCATGGAGTGCAAGTTCTCGAAGTGTGTCTCAACTCCTTAGTTTACCCAACCGATCACGTGACTGGTACTTCTTGTTTATTTCTGGGAGAACGAGCTATAGTAGCTAAGTGTGTTCGATTTCGGCTGTAGAATTTGGCAATTCGATTGAAAAGGAGAGACTATTCAGGTAAAATCCAAATGCACAGCATTGATAATGGACATAAATATTTTTCTATTAAGCATAATCCAGGGTTCCAACATAAAAACTATACTGGGATGATAATATTATAGTACATAGATTTATTTTTTTGACTTTGCCCAGTGGGCTCATAACTCTCCGGATGAGCTAAACCGTGAGCAGACAGCAGAGGTACTACAACAACAATGCTTATAGTTTCACGAAGCTTAACATTATAAATAGGATATGAGCTACAGTTGTAGTTTCGAATAAAAGTATATTTAACATCTATAAATATTTCTTGTAACTTTGGTCAGCACATCCAAAGAAGAATACGAGCTTACTCGGCAACGATTAATTTTCTCGCAAACAGATATCATAGGACCCCATTGTTCACAATGAATCTTTGGGCCCAAATGTGGCCGCATCTTTAAATAACCTCCTCGCTGGAGTATTGAAGCATTTGCTTAAGTTTTGACATTTTGATATTGCAAGTCACCAAATTTGCCAGCTTTTGGAACATATTATAAATATTCGTGTTTTGATTCAGGATGGCGAACCAAATTGATTTGGTTGAATTAACCAAAAGGAGACTGGCAAGATTATACGGGGTCCAAAAGATGGTGAAGTATGCACTTGGAACAATCATCAGAAGTATAAACCCCTACGCAGCCCTAATTCCACGAAACCATCTCGCGACCTATTTGCGTAAGTGTACATTCTGAACTGTATTTTTGTAAAGTAATCATTTTCATAGCAAACGACATGTGTGACAAAATATTTCAACACTTGCTTGTTGAGATGAAAGAGATTCCTGAAATAAACAAACTAGAATCTCATCTATTGAAAATCCCCTTTCTGCTGACCACAAGCACGAAGTTCTTGGATTTGGATGCTTTTTTGCCAAAAAGACCACGATTATTTCGAGATGATATCCCAAATATTGCGAGCACTGAGTTGAGCGTTGTTAAATGGGTAATGTGATACATCAGTTTACATTTATACTTAAAGATTTAACCTACATAATTTTCACAGGTCATTGACACAGTTAAGAATCAAGCTCCAAACATCGAACATATTGTCCTCAACAGCAGAGACATCGATTTTCGAAACGAACAACATTTGATATTGCTTGACCACCTGACCGAATTGAAGCACCTAAAAATATTGGAGATGAAATATTTATATTTAGGAACCGCTCAACTCACAAAGCTCTGCAGAATCATGCCGAAATTACAAATCCTCGAGATTATTGGTTTTGAGAAACATGGTGGCTTCGAAGTGACAGTGGAGGAGATCAGACATTCCCTTGGAAACGTGAGATTGCTCGTTGGTTATTCAAATGTTGACGAAACACGCGCAATCCAGCAGCAATTTCCTCATCTTAATATCGCCACAAATCTTGAAAGTGAAGTTCAAACTACATTCCGCAACTACAAATTTGAAGACTTTCTAGAGTCAGAGAATGAGAAAGGGACTCTAGGAAAACGGAAGTTTTTTTCCTGTGACGAGGACTGGTTCAAGTCACCCGATATGGAGATTCACCTGAAACACCCTGATGTCACATATCTTGAGGTACAAATCAACGCAAATGCTAGCTTTAATTCATCTTTCATTAAAAATTATATTCTAGATCCTATGTCAATGCCTCAGGAATATTTCAACTGCTCTACAAATGCCAAAATTTTCCAAAATCACAACACTGATTTCTTTGAGTGCCAAAAACGAAAAGGTCGTTGCCGATATTTTGCTCTTGTACGGTTGCAATTTGCGAATGCTTTACTTAGAAGATTCGGATCAACGAATTTTTGACGGGCAAATCTTAGAGCTCTGTCCAAAGCTGGAAACTATTCAACTCTTCAAAGTAGGGTTTGATGGCACATCATTACAGATGGAGAAGATTCCAAACCTTAAAGAACTCTGTATAAATGACACTGGGTAAAAACATTTTTATTTCCAAAATGAAAAAATGTAATAAGAATGTTTTTCTAGATATAACAAAGGAAACTTTCTTCCCAAGATTCTGTCATCTCCAAATTTAAGAAAAATTGAAATATCCGGTGTTCTCCGTAAAGAAGATTTGGTCGAATTGAACAAGATGGTTTCCAAAAATCAGATCCTGCAGAAGCTGGAAACTCTTGAAATATACACTAACGGCGAGAACTCCGACCATGGTGCTTTTAAGGAACTTGTGGATTTCTTAGAAAATATTTCAGCGTTTCTTCCGAAACTGAAAGATATTCATTTCGTCTATAGTGGACAAGAGTATGTTGATCTCGCGAACCGTTTGAAAAACGACCAAGTATGTTCTCCTAACGAAATCAGGAAAATTATTGTCAACAACGCAACACTCGTTCCGATATTAGAATCGTTCAGCAATCATCGCCCTTGAAATTGCGTTTTCAATAAACTGATACCCATATATCCAGTTCAGCAAATTTTCTTAGTAAGTCGCACTAAAAAAGTACATTTGAAGCAACGGGTTCCGAACATCCAGTTATTTTTCAATTAGCTTGACTCACCCGAGTTTTATTGGGGAGTTTTTGAAGTTTAGGATATTTAAGTTTCGCTCTACATTGCATATTTTAAGAAACGAGAAGACTAATTAACTTTAGTCCAGGACTAGATAACTTTGCATTGCGCTAAAATGTAGTAGTATTTTAAGTGTTAAAAAACACGATTTATCATATTATTAAATTATTTAATTTATGAATATTACATTTTCGGTCACCAAATTTAATATGAAACTTTCTCGTCAGAGCGCAGCACCTCCTAAGGCGATCACGCGCTACTTTTAAATTTAAGTTGGTACAGGCGTGTAGCAGCCATCTTACTTCTTCATTGCTGAATGACGTCACATTTCCCATTATTTACAACATACGGCTCACGTGACCAATTCTGGGTGGGTTCAGTTTCCTTTTAACATGCTTTATTTCCTGACTGACACATGTTGTTTAATTTTGGTACCAAATCGATGGCCAGTAATTTTTGACATATTATTTAAAATCGAATTATCATCTGATCAACGACATATTCGAATTAATTAAATCTTTTTGGCTCGTCATTGCTTCTGCTTGCACTTGCAGTGTGAGGAAGGGAGCTGTGTTTGGGAGTGAAGTACTTGCCTTATTTGAGCCTGAAATTTACAAATCAATATTCAAATTTGATTTTTAGAAATAATGAAAGCTTTTCATTTTAGTTTTTTGTTGATTTGCACCTCCAAAGCGTTCGCGAATTATTAACAGCTACTCTCCTTTTTCTCCTCCCTTTTCAACTCTCTTCTCTGAACAGCTGATACTGCTTGTTTATGTCTTAAAGTACACGTTGCGTTTGCGCACTGTGATGCACAGGTAGCCCTTGCAGTGTGAGGAAAGGAGCTGTGTTTTCAAGTCAAGTACTTGGCGTATTTGAGCCTCAATTTTACAAATCAATTATCTAATATATGACTTTGAGAAACAGGGAAATATTTCCGGTTCGGTTTTTTGCCGATTTGCCCCCAATAGCGTGCGCAAAATAATAATAGCTTTACTCTCCATTTTCTCCTCTCTTTCCAACTCTCTTCTCTGATCAGCTGCTTGTTTATTTCTGGAAGCACACGCGTTGCGTTCGCATGCACACGGCCGAAGGAATTTGGTATTTTGAGTGAAAAGGAGCGTTTACTCAGGTAAAATAGTTTGTAAATATTAGAATATTGCTTGGCCTTTCTCACGAATCGAAAATATTTCAATATAAATTGCGGGGGAGACGCTTAAACAGGCAAAATTCGTATCCTGACGGAGCGAGGTCATTAAAATTTAACATATAATGCTAGAACTTCTGGAATAAATTCCTTGCTTAAAAGCTGCCTACCAGAAATGACTTATTAACAATTAAACGTTTATACTAGCGAATTAAAATTGTTTTAGAGTCAATTGGAAAGTCGTAATATCTAGTTTCATGAAAAGGATTGACTGTTATTTACACCTCTTTGGCGTGTGAATAAGATCAGCGGATGTAATATGCACATTGGACCTGCTGCGAGTAATGAAACAGATAAATATGTATTTAATAAAAACATATCCCGGTCCCTAACAGTCTTTTGGATTGATATTATGATGATGTATAAGCCATTCAGTTTAGTCTACGCCAAATGTTTTTTTAACATCGATATAATATCGTCTGTAAATACTTCGATGGTAAAATATCGTCGTATATAACTAATGTTCAATTACAAAAAATATCGATCAATATCATCAGGAAAAATCGATTTTAATTTTAACTGACCGTAATTGGATTTCAGTTGCAATTTTTTGTTTAATCAGACCCATTGAGCTACTATAACCTTTGGGATGTGCTAGAACATGAGTAGAAATATAGTCCAAATGTCTATTTACTTACTTACTCGTACTCATTTTTTAAACAAATATAAGGTAGCTTTTGAGACAACAATTCGAGTAAATTGGTTGTGGTTATGGTTAAGATATCTATTTCATAAACCTTTGGTCGGCTAATCCAAAGGAATTTTAGCTGATCCGCTCAAAAATAACCATTAGCGGATATCTTATAGAACTTGAGAGTGGCTTCAGACGAACTATGGCCCAATTTTGCTATCCTTTTGTCTCCTCGCAGCGAGGTGCTCAAGCCAAGTGCCATACGTTTGTCCGTAAATTTACTGGGAAGGTGCAATATACATTCAGTTGACTCATTTGAGTATTTCAAGTCAACTATTAAAACCGCTTTTTGTTAAAATCAATTCTTTTGTTTTGATTCAGGATGGAGAACCAAATAGATTTGGTTGATTTGACTAAAAGAAGACTCATAAGATTGTACGGAGTCCAAAAGATGGAGAAGAATGCTCTTCGAACAATCATCAGAAGCATAAACCCCTACGCAGCCCTAATTCCACGAAACCATCTCGCGACCTATTTGCGTAAGTGTACATTCTGAACTCTAATTTTGTGAAGTAATCATTTTTATAGCAAACCACATGTGCGACAAAATATTTCAACATTTGCTCCTTGAAATGAAAGAAAATCCAGAAATCAACAAAGCAGAATATCGACTTAAAATACCTTTCCTGCTGACTGCTTACACGAAGTTCTTGGATTTGGATGCTTTTTTGCCAAGCAGACCACGATTATATCGAGATGATGTACGCGATATTGCGAGCGACGAGTTGAGCGTTGTTAAATGGGTAATATGGGTAATATGATACATCAGTTTACATTTATACTTAAAGATTTAACCTACATAATTTTTGCAGGTCATTGACACTGTGAAGAATCAAGCTCCAAACATCGAACATATTGTCCTCAACAGCAGACGCATCGATTTTCGATGCGAAGAACATTTGGAATTGCTTGACCACCTGACCGAATTGAAGCACCTAAAAATATTAGAGATGAAATATTTATTTTTAGAAACCATTCAACTCACAAAAGTCTGTAAAATCATGCCACAACTACAAATTCTAGATATTTTTGGATTTGAGATACATGGTAGCATTGAAGTGCCAGTTGAGGAGATCAGACATTCCCTTGGAAACTTGAGATTGCTCGTTGGTTATTCAAGTGCCGTAGAAATACGCGCAATTCAGCAGCAATTTCCTCATCTTAATATCGCCACAAATCCTGAAAGTGAAGTTCAAACTACATTCCGCAACTACAAATTTGAAGACTTTCTAGAGTCTGTGAACGAGAAAGGGACTTTAGGAAAACGGAAGTTCTTTTTCTGTGACGAGGACTGGTTCGAGTCACCCGATATGGAGATTCACCTGAAACACCCTGATGTCACATATCTTGAGGTACAATGCACGCAAGGTCAATTTTAATTTATCACTAACATAATGTTCTGTTGTTCTAGGTCGTATGTCAATGCCTCATTAATATTTCAACTGCTCTACCAATGCCCAAATTTTCCAAAATCAAAACACTGATTGCTTCGAGTGCTAAAAACGAAAACGTCGTTGCCGATATTTTGCGCTTGTACGGTCGCGATTTGCGAATGCTTTGCTTAGAAGATTCGGATCAACGAAATGTTGACGGGCAAATCTTAGAACTCTGTCCAAAGCTGGAAACTATTCAACTGATCAAAGTAGGGTTTGATGGCACGTCATTACAGATAGAGAAGATTCCAAACCTTAAAGAACTCAGCATAAATAACACTGGGTAAAAAATATATTTATTTAAAAAAATGAATATAGACAATAACAATTATTTTTCAGATGTATAACAAGAAACTTCCTTCCAAGATTCTGTCAGCACCGAATTTGAGAAAAATTGAAATATCCGATGTTCTCCGTAAAGAAGAATTGATCGAATTGAACAAGCTGGTTACGAAAAATCAGATCCTGCAGGAACTGGAAACACTCAAAATAATCACCTGTACTTATGAAAATGAGCCTGATGTTGATGATTTTAAGGAACTCATCGCTTTCTTTGAAAATGTATCAGCGTTTCTTCCAAAACTGAAAGATATTAAATTTGTCTGCAATGAAGGAGACTATATTGATCTCGCAAACTTTTTGAAAAGCCACCAAGACGAACCTTTAGGCGAATTCGCGAACATCATTGTCAAGAATGAAACACTCGTTCCGATATTGGAATCGTTCAGCAAACTTCGTACTTAAAATTGTTTTCAATAAATTTTTACTACTATTTATAACATCAGTTTCTCTTACTAAAACCTGCCATTTTCCTTCCTGTACTTAAACTCAAGAAAAGCACATTAGAAGGCCTTGAATTGTTCGCTTGGATTCATTTCTTTTTATTTTGAGGCATCTTCTTGCCGTCAAATAAAAAATAATTAAGATGAGCAAAAAGTTTTAAATTCGTAGTCGACAATTTAGTCACCCTTTATTCAGCAGGAATGTCAAGCGTTCAAATACAAGACCCCTCTGTGAGCTTGTCTTTCCTGGACGACTAGGTTTCCACCACTAATTCGTAGATGCGTAACTGAGACCCGAAATATTTGCAATATCATAAGATAAAGACTAAAAAATGATTTAATTGACAAATTTGGACCGTTAGAGTGATATAGAAATTTAAAAATTAACCTCTATAACTTTCCCCAGTGTCTTTAGCAAAGCCATCACTCCGTCCTTGAGCTCCAGGGTTGAAAGTCCGAAGGTATACTAACGGCCTAAGTTTGATAAATTTTAGTTTAATTTTTCCATTAACAATCTTTATTTCCTGACTAATTCAAATTGTTCAAAATTGGTAGCGATCGACGGCGAGTAAATTTTGTCGTTTTTTATTTAGAAATTAACACGCAATCAACGTCATCTTAAATTATAATAAGCTTTTTTGGCTCTCGATTATTTTTGCGCAAGTGCAGCACTGCTCGCACTTGTGGTGTGAAAAATGGAGCTTAATTGGGGTCAAATACTTTGACTTTTTAAACCCAAAATGATCCATATACAGAACCAAACTGGATTTTGTAGATTAGAAAGAGCTTCCTGAACGTCTTGCTGGTTTGAACCTTCAGAGCGTGCGAGAATTAATATCATCTTTTATCTCCTTTTCCCTCAACTTTTCGAAAATAGATCACTGTCTTGTTTCTTATTATGCCTATATTTTTTCTTGCGAGAGCATTCGTTAGGACAGGTTTGTTGAGAGCAGAAGGAATTTCTTTTTCGACGTGACAAGGTCAGTAAACAGGAAAAATATTTTGAATTTTAAAGGCGCTCACTTGATTCTTTCAAGGTATTGATAAATTCTTGAAAAATGTTGAGTTGGAGTCTTTTAATCATTTAAATATGCTAATTATGGATAATTTTCTTTTTAATTCTTCATCATAATTGGTCAAAGTTAACGATAGCGATTTTTGCAATTGACATGAATATTGACGCTCTTAAAAAACTAAATGCTTAATCAACGATCAATTTTTAAAACCATTTTTAGACTAAATGTTATCTGCGGAATTGATTCAAGGTATAGAATTCTATTTAACACAATTTTCGTGCTTTTAAAATGTTGGGGTGTGGTAAAATATTTTAGAAATGTTGAGCATTTTTACAACTTACTCTTTTCTAATTGTTGATAATTTCAACAATGCTTAGCCAAATCCTTGGCGGCTGAAAAAGTGGGAGCGTATACAGAAACCAATCAGTGCGCTCGCTTACGTCACGTTGTTGGAATAATATTAATAAATGATGAATGAAAAATGATTGCAACACAATGTTGCAGTAATATTAAAAAATAATGAAAAACAAATATAAATACTTTTATTATCTTAATCTTGTTTTAATATTACACCAATGTTAATCCAATGATATCAGTGCGCATGCGTGAATGCGTGCGCATCCACGAGTCGCACACTCTGTCACTCTGTCCGCCATGTTTCGTCAGTCTTTAACTGGCAGTGATGGGAGGACGACGGGCGCGGTGCTGGTCTGCAGCCGCGCTTGACGACTGAGGGGCCAGCGACCACCAGACGGCCTCCGTGGACCATAGCTGACCCTCGGCTTACGTCCACATTATCGGGTGAGTACAATTTTTACATTATTTCCTATTTTGGGGGCTAAGAAACTATTCGCGTTTTTACAGAATCGCGAGACACTTTGTATGTACTTGTAGCTTCTTGATAGCGGAAAAATAGCGCAATACAGTAAATATCCACTAATTTCAAAAGAATTATTAAGAATTTCTAATAAAGGGAAAATAAAACTCAAAAAAGTCGAAAAATTTACTAAATATCGGTTTTAAAAACCAACTTTAGTTTTTAATCAAATTGACTTTGAACCGCGGAGAGCGTGAGTACAGGCAAGCTTAAGGACGGTACAACTAGGACTGGCGGACACCACCATTTTTACAGACGAGGAAGTCTTCCCCTCTCTCAGCTATACGCGAGCGTCGTATATCTGAGACAGGGGAAGATTTTCCGTCTGTAAAAATGGCGGTGTCCACCAGTCCTAGTTACACCATCCTAAGGCGAGCTGACTACGCGGGCTAAACGCCAAATGTGGTGCGTTTATAAAAGGAGGCGGAGCCAGACGGCACAAGTGCGCATGCGTGGCTGGCAGCTAGCGGTGGCACTTAAGGAGAAGCATCCAGAGTCAGCAAAAGAGGGGAAGGAGTGGGGAGAAACGACGCTTGGCTGCTGGGTGAATGACCCACTCCTTCTCCTCTTTTTAAGTCTGTCTGTTGCTTCGCTTCTCCTACTCTCGTCTCGTCAGTCTTTAACTGGCAGTGACGGCAGGAGGACGTGCGCGGTGCCGGTCTACTGCCGTGATGGAGGGGCCAGCGACCACCAGGCGACTGTAGAGGACCACGGCCACATTTAGGGTGAGTCCAAATTCTTTTTTCATTCCTTTCTCAGCAGGGACGTGCCCGCCGGCGTTTCTGACGCTTGCGGGGATGACCCTGCTGTTTCTTTTTTCCTTAATTTTCCCCTTTCTAAGTAATTTCCAGCAGGGACGTGCCCGCCGGCGTTTCTGACGCTTGCGGGGATGACCCTGCTGTTTCTTTTTTCCTTAATTTTCCCCTTTCTAAGTAATTTCCAGCAGGGACGTGCCCGCCGGCGTTTCTGACGCTTGCGGGGATGACCCTGCTGTTTCTTTTTTCCTTAATTTTCCCCTTTCTAATTAATTTCCAGCAGGGACGTGCCCGCCGGCGTTTCTGACGCTTGCGGGGATGTCCCTGCTGTTTCTTTTTTCCTTAATTTTCCCCTTTCTAAGTAATTTCCAGCAGGGACGTGCCCGCCGGCGTTTCTGACGCTTGCGGGGATGACCCTGCTGTTTCTTTTTTCCTTAATTTTCCCCTTTCTAAGTAATTTCCAGCAGGGACGTGCCCGCCGGCGTTTCTGACGCTTGCGGGGATGACCCTGCTGTTTCTTTTTTCCTTAATTTTCCCCGTTCTAATTAATTTCCAGCAGGGACATGCCCGCCGGCGTTTCTGACGCTTGCGGGGATGACCCTGCTGTTTCTTTTTTCCTTAATTTTCCCTTTTCCTTTTAAATTCCAGCAGGGACGTGCCCGCCGGCGTTTCTGACGCTTGCGGGGATGTCCCTGCTGTTTCTTTTTTCCTTAATTTTCCCCTTTCTAATTAATTTCCAGCAGGGACGTGCCCGCCGGCGTTTCTGACGCTTGCGGGGATGACCCTGCTGTTTCTTTTTTCCTTAATTTTCCCCTTTCTAATTAATTTCCAGCAGGGACGTGCCCGCCGGCGTTTCTGACGCTTGCGGGGATGTCCCTGCTGTTTCTTTTTTCCTTAATTTTCCCCTTTCTAATTAATTTCCAGCAGGGACGTGCCCGCCGGCGTTTCTGACGCTTGCGGGGATGACCCTGCTGTTTCTTTTTTCCTTAATTTTCCCCTTTCTAAGTAATTTCCAGCAGGGACGTGCCCGCCGGCGTTTCTGACGCTTGCGGGGATGACCCTGCTTTTTCTTTTTTCCTGAATTTTCCCTTTTCCTTTTAAATTCCAGCAGGGACGTGCCCGCCGGCGTTTCTGACGCTTGCGGGGATGACCCTGCTGTTTCTTTTTTCCTGAATTTTCCCTTTTCCTTTTAAATTCCAGCAGGGACGTGCCCGCCGGCGTTTCTGACGCTTGCGGGGATGACCCTGCTGTTTCTTTTTTCCTTAATTTTCCCCTTTCTAATTAATTTCCAGCAGGGACGTGCCCGCCGGCGTTTCTGACGCTTGCGGGGATGACCCTGCTGTTTCTTTTTTCCTTAATTTTCCCCTTTCTAAGTAATTTCCAGCAGGGACGTGCCCGCCGGCGTTTCTGACGCTTGCGGGGATGACCCTGCTGTTTCTTTTTTCCTTAATTTTCCCCTTTCTAAGTAATTTCCAGCAGGGACGTGCCCGCCGGCGTTTCTGACGCTTGCGGGGATGACCCTGCTGTTTCTTTTTTCCTTAATTTTCCCCTTTCTAAGTAATTTCCAGCAGGGACGTGCCCGCCGGCGTTTCTGACGCTTGCGGGGATGACCCTGCTGTTTCTTTTTTCCTTAATTTTCCCCGTTCTAATTAATTTCCAGCAGGGACGTGCCCGCCGGCGTTTCTGACGCTTGCGGGGATGACCCTGCTGTTTCTTTTTTCCTTAATTTTCCCCTTTCTAAGTAATTTCCAGCAGGGACGTGCCCGCCGGCGTTTCTGACGCTTGCGGGGATGACCCTGCTGTTTCTTTTTTCCTTAATTTTCCCCTTTCTAAGTAATTTCCAGCAGGGACGTGCCCGCCGGCGTTTCTGACGCTTGCGGGGATGACCCTGCTGTTTCTTTTTTCCTTAATTTTCCCCGTTCTAATTAATTTCCAGCAGGGACGTGCCCGCCGGCGTTTCTGACGCTTGCGGGGATGTCCCTGCTGTTTCTTTTTTCCTTAATTTTCCCCTTTCTAAGTAATTTCCAGCAGGGACGTGCCCGCCGGCGTTTCTGACGCTTGCGGGGATGTCCCTGCTGTTTCTTTTTTCCTTAATTTTCCCCTTTCTAATTAATTTCCAGCAGGGACGTGCCCGCCGGCGTTTCTGACGCTTGCGGGGATGTCCCTGCTGTTTCTTTTTTCCTTAATTTTCCCCTTTCTAAGTAATTTCCAGCAGGGACGTGCCCGCCGGCGTTTCTGACGCTTGCGGGGATGACCCTGCTGTTTCTTTTTTCCTTAATTTTCCCCTTTCTAAGTAATTTCCAGCAGGGACGTGCCCGCCGGCGTTTCTGACGCTTGCGGGGATGTCCCTGCTGTTTCTTTTTTCCTTAATTTTCCCCTTTCTAATTAATTTCCAGCAGGGACGTGCCCGCCGGCGTTTCTGACGCTTGCGGGGATGTCCCTGCTGTTTCTTTTTTCCTTAATTTTCCCCTTTCTAAGTAATTTCCAGCAGGGACGTGCCCGCCGGCGTTTCTGACGCTTGCGGGGATGACCCTGCTGTTTCTTTTTTCCTTAATTTTCCCCTTTCTAAGTAATTTCCAGCAGGGACGTGCCCGCCGGCGTTTCTGACGCTTGCGGGGATGACCCTGCTGTTTCTTTTTTCCTTAATTTTCCCCTTTCTTTTTAATTTCCAGCAGGGACGTGCCCGCCGGCGTTTCTGACGCTTGCGGGGATGACCCTGCTGTTTCTTTTTTCCTTAATTTTCCCTTTTCCTTTTAATTTCCAGCAGGGATGTGCCCGCCGGCGTTTCTGACGCTTGCGGGGATGACCCTGCTGTTCCTTTTTTTCTTTAATTTTCCCTTTTCTCATTAATTTCCAGCAGGGACGTGCCCGCCGGCGTTTCTGACGCTTGCGGGGATGACCCTGCTGTTTCTTTTTTCCTTAATTTTCCCTTTTCCTTTTAATTTCCAGCAGGGTCGTGCCCGCCGGCGTTTCTGACGCTTGCGGGGATGACCCTGCTGTTTCTTTTTTCCTTAATTTTCCCTTTTCCTTTTAAATTCCAGCAGGGACGTGCCCGCCGGCGTTTCTGACGCTTGCGGGGATGACCCTGCTGTTTCTTTTTTCCATAATTTTCCATTTTCCTTTTAAATTCCAGCAGGGACGTGCCCGCCGGCGTTTCTGACGCTTGCGGGGATGACCCTGCTGTTTCTTTTTTCCATAATTTTCCCTTTTCCTTTTAAATTCCAGCAGGGACGTGCCCGCCGGCGTTTCTGACGCTTGCGGGGATGACCCTGCTGTTTCTTTTTTCCTTAATTTTCCCCTTTCTAATTAATTTCCAGCAGGGACGTGCCCGCCGGCGTTTCTGACGCTTGCGGGGATGACCCTGCTGTTTCTTTTTTCCTTAATTTTCCCCTTTCTAAGTAATTTCCAGCAGGGACGTGCCCGCCGGCGTTTCTGACGCTTGCGGGGATGACCCTGCTGTTTCTTTTTTCCTTAATTTTCCCCTTTCTAAGTAATTTCCAGCAGGGACGTGCCCGCCGGCGTTTCTGACGCTTGCGGGGATGACCCTGCTGTTTCTTTTTTCCTTAATTTTCCCCTTTCTAAGTAATTTCCAGCAGGGACGTGCCCGCCGGCGTTTCTGACGCTTGCGGGGATGACCCTGCTGTTTCTTTTTTCCTTAATTTTCCCCGTTCTAATTAATTTCCAGCAGGGACGTGCCCGCCGGCGTTTCTGACGCTTGCGGGGATGACCCTGCTGTTTCTTTTTTCCTTAATTTTCCCTTTTCCCATTAATTCCCAGCAGGGACGTGCCCGCCGGCGTTTCTGACGCTTGCGGGGATGACCCTGCTGTTTCTTTTTTCCTTAATTTTCCCTTTTCCCATTAATTCCCAGCAGGGACGTGCCCGCCGGCGTTTCTGACGCTTGCGGGGATGACCCTGCTGTTTCTTTTTTCCTTAATTTTCCCTTTTCCCATTAATTCCCAGCAGGGACGTGCCCGCCGGCGTTTCTGACGCTTGCGGGGATGACCCTGCTGTTTCTTTTTTCCTTAATTTTCCCTTTTCCTTTTAATTTCCAGCAGGGACGTGCCCGCCGGCGTTTCTGACGCTTGCGGGGATGACCCTGCTGTTTCTTTTTTCCTTAATTTTCCCTTTTCCTTTTAATTTCCAGCAGGGACGTGCCCGCCGGCGTTTCTGACGCTTGCGGGGATGACCCTGCTGTTTCTTTTTTCCTTAATTTTCCCCGTTCTAATTAATTTCCAACAGGGACGTGCCCGCCGGCGTTTCTGACGCTTGCGGGGATGACCCTGCTGTTTCTTTTTTCCTTAATTTTCCCTTTTCCTTTTAATTTCCAGCAGGGACGTGCCCGCCGGCGTTTCTGACGCTTGCGGGGATGACCCTGCTGTTTCTTTTTTCCTTAATTTTCCCCTTTCTTTTTAATTTCCAGCAGGGACGTGCCCGCCGGCGTTTCTGACGCTTGCGGGGATGACCCTGCTGTTTCTTTTTTCCTTAATTTTCCCTTTTCCTTTTAATTTCCAGCAGGGACGTGCCCGCCGGCGTTTCTGACGCTTGCGGGGATGACCCTGCTGTTTCTTTTTTCCTTAATTTTCCCCTTTCTAAGTAATTTCCAGCAGGGACGTGCCCGCCGGCGTTTCTGACGCTTGCGGGGATGACCCTGCTGTTTCTTTTTTCCTTAATTTTCCCCGTTCTAATTAATTTCCAGCAGGGACGTGCCCGCCGGCGTTTCTGACGCTTGCGGGGATGACCCTGCTGTTTCTTTTTTCCTTAATTTTCCCCTTTCTAAGTAATTTCCAGCAGGGACGTGCCCGCCGGCGTTTCTGACGCTTGCGGGGATGACCCTGCTGTTTCTTTTTTCCTTAATTTTCCCCTTTCTAAGTAATTTCCAGCAGGGACGTGCCCGCCGGCGTTTCTGACGCTTGCGGGGATGACCCTGCTGTTTCTTTTTTCCTTAATTTTCCCCGTTCTAATTAATTTCCAGCAGGGACGTGCCCGCCGGCGTTTCTGACGCTTGCGGGGATGACCCTGCTGTTTCTTTTTTCCTTAATTTTCCCCTTTCTAAGTAATTTCCAGCAGGGACGTGCCCGCCGGCGTTTCTGACGCTTGCGGGGATGACCCTGCTGTTTCTTTTTTCCTTAATTTTCCCCTTTCTAAGTAATTTCCAGCAGGGACGTGCCCGCCGGCGTTTCTGACGCTTGCGGGGATGTCCCTGCTGTTTCTTTTTTCCTTAATTTTCCCCTTTCTAATTAATTTCCAGCAGGGACGTGCCCGCCGGCGTTTCTGACGCTTGCGGGGATGTCCCTGCTGTTTCTTTTTTCCTTAATTTTCCCCTTTCTAAGTAATTTCCAGCAGGGACGTGCCCGCCGGCGTTTCTGACGCTTGCGGGGATGACCCTGCTGTTTCTTTTTTCCTTAATTTTCCCCTTTCTAAGTAATTTCCAGCAGGGACGTGCCCGCCGGCGTTTCTGACGCTTGCGGGGATGACCCTGCTGTTTCTTTTTTCCTTAATTTTCCCTTTTCCTTTTAAATTCCAGCAGGGACGTGCCCGCCGGCGTTTCTGACGCTTGCGGGGATGACCCTGCTGTTTCTTTTTTCCTTAATTTTCCCCTTTCTTTTTAATTTCCAGCAGGGACGTGCCCGCCGGCGTTTCTGACGCTTGCGGGGATGACCCTGCTGTTTCTTTTTTCCTTAATTTTCCCTTTTCCTTTTAATTTCCAGCAGGGATGTGCCCGCCGGCGTTTCTGACGCTTGCGGGGATGACCCTGCTGTTCCTTTTTTTCTTTAATTTTCCCTTTTCTCATTAATTTCCAGCAGGGACGTGCCCGCCGGCGTTTCTGACGCTTGCGGGGATGACCCTGCTGTTTCTTTTTTCCTTAATTTTCCCTTTTCCTTTTAATTTCCAGCAGGGACGTGCCCGCCGGCGTTTCTGACGCTTGCGGGGATGACCCTGCTGTTTCTTTTTTCCTTAATTTTCCCTTTTCCTTTTAAATTCCAGCAGGGACGTGCCCGCCGGCGTTTCTGACGCTTGCGGGGATGACCCTGCTGTTTCTTTTTTCCATAATTTTCCATTTTCCTTTTAAATTCCAGCAGGGACGTGCCCGCCGGCGTTTCTGACGCTTGCGGGGATGACCCTGCTGTTTCTTTTTTCCATAATTTTCCCTTTTCCTTTTAAATTCCAGCAGGGACGTGCCCGCCGGCGTTTCTGACGCTTGCGGGGATGACCCTGCTGTTTCTTTTTTCCTTAATTTTCCCCTTTCTTTTTAATTTCCAGCAGGGACGTGCCCGCCGGCGTTTCTGACGCTTGCGGGGATGACCCTGCTGTTTCTTTTTTCCTTAATTTTCCCTTTTCCTTTTAATTTCCAGCAGGGACGTGCCCGCCGGCGTTTCTGACGCTTGCGGGGATGACCCTGCTGTTTCTTTTTTCCTTAATTTTCCCCGTTCTAATTAATTTCCAACAGGGACGTGCCCGCCGGCGTTTCTGACGCTTGCGGGGATGACCCTGCTGTTTCTTTTTTCCTTAATTTTCCCTTTTCCTTTTAATTTCCAGCAGGGACGTGCCCGCCGGCGTTTCTGACGCTTGCGGGGATGACCCTGCTGTTTCTTTTTTCCTTAATTTTCCCCTTTCTTTTTAATTTCCAGCAGGGACGTGCCCGCCGGCGTTTCTGACGCTTGCGGGGATGACCCTGCTGTTTCTTTTTTCCTTAATTTTCCCCTTTCTTTTTAATTTCCAGCAGGGACGTGCCCGCCGGCGTTTCTGACGCTTGCGGGGATGACCCTGCTGTTTCTTTTTTCCTTAATTTTCCCCTTTCTTTTTAATTTCCAGCAGGGACGTGCCCGCCGGCGTTTCTGACGCTTGCGGGGATGACCCTGCTGTTTCTTTTTTCCTTAATTTTCCCCTTTCTAAGTAATTTCCAGCAGGGACGTGCCCGCCGGCGTTTCTGACGCTTGCGGGGATGACCCTGCTGTTTCTTTTTTCCTAAATTTTCCCCGTTCTAATTAATTTCCAACAGGGACGTGCCCGCCGGCGTTTCTGACGCTTGCGGGGATGACCCTGCTGTTTCTTTTTTCCTTACTTTTCCCTTTTCCTTTTAATTTCCAGCAGGGACGTGCCCGCCGGCGTTTCTGACGCTTGCGGGGATGACCCTGCTGTTTTCTAATTCCCACACTGCAAGTCAGGGGTGTGAAAATGTCACTGCGCTGCATTGAGAAAATCTTATCTCACCGCATGTCACTATATTCATTGTGTGGGGGAGTTTTTTTTTTTTTTTTTTTTTTTTTTTTTTTTTTTTTTTGCTCTTTTTATCCTTGTCCGTCCGAGGACCGGGAAGGGCGCGCACTGCACTAGCACGAATGCTGAAACCCGGGTCCCAATAACACCACACAGCAGTGACATGCGGTTGGGTGAGATTTTCTCACTGCAGCGCAGTGACATTTTCTCACCCCTGACTTGCAGTGCATTGCATCACAGGCCCCATAGTTTGAGACGTCGAAGTTGAGCGATGTGATGCTCAGTTTGGAGCCGGGACTCTGCGTTCGCGACGTCGATGATGCAACATGGTGCAGCGCTACGCCCTCCTCTTCACGCCGCGCCGCGACCCTCTGGCTGCAGCTCAACCCCCTCGAGGCCGTCAGTCTGATCATCGGCCCGCTGGACGTGCCGAGCAGCGAGTGGCAGGTCGGCAAAACGAAGCTGTTCCTGCGGAGGAATGGCACCGCAGGCGCTGGTCATCCAGCGCTCGTGGAAGCGCTACAAGGCCGTCAAAGGTGAGTCAAAAAGCATTTTATTGTCTCATTTGTCTAATTTGGGGTTGGCAGAGTTCGCGAGGGTGCGGTGGGTGGCGCTGACCATGCAGCACGGCATCCTCTTCCTCAGACAGCGCCGCCGTCGTCATCGAGTCGCACCTCCGCGCGGCGTCTTCGCCAGAGAGGTGGCCAGCGCCCTCAAGAGAATGCGGAGCGTCGAGCATTTCCTACTGTCAACATTTGAAATTTTATGTTTAAATAAAAGGATTGTCAAATACGAATCTTTTTTATTTAATAAATCAAGTCAATATATTACAAGTGGATTTTGCAGGCAATTATTTATTTTTATGCGCATTTATTTTTTTTAGTTGATGAATCATTTTGTTAAAACGCGATTTTTTAAGACGCTGCGTGGACTTGCCAAATTCTGACTCGGCTAATAGTGACGCGAAGAGAAGAAATGCGTGCGGAAGCCTAATACTCAATAGTATTCGTTGCCGATGCCCTCTCACTGCCAGTGCAGAGCAGGGAACAAAAATAAAAAATATAAACAAACATAGAACAAAACACAAATAAAAGAAGAGAATAATTCACTTTCGATAATTACAAAAACCAAATATTGATGAAATGGTGGAATTTATTGTATCAGTTGTGAAGAAAAAAGCCTTTATTTTCCAAACTAAAGGCGACTCACCGCGCAAACAACTTCCCTCGTGCTGTTGCCCAGTGAGGTGACGGTGAGGATCCTCGCACCATCTCTCGGTGCAGCAGCCAAACGAATGACAATGAGCCAGTCCGAGGGATAGACTGCGTCGAGCCGAGAGGGATCAAAATCAAGCAAAAAAATCATTTTATTTCTAGAGCAATAAAGCAACATCTCCTCGTTTCATTATTTACATTAGATATAAATACTGACTGTTGCTAAAGTAAACTCAATACCGAGCTTCTTTCTATAGTAAAAAATGCAAAATGGCCTTAATTGTTGAGTTGCTCTGGTTTGCAATTTTGGAAAAAGAGTTCAAATCTATTCCGCCATGTTGGATTTCAATAAACAAAATGGCGGATAAGCAGAAACTATGTGCTTAAATATCCTCAAATTGCAAAAAAAGCGATTAATTGTTCTCAAAATGGCGCCTTACGAGACTCATTGGGTTAAAAATGTCTTGAAGGAGTCACAATCCGCCATTTTGGATTAAAATTCCAAAATGGCGGTCTTAACTCACCTCTTGCTCGGCCTCAGCGGCCTTCTGGCTGAGCAGCATGGCCTCCTCCTCGGCGACGCGGGACTTCTCGGCCAGCAGCTCGGCCGTCTCCTCGGAGCGGTGCAGAGCCTCATTGGCCAACCTGATTTCTTCCTGATACTGCAGCAGCCGCTCCTCCAACGTCGACCTGTCCCGTTCGGCCGCCTCGCGCAATTGCTTCTCCTTTGCCAACTTGTTCCGCTCGATCTGTATACATTTTTAAAGTCAAAAATGGCGCGTTAAATTCAAAATGGACGAATGGGAAGCAGATACGACAGTTTCCAACGTCCGCCATCTTGGAAATTTAGTTTATCGTGCACAGATATTCGATTTTAATGGAACTCTGGAATTTTCGGTCAATTTTAAAATCCAAGATGGCGGCCTCCAAGGGTCTTTAAAGTCCTCACGAACACCATTTGATAACAAAAACATCCACAGGCCGCCATCTTGAAATCATAATTCTTGAAGGACACAATACAGAATTTAAAAAACGACTTTTAATCAACTTGAAAATGGCTACCCACAAAAATCATTTTCCCGCCAAATATTTAAAATTTTACCAACCTGTCTGCGGATCTTCTCGTCTCGGGCCTGGGCCTTCATCTGCTGGACGTCGACGGTGTCCGGCTTGCGTCTGCGCATGAACATGTCATGGTTGCCGACGCACAGGTCGAGATTGAGCTTGTTCATCTTGACCTTGGTGGAGTGGAAGACGAAATTCGAGGCGCTCTTGTCCACGGGCTTGATGGTGAAGCGTTTGTCCTCGTAGCTGACGTTGCGGATCTCGGTCCAGGCGAACGCCATGCTGCGGTGGTCGGCGTGCCACGTCTTGATCCGCTCCTCCCACATCTGCGGCGTCATCTGGTACTGACTGATCGCCCTGTGAGGAAGTAAATCGGTGCCTGAGATCATCCCTGGCTGGTAGGTTTGGTCATCGTAGTCGCCGTACTGCGCCTGCACCGCGTACAACGCCAGTAATACTGAAGTCTCGGGCGGACAGTAGATGTCCATCCATAAAATCGCTTGCTTCACCTGTGAATCAAGAGTGGAAGGGGTCTTTAAGAATTTCTCAGCAGCCATCTTGGATTAGGGAACAGAAAATGGCGGGTAATAAATTCTTTGTGTAAATAATGTCGATTTTAACTTATTGAAACGCGAAAGAATTTGAGATATTAACTGTAACGATTTTCCAAATGGCGGATTATTTGTGAATTTCTCAAGAGCAAAAATCGCAAAATGGAGAAATAGCTAAATTCTGCCCCTCTGAATTTTAAAAAGAATCACGACCATCTAGGAAGAATTCAGACCCCAAGAATTAATTTCAAATGTTTGTGGAGAAAAATTACGATATTTTGCGGTGAAGAATCCGCCATATTGGAACATGGCGGGTCTCAAACACACGCGCCATCCAGCGGCGAGTGCCACAATTGAAGAATCATACCACAAACATAATTAAATTCTTCCAAATTAAAGCAAAATGGCTGCTCTGTTCATCAGGAAAATTCAGAATTCTGATTGGTCAGACACTAGATCCGCCATTTTTTTTAACGAAATAAGCGCCGACTCGCACCTGGAGAAAAAACAGGTGCTGGGTGATCTCCTGGAGCAGCTCCTCGGCCACGTTCTCAGGGTAGAGCTTGGCGAGCAGGACGACCCTGACGGGCAGGCCTGGCTGGTCGGCGGCTTTAACCTGGTCGCGCACCCTTTTGTCCATGTGCATCCAGCTGGCGGCGGGCGCCTTCTCCAGCTGCAGACCGAAGTACCAGACCTCTCGCAGGCCGATCAACTGGCAGGCCAGCTCGAGCAGGGCGCGGCCGGTGGCCTTGCTGTCCAGCTCGTCGGTCAGCGTCGTCAGCTTGACCGGGAAGCGCTTCGAGCCCTTGCGGAACGGCATCCTCCTGGCTGCTGCTTCTGCACCCTCCTCCGCCGCCCTGGCGCCGCTCACATCGCCTGCAACGCCACAGAGAGAGGGTCTCAGCCTCGAAAGGGTCCCAGGGCGACGTGCCCTGCACGCCCTCGACAGCGTAAACACGGAAGGAGTGAAAGAAGTGGGCGTGGCCTGTCAAGTGTTTGCCGAGGACGAGGACCGGTGCAGGTGCGGGGAGAAGAAGGGCCGATTCGCGGTTGCCACCGACTCTTGCTCTTGCATTCGGTGAAACAATTCGTCAACGAATCATGTAGTTTCTTTTGCCACCAGAGCTCAACGACTGCACCCTCTAGCGGAATTTCCCTCCCTCTGCGAAAAGCTATTGTGAATTGTGACAATTAAGGGTTTATATACAGCGACAGTGCGATCTTTTATCTTGTGAGGCGTCGGATTATAGCTTTATTTCTCTCTTGCGTTTCAATATCGGTCATAGCGAGAGTCAATAAAAATAGAGTAAAATCTTTCAAAGGCCTAAAATAGTGCCCACTGCTCACGGCCGGTTGGAGGCGTGGCCAGCTGGGAGAAAGAGCAATTTTTAACCGGCGCGTGAAATGCGTGCACGGCGGAAAGAATAAAGAACGAGAGTTCCAGGCGCTGACGCAATTGGAGAAGAGCAGAAATCAAATCGGAATCTTGTGAGGACGAGGGCCGTTGCTTTGGGTTTCTCTCGCTATAAAGTCTTGAAGACAAACTTAGCTCTCGATTTCAATATTGGCAAGAAGAATGGCGTTTGCGACACCACCGCGCTGCCCGCTCTAAATTATGAATCCGCGCCCTCTTGGAGAAATTTGGCACAAAACAAGCGGAAGAGAAAGGCCAAAAAGGCGGCGGCAGAGTTGCTACCTATTTTGCAGCTATTTTTTGCTCTGGCCGGCACTTTGCTTTGCGTTCGACTGCAACTCGGACACAGGAAACGGCTCTTGCTCATCGCAGTCTTTTTAATTCTCTAAACTGTTCTCCCTCAATTTTCTCAAGCTTTCTACAAAATTCCTTACTTTGGAGGCTCTTCTTACTCGGCTGATAAAGTTTTGAATATTTTTTACGATCTGGAAATTGTGGCTGGCGCAAAATAAAAGCTCTTGGTCGAGGAGAAGAGAACTTCTGGCTCATCTAAATGCAATTTGTTTATTAAATAATAAAATTGATGCTGGACATTAGTTTCCTTTTTTGCGTTCTATTATTTTTTATTTGGAAGGTCAAGCTGCTGTGTATTTTCTCTGGCTCTTGTGCTGAACCGGATGCAAACCAAAGTTTGTCTAAAATTAGCCGAAAATGAGCCAGCTGGGCGTTGACAAAATAAACAGACAAATTAAATATTTAAAATGGAAAAATTGCTTGCAGCGGCAGTTCTTTATTGCCGATGCCTAATCAATATTAATCGCAAATTAAATTAGGATGAACAATGCTACTAGCGCGGCAAAAATGTGCAATTTAAATGCAGCAGCGTCGCGTTTCTTCTCGCTGCAAATCAGCGAGACAAACACGCGGGCGAAGAGAATGAATGGCCTCTTTCTTTTGCTTAATTCGGCGCAAAAAATAACCACGTTGAGCGCTGCCGAGGTTAAAGTTGACAGCCCCCTTCCCTCTGATTTGCGATCCACAAAACAAATAAAATGCGCAGCTCTGTTGACATTTTTATTATTTGTTTAATTTCTGTGCGGAGGCAGAAGCCGAGAGTCTGTAGAGAGGCTGGGAGGCGGAAGTGGAAGTCGCGGCCGCGATGGTTTGAAAGGAGCAGGAGGGGACGCCGCTGCCACTAGCGCCGCTGGCCGAGATCAAAATTACGATCACTAAACCGAAACCGAAACAGCACCGCCGCCGTGAAACAGCCCAAGGAGGTGGCACCGGACACCGGATGCCGCGCGACCACGAGGCACGAGTTCGAACTGAAGCCGCTTTCTGACGCGGAAATGCGGCGCCCGCGCTCAAATAAAATAAAAAGCTCAAAGAGCGCGAAGTGCGAGCACCGGTCGCTGTGTTTTTCTATCACGCGATTTTCTCGTCGGACTTTTCCGATTTCGGGACGGCGTCCGTTGTTGCGACGCCGGCCGTCGGTTCATTTGCTTTTTCGCCGACGCCACTTAGACCGAAATAAAGTTTTTCGGACAAAAGGAATGCGCGACTTTCTCCTTTTTCGCCCTGCCCGTCATTCGATTCGTTGCTGCGGTTCAATTTATTTATTCTTCGCCTTTTCTTCTGTTTGCAAAAATTTATATCTTTAAACTCTGGGTTCCATTTAATTTGACCATTGGCATTTTTTAAGCTAAATATATTATGCAACGTCCACACTGAAAATCGAAAACATCTAACAATAAGCAACACGTATCTGCTAGAACCCGGAATTTTGCCTTTTAAGAGCAAATTTGCAACCTTTTGGATTTTTGACGTCGGAGCAGCGCCCGATGCACGCGCTCTCTCAAGCGGAAAAATGATTCCTGGTTATTATTATTTAATTATTTGTCCGCATATCTGCGTAAATGGTTACTTTAAAAATGCAAAAATCGTCTTAAAAAATAGCTGCTGTGCTGGCGAAGAGAATCGCGTGCACTCGAGACGAAAACAAGGTCACGAGAAGGCCTCAGAGATGCGACGAGTCTGGCTTGACTTTGAACTTTTGGCCCTTTCGCCCTCGACGCAACAGCGACGGATTATACAAACCGAACCCACTCAGCAACAAAATAGCAAAGTCACAGCGAAAAGTGTAAAAATTTATTTGGAAAAGGGATTTTTCACGAGGTGTGTGTGGTCTTTAAGCTACGTAATTTATTATTTATTATGGATCCCAATTTTTTATCTTATAATCAAACCTCCGTGACCTTGGAAGAACAGCCGTCCAGCGATGTCATAAATTGCAATTCGCATTAGCACCTTTTATTGGACCCCCAGTTTGCCGCGCCCAAGACAGGACCTTTTTGTCCTTATGCCGTTGGCCCTGCGTTCGTCTTGTTGCTCTGCTGCTCGGCCGACGTGAAATTTTGCGTGCGCAATTCTCTTTTCTCGCCGCTCTCCTGCGGCCTTTCCCTCTTCAAACCTAAAAAGAAAATGTTGGTTGTTGCACAGAGTGGCTGAGACGGTGGCCGCTCCTCTCACTTCCCAATTTGAGTCTCGCTGCTCGCATTCGTTGCTTCAGTCAGTGACTGGGCCTGCTGGCTTTTTTTCGCGGGCCTCCACGCCCTAAAAATGAAACTCGAGAGTAAGAGAGCTTCTTGGTTCATCTCTTTCAATCGGCGCGTGGATATTAATAATTATTATATAATTTACTCGAATATCTATGGACCAGATCAATTTGGCCTTTTTTATGAGGCAAAATAATCTGCAACTGCATTTACCGGAATTCGACTCAAGAAATGGAATAAAAGGACATTATTTCTTGAGTTTTCCGTCATATTTTATAATTACTTGTGTCGTTTAAAGATTCCTGTAGATGAGCGGCTCTCAATATTTTTTTATTTCTGTTCCGTCAGAGTCAATGGATAATATTCATAATTTTGATCATTTTTCTCAACGCCCACAGTGAATAATTACATAATAATAACAGGCAGATTCCTGCCGTCAGTGACCTCTGCTGGACGCCCGAGGCCTCGCCTCAAGAGACTAACTGAAGCCGCTTTGTGACGGAAATGCGGCGCCCGCGCTCAAATAAAATAAAGCTCAAACAGCGCGCGCACCGCGGGCGCTGCACTTTTCGCATTTTTCAATCACGCCATTTTCAGGTTGAAATTTTTTCGATTTTTCTTGACTTGGTTCATTTGCTTTTTCGTCGCCGCCGCACAGACCGAAATAAAGTTGTCGGACAAATAAAAAATGAGCAAAAATTTATCCTGTTTCGCACTGCCCGCTGCTGCGGTTGAAATTATTCATTCTTCTCCTCGCCTCTCGCCTATTCTTCTGTTTGCTCAAAATTAATATCTTAAAACTCTGGGTTCTTCAATAAAGCGTTTGACCATTTTCCAAATTTTTAAAACAATATGCAACGTCCCCTGAAAATCGAAAAGATTCAAATTTGCCATTTCAGAGCTTAATTTGCAACCTTTTGGATTTTGGACGTCGGAGCATCGCCGGATGCCCGCTCTTTCTCAAACAGAAAACAATTCTTAATTTAAAAGCAAAGAAAATTGCGGATTTTAAGCAGAAAATTTAAAAAATACGTCATTCGTGTCTCTTCTTGGATCACCCGCATGGATTAATGAAATTTTTCCCTTATTAAAAAGAAGAATAATCAGGTCCATTTGAACAAACTGAATTCATAATTAATTCTTTGTCCGCATATCTGTGAAAAAGATAGATTTAAAAATAAAAATTCCTGAAATGGCTCTAAAAAGAGCTGCTATAAGCTGCCAATGAGAATCACGTGCACTCGAGATGAAATCAAGGCCTCAGATTCGAGTGTGGCTTCACTTTGAACTTGGCCCTGAATCTCGACCTCAACGCAACAGTGACAGATAATCGAAACCAAACCTAAATAACCACAAAATATCAAAGATCACAGCGAAAAAAACGAAAAAATTTTATCTGAAAATGGCGGATATTTCTCGACGTGTGTGTGGTCTGCTAGAGCGATAAACTATTCAATTATGTTCAATTTTTTTATTAAAAATCAAAAGGCCGTTCCACCAAGAAACAAATATTTAAAAATAGTATAACTATTGTGCCCCAAAATCTAAATTAACTATAAAATATATTAATTAAGTGAGCAAACAAAAAAATAATTCAAAAATATTAGCGAATTTGTTTCGCAATTTTTGGCGATAACAGAATGACGCAATTAATGTAGAGAGGTCGCCAACTGGGGGCAAAAGGCCGAAAGTATCGTTCTTAGTGATGCCAACACTCGATAATTTAATCAGACTCGAAGTGCAGTGCGCGACGGGCGGAGCAGCAGCCCTGGTCCATCGCGCGCAGAGAAGAAATCAGGATGAGGCTCGGACTTTTCGTCCTCCTCAGCCTCGCGGTTTGCGCCGCAAGAAAGTCTCGGAGTGACGTCTACTATCCAGCTCCGTGTAAGCACTTCTCAATTTTACTATTTTGCACTCTTTAAAAGTTGGTTAGTTGGAAATTTTCAAACGAATTAGGTCCAAATTAATTTGATGGGTCTAATTAGATCTTAAAAAAACTAACCGATACGGTGTATATTTTAAAAAAATGGAAAAAGAAACCAATCAATTAAAATAAGCAGCCACTCGATTTAAATAGACCTAAACGTAGTATTTTGCTATCATGAAGTTCTATTTTCGCCTCACAGATTTTGACGAAGGAGATAACTTGAGCATTCAAAACTGTGGAAATAACGAGACAGCGCAAAACAAATGGATCGTTGATGTTCTAAACATACGTAATCAAGAAGATTGGTGCGTTAACTTAATAGCTATTTCTCAAAGGACTATTCTTGGACGAGGTAACATGAATATCTCGCTTAAGAATATCAAAATCGGAGATTCTTTACTGTCTAGGTGATTGCTATATGTTATTCAATAAAAATGATACAGCTGATCTACGGGTATTTCCAAGAAATTGTTTTCTTTACGAAACCAAAGAGGAATGCATCAGAGTTTCCGTCAAAGTAATTATTTTACCATTTTCGGCAAAACCATACAATTCACCTTTTGTTTATACAATGAATTTTTCAATTAATTTTAAGGTACTGGATGTAATTGAAGTTGACATCAGTCCGGATGCTTTTTATAAATTGACGATTAAGATACTGATTACTGAGAAAATACCAAGTGTGGAAAGTCCCATTTGTTTGTTCAACCGTGACAACGCAATGGACTCGCAACTTCAAAGAGAATCGCCCTACTTTGAATGGTCACAACATCGAGTTCGTATTTTCAAACTAATTTCTGCAGTTACTTGGACTTATTTTAAATCTATTTTTATAGTATAATCCACCTATCCCAGGTAAGTTTGTTAAATATAATATTATAAACTAATTTGTGACAGTTATTTAATCTAAGGTTTTCGGCACTACAATAAAACAGGTATATGTATGCACATTTTATAGCTTAAAAAATTAAAAATTAATGTGAATCTAATTTTACATATTTTCTCCTTTACTGAACTGATTCAAATATATTTTTACAGTTTCAATATCCCATATTAATTGAAATCCACTAAGAACAAAGGTTTAATAATATTTAAATATTAAATTATATAAATTTTGCAACAATCCGAAATTATATTGGTGTTAATCTTTATGCCACAAATATTTATGTATTGCATATTTATAAATGAAAGAGTGCTGAATTTTTTATTTTCATAAAATGTTGCATTTTCAAAATATTGATGCTTTTGTGAGTTTCATTGAAATTGACCAGTTGCATGAAGCCTGAGTGTTCGAAGCCACTAACAGAAGCCCCAACCATAGGCTTTCCTAAAAATTGATTTTAATGCAGTTCCGATTCGATTTCAGACTCAATCCAGTTACTGTGCACTTGATATTCTTTCTTTTGGTTTTCAGAACGTCAAAGAGAGCATAATTAATGAAGAATGCACGGTAGCTAGATTGAGTCTGAAATCGCAGCGAAAGTGCATTAAAACTAATTTTTTTAGATAGATTATAGTTGTGCCATCTGTTCAATTAACGTAATTTTATTTTTGTTTTCTCCTTTGTTTTCTATTTCAAATTCAATTTTGTGTTACTTTGAAGAATTTTAATAAAAAATAAACACAAAACAATCAGAGATTTTGTCAGGAACATAGGAAAATTTACAGCGAGCGTGGAAACGAAATCTAACGAATGTTGGAAAAAATTATATTAATTTAAATAAATTTTAAAGTTTGAACGATTATAGACTGTCGGGGCAATAGAGTTTTTACGATTTTAGTCAGTTTGAAACTATTTCATCTGTGAGACATTTTAGTCGCATTCAAATGTATTTGTTAATGCCAGTGACACGATTTTACTTCCTTTTTGCCAATTTTACAGCAAATGTGATGAGCCAAAGCAACTGTAGAAGAGTTCTAAACAGTGATGAATTGGGAGAGTTGGAAAGAAGTAAAATTCCCATCCAGAATATCCTTTGTGTCGAGGAAACTGATGATGGTGGGGTTTAAGAAAATTACATCTCATTCAATTGCAATGATTGTCATTTAATGCCACACAGGCTATACATACCTGATCAATTTCTATGAAGGCCGGTATTTCTTGAGAGGCGTAAAATATTATTGGAACGACCGTTTTTACATTGATATATTGGCATACATTGACGAGATCGCAATGCACGCAAAAGACATTTCTGTTCTACGCCCGATCCCGGTAACAAAACAACCAAGAGGTATAACACTCACAGAAATTTTTCTCTATTAGAGACACTTTTTAAGCATCTCAAGCTGATGCAGTAATAAAAGTATCTCTAATTGATGCGTTTTCAGCTTTACCGTCTCTAACTGAGACGTCTGAGACGGCGGTGTCTCTGAGTGAGATACTTTTTGAAAAGCGTCTCTCTTAGAGACGCTGCGTTACCGCGCTGGCTGCCGGCCGCCGTTTTAGCAGATTTTTATCGCGATTTCAGTGCTCTGGACATAGTTTCTACCAAATTTTACAGCTTATACATTTAGGACACCAAAATAGGATAAATTAATTTGCAACTGGATTGAGTGCCACAAAGAAAAATATTCGAGAATGGAGCCGGAGATGAAAATTGAATCTGAGCTAAATGTCACTATGGTACTTACCGGGGCTGGATATAATGGGTTTTCTTCGCCGAAATCTGGTGTCAGCCGACGAGAGATAGACCAAACAACCACAGGAATCCTTGATGGACATACTAACACCAGTTTAGCACTAATTTCACAAAAAAACACAGCTAAAATCAAACTTAAACGACGGAGCAAACACAGTCAAGAATCACCACGCGGGAAACTAAGAGGATGGCCAGCTGTGAACTGAGATTTTGAAGTGAAAACAATGGAACTGATTGGCCGATTTTCATTTTTTTTTTGTTTTTTTGGCCAATCACGAGTGCTGCCGAATGCACCCAAATTTAATTTTAGCCACAGGCGGGAAGTGAAGAGCGCAAAAAGTGCTGTCCTATGGTTGTTATTTCAAATCAATCATTTCCAGTTTTGGGAATTAATTCAAAATCCAAATTAACTCTTTAATTTGAGTAAATAAATAAAATATTGGCAAGTAAATGTTGTTATATTGATTAAAAATACAAAATATTTTAATAATTTAATAAATGAAATTAAAAATAAATTAAATTAAACATAATATATATCTAATTTATTAAAGAACGTTTTTAAATCTCAAGTCAACTGGCAATGATCAGTATTGGTCGTTGATGGTCCGGTTTTTTCTTTTCATTATTTATTTTTTTCAATTTTAACTCCGTTTTTTATTCACTGCTTTTGACACAATGAAAAAATTTACCAAACGTTCTTCTCGGTATTGACCTTGTGCTGTGTCAATTTTCTTTAAAAGCAAAAATCACAAATGCTTCAAAGGAATTTTATAAAATATACGGTTCATGTCAAAGAAAATCATAATTTATTTTAATGCATGGCAAATTGTGTCTGAAGAAAATTAAATTTTCGGTGATCGACTAACACTTGATAATGTCTGGAGTTGTGGTATATATATAGCTTAAAATTGAAGATGTGTGTTCATGAATCTAGAGTTAAGAAACTATAAATACACATCGAATTTTTTTAGACACAGTTTAGCCATGAAATAAATTCATAGTTTGGCCCGTTATTTGACAGTGTGTCTGTCTTGTCTTCTCTCGACACAACTCTATATATTTTTTGTTTGTTCCTTTACGCGCTTTTCGGAGAATGACCGCTTGCACTTATCGCAAAGCCCTGAAAATGTTTTTTTTTTTCAAATTTGTCAGCACTGAATCTCAGGTTCTAATTTTCAGAATTGCAAAATATATGCATAACGATCGACTTGTCTCCACCTCCTCTAGATAGCCAAAGGGTTTTGGGGGTGATCTGATAGCCCGCCACCCCAATTAGGCTTTCATTCACCTTGGGAAAAATGTGATGAATATTTTGTTCATTAATTATGTACCTGTTTCATATATTATTTTAATCTTTTTTGCTTTCAATTAAGGGTAAAGGGGTTAGGTTTGGGGTAGATGGATTTTGACGAATTTTTTTTTGCGTTATCTTTGCCCTAATTTACTGACAAAACAGTAGAGAAAACTACATACGATTTTACAATATTAGCGGGTTTTCCGGGCGTTCAAATGTCAAAATCTGGGAATTTTGAGTACTTTGCAACTTTGCTCAGGGTGTTCCTAGAACAAAAATTAAAAAACCCGCAAACTCGTCTTAACGAGACAAACAACTTTTACATTGACCTCAAAGTGGTAGGTCAAAGGTCAAGGTCATAAAAATTGGTTTTTTGATTTTAAACTCAAATTTGAAAATGAACATATTGAAATTTTTTATTTTTTTCGTGACCATTTTGTAGAGCATAAAAAATTAACTTAAAAACGTTAAAATTTGGAATCGCGTTTTTCCTCATTTTTTTAATAAAAAAATGAAAACTTCGAAAACCCTTGTTTTTCGAAGCTGGTAAAAAACGATGACCAACCAAATCTCGACTTCTAGTCATCCGAATTTAAAAAACTGCATACCGTTAGACTCCTCTCGACGTCCCTAAGTGCACTAAAGGGGTATAAGACCCACCAACCCCCAACCCCCTTTTTACCCCCTAAATAACGTGAAATTTAGAATTTTTCGTCCGTTTCAACACCTTAGCATGACGTTGACGAGTAATTGTCTTCTTCAAACCAATTCATTTACTTAGTTCACTCAAAGACGAGTCAAATGGAACTTATTTTCTGTAAATAGGACCACCACAACCTGAGATTCGAGTGCACAAAGATTTTTTTCCAAACGCGATGCAATAAAATTCTGGGCGATCGACCAAATCTCGACTTCTAATCATCTGATTTTGAAACACCGCATACCGTTAGACTCGTCTTGACATCCCCAAGTGTACTAAAGGGGTACGAGACCCACCAACCCCCAACCCCCATTTGGCCCCCTTAATAATGTGAAATTTAGCATTTTTTCGGTCGTTTCAACACCTTAGCACAACGTTGACGAGTAATTGTCTTCTTTAAAACAATTAAGTTACTTAGTTCACTTCAATACGATTCAAACGATACTTAATTTTTGAAAATAGGACCGCTACAACCTGATATTTGGGTAGCACAAAGTTTTTTATTAAGACGCGGATGCATTAAAATGCTCGGGTAGCACCAAATCTCGAACCTAACACAAAAAGGTGGTCCTATTTACAAAAACTAGGTACCGTTTGACTCCTATTGAAGTGAAATAAGTAACTAAATTGGTTTAAAGAAGACAATTACTCGTCAACGTTGTGCTAAGGTGTTGAAACGACCGAAAAAATGCTAAATTTCACATTATTAAGGGGGCCAAATGGGGGTTGGGGGTTGGTGGGTCTCGTACCCCTTTAGTACACTTGGGGATGTCAAGACGAGTCTAACGGTATGCGGTGTTTCAAAATCAGATGATTAGAAGTCGAGATTTGGTCGATCGCCCAGAATTTTATTGCATCGCGTTTGGAAAAAAATCTTTGTGCACTCGAATCTCAGGTTGTGGTGGTCCTATTTACAGAAAATAAGTTCCATTTGACTCGTCTTTGAGTGAACTAAGTAAATGAATTGGTTTGAAGAAGACAATTACTCGTCAACGTCATGCTAAGGTGTTGAAACGGACGAAAAATTCTAAATTTCACGTTATTTAGGGGGTAAAAAGGGGGTTGGGGGTTGGTGGGTCTTATACCCCTTTAGTGCACTTAGGGACGTCGAGAGGAGTCTAACGGTATGCAGTTTTTTAAATTCGGATGACTAGAAGTCGAGATTTGGTTGGTCATCGTTTTTTACCAGCTTCGAAAAACAAGGGTTTTCGAAGTTTTCATTTTTTTATTAAAAAAATGAGGAAAAACGCGATTCCAAATTTTAACGTTTTTAAGTTAATTTTTTATGCTCTACAAAATGGTCACGAAAAAAATAAAAAATTTCAATATGTTCATTTTCAAATTTGAGTTTAAAATCAAAAAACCAATTTTTATGACCTTGACCTTTGACCTACCACTTTGAGGTCAATGTAAAAGTTGTTTGTCTCGTTAAGACGAGTTTGCGGGTTTTTTAATTTTTGTTCTAGGAACACCCTGAGCAAAGTTGCAAAGTACTCAAAATTCCCAGATTTTGACATTTGAACGCCCGGAAAACCCGCTAATATTGTAAAATCGTATGTAGTTTTCTCTACTGTTTTGTCAGTAAATTAGGGCAAAGATAACGCAAAAAAAAATTCGTCAAAATCCATCTACCCCAAACCTAACCCCTTTACCCTTAATTGAAAGCAAAAAAGATTAAAATAATATATGAAACAGGTACATAATTAATGAACAAAATATTCATCACATTTTTCCCAAGGTGAATGAAAGCCTAATTGGGGTGGCGGGCTATCAGATCACCCCCAAAACCCTTTGGCTATCTAGAGGAGGTGGAGACAAGTCGATCGTTATGCATATATTTTGCAATTCTGAAAATTAGAACCTGAGATTCAGTGCTGACAAATTTGAAAAAAAAAAACATTTTCAGGGCTTTGCGATAAGTGCAAGCGGTCATTCTCCGAAAAGCGCGTAAAGGAACAAACAAAAAATATATAGAGTTGTGTCGAGAGAAGACAAGACAGACACACTGTCAAATAACGGGCCAAACTATGAATTTATTTCATGGCTAAACTGTGTCTAAAAAAATTCGATGTGTATTTATAGTTTCTTAACTCTAGATTCATGAACACACATCTTCAATTTTAAGCTATATATATACCACAACTCCAGACATTATCAAGTGTTAGTCGATCACCGAAAATTTAATTTTCTTCAGACACAATTTGCCATGCATTAAAATAAATTATGATTTTCTTTGACATGAACCGTATATTTTATAAAATTCCTTTGAAGCATTTGTGATTTTTGCTTTTAAAGAAAATTGACACAGCACAAGGTCAATACCGAGAAGAACGTTTGGTAAATTTTTTCATTGTGTCAAAAGCAGTGAATAAAAAACGGAGTTAAAATTGAAAAAAATAAATAATGAAAAGAAAAAACCGGACCATCAACGACCAATACTGATCATTGCCAGTTGACTTGAGATTTAAAAACGTTCTTTAATAAATTAGATATATATTATGTTTAATTTAATTTATTTTTAATTTCATTTATTAAATTATTAAAATATTTTGTATTTTTAATCAATATAACAACATTTACTTGCCAATATTTTATTTATTTACTCAAATTAAAGAGTTAATTTGGATTTTGAATTAATTCCCAAAACTGGAAATGATTGATTTGAAATAACAACCATAGGACAGCACTTTTTGCGCTCTTCACTTCCCGCCTGTGGCTAAAATTAAATTTGGGTGCATTCGGCAGCACTCGTGATTGGCCAAAAAAACAAAAAAAAAATGAAAATCGGCCAATCAGTTCCATTGTTTTCACTTCAAAATCTCAGTTCACAGCTGGCCATCCTCTTAGTTTCCCGCGTGGTGATTCTTGACTGTGTTTGCTCCGTCGTTTAAGTTTGATTTTAGCTGTGTTTTTTTGTGAAATTAGTGCTAAACTGGTGTTAGTATGTCCATCAAGGATTCCTGTGGTTGTTTGGTCTATCTCTCGTCGGCTGACACCAGATTTCGGCGAAGAAAACCCATTATATCCAGCCCCGGTAAGTACCATAGTGACATTTAGCTCAGATTCAATTTTCATCTCCGGCTCCATTCTCGAATATTTTTCTTTGTGGCACTCAATCCAGTTGCAAATTAATTTATCCTATTTTGGTGTCCTAAATGTATAAGCTGTAAAATTTGGTAGAAACTATGTCCAGAGCACTGAAATCGCGATAAAAATCTGCTAAAACGGCGGCCGGCAGCCAGCGCGGTAACGCAGCGTCTCTAAGAGAGACGCTTTTCAAAAAGTATCTCACTCAGAGACACCGCCGTCTCAGACGTCTCAGTTAGAGACGGTAAAGCTGAAAACGCATCAATTAGAGATACTTTTATTACTGCATCAGCTTGAGATGCCTAAAAAGTGTCTCTAATAGAGAAAAATTTCTGTGAGTGAATTTGACACAAAAATTAAGTTCACAGCGATTTTACATATCTTTAAAAAAAGGATTCACAGAGCCAGACAACCTCAGTTTCCCAAACTGCGGAAGGAAACCGACGTCTAGAAGAAGGAAACGAGAAAATGACGATTCTTCGGAAGTGTTACCACCGACTAGTTTAATTTTCAGTGGACAAATGGCTCAGACAGGCAACCATCCTTGGCACGTTTACATTGAGAATGAGGTGACAGGAGGAGCCTGCGGTGGGACATTGATTTCGCCGACAGTAGTTTTGACTGGTAGTGAAGCGAATGATGAATCTCTTGACTTCGAATTAAAATGTTCATTTTAGCTGCACATTGCATTTATGGATCCAAAGCAGAGGACTTCAGAGTTCTTGTTGGGATGTATGATAAAAGACACAGAACATCTTCTGGTGTTCAGAGAAGAAAGGTTTTACTTTCCACCTAAATGATTCTCATTTATATTAATTTTGAAACATTTTAGCTCAGCAGTATGATCACGCACCCGAAATATGACCCATCGGAATTCATTAGTGACATCGGACTCATGATTTTGAGCAAAAAAGTCAAGATATCCGATAAGGTCCGACCGATTTGCTTGTGGAACGACGACTCTGACTCAAACTTGGCTCGCGTGGCTGGAACCAAAGCTATGGTATCGGATATGCGTGAATGCAAAAAAATAGATTCTAATATTTGTTTTTCTTTTTTCTGAAGGCGGTTGGGTTCGGGCTTGCTGACAACTACACGCTGCCAGATGAGCTGCAACAGGTTCGACTGCCGATTAGAGCTTACAAAGAGTGCTACTTGTCGAAAAGGAGGTTTTTCGGGAAATACTTGCGTCCGGGAGACAACTTTTGCGCCGGCTACACGAATGGTTAGAATCTCCTAATTTCATAATTACCGTTTCCTCAATTTTTTTAATTAATTCAGGAACCACCACCTGCAACGGGGACAGCGGAGGCAGCCTTTCCGTGGAAAAAGACGGCCGTTGGTTCATCAGGGGCATTGTCAGCTTTGGAATGTCGAAAATAGTGAAGTTTAAGGGCAGAAATATATCGTTGTGTCACCCTTATCAATATACGTTGTTTGCTGACATCGCGAGGTCCATCGACTGGATCGTTCCAAACACGCCGGAAATTTCATTCCGAAAAATCCAACGTTGTCGGTGGTATTCTATTTTTTTTGGAAAATGAAGATTGGCCTGATTAAGGTCATATAGTAAAGGTTGAACAGTAAAGAGTAGATATAGATAGATAATCTTTCAAAGACATGTTTTTTCTATGGTTTTTGAAAATAAATGGTTATAGAAGTTTTGATTGCTTGGCTTTTAATATGAAACCCGCAAACACGAAATTATTTTAGCCGCCTCTGCTTGGTGCTTATCACACATTCGGGAGAAGAGAAAGAGGTCAAATCCGTGACCTTTCGTCCGTGGCCTAGTCTTCCGTCTTTATCATCTTGTATGAGAATTGACTCTTCTGTTTTTGCAACCACACTCGGTAGGCAATGAAGCTGATATAATTCAAGAAAGCAGAAAATTTGTACTGGAAGGAATTATTTAATAATTATAACATATGCAGCTTATGTTTGCTATCAAAAGGCTTCTTCCTCTTCACGCCGAGACAAATGACCAAAGTGCAACCAACGTCGCCTCAACTTTCCAATTTAAATATCCATTTTTTTCCGATGCAAATCCTGAATGGTGGCTCAGTGTCGAAATAAAATACTCACAATTAAGCTTTTGAGTAAAATAATTTAATTACAAATATTTCCGCCTTGAAATTTGAATATTTTATTTTAAAAATAACTCAGAAATTTGCAATCCTTCGAGCTACCCGAATCTCGGTGTTTCTTTGAAACAAAAGCATAAAAAACGGTCGGTGCTTGAATAATAATTATTGATCAGCGTTCAAGCGTTCGCAGATATATTTTTTAATTAAACGACACATATTTTTCACAACTATAATTGCGAAATCGTGAATGTCTCTTTACATTATTGTTATACATAGTTTGACTTTATATAAGACACTATATTATATAACCAAAATTAGCATGTGTTTTTCCTAAATAGTAAACAAACCAAGATATAAAGTTGCACTATTTTAAATTGATATAGAATTACCACACCTTTTTACTCATATATCAAACTTTCTGAATTAAACGTAAGCCGCACTCTGCTCCATCGGCACGGTGACTTAATTTTTATGCGAAAAAGTGCTCGAGTTGGGTTATTTGGCATCTGGTCAATCAGCGGGCGGCGTTAGCAGCGAGAATCGGCACTGGGCGGAAAGCGAAAAAAAGCAGAGCAGCCGCGTCATCCGGCCGCTTTTAATTTTCGCGGCGGCGAGCGGACTTGTTTCCTTTTCCCGCAGAGATAAGAGCAAAGCTCGCGGACAGTTCTCTCCTTTTATATCTTGAGCGTCTGGCTCGGAGAAAAAATATTACCAGTTATTATAGTGCAACTAAATATTAGAACAAATTTCGCCGGGATTTCGGCGAGAAAGATAATTTTAAAAATAAAAAATCGTTCGAAAGTAAGGTCACAAAGAAGCCTCAGTTGCGACGAGTGAATGATATTAAACTTGGCCTTTTTGACTGCCACGCAACAGTGACGGATAATCCAAACTGAACTTACATTGCCACAAAATAAATAGTAAAATGCGTAAAATGTAAAAATTTATTTAAATTAATAGAAATTCTCGAGATTTTATTTTATTTCTTAATTTCGTACTGTTAATATAAATTCTGTTTAGTTGAGAAACAAATATAAATAAATAAATACCTTTCATATTATGGCCAAAAATCTAAATTGAATAAAAACATTGATTGATTTGCTGCGATAACGGATTGACACGAATGGTGCGGTTTTTATAGAGTTCAATCGCCAAATGATGGAATATTGGTTAAAAGTACTTGACAATTTAATTTAAATAGGTGGCTGCATCCCTGCTTACGGTTTCGTTTCATACTTTTTTGCTTCAATCCTGTTGTTTTTTTTTATTAATTTCATTTAAAAAAGAACCATGCAGCTCTTGCAGGGAATGCAGGGCCTAGGACCAACGCATTTTCTCTCCTTTTCGTGCAACTGGTGGCATTGCTCGGTCAAAAAGCAATAAATTAAAAGAGAAATAAATTAAGTTGGGTGAATACGTGATGAGCGACTGGAGCAGCAAAAGAGCGAATGAAAAGAAGGTCAATAGATCATCAGTTGGGCGCCGTGCGTGGCCGACTCTTCGCGATGGATGAGCGCGACCAACTTCTTTTTGCCAAATTATATCATAATCGTCTCAAAATATTAATTAGTTACGATCGACGTGAATCCACGTTGGCACCTCTGCGTCCACTTCCCGGACTAAAGCGATAAAATCGAGTTTGTTCTTAAAAATTGTAGAAAATTTTTCGGGATAACATTTTAATATGGAAATTTTCTATTTTTATTGATTAAAAATTAAGCATTCTTTGGTTCCTCTGCTTCAATTAATAAGTTTTTAATCGATTCTCTCTTTAAGGGGCAAAATTCAGTTTTAAAGCGGCTCAATATTTTTTTACAGTCCCGTCAGAGGGAAATGGATTCATCACTTTGCTCAGCGCACGCAGTGCTTATCATAAAAGGCAATTTCTGCCGACAGTGACCTCTACTGGAGCTTTTTTAAAGCATTCAACGCTTGAGACGAGTGAGGAAAGAGCTGCCGAATGTGCTGCCCGCCCGCTCTTTGCCAGAGATAACTTTCGCTCGAGATGAGCTTCGCAATATTTCCACAAATGGCCAGTTTTTGCATTTGAATGGCAAAAGTTTGCAACCCGCTGGACGCCGGAGCAGCGCCGGATGCCCGGCTTTCGTCAATTTATTTTCTAATTCTGGCAGCATTTTTCGGCAGAAGAAATAAAGAAAAATCAGAACCCTTTCACAGCAATTGGGCACCTCCTGTTTGCCTCCAATTCAGGGCGGGAATGCGTCGTCTTTCTTTTTATTTAATGCTTATTTTTGATTCCCTCGAATTAGCGAATCGAGAGCAATAAGTGAGTTTAAATAGTGTAATGGTGCCAGTAGGTGAGCACAAGCGCCACTTTAATCCTAATTCGTGATTGCACCGAAATAGCTAGAGGAAATCTTCCACCTCCAATAGTGAACGTAAACTTGAAGAAAGGGGATTATGTCAGAGCTGCGATTGTCTGAAGAGGAGGAGGAGGAGACGCCGCCGCCACTAGGGCCATTGGCCAAGGTAAAAATTACGATAACGAAGCCGAAACAGCCCCCGAGGAGGCGGCACCGGAGGCCGTGACGTGGGAGGCCGCGCGAGAAGGACGGGTGCCGGTGGCGCTGCCGCGCGACCACGAGGCTCGAGTTCGAACTGAAGCCGCTTTCTCACGCGGAAATGCCGCCCGCGCTCAAATAAAATAAAGCTCAAAGAGCGCGAGGACACCGGCGGCCGTTGTGTTACTCAATCACGTCGGAATTTTCCGATTTTTCCGGAAATTTCGGGACGGCGTCCGTTGTTGCGACAACCACAAAATATCAAAGATTACAGCGAAAAAAAAATGAAAAATTTAATTTGAAAAATGGCGGATATTTCTCGAGGTGTGTGTGGTCTGCTACAGCGATAAACTATTCAATTACAGTCAAATTGTTTTATTTATAATCAAAAGGCCGTTAATTCCACCAAGAAATAAATATTTAAAAAAATAATTCTTGGGCCCCAAAATCTAAATTAACTATAAAATATATTAATTAAGTTGGCAAAAAAGAAAAATAATTTATTCAAAAATATTAGCGAGTTTGTTTCGCAATATGTGGCGATAACAGAATGACGCAATTAATGTAGAGGTCAGTTCGCAACTGGGGTCAAAAGGCCGAAAGTATCGTTTGCAGTGCCAACACTCGATAATTTAATCATACTCGAAGTGCAGTGCGCGACGGTCGGAGCAGCAGCATCCCTGGTCCATCGCGCGCAGAGAAGAAATCACGATGAGGCTCGGACTTTTCGTCCTCCTCTGCCTCGCGGGTTGCGCCGCGCAAACGTCTCGGGGCGATGACTACTTCCCAGCTCCGTGTAAGCACTTCTCAATTCACTATTTTGCACTCTTTAAAAGTTAGTCAATTGGAAATTTTTAAACGAATTTGGTCCAAATTAATTTGATGGGTCTAAAATTAGATCTTAAAATACTAACCGATTCGGTGTTAATTAAAAAAAAATGGAAAAAGAAACCAATCAATTAAAATAAGCAGCCACTCGATTTAAATAGATCTAAACGTAGTATTTTGCTATCAGGAAGTTATATTTTCGCCTCACAGATTTCGACGAAGGAGAAAACTTGAGCATTCAGAACTGTGGAAATAACGAAACAGCTCTAGATGAGAAAAAATGGATCGTTGATGTTCAAAACATTCGTAATAAAGATGATTGGTGCTATAACTTTATAGCTATTTCTCAAAGGACTATTCTAACTGAAGGTAACATGAATATCTCGCTTAAGAATATCAAAATCAGAGATTCTTTATTGTCTAGGTTATTGCCGTTTCAATAAAAGTGATACAACTGATCTACGGGTCTTTCCGGAATATTGTTCAAAGATCACAATAGAAGAGGAATGCAGCAGATTGTCCGTCAAAGTAATTATTTTACCATGTTCAGCAAAACTGTACAATTCACCTTTTGTTTATACAATGACTTTTTCAATTGTTTAAGGTGCTGGATGTAAAACAAATTGCCATAAATCCGGATGCTCATTATAAATTCAAGATTATGATAATGATTACTGAGAAAATGCCGAGTGTGGTCATAACTCCCATTTGTTTGTTTAACCGTGACAACGCAATGGACTCGCAACTTAAAAGAGAATCACCCTACTTTCTATGGTCAACACGGATCGTTCGTATTTTCAAACTAATTTCTGCAGTTACTTGGACTTATTTTAAATCTATTTTTATAGGATGATCCACCTATCCCAGGTTAGTTTGTTAGATATAATTTTACAAACTTATTCATTGTGACAGTAATTTAATCTAAAATTATCGGTACTAGAATTAAACAGGTATATTTATGCACATTTAATAGCTTAAAAAAGTTAAAAATTGACTTTAATCAAATTTTACAGTTTTTCTCCTTTTCTGAACCGATTCAAATGTATTTTTACAGTTTCAATATCCCATATTAATTAAAATCCACTTAGAACAAAGATTTAATAATATTTAAATATTAAATTATATAAATTTTGGAACAATCGGAAAAGAAACTGGTGTTAATCTTTTTGCCACAAATATTTATTGCGTATGTATACGAAAGAGTGCTGAATTTTTTATTTTCATAAAATTTTCCATTTTCAAAATATTGATGCTTTTGTGAGTTTCACTGAAATTGACCAGTTGCATAAAGCCTTAGTGTTCGAAGCCGCTAGCAGATGGCGCAACCATAGGCTTTCCTAAAAATTCAGTTTTAATTCACTTCCGATTCGATTTCAGACTCCATCTAGCTACTGTGCACTTAATATTCTTTCTTTTGGGTTTCAGAACGTCAAAAGAGAGCATAATTAATGAAGAGTGCACGCGGTAGCTAGATTTAGTCTGAAATCGAATCGGCAGTGAATTAGAACTAAATTATTTGGAGAGTTTATAGTTGCGCCATCTGTTGGTGGCTTCAAACACTTAGGATTTATGCAACTGGTCAATTAACGTAAATTTATTTTTGTTGTCTCCTTTGTTTTCTATTTCAAATTCAATTTTGTGTTACTCTGAAATATTAATTTAAATAAATTTTACAGTTTGAACGATTATAGACTGTCGGGGCAATAGTTTTTACGATTTCAGTCAGTTTGAAACTATTTTATGTCTGAGAAATTTTAGTCGCATTCAAATGTATTTTTTAATGCCAGTGACACAATTTTGCTTCCTTTTTGCCAAATTTACAGAAAATGTGACGAGCCAAAGCAACTGTAGCACGACTCTAAACATTGATGAATTGAGATATTTAAAAAAATTACAACTTCCCATCCAGAATATCCTGTGTGTTGAGGAAAGCAGATTTGGTAAGGTTTATAGAAAAATGCATCTCATTTAATTTCAATGATTGTAATTTAATGCCACACAGACTATACATACCTGATCAATTTCTACAAAGGCCGGTATTTCTTGAGAGGTTTCAATTTTTTTATGACGGACCGTTTTTACATTGATATATTGCCATACATTGACGAGTTCGCAAGGAACGCCAAAGACATTTCTGTACTACGCCCGAATCCGGACACAAAACAAAAGAGAGGTAATTTAACAAAAAAAAAAATTAAACTCACAGCAGTTGAATTTATCTTTAAAAAAGGATTCTCCGTGCCAGAGAACCTCAGTTTCCAAAACTGCGGAAGGAAACCGACGTCAACAAGAAGGAAAAGAGAAAATGACGATTCTTCCACAGAATTATCATCGATCACTGGTACAATTTTCGGTGGAAACATTTCTCAGACAGGCAATCATCCTTGGCACGTTTACATTGAGAATGTGATGACTGGAGATATCTGTGGCGGGACATTGATTTCGCCGACAGTAATTTTGACTGGTAGTGAAGCGAAGAAATGTTTAATTTTATGAATTTGAATTAAAATGTTTTTTAGCTGCTCATTGCATTTATGGATCCAAAGCAGAGGACTTCAGAGTTTCTGTTGGGATGTATGATAAAAGACAGAGAAGAGCACCTGGTGTTCAAAGAAGAAAGGTTTCACCTTGCACGAATAGTATTTTTATCGATAATAATTTCGAAAACATTATAGCCCAGCAGTCTGATTGTGCACCCGAAATATGACTCAACCATTTTCATGAGTGACGTCGGACTCATGATTTTGAACAAAACAATAAAAATAACCAACAATGTCCGTCCGATTTGCTTGTGGAACGATGACTCTGACCCTAATTTGACTCGCGTGGCTGGAACCAATGCTATGGTATCGGATACGTCGTGAATTCGAAAAATATATTCTAATATTTTGTTTTTCTTTCTCCTGAAGGCGGTTGGGTTTGGGCTCGTCGACAACCACACGCGCACAGATGATCTGCAAGAGGTTCGACTACCAATTTTAGCTCACAAAGAGTGCTACTTGTCAAACAGGAGGTTTTTCGGGAAATATTTGCGACCGGGAGACAACTTTTGCGCCGGCTACAATAATGGTTAGAACCTCCTAATTCATTAATTACTTTTTTCAGAATTTTATTAATTAATTCAGGAACAACCACCTGCAACGGGGACAGCGGAGGCAGCCTCTCCGTGGAAAAAGACGGCCGCTGGTTCATCAGGGGCATCGTCAGCTTTGGAATGTCGAAAATAGTGGAGTTTGAGGGCAAAAATACTTCGTTGTGTCATCCAAATCAATATTCCCTGTTCACTGACGTCGCAAATTACATGGACTGGATCGTCGAAAACACGTCGGACATTTCATTCCGGAATTAAATGTGGGTTTTGAAAAAAAGGAAAATGATCAATATAGTTATTCAGTAGAAAAATGGTAGATGGGACAGAACAATCTCTTATAAAAATATTTTTTTATGGTTTTAATAAATGGTTACAAAAGTTTTGATTGCTCGGCTTTTTTTATGATTTTTCAGCGACTAAAGTGATAACATATCTGGTTTGCTGTATAAAATTTTTTAATTGATTGGAAAGTTTTTTGAAAAAACGTTTTAAAATGGAAATTTTCCATTTTTATTTGTCAAAAATAAAAGCATATCTTTTGGTTCAACTCTGTAAATTAACTAGTTTTTATTTTGCCTTCGAAGATTGAAAGATTCTGTGATTAACTCGTCGTATCCACCAACATTGCAGTTAAATTTAGTCACTTTGCGGTTAGTTGAAAAATTATGCGCATTTTTTAAAAAAGAAATTCAAGGTATAGGAAATAATTTGTTAACTTCTCGCTTCAAGATGCAAAATTCAGTAAATTTAAAGCGGCTAATTTTTTTTTAAAGTTTCTTATATATTCAGTGTGAATGGACAAAATTCGTAATTTTGCTCAACGCCAAATTATATTATAACCGTCTCAAAATATTAATTAGTTAGCCGACGTGAATCCACGTTGGCACCTCTCCGTCCACTTCACGGACTAAAGCGATAAATTCGAGTTTGTTCTTCAAAATTGTAGACAAATTTTCGGGATAATTATTTTAATATGGAAATTTTCCATTTTTATTAATTAAAAATTAAGCATTCTTTGGTTCCTCTGCTTAAATTAGTAACTTTTTAACTAATTCTCTCTTTAAGGTGCAATGTTCAATTTTAAAGCGGCTCAATATTTTTTACATTCCTGTTAGAGAGAAATGTTTTCATCGTCATTTTGCTCAGCGCAAGCATTTTGCTTATCATAAAAGGCAATTTCTGCCGAGAGTGACCTCTGCTAGAGCTTTTTTAAACCATTAAACGCTTGAGACGAGTGAGGAAAGAGCTGCCGAATGTGCTGCCCGAGCGCTGTTGAGAAAAAAAATAGAGATAATTTTCGCTGGAGATAAGCTTTGCAACATTGCCACAGAGATTGCAGCCCGCTGGACGCCGGAGCAGCGCTGGATGCCCTCTTTCGTCATTTTATTCTGTTTCTGCGGTAGTGCATTTCGGCAGAAGAAATACAATTAAGATTAAGACCCCTTCGGAGCAAAATGGCACCTCCTGCATGCCTCCCATTCCGGGCGGGAATAAGTCATCTCCGTTTGTATATTTAATACTATTTTTCATATCCTCGAAACAGCGAATCGAGAGCCACTTTATTAATGCTGCCGACGTGTCCTCCTTTTACAAGAAACTTCGACTCTTGCAGCAATATAAAAAATTTGTTACAATTGATAATAAATTTTGATACGCTTTCGAGAAAGCTTTGGTTCCTATTTCACTTTAAGTAAATTTCGGGTCTTTAAATTAAAATAACAGCCTCGAAATCGTGAAAATGCTTTATGCAAAAGAGAATGAGCCGCCGACTGATAAAAGCGAGGGGCAAATTCACTCAGCAAGCAAGAGTTGTCCGATTTTTCTTTGATAAAATGTGAAACTCATGACCGGCTATCAGCAAAATATGTGTTGCTCGGCCCAAAGAGAGACGAGAGAGCCCGCGCGCGGTGAAATATCCTGCACAAAAAAGTGTGTGTTGCGCGCACGTTCCATTTCTGCAAGTGACAAATAGTGACGAATGTGTTATTTATATACATAATTCATATTTCATTATTTTCCTACATATCTGTGAAAAATATCAATTTAAAAATAAAAAGGAAAAATCGCTCTAAAAGACAGTGCTGACAAAGAGAATCACGTGCACTCGAGATGAAAACAAGGTCACGCGAACAGGCCTCAGATGCGAGTCTCTGGCTTGATTTTGAACTTGGTACTTTCGACCTCCACGCAACGCAGCAACAGTTTATCAAAATAGCAAGTTCGAAGCCAAAATTTGTATAAATTTATTTGAAAAAAGAAGTTTCTCGAGGTGAGTGTGGTCTGCAAGTGCGAAAATGTATTTAAATATGTTAAATTTTTTATTTATAATCAAAAGGCCGTTTCATCAAGAAACAAATATTTAAATAAAATAATTAGTGTGCCCCAAAATCTATATGAACTATAAAAATTTTTAATTTAGGGAGAAAACGAGCCAAATAATTTTTTAAAAATATAAGCCCAGTTTATTTTCGCAGTTTTTAGCGATAACGGAATGACGCAAATTAGAGGTCAGTCGCCGTCTGAGGGCAAAAGGCCGAAAGTATCGTTCTTAGTGATGCCAACACTCGATAATTTAATCAGACTCGAAGTGCAGTGCGCGACGGTCGGAGCAGCAGCCCCCTGGTCCATCGCGTGCAGAGAAGAAATCAGGATGAGGCTCGGACTTGTCGTCCTCCTCAGCCTCGCGGTTCGCGCCGCGCAAAAGTCTGGCAATCAGAGCGACGTCTACATTCCACCTCCGTGTAAGAAATTATCAATTATTATTTCGCACTCTATAAAAATGGTCAGTTGGAAATTTTTAAAACAAATTTGTTACAACATGATTGATGGATCATAGTAAAACTAAACGAACCAGCAAAAATTAAAAAAAATACAACAGAACAGTTAATTGCGAGAGGTCGATTGGACGCGATTTTTCAGCATTGAAATTTTTAGGTGCCACTTACAATTGCTTTAAATACTTGTAAATAGATGGTTGAAGCTCGGGAATGGGGGCGTTCCCTATTTTTTCGGTATCAAAAATATCCGAAAAACGCATTCTGTGAATTAAAAGGTTTAACTCTTGACTGCGTGTAGATATCACCTTGCAATTTTCACCACCAAACCTAGTTTTTGATCCTAAACATCTTTTCAATTTACAAAAAAATTCGTAGGCTAAGGTCGCCTTTTGCGACATTTTTTCGAAAATTCAAAATTAAGGGAATGATAGCCCCCTACGATTTTTTGGCGGCCTCGAGCAGGTTTTCAAACTTCAAATTCGAATTGCAGCCAAACTCTCGCGATTGGTGTGATTGTGCAGAATTTCACGGGCTACATTTCAGCCTGAACCCCAAAAAATAGTAGAGGGAGCTATCATCCCTTAATTTCGAATTTTCGAAAAAAGGTCGCAAAAGGCGACCTTGACCTTTGCCCTACGAATTTTTTGTAAATTGAAAAGATGTTAAGGATAAAAAACTAGGTTGGGCGGTGAAAATTTCAAGGTGATATCTACACGCAGTCAAGAGTTAAACCTTTTAATTCACAGAATGCGTTTTTCGGGAATTTTTGAGATGCCGAAAAAATATAGGGAATGCCCCAATTCCCGAGCTTCAACCATCTATTAACAAGTATTTAAAGCAATTGTAAGTGGCACCTAAAAAATTCAACGCTGAAAAATTGCGTCCAATCGACCTGTAATCTCGCAAATAACGGCTCAAAAAGAAACCGATCAATTAAAATTAACAACCAATAGACCTAATCGTAGATTCATTCCCCCCACAGTTTTTGACGAAGGAGAAAACCTGAGTAGCCAGAACTGTGGAACCGAAACGACTCGGGACCAATGGATCTTTCATGTTCAAAACATACGTAGCCAAGAAAGGTGCATTAGTTTCTTTGCGCTTTCTCAAAAAACTATTCTCTTACCAGGTAACTTGAATATCTCGCTTAAGAATGTCGACATCATAGAATCATTATTTATTGACTAGGTGGTTGCGTTTTCGAAAAACGTGAAACAACTGATCTACGGGTCTTTCCGGATAATTGTTTATGGCGCGAAAGAGAAGAAAAATGCAGAAGATTGTCCGTCAAAGTGATAAATTTACCATTTTCAGCAATTCGCCTTGATTATACAATGTCTTTTTCTGTAATTAAAGGTGCTGGATGCCATTCAAATTGTCATGGACGATTCTTTGCCATTCACTATCATGATAACTGAGAAAATGCCGATTGTGGAAATTCCCATTTGTTTGTTTAACCGAGACAACGCAATGGACTCGCACCTTCAAAGAGAATCAACCTACATTCAATGGTCACAATTTAAAGTTCGTAATTTAAAACTATGCGATCCTGCATTGACTTAGACTCATTTTGAATCTATTTTTATAGCATTATCAACCTATGCCAGGTAAGGTTGTTAAATATACTAGTATTAGAAACTATTTGTTACAGTGTTTATTTTAATTTAAAATTTTCGGTACTAAAATTAAACAGATATATCGCGCATATAGCATACAAAATTCACAAATTAACGTGAATCTAATTTTAAAGTTTTTCACCATTTCTAAACTGATTCAAATTAACGGTTAAAAGCTGCTTTTTGAATAGTTTTCATGGATTTAATCACTCACAAATTAAATATTTTCAACGGCTGGATATTTTAAATAATGTTATTTGTTAATGGCCTTGACACGATTTATTGTTAGCTTCATACGTATATTTGTTATATTTTACAGCAAATGTGACGGGTCAAAGCAACTGTAGCACGGTTCTAAACAGTGACGAATTGAATAGATTAAAAATGTTGAAAACTCCCATCCAGAAAGTCCTGTGTGTTGAGGAAACCAAAGAGGGTGAGATTTATCGAAAAATACATCTCATTCAATTCCAATGATTGTCATTTAATGCCACACAGAGTATAGATTTCTCATCAATTTCTACAAAGGCCGGTATTTCCTGAGAGGTTTCAAATATTTTTCGGACGACCGTTTTTACATTGATATATTGCCATACATTGACGAGATCGCAATGCACGCAAAAGGCATTTCTGCTCTACGCCCAATTCCGGAAACAAAACAACCGAGAGGTAATTTAACCCTAATTAGCTCACAGCAAATTTATTAGTCTTTAAAAAAAGGATTCACCGAGCCAAACAACCTCAGTTTCCCAAACTGCGGAATGAAACCGACGTCAACAAGAACGAAACGAGAAATTGACGATTCTTCCGAAGAATTACCACCGAATCGTAATATTATCGGCGGAAACATGGCTCAGAGAGGTTATCACCCGTGGAATGTTTACATTGAGAATGAGGAGACAGGAGAAGCCTGTGGCGGGACATTGATTTCGCCAACAGTAATTTTGACTGGTAGTGAAGCGAAAAAATTATTAATTTCATGACTTCGATTTAAAATGTTTTTTTAGCGGCTCATTGCATTTATGGATCAAAAGCTGAGGACTTCATAGTTTCTGTTGGGATGTACGATAAAAGTAAAAGAAGAGCTGCTGATGGTGTCCAGACAAGATTGGTTTCTCCTTCCACGTACAATATTCTAATCCATAATAACTTTGAAAAATATTTAGCCCAGCAGGCTTCTCACTCACCCGAAATATGACTCTACGAGTTACACGAGTGACATCGGACTCATGATTTTGCAGCCAAAAATAAAAATTACCGGCCATGTCCGACCGATTTGCTTGTGGAACGTCGACTCTGACCCTAAATTAAAACGCGTGGCTGGAACTGAAGCTATGGTATATAGGGATACATGTGAAATCGAAAAAATCGATCTTAATTTCTTATTTCCTTCTACTGTAGGCAGTTGGATTCGGGCTTGCTGACAACTACACGCTGCCAGATGAGCTGCAACAGGTTCGACTGCCGATTAGAACTCACAGAGAATGCTTCTTGTCGAAAAGGAAATTTTTCGGGAAATATTTGCGGCCGGGAAACAACTTTTGCGCGGGCTACACGAACGGTTGGCACACCCGCATTTAGCAATTACTGATTTTTAAATTTAATTAATTAATTCAGGAACATCCACCTGCAACGGAGACAGCGGAGGAAGCCTTTCGGTGGAAAAAGACAGCCGTTGGTTCATCAGGGGCATTGTCAGCATTGGAATGTCGAAAAGGGTGAAGTTTAATGGTGAAGAAACACTGTTGTGTCACCCTGATCAATATTCCTTGTTCGCCGACGTCGCAAGTTTCATGGACTGGATCGTGGAAAATACGCCGGAAATTTCATTCCGAAATTAAATGTGTTTTGAAACAAAAAAAGAAGTTTAGCAAGAGGATTAGTGGTTTTTCAGTAGAAAAATGTAGATGTTCAGCATAATCTCTTATTAAAATACTTTTGCTATGGTTTTTATATTAAATGGTTTTAAAAGGTTTGATTGCTCGACTTTTAATATGAAACCCGCAAACACGAAATTATTTTAGCCGACTCTGCTTCGTGCTTATCACACATTTGGGAGAAGAGAAAGAGGTCAAATCCGTGACCTTTCGTCCGTGGTCTGGTCTCCCGTCTTTGCCGTCTAGTGTGAATCAAATCTTCTGTTTTTGCAGTTACGCACTTGCTAGGTAATGAAGCTTATAATTCAATAAAGCAGAATATTAGTGCTGGATGCAGGAATAAGTTAATAATTATATACAGCGTGTCTTATGTTTCCTACCAGAAGAGTTATTTAATTTTAATATCTATTATTTTTAATTTTTATTTTTTGAGCTCTCCAAGTTGCGGTTGTTTCAAATTTTGTTTTCTAAGAGTATTTAATATGATATTATTTGAATATTTCGTCGAAATTTTTTCATTATAATTTTATTAATTTATCGAAATAATTTCTCTAGCATTTAAAAATTATCAAAAATTTTTCTTTAATATCTTTCAACAGTTTAATTTAAATAATATATGCAGCTGCTTCGCTGCTTTAGCTTACGCTAATGTTTCAATCTTCTTTTGGTTTCATATTATTGTTTTGATAATAAATTTGACTTAACAAAAGAACCAGCTTTTGCAGGGCCTAGGATGAACGCAGTTCGATCTCTCTTTCTTTGTGCAATTGGTGGTATTACTCTGCAATAAATTACGACGAGGAATAAATTAAGTTTGGTGAGTACGTGATCAGCAACACGAGCACCAAAAGAGCTTTTGCGCCGAGAGTGAAAACAAGGTCAAAAAGTCATCAGTGGAGCGCCGTGGCGGACTCTGGCTCAAATCTCAGTCGCTTCTTCCTCTTCGTCTTCGCGATGGAAGACCAAAGTGCAACCAATTTATTTTTCCAAATTATGATTGACTAAAAATCCCTAATTGGTTCGAATATTCACATCGGCATACCTCCACTTCAGGAACACTAAAGCGAAAACATCGAGTTTGTTGTATGAATTAAATGGGAAAATTTTCGGGTAATGTTAAGATATGTGAGCGGAAATTTCCTATTTGCATAAATTGAAAAATTGAGCATTATTATTTTTCTGTTTAAATTAGCCTGTGGGCAATAATTTTTATTTTACCTGCAAAGATATATAGTTTTGAATTTAATCCCTTTAATTAGTTGAAAATGAATTGCATTCTCGTATAAATATATGGAATGAGGGAAATTATAGAGGTTTTCCGTCATATTTTTTAAATTATCGTCGATTTAAGATGCAAAATTTTGTAAATTAGTCACGACCACTGCGCTGAGACTTGCGAATTCCAAGCGGAACAAAATTTTTTTTTGTTCCGCCAGAATGAATGGAAAATATTCGTAATTTTGCTCGGCGCCCGCAGTCAGACACGCGGTGCTTTTTTTAAATGCTGATTTCTGCCAACAGTGAAATCTACTGGTGATTTTTTAAAGCATTGAACGCTTGAGAGGAGCGAGGAAAGAGTTGCCGAATGTGCTGCCCGCCCGCTGTTCGCAGAGATAACTTTCGCTGGAGATGAGCTTCGTGATATTGCCAGAGAGATGGCCGGGTTTTGCCTTCGAAGAGAAAGTTTGCAACCTGCTGGACGCCGGAGCAGCGCCGGATGCCCTCTTTCGTCGTTTTATTTTAATTCTGGCAGCATTTTTGAGCAGACGAAAAAAATAGATCTTTTGCAACCTCAAAGGTTTTGCGGCAGTTAAGCAGCTCCTCCACGTCTCCCATTCCGGCCGGGAATGCATCATCTCTGATTTTATTTAATGCCTTTTTACTTCCTCAAAACAGCAAATTAAATCAAGGCCAATATATAAGTGAATTTAAGTCTAATTGCACCAGTAGATCAGGTCCAGCCCAGATCAGATCTGCCAACCCCTGAACCTCCGAAGAATAGCCGTCCAGCGATAACCGTAAATTATATTAACGGTATTTTTTTTTTAAATGAATTAATTGGAATTTTAAAAAAGAACTCTCGTCGAAGGTTAGGGTTGTCGAGATATTTTATTTTAGGCAGGTGATTGGCGCCCATTGCGCTTGGTAATTTTTTACGTAAATTTGTCATGGTCTAACAGGATCGTCCTCACAAGAGTCCAATTTGATTTCTGCTCTTCTCTAATTACGTCAGCGCCTGAAAATCTCGTTGTTTGATTCTTTCCACCGAGCAGGCGTCTCGCGCCGGTTGCAGAGCTCTATCTAAGAGATTTAATTAAAAATAGCTGGCAACGCGCCCCCAACCAGCCGTGAGCACCATAATTTCTGCCCGTTTATAATTTATTTCAGCATTTAATCTACTCTAATTAGCTAATTATTTATTTAATTAGTCGATTTTATTTGCTATGCAAAGTCAAAACGGTTTTGCGGCCTTCCAGGGTAGTGCCCTAGGGCCAATGCTTTCCGTTTCTCTCGCTAGTCTTGAATGGACAAACATTTCATGTTTAAAAAAGGTGTCGCTGCGCAAATCAGCCCTGAGTGTGAGTTTGTTGGGTGTGATTGCGTGCAAAAATTGATTCCGACAAACGCACGCATACGCAGAGGCTCGCTTTTGCTGCTCTAGATTTCAATATCGACAAGAAGAATATGGCTTTTGCGATGCCGCCGCTTTGCCCATCCTAAATTATTTCATTCACCAGTTGCATAAACCGTAAGTGTTCGAAGCCGCCAACAGATGGCGCCACCGTAGACTTTCGATTTTAAGACACTTCCGCTGCGATTTCAGACTCAATTTAGCTACTGTGCATTCTTCAATTAATTTGCTATTTTTTGACGTGCTGAAAACCAAAATCGGTTCAGCCAATCGCCGTAGAATCGTGAAAAACTATTTTTTGAAATAAAAAAATCTTTTTCAACGTTTCTACGGCGAATGGCTGAACCGATTTTGGTTTTCAGCACGTCAAAAAAAAGCAAAATAGCTAGATTGAGTCTGAAATCGCAGCGGAAATGCCTTAAAACCGCTTAAAACAAAGTTTTTAAAACAAGTCTGTGGTTGCGCCATCTGTTGGCGGCTTTAATAACTAAGGGTTTATGCAACTGGTCAATTGCCACTTAATTTAATTTTTATTTCCTGTATAACGTCCCCTTCACTCCCCACCCCGACCTCCAGATGTAACACGTACAGCACGGAAGGAAGGACTGCACCTGAAAATCGGAGTCGATTTACTCACAATTTTCTTTTTGTTTTTAATTTCGGTCCTTTTATTTGCGAGTCCGCCGCTTTAATCGCGTCCCCGCGAAATAAAAAAATTGCTTGTTGATATTTAAAAGGTGCAATAATTGCGCCGCGACAAATGAATGTATAACGCCTTCTTTGTCTGCCATTTACGTAATTAAACACTGCATTTAATTAGCACCCCCCAGAGTCCAGAGTATGCGGTGAATAAAAATATATTGCAGGGAAATGTGTATATATATATAATCACAATTACCGCGAGCTCGCTGAAAAAGGAAAGGAAATTAAAGGCTTCGTCCAATGAGGGGTCGTGGTTCACGATTGGACGAGTCGAAAATTTGGCACACGGTCCATCGATGCCTCTCGGTGCAAAATTAACTGTCGAGCAGTGAAAATCGCCCTCCGGTCTAAATGTGAATTAAGAAAAATATCAGAGGCATAATTGTTCAAAATCAAGCGGATTTTTGGGCACAGCTGGCGACGGGGGTGGGCGGAGGTGGCAAAGTTTTTTGAACATACGCAGTGTCGTAGGGCGGGCTCACGAAACATTGGTTTTTCCCTCTACGGCCCATAGGAACCGTGTTATTCATTTTTCAAGTTGAAAAAACGAGATTTGGACATTACTAAATTGTGGTTTCCGGGGTCCAGCGGGGGCCCTGTTGGCCGGAGGCGGATGATTCTTGCCGCAGTCGATGCCCCTCGGTGAGGCACGTCCGCCTCTATGCGGTTTGTAAAAATCGGACATTTTTTCGAATTACCACGAATTATTTTCTGCAAAATGTTCAAAAACTTTTATTCCATCATATTTCGAACTTTTTCCGGGCATGCCGCCTTCCTTAACCATGTGAGCTAGGCAAAAGTTGAAACAACTTTGTTCAGGTGGTTTGGTGAAGCAGCCCAAGGAGGCGGCGCCGGAGGCCGAGGAGGACGAGCCGCGCGCGGCCGCTGCATGGCGCCTTTCTGCGCGACTAAAGCAGCATGCTGGTTGAAAAGCTGTGAAAAAGATTGGTTTAAAAAATTAATAATGAAAAATTGCTCTAAAAGCCGGTGCTGGCAAAGAGAATCACGTGCACTCGAGACGAAAACAAGGTCACGAGAAGGCCTCAGATGCGAATCTGGCTTGATTTTGAACTTTGCTCTCTCGTCCTCCACGCAACAGCGCAGCGACAGAGATAATCAAAACCGAACCTACTTTTAATAACCAACAAAATAACAAGTTCAAAGCGCAAAATGAAAAATTTTATTTGAAAAAGGGATTTTTCTCGAGGTGTGTGCGGGCTGCATGTGCGATAATCTATTTAATTATGTTCAATTAATTTATTTACTATCAAAAGGCCATATTCAATGCAGGCAAAAAATATTAAAAAAATAAATTATTGTGCCCAAAAATCACAAATTAACAATAAAATATTTTAATCAAGTGACCAAACAAGAGAAAATGTTTTGAACAAAATTAATTATCCAGTTTGTTTCGCAATTTTTTGCGATAAGCGAATGACGCAAAATTTATAAAGAGGTCAGTCGCCAACTGGGGGCAAAAGGCCAAACGTATCGTTTGCAGTGCCAACGCTTTATTATTTAATCCAACTCGAAGTGCAGTGCGCCGCGGTCGCAGCAGCCCCCTGGTCCATCGCGCGCAGAGAAGAAATCACGATGAGGTTCGGACTTTTCGTCCTCCTCAGCCTCGCGGTTTGCGCCGCGCAAACGCCTGAAAATGAGACCGACGCCTACTTTCCAGCTCCGTGTAAGCAATTCTCAATTAGTATTTTGCTCTCTTTAAAAGTTGGTTAATTGAAAATTTTCAAACGAATGTGGTCCAAATTAATTTGATACCTTAGTAAAACTACCAGAATAAGTAAATTTTTAATATAACGTAGAAATAAAAAAGAATCCGATCAATTAAAATTAACAACCACTTGATTTTACTTATAGATGACCTAAACTTAGAATTGCTATTTTTAAGTTACATTTTCCCCTTCCTCTCACAGATTTTGACGAAGGAGAAAACTTGAGTAGCCAGAACTGTGGTACTAACGAAACAACTCGGAACAAATGGATCGTTCATGTTCAAAACATACGTAATAAAGAACGGTGCCGTTATTTTATAGCTATTACTCAAAGGACTATTGTTCAACATGGTAACATGAATATTTCGCTTAAGAATATCAAAATCAGAGATTCTTTATTGTCTAGGTCCTTGCCCTTTCAACAAAAATGATACAGCTGATCTACGGGTCTTTCCGGGTTATTGTTTTTTTGCCGAAACAGAAGAGGAATGCACCAGATTGTCCGTCAAAGTAATTATTTTACAATTTTCAGCAAAACCGTTGCTTGCGCCTTTTGTTGTTATGCATTGACTTTTTCAATTGTTAAAGGTACTCTCTATATTATATGAATGGTTTTACATGACTGAGAAAATGCCTAATGGGGTCATAACTCCCATTTGTTTGTTTAACCGTGACAACGCGATGGACTCGCAACTTCAAAGAGAATCACCCTACTTCCATTGGTCACCATTTGGGGTTCGTATTTTCAAACTAATTTCTGCAGTGATTAAGACTTATTTTGAATCTATTCTTATAGAGATATCCACCTATCCCAGGTAAGCTTGTTAAATATAATATTAGAAACTTATTTCTGACCGATCTGGAATTACGGCACTAAAATTAAACAGATATATCAATTTCGTGTATTACCCGGAAAAAATATAACCTAAAATGTATCAGAGAGACTATAAAATTGAGAGATTTTTTCAAATCAATATAACAATCAGCATGTAGAACCATTCTCAGATAACTTGGTAATGAAAAGTAACCTTTTCCAATGTTGGAAATAAAACAGAAATTTTTATAAATTTTTAAGGTTGAATGATGAAAAGGCTGTGTTTGGACTGATATTTAAGGATGTAATTAATTAACAATTTAAATATTTTCATCTGTGAGATATTTTAATTGATATTTGTTGATGTCGATGCCATTCACACGATTTTGCTTCGTATTTGTTTTGAACTTTACAGCAAATGTGACGAGCCAAAGCAACTGTAGCACGGTTCTAAACAGCACTGAATTGAGTACATTGGAAAGACGTAAAATTCCCATCCAGAATATCCTGTGTGTCGAGGAAACCGATTGGCGTAAGATTTATAGAAAATTACATCTCATTCAAATTCAATGATTGTCACTTAATGACACACAGACTATAGATACCTGATCAATTTCTACAAAGGCCGGTATTTCTTGAGAGGTTTCAAATATTATTCGCACCACCGATATTACATTGATATATTGTCATACATTACCTCGTTCGCAATGCACGCAAAAGACATTCCTGTTCTACGCCCGATCCCTCCAACAAAACAACCGAAAGGTAATTTCACACAAATAAGCTCACAGCAATTTTATTTTATCTTTAAAAAAAGGATTCAACGCACCAGACAACCTCAGTTACCCAAACTGCGGAAGGAAACCGACGTCACTTATAATTAGGAGGGAACGAGGAAATAACGATTCTTCCGAAGCTATACCACCGACTAGTCTTATTTTCGGTGGAAACATAGCTCAGACAGGCCACCATCCTTGGCACGTTTACATTGAGAATGAGGTGACTGGAGATATCTGTGGCGGGACATTGATTTCTCCGACGGTAGTTTTGACTGGTAGCGAAGCGAAGAAATGATTAATTTCATGACTTTTTCGATTTAAAATATTCTTTTTAGCGGCACATTGCATATATGGATCAAAAGCAGAGGACTTCAGAGTTTCTGTTGGGATGTATGATAAAAGAAAAAGAAGAGCCCCTGGTGTTCAGAGAAGAAAGGTTTCACCTTCCACGAACAGTATTCTTATCGATAATAATATGCAAACATTTTAGCTCAGCAGTCTGATTGTGCACCCAAAATATGACCCTGAGGAACTCATTAGGGACGTCGGACTAATGATTTTGAAGACAAAAATAAAAATTACCAACAATGTCCGTCCGATTTGCTTGTGGAACGACGACTCTGACCCTAACTTGGCTCGCGTCGCTGGAACCAAAGCTATGGTATTTGGGATGTATGTGAATTCGAAAAATGTATCTAAGTTTGGTTTTTCTTTTTACTAAAGGCGGTTGGCTTCGGGCTTGTCGACAACCACACGCGCACAGATGAGCTGCAAGAGGTTCGACTGCCGATTAGAGCTCACAAAGAGTGCTACTTGTCAAAAAGGAAGTTTTTCGGGAAATATTTGCGGCCGGGAAAGAATTTTTGCGCCGGCTACACGAATGGTTAGAACCTCCTAATTTAGTAATTGTTGTTTTCTCAATTTTATTAATTAATTCAGGAACAACCACTTGCAACGGAGACAGCGGAGGCAGCTTTTCGGTGGAAAAAAACGGCCGCTGGTTCATCAGGGGCATTGTCAGCTTTGGAATGTCGAAAATAGTGGAGTTTGAAGGCGAAGAAAGATCTTTTTGTCATCCTTATCAATATTCCTTGTTCGCCGACGTCGCAAGTTACGTGGACTGGATCGTGGAAAACACGCCGGAAATTTCATTCCGGAATTAAATGTGTTTTTTGATAGTAAAGTTTGTAGTTATTGAATAGTAAAAAGTAGATAGACTAGCTTATAGAAATATTTTTCTATGGTTTTTGAGAATAAATGGTTGTAGAAGTTTTGATTGCTCGGCTTTTAATATTAAACCCACAAACACGAAATTATTTTAGCCGCCTCTACTTGGTGCTTATCACACATTTGAGAGAACAGAAAGACGTCAAATCCATGACCTTTCGTCCGTGGCCTGGTCTCTTGTCTTCATCCTCTGATGAGGAAAAATCAACCACATTCACTGAATTTCAATTAAAGAAATGGAATAAGGAAATTACTAGAGAGGTATTCCGACATGATTTATAATTACCTGTCGTTTCATGATGCGAAATTCAGTAAATTAGCCTGTTTTGAGACTTATGAATCCAAAGCGTCTCATATTTTATTCCATCTTGGAGTGAATGGATATAATTTTCATAATTTTGCTCAACACACCTATATTAAGCCGACGCAGTTCTGATTTTCAAAGCCGACAGTGACCTCTACTAGAGCTTTTTTAAAGCCTTGACCGCTTGAGAAAAACAAGAAAAAAGCTGCTGAATGTGCTGCTCGCCCGCTGTTTGTCAGAGATAACTTTCGCTGGAGATGAGCTTCGCAATAATTCCACAAGTGGCCGGTTTTTGCATTTGAATGGCAAAAGTTTGCAACCTGCTGGACGCCGGAGCAGCGCCGGATGCCCGCTCTCGTCATTTTTTTCTGTTTCTGCGGTAGCGTATTTCGGCAGAAGAAATAATAAAAGTTAATTCCCCTTTTGACGACAAAGGTTTCGCAGCAAATTGGCACTTCCTGCACACCTTTTATTCAGGGCGGGAATGCGTCGACTCTGTTTGTATTTATTTGTTTAGTTCAGTTCATTTCCTCAAAACAGCAAATCAATGGAAAAACATGTTAATTGCGCCAGAATAGATCAGGTCAAGCCCAGGTCAGATCTTCCAGCCCTCGACTTCCGAAAACCAGCCGTCCAGCGATGTCATAAATTTCACTCGGTTTTTTTTAAATTGAATTAATTGGAATTTCCAAAGAGAGAACTCTCGTCGAAGGTTAGGGTTGTCAGGGCTGTTTGGATGGTTGATTTCGGCACCATTTATTCCTCTTGCCGCACATTCCACGCTTGCACGCATCTGCGCCTTTTTGTTCACGCAGCTACTCTTTGGTGAGAAAACAAATTCCAGAGAAATGCCGAGGTGAAAATTCGACTCATAAAAGCAACAAAAAAAATGCTTAACATGCGTTGTAGATTATATTTTGATACGCATTCGAGGAAGCTATAGGGCACTACCCTGAAAGGCCGCAAAACCCTTTTGACTTTGCATAGACTAATTAAATAAATAATTAGCTAATTAGAGTGGATTAAATGCTGAAATAAATTATAAACGGGCAGAAATTATAGTGCTCACGGCCGGTTTGGAGTTGGAGGTGCGTTGCCAGCAATTTTTAGTTAAATCTCTTGGAGCTCTGCAACCGGCGCGAGACGCGTTCTCGGCGGAAAGAATAAACAACGAGATTTTCAGGCGCAGACAATTAGGGAAGAGCAGAAATCAAATCGGAATCTCGTCACGACGCGGGACATTGCTTTGAGTTTTTCTCATTATGTTGTTCGCCCAAAAGGGAAACGAGAGAGGCCGCGCAGGGCGAAATAACCTGGAAAAAACGTGTGTTTGATTACGGACAGGGAAAAATTGTGGCAATTGGTTTATTTCCTGCTCAAAAATTACAACTGAATGAAGATATTATAGGCATAAAAGAGAAAAAAATAACCCATTTATGTTTCATTTGGTAGGTAGAATTTTAAAAATGTTGCTCTACCCTTGACCGACGGTAATTATTTTATCAAAAACTATCCTTATATTTTAAAACAGATCGCACTAGAAAAATATCAATTTTATTCTAATTGACCAGTTGCATAAACCCTTAGTGTTCGAAGCCGCCAACAGATGGCGCAACGACAGACTTTCTTAAAAAAATTAAGGCATTTCCGCTGCGATTTCAGACTCAATCTAGCTATTTTGCATTCTTTTATTAATTTGCTTTATTTTGACGTGCTGAAAACCAAAATCGGTTCAGCCATTCGCCGTAGAAACGTTGGAAAAGATTTTTTTATTTCAAAAAATAGTTTTTCACGATTCTACGGCGATTGGCTGAACCGATTTTGGTTTTCATCACGTCAAAAAATAGCAAATTAATTGAAGAATTCACAGTCGCTAGATTGAGTCTGAAATCGCAGCGGAAGTCTACGGAGGCGCCATCTGTTGGTGGCTTCGAACACTTAGGGTTTATGCAACTGGTGAATTTAAAGAATTTTTTTTAATAAAAATTCATATATATTGTTACCGAATTCACAAAACCGGTAAGAAACTTCATCAAGCAGTCTGTACGCTTACCAACCCTATGACGAATAACCGGTTTATTTCCAAAGGTGCAGCGCAGGTAGTGGGAGCGAGCAACAGCTGTTGATCAGGAGCTCAGGTGAGGGAGAGTTTATTTTATTGACGACTTAGTAAGTCAAGCGAGCGCAAAGCAAGGAGGTAGCAGCTGATCGAGCCGAGCGGACGAGAAAGAACAAAAAATTAAGCACGAAAAAGCTGGAATTCAGGTCAGTGGCATTTGAATAAATTAAAAAAGAATTTTTAAGGATTATTATCATTAGTTAGTTGGTCGGGACGCATGAATTTCAAGCTTATATAGAAGGAAATAAGTGTAGATTTTCTTCTTGTTTTTTTTCTGAAACTTGGAGCAGAGGTCCTTAAACATTTGAAAATAATGCTCTTCTAGAATCGAGTTTATTCCAGAAATGTGGATAAAGGAGGAGAAGCTGCGCTATAAATTATTGTTTTATGTGTTGTGATTTTATGATTTTGCAGGATTTTTAATCATGGAAGCTAAAAGAAGTGACGAATGTATTTCTCCTGATAGATCAGTGATTAGTAAGAGAATGAAGCCGTTAATTCTTCCAGACACAGGTGAATATTCTTTTTTCACATCGTGTTAGCATTTCCCTGAATTCTCAATGAAATCCAATATCTGAGAGCTTGACGTGTGTCGAAAATCTGTGGAAAAGTATAAAACCGTTACTATTCTGGCGGTTTTTTATTTAAAGAACGCCGACCAATCAGAGAAGGGATCGAGCGGATCTCTGATTGGCCTTTAGAGATAGATACAGCAGCGCCAGTGGCTGTTTCGAAATTTCCTTAGCTTGTCGCTGGTGGCGCTGCAATGGCGTCTCAATTTCTAAGAGCCAATCAGAGTTCCATGTTCCCTTTTCTGATTGGTTGATGGTGTTCTTGTGGCACTTTTTGATAGGTTCACAACAAAAGCAGGCAAATAACGGTTCTTACGTCAGCTGACAAGGTTAAACACTGTCTTTGACGAGGTTTCTGAGCACACCAATCGATTCTTGAGGGTCCAATTAGGTAAAGTAGAACATTTTTTCCGACCAAAGAGTCCAGCGCGACGTGCGAATTTTTTTCCCGCCAAAACAATATGAACGCGAGAAGTGCGCATGCGTCAGAGCTGGTTTTAGCACTTGCAGAGGGACAGCCTGTACAAACGACTTCTTTGTCACATCCAGCCAGCTCTGACGCATGCGCACTTCTCGCTAATACGTTCATATTGTTTTGGCGGGAAAAAAGTTCACACGTCGCGCTGTGCTTTTTGGTCGGAAAAAACTTCCATTTAACCTAATTCGACCCTCAGGAATCGATTGGTGTGCTCAGAAACTTCGTCAAAGACATAGAACGATATTTTTAGACGATACTATCGATATTTGGCCACGTCTAAACCTAATTTGACCCTGAGGAATGTAAATAAACTGTCAAAAATATTAATTTTATCTAATTTAGTCGAGAAGTCGTACTGGGTTGCTGGAGAAAATGGCGAAGTACCGAAGAACGCCTTCGGTATCGACGACGACGACGGGCTGGGCTGGCCGGCGTACGTGGGCCTCGTTGAACAAGAAGATGAAATTATTCCCGGCATGATGTTGCCTGGAGTTGGCGTGGTTGGCGTTTTGTTTCAAAATAAAGTAGACGAAATGGGCAAAACGTTATTCACGAATAAGGCACAGTACCACGTGCTTGTCGGCACCAAAGATAATTTCATTTGGGTGACGCACAAGAGCGGCTGGGGGATACCGAAGAACGCTGTCAGGGGAGGCGTCACCAGCGTTGGCATGGAGATCCTCATAGGCCGTTGCATCGTCAACGAAGACGTCTATCTGGTCGGAAGAGTAACCTATTACGGTAAAATTTTTGTCCAACACGATAATTGCTGCATCTCCATGCCAGAATTCGAGATTCTTTGTCACAAATAGTTTTCAGAAGATCGACTCCATTTCAGGTACATTTTTTTTACAAATTTTGTGACGTTTTTGTCTGGAAGAAAAAGCGAATTTAATGCATTGCTGACCATTTTAAGGGTTGTACTACAACAGTGTATAGATTAATCAAGTAACACACACGTCATGATATGTTTTTATCAAACTTGAAAATAATTGTAAAAATTACAGACGAAATTTATTCTCATCAATCAACGCCTTTCCTTTCAAAATCCTATAAAATGTCCATATTTTTCGCTGGTGGAATACAAAGACTGTCTTTGATGAAGTTTCTGAGCACACCAACCGACTCCTGAGGGTTGAATTAGGTAAAGTGGATGTTTTTTCCGACCAAAAAGTGCAGCGCAACGTGCGAACCTTTTTTCCCGCCAAAACAATAATAACGTTTAAGCGAGAACTGCGCATGCGTCAGAGCTGGATTGAGAACTTGCAGAGACCTTCTGTACGAATGACTTCTTTGTCACATCCAGCCAGCTCTCACGCATGCGCAGTTCTCGCAAATACGTTCATATTGTTTTGGCGGGAAAAAACGTTCGCATGTCGCGCTGGACTTTTTGGTCGGAAAATCATCCCTTTTTCCTAATTCGACCCTCAGGAGTGTGCTCAGAAGCTTCGTCAAAGACGGTCTTTAAGATTTGAAATTGAATATTTTTTAATTTACAATCAGTGGAGCATTAAAAATTAATTTTTTAATAAAGTAAAACCCTAGAATTGTTCTGATATTTGCGCTGATGAAAAGTGAAAGCCAATTTTCATTTCCCACACCACGCAATTGTTTGATTGCAACGCTTCTCATAATTCTCATACTCTCCGCTTTGCCGGTTTAATTTTTAATTAAAACTGTAGTAAAACAGGAAATTAAATTTAATGCGATTCTGTGGGAAAATGTTTAGTTTTCATTCCCAGAGAGTAGAGCGCCTTTTCAGGATGCGCCTGTCGATTTTTCTCTTCGTATTCACGCAAGTAACGATAACTTTTAGCGTAGTAGAGAAAAGAAAACAGTAAAAATTAATTGCTAAGTGGACCATTCGGCGAATTTCGGCGGGAAAGTTGGGCCTCTCACGCCTCTGCGCGGCCAACTGCTCGCTCTACTCAACCACCAAAATGGTAAGTAAAAATGCTGAGTTTTAGAAATCTGTTTAGCTCATAAATCCTTTAATAAGAATGTAAATAAAGAGAATTATTAATTTTAGAACTTCGACGAAATATCGAATCCAGAAGGTTAATTTCTTTACTGGCGAAATTTTATTTGAAAGTATTTTAACTCTTGAGGTCTCGTTTTCAGATTACATTTCTTTAGCGGACAGTGAGTTTTAGGATTTAGAACGAAATAAGGTTGATTAATTAAATGCTAAAGGGTTCTTTACGGCCTATTCCAAGGATTACGTCAAACATCTAAGCGATAGAACTTACAAATGCGGACATTATTACTACATTGGGATCACTAAGGTTTCGTTTAACAATTTTAAAGGACGACTAGAACCAAATTTTTTATATTCCAATCGATTCCTGAATTCTTGAGAGTCGAAATAGGCGAGGAAAATAATTTTTCCCATCGAAATATGTTTCGTAACGTGCGAGCAAAGGCGAAAATCAAAACGCACGTTTCTTTGGCGCGCAAAACGTTTGAATCTTTTGGTCGCTACTGCGCATGCGTCATCCCTCTGACGTCACAGCTCTCTAAGCTGCTAATGCCAAGCACTGTGACGTCAGAGGGGTGGAGTAACGCTTGCGCAGTAGCAACCAAAAGATTCAAACGTTTCGCGCCAAAAAACATTCGGTTTTTTGCTTTGCGCCTCTGCTTGCACGTCAGAAAACACTTCTAGATCAAGAAAATTAGTTTCTCCACCTATTTAAACCCTCAGGAATCGATTAGAATGAGAAAAATGTGGTTTCTTTAACGTAATTTACCACGCCCGTTCTTCTCGAAAATTCAAAATCGTGCTTGGATGACGTTATTGTTCAGCATCAATTTCCGTTAGGTTTCGTTCGAGGACGCAGTGACGGTGTGCACGCAGCGGCGGATGTGGCTGGCGTCGCTGTCTGCCGGCGAGCAGCAGCGGAAATGCCTGACCGAGCCTTCGACAAAGCTCGCACTGCTGACGGTCGGCTGGCTGAGTGAGCAAAAATCGCTACATAAAATGCTGCCAACTAATGGTTGTGCAGAGGATGAAAAGATGTCGCTGGTGTGGACGAGCGGCATGGCTGAGGGCAAGCAGACGTGCAGGACGGCGGCGTACTCGTGGTGTGCCTTGCCGAGAAAGCCCCTCATTCGTGCCGAGCCGTTCGATTTGCCGTTGCAAGTGTCTGGAGATAGGTGTCTGGCTTTCGAGAGGGCGACGGGAATGCTCAGGAGGCAACCCTGTGATGCCAAACTTCCCTTCTACTGCGAGGCAATTTAAATTAATTTTTTTAAGCAAAATTGAGAAGGCTTAAAATCGTGATTTTGAAGATATTCAATTAATTTGATTGTTAGAAACGGGGAATTTCCGTTGATTATTTTGAAAAGAAGTTCAAATTGGTTTAAAGACTGTCTTTGACGAAGTTTCTGAGCTCACCTATCGATTCCTGAGGGTCGAATTAGGCAAAATTCATATTTTACCCCTCCAATAAGTCCAGCGTGAAGTGCGAACTTTTTTCCCGCCAAAACAATATGAATGCGAGAAGTGCGCATGCGTCAGAGCATGCTGGATCTGACAAAGATGTCATTCGTTCAGGTGGTCTCTCTGCAAGTGCTCAAACCAGCTCTCACGCATGCGCACTTCTCGCATTCATATTGTTTTGGCGGGAAAAAAGTTCGCACTTCACGCTGGACTTTTTGATCGGGAAAAATATCCACTTAAACTAATTTTACCCTCAAGAATCGATTGGTGTGCTTAGAAACGTCGTCAAACATGGCCTTTAATTTTCCTCTTAAAAAAGAGCCAAATATTTCTTGTAGTGTCTTATTTTTAAATTATTTCAACAGTACCAATGCACGGAATCAATTTGTCCAAAATCCAAAATTTGCAAGAAAGATGTGAGGGGTTAATTTATTAAAATTCATTTAATCCATTAAATTTCTCGAATTATAGCCTTCTCTTTTCGACGAGGACGGAAAACTGAGGAGTATAAACATAAACATGAGTTCAATTTTAAATGTTTTTTAACCAACGACATATTTTAACTCTGGAAAGGGGGTAAAAATCTTGGGAATTGGCTGCAAATCAAAACAAAAGATGAAAGCACAACGTATTTGTTTGTTAACAAAAAGGTTCCATAAATTTAATTTTCTTTATGGAATAGTAATTTTAAAAATAATTAGATGAGCTGGCTGGAGAACCTGAAATTCTGCTGCAAAATTGGAATGAAAGCGATCGTGTTGACGGACGATTTGCTGAGACAGTTGGGGAAAAAATCCAATTTCGGCGCCTTCTCTTCTGGTTAATATAAATTATACTAACTAAAGACACTTCGAAAAAGGATTTTCAGCAAAATCAGGGTTGGATTTAGCACCCTTTTACTGGACGGCGGGCACGCGACAGGGCTGCATCGGACACTTCAGGTTTTTAACATAAAAAATTCGGCCAGAATTTAATTTTTATTTTGTAAGGTTTTGTCTGCACGACTCTCTGGGGCCGTGGGACTCCGATGAAAAGTTTTGGGCGCTGGTGGACACTACCGAGTCTGGTTCTTGTCTCATCCTGAAGCAGCCTGGGTATGAAAACGATGCGTTTCTTGTTTCGCAAACAACTTGCACGTCCCGCTTCGTAAACGCGGCTTGCGAGTCGAAAAATCAAAGCATTGAACAATTTTTGCCACCCTTGATGGAAAATAAGCAGGTAGTTCAAGATCTGGATGTATTGATTGATTCAATTCTTCTATATATTTTTATTTTTAGAAGCAAGAACCAGGGTGTCCGTGTGACACTATAAAATGCGCCCCTGATGTGCGTTTACTCGCATTTAAATTTTAATTTAATCTTAAATCTATTTATTTTGGCTAGATGAAGAGACTTGTAAGGTTTAGCACCACTTTAAGCTTGCTCAGTAAAAATGATTACCTTTTAATTTTTATCTGGAACTATATATTTCCTCCGTATTCTAGAGCCGAAAACAGTCGGCACGTGGGTCAAATCATGCGGCGTCTACCACTTAATCCCTTTTGTGAAGGTGATTATTTCAACAAGATGAGAATTTTAAATTTAAACAAGTTCATAGTTGAGCTGGAATGCTGCTCAATCTTTCTGCTGCAGTCTCGGAATGCGTCTGTTGTCTCTTTACTCGATCGAAAGGCAGATGTGTCTACAGCACGTTTTAAACCAAAGTGAAAATCCTTAAATTTCTGATTAAGTCAAATTTAAATTTGAGTATCCAGAAAATGGGGAGTTCTGGACCTCAGGCACGGACCGAGGGTGTCCTGGAATGTTCCGCTGGTGCGCTGGAATGTTCACCGGCATTCTTAAACCAAACCTGCATTGGCGCAAAAACCGCGGCAACGCTTCCTGCGTCACAGTGCAGAACGATCCAGTCAACGCGGGTATTGCCCAGCAAGGAATTTGATATCTTTCAGGATATCCAAGGGATATCCTGAAGATATAGAAAGGATATCCTGAAGATCCAAAGGATATCCTAGAGATCCAAAGGATATCCTGGAGATATCCAAGGGTATTCAGAAGATTTCTTAAGGATATCATGAAGTTTCCTAATGATATCATGAAGATATCCAAGGATATCCTGAAGATATTCAAGGATATCCTGAAGATATCCAAAGGTTATCCTGAAGATGTCTAAAGGATATCCTGGAGATTTACTTTTAAACAGCCTATGTCAACAGGCGGATGTCCTCGGATATCCAATTTCTTGCCGGGTGATTAACTTAATTCGATAATTTTTGCTAGGACAAATTCCAGAAGCTGTTCTTGGGACTGAAAACTGCGAAATGGAGCTGAATTTTATTTGCGAGGTTCCACGCTGATAATTAAAATTGATAAATTTAATATTTTAAATACAAAATAGTCTCGTCCACCTTATAATGACGGTTGGTTCTGGTCATCGACGGAGGAGTGCCAGGCTGTCAACCGTCTTACCAATAAAGAGCGGAGCATGCTCAAACCCGAGTTCATCAACAGCTTTTCTTACAGGATGAAGGTATACCCTAAAGTCACTGAGAAGTCTGTTTTAAATCAGATATTGCGGCAGTGCTACCTCCAATGCGTTGCTGAGACAAGCATGATGGTATGGATGATTTGTATCTGATATGTCCTCAAGCCAACATTTTAAATATCCAGAAGAATTTATGATTTACAAAATATCGCAATTGTCTTTGTTTATACAGGTGTCGGGAAGGGGAGACATTTTACTGGACAACTTTGTTCGGTATATGCAAGGCACTGACTTTAAAACCTCTACGGAAGCTTGGCGTAAGTTCTTAAATTTTCCTAGGAGCATTTTTTAAAGTTGAAAAAGATTAATATTACGATTAAAATTTTTATCGTAGTGTAATTTAGAAATGTTTCAGCACCATATATAGAGTTGTTGAAAAATGACACAGTTGAGCACTTTGGTGGATACCTCAATTTAATCACCACGATGGCAAGCAGGGCAAAAATGGAGAGAAATTTTGATATCGAGGACGTCACCAGGAAAGAGTTGTTGCTGAGCATCGATAAATGCTTGATCAAAGGTTTGTCCATATTCCTACGAGACATTTTTTAATATATTATTTGAGCATGAGTTCATTCATTGTTTTGGCGGAAAAAAGTTCACTTTTTGTTCGGAAAAAATATCCAGTTTACCTAATTTGACTCTCAAGAATCGATTGGTGTGCTCAGAAACTTCGTCAAAGACTGTCTTTAACTGAGAATTAAAAAATACTTATTTTCCAAAGTGTCCATTGAGCCAGCCGAGTGTGTCTACGTGTACGAGATGTTGCGTTGCGTGGTGAACGACTCTGACGTGTTTGTCCAGGCGTGGAAAGTGCTCGGAAATGTGAAGATGAGAGGCACCTCCGTGAACTGGAACGGCGCCTATACTTTCCCACAAAATATTTCCTCCTATTTAATAAAACTTTTGTTGCAATTGACGCCCATACTCAGCGACCAGCACCTGAGCTCAGAGTGCATCAATAACGACTTGATTAATTCGCAAACTGTCTTGCAGACCTGTCTTGACATCAGTAAATGGATCGAATTTACTTGTGTTTTTTATTGGGACTAAGCCTTAAATTAAATTCCAGACGGAAACTATGCAAATGTAGCAGAAGGCAAGGATTTCGTCATATTAAGAATATTATCATCTGGAGTAAGTTTTCACGCCAGTAAGCAAGAGAAGCAATTTATTTTCTTATAATATGTGGACAGCACAATTCGGAAAAATGTCATACTGGAAACGGAACTTCCATATTCGCTGCCACGGCTGATGAATTTGAAAATTTATTCAAGATGCTAAATGGTAGGATCTTTGGTACACAATAAAATCTAAGTGAAAGCAGAAACCACATTTTAAAATGTTCCAATCGACTCCTGAGGGTTCAAATAGTGGAGTAAGTTGTTTTTCCGACTGAAAAATATGTTTAGTAGAGTGCCAGCAGAGGCGCAAAGCAAATCGCACGTTGCTTTGGCGCGCGCAATGCTTGAATCTTTCGGTCTGACGTCACAGCCATGAGCTTCGTGCTTGGCATTGATATCAGCTGAGAGAGCTGTGACGTCAGAGGGGTGACGTTTGCGCAGTAGCGACTATAAAGGTTCAAGCGTTGCACGTACCAAACCAACGTGCGATTTGCTTTGCGCCTCTTCTCACACGTCACAATAAATTATTTAATCCCACCTATTTCAACCCTCCAGAGTCGTTTGGAATGTAAATAATGTGGTTTAAGTAGGTCTTTTCCGTTTAAATATCTGAGAAAAATTGCCCCAAATTTGTCTCTAATTGGGAATCAAGGAACTTTTATAAGAAACTTTTATAAAATTGAAAATTGTTTACTCAGGGACGCGGGAACCGATATTTTGGGGAGAGGCATTCGCCGGCCCTGACGGCGCTCTGCATTTCTGCGCAAGTCCCGAGACTCCGGTTCCCGTGGCTCTAAGCTCTGGCTCGGAGCTGGTCGGCCAGATGCCCTACTATTTGGTCTCGGAGGCTGCGGAGAAGGCCAACCTGCACGCGATGCCCCTCGACGGCCTTGACGCACTAACCAGTCTGAAAAAATCGTACTGCCGCATGTCCAGGAGCTTGATCGACTTGTGCCTCTCAAACCCAACCTTCCAGCCCATCTGGAAGATGCAGGCGAACAAAACTTTCGCTGGAAAGTGAATGTTTGGCTGGAGATTTGATTTTTACATCATGGGAAATATGAAATATTAATTTGAAATAAAATGGATTTTAATTTTGTTTTTGTCTAAATGAGGTTTTTAAAATAATATTGACCTTTCGGACTATTTTTTAACTAAAACTAGTAAATAATTTATCTTTCATGAAAATGCGTTTAATAATTATAACATCTGAAATAATATATTTTTCAATACGAAGGTTTGTGAAGACTATACAGTGATTTTTCCCAATCGTGTTTCAACTACTGCTGAGTAAGATCGTGATAGGAAAGTGATTCATGTCCCTGCAACCAGAGAAATTAGCAATTCAACTCAAACATGGCCGAAAACTCAACAACTATAAAGCATAGAAGAACGATGTTCGTAGAGAACATCATAAAGACTGGCACGAAAATAGGTATTCCTCCTAGATACATCTGTGAAGTTCACCACCTCGACAAGTTGAGTGAGTTTCATTACACAGTTTAAATGTCGTCATATTAATTATCTCATTATAGCGGAAGAAGTTCGTACAGATTTTCTTCTTAGACTTTTAAAGAGGAGAAGTTTAGTTGCGATTCGGGAAGAACAAGAAGAATTGCAGGAGTACCTAATTCCAGCGACTCTAGTTTTTCTGCTCACTCCAAGATTGAAAGTTATCGACCTGACAGGATTTTTCTCGTATTGTCTGAGAGAAAATACCTATTTTTACTTTGGAAAGGTATACATAAATGAATTAATTCTCTCTTAAACCAATGTGTTGCTTTAGGCCATTTGTTCGATTGCTGTTTTAGCTCCCAATATCGAGGAGATTCTTGTCTTTAAAGATGGTCGCGCAGACAGAATTATCGAGGTCACTGTTCAAAATGAAACCGAACAACGGATACTTTCATCACTCAACAGTTTGCAGCGGTTACGGGTGCTTCAGATAGAACTATTTAATTTCTATTTAGACGACTTGATGTTACTCTGCGCCAAAGTACCCAGCCTGCAATTTCTGAATGTCAATCTGCACCTAAATTTATTGCCAAATGCTGTGGAAATTCGGAAGGCTTTATCCAATTTACGAGTCTTTCTTTACACCCCTGCAACCCTAGCTCCAATTGAATTTATCCATAGGAATGTGCAGTTCAAGAAGCGGGTACTGGAAAACCTTCCCAATTTGCAAATCTTCAATCGCTTTGTCCAAAGCTTCACCACAAATTACGAAATCCAGCCGACATATTCGGTCTGGGATCCACGCTACTCCGACTATTCCAAATTGCGGCATTTGAACCTGAATCAGGGACTAGAATGGACTTGGCCGGTTAATGTTTTGTTTCGATCAATTACTCATCTCGCGGTAATTGTTTTAAGGATTTTATTTCCTAGCAAGAAATTGTATATCCTTCAGATATCCAAAGGATATCCGGAAGATATACTTTTGAATATCTTTTTTTGGATATCAACCTATGACATAAGCTGTTCAAAAGTACATCATCCAGATATCCGGATATCCTGTGGATACATCCTGAATGATATCCAATTTCTTGCTGTGTTTTGGCGGCGCCAATCGAAACGGCCCTCAGAAATCGATTGGCGTAGTTAGCCAAAAATGAAATATGAAACCTTTTCAACAAAAGTTTTAAATTTCAGCTAGATTGGTGGGACTTCAGACATGCATTTTACACGACGAGGGATCCTCTGACTATACTGACGAAACTCTCTTCGATTCAAGGACTTGAGCTGAAGTTTTTTCCCCGAGACGTGTGCTGCGATGTATTGCAAGCATGCAGCCAAAATCTGCTTGAACTGCATGTGGAACTAGTAGAGGATTTAAAATTCAAAGATATTCTCTCTACATGCACGAAACTAGAAAAATTAGCATACTTTTGTGAACCTCAAGAGGGAACAATCAACTTCTTCGCCTCCTTGAAGGAAATTAAATTAAATCTGTATGTATCTATTTTATAATTATAAAAATATTAACTTTCTAAATCAATAGGGATGCCATTTCTAAAGTAAACATCCTCTCCGCGCCTTTTTTGGAAAAGGTCACGATTTTAGACCGGACTCTATGTGGAAAGAATAGCCTCTGTTGGCTCCTGACCCACATCGAATTCGAAATGAACTTCAAGCAGCTCCACACTCTCGTCTACAACATGGCCTGGGAAAACTTGAGTGACCTTGATAAGAGACATTTCGGTATGGTTTGCGAGGTCATCAAACTCGCAGAAAGGAAATTGCCCCAACTAGACGCTGTCCGGTTTTCTTTGAATAGCTACTGCGACTACCTTTGGTTGACAAACAGTTTGCTTGAGGAGAGGGTAGTTGTCGAGGATATCAGACGCGTTGGTCCTCTTTTCGACACACTCAAAAATAAAGATCAAGTGAAATGGGTCGTGGATCATGACCTCATCAGCATCCTCACAAAATTTGATGAGTGATTTTTATTAATTAATATGATTTAAATAAATTATATTCGAGCAGGATATTTTTACGGTGGGGTTTTGAATGTCTGAGTTCCCTGCTCTAATTAATTAATTGATTTTTTTATGAAGAAAATTATTTACAGAAATTTCTATCAAACTCTGGCTTTAAAAAAGACCAGTCTCTTAATTTTGCTTATAACTTGATGAAATATTTGATAAGATGCACATATATTTTAATTTGGAAAAGCATCTGTCTTTTGGGCAGTTATATTTTTTAAATTTCGCTCCAATATAACGTCAATCGTGCCCTCTGGTGATCATATATTTGTACTAACAACGTTCTGCCTCGTGTCAATACCTGCTAGTATTATTTTACACGTTATAACAACGCTGACCGAACGAAAAATGGCCGAGACTGAAAATAAAGTGTCAAATTGGACTGCAGCTCTTCAAGAATGCTCCCTGGTTTTCGTGGATCAAGTCGAGAGGATTGCGAGAAAGTTGGGTTTTTCCACTGACTTCGAATTCGAAGATTTGTATAAGATTTTAGTACCTTTTTACTTCCATTTCATTTTAGTTATCTTAATATACATAGCATTTGAAGAGCGGGAAAAGTTCCTGAATCAACTGTTGAAAACCAAATGCACATTTTTCGTTCGGGATGAAGAGATCGAATTAAAAGGATTGCTGCTACCAACAGTTACTGAAAATCTCTTTAATGTGGACCTGAAAGTCCTCGACTTTTGACTGGATTGCTTAGCTTTTGCAAGAGATCGAGCCAAGAGACCTATACCGACAATGGCTTCTACGAAATTGGTGAATCCGACCTGGAGAATCTGACTCCTTTGATTGCCCAGCGGGAAATCTTGCAAAAACTCGAGACGCTCGTAGTCCATTTAAAATGGAACAGGATCGAAGATGTCAGGGTTGCCAACTTCAAAAAAATAGCCGAACTAATCAAATTCGCCGCCTTTTTCCTCCCAAGGCTGTCTGTGGTCAAACTCTCTCTGAAAAAATACTGCAGCTATTTGTTCCTAATGAACTGTTTGAAAGACGATAAAGTCACCATTGAGGACATCAAGAGCCTCGGCCCTCTTTTCGAAAGAGCTGAAGCCAAGGAGGACTTCAGTTTTTTTTGGTAGACGGCTTGCTCATCGTCGGTATTTTGAATGACCGAGTGATTTAATTGAGGGTTTTCGTAGAGTTCCGGTTTTTCCTTTGCTATAGTTGAAATACTCTTGACAGCCTAACACAACGATTAAACCTATAGCGACGACCTTGGATTGACTTACTAACTGATGATGAGAAATGCTATATTATGTAAAATTAGTTATTATGATGCGCTGCTAAATATATAGGTCTTTTATATAATCTTACGCAAAAATTTACAAATAAATTTAATATATTTAAACTAATAGTATATAAAAACCAAATAGTTCGTTTTTCATTTTTTAAACTTCATTTAATTATTTGTATAATTGGTATCAAGACATGCATTGTATTCAACAGTATTTTTACTATGAATTTGAAATTATTTACATGAAGTTTAAAGAGGTAATTAGGTTAATTTATGTATTTACAGTTAGGGACTCCGCGTCCGCACAGAAAGTGGTTTATTCGCATGAAAATTTTCCTCATATTAAACAGTCTTAATCCATCGCTTGTTTCCTCTTTCAAATGATTTGTGACTAGTGTTTAAAACGTTTTAGCACACACAAATAGAAAAAAATCGGTTGGTACGAATTAATAGGTAAACGCGCAATTCTGTGTCGGTTGTTGGAAAAGGTTTTATTTAAAAAAAACCCACGATTCTACAGCGATTGGCTGGACCGATTTTGGTTTTCAGTCCGTCAAAATATAACATATTAAGTAAAGAATGCACAGTAGGAGGATTGAGTCTGAAATTGAAGCGGAAGTGCCTTGAAATTAAATTTATTACGAAAGTATACAATGGCGCTATCTGTTGTTGACTTCAAACACTGAAAGGGCTATATACAACTGGTCTAGTGTCCTGATTATCATGTTTATTTATCGGGACAAAAAATGTCTTCATAATATAAAAGCTAAGACTTACAAATTTATATTGGTTTGACAGTTTTTGCTACTTAATTAATTCTTATATTTTGTATAGCACAAAAGAAATAGAGGCCTAGCTGTCGATATTGGCACCTTCATCAACCAGCCACTGGCAGAGCTCAACATTTTCCCGTTCTGCTGCAAGTTGGAAAGCGGTTTTGAATCTTTCCCCTTTTTCCGTGATCAAATGTTTGTCTTTTTCGTGCACGAACTTGGCGCCTGAAATTTTGTTTTGCAAGATGCAGAAGTGCAGCAGGTTGTTGTTTTCGTACTTTTTCACCCTGATGTTCGCTCCGATTGTGATCAGCGCATCGGCTGCCTCGAGGTTTTCCTCTACAAGGGCGTGGTGAAGCGGCGTGTAGGAGAGAAAGTCAATTCTATTCACGCAGGAATTCAGGCTGGGCCCATAGAAACGGATGATCTTAGTTCCGTGCTTCTTGTTGCGCGCCGCGTAGTGTAGGAAAGTGGCGAAAGTTGTCTGGTTGGCGATTTCGATGGATTGGCCTTGCTCAATCAGCCACTGGCACATCTCCAAGCTGGCCGACTGAGCTGCGAAGTGGAGCGCCGTCTTGCCACATTTTCCAATCACCTTCAACACCTTTTTTCCGTCTTTCTTGACCAGGAACTTTGACAACTCCAACAAATCCGACTTCACGCAGAATAAAAATTGGCGTTCGCCCCATTTTTCCAGCAGTTTCAACGCCACTTGGAAGTTCTTTACACGATTTGCGACGTGAATTGGAGTTTCTCCTTCAGCATCCTCCGCGATTTCCGCTCCTTTTTTGATTAAATAGTCAAAGATTTCCACTCCGTGAACGTTGTTCATGGCGGCGTAGTGGAGAACCGTGGCGCCGCGGCTTGAGCACCTGGCCCTGAGGTCGGCGCCGTCGTCCAGAAGGCGGCGACACATTTCCATATCCCCCACCTTCGCGGCAAAGTGCAGCGCGGGAAGACTGGCCTTGTAGGAATCGACGAAACTCAGTTTGATCTTGAGCATCATTTCGGCGAATTTTTCAGACTCGGTTTGTTCAGCTTCTTCTGGGTCCTTTGACTCCATCTGCAGCCGCATTCCTTAATAAATGGATTATTTTTTTTTAGTTATTTTGACATTCTGGATCCTTTTATTCAGAGTTGCGCGGATTAGCTGAACGACGCGCAGATCCACGTCCCTATCTTTCCCTTGGAATGTTAAATGACCTCTACGTCGGAAGTACAGAAGCCATCCGCGTTTTAATTGGCGTCAAACGAAAGCCTTCGAAGTTGATCTACAACATAAGTCGAAACCATGACTGCGGGAAACGAAACAACCGAGAAATTCCCGTTCAGAAAGTGTCTGGGAAGAAAGCTACAGCCTTTTGCAGGCGACTGTAGAGACATCTGCGCATTTCCAGAAAGATAAGCGCAGTCTCTTTGGCTAAGAATCTCTACGCTAACTCCCTCCTAACAGTGCGTGCCTGCTCTTGGCCAATGAGATAGCGGGATTGAGTCACGTGACTGCTCTGCTGCACATATCTGCACGCGCGTCACACGAATCTGTCCCCCGCTGTGTGGCGTCAGTAATTTTGACACAGAGCCGCAAGCGAAAACTCATTTAACATGGGAGAAGATTTGAACGTTGATCTGCGCAGGACGAATGCGCGTTGGTCCGTTTGTCCGCGCAACTCTGAATATAAGAAGGTTCTATAGATCAACTTACTCTTGGGATTTGTCTCGGCATTCTCTTCGTCTTCTTCCATCAGTAAAATTCAGTGAAAAGGCGTGATATGCTCGTTTAAAGAGTTAACTGAATCAACAAATTTTAAATAAACTGATTGTGAGCTCAATCACTAAAAAATACTCACTTTACAAAAATCGGAATCAATAAAAGGTGCGAAGAGAAGCGGTAAAATAATCAGCATTTCCAGTTTAACCCTCTGCTATTACTGTTTAACAGCTGACTTGAAAAGGGAGGGGATTCCCCTCTTCCCAGAAGGGTAATTTTAATAAATAAGCCAAATCTTTTGCTCTGAGAATTAATTTTTACACGGATGTAACTCTTGAGAAATTACATCACCAATCTCGGAGCGGCTGAGGAATTCTCATTTCCTGAATTGAAACTCGCTCGCACATTAAAGCAGGTGTAATTATATCAGCTGGAGACGCGCTGTTGTGCGACTGCACTCCTCATATTCATGTCTCACTCGCTTCCGCAGCACGGCAGCAGTCTGCCTCTGAGTCTCGTGCAGCGATCTCCTCTCCGTCGAGATTTCCCTCTGCTGATTATCAATTCGCTTGTCGCGGTGTCAATTATTTCTCGTAAGTAAATTTTGCTTCATGTTTTTTTTAAATTGATATGCATTTTACTCAATAAAATCCGGTCTGTTTGAGCTATAATTTCCGTCTCTATTAATTACCTAAAAATAATTTTAATTACGTGCTCCAGGGATTTCCGTGTTTATTTGCCGACTTGTGGAACCATAGGATCTTTAAACATAGCGAATTTCTGTCGTAAAAGTCAAACAAAATAGTACTTTAGCAGAGAACTGTGCTGTATCAACTTTTATTATTTTTTTTTAAAAAAATAAAAAAGCCACAACCGCAAAATTACCGCTAGACTGCAATTAATAATTTTATGCATTAGAAAAAATAGTTTAAATTTGTTTTGGCTATAATTGGCTCGGCTCACTCTTGAATCTATGTTTATTTTTAATGTCAATTAAATTTTTATGCTAATAGCAAACCCACACGAACACAAGGATCGCAAAAACCCGCATTTTTCCAGAAAAAATATTTTGTTAATTTAGAAAATGTGTTTAAAAGTTGTTCCATTGCATGAAAAGTGTGAACTTTGCAAAAATTTCATGGTGATGATTTGTTTTTTTTTAGAAATTCCATTTTCAAACTCAAGAAAATAGGAATTTTTCTAAATTCGTGATTTTTGCACCTCCAAAAGTCGGGTTCTAACCATCATAATTGCAAAAACTAACTACCGTCTTGACCCAGCTTAAGGTTTTAGGGGTGCTTTACCTCCAGTTTATATATACTTCAACCCCCTCTAAAAATAAAAAATGGATATTTTAAAATATCAATTAATATTTTTCTTTTTATAGTTTTGAAAGAAGGGATTGAGTGTTAATTAAAAAGGAGTTTTAGATAATTTAAAATAGTTTTATGCCCAGAGGAATCATGCTTAAATTTTTCTTATCAAATAAATTGTAGCAATTAGGGGTTGAAAGAGGATGGGGTAAGCATAAGCACCTCCTTAATATTTTGGCTAATTAGAGGAGGTCTAGCGGTGGGTAGTTTTCACACTTCTGATCATTAGAAATTGAGATTGGGAGTTGCAAGGAACCAAAAAACCGAAAAATGTCGTGTTTTTGTTGGAATATAATCTCGAAAGCTAAAAATAAACACCACTCTGAAATTTTCAGCCTGATTTTTTTCTGCGGGCACACTTTTAAGTAACACTTAATTCGATAAACTTGTTGGCAAACAGGCCGCCACTGCATTTATGATGCATCTTGCGTATATTGTTTAAATTGTCTTCCTTGATTTTGGAGCGTTTCCTTACAAATTTACTTGATTTTTAATGCTATTTAAATAGTTTTCTTGAGGGAAAAGATGCAGGGTTTTTGAGCAAAAAAATGCTGCGTTTTTTGCATTGTAAAATTGGCGAACCCTGACGCACACGACTCAATAGTCATACTTAAACAGTTGCGTGAAAATGATTTATTTTTCTTTTCGATCTGCGATTTTTGTGGTTCCACCGCAAGAGAAATCAAAAATTTTATCCACATCTGCGGTGTATTTGTACCAAAACCGCAACCGCACAAGTGCTCTAAATTTTAGTCCTCCCATCGTTTCTCCTCTACTGCTGTTTTGAAAGCGAGCGTCGAGCGACTCAAGCACGGACTGGACGCAAAAATGAAATCAGGCACGGACTGGCCTGGTTTCATTATTAAATTGCCTGTCACTTTTTAATTTAAGTGTTGTTTCTCGTTAATATTATCAACAATATTGATTTTATTATTTAAAAATTATTTGTTCATAATACAGCAGACTGTCACTCGAGCTTAAATTTATTTTTTATCATGAAGTATGTTGTTGTTTATTACAACCTGATAAATAATGAGTTTAAAATATATAAATTGTGTACTAATTTATTAATTCGATTCCTTTTGTTCCCAGTTGGCAAAACAACAAAATGAACAACATAAAAGTGGAAAAGGATCTACCAGAAAATTCCAACACTAGCAGTGAGTATAGAATTTTATAGCCAATGTACATATATAGTCTCGTCTAAATTTTGGTCACGTGATCAGCCACCAGCCGTCAGCATGAATATATAGCTGAGCACTGTTTAAAAAGTTTGAGGGTTGTGGCAGAAAGAAATTGGTCTCCGGCCTTCTGGGCCGTTAAACTGTAGATTAAACTAAAAATATATAAGAAAATAAGTGCATACTTGATTTTAAAATATTTTGTCAGCCACCAGAGCAAGAATATAATTTGGTTTTAGCTGGGCATCCATAGATGCATATAGTTTAAATATAAGTTTATTATTTCAGGAAAACGACAACATGAGACAGAGCCACAAACTCCGCGAGAGAAGAAGAAACTGACGTTAGATGAGCAGTACGAAAAGCTGATCAAGATCAAGCTGCGATTTGTTGAAGAGAACAAAGGTGAGATACCCGCTCTCCATTTCGCGGCAAGGGTGTCCGATGTAGACGTTTGTCGGCGCCTCGTGGAGCAGGGCGCCGACGTCAACGAAAAATACGGCGTTCGAGGCGCCACTCCCCTGCACTACGCCGCTATGAACGCATCCCACGGAGAAGGTCTAATCGATTATTTCCTTGCAAAAGGGTGCGACATTGATACAGAAGATGCTCTTCATGATAAAGCTATCAAGTATGCCCTCCGAGTTGAAAATTTCAAGCTTGCAATGCGAATGCACAAGCTCTCAGAAAAACGCAAAGGTGAAAGAGCTACTAATGTTCTTCGTTTTTGCATGTATGAAAATAACTTAAAGTTCGCGAAATTTGTGTTCAAGAATATTAAGAGAAAAGATAGGTCGAGCGAACATTACTTTAGCATCTTTCTATCAGCGTGCGAGTTTGGAGATCTGGAGATGTGCAAGTGGTTGCTGGAAGAGGCCAAAATTGACGTCAACAAGGTTGATATGAAAGACCAAGTTCTTGGTAAAGCTGCCAGGAACCGCAAAAATGAAGCTAGTAAGATCCTTCCATACTTGTTCTCAAGGTTCCAATTCACCGCTGATCAACAAAGGAATGCCTATAAGTCAGCTTTTTTATATAAATTAGGTGAATATTCCTTCTGTGCAGAAGAGGCAGAAGAGTTGTTCAAGAGAGTTGCTGACACAAAGATCAAAATAGAGGGCAACAGTTTGTTGCACCATTGTTTTTCAAAGACTCTGCTTAGTTTAGACGCTGCAAAATTCGTGCATGAAAAGGACGGAGACCTCATCAATGAGATCAATGAAGACGGAAATAAAATTCTCCACCTCGCAGCGAGGAATGTAAACGTCGAAATGTGTCAGTGGCTGGTGGATCAGGGCCAAGACATCAACGCCGTGAACAAACAAACCTTTGCCAACTTTCTCCACTACGCTGCTCAAAACAGATTTTTTGGAGATTCGATCATTCAAGAATTTGGACATAATTTGCGCGGAATCGTGAACCAAATCGACGAAAACGTCTACACTCCACTCCATTACGCCATACTCAACGAAAGACAACACGACAAGGTTGCAGAGGCTTTGCTTGAACTCGGTGCTGATTTGCGCGTGAAAAGGAAAGGAAACAACTTCCTTCACTTCTGCATCTATATGGGCAAGTTGGAAAGTGCAAAATTCGTGCATGCCGAGGATAAAAATCTGATGAAGCAAAGGGGAGAGGAAGGCAAAACCACACTTCACATCGCTGTTGAGCACTTTGATGAAGAAATATGCGCATGGCTTGTGAAAGAGGGGTGTGATCCCCGAGAATTGACCGTCGGAGGAAAATCTGTGCTAGAATCCACTTCCGGTGAGGAGGCCAAGAAGTTTCTCCTATCTTTGAATACAACCAAGAAGTAGAAAATATTTCAAGAATCAATTCATCGAATGTAATACGTCATTTTTTCTTTTTAAAACATTGATGTTTTTGGGTAAATATACTGAAATAAAATAAATAAAAATATAAATAAGCTATTTTATAAAATCAACACCAATAAAATTGCATATTAAGCGCAGAATCAAAGACTAAATGGAAGAGTGTTACTTCGAGGGAAATGTCAAAAAAGTGAAAATTATTTTCCATTCCACAGCTTTTGCTTTGGAGTTAATTGACTGTTCTGAGAAAAAAATTAGCACGGCTTCCATAGTTTAAAAAGGGACGAGAGCAAACGAGAACCCTCTCTAGGTCATCGCTCAACAGATTTAAATACAATTTTTGTTTAACTAATTCCATGGAAAGATTTTAGTAACTACAACGTTACAGGAACAAATTTTTCGAACTTGACATTTGATCAGGAGCAGGTGGCAGCAATAGCAGACAGCAGCGGAGGCGCAAACAGGAGAAGAAGCGAGATGCAGCCAGCGCACGCAGAGGCGCGGGTCGCGCGTTTTTGAAAGGTTTGACGAATTATATATAGTTTCTCCCTTTAAATTTTTTCCGTCCCATTATCAAGTGCAAAAGAAAATATACAATTTAATTTAAGTCCTAAATTTTCGAAGTTAAAAATTAAAAAATGCGTCAACCTGTTTAAAAGTACTATTTCATGCCTTTATGCATCATTCACAAAATAATACGCATGCATTTATGTTTTATCATGGAAATGCGCTGCCTGCGCGTCGGCTTTAGTGCCGTCGTGTCTCGCTCTCACGCGATCTGATTACCTGCGCGTCTCGCCGTCTATCTGCATGACTCTCCACGCGGCTCGAGAAATTCAATCGCGGCCAGTCGGAAGCATTATTTAATGCTGACTCCTGCTTTATTTATTTTACCCGAGCGTAAAAGATATTTTATTTTCTTGATGCACATGCCTCAGTGTGTTAAATAACTTCAAAAAGGTTAAATCAAAGAAAAATTCAAAGAATTAAGACGTTGAAGATTTTTATTTCCCTAGGACATGTGGCTTTCAAATTGAAACTGGGTGGTCTTTATTTAATGAACAATTGAAAAATAAAATCTATTAAATTACCTTCTCATACTCGTACAGTAATTGAAGGCAAGGAAAACCACGTTTTTGCAGCTTTAAATTTCGTTCGCTTCCATCGATTCTCTTTAAAAGTTTGTTTGATGTTTAAAATGTTCCATAGAACTGACGAAAAAGGTTGTTGTGTTTACAAACAAATATGTCTGTTATGTATGTTTACATAAGTAGTCAAAATTGTTTTTTCCAATAGGAAAAAATCACGGAATGCGGAATATTTTGAGAGCGTCCACGAGGCCATCATCCTCAAACCACTCGAATTCCTGAATATCATCCACGTTTTTAAAAAATGGCTCCACACCAGATATTTCGTCGTTTGTGAATCTCCCAGACCTCATACTTTCGGCAAGGATTACGTAGTTGCACATGTGATTGACGCGGAACTCGATGTCGGTAATTGTTGGCAAGACTCTGGCCGCAGTTGTGATGAATTCAGCCAACGCCAGGAAGAATGGCTGCTTGACCTCGGTTATGGAGTAGCATTGCATGCGCACCACCAGTGTCTTGAGTTTGCGTAGGGCTTCCTTTTTGCTGATCAAAGCAGTCAGCCTCTTCATGTCATCCTCATTTACGACTTGCCCAATCAGAGTCACCTTTTCCAGGTTCGGCGCCATCAAAATATCCGACACTGTCTCATATTTACTGAAAGAGATATAAATGGATTTTTTTAGAGGTAAAAAATTCTGAAAATCAGAAGAAACGTGGCGAAGTTTGCTCTGAAACTAGCAAGAACGTCGATGAAGAATCAGAGGTCGAGACATCAGCGCCACAGTGACAGCCAGCTCAAGCGACAAGTTAGCTGTGGTTGTGGCGCTGCTGTCTCGATCTCAGGTTTTCGTTACGATTAGTGCTTAAAAAGTAACGGTTTTTAACGTTTACAAGAATTTTCGACTGAGTGATTAATCTGCCTGGCCTAATTCAACGCTCAGGAATCGATAGGAAATGTCCAAAATTATTTGCAACTTGAAAACTTACATAATGACTTCCTTGAGCAAGGTTAAATTGTTCAGTTGAATGGCAGGACCTTCGACGTCAACAAGACCAACCCTTTCGAGTTTTGGGCAGAGCGCGAAAATTCGGTCCAAGGACGATTCAGAGTCTTTGAGGCAAATGGAATTTCCCAAAAAGAGGGAGTGCAGGTCCGACCCGTAAGTTGTTACGAACTGCAGCACAATCTCGGGCGGCACGTGGCTCAAATGGAGGCTCTCGATTTCTGAGAACTTTAGCAAGGGCTTGATTTGCCACTCATTATCGGAAAAGAAGTCTGGGCCTTCAATCTATAAGAAAGAATTTAAAATTATAGACTTATTCTACCAACAGTGATCTCCCCAACTGGAAAAAAATTAATTTATCTCACCATGAGGTGGGTGACGAATGGAAACAACTTGTGCACATATTCCTCTGCCTTCTCGTATTGAAAATTCAGACCCAAATGCCGCAAATTTCGTTCTTCTTTCTTGTAAGGGGCGTACTGGTACTCGCTTTGGCAGCAGAAATCGCTTGCAAAATCCATAATGACCTGCAAGTTGGGAAGATACATCCTGCACAAATTCCTGAACTCCATGATGTGCTGTATGGAGGCTGTCGAGCGGAAAAAGAAGGCTTTCAAGAGTTGGAAACCGCCCCGTAACTCTTCCAAGGTCGGAATATTAAAGTCATAATCGGAAATGTTGACACTGACGAATCGCAAGTGTCGCAAGTTTTCGCACAACCACATCAGGTCCAGGAAATCAATTTCGAACTCTTCTATCCGGAGCACTTGAAGATGCTCCAATTTGACGAATGCCTGAATAAAATTCCGGTTGAAGACTTGCATGCCGGGCATGTTTTCTCTAAAACATCCCTCCTTCAGAATAGAAAGCGACAAAAGATTGGTTGTTCTCGTTGACATGTAATTGACCGCCTACAATTGAGTAAAAGCAAGTATTGAAATTAAAATTATACAATTATATATTTACCAATTCTAGGAGGACATATCTTCTAGTTCTAGGACAATAAGAAACATAGCCAGTCAAGTCAAGTACTTCAACATTGCTGTCAGTTTCAAGCAGAAGAGCGAGAGCGGGGATCATGAACAATTTCATATTTTCGTCATCCCTTTCCAGTGACGGATTCTTAGTGCTCAGAAGTTTAAGCAAAACGGCCTTTCGAATATTTGGCGCTGCATTGTGCGTAAAATATTCAGGGTTGAGAGAAAACCTTTAAGGTCGTCAAAAAATACTTACACAAGAATTTTACGCAGTCTTTCAGAAAATATTCCGCGTTCATGGTTTGTGGGAGCTTCGAAACCAAATTCGAAACAAAGCGGTTGGTTTTATAAGTGAGAGAATTTCTCAATCCTAGGAGCTTTGCTAAATGCATCGGGGATTCGTCAGAGTTCACCTGCGTTGCAATATTACAATTATTATAATCTCTTAGAGCTATTTAATTAATACGCATATGTCGAGATCGATTAGACTTTCAGCTGAAAGACTATCTGACTCAAAATTCCCCAAAAAACTTAAAATTAATGATGCATCGTGATAGAAAAAACTTGCCATATTTTCGGTGTTCGTGGCGGGAGACAGCTGAGTCAACAGATGATTACTTTTCAGCTCTGTGCACAGACGCAGAATAAAAGCAAAAGCAGAGCGATGCAGCAGTAAAAGGGTGTAAGAGGGGTAGCAAACATAAAGTGGGGGATGAAAATGAACTTGGAGGAGAAATGATAAAGAAGGATATATGAAATTAAATGCGCGGTCTTAATAAAGTAGAGTAAATTGGTCTTAATCTGCTTTACGAAAGTGTATAAAATCGTAAAAGGAGAAAGAGTAAAATAAAAACATAATTTTACTCACCATTGAGAAGTTCTAATGTGGCAAATAGATGGAAGTAAGGCCGGTATAATTTTGAATGAAATTTCATTGGTTTTAAAGGATTGCTGCTATACTAAAAACTGTAAATTAAAGCAGAATGTCTATTAAAAATCTGTGAAAAACTTTAATTAACAAAACCATCTTCTTAATTATCTTAAAGATCGTCTGTGCCAAAGTTTCTGAGTACACCAATCGATTTTAGAGGGTTGAATTAGGTAAAGAGGATATTTTTTCCGATCAGAAAGTCCAGCGTGACATGCGTAGCACAAGAACTTTTTTCCCGCCAAAACAATGCGAGAAATGCGCATGCATCAGAACTGGTTTGAGCACTACTTGCAGAGAGACCGCCTGTACGAGTGACTTGTTTGTCAGATCCAGCCGGCTCTCACGCATGCGCACTTCTCGCATAAACGTTCATATTGTTTTGGCGGGAAAAAGTAAGCACGTCGCGGAAGAATTTCCACTTTACAGAATTTGACCCTCAAGAATCGATTGGTGTGCTCAGAAACTTCGCCAAGGAATAATTCTGGACCATAACACTCAAACTTTTCAATTGTTATCAATCGATTATTGTTTGCTTCATTGTAGCAATTTTCCAGTTTCGATCAATTCCGAAAAAATGAAGTTTTGGAAGACAATGTGGGTGGAATTCGGCCCCGCCGCGATTTGCTTCATACTCTGGTTCACTCACGCCAGTCTTTTGTTTTATGGTGAGCATTTTAATCAACGTATGAAGGAAAAAAAGATAAATATTTAATTTTAACTTTAGCTCTGTGGGAAGACTTGACGTTGGCGCCGCTGCTGATGCTCCTGGCGCGTCCGTCGGTGCCGTGGGGAGGTGGCGGTTGGCTCCACCTGGCCTACGTGGCGTGCACGGGACTCTTTTACCTGGCGCAGCTGCCCTTCCTGCTCAACCAGGGGATGGTGGCGCCTCTGGTGTCGGGCTTGCGCGTCGAGAACTGCTCTTGGGTGCACACGCAATTTGTTGAGCAGCTTCTGGGCATGCGCGAGCTCGAAGCCGACACCCGCCACTACGCGATACCCGCCGTGTGCACTGCCCTTTTGGTTTCCCTGACCACACTGAAAAAGCGGAAAGCTGCCCATGTGGCTCCCCTCTTCAAAGCCTTCTCTGTTGAGGCCCTCGACACGGTTGGTAGGTCCCTAATCAATTATAGATTCAAATCCAGGCCCACAGTAGGCCCCCTTCCACTGATTGGAGGGCGCCTAATCATTTTCTATCGTTTCCAGCCGTGTTCGTGAGCGTTTTGGCGCTGGTGGTGGCCGGCTGTGTGTGGCCGTCAGGGCTGCACGCCCCCTACCTCCTCGTTGCGATTTTTTGCTCTTTTGGCTGGGCGTCCGACGCTTCCTGGATGACCAAGCGTTGTCTGGTGATCATGCTGCGCTGCGTTGCTGCCTACGTCGTCCTGCACCTTCTGCTGCTCGTCACCTACCACAATTTATACCTCTACACGCACCTCTCCTGCCAAGCCAATCTCACCAAGCAAGAAATTTCACTTTGTGATGCAATCATTGGCAACTCACTCTGATTTTTAGTGTTCTCGGCTTGAAGAAAATGCGCGACTGGATGTGCGAGGAGCCGTGCTCAAGGCAGGAAGACACGTCGCACCTGGCCGTGCTCCTGAGTCTGCTCTGCGTATGGGTGGCGACCTCTCAGTGCGCGGCAAGGCTCAGGGACAGTCTGCAATCACGTCTGCCTGGAATATATCGTGACCTAGCCCAAGAGGAAGTCCCTGGTTAGTACTAAAAATGTCTATCCAACTTCATCCGCAAAAACATTTGTCCGTTCCAGTGGTTGAAGACTCCAGCACGGAACTCCAGGACTTGCTCTTCGGCACCGTTATGAATTCCACCATGATGGTACCTGAATTACTGAATTTTTACCCTACAATTTTGGCGACTGCTTCTAGGTGTGGAGCGTCATGTTTCACTCGTGGCTGGGCTTCTTCATGCTGATGATGGCCAACGTCATGTGGCTGATCCCGCGCCAGAGCGTGCTGATGAAACGCATGGTGCGCTTCGTGTCCGTCTACGCGTGCGCACTTGTGCTCGTCACCTACGCCACCAGCTTCACCTATGACTACCCTGAGCACGTTTCCGGCCTCCACCTGCGCCAGTTTGGCTTCCGCTTTGAGCAGGAGACGCAAGTCCTCTTGCTACTGGTCCAGGTATACGATTAAAATATATTTTTTTTGTGAGAAGCAAAATGCGACTCTCCAATTGAGACAGTTGAGAACGAAACTTTTGAGTCTCACCGTGAGGAGCAGAGAGAGCCAGACGCTTTTGGATCTCACAGTGGGATTGAAACGGTCGCTCTCAATTGAGACTGAAGTGAGCAAGCAATTTGAGTCTCACCGTGAGTACGAGAAGTGGCCGACCGCTTATGGTTCTCAATGTGAGCGGTTTGGATCTCACATGAGATCCTCTGCTACTCTGACGGTGAGACTCAAAGTTGTGTTCTCAATTTAAGAGCCGAATTTGGCTTCTCACCGTGAGAAACATTTCTCTGAGACCCTCATCAGGGTATAGCTGAAGGCTTCTACCCTTTTTCAGTGCCTCTTCACCGCGGTGTGCCTGGTCACCTTTCGTCAGTACACGAAGCCGTACATCGCAGGCCTGAACATTCCCCTTTCAGGTAATCAATTAAAATAAATCGAACCGGTAACCAGACCCTGGCGCTCTGACTGACACCTTTCATCAAACTGAACCATTCCTCAGGTTTCAAGCGATGGGTGAAGGTGATCACCCTGATGTGGGTGCGTCTGGCCCTTCTGGTGATCGTCATCATGATCCTTTACGACGTGCAAGTGTTCAAAATCGTCGCAGTGCCATTCTACATCAGCATCGCCCTGGCCATGGTGAGCGAAACTCTCTACCCTGAGATGTTTTGTATAACAAAATTCCCAGTGGATTCCGCACCGACCTGGCGTTCCTCTGACCCTGTTTTTCTTCCTGCTGGTGGCGGTGGCAGAGGTCAAACTGATTCTCACCTACCTGTACAACTTTGAAGGCGCGGCAAAGTTCGCCGGCCGGCTGCTTGACCTGAGTGCTGTCAGGTGCGTTAATTTGACCTAAATATTTTCGATTTTTATGTGGGATTCACAGGATTTACTTAACCTTTGGACTGCGAAAGATGAAGGGAGGGGCCTTGCTGCTGCACCTGTGGCTGCCCAACATCTTGGCCATGTTCTCGGCTATCTTCTTGACCGCCCTGAAGCACCAGATGGTGGAAAATCTGCAAAAGAAGTATGCATTTTATTCTATTGTATATGATTTATAAAAATTAATGTCTTGCTTTGCAGTTGGGAACTCTGGCAGCTTAAAATGTCCGAGCTCATTCTTGTTTCCTGCGTTCGAAGGGATGATGCAGCCACTGAGGAGGACAAGGTCAAGAGAGAGTGACCTGACGTCATGTAAATTACGTCCTTTCCGAAGGGCGACTTTTCTTTTAAAATTAAACTCATTTGGATATGTTCACAAATAGGAGAGCTTAAGGAAAGTTCAAAAGATGCAAATATTGATGGAGATATAAAATGAAATATATTTTACGATATCCGTTGTTGATTTATACTTATTTATCACGTTTAAACGTTAATGTAACAAAAATAAAATTTATAGCCGCATTTTCACATAAAAATGATAAGCCTCACTCATTGTCTTTTCGAAATTAAAGTGTCGCAAAAGGATCAGTAAACATAAACTTGACTCATGTAACGTCTCTGTATTTCCTGCCGTTCCTCTTCAGCCAATTGTCGGGCCCTGCGTCTCTTCTCGCAACAGATGCATGTTCCGTAGAAGCAAATAATCGAAAGCATCAGCAACAGCACGGTTCCCGTGAACACCATTTCAAAAATTTGCTGAGAATCCGTGATATCTGAGGGTTTATTCGCCACAACCTCGACGCCTTCGGCGCACGTTCCATTGGTCTGCACGACGTTTCCTTGCTCGTCCTCGAGCCTGAAGAGATACTGGCTGCCAATGTGGCACGGAGACAGGTCCCACCTGAGCTCAGAGTCGTACACCCTGGTGTCCAGCAGCATCAGCTTGTCAGATATCACCTGGATCTTCGCCAAACGGCACAGATTCTCCTTCTCGTCCAGGTCTGCCTTCACCCTCGCCACTGCGGTGAATGGCGCCTCGAACTTCATCTCCAAGGTTTTTTCATCTGTAAAAATATATTTTTCGTCTTTTTCAACTTTATTGGGAGTTAGAAATATAAAAAAATATTTTTTTTTGGTGGAAATTTTAAAATTACGCGCCTTTTGAACGGTAGCGCCACAACCAACAGTCTCTTTTGTTGACCACGCACCCATCTATGCATGTTCCTGCGCAATAACTCGGCAAGAACTTGGATATCCGAGGATATCCACCTATGACATTGGCTGTTCAAAAGTATATCTTCCAGATATCCTTTGGATATCCAATTTCTTGCTTTGAATGGCTACTGATAACCGCGGCCCCAAAATAAAGAAATTCTGCTAATTCAAATTGTAGGAAGACCAAAAAATTAAGATTTCCCACTCAATACAAAAACAAACTATTAAAAAATTAATCCGTCGACCCTGATCGAAGTGCGGTGACCCCGGATACACTTTAAAGTATCAAACACAGCCACAAAATTCCGTTGGTCAAGGCCAAAAATAGCACAGTACCACAACTCAAACAATTAAATATTCAATTTAAAGCAACGTACCGATTGGGAGACAGGGTTTCGTCCTCGCCTCAATTTCCTTGCTCTTAATTGAGGTGTGATTAAACGTTTTCTGAACAAATCTGATCGCATACAACGTCTTTGGCTTGAGAAAATTTAAAATTAGCCTTCCTCCCATAGATTTTTGGTAAGAATTTGTCTTCCACTTCGCAGTGTGCTCCTGATTTTATTCAAATTAATATGAAAGCTCCGAAATAATATATTTTTTACCTCTTTGTACTGGACTTCAATCAACTGATCATCATTCAGACTCTGAGAAATGTCCAATTCAATTTTCCTGGCCCAAATTTGATGAACTACAGGAGTCATTCTTTGGAACTCTTTAAAAAACTAATTATTAATTTACCATTCTTCATCTCATTCTATTAACTCACTAAATTGTTCTGGTTTCAGACACAAGTAGCTGAATTTCATTTCGTGCTCATTCTCGTCAGCCAGGATAATTTGATACTTCTTTCCAATCGTGCAGTTGCCGATAATGGTTTTAGACTCGAAACCATCCACGGTTGCGCTGAACAGGATTTTCCTCGACTCGATTACTCTTAAAGAACTGGGCTTGCATATGTTCTTTCGGTCGCTTGCGTTCGAGCTGAAGACCACAGTGACCTGATCCTCAAAGGAGATTTGCACAAACGACTCATCTACATGACAAATTATAAATATTGGTCGGATAAAATTATAGTTTTAACTTACTTATAGACAAGCAGAGGGGTTTCAGAGGATAATCTATAATTTATAATAAGTAAAAATTAATTAATAAATAATTTTTAAGATTATATACCTCTTGGTGGATGTTTGGTTGTCAATTGATTTTCTTCAGAGCACTCTAGTGTAGCCTCAACGCGGTTTTGGTAGATGTCCGACACCAACACAAAGTAATAAGTGCCAGTTTTGCACGAGTTCAAGTTCTTTTGATACTCCTGATAATCTAGAATCTGGATTTTGGAACTGATTGGTAGCTTATTGCCTGGAGATATCTCGGTAACATCAATCTGTTTGGGCTGACAGAATTTTTTGTCCAGGTTTGAGACCGTGAAAGTCGCCCCATCGAGTTGTAAAATCGATCCATCTGTTAAAAAATATAATAAAATATCTAGATGATTCTGTGGACACTTTCACCGTACTAATTGGCGTGCAGGTTGTTGCCGTCACCTCTTCGCCAGGCACCAAATTTTGCCAGTGCATATTCCAGTCGTGTTCATACACCGTAAAAGTGATCACGTACTCGGTTTTGTCCTTCAGGCCCTCCAGGGTGAAATATTTGCCATCAGACTCTTTGTAAATCTTGTTCCACCACCACTTGCCATGTTTCTGTGAGCAAAAGTATTAAGTTAAGTATACATGTAATTATTGAAAAAAAATAAAAACGACCTCTCTACATCGCACGCGAATGTGATCAAAATCAGAAACAGAGGCGAGACTTCTGCTCATATTCAAACTGATGCTATTTGGCGACGCTTTCCACACGAATGGCTTTACTTTTCTGATTTCTAACAGGAAATTTAAATCAATAATGAATTGTAAAATATTTTAATTCCCTACGAGAAGTGCAAAACGGATATTTGAGCATCGGATTTGCACAAGCCTTCAAGCACAATCCATTTTCCAGGTTGAATTTGTCGTTGAGGCACTGCCTGATGTATTTTGATGAGCAATTCTTTCCCTCGCACGCTTAAAATATTTTAAATAAGTTAAATTCTTCATTAAGTTGAAAATATGAGACTCACGTTTTTTGCAATTTTCTCCTGTAAAGCCGTAAAAGCATTCGCAACTTTTTGAGCCGCAAACTTTCATTTCGGAACAGTTCCATCCGTTCAGTCTCTTGCAAATCTTATCTTTCCTTCCAACTGAATTAGAACAGATGCCGATAAGAGTTCTAGGAATTTCATCTGTGATTCTAGCTTGCACTCAGAGGAAAAATTCTTACGGTGAGAAACAACAAAATTCGGCGCTCAAATTGAGATCTTAACTAGGAGTCTCACCATGAGTAGCTGCAAAGGAAGCTTTTGGATCTCACTGTGAGATCGAAACGCTTGCTCTCAAGTTGAGATTGAAGCTATTGGGAATTACGGTTCTAACCACAAGAAGTAGCGGTTAACCGCTTTTGGTTCTCACTGTGAGACTGGAGCAAGCGGTTTGGATCTCAAAGTGAGATTTGATCTCACAGTGAGATCCAAAAGCTTTCGGACACCTCTGCTTCTCACGGTGAGACTCAGTCTAGACTGAGAGCGAGCGTTTCGATCTCACGGTGATATACAAAAAGCGTTCGACCACCTCTGCTACTCTCACGGTGAGACTCAAAGCTGCGCTCTCAATTTGAGAGCCGCATTTTGCATTTAATCGTGAGATTTTTCTCTGAGTGAGGTTTAAAAATGTTTAATTTGCAGTGCCGAAACCCAAAATCAGTGAAGCGCATAGAATCCGAATCAATTTCAATATTCAGGAGGCGATTGGCTAGACCGATTTCGATTTACAAGGGCCATAAAATTGTAAACGGTGAGGCTATCTCACACAAAGCTTCCTACCTATTCCAGTAAATATTTCTTCTTCCACTGGATTTGGCACCACGTTGGTAGACAAGGAGTGGCATTGCTGCATTCCTCGGAGTTTAGGCACAATTACCGAGTCCCCTGTGGTTTTGATTCATGGTAAATATAAGGTAGCATATACATTATAATTTTCATTTTACCGCCAGGACAGAATTTAATGCCGCCGATTTCCAAGTCTCGCTGTTTGACACTCAATTTGAGCGTCCCTTTTCCACTAAATCGCCTGAGACTCTCAAACCGGACCACGTGCCAGGTGTCAACTCCCTTTGAAGGTTGGGCCTCCGTGAAATGCAAATATTGGTCTTGTTCAGTCGTCAATGTGAGGCTAAAAGCCCATTCTGACTTTTTCAATGGACTCCTCATGAGGTAAACGACGTCGACGCAAAAGGCTGTCTCCTTCTGGAAATCGATGTGTCTTTCCATCGAAGCATTCAAACGCTCAGCATTTTCAGGGACCAGGACACTGTCTAAAATTTAAACCATGAGAATATAAACAAAATAGTCGATTTTCTCCGTACAATGTCTGATAGAAAAATTGTATGCAAAAAAGGACTTACACAAATGCATCTTGACCAAAGACACTCCGCGGAAATGAATGAAGGGGAAGAAAGAGTTTTTGAGGACGTTGCTTGTGACGAATCTGGAGGAAAATGACTTTTAGCCTGAATAAAGCAAAAATATTTGTAAATTTTACTTCCTGGTGGCGGATTTTGCTGCGATGGGGAAGGATATCTCACCGCTATTAATTTTAACCTCATTTCCCAACGGATCGTCTTCTGAGAACCTCAACGAAACCAATTCCCATTTCTTTCCACTGTTTTTTAAGTTTATTTCCTTAATAAAAAACATCAGGTCTGTATTTTCCCTATTAAAACCAAATAAATTACTTTTGTTTTGATAACGTCCTGGCGATCGTGCCAAAAGAATCGGCCATTCGGGTCGTCAGGTGTTGGTTCTTTATAACGTCTTCGGAAGGTTGACATCTGTAAGTAATCCGGATCAATCAGGAAATAAAAATTCGAGTTTGTCAGGATGGAGAAGTGTGCGTGCAGCGCCGTGTTCCTCAAGAAATTCTCCATCCAGAAATTCCTCCCGGCATTTAAAAAAATAACCGGAATGTCTACAGAGAGTGAAAGTTAAATTTTCTTAAGAAAAATTCATTTATGTAATTTACCGTGCCAGCGAAAGTCGGTGATTGGAGGGTATTTTTCGTGATTGTTTGGCTTCATTCTGAGATTTTCCTTGCGCCAATGTTCGCAGCCGCCGCTTTTGATCAGATTGCAGTCGAATTCGTGCATTATTTCGTTTGCGTTCCCGTCCAAGTTGAAGATGTCCACCTTGGAGAATGTTTCCACGTTGCCATAGCTGTGCGGGTCTATAAAATCGATAATTTAATTTTTGCTATTATAAAAATATTAAAAATAAAATTGCTTTTTTCCAAACTTTACAGCGCTTCACAATATTTTCTTCGCGGATTTCGATTTCTCTCGTAAAAATTAGTGCTACTTATGACGAACTTACTCCTCAGAGAATTATTTATGTATTCGCAACAGGAATTTTACAAATTAACTTAATCAATCAATCAATTTGTTTATTAATTAATTAATAACTTAATACTAACCAAATTTTTCCACATTTTGGACAAAGGCGACCGCATGTTGGTGGTCGTTGGTTGCACAGGCTCTGGTTTCGTTTCTGGCCTCCACGCGGATCAAATATCCGCGAGCCAAATTGCAATCTTCAGTTTAAAAATAATTAATTTAAATTTTTAGAGGGGAAATGATCTAAATTGTCAATCTGAAATTGCATACTCACTGAAAACGAGTAAAAGAAGCGCATACCACGACACGATCCACTGCATTGCGATCCTGAAAATTTCATATTTTTTTTAGCAATAAAAGTTTTGCGATTAATCAAAAGCATAAATTATATAAAATCGACTTACCCGATTATTTTTTTATTTAATAGCCTTTCGGTAACCCTTTATTGCAACGTGACTAATATTTATTTTTCAGCAATTCCTTCTTTCCTTCGATATAACGCCGCTTCACATTATATTTCAATTTTTTAATTTAATTCCCTCTTTTATATTCTATTAAAATTACTTCAAGAATTATATAACACAATCCTGTCTGTTAAAAATTATTTCAACATATTGATTGCGTTCATTTCGAAATTAATATTTTTATTTCAGTGTGGCTCTTTTGCTGTGCACCCAACGTTTATAGTTCGACTGACTGAACATTTGAAAAATTTAAATCGTGGAAAAAAAACAACACAAGTACACGAAAGTTATTTTAAGAAAAAACATTAATTTTTAAAAGCCATCTGGTACCGAGCTCAAAGCAATTAATTCCTGTTGGCTGGTTAAAATAAATATTTATTCTCCCGGCTATCCATTCTTAAAATAAAAATCATTCATTTAAGAAAATTTCAAGCGATTGAGAGAACCCAAACAAATTTAAATAATAGAAATAATTATCCTACCTTTTTGTATGTATACAGCTCGTCTTTTTTCTCAAAACCTTCCTCCGCACCTCACTGCTCGGCCAAACAGGTCAAACTGACAATATGAGAGCCCCTGGCTACGAAATAGAAAAAAATTCATGAGCCTCTTGACCAATTCTCTTGTGTGAGCTGTCGGAATGATTGCGTGTACGCGGCTGTGTGTGGGCTTGTTGCCCAAAGAGAGCAATTATTGCGTTATCAGAGGCAACACGACTTACGAAATTTTCTTTTATTTGTACAAAGAGTCTGTTGATATTATATAAATTGAACACGCTTCTTTGTTGCCTTCATCTGTTTATACACATCAACGAAACTTTTATGAGGTTCATATTTCTGTGTATGTATTATAATTTTAAATGTAATTATTTGTTAATAAATGCGTTTACCTTCTTGTACACCAACCGATTTACTCAAAAATTATGCAAAGCTAAATTTTATGAACTGGAGGATAGAATGGGTTTGTGAGAAAGAAAATAACCGGAATAATGTATGAATTTTTTAAAAATGCCGTGCGTAGAATCTGTCATTCAGGGTTGTTTCCTTGGACTTTTGGCACCGGGTTTTAAGGTATTGAAAATACTGTATTTTATGGCCGATTTTTCGATGCGTTTGAAACCGAAATGTTCCGCCATCGAAGAGGGGGGCGTAACCTAAGGAATACAATATGGTGGCGCGGACATGGCAGGCTCACAAGAGGCGTGGTGTGCCGCCATATTATATTCCCTCTGTTACGCCCCCTCAAGAAACAGCTGAAATCGGCCGCCGAAGAAGGGGAGTAACCGAGGGAATACAATATGGCGGCGCAGACACAGCAGGGAAGACTGAAGTGCTCGCCACTCGTAGGGGGCGTGGTTCGCCGCCATATTGTATTCCCTCGGTCTGTTTTGACAGTGAATATTTTGGTATTCTACTATTTTTTAATACCAAAAACCGGTTGAAGGAAACGTCCTTTACTACTCTGCATCAATTTCCCGTTTCCTTCAACTTCCAGAATATTTCCCAATATTTCCGAATTTTTAATTCCTGTACGAACTACACGTCAGTTTGTCAATCTAAACAAACCGCAATTCAAATCAATTACTTCGATCCCTAGTTAATCAAAATAATATCGATAATATCGATTTTACCTTGGCTCACCGCTCCTCTATTCGCAGAAAGCTGAAGTACCACGTCTGCAGCTTCACCTTGTCCCTTGTCCACCTGGACAGCGCTGTCTTCCATCGGACGTTCACCAACAACAGGCAGCGGCTTCTCCAAAGGCATCATTTTAAAAATCACAGCGACTATTAGAGCAGCTGAAAATAAACAAATAACGAATTGAGGGGAGAGGAGTGTTTAGATCAGAGAAGCAGATTAGTTTGATACTTCAGTCGATTTGGCGTTTTTTTGCAAATCAACTTATTATCTTCAACACCTTGGTGAATAAATTAAAAATATCATTGGATTCAAAATAAGAAAAGAAAATCACAGAATAAAATTGGACATTCGGAATGCAGTTTGTAACTTCTTGTCGTACTCTCCACGTACGTTCTCCTCATTTATGCTAACACAGCGTGGCGTTGCGCAGACTCGATCAACTATAGGTTCAGGTGAAGGAGAGTTAACTCCCCCTTTAATTTAGGTTATTATTACAAGAGCCACAGCCTTGATCAGGTCTGTTGAACGAAGCAGACGAGTTTTGGCCCGCTCTAGTGAAACTTTTGACTGTACAATCTTATCCAGGTATTTTATTCGTTCTTGGCCATTTGGCTCCATATGTAAAGCTCTAAATTAAAACCATAAAAATTCTATTTATCCTCCGGATCAACCTTTGCTCAATTTTTATCTGTACTTTTCAACTTTTTGATCAAAGTCAATAATTAATACAATTTTGATGACCCCGACTCTTTTGTATTTTTCTCAGGTCTCCGTAAAAATGGATAATTCAGATTATGCTGACGCAAGCGAGGGCAATGACCGTGAGTAACAATTTACTCTACGCATAGCATTGGAATTTAGGGAATTTTCCTTTTGTAGGTAAACGGTCCAGGGATAATTCCCCAGAGTCCGATGAGAAAGAAGAGAAGATTCCATTAGTGGTAATCGATTTGTCGTCGGAATCTCATTCCGAAACGGATGAGGAATGTGACGAAGTAGCAACTCTTGAAGATAAGCTGGAATTTGTCGAGGAGAACAGAGGCAACATTCCTCCGCTCCTTTACGCGGCAGAAAATTCTGATTTAAAGGTATGCAAATACCTCGTGAAGAAAGGGGAAAATGTTAACGCAAGGGATAGAAATGGTTACGACGTGTATCATTGCGCAGCCATGAATGAAAACAACTGCGCTATGAAACTGCTCGATTTCTTTGTAAAGTGCAAAGCAGAAATGAAAAGACTCAATTATTGTGACATGGATGCTGTCGCGTTGGCTGTCATGCTTGAGAAATTCGAGTTTGCGAGAAGGCTGCTACACTTTTACGGCTCCAACGAAAGCTTACTTTCGCATTGTTGCACTAGTTTCAAACCGGAGTCGATCAAATGGGCATACGAGAAAAAACCGGCCATAGTCAAAGTGGAGGGCAAGGACGAATTTGACTTGCAGATTTTGGAGAGGATGGCTCAGTTCCAAGATTTGGAGACATTCCAGTGGATCATCGATGTTGCCACTAGCTGCTTCGGTGTTGATTTATCTCAAAATAAAGAACTGCAACTGAGAATTCTCAGAGAAGCTGCTCGAAGTTTGGATGAGACTAAAGGCGAGGCAATCGCCAGCTTTCTTTTTTCTTCATATGCCGAAAATTGGACAGTGCAAGATTTGACTCCCCTTCTCATTAAGGTTTTGCCGAGCGGAAACTTGGAAGTTGTCCAACTGATGGTTGATCACGGAGCTGACCTGAATGTCGGCATGATGAACGGGCACTTGTCCCTTTTTCAGTACTGCGTGGGGATGAATGCAATCGAGTCCGCCCTTTTCGTGCACCAACGGAACCCAGAGGAGATAAGCCTGTCCACTTTGGTTACCGCAGCAACGACTGAGAACATCCAAATGTGCGAGTGGGTTGTCGGGCTCATCAAAGAATCCGATTTTGATTCTTTAATTCCCGATTACCTTCATTTTGCTGCGAAGTACATTCCCTTCGGTGCAGCAATTATCCGGCATTTTGATTCCTTAATGCTTCCGCACATAAATTCAGTCAACAGCGAAGGCACAACTGCTCTCCATTCGGCCGTGGACGCACACAACCTCTCAAGTTTTCAGGCCTTGGTCGATATCGGTGCGGATCTGACCGTGAAATATCGTGATGTTAACTTGCTGCACTACTGCCTGTTTAAAAATTTTCTCAAAGGCGCCAAGATTGTGTTCGCCAAGGACCCAAGCCAGTTGCAGGGAAGACAAGCTTTTGTCTGGGCACCTTGTTCCGAGTTAATTAGATTTTGGCTTGCATCTTTAGGGGTTCACGATTACTAGACACCGATCAAAACGGGACGTTTTGGATGAGAATCATATAGTTTACAATATCTCTTGTACTTGAAAATCAACTAGCCTAATAAATTTAGAATCCTTTTTACACAAATAAAGCAAAATCATCGTCCCATTCCTAAAGAAAACTCGTTTGTTATTATTTTTTTAAATTTCCCTTGAAGCGCGACATAATCCTGTAGTATTAAATGTTGAATGACAGGATCTATTATAAAAGATACAATGTAAAAAAGTGGCATTCCGCCCCTTGAGGCACTTCTGGCAACTTTCCGTTTGTTCCAAAGTTGAAAATTGAATTTAGATAAAAATTATATAACGATAACGAATTTTGTTTGGCCATGGGGCGGATCACGGAAGCTTGACCTTGAAAGAAAATGGCAACGCTGGGAATAAGGCTAGCATTGTACAGTGTTTCAAAGTCAAAGCTCCGTAATCCACTTTCATGTTTTATCTAGATCATTCTGAAGCCAGAAACTGAAAACAACAGACGCGTTTTCTGCCGCCGCTCTTGAAATTTGTACAATCTTAACCAGGTATTTGATTTTACTCCTTCTGTGCCTTTTTGCTTTGCAAAGAAAGCACTCATTCGCTTTTTACGTGATATCTGCTGCTATAGAGCACTCGATTTTTGTATAACGCTTAAGTAATTTAATTAACCTTGTAAAAATTCTATCTATCTTCCGAATCAATCTTTGGTCCATTTCTATCTCTACATTTCAACTTTTTTGATAAAAAAATTCCGTGTTCTGCTCATGGTTTATATTTTTATGAACTTATATTTTTTGTATTGTTCTCTCAGCTCTCCGTAAAAATGGATAATTCAGATTATGATGATGACGACTCATCAAGAGAGAGCAATGACCGTGAGTAACAATTTATTGTATGCAGCATTGGTATTTTAGGAATTTTACTATTGTAGGAAAACGGCCCAGGGATGAATCCCTAGAGTCAGATGAGGTAAAGGGAAAGATTCCAAGAGTGGAATTACATTCATCGTTTGAATCTATTTCATCTTCAGAATTTCATTCCGAATCGGATGAGAACTTGAAAGAAAGTGCATCTCTTGAAGATAAGCCGCAGGACGTCAAGGTGAAAAACATTCCTGCGCTTCTGTACGCGGCAGAAAAGACTGACGTCAATGTATGCCAGAAACTCGTGGATGACGGGGCAGACGTTAACGAAACGGACGAAAATGGCAACGACGTCTATCATTGCGCAGCCATCAATGAACTAAACTGCGAAATGAAACTGCTCGATTTCTTTGTGAATTACAAAGCCGAAATGAAAAGACTCAATAATGATGACATGGATGCAGTCATGGTGGCTCTCGCCCACGAAAAATTCGAGTTTGCGAGAAAGCTGTTTAATTTGTACGGCTCCAACGAAAGCTTACTTTCGCATTGTTGCACTTCATGGTATAAAACCAGAGTCAATCAAATGTGCATACAAGCAAGACCCGTCAATAGTCAAAGAGGAGGGAAAGGGCGAATTTGACTTGCGGATTTTGGAGAAGATGGCTCAGTTCCAAGATTTGGAGACATTCGAGTGGATCATCGAGGAAGCCAAAAACTTCGGTGTAGATGTCCCTAAAAATAAACAACTGCAACTGAGAATTTTAAGAGGAGCTGCTCTAAATCTAGATGAGCCTAATGGAAAGGAAATCGCCAACTTTCTTTGTTCTTCATATGCCGAAAATTGGACAGAGCAAGATTTGACTCCCCTTCTCATTAAGGTTTTGCCGAGTGCAAACTTGAAAGTTATCCAACTGATGGTTGATCACGGTGCTGACCTGAATGTGCGCATGATGAAAGGGCACTTGTCCCTTTTTCAGTACTGCGTGGGGTTGAATGCAATCGAGTCCGCCCTTTTCCTGCACCAACGGAACCCAGAGGAGATAAGCCTGTCCACTTTGGCTACCGCAGCAACGGCTGAGAGCATCCAAATGTGCGAGTTGCTGGTCGGGTTTATCAAAGAATCCAAATTTCATATTTTAATTCCTGATTTCATTCATTTTGCTGCCATGTACATTCCCTTCGGTGCAGCAATCATCCGGCATTTTGCTTTCATAATGCGTTCGTACATCAATTCAGTCAACAGCGAAGGCGAGACTGCTCTCCATTCGGCCGCGGACGCACACAGCCTCGCTAGTTTTCAGGCCTTGGTCGAGATCGGTGCGGATCTGACCGTGAAATATCGTGATGTTAACTTGCTGCACTACTGCCTGTTTAAAAATTTTCTCGAGGGTGCCAAGATTGTGTTCGCCAAGGACCCAAGCCAGTTGCTGGGAAGACAAGCTTTGGTCTGGGCACCTCGTTCCAAGTTAATTAGAGATTGGCTTATACAAAGAGTCTGTTGATATTATAATATAATATTGAACACGCTGCTTTGTTGCCTTCATCTGTTTATACACATCAACAAAACTTTTATAAAGTTCATATTTTTTGTACGTATTTTAATTTTCAAATTGTAATTATTTGTTAATAAATGCCTATACCGATTTACTCAAAAATAATGCAACGCTGAATTTAATGAACTGGAGGATGGAATGAGTTTTGTGAAGGAAAAAATTCACTGGAATTATGTATGGATTTTTTAAAAATGCCGTGCATAGAATCTGTCATCCAGGGTTGATTCCTTAGATTTTTGACACTGCGGGTTTTAAGGTATTAAAAATACTGTCTTTTTTGGCAGATTTTTCGATGTGTTTGAAACCCTTGAAACCGAAATGTTCCACCATCGAAGAGGGGGGCGTAACCTAGGGAATACAATATGGCGGCGCGGACAAGGCAGGCTCATAAGAGGCATGGTGCGCTGCCATATTAAATTCCCTTTGTTATTTACGCCCCCTCAAGAAACAGCTGAAATCGGCCGCCGAAGAAGGGGCGTAACCGAGGCAATACAATATGACGGCGCAGACACAGCAGGGAAGACTGCAGTGCTCGCCACTCGTAGGGGGCGTGGTTCGCCGCCATATTGTATTCCCTAGATTAGTTTGATACTTCAGTCGATTTGGCTTTTTTTGCAAATCAACTCATCTTCAACCTTGGTGAATAAATTAAAAATATCATTGGATTCAAAATAATGAAAGAAAATCACAGAATAAAATTGGACATTCGGAATGAAGTTTGTGACTTCTTATCGTACTCTCCACGTACGTTCTCCTCATTTATGCTAACACAGCGTGGCGTTGCGCAGACTCGATCAACTAGGTTCAGGTGAAGGAGAGTTAACTCCCCCTTTAATTTAGGTTATTATTACAATAGCCACAGCCTTGATCAGGTCTGTTGAACGAAGCAGACGAGTTTTGGCCCGCTCTATTGAAAAAAACTTTTGACTGTGCAATCTTATCCAGGTATTTACTCGTTCTTGGCCATTTGGCACCAAATCGAAATAATGTAAAGCTCTTAAATGAAAACCATAGAAATTCTATTTATCCTCCGGATCAATCCTTGCTCAATTTTCATCTGAACTTTTCAACTTTTTGTTCAAAGTCAATATTTAATACAATTATAATGACCCCGACTCTTTTGTATTTTTCTCAGGTCTCCGTAAAAATGGATAATTCAGTTTATGATGATGATTCATTAAGAGAGAACAATGACCGTGAGTAACAATTTATTGTACGTATAGCATTGGAATTTAGGGAATTTTCCTTTTGTAGGTAAACGGCCCGGGGATGAATCCCTAGAGTCAGATGAGAAAGAAGAAAAGATTCCAAGAGTGGAATCCGAATCATCAGTGGAACCTAATTCATCGTCGGAATCTCATTCCAAATCGGATGAGAAATTTGACGAAGGGGCATCTCTTGAAGATAAGCTGGTATACGTCGAGAAGAACAGAGGAGACATTCCTGCGATTCATTACGCGGCGGTATTCGCTGACGTCGATGTATGCCAGAAACTCGTGGATGACGGGGAAGACGTTAACGAAACGGACGAAAATGGTAACGACGTCTATCATTTCGCAGCCATTAATGAACTAAACTGCGAAATGAAACTGCTTGATTTCTTTGTGAATTGCAAAGCCAAAATTAAAAGACTTAATAAGGATCACATGGATGCAGTCATGGTGGCTGTCATCCTTGAGAAATTCGAGTTTGCGAGAAAGCTGCATAATTTGTACGGCTCCAACGAAAGCTTACTTTCGCATTGTTGCACTAGTTTAAAACCGGAGTCGATCAAATATGCATATGAGCAAGACCCGTCAATAGTCAAAGAGGAGGGCAAGGACGAATTTGACTTGCGGATTTTGGAGAGGATGGCTCAGTTCCACAATTTGGACACATTCAAGTGGATCATCGAGGAAGCCAAAAACTTCGGTGTAGATGTCTCTAAAAATAAAGAACTGCAACTGAGAATTCTCAGAGGAGCTGCTCTAAATCTAGATGAGCCAAATGGAAAGGAAATCGCCAGCTTTCTTTCTTGTTCATATGCCGATAATTGGACAGAGCAAGATTTGACTCCCATTCTCATTAAGGTTTTGCCGAGCGGAAACTTGGAAGTTATCAAACTGATGGTTAAACACGGTGCTGACCTGAACGTGGGCATGATGGAAGGGCACTTGTCCCTTTTTCAGTACTGCGTGGGGATGAATGCAATCGAGTCCGCCCTTTTCGTGCACCAACGGAACCCAGAGGAGATAAGCCTGTCCACTTTGGTTACCGCAGCAACGACTGAGAACATCCAAATGTGCGAGTGGGTTGTCGGGCTCATCAAAGAATCCGATTTAGATTCTTTAATTCCCGATTACCTTCATTTTGCTGCGAAGTACACTCCCTTCGGTGCAGCAATTATCCGGCATTTTGATTCCTTAATGCTTCCGCACATAAATTCAGTCAACAGCGAAGGCACAACTGCTCTCCATTCGGCCGTGGACGCACACAACCTCTCTAGTTTTCAGGCCTTGGTCGAGATCGGTGCGGATCTGACCGTGAAATATCATGATGTTAACTTGCTGCACTACTGCCTGTTTAAAAATTTTCTCAAAGGCGCCAAGATTGTGTTCGCCAAGGACCCAAGCCAGTTGCAGGGAAGACAAGCTTTTGTCTGGGCACCTTGTTCAGAGTTAATTAGACTTTGGCTTGCTACTGTAGGGGTTCACGATTACTAGACACCGATCAAAATGGGACGATTTGGATGAGAATCATAGTTTACAATATCTCTTGTATTTGAAAATCAACTAGCCCAATAAATTTAGAATCCTTTTTACACAAATAAAGCAAAATCATCGTCCCATACCTAAAGAAAACTCATTTGTTATTATTTTTTAAATTTCCCTTGAAGCGCGCCACAATCCTAGTATTAAATGTTGAATGACAGGATCTAGTATATTATAAGATACAATGTAAACAAGTGGCATCCGCCCCTTGATGCACTTCTGGCAACTTTCCGTTGGTTATAAAGTTGAAAATTGAATTTAGATAAAAATAATATAACTATAACGAATTTTGTTTGGCCATGGGGCGGATCACGGCAGCTTGACCTTGAAAGAAAGTGGCAACGCTGGGAATAAGGCTATAGCATTGTACAGTGTTTCAAAGTCAAGCTCCGTAATCCGCCTTCATGTTTTATCTAGATCATTCGGAAGCCAGAAACTGAAAACAACAGACGCGTTTTCTGCCGCCGCTCTTGAAATTTGTACAATGTTAACCAGGTATTTGATTTTACTCCTTCTGTGCCTTTTTGCTTTGCAAAGAAATTGCATTCGCTTTTTACGTGATATCTGCTACTGTAGAGCACTCGATTTTTGTATAACGCTTAAGTAATTTAATTAACCTTGTAAAAATTCTATCCATCTTCTGAATCTAATCTTTGGTCCATTTCTATCTCTACATTTAATCTTTTTTGATAAAAAATTTCCGTGTTCTGCTCATGGTTTATATTTTGATGAACTCATATTTTTTGTATTGTTCTCAGCTCTCCGTAAAAATGGATAGTTCAGATTATGATGATGACGACTCATCAAGAGAGAGCAATGACCGTGAGTAACAATTTATTGCATGCAGCATTGGTATTTTAGGAATTTTACTATTGTAGGAAAACGGCCCAGGGATGAATCCCTAGAGTCAGATGAGGTAAAGGGAAAGATTCCAAGAGTGGAATTACATTCATCGTTTGAATCTATTTCATCTTCAGAATTTCATTCCGAATCGGATGAGAACTTGAAAGAAAGTGCATCTCTTGAAGATAAGCCGCAGGACGTCAAGGTGAAAAACATTCCTGCGCTTCTGTACGCGGCAGAAAAGACTGACGTCAATTTATGCCAGAAACTCGTGGATGACGGGGCAGACGTTAACGAAACGGACGAAAATGGCAACGACGTCTATCATTGCGCAGCCATCAATGAACTAAACTGCGAAATGAAACTGCTCGATTTCTTTGTGAATTACAAAGCCGAAATGAAAAGACTCAATAATGATGGCATGGATGCAGTCATGGTGGCTCTCGCCCACGAAAAATTCGAGTTTGCGAGAAAGCTGTTTAATTTGTACGGCTCCAACGAAAGCTTACTTTCGCATTGTTGCACTCATGGTATAAAACCAGAGTCAATCAAATGTGCATACAAGCAAGACCCGTCAATAGTCAAAGAGGAGGGAAAGGACGAATTTGACTTGCGGATTTTGGAGAAGATGGCTCAGTTCCAAGATTTGGAGACATTCGAGTGGATCATCGAGGAAGCCAAAAACTTCGGTGTAGATGTCTCTAAAAATAAACAACTGCAACTGAGAATTTTAAGAGGAGCTGCTCTAAATCTAGATGAGCCTAATGGAAAGGCAATCGCCAGCTTTCTTTTTTCTTCATATGCCGAAAATTGGACAGAGCAAGATTTGACTCCCCTTCTCATTAAGGTTTTGCCGAGTGCAAACTTGAAAGTTATCCAACTGATGGTTGATCACGGAGCTGACCTGAATGTCGGCATGATGAACGGGCACTTGTCCCTTTTTCAGTACTGCGTGGGGTTAAATGCAATCGAGTCCGCCCTTTTCCTGCACCAACGGAATCCAGAGGAGATAAGCCTGTCCACTTTGGCTACCGCAGCAACGGCTGAGAGCATTCAAATGTGCGAGTTGCTGGTCGGGCTCATCAAAGAATCCAAATTTCATATTTTAATTCCTGATTTCATTCATTTTGCTGCCAAGTACATTCCCTTCGGTGCAGCAATCATCCGGCATTTTGCTTTCATAATGCGTTCGTACATCAATTCAGTCAACAGCGAAGGCGAAACTGCTCTCCATTCGGCCGTGGACGCACACAATCTCTCTAGTTTTCAGGCTTTGGTCGAGATCGGTGCGGATCTGACCGTGAAATATCGTGACGTTAATTTGCTGCACTACTGCCTGTTTAAAAATTTTCTCGAGGGTGCCAAGATCGTGTTCGCCAAGGACCCAAGCCAGTTGCTGGGAAGACAAGCTTTGGTCTGGGCTCCTCTTTCCAAGTTAATTAGAGATTGGCTTACTTCTGTAGGCGTTCAAGATTCCAAGGCACCAATCAAAATGAAACGTTTTGGATGTGAATTGTAGTTTTTAATGTCTCTTGTACTGGAAATTCAACTGACACTAAATATTTTGAATCTCTTTTACTCAAATAAAGCAAAATCATCGTTCCATTCTTTGAAAACTCATCTGTTATTATAATTTTAAATTTCCCTTGAAGCGCGATATATAATCCTAGTAATATAAGTTTTGGAGGACAGGATCTATTACAAAATGCAATATAAACAAGATGCATCCGGCCCCCCGAATTTTTTGGCCATGGGGTTGATCACGGCAACGCTACCTTGATTAAAAGTGGCAACGCTGGACGTAAGGAGAGCATTGTACAGTGTTTCAAGGTCAAGTTGCCTCGATACGCCTCCACGTTATAATCTAGATCATTCTGAAGCCAGCAACTGAACACAACAGATGCGTTTTGTGCGCCGCCGCTCTTGAAATTTGAAAAATCTTATCCAGGTATTTTACTCGTTCTTGGCTTTTTGGCTTTTCGTAGACAGCCCTCATTCGCTTTTTCCGTGATATCTGCTCTTAGAGCACTCAATTATTTTATAGCGTTCAAGTAATTTAATTTTATTAGTCCCATAAAAATTCTTGTTGTCTTTTCCGTATCAATCTTTTGTCAATTTCTATCAATACATTTCAACTTTTTGGTGTATGTTTTGATGAACTCATTTTTCTCTTTGTATTGTTCTCAGCTCTCCGTAAAAATGGATAATTCAGATTACGATGACAAAAGAAACGATAACCGTGAGTCACAATTTATTACAAGCAGCATTGGAATTCAGGGAATTTTCTATTCGTAGGTAAACGACCCATGGATGAATCCCCAGAGTCTGATGAGAGAGAAGAAAAGATTCCAAGACTGGAATCCGATTCACCGGCATCCCTTCCTAAAAAGAACGGGATTCAAAGAGAGAAATCTCTTGAAGATAAGCTGGAATACGTCGAGAAGAACAGAAAAAACATTCCTGCACTACTTTTTGCGGCAGAATACGCTGACGTCGATGTATGCCGGAAACTCGTGGATGACGGGGCAGACGTTAACGAAACGGACGAAAATGGCAACGACGTCTATCATTGCGCAGCCATGAATAAAAAGTGCGGAATGGAACTGCTCGATTTCTTTTTGAAGTGCAAAGCCGAAATGGAAAGACTCAATGCTGACAATGATGATGCAGTTATGTTGGCTTTCTACCACAGTAAGTTCAAGTTTGCGAAAGAGCTGTTTGACAAGTACAACTCCAGCGAAAGCTTTCTTGCGAATATCGCTTTTAGTGATGATCCGGAGATGATCAAATCCGTATATGATCAGGACCCGTCAGTGGTCAAAGTGAAAGGCAAAGAAGAATTCGACTTGCAGATTTTGAAGAGAATGGCTTTTTACCAAGATTTGAAGACATTCCAGTGGATCTTCAAGATAGCCTGCGACAACGGTGTAGATCTATCAACAAATAAAGAACTGAAAAAGAGTTTGCTCATGAATGCTGCTCGAAATGAGGATGAAAGCGAGGGAATCGTCAAATTCCTGCTATCTTCATATGGGAATGACTTGACAAGCCAAGATTTGATGTCTCTTATCACCGAGGAGTTCTTGCTGAGAGATAACTTGAAATGTATCGAATTGTTGGTCAATTACCGTGCTGACCTGAATGAGTGCAAATTAGAAGAGGAAGAAACAACCCTTTTGGAGAGCTGCGTGGAAAATAATTCACTCGTTTCCGCCAAATTCGTGTACGAAAAAGAGAAAATGATTAACTTACGAGTGTTGATTTGCGCGGCCAGATATGCGAGCGTCGAAATGTACGAGTGGTTGCTTGAACTTCCCAGGGATTTCAACCTTGATGATCATGGAAGCCGTTTGTTTGAAGAATTTTTGAGTAACACTGCGTATGGCGCCGAAATCATTCGTCACTTGAAATCAACATTGCGTGCGCTTTTAAATGAACCCATGGGAGAATATTACCCTCAACTTTTTCCACTCCATTTGGCAATGCAGAATGAAAACCTTGAAGCTGCAAAAGCATTGCTTGAGATTGGCGCTAAATTTAAAGTGAAATTTTATGTTACCATCAATTTACTCACCTACTGCTTGGGAATAAATTTCCTAGAGGGCGCCAAGTTTGTGTACTCCATTGACAAGAGCCAGATTATGGGCAGTAAGTTCATGGGCACCGCCATGATGCTCGCCAAAAAGCACGGAAACCAAGAAATGGAGCAATGGCTAAATGAGATTCAACAGCGATCAATTAAAAAATTGTAGACGGTGCAAATTTTGAAACATGAAACAATCCTTTTAAATTTGAAAAACTTTGTTTGATTTTAACTCCTTCCTGCATCTAAGCCGAAAAAATGCATGAAATTAATCTTAGCAAAAAGAAAAGTCCTTATCCTTATAGGGAGGGTGCAAAAAATACGTTTTCATAGTTTGAAATCCATCTCGTTCGAGGATTATGATCCGATCTGCTCTAATTTGATGTTAAAATGTTTCCAGGCGAATTTTGCGTCGGTTGAGCAGCTGGTTTTGTTTCGAATATTTTACTTAAATCGGAGATTTGTCCAGAGGGAAGTCGGAAGATGTCAAAAATATAGTTCTGTATGAAACCTAGGGGCGGATTACGGCATTGCCATTTAGCTTGACAATGCTATCCTTATGCCCAGCGTTGCAAATTTCTTCCAAGGTCAAGCTGCCGTGATCAACGTCCATGTATATAATCTAGATCATTCTGAAGCCAGCAACTCAACACAACTGACACATTTTGGGCCGCTCCTTGAGACTTTAATCTTATCCAGGTGTTTGACACTTTCGTGCTTTTCGCATATTTCGAAATATATGCTCCTAGAGCACTCCATTATCTTTTTAAACGACCGTCAAATATTCATCATATATTAATTTAAAACTCGTTTGGCCAAAAAAATCTATCTATCCTCCGAAAACATATATATTTGGTCTAGTTTCACCTTGGTTTTAATTTTCTGTAGATAAAATCCTTTAATTGATGCTTTAAATTATGACGAACCTATTATTTTGTATTGTTCTCAGGTCTCCGTAAAAATGGATAGTTCAGATTATGAAGATGGCACATCAAGAGAGAGCAATGACCGTGAGTAACAATTTATTTTATGCTGCATTGGAATTTAGCGAATTTTCCTTTTGTAGGCAAACGGCCCATGGATGAATCCCTAGATTCAGATGAGAAAGCCGGAACGGATAAGATTCAAAATGAGAAATTTGACATATGGGCATCTCTTGAAGATAAGCTGGAATACGTCGACAGGAACAGAGGCAACATTCCTGCGCTACTTTATGCGGCAGAATTCGCTGACGTCGATGTATGCAAGGAACTCGTGGATGTTAAAGGGGCAGACATTAACGTGACAGATGAAAGTGGCAACAACGTCTTTCATTGCGCAGTCGCAAACCAACACAACTGCGAAATGGATCTTTTTAATTTCTTTGCGGACCGCGGAGCCGAAATAGAAAGGCCCAACAATCGCGGTAATGAGGCAACTATGATTGCTCTCTGGTTGAATAAGTTCGAGTTAGCAAAAAAGATGTTTGACAAGTTCGAATACAAAACCAGCTTTCTTGCCTTTTGTGCTTCTATTGAGCTGAGCACGATCAAACTCATATATGATCAGGACCCGTCAGTGGTCAAAGAGCAAGTGAATGGCAGAGAAATATTTGACTTGCTCATTTTGGAGGAGATGGCTTTGTACCAAGATTTGGAGACATTCAAGTGGATCTTCAAGATAGCCTGCGACAACGGTGTAGACGTATCAAAAGATATAGAAATGCTAAAGCGTATCCTCTATGGAGCTTATACAAATCCAAAAAGAAAGGAAGGTGATGGAATCTTGAACTTCCTGTTAAATTTATGTGGGACAGACTTGAAAAGCGAAGATTGGACAACTCTTCTCACCGAGTTCTTGCGGAGAGGAAACTTGAATGCTGTCCAAATTTTGGTTAATCACGGTGCTGACCTGAATGTGCGCTTGGAGGAAGGACAAGTGTCCCTCTTTGAATACTGCGTTGGCCAGTATTCGCTCGAGGCCGCCAAATTCGTGTACGCAGGGCAAAAACAGGTTGAGATTAACTTATGCGTGTTGATTCGCGCGGTTAGAAAAGCGGACGTCAACATGTGCGAGTGGTTGCTTCAACTTCCCAGGGACTTCGAGCTTGCTGATAAAGCACACTGTTTGATCGAAGAAGTTTTGAGTAACGCTAAGCATGGCGCAGATATCATTCGTCTCCTTGAACAACCCTTTCAAGATGTTGTGAATGATTCCTTCGGAAAATATAACCCTCCACTTTTTCCACTCCATCTGGCCATGATGAAAGGAAACCTTGAAGCGGCAGAGGCGTTGCTTGAGATCGGCGCCGACTTGAACGTGAAATTTTTCAACAAAATCAATTTGCTGATGTTTTGCTTGGGGGTCAATTTTCCAGAGGGCGCCGAGTTTGTGTACGCCAGGGACAGGAGCCAGCTGGACAGTATATCGAAGGTCACTGCTCTGCTAATCGCCTGTATGCACAGAAACCAAAGAATGGTGCAATGGCTAAATGAGGTTCATCAGTGATCAATTCGGAAATTGTAGATAGTGGAAATTTTAAATCATGAAACACTTCTATTTAATTCGAAAAACTTTGTTTGATTTCAACTCATGCCTGCATCTCATATCTATCTCGATTTTAATACGATAAAGAAGATAGCTAATATATTATTGACAGTTGGTTTAATATTAAAAGTGTGTGCCATTTAAGACCTACAGCTTCCCTAGCCCTAGGATATATTTATGGTCCTATAGGATCCTTCCACCTTGCGGTTGCCTGTCCGTCTAGACAATCGCGATGCCATTTGACGTGAATTATAAGTTCAAAAACCCGAATGTTCAAAATGTGTCGAAATGGTCGGTAAGTTGCTTTCGAAAAGTGACTCCTTGAACGATCTCAGGGTGCGTTACCCTGGAAAAGGTCATCAGGGTTGATTAGGTTGAAGTGCTCACCGAGGCGATTCGTTTGAAACTTTTTGACTAGAAATTCATCAATCCATCGAATTAATAGACAAATAAAACGGTGTTTCACTCTTTGAGTCATGGTCAAGACTAAAATCGAATAGTCTTAAATTTTCTAAGGCTGCTAATTAAATTTTAATCGTGGTTTCATCAAATGAAACGAACAGTATCTCAGGTTTTATGTGTCTCCAGCGCATCCTTTATCTTTGCTTGCAGCGGCGAATAGTCATGGCCGAATAAAAATTGAATTTCAATATCGATGTTTCATCAGACGATATATATCGATATTAAAACTATTGGTGACGACTAGCGGGGAATAAAATGGTCCCCCCACATACATTTATTTAGTCGTCACCTCCTGTAGTATTCTGTAGCCAGCAACTCAACACAACTGACGTATTTTGAGCCGCTCCTAAAACGTCCACTATCTTATCCAGGTATTTGATACTTTTTGGGCCTTTTACGTGATAACATATGATACTAGAGCACTAGATTTTTTTTAAAAAAAAAAGATCGTCAAGTATGTATATGCATAATTAAATTTGCTGGTGATACTAAATTCTTTCTGCATGTCCACTTTCATCAATGCTTGTCATATTTTTAGATAAAAAAAACTTTAATTAAAATCAATGATTTATATTTCAATGAATCTATTCTTTTTTATTGTTCTCAGGTCTCCGTAAAAATGGATGATAAATCAGAACATGCCGCCGCAAGCGGGAGCAATGACCGTGAGTAACAATTTATTGTATGCAGCATTCGTATTTAGAGAATTTACCTTTTGTAGGCAAACGGCCCATGGATGAATCTCCAGAGTCAGATGAGAAAGAAGAAAAGATTCCAAGAGTGGAATCCGAATCATCAGTGGAATCTTTGTCAACGTCGGAAACTGATTCAATGCCGGAATCTGATTGTGATTCATTGCCGGAACCTGCAGCCTTACTGGAATTTAACCCAACTGCAACTCTTAGAAAAAAGCTGGAATTTGTCGAGGAGACCAGAGAAGAGGTTCCTCCGCTACTTTACGCGGTAGAATATTCTGATTTAGAGGTATGCCGATACCTCGTGAAGAAAGGAGCAGATGTAAACGCAAGGGGCAAAGATGATGACGACGTCTATCATCTCGCAGCCATGAATCGAAACAACTGCGAAATGATACTGCTTGATTTCTTTGTGAAGTGCAGAGCCGAGAAATGAAAAGACTCAATAATGATGGCTTGGATGCAGTCATGGTGGCCCTGATTCACGGAAAATTGGAGTTTGCGAGAAAGCTGCTTAATTTGTACGGCTCCAACGAAAGCTTACTTTCGCATTGTTGCACTACTATTACACAACCGGAGTTTCTCAAATGTGCATACGAGCAAGACCCGTCAATAGTCAAAGAGGAGGGAAAGGACGAATTTGACTTGCGGATTTTGGTGAAGATGGCTCAGTTCCAAGATTTGGAGACATTCGAGTGGATCATCGAGGAAGCCAAACACTTCGGTGTAGATGTCTCTAAAAATAAACAACTGCAACTGAGAATTTTCAGAGAAGCTGTTGAATATGATGATGAGGTTGACTTCGATGAAATCGCCACGTTCCTAATTTCTTCATATGCCGAAAATTGGACAATGCAAGATATGGCATCTCTTCTCTCTGAGCTATTACCGAAAGGAAATAGCTGGAAAATTATTCGAATGTTGCTGAGTCGCTGCAATGACCCGAATATGTCCATGTCGCTAGAAAAGGTACCTAAATTTGAGAAATACGTGAGAATGAATTTACTCGAGGCCGCCAAAGCCACGTACGAGCAGAACCGAGAGGAAATTAACATGTCCACATTGCTTTCTGCAGCAAAGACTGAAAACATCGAAATGTGCGAGTGGCTGCTTGGGCTTATCGAAGATCCTACAAGTAAATACTTTAATTCCCGATTTCCTTCGTTTTGCTGCGAAGTACATACCATTTGGTGCAAAAATTATTCAGCAAATTGGCCCCAGGATGCTTTCACACATCAATTCAGTGGACAGCGAAGGCAAAACTGCTCTCCATTCGGCCGCGGACGCACACAACCTCGCTATTTTTCAGGCCTTGATCGAGATTGATGCCAATCTGACCGTGGAATTTCATGGACTCAACTTGCTGAACTACTGCTTGCAGAAGCATTTTATGGAGGGTGCCAAGATTGTGTATGCAAAGGACCCGAGCCAGATGCAGGGAAGACACGCAGAATATGCTTTGGACTGGGCATCTAAATACAAGTCAATGCTAGATTGGCTTGCTTCTGTAGGCATTCCCAACCAATAGACACTGGTCAATTCATATCATCTCTAGGAGGATTTTGTGTGATACGTATAGTTTGTAATGTTTTGTACTCTTTTACTGGTGTATTCAACCGACACGTATAAAGATCTGATCAAATAAAACAAAATCTTAATCCGATCCTTAGAATAATCTTTTTTGTTTTTTTTTTCAATTTATCGAAAAATGAAACTAAATCCAATAAAAGTGGAATGATATGTCTAAATCAATTAACATTAAAGATAAACTTTCGATGCTGAAATTGATCGAAAATGTCAAATATTTAAGTGACGACGCCGGCATAACAGCAAAGAACAAATGCAGACATTTTTTAAAATTCGGAAAATAATCGTAAAAATTTGAAACTATTAAAAAAATAGCATGAAAACGGTATTTTTTGCTCCTCTGGAAGGTTTTGGTAATGTAAACGGCACAATCTGGACAAATGGCCGCACCTAGGCACCAAAAATAAGGATAGAAATTTCAAAAATTACAACTTTCTAATTTAAAATTAACTATATCTAGTTTCTTATGGGTAGTACGATTGAAAACCAAAGTTTTACGACTCCCAGTGAAACTTTACGTTATTTAAGACATATTTCCGCACCCGCCGCCCACTCCGGCTTCCAACGCCCTAGGTGTATCGCTTTTAGACATGGCCAAATAAAAATCGATATTTAACATCGATATTTTTTCTGACGATATTTATCGATTTTTATCGATGTTTTTTTGTGGTTTAACATAGGTTATATAGGACGATATTTTAACATCGATATTTTTTCAGACGATATATATCGATTTATATCGATAGTCAAAAACATTTGGTGATGTCTAATCGCTTTGTTCAAACCTGAATCTAGGAGGTGGTTCACGGCAGCTTGACTTTGAAGGAAAATGGCAACGCTGGGCAAAATGATAGCATTGTACAGTGTTTCAAGGTCCAGCTGCCGTGAACCACCTCCACATATATTCTAGATCATTCTGAAGCCAGCAACTCAACACAACTGACGTGTTTATTTGAGCCGCTCCTAAAACGTCTACTATCTTATCCAGGTATTTGATACTTTTTGGGCCTTTTACGTGATAACATATTCTACTAGAGCACTAGATTTTTTTTAAAAAAGATCGTCTAGTATGTATATGTATAATTAAATTTGCTGGTGATACTAAATTCTCTCTGCATGTCCAATATATTCATCAATGCTTGTCATATTTGTAGATAAAAAAAACTTTAATTAATTTCAATGATTTACATTTCGATGAATCTATTCTTTTTTATTGTTCTCAGGTCTCCGTAAAAATGGATCATAATTCAGAACATGCCGCCGCAAGCGGGAGCAACGACCGTGAGTAACAAAATTTATTGTATGCAGCATTCGTATTTAGAGAATTTACCTTTTGTAGGCAAACGGCCCATGGATGAATCTCCAGAGTCAGATGAGAAAGAAGAAAAGATTCCAAGAGTGGAATCCGAATCATCAGTGGAATCTTTGTCAACGTCAGAAACTGATTCATTGCCGGCAGCTGCAGCCGTCGTACTGGGATATAACCCAACTGAAACTCTTAGAAAAAACATGGAACACGTCGAGGGGAACAGACGCTACATTCCTGATTTCCTTCGTTTTGCTGCGATGCATGTGCCATCTGGTGCAAAAATCAGTCAGCACATTGGCCACAGGATGCTTTCACACAACAATTCAGTGGGCAGCGAAGGCAAAACTGCTCTCCATTCGGCCGTGGACGCACACAACCTCGCTATTTTTCAGGCCTTGGTCGAGACCGGTGCGGATCTGACCGTGGAATTTCATGGACTCAATTTGCTGAACTACTGCTTGCAGAAAAATTTTATGGAGGGTGCCAAGATTGTGTATGCAAAGGACCCGAGTCAGATGCAGGGAAGACACGCTTAGAATGTGCTTTGGACTGGGCATCTAAATCCAAGTCAATGCTAGATTGGCTTGCTTCTGTAGGCATTCCCAACCAATAGACACTGGTCAAATCATCTCTTGGAGGATTTTTTTGTGAAACGTAAAGTTTGTAATGTTTTGTACTCTTTTACTGGTGTATTCAACTGATACGTATTAATCTGCTCAAATAAAGCAAAATCATAATCCCATCCTTGGAATAATCTCTTTTGTTTTTTTTTCAATTTACCTAAAAATGAGACTAAATCCTATATTATATAAACGTTGGATGATAGGCTTTATATCAGTTTAAATTATCATTTCTATCAGTGGGGGCCAGATGTGCGATGAAATTGGTTCCCACTGCGCAGATCCAAGATGGCGTCTGAATGTAAGAAACAAAAAGCTCTCTTTGGATTCGCGTACGAGTGTCAAGAGTTTGTTTTTACGATCCAAAAGGCACAATTAGTTTAGAGTAATGCAAATTACGTCACAATACTGACCAAAACTTGGTTCTTTTCGCGCATTTTTTTCGACCCTTTTTTGCGCCATACTTGCGCGTCGCACGAATCTGGACCCCGCTGATTACTATATATAGTTTCTTATGGGTAGTACGACCGAAAACCAAGTTTTATGACTCGCCGTGAAAGTTTGCGTCATTTAGGACATATTGACGCCTTCGCCGGCCCCTGAGGCTGCCGACGCCCCATTGTTTAAAGCTGAATCTAGGAGGTGTGGTTCACGGCAGCTAGACTTTGAAGGAAAATGGCAACGCTGGGCAAAATGATAGCATTGTACAGTGTTTCAAAGTCAAGCTGCCGTAATCCACCTTCATGTATTATCTAGATCATTCCTGAAGCTAGCAACTGAACACAACAGACGCGTTTCCTGCCACCGCTCTTGAAATTTGTACAATCTTCTCCAGGTAGTTGCCCTTTATTTGGCCCAAAATATTCGCTTTTCGTGATATCTGCTCCCCAAGCACTAGATTGATTTTTAATTCAAATCTAATTAAAATTTACAGGTGATACTCAGCAAATTCTTACTATTTTTAAGCTTTCTAAACATTAAACTAAATTCCATGATGTTCATTTTGATGAACCAATTATTTTGTATTGTTCTCAGGTCTCCGAAAAAATGGATAGTTCAGATTTTGCTGACGCAAGCGATGGCAATGACCGTGAGTTACAATTTATTTTATACAGCATTGAAATTTAGAGAATTTTCCTTTTGTAGGTAAACGGCCCATGGATAATTCCCCAGATTCAGATGAGAAAAAAGAGAAGATTCCAAGAGTGGAATCCGAATCATCAGTGGAACCTAATTCATCGTCGGAATCTTATTCCGAATCGGATGAGAAATTTAACGAAAGGGCATATCTTGAAGATAAGCTGGAAGACGTTGAAAATAACAAAGGTGACATTCCTGCTCTTCTTTACGCGGCAAAATACACTGACGTCGATGTATGCCGGAAACTCGTGGATGACGGGGCAGACGTTAACGAAACGGACGAAAATGGCAACGACGTCTATCATTGCGCAGCCATGAACAAAAACAGCTGCGATGTGGACCTGATCTATTTCTTTGCGGAGAAGAAAGCCATAAAGAGAAGGCTAAATAATGATAATGTTGATGCAGTCAATTTGGCTATCGAATCTGGCAAATTCATGTTTGCTCAACAGCTTTTTCAAATTTTTCAATCTGACGATGATTCACATTAATACACCGACCAAGATTTCTCCTTTTGGGAAATTTTGATATGAATCGTAGTTTCTAGTGTATCTTTTACTGCTAATTCAACTGACACAAAATATTTTGTATCTCGTTTTATCTCAAATAAAGCAAAACCCATTCATAGAATATTTATATTTTTCAATATTCTCCTCAAAGCTCAGCAGCTAAGTCATTGAAAGAATCAAATATAAAAGCGATGGATCGCTGGCGCGGACGCACCTCAACAAAAGACAAAAATTTATTGGCGGATTAACGGAATCGGCACCGTCTGGCCAAAAAGGGGCCCCTCCTGCGGCACCGTCAATGCGTCAATGACTCGGCAATATCTACACAGAGTTACTAGCAAGTCTTCAAAATTGCTTGCAATATTTTCTCAAGTGTTGAAACGAAGGGTCAGTCGCATATTATTGGGTAAAAGGTCTTTGCTGTTCGCTGTCAGCATTGTGAAATCACGAAAAATATGTTGCAATGCAAGAAGTGCAGAGAAATAGGAGGTAATGAAGATTTCACAATTTATTGCGAAAGCATTTTAGGCCGCCACCTGGCAACATTCTCACTCATCTATTGCGCACTGAAAAGAGGCCCGTGGATTCTCGCCCGTCAAAGCAAGGAGACTCGCAGTCGTGTTTTCGCCCTCGCTCGCTCTCTACGTGTGTTTCTCTCCCTCTGCACTACCAACAAAAATCGTAAGCACGCATTTGGGTTCCTATTTCCTTAATTTCTTACTGATAAAAAAGTTAAAAAACCGTGACTGCTAATAATTTTGAGGAAGGCTTTTAGTTTTTAGTACGATTAAGCAGCCATGCTTAAATTTGAAAACTGTCTGGAGCAAGTGGTTTGCGTGAAATAAATTTTGTAACTGCCGTCTCGCGATGATTGTATTATTAGTTCTCTTATAAACGCAAATGAAAGCGTGCAATTTTGCCATGTTTAAATTATAAAAATATAGCCTATCGCATTTATTTACAAACGGACAAAGACTTTTCAGATATTCGCGCCAGTAGAAAAATTTAAATTAATTTTTTTCGTATTTTCCTCTTTACGCAACGGGTGTACAATAATGTTTGTTAGGCGAAAATGGTTTTGTTTCTATTAATATTCGAATCCAGGATTCTTTCACACATCAATGGAGCGAGAACTGTGAAGGCCAAAACCGATCTCAATTTGGCCGTGGAGGAACAAAACCTCGTATTATAAACCAACCGATCACAACAGCTTGAGCTTGAACGTAAATGGCAACGCTGTGGGCATAAGGCTTGCATTGTACAGTGTTTCAAGGTCGAGCTAAAAAAAGTACCGTGGGGCGGATTATGGCAACGATTTTTAACTCGGCCTTGAAACACTACAATGCAAGCCTGATGCTCAGCGTTGCCATTTTCTGTCAAGGTTGCGTTGCCGTAATCCACCCCTGAAAAATATCGATATTATAGTCCAGAAAACATACTGATAACGCAATTTGTTTTGCCATTTGTCTAATTTAGATCAGTCTGAAGTCTGCAAATCAACACATCTGACGTTTTTTAGGCCGCTCCTGAAACTTCTGCTATATCTTATCCAGGTATTTTAATTTTTCTAGGCCTTTTGGCTCCAAAAATTTTCATAATATCTGCTCCTATATAGAGCATCCAATGATTTTTTTAAACTCTCATTACAATTTACTAGGGATACTCAGAAAAATCCATTCTATATCCTTGGAAAAATATTAATTTGATCAATTTCCATCAATACTTTTCGTAATTTGAGATAAAAAAACTTATTTATATTATACTCATTTTGATAAAACCTTTTTTGTATTGTTCTCAGCTCTCCGTAAAAATGGATAATTCAGATTATGCAGACGCAAGCGAGGGCAATGACCGTGAGTAACAATTTATCGTATGCAGCATTGGATTAGGAAAATTTTCCTTTTGTAGGTAAACGGCCAAAGGATGACTCCCCAGAGTCCGATGAGGTAGAAAAAAAGATTCCAAGAGTGGTAATCGATTCGTCGTCGGAATCTCATTCCGAAACGGATGAGGAATTTGACGAAAGGGCATCTCTTGAAGATAGGCTGGAATACGTCGAGAAGAACAGAGGCGACATTCCTGCGCTTCTTTACGCGGCGAAATACGCTGACGTCGATGTATGCCAGAAACTCGTGGATGACGGGGCAGACGTTAACGAAACGGACGAAAATGGCAACGACGTCTATCACTGCGCAGCCATGAATAAAAACAGCTGTGATGTGGAACTGATGTATTTCTTTGCGGAGAAGAAAGCCACAATGAAAAGGCTAAATAATAATAATGTTGATGCAGTCAATTTGGCAATCGAATTGGGCAAATTCAAGTTTGCTCAAAAGCTATTTCATATTTATCCATTTCACAATAGTGACGATAGTGACGATGATTCACAATAATACACACCGACCAAGTTTTCTCCTTTTGGGAAATTTGGATGTGAATCGTAGTTTGTAATGTTTATTTTATTACTAATTCAACTGACACAAAATATTTTTAAATCTCGTCTTATCTGAAATAAAGCAAAATAATCGTCCCATTCTTAAGAATGATCATATTTTCTATTATTTAAATTTTCCCTCGTAGTTCAGCTAAATCATTAAAAGATTGATGAAACTTAACGCCATTTCGAATAAGCATATTGAGGTAAGCAATGGTATATATCTCAAAAAGGGATAATAGTAAAATCAGGACCATGGACAGAGATTACGCAAATATTCTAGAAAAAATTGAAAGACTTTTCGCTTGATTTGAAATCCTCTCTTTGCGATCCTTCTTTTGGTGTGCGAATGTATAGGAATATTCCAAAAATTGTAAAACAAATCGTGCTTTTTTAATGCAGGTTAGGAAATTTTGATTTACATGCTTTTTAGCCGGCTTATTCTTGAATGGGTGACTGGATATTTTGCTTGTTCATAATTCAAGATAAAAGAAACTTCACACACATATAATGTGTCGAGCTTTATTTAAAAATTTTAATTAAAGAATTATGAAATGCAGAAATATTAACCTAAAGTACTTTAAGATTAAAGAAATATTTAAATTTCACATGTTTGTTGACATAAAATATCTTCCAAAAATAAAACTGACGCAAATCGACTGTAAAATGGCCAATGATAGAGGTTTTAATAATTTAACACGCAAGAATTTTTTAGAATACCGGAATTCATTTTATTTTGGCACAATTTATTTTTCAATGTGCTTCTGGACGATATGAGAATACAAACTTCTCTTTGCCCCATAAATTCTCTGGCACTTGTCGCAATGGAAATTTTTATTCTGGCAGCTCGTCTTATGCTTTTCAAGAAGTCCTGAGCAATTGAACTTGCACTGGCAGAAGCGGCAAGTCTTGGCAGTCCGGTGTCTAAGCATGTAACGGCGGCATAATTCCTTCTCACAATCAGCGCATCGAACGAATGAGTGCACCCAGGACTTGTGATGATTGAGAAAATATTCAGAGGCAAACAATTGGTTGCATTCTCCACACTTAATCGTCTTTGGAAAATGTTTCCCTTGCATGTGTTTTCGCATGTACGTCTTACTAAATGCAGTATAGTCGCAATGGTTGCAGTAAAAATTCGTATTTTTGGTGTGAACGATTTTCACGTGGCGCTTCAACTCCTTATTCAAGGTGAAAGTTTTTCCACATTCTTTGCATTTAAGAAGAGTTTGTTTGCAGGTCTTCCTATGTAATTGATACAAACCCGAGCACACGAAACTGAGTTTGCATCTGGAGCAAACCGATGGCTTTCTGTGGTGTTTCTTGTTCCCGAGAGAAACGTCCTGGACACAAGATCTGCATTTTTCGAACGTGTGATATTTTTTAAAGTGCGCATTCAATAGCCGATTCGAGCCGAATTTGGCGTCGCAACTGTCGCATTTGAAGATCTTTGGCATGTGCCTCGCCTCTTCGTGTTTTCTCAACAGGATATAAGACATGGCGAAATATTCACAATGCTTGCACTGGAAAAGACCTTGATTAATGCCTTTTTTGTGCCACGAGTTGATATGAAGAATCATATCGGACTTGGATTTGAAGTACTCTTCGCAGCTAAAACGCGTGCAAGCTACCGGAAGTTCTGGATGATTGCGTTTCATGTGCTTCCTCCACGAATCAACTGAGGAATGTAATTTGCCGATTCCACAATATTTGCAACGAATTTTCCTGCTTTCGCATGATTTGTTCTGTTTCTTGTGAAAATCCTGCTGCATGTGCTGTCCTTTTTCCTCCTCGGTGTGAAAGAATGTGGTGCAGCCCCAATGTCCGCATTTGATGGCTTCTTTGTGATTCACTCTGACGTGATCCAACAGTTGGTTGAAACTTTTGCCGCAGTATAAACACAGTTCTTGGCCTTCTTTGCTTTTCAATGGAATTTTCTTCTCGTATTTGGCCAGATCAACCTCTTCCAACTGCACCCAACACTGCTCTACCTCTCCAACTGGAAAATTTAACAATTGAAATAGGTGTTTATTATTTATATTAAAATTTCTCAAATACCTGAGTAATTCTCCCGCAGCACCTTAGCGTTTTCTTCCAAATCTAGGTTTTTCGGCCACCAAGCAACAGCCTCGTCTCCGGACTCATCCCCAAACCTAAAACACGGGTCAATATTAAATTATCGCAATATTTAAACTCGTGAAAAAACTCACTCTGCCTGCCAGATGCAAAAATAGCAGATCAAAGCGTCTTCTTCGACCACTTCCGGCAAGTTTTCGTCTTCTTCCGTCAGGTTCATGACCTCCATAGCCCATTTCCTCAGCTTGAACCTGTCCACATGTGACGCGAGGACGTGGCCGTCCGACGTCGGACACTCGCACAGTCTGCACAGCGGCTTTTGAATTGGAGAGTTTCTTCTTTGATTCTCGCCGGCAGCATCTCTTAATTGGCTCCTTGATCTCCTTGAATGACTCTCCATCCAGGAAAATCTTCCCCAAAGAACGATATTTGAGTCAAATTTCGATGCCCAGCTTCTTCCTTGGTAGGCAGTCTTACGACGAACAAATATTATCACGCCGCTCTTGCTTTTTTCCGGTGTTGTGTGTTTGCAAGCTAACTGATAACTGACAAAAAGCTGCTATCAACCTCTCCACAACTCCCCTCTCCCCGTTCTCAGTGGTGTGTGAGATAAGAAGAAAATTTGAACTGTTTTTTTTCAACGTTTTTAATTATATTTTGTTTACTTTTTAAAATAAATTATTAATTCCATGTTATCATGACCTTACAATTAGAGAGCTTTAGATTAATACTTCAACATATACGTTGAAATTTGAGTTTTGTTACTAACTCCTTGTCTGAACTCACTCAGATTTTAAAGGCAACCAATCAGCGTTCAGTAATCTTTTACTCTTACGATCTGATTGGCGAACTCGGGATTTTTTAAGAATTATCTTTTTTGTATTTCATGACTCGTCGGGGAAAAAATTTGCGTTTATATATGTCAGCGGGAATATAATACATCTTCTATACTTCTCATTGTCAAAAGGTAAGTCAGGCAATCGGTAAAAACGTGCTTTTGACGCATAACGTTTTTGTTTTGCACAAGTGAAATAAAATTTTGGGTCACAATATCAATGGCAACAATATTACCTTACAGTTTACATCATCTGCATTCAAAAATTGAAAACGAAATCAATTTAAATGACCAAACTGAATATGATACATTAAAAATAACTTATGTATCAAATATTGAGGTAGATTACGGAAACGCAGCCTTGAAAGAAAATGGCAACACTGGGCACAAAGGATAGCATTGTATTGTTTCAAGGCCAAGAAAAATGAAAACAGTAAGGATCACGAAAACTTGACCTTGAAAGTAAATAGCAACACTGTACAAAATGCGATCCTTCTGCCCAGCGTTGCCATTTTCTTTCGATGTTGCGTTGCCTTTATCCACCTTTTTAAAAAGTATAATTCGTCCTGGTCCCGGCAAAATTGCGCAACGTTCAAAAACACCCAAATTTTCATTGTCGAATTGATTGTTGACCTTTTTTTGCAACAAGGAAATTCGCGTTTGGTTGTTGAAAGTTACGCAATTTTGCCGGGACCAGGACGAATTGATATTATATCGTCTGGAAAATATGCCGCGAACGAGTTTTTTTTTGGAGTTCGTCTAATCTAATCTAGGTCATTTGGAAGTCTGCAACTCAAAATAATTGACTAGTTTTGTGCCGCGCCTGAAACTCCTACTATAATCTTATCCAAGTATTTTAAAATTTCTAAGCATTTGGCTCCAAATATTCACTTTTTCGTGATATCAACTCCAAGGGTGCTCCATTATTTTTTTACACTAATATAATTAAAATTTACTTTTGAGGCTCAGTAAAATTTTTTCTATCCTTCGAAAAATATTTGATCTTTTTTCATCTGTAATTGTCAAATATTTTGACAAAAAAACTTTAATTATATCCCTGATTTTCATTTTAATTACCCTATTCTTTTGTAATGTTCTCAGGTGTCCGTAAAAATGGATAATTCAGAATATGATGACTCAAGCGAGGGCAATGACCGTGAGAGTAACAATTTTTCGGATGCAGCATTCGTATTTAGAGAATTTTCCTTTTGTAGTTAAACGGCCCATGGATAAATCCCCAGAGTCAGAAGAGAAAGAAGAAACGATTCCTAAAGTGGAATCCGAATCATCAGTGGAATCTCATTCCGAATCGGATGAGAAATATAACGAAAGGGCATCACTTGAAGATAAGCTGGAAGACGTTAAAAAAAATAAAGGCGACATTCCTGCGCTTCTTTACGCGGCGAAATACGCTGACGTCGACGTATGCCAGAAACTCGTGGATGACGGGGCAGACGTTAACGAAACGGACGAAAATGGCAACGACGTCTATAACTGCGCAGCCATGAATAAAAACAGCTGCGATGTAGAACTGATCTATTTCTTTGCGGAGAAGAAAGCCACAATGAAAAGGCTAAATAATAATAATGTTGATGCAGTCAATTTGGCAATCGAATTGGGCAAATTCAAGTTTGCTCAAAAGCTATTTCATATTTATCCATTTCACAACGATAGAGACGATGATTCACAATAATACACACCGACCAAGTTTTCTCCTTTTGGGAAATTTGGATGTGAATCGTAGTTTGTAATGTTTCTTTTATTACTAATTCTACTGACACAAAATATTTTTGAATATCGTCTCATCTATAATAAAGCAAAATCATCGTCCCATTCTTAGAATGATCATATTTTTTATTATTTAAATTTTCCCTCACAGTTTAGCTAAATCATTAACAGTTTGATGAAACTTAACGCCATTTCGAATAGGCATATTGAGGTAAGCAATGGTATGTCTCACAAAGGGATAATAGTAAAATCAGGACCATGGACAGAGATTACGCAAATATTCTAGAAAAAATTGAAAGACTTTTCGCTTGATTTGAAATCCTCTCTTTGCGATCCTTCTTTTGGTGTGCGAATTTATAGGAATATTTCAAAACTTGTAAAATAAATCGTGCTTTTTTAATGCAGGTTAGGAAATTTTGATTCACATGCTTTTTAGCCGGCTTTCTTGAACGGTTTTCTGGATATTTTGCTTGTTCATAATTCAAGATAAAAGAAACTTCGCACACATTTAATGTGTCAAGCTTTATTTAAAAATTTTAATCAAAGACCCATGAAATGTAGAAGAAATATTAACCTAAAGAACTTTTAGATTATAGAAATATTTAAATTTCTCAACTCTTTTAACATAAAACTTCCAATACTAAAACTGACGCGAATAAACTGTAAAATGGTCAATAATAGAGGTTTAAATTAATTTAACACGCAAGAATTTTTCAGAATGCCGGAATTCATTTTATTTTGTGACAATTTATTTTTCAATGTGCATCTGGACGATATGAGAATACAAACTTCTCTTTGTCCCATAAATTCTCGGGCACTTGTCGCAATGGAAATTATTATTCCGGCAGCTCTTCATATGCTTTTCAAGAAGTCCTGAGCAATTCAACTTGCACTGGCAGAAGCGGCAAGTCTTGGCAGTCCGGTGTCTAAGCATATTACGGCGGCTTAATTCCTTCTCACACTCAGCGCATCGAACGAATGAGTGCACCTTGGACTTGTGATCCTTGAGAAAATATTCAGAGGCAAACAATTGGTTGCATTCTCCACACTTCTTCGTCTTTGGAAAATGTCTGCGTTGAATGTGCCGCTTCATGAAAAATTTATCAAATGCAGTATAGTCGCAATGGTCACAGCGAAAAATCACAGTTTTTGCGTGAACTCTTCTCACGTGTATATTCAACCTAGAATGCTGGGTGAAAGTTTTTCCACATTCTTTGCAACTAAAGAGGGTTTGTTTGCAGGTCTTCCTATGTAATTGATACAAACCCGAGCACTTGAAACTGACTTTGCATGTGGAGCAAACCGATGGCTTTCTGTGGCATTCCATTTGAATGCGAGTCAAGTTCTGGCCACAAGATTTGCAATTTTCGAACCTATGACATTTTTGATAGTGTGATACAATTAGACATTTTGAGCCGAATTTGGCGTCGCAACTATCGCATTTGAACTTCTTTGGCATGTGCCTGGCCTCTTTGTGTCGTTTCAAATTTCGCTTCGTTGTGGTGAAATACTCGCAATGATTGCATTGGTAAAGATCTCCATTATTGCCTTGTTTGTGCCACGAGTTGATATGGAGAATCATTTCAGACTTGGATGTGAAGTACTCTTGGCAGCTTAAATAACGCGTGCACGCCACCGGAAGTTCTGGATGATTGCGTTTCATGTGCTTCCTCCACGAATGAACTGAGGAATGCAATTTTCCGATTTCACAATATTTGCAACGAATTTTCCTGCTTTCGCATGGTTTGTTCTGTTTCTTGTGAAAATCCTGCTGCATGTGCTGCTCTTTTTCCTCCTCGGTGTGAAAAAATGTCGTGCAGCCCCGAATTCCACATTTGATGGCTTCTTTGTGATACACTCTGACGTGATCCAACAGATGGTTGAAACTTTTGCCGCAGTATAAACACAGTTCTTGGCCTTGTTTGCTTTTCAATGGAATTTTCTTCTCGTATTTGGCAAGATCAACCTCTTCCAACTGCACCCAACACTGCTCTACCTCTCCAACTGGAAAATTAAAACAATTGAAATAAAGGTGCTTATTATTTCTGTTAAAATTTCTCAATTACCTGAGTAATTCTCCCGCAGCGCCTTAGCGTTTTCTTCCAAATCAAGGTTTTTCGGCCACCAAGCAACTGCCTCGTCTCCAGACTCATCTCCAAACCTGAAATATGCGCGTTAAAATTAAAAAATTTAATATTTAAAACTTGTGAAAAAACTCACTTTGCCTGCCAGATGCAAAAATAGCAGATCAAAGCGTCTTCTTCAACCACCTCCGGCAAGTTTTCGTCTTCTTCCGTCAGGTTCATGACCTCCATGGCCCATTTCCTCAGCTTGAACCTGTCCACCTGCGACGCGAGGACGTGGCCGTCCGACGTCGGACACTCGCACAGTCTGCACAGTGGCTTTTGAATTGGAGTGTTTCTTCTTTGACTCTCGCCGGCAGCATCTCTTAATTGGCTCCTTAATCTCCTTGAATGACTCTCCATCCAGGAAAATCTTCCCCAAAGAACGATATTTGAGTCAAATTTCGATGCCCAGCTTCTTCTTTGGTTTGCAGTCCTACGACGAACAAATATTATCACGCCGATCTTGCTGCTTGCGTTTTCCGTTGTCGTGTGTTTGCAAGCTAACTGATAACTGACATCGAGCTGCTATCAACTATCAACCACTCCACAGCTCCCCTCCCTCCGTTCTCAGTGGTGCGTGAGATAAGGAGAAGAAAATTTTAACATGTTTTTTTAAACGTTTTATATTATTTTTTGTTTACCTTATAGATTAAATTATTAATTCAATGTTATCATGACCTCAGAGATCTTCAACATGTTAAAATTCGACTTAGGTTACTAACTCCAGTAGCTCCTTGTCTGAATACACTCTTGTTTTTAGAGGCAACCAATCAGCGTTCAGCAATCTTTGATTTCGGCGATGTCGGGATGATTTAAGAGTTATCTTTTTCTGTATTTCATCACACGTCGGGAACATAAAAGCGGATCACGCAAACTTGACCTTGAAAGTAAATGGCAACACTGTACAATGCGATCCTTTTGCCCAGCGTTGCCGTAATCAGCCCCTTTAAAAAGATAATATCGATATTATATCGTTTGGAAAATATGCCGCAAACATGTTTTGTTTGGCCATTTGTCTAATCTAATCTAGATCATTCTGAAGTAGTCGTGGCCAAATAAAAATCGATGATTTTTTGACGATATTTATCGATTTATATCTATAGTCAAAAACATGGCGATGACTATTATGAAGTCAGCAACTGAACACATTAGACGAGTTTTTGGCCGCTCTTCACACTTAGACAATCTTATCCAGGTATTTTTCTCATTCTAGGCCATTTTTTGCTTTGCAGAAATAGCTCTCATTCGCTTTTTACGTGATATATCTGCTCTTAAGAGCACTCGAAAATATATTGTTTTAATGCTCGTGTATCCTTTACAACTTTTTGAAAACAAATTTAATTTTTACTCCGTGTTTTACATTAAGTCATTCTTTTGTATCGTTCTTAGGTCCCCGAAAAAAATGGATAAATCAGATTATGATGGCACAAGAAAGAGCAATGACCGTGAGTAACAATTTATTGTACGCATAGCTTTGGAATTTAGGGAATTTTCCTTTTGTAGGTAAACGGCCCATGTATAAATCCCGCCCTGAGTCTGAGGATGAGCTAGTAGAGAAAATTCAAAGACTGGAATGTGATTCATCCTCGTCAATTCTTGACGAAATTCCTGCGCTTCTATACGAGGCACAGCATGGTGACTTAGAGTCATGCCAGAAACTGGTGGAGGAAGGGGCAGACATTAACGAAACGGACAAATATGGCAACAACGTGTATCATCTCGCAGCCTTGAACCGAAACAACTGCGATATGGAACTGCTCTATTTCTTTGCGACCCGCGGAGCAGAAATGAAAAGACTCAATAATGATGACGATGATGCAGTCCCTTTCGCTCTCATCAATAGGAACTTCAAGTTTGCGAGAGAGCTGTTCAACATGCAAAGAACCAAGGAAAGCTTTCTTTTGCGTTGCATTGGTACAACGCCGGAGTCAATTAAATTCGCGTATCAGCAAGACCCATCAGTGGTCAAAGTGAATGGCAGCGAAGAATTCGACTTGCGGATTTTGAAGGAGATGGCTTGGTTTCACGATTTCGAGACATTCAAGTGGATCATCGAGGTTGCCACCAGCAGATTCGGTGTGGATTTATCTCAAAATAAAGAACTGCAACTGAGAATTTTAAGAGAAGCTGCTCGAAATCTTGATGAGCCTAATGGCCAGGCAATCGCCAACTTCCTTTTTTCTTCATATGCCGAAAATTGGACAGTGCAAGATTTAACTCCCCTCCTCATCGAGGTTTTGCCGAGCGGAAACTTGGAAGTTGTCCAACTGATGGTTGATCACGGAGCTGACCTGAATGTCGGCATGATGAACGGGCACTTGTCCCTTTTTCAGTACTGCGTGGGGATGAATGCAATGGATTCCGCCCTTTTCGTGCACCAACGGAACCCAGAGGAGATAAGCCTGTCCAATTTGGTTACCGCAGCAACGACTGAGAACATCGCAATGTGCGAGTGGCTGATCGGGCTCATCAAAGAATCCAAATTTCATATTTTAATTCCTGATTTCATTCATTTTGCTGCCAAGTACACTCCCTTCGGTGCAGCAATTATCCGGCATTTTGATTTCATAATGCGTCCGTACATCAATTCTGTCAACAGCGAAGGCAAAACTGCTCTCCATTCGGCCGTGGACGCACACAACCTCTCTAGTTTTCAGGCCTTGGTCGAGATCGGTGCGGATCTGACCGTGAAATATCGTGATGTTAACTTGCTGCACTACTGCCTGTTTAAAAATTTTCTCAAGGGCGCCAAGATTGTGTTCGCCAAGGACCCAAGCCTGTTGCAGGGAAGACAAGCTTTGGTCTGGGCTCCTCTTTCCAATTTAATTAGAGATTGGCTTGCTTCTGTAGGCGTTCACGATTACTAGGCACAGACATATTCTTCTCCTTTTGGATTTGAACATGAATTGTAGTTTCTAGGGTTATTTACTAGAAATTCAACTATGCCAAAAATATATTTTTAATCGCTGATATAATCTTAAATAAAGCAAAAGCATAATTCTGAAAAACTCGTTATATTTTTCCTCTAAAATTTCAGCTTAATCATTAGAAGTGGTTTGAATAGTTTTATTTTAAAATACAATGTGACATCCACCTCTACATGCCAACTGAGCAACTTGTCATCGATACCAAAAGTGAAAAAAAAGAATCACACGTAAAAGCGACTGGAAAACTGGCGGAAGCACTACCTTCAATAGTGGCACAGTTTTTATTTTCACACCACAAATTTCTTTTCGACTGTCTCGAGGAGCAATTAGAGAGAGGAACTTGCTAAGATCTCCGAGGAATGTAAATAACTCGGCTTGGTATCCAGGTTTCGTGATATTCAGTTTTTTCTCGGAAACACCGAAATGGCTATTGCACTTGATTGAAGTCAATTTTCACAACAATTTGCTCCGGATTTCATCCTTTTTAATATTAACTCTGAATTACGACAGGTCAGGAGTTATACTTAGTTTTGATAGTCCAGAGTCTTTGTAGAAGATTATGTTCTTTGCGATCGCCTCTGCCTGAGCCTTTGGTGTTTCAACTTAAGGTTAAATCTGCCTCGATTTCGTCTTGTGTAATCTTGACTCGTCAACCGAGCTAAATTCCCTATCGAGAAGAAGCAAGTTAGAAAAGACGCGGATTGAAAAAATTATCGCAAGACCTTTAAGGGCTCCCTGCCAAAAATCTTCATTAGCAAATATTACCAATGATATTTGAATCATACGCTTCATTGGAGTTAATATTAATAAATGATGAATGAAAAATGATAGCAACACAATAATGCAGCAACATTAAAAAATATTAAAAACAAATATAAATACTATTATTTTCTTAATCTTGTTTTAATATTACACCAATGTTAATCCAATGATATCAGTGCGCATGCGTGAATGCGTGCGCATCCACGAGTCGCACACTCTGCCACTGTCCGCTGTCCGCCAACACCGCATCAAGAAACAAACACACCGAACGGATATTATAACGGCTACGCGGAATTTTCATGTTGTTCTTCGTTCTGCGAGTCGTTCGTCGCCTTCTGAGTTTAAAATACACCCATGTAAGGACCCTTGAAGTTATCAACACACAGCAGATATTACAGGTAAAGAGAATTATTCGTTTTTTACTTTTGTTTTCATTCCAATTCGCGGTTACAAATTTTTACTGTTGCACGCAGTGAGAAAACGAGCCATAACTTTGATAAATCATCGAATTTTGATGCAATTTTTCGTTGACAGGCCGGGCGAGGATGGCTTTGACCCTGTGGAGCAGACCATGAACGAGCTGAAGAGGGACATTGAGCGGCTGCGCAAGAAGATGGCGAAGATCGTCAGCTTTGAGCCGGGCCGCTTTTCACGTCGCCGCCCAAGGACATCCACGACCCACGCCCGTTTATCTTGTGGACTTTTTCCCGCTTTTTCCCTTTATATTTGCTGCCCTAATCGTCTTTTCTGATCAAGAACTACCCTAGCTTCCACGAAAGGGCCCCACATACCGCCACACCACACATTACTATATATATGATGGAACTCTTAATTAATTTTATGTCCTTGTCATGCATCCTTGCAGAATTGCATTTGTTTTCACCGGTATTTTTCTCTCCACTTATTTATTTTTAAATATTTTAGCAACACAACTTTTACCAATTTCTTGCGCATGAAATGAACTGTTGTTATTTCCTCCTAGGAATTAATATATAAAATTAGAGTTCGGATTAGTCAAAATTTTCATGCAGATATTTCCTGTTGAATTTTCATTTGTTGCCTCAATTTCTCAATAGATTTATCTCGGGCAATGTTTCTAGTCACATGAGCAATTAATTAGAAAAATATTGAAAACTTAAGAGCAAACATGGCCTGCAAGAAACTTGTAAAAATGGAAAAATAGGTTGTTACCACTTAATTGCATAATTTTAATTTGGATGTTTTGGAACCTTTTGTCCTTGACTTTAAAAAAATATTAATGACTTATGAGCACTGGCACGAAAAAGGGCGGCCAGAAATTAATGAGGGACGTGATTCATGTGCTAATGGCCTGAACTTTCCCGCATAAAAAAATATCGCCTGAGAATGTTCTAAGAATATACCGACTTCGCCCAGGATTAATCTAAAAAATTAATTATATATGAACTTATGATACGGTTTTTCGTGATACTGGATTAATCTGTAGATTAATTTAAGAGAATATCCTTAGAATGTTCCAGGATTATTCTGCCGGGGTTTGTTTCAAAAAGCTCTAAAGAATGATCCTAGAACATTCTCAGAATATACTTATGGATTAATCTTTGGATTGTTCTAGGATTAATATTTAGCGTATCAAATCTTAACTTTGGATTATTCTTTGAGGATAATCTAAGAATGTTCTTAGGTGATTCTAATATCATTTTAAGGTTAACATAGATTGTGACAAAAATTATCCCCAAATTATTCTTAAAATTACCCTCAGATTGTTCCTAGAATATTTCAAAATCTGTTATTTCTATTACTGCGATATAATTGGGATTCTAAATAATAACAAACTTATTCAGTTAAATTTTTAAAATTTATTTGTTTTTAATCATATCAGGTACAAAATTTTCTCTCATTCGATGCCAGCACCGCCAATCTTGAAGCCCAAACTGCAGAACTTAAACGATTGTATCTTTTCCCGTCGTGCAACAGCTGCGGACGGCTTGAAGCTAAAAAAAGGGAGCGACTCGTAGAAAAAAATGAATAAAAGCTTTTTTCAATTAGCTGTGCTTGGAAAATGGAAGGTAGAAGTATGTCAAGTTCATGCATAATATTTTTCCATTTTCCAAGCGAAGCCAATTGAATCGTAATGTGTAATCAAAATTCTCGAAAGCGTACAAAAAACGCGACCGCGATTTACATGGAAAAATTACATTTTTCATCACCGATTTACAGTTTCCGCCACCCAAACTTATTTATAGGGTTCTAATTAAGAACATTAAGGACTGGAGAAGATCCCATATCAAAATATTGGTGGCAAAAACCGTACAAGTAGCGGCGAAAAGTGTAATTTTACAATAAAACCGTTGGATTTCAAAGTTGCGCGATCTGTTCTAATTTCTTTGGACGCTAATCTATAAAATGGGACTTACCCTGTTAACCGCCAGATCCAGGCCATCCGTCCAAGTCTGCGGGACGTCCGTGTTGTCCCTTACTGGCGGCGTCCGGCGTCCTGCGTCCGTTAATAACTTTAACTTTGAACGGCGGTTGACCGTTGACGCGTTGGACAAAGAGAGCGAGGCAGGATTTTGTAAGTCTCTTGCTGCGCTTGCTGCTGCCACCGCCCGTCGCCCCTCCCCCGCTCCACAACAGAGGCAGGCAGCAGCAGCAGGCATTCCATGCAAGTGCGTGCATGCATGTGCAGCCGCCGCTACCACGCGCACACTAAAATCGCCCTTTTAACCCTTTTTTGTCCTTCTGACCATTATTTTCATATTTGCCCGTTTATCGGTAGCATTAAATAAGACTCTTTGTGCTAAGAAATTAATTTATTCAATCGCATTTATGATTTTTACCCTTTTTAATCCGGGCAGATTCTTTGAAAAATAAAGGCATCATAATTTTGTATCAGATAATGAAAAAGGTTTAGGTTTTAATATTAAAATATAATCCATCGACTTAATTAAAAAATATTTCCTAGAAAAATATTTTTTGTGATATTATTTAACAATATGGCAGTTAATTTTCTTGATTAAATTATGTTTCATATTTAATTTTGTTTTTAATTTTAAGAAAAATATCGAAGTTATTCTCTTTTAGGGTTTTTTAAAGAATATTCTTGGAACATTAAAAAAATATTTTTGGATTAATCTCAGAATGATCCATAGAATAATCTGGGGATATTCTATTAACTATATTCAAATTGCCCCTTTGGGATTATTCTAGGGATATTCTTGTAAATTAATCTCTAGATTGACTTTAAAACATTTTAAGGTTAATCTGGATTCATTCTAAGAAAATTCCAAAAATTATTTTTTTAGATTAATCTCAGAATGATCTAAAGAATAATTTGAGAATATTTTTTTAGATTAATCTCTAGATTGATCTTAAACATTCATAGATTAATCTCAATTAATACAGGATTAATCCAGGATCATTTTTTTGGATTAATTTTTTCGGGTAAATTTTGATTAATCTAAGATTATTCCGGATATTCCTGGGTTATATTTTTTTATGCGGGTTATATTATACAGAGCCGCCATTATTGTTTCCCATTTTTGTCAATGTCAATGCGACCCGTCGGGCCGAACGATTCGACAAAGTCAAAAGTGGCACACTAATTAAAATTAATTTTGCATTTAAAATTTTTCAAAATTCGTTAATAACAAAGCTAGAACTGACAATATTATTATTAGAATGCAAAATTAATTTTAATTAGTGTGCCACTTTTGACTTTGTCGAATCGTTCGGCCCGATGGGTCGCATTGACACTTACAAAAATGGGAAACAATAATGACGGCTCTGTATAAAATAAAGTTCAGGCCATTAGAACATGACACACGTCCCTCATCAATTTCTGACCGCCCTTTTTCGTGCCAGTGTTGCTCTGGCTCGCCGGGACGACCATTCGACAAAGTGGTCAACATGTTGCATTATCTAGTGCTGACTATATATAAGTATTTCCCAACTTAAACCCAACTTTGTCTCAATACCTGCTGCACGCTGAATGTATACACAAGCAACTGAATGCTGTGACTATGTAATACATAAGCCCAACAACTGCTTATATATTGTAAATAATTTTTTATAAGTTAAATTACTCTTGTGACTCAGGTTGTACAAAAATATGTCTTGATATAATAAATAAAATTTTAAAAATCAATGAAACTTATGTTTCTAATTAAAAAACCCTAAATTACCAAAATTCTACGGAAATTAGGAGATCATTTGATTTTCATTGGAAATTAATAATAACGCAATGATAGCGGTCAATATTTGTGGCCAATATTAGCACAATGTTAAAAAGCGTCACATTTTCACATTGATGCAATATTAAATACCAATATTAAAACAATAATGATCATTGGGAAATAATAATGGCCTAATATTAAAACAATGAAGATTTTTGGCAGGGCTATTTTAAAAACTGTTTCACCCTGAATATTTTACTTGGTACAGATATTTAAAAATGAATTTCTGTAAATGGAACAGCTGGATATTCTTTAAATGATGTAATCCGTGTCAAAATTCAAGCGAGCGGGTTATTTAGTTAAGAGAAGGGAAACATATTTTTCACTAATTTTCTGTAACGACTTATTTTGAAATCTATTTAAACACAGTAAATTGAGCACTAGCGTTGCCTTAGATGTTTCCATCCTTTTTGCTTCTAAAGCAGTGAACACGAACACAAGGCGCAAGTTGTGAGTAATATATTATTCTCTTTCTGCCCGTAAACACGCTCGGAAGGTGCTAATAAAATTTATTATTTATGGAGACTGCTAAAATACTGTTTTTAAAGAGGAAAAATGATGCATTAAAATAATAAAAAAATTGCCTGAAAATATTATTTCCCCCAAAGCATTTCGTTGGTAATATTTCCTGGTCGATCAGCCTCTCTGAACAGCTGGAAAACAGCTTAGGTACAGACTGGACCCGATTCTTCCAAATATACAGGCACGGACTGGATATGATTAATGAGGCATAAACCTAATAAAGAGTTTGTCTGGTGGAAAACAATTTAATTACTTACTGAGTACATCATCACACGTTAATTTGAAAGAATTTTCTGTTTAATGAGTATTAATTTATTTTTAAGCCGTCTATTTACAATTTTTGGGTCCTTGAACTGTCATTTCAGATTAAAATCATATTATAATTCTCAGGAGTTTCACAATTTTGGGGGGAAATGACAAAAAAGTGGTTGTTTTAATGACTTGAAGTGCTCACATAGCTCTAAGGGCTGGATTTCGCACCTGTCCAACAGCATTACATACAAATGAATGGCGTTTCTATAAAATTAAAGCGAAAATATGGCCACATATGGCCCAAGTTCCTTTTTGTCCATGTTATTTGGGACTCGGTGAACTCATGGACTCATATCCCACGGGATATTCTGACCAGAGGTTCATAAAAAATATGAAATAGTTTGTTTAGGTGCCGGAAAATTGTAAATGAACGGTGTTGCCATCTTCTGGCAGCTCTAATACACTTTTTATCACCACTTTTACTTTGCTTGTTCTGCTGGCTGTTGTGGAACAGGGTTTAAGCTGAAATTGGTGACACCAACGTACGATTTTTCTGTTTTTGCGCTGTGACAAACAGCAGAAATATTACCGCTGACTCGTTTGTTCACAGATTTATTCGAGATGGACAAAAGGGTTGGAAAAAATGTCCCTAAGATCAACCATAGCGCAGAAAGTGAGTCTTGCATTATTTATCCATTTTTAAGAAATGCAACCTTATATAATTTTTCTAGAAACACAAGATAAATCGGTAAGACAACGCGCCAAACGGAAAAGGATGTACGACAAACTCTTCAAAATCAAGCTGGATTTCGTTGAAAAAAACAGGGCCGACCTGCCAGCTTTGCATTTTGCCGCCTCCTTGCTCGACCTGGACGTCTGCCGCCACCTGGTGGAGCGCGGTGCCAACGTCAGAGCAAAGTGCACCTCATCTGGCGGCAACCCCTTGCACTTTGCAGCGATGAACTCCACCCACGGCAAGGAACTGGTCAGATATTTCGCTTCAAAAGGATGTAACATCAAGGAAACGGACAGTTCGTACATGATTCCGTTAGAATATGCTCTAAAAGAGAAAAATTTCGAGCTGGCCACGGTGCTGCACCAAATTATGGAGGAGGAAACCAACAGCGGCGATACGCTCCTGCACTTTTGCGTGCGCACCAACAATTTGAATTCCGCAAAGTTCGTCTTTGCGAATGATGTAGCTCTGACGGAGGAGGAGGGCTACGAATCCGGCTTGCTCGAGTACGCGGTGGTTTACGGGGATTTGTCCATGTGCAAGTGGTTGCTGGAAGACATTGGTCTGAACGTCAACAATTACGAGCCGGAGGACTGGAAAGACAATCTTCTCGCCGACGCCGTCACCAACGACGCCCACCACAAGGATATCATTCCTTATTTGTTCAAAAGGTTCAAAATAAACCCGAATTACGAATACCCTTATTTCGGATCCATCCTTGTCTACGCTTTAAGCTGCTTGAAATTCTCAGCTGCGGAGGAGCTCATGAAGCAGGGCGCCGATTTGAAGGTCAGGGTGGACGGAATGAACATTTTGCGGCATTTCGTGTCCAAGGATCAGCTGCTTGCCGCGAAATTCATCCACGAAAGAGACCCCGAGCAGTTAACAGAGGTTGCGGAAAACGGGGAAACGATTCTCCACTTCGCGGCCAAGTTTGCCAGCCTGAAGATGTGCATGTGGCTCGTTGAGCTTGGTTGCAACATCCACGCCTTGAACAGAGCGTCGCACGCCAATTTACTGCACTACGCGGCGCTGAACAAGCCTTACGGCACGGATATCATTGAAAAATTCGGCCCGCAATTGAAGGCTTTCGTGAACTGCGTCAACGAAACCGTGCAAACGCCCCTGCACTTCGCTTTCAAAATGGAAAACATCGAGGCCGCTCAGGCTTTGATCGAGCTTGGCGCCGACATGGCCCTGACGAGGTTCAAACAGAACTACTTGGAATTCTGCGTCCAGTATAGCGCAGTTTCCAGCGCCAAACTGGTGAACAAGATGGAAAAAAGCCTGATTTGGGAAAAGAAGAATGGAGGGTCCATTCTCATCTATGCTGCCGAGGTTGCCACCTTAGAGATGTGCGAGTGGCTGGTGGCCCAGGGACTCGACAGATATGAACGGACGCAAGATGGAAGGTCCGTTCATGACATACTATTCTCAAGACTTAACTGTCGAAAAGTAAGGGAAGCGACCACAATGTTGTAGAATTTGATTAGATGTTATATTTTTATATATTTATATTTAAGTGGATATTATTGGAACACCAATAAACACATTACTAAAACAAATCTTTCCGGATTCTACTGATCGCTAACCAAGGAAGTTTGTTTGATTTTAAATCGGAATTTGTCTTTTAATACTTAACTTAACCTTATTTAATCATATAAGTATGCAATTTTGTTAAATAGCATAATTATTTGTAGGAAGTACTAAATAAATTGACAAAACACTAAGGGATTATACAACTGGTGCATTCTTAAAATGCTTTTAAATTGCCTGGTTTCTTCAATAGTTCTAAAGCATTCCGGAGTTATCAAATGAATATATTACCTAATTAGTATAAAAACAAAATCATTTTGTTAACACGTCTTTTAGTACACGAAAGATAATATTATCTCTCTGTTAGAACCAGAAAAAAAGTTTTTAAACTGATTGTAGTTAATGTCGGTGAGAAAATGAAAGTATTCAAAAAATCAAAACATATTTTTCAATTTAATTCGTCATTACCAAAAAAAAAAACGTTAATTACTCATGATCGTTAGAGGCGCTCATAGTTTCTCTCTGGAAAAAGTGGGAGACTATAGTTCTTATTCAGTAGGTGTCGTGACACTCTTTGACCTGCCACTGACCGGAGGGGAATCGTAGGATCTCTACATTTAAGTCTGAATCGTTATTCTGCTTAATAAGGTAAAAGTCATATCTTTGTGTTTAACCTTTAGCATTTATGGAATTAACTGAAGAATTTCAATGCGAATTAGTTTTAGACTGGGAAGAATCAGAAATTTGATTTGCGACATTGCACGAAAGTGAGGAAATAAATTTTTTTAAAAGAATTCTGTGTGCTATCCAGAAAATGATTGCAATTAATTAATCGTATCATCTTTTATAGAGCTATTTTACGCGAACTTTTCGGTCTAGCATTTGCATGAAATGTAATAAAGTATTTTTTGAAATAATATCAAATCAGTATTTTTAAGTTTTTTTATTTATAAAAAGTTTTGGAAATATTACGCTTAATGATACTATTTTCACTTTGCGCACATTAATATTATTTCAATACTTGATGAGCTTAATTATCCTGCCTTAATTCAAAACAAATATTTTAGTAGATAGTGACGAAAGCATTCAATAAAAATGAGTTAGTTATGCACGCTATGAGCCCAATTTTGCTGATAACACATTAATAAACAATATGTTCTATATTATCTTAGATTATTAATGTTTGTTATAGGCTTTGAACTTTCTCTTACACCCCAAGGAATAAAAAATGGACACGGAAAAAGAACTTTCTCCTAAAACCATCTGGAAGCAAAACTATTTTGTTAAACTCCAGGTAGATTATTTCAATTTTTATCCGAGTTTAAGTTTATCTGACGTGAGATTCATTGCAGAACTTAATGACAAACTATGATAAATTCTTCATCGTCAATGTGGACAACGTAGGCTCGAAGCAAATACAAGATATTCGGCAAAGCCTGCGAGATTGCGCCCACATCCTCATGGGAAAGAACACCTTAATTCGCAAGGGCATTCGTATTATCAATGATCCCAGCGAAATGGACCAAAGAGGTCCACAGAAAAAGGGTGCTCGTAGAAAGGGCACTTCAAATTCAAACAAAAACACTTCTGAGCATAAACAATCCCATCCTATCGAAAAGTATTAAAAAAATACATATAAAAATTTAGAAAAAGACTAGATTAATAATTTCAGGATTTTGCCCCACATTCGCGGCAACGTAGGCTTCGTTTTCACGAATCAAGAGCTGAGCGAGGTGCGAGACAAGCTGGTGGCGAACAAGAGGAAGGCCCCAGCGCGCGCTGGAGCCATCTCCCCTTGCTCCGTCGTCATTCCCGCCCATAACACCAAAATCGGACCCGAAAAGACTTCTTTCTTCCAGAAACTAGCAATTCCTACCAAAATTTCAAAGGTGAGATGCTTTTTACTGATTCAATGAACTCCCGATTGAATTTTCAGCATTTTTGGCATCAGATGACGGGCTGAAAACCAGTAAACCTGATAAAACCCGATTTTTAGTTGGTTTCAATCTTTAAAATAATTCTGATCATTCAGGGCACGATCGAAATCATCCACGACATGCACATCCTGAAGGAAAACGAAAAGGTTGGCGCTTCAGAGGCCGCCTTGCTCAACATGCTGGGAATCTCGCCTTTCTCCTTCGGCCTGGAAATCCAGATGATCTACGACTGTGGCACCATTTACAGACCCGAGGTACTCGACATCAAGCCTGAGGATATTCAAGCCAGGTTCACAAAGGTAAGAAGATATAACTAACCCTTTGATGGTTTTAATGAATGTAAATTTTCCTTCAGGGTGTGAGCAACATCGCGTCCCTGTGCCTTTCCATCAGCTACCCGAGCGTGGCGTCGGCGCCGCACATCGTGGTCAATGGATTCACCAACCTTGTGGCCCTGACCAAGTCAACGGGAATCGCATTCAAGCAGGCAACTGCTGCCCTGGCACTCCTTGAGGGCCGGCCCACCATGGCTGCCGCCTCTCCTGCTACCCAGCCCGCGGTCAAGGAGGAGGAAAAGGTGAAGGTGGTGGAAGAGGAAGAATCTGACGAGGAAGGTTTTCTGGGCTGCGATATCTTCTTATTATAATGTTCCAGAAGGCCCTACAAATACATTTGTACTGAATTGTATTTAGGTTGAAGAATATTAAAAATAATTTTAATTCAAATGTTTCAATTTAAAGGAGTTTTTTATTTTAAAATAGTAGAAATTATTACCCTCTTCATTATTTGGCGAAGTTTATGAGCACACCAATTGATTCTTGAGGGTCGAATTAGGTAAAGTGGATATTTTCCCGACCAAAAAGTCCAGCGCGAACTTTTTTCCCGCCAAAACAATATGAACGTACATGCGAGATGTGCGCATGCGTCAGAGCTGATTTGAGCACTTGCAGAGAGACCACTTAGTCAGATCCAGCCAGCTCTGACGGGTGCGCAATTCTCGCAAATGCGTTCATATTGTTTTGGCGGGAAAAAAGTTCGCAAGTCACGCTGGACTTTTTGGTCGGTAAAAATATCCACTTTACCTAATTCGAACCTCAAAAATCGATTGGTGCGCTCAGAATTTTTGTCAAAGACGGTCTTTAATTAATGATTGTTAAATAAAACTGTATAGTCATAAAAATATTCAAGTCTTTTTCTAGTCCCTGCCCATTTTGAAGCTGATAAATTGCACCAAAGGATCGCGGTTCACTTTGGAATGACAGAAAATCAATGAAGCATCACAAGGTTAAGTGGCGTTAATCTCAGGAATAACCTTGATTCATCGGACCGCGAAGAGCACATTTACCGCGGATATTAAAAATAATTTTAACCTACCTTTTATTGGCTGGGCAGCTTTTTTGCTCTGCGGAAAACTTGATACAGTTCATGGCTTTGGGTTCTATCCACTTGTCTGCTTTAGATTATTTGTCCTTACACCTTACACCTCACGAAAAGTCCAAAGTCCACTGATTTTACGGATTTTACAAGGCGAACGAAAATAAAGAAGGCGCGGCTCCTCTTTTAGGCGCGTAGCGACAGCCGACAGCGAGTCGAGTGTGAAGCGGGGAAACAGACGAGAGTTAAAGCAACATTAAAGTACTTGACTTTACATATACAAATTCTTGATTATTAACGTGAGAAGATAATTTATCTGATTAGATTTTTTAATTTTATTTGCATTTTAAAACTTAATAGAACCAGAAATGAGCAGTAAATTAGTTATATTAGAAAATTAGTTTTAACTCCGTTGGAAACACCCTTTTCAGCAAGGCGGGATTTTGTCAGCAGCCGGTAGAGATGCTGTCTGACCTGTCTGTTTTCTGTTTGCCACTTTTGCCAGTTATTTTGTTAAGTCTGGCGATGAGAAGAGCCGTTTCCACTCCACCTGACCCTGAGAAAGGTAGTGTATGATGTGCTGACAAGAATCATACGCATGCAAACAATTATCTCCGATGATTAGTTGTCATTTAAAAATGTTGATATTGATGATTATAACTCTTGATTTAGTTTAGAGAAAAAGAAAGGTGTTTTCCGTGTTTATAGGTGTAAAGAGAGACAACATTTTGGCTTTTTGGAGTTACTCACCCAATTTTTATTTACAATAATTCAAAAACAAAAATCTGATAAACACTTGTGTTGATCGCAAACAAACAAAAGCGAGATAAAAATTGTTTTGAATGTAAAAAATACTCCATCGACCGATATATGGTATTATTAATGGGGGTTTCAAATTTATTTTAAAAGCCAAATCAAAACAATTACAATTATGGGACATAGAAATAGAAAATAAATACAATTTATCTATATAGTTGTACTTTGAAGGGAATGTTTTTTGATCTGGACTTTCTTTGTTGAAAAGGTAGTGACGCCGCCTCGGAGTTCTAACAGCGTTACAATATCGTAATTTCTGCTAAAGCACGCACAATCTCTCGGAGTTTGATTGCGCTTGTTCAATGCGTTCAAATCCAAACCTTTTGTGTAAAAGTAGCGAACGATGCGGTAGCCGTCTCTGTTGTAGGCTGCAAAGTGCAACACCGACGATCCGTCCCGTTCACTTAGCGCCCTGAAGTCGGCACCGTTGCTGACGAGCCACTGGCACATTTCCAGGTTGGATTGCTCCGCGGCGTAGTGCAGAATCGTTTCTCCCCTTTCCCCGAGTCGCTTGATCAAATTCTTATTGCGCTTGTGCAGAAGCTTGACGCTCGCTAGATTGTTCAACCTGACGCAGAGGAACATTAAGTTTTCTCCTTGGATGTGGATGGTCGTGTCGGCACCGAGGTTGATCAGGTTTTCAGCGACGCGAACGTTTTGCTCTTTAAGTGCGACGACGAGAGGCGTTTCCAGGAAACTGTTCCGTGCGTCAAGGTCGGCACCCTCGTTGAAGAGGAACTCGACCAGGTTGTCCTCGCATTCCTTGTTCCTGGCCGCGAAGTGCATGACGCCTTCCATGTCGCGTCCGTTCAGGGCCCGCACGTCGGCGCCCCGTTCCTTGATCAGGAAGGAGCACATCTTCAGGTCGGCGTGCTGGGCCGCCAGGTGGAGGGGCGTTTTCCAACCCTTTGTGCGTTGGCTCAACAGATCTGGATCCATTTTGCGCACGAATTTGACGCTGAGCAGCTTGTTGTTCCTGACGCAGTAGTGGAAGATGTTGTCCTCGCCTATCATCACCCTGAAGTTCGCTCTGTGATCGCACAACAGCGCTTGGGCGAAGATAAAGTTTTCGGACATCAGGGAAACGTGGAGGGGTGTCTCCCCGGATTTGGTCTTCGCGTCCACGTCCAGTCCAAGGGACCGGAAGTAATTGATCATTTCACATCCGAACTTTTTGTTCGAAGCTGCGAAGTGCATTGCCGTCTCTCCGGATTTGGTCACGGCCTTAGGATCGACGCCGGCCTTGACTAGAATTTTGCAATCATTCAATTCTTTTGACTCTGCTGCCCTGTGGAGGGCGTTTCTTCCCAGGGAATCGACTTTTTCGACCTGACTACTGTCTCTGCTGATAACAAAACTGGCGCTCTTCGGCACGTTTTTGTCCAAGCAGAATTGCAGATAGGAATCCTTGCTGAGGTCTGCTCCAATGCTGATCAACGCGTTGGCGGATTCAATCTTGCCATACATCAGGGCAAGATGGAGTGGCGTCTTGCCCTCTTTGTTGTACTCGTTAGGGTCGAGGGAGGGGAAATTCTCAAGTTTGAGAAACCAGATTAAATCTGCACCCACGTCCTGCTTGCGGTTCATGGCGGCAGAGTGCAGCAAATTGTCGCCAATCTCGGTCCGAGATGGTTCAAAGCCATTTTTATTCTTGAGCAGCCAGCGGCACATCTCTACATCAGAAAAAATGGCTGCGAGGTGGAGAAGGGACCTTCCGTCAGGGTCCACGCAATGGATCAGCATCGGGTTGTACTCGTGGACCTCCTTGGCCATGGCGAGGTTGTTTTCCTTCACCAAAAATTGCAGGATGTTGTCCTTGGAATTTTGAGCCTCAAGCAGGTACTCTGCAACCTTGAAGTTGCCCACCCTGGCGGCGTAGTGGACCGGCTGCTCGCCATTACGGTCTTTACAGCTCAAATTGACCTGCCACGATGCGACCAGGTACCTGATGATTTCTTCGCCGTGCACCTTGTTCATCGCGGCGTAGTGCACGACTGTGGCATTTTCCCTCGTGGTGTCGAAAACCTGTTCCTTGCCGACCTCTTCATTCAGCAAACAGGAAAGCAGATCTTCTCGCATCACCGCCAGCATCAGCGGTGTAGCGTCGGCGCACACTTTTCCCACGAACCCCACTGCTTCCATGATGTCGACATCGTTGACGCCGAATAAGTCTCCCAAGTCTGAGCTAAAATTAAAAGGTTAAGATTTAATACAGTGTGTGGGAAAATCTTGATACTTACAGATCTTCCAGATAACAGGAATTACGACCAAACATTTTTGTTTGGGCTGTTTGGCCAAGTTTCAATGTTTATATTTAATCTGGAAAGACGTCTGTCTTGTAAGTCCGTTAGTCCGTGCGGGCGTACTAATACTGAAAAATAAAATGGGAAATATTGCTCAGTCAGCTGGAAACAAAATAACAAAAGTTGTTGACAGTTCATTGCATCATTTTGTTTATGAGTTTAAAAAGAAAACATTACGTAATAAACAAAATAATGTTGTTTTCAGTTCAAACTGGTTTCACTTTCAATAATTTCATTTTGGACGACGCAAAATTTAATAATATTTTGAGCTTAAAATAAGTCTGTAATAAAATCCTACAGGCACTGGTTACGCGTATACGCGCCCTTTAATTTGAAAATTCTATCGATCTTTGGGAGGGGGAATCAAAGCCTGTAGGGGAAATTTACCCTCTCACAGGTGTTCATCCAAATCCAAGATGAGCGAGCAGCTGTTTTTAAAGGTGCGATGATAAGACTTGTTAATAAACACTTAAAATGATATTAATGAGCTCAAACAGGTGAGTTAAACTGTCTCTTAATTAACAGAGTAAATTTAAAATTTCGATTAATTTCTAAAATCCCTAGAAATTTTAAAATATGAAGGTGGATTTTGTTAATTTGACTGTGAAACGACTAGAGGGCCTGACAGTGAGAGCAAATCCAGATTCAACGGAATCTCAGGACGTTAGGAAATTCGTGGAATTAATTCTTTGTAGTGAGTCTGACGTCCAGGCCAAAATATTAGACATGCGTAAGTACGATTGATTTCGTTATTTGAAAGGTTTGACCCATATTGAAATTGTTATCTATAATCAGACGTGGAAATGCGTGAAAGGGTTCTGCAGGAAATGCTGAGGAAGGAGTGTTGGGACCGAGACGGAAATGAACGGATGTTCAGCAAAATGCTCTCGGCTTTTATGCTTTTACTCAGCCCGCTGACCCGCTCGCTTGATTTAAGTCGATTCTTCAGTTTTTGCCCTAAACAAAAAATTATTTCAGCTATGGAAGAGGTAAAACCGTGTGTGACTGTTTTTAATTTAAATTAAGAACGAAATTGTTGAAGGTATTAGGCTGGATTTCAATCATGGCTCCAGCAGTAAACCACCTGATTCTGGAAGACTCCAGTTGGAACGATGATAGGAAGGCAGAATCGCTCAGCCCTGACGTGTTGAGGTCCTTGTCCGAATTGGACAAGCTGAGTCGGTTGCAGGCAGGGCAAAGCCAGATCACTTTTTCAGATCTGTTGCAGTTATGCCAGAGTCTGCCCAATCTCCGCTTCTTGAAGGTCTTCCACGCCTCAAATTTTGATCCAGAAATTCCTCTTGAAGTCATTAAAAGAAGTTTAGGCCATTTGAGAGCTTTGGTGTGCACCTTGCCGTTTTTCGCGGGCAAAAACTGGCTGCTCGATTTTTTCGCCAAACTCCCGAATATCGAGGTCTTCGACAATTGCTCCTTTGACATCGATGCAAGGGATTTTAAATTCAGAAACGAACCGTATGTGCGATTTTTATTCTTCTCCCTAGACGGAAGCTTATTCTCTGATCATAACATCACTATGTTGAGACTTTTAAATCCGAATGTCACTCACCTCATGGTATTTCCTTCTATTTTAATCATCACAATTTTAAATTTATCTCTTTAAAGGTTGAATGGACCCTGGATCGAAGTGATACGTGTAAAAAGCAAGACGAGCTGTTAAAATTTCAGAATATCGAAGCCCTGAGTTTGCAGAACGTGCAAAGCGCTGATACCGTCATAGGTTTTGTCCGTTTTTACGGAGAAAATCTGCACACCCTCATCCTGGCAGGCTCTTTAGGCGATGATCTTTGCTTTTTGAGTTTAAATCTTATACTCAAATTAAGCCCAAACCTGAAAACACTGTCACTGGACCGCGTTATTTTAGAGGATGATTCTGAACCCTTGATTTATTCCGCTCGATTGACGGAACTGAAGTGGAAAATGTGAGTCATACTGTTTTGAAAAGTTGTTTGGTTGTATTTATTTTTAATTATATATTGTCAGCCGCGGCAGAAGGGTCTCTGTGCTTACAAACATTCTTTCAGCCCCTGAATTGAAAAGGATAGAGTTGACCCTCGAGCGTTTCGACCTGACCGACCTGGCAGGACTGACCGTCTTAGTGACCAATAACGAAATTTTGAACCAACTCGAATCACTCAACTTCTGCTGGTCCGATCCTTATGGGCTGTTTATCAACTTTTGGACGTTAGAATTTATCAGTGTTTTTTTGAAAAGGGCTTCGGCATTTTTGCCCAAGCTTATAGATCTTAGGTTTACGGTGAAATTACCTCACTACAATGGAAATTTTATTAGTTTTAATAAGGGTATTGAATATCCAGAGCTCAGAGATCCTGACCTACTAAAGATTCTTAAGGCGTACTATACTAGTTCAATTTTTCATGAAATGTGTTTTGACATTTGATATAGAATTTTTAGGATATAAGATAGCAAGATGGGGTTGTATTCAACCCTGGAAAATTGTGTAAATAGATCCAGAATTAGTTATGTTAAAGATTTGGTAGAATTAGAAACCAAGAACTAGGTTCTTTATGATTTTTGAATTCAATAAATACGCTCTACCTTTTAGACATTACATTCTACATGAGAAATTTTTTCTTCGGGGAATAACAACATATTTTTGAATTGAGTAGTGAGATAATGCAACCTGCACAGCTCTTTTATCACTGGTTAAACTTCTTTTAAAATGGTTTTTTTGTTTTCGAGGTTTTCGAGAAAATTTACAACCACCTGAAATTGATGTGCAAGTCTCTAAAATACAGTTTTCATGCCTCTGTTTCTGCCATCTCAAATATGTACAATAGTAGCTATAATACTCTATGTTTTTGAGCGCCTAATTTCTTATGTTAAAATTTAACAGAGCTAATGATTATTTTAGTATGTTTTGTAAGTTTTTAAAATATTTAAATTCCATTTAAAGAGGCAATTATATACAGCTATTATGATATAAGAGCCAAAAATATATATAAGACGACGCTGACACTACGAGTTCCATCATAGCTATACTTAAGGTTAGAAATGGAACCACTTGTGCCATTACGTGTTCCAGCTAAGTAAGTCTTTATATTTGTTTGAACCTGAATTCGAATCAAAGTCAACTTAATTATAGATCGATTTGCTTGTCCATTATTTTAGTTCTTCTTTATGCCATTCCCTCAAGCTCCACTGGTGAGTATAGCATTTAAAAATCTCTAGGATATTTCACTGAGACTTTCTAGATGCGAGTATTGACGTGCCGAGAAACGTTTCTGTTGATGGAATAATATTTGAGGGGGAAATTCTGGGCAAACCACCTAAATGTCGGCCCGGAAAGTATTGCAAATTGAAGCGTTGCCGTAACGCACCGGTTTGCAAGGACAAGAAAAAGCCGAAAAAGCCCAAAAAAGAAAAGGAAAAGGTTGAATACTGCGAGACTGCTAGATGTTTGGATACTGGTTCTTGAATGTTTTTATTTGAATTATTATTTACTACTTATTTTATTAGCAAAGTTAATTAAAGCGAACATGGATGAGCAGATAAACCCTTGTGATGATTTTTACTCGTTTGCATGCAATGGATTTTCCAAGCAGTACCCACAACCAGAAGGAAGTAATCACAAGGACGTTGATTTTCATATTGATGAGGACGTTTTTGATAAAATACTAGGTCTGTGTATTTGGTTACGTATCAATTTTTTACTTTAAAATATTTTTACAGAAATTCTTAATGGAAAATATAGCAAAAATTCTGATTCAATAGCGTTGGCTAAAGCTAGAAAGAAATTTAAAAAATGCGAACTAAAGAAAGGTATGATTGTCATTTTAAAACTATTTTCTTATTTCCATATCCTTTTATATTCCTGTAGGTACAACAAGATGTGTGAAAAGAGCAATGGGAAGAAGGGATATATGGCCTTTGGCTCGAGAATTTGTCTTAAATTTCGGAATGGCTGATACGGAAAAAACACATGTAATAATTTTTTGTTAATTTCGAGTCGAAATTAATGCTCTAAATTTCAGCTTGAGCGAATGATGAGCAACATCCGGCAATCTTTCATGAATGATTTGAGTGCGATCCCCTGGTTGGACGACGAGACTGAAAAAAATGCTAGGAAAAAAGCTAAGGCTGTTAAATTGGTAATTAGTCATAAAGAGGAATTATTTGAGGTCGACGAAATTCCGCCCGATAAGTTAGATGAAAATAACAGAATCACGGAAAATGCTGAAGATGAACTTCCAACCACTCAAAATGCTGAGTATTTTCACAGGTCGAATAGCGTGTGTAAGTAATTTTATGACCACCTCTTTTACAGAGTTATTTACACTCTAAATTTTCAGTTTTGTCGAGAGCTGAGCTGAACTATCCCTATTTCAATTTGGGCCTTCCGTAAATATATTTTTTTTAAACTAAAACGAGTGCAGAGATATAATTGATGTGTTTTCAGTGTTTTAGACTATGCGGCAATAGGGTCTGTGTTGGCACATGAATTTACTCACGGCTTTGACAGTTTTGGTAATTTAAAAGCAGTTAAATTATTTTATTTGCAAGCGTAAAATATCAGGACGAGCGTACGACGGAAACGGAAATAAAAAAGATTGGTGGTCAGCCAAAGCAGCAGAGGAATTCAAAAAGCGCGTTAGATGTTTTGCAGAACAGTACTACCAGTTTCACATAATTACTAAAAATGGGGAAGAGTTAGTTGTGAGTAAAATCGGTATTCGAAACGTCCCACTAAAAGCCAATTTTAACACAACACAAACTAACTTTCAGCGACTCAAAGACCGATCTATTTTCACGCGGCGGAGGATCTCGGACGTTCTGATTGGTTTACGTCATTGTTAGCCAATCAGATTTCCACGATCCTCCGTCGTGTGAAAGAAGATCGCTCTGCTTCAGCAGCGCTCATATCTTATATCAATTTGCAGTTGAATAGTGTAGAAACATTTGACGAGGACATTGCAGACAACGGAGGAGTGAGCCTTTCCTATCGTGCTTACAAGAAGCTCAACCCTAAAAAAGAAAAGTTGAGAGATCTTGAAGATTATACTGACGAACAACTATTTTTTATCGGATATGCAAATGTAGGTCGTGAAACGTACTATTTTTATCTAACTAATTAAATTTATATTCAATTGACAGTCATTCTGCCGTAGCGAGACAATTGAATACACGGAAGAAACTATTAAAACAGATAATCACAGCCCTCCTAAATATCGAGTAAACGTGCCACTGTCCAACATGAAAGCATTCGCTACAGCTTTTAAATGCCGCAAAGGAACAAACATGAACCCTATAAAAAAATGTGAAATCTGGTAGACTGTTGGTTAAATCTTACCTAATCTATAGCATTGTTGTTTTTATAACGAATCCTTTGATTTTTTTGTAAATAAAGAGCTTATTAAATAAGGAAAAAGAACGGACCTGCTTTTATGTCATCTTTTGTTTCTACACTCTTTGAAATTTTTGTCATTTTGGAATTGAAAATATCGTTTTCTGGGCATATTTTACATAAGAATCTTTCTTTAGGTTAATTATCATTATTGCGAAATTTATGCAACCTGCGCTGCATCACTGTATGACCGCACAGCTTTTTGTCTATCGCCAGGTTAACTTCCTTGAAGATAATTAATATAATTCCTGTTACAATTCTTCAAAAATATGATGCAGAAGATATCCTAAAAATGAACCTTAACTCATAGGAGGCAATGTTCTGTGGAAACAATGTGATAATGACGTTATTTTTTGTGTCCATAGTTTGCGAGAAATTTTGGCGCAGCAACCACCTGAAATTGATTGAAATAATTATTTACCATTTTTAATTGCGTCTGCTTCTGCCATCTCAAATTTAATTGTAGCTATATTACGTTATAAGCTTGACTGTTAAAAATTGAAAAGGTACAGACATAATGATTATTTCAAAATGTGTAGCGAATGCGGAGCCGAGCTCATTTTTCACTTATGGTTCGGGGTTTATCGATACAAATTCGTATTCGTCAAGCTTTTAATTTTAATCTGATTTCGCTAGACTCATGAGCAGTTTAATTAAGTTGCATTTCCCAGAGTACCCAGCGATTTAATTGTGAAAGACCCGGATCAATCGAGTAAATTCTTGTTTTAATTTGGACTTTTCCACAATTCAATTCAGATGGTTTAGTATGTTTCGTTTCCTCTTCAAATGTTAATTAGTTTAATATTGTTGTTAAAAATTATTTTCTGTTTTTGATTTAAATTCTGTTTGAAGCTGAAAAAGCCTGGTAAATAATTAATGCCTATGCATGAACTATGATTCTTTAGGATTCAGTTGAAGCCAAAATTTACATAAAGAAGCTCTGTAAAATTCAGAAAAAATAATTTCAAACACGCCGTATATTCACTGATGCATTTTTCAAAGTGGAACAGGGGTTCATGCTCTTTTCCATTTGCCTTGTTTGCACAATGCGTTCGACAAAATTCTTGTGCAAATACAGTATAGCAAAATATTTGATTTTTTGGTAATTGACGAATGCGGTTGGTTATAAGCACAAACGCTCGACACCGCAGTGCAACACCAATTTTCTGAATTAATTACGGCGATACAAAGTCTATCTCCAGCATTTTTTTTTATCTACAAGATTCCAGTATTAATGTAGTGGCATATCCAGCTTTTTGTTGGGAGCCAACATTTGTTAGCGGTTTGAATTATTGTAATTTTTCATTATTCTTTATAAGCAGAAAGATTATTTTTTTAAAATAGGAATTCGGTTTTTGCCCGTTAGCCACACGGTGCGGACGTGGGTCGTTTAATATTAGTTCAGAGTGCAGAACCTGATTCAAATGGTTCTGGTATGTGATATAACTGCGGGCCGTTTATGGTCGAGTAGGCATTACATGGGGCGGCCCACGGCCGGCCCCGCGGCCCTTGCTGGCCGCCTTTGGGTGAGAGAGGGTTAGTGAAAGACACCTGGTTAGCTTGGGCTTGGGAAGTAATCTGGTTTATTGAAAAAACGGTTTGACCAACATGACAATATATAAAGTTAGATACCAACATGATAATTAGGACTATATCAGTATGTGATTAGCGTCCGATCGGATTGCAACTGTTAACCATTTCAACAGCAAAATTCTTTAGATAATTTATCGCTCTTCGTCATTTCTACCTACGTTCTCCAAAAATTAAAAATTAACAAAGCTAATGATAATTTTACTGTGTTATTTAAATATTTAATGTTCTTAAATTATGACATTCAAAGAAGCAATTAACGTAATTATCATAAAAACATCCAAAATATATAAGACGACGCTGAAAAAACAAGTTCTATAGTTTTACTAAGGTGAGAAATGGAACCACTTGTGCGGTTACGCGTTCCAGCTAAGTAAGTCTTTATTTTTGTTTGAACCTGAATTACAATCAAGGTTAACTTTATTATAGATGGATTTGCTTGTCCATTATTTTAGTTCTTCTTTACGCCATTCCCTCGAGTTCCACTAGTGAGTATAGCATTTAAAAATCACTAGGATATTTCACTGAGACTTTCTAGATGCGAGTCTTGACGTGCCGAGAAACGTTTCTGTTGATGGTATAATGTTTGAAGGGGAAATTCTGGGCAAACCACCTAAATGTCGGCCCGGAAAGTATTGCAAATTGAAGCGTTGCCGTAACTCACCGGTTTGCAAGGACAAGAAAAAGCCGAAAAAGCCCAAAAAAGAAAAGGAAAGGGATGAATATTGCGAGACTGCTAGATGTTTGGATACTGGTTCTTGAATGTTATTTTTTTTAATTATTATTTACTACTTATTTTATTAGCAAAGTTAATTAAAGCGAATATGGATGAGCAGATAGACCCATGTGATGATTTTTACTCGTTTGCATGCAAAGGATTTGCCAAGGATAACCCTCAGGAGGAAGGAAGTAATCACTGGGACGTTGAGTATCAGATTGAGGACGAGGTTATAGATAAGATAACAGGTTAGTGTATTTTTTATTTACCAAATTGTTGCTTGACTTTAATGTTTTTAAAGACATTCTTCTTAGAAAATATAGCAAAAATTCCAATTCAAAAGCGTTGGCAGAAGCTAGAAGAAACTTTGAAATATGCACAAGAGAAAGAAGTATGTACTCTTCAGACAGTTCCGATTTTTTTTTCTAATTTAGTTCCTTTGATATTCGTAGGTTCATATAGATGTACGAAAAGAGCAATGAAAAGTAAGGATTTATGGCCATTGGCTCAAGAGTTTGTCAACAATTTTGGAATGACAAATAGGGAAAGGACGGATGTATTCATTTTTGTTTTTCGTGTATAAATTATAATGCTCTAAATTTCAGCTTGAGCGAATGTTTAGAAACATTCGGCAAATTTTCTTGGAAGATTTGAGTGCGATCCCCTGGTTGGACGACAGAACTGAAAAACGTGCTAGGAAAAAAGCTGATGCTGTTAAATTGGTTCTTAGTCATAAAAAGGAATTATTTGAAGTCGACGAAATTCCACCCAACATGTTAGAAGATGATGGCAGTGTCAAGCACAATGCTAAACCTAACCTTCCAACCTCTTTTAATGCTGAATATTATACATGGTTGAATAGCATGTGTAAGTGATTGTATAACCACCTATTTTACATAGTTATCATGCTCTAAATTTTCAGTTGTGCCGAGAGCAATGATGAGCTATCCATTTTCTAATTTAGGCCTTCCGTAATTATACGATTGTTCAAACTTACACGTGCAGAAGTTTAATTGATGATTTTAGTGTTTTAGACTATGCGGCAATGGGGACTGTGTTAGCACACGAATTTACCCACGGCTTTGACAGTTATGGTAATTTCCATGCAGTTAATTATTGATAATTAGAGTTATAAATCTTGAAATTTAAGGACGAAATTACGACGAAAATGGAAATGAAAAAGATTGGTGGTCAGCCGAAGCAGCAGAGGAATTTGAAAAGCGTGAAAGATTGTTTAAAGAACAGTATGGCAAATTTTTCATTATAACCAAAAAGGGGGAAAAGTTATATGTAAGTATAATATCAGGAGTTGAGCCAAATTAGAGCACAACCACAACACGAACACAAAACTACCTTACAGCGACTCATTAAGCGATCTATTTTCAACTGCTTATTATTATTAAATATCATTTTTGCAGCTGAATAGTAGTAAAACAATTGCCGAAGACATTTCCGACAACGGAGGAGTGAGCCTTTCCTATCGTGCTTACAGGAAGCTCAACCCTAAGAAAGAAAAGTTGAAAAAACTTGACGATTATACTGAGGAACAGCTATTTTTTATCGCATATGCAAATGTAGGTCATAAATCGTACTATTTTTAATTCGTCTAACTAATAAAATTAATATACAATTCACAGACATTCTGCCGAAGCGAGACAATTGAATACACGGAAAAAATTATTCAAACTGACGAACACAGCCCTAACAAATATCGAGTAAACGTTCCACTGTCCAATATGAAAGAATTCTCTAGAGCTTTTAAATGCCGCGAAGGATCAAACATGAACCCAAGAAGAAAAATCGAAATCTGGTAGAATGATAATTAAATCATGGAGAAATGGAATTGTTCAATGAAGTCTTCTCTGTTTTTCGTAAATATTGAGTTTATCTGATAAAAAAATCAAGGAGCTATATTTTATCTTGTTTCTAAACTGTTTTAAATTTTTGTTATTATTGTATTGAAAATATCGTTTTCTGGGCTATGACCAATAACAGTCATAAGAAACTTTAGGGTTTAGCGGTTCCCGCACGTTTTGCGTTAACTAGTTTGTAACTTGTAGTATAGATTTCGCTTTTCCTGTATATGATAAGCTCTTCTATATCTCTTTACTGACCGCTCACCCTCACTCGCAACCGGTCATGTTACTCTATGTTTTGTTATGTATGATTGACTTGCTATGTGCATGATTATAACTGTCGTAACCTTATTTTAGTATAATTTCCTGACTTATGGAATTCAATAAACCAACTCTACCATAAGGAATTCGCATATTTGATTCCGCTGGATGACGCACCCACAAGGGCATCATAATAAATAGTTGAATCGAGTATTTTTCCAAAATTCAATTAAGATTGTTTGTTCATTTCGTTATCTCTTAAAATGTTAATTTGTTTAAATTTAAATTTAATATTGTTATTAAGAATTTTGTTCCCATTACATAAATTATGCTTACGGTCTTTGTTTCCTGTAGAGAATTACTGATTAAAAGAAGAATTGTTCAAGATCTCTGAGAGATTATTTTTCCTTAAGTGTTGACCCCGACGTGACAGAGTATAACGCAGCCGAACGCCAAATCAGTTTCAAGGTGCGAATTTTCCAGACACCAGCAAAAGCTCTGATGCTCATTGGTCAAGAATTTTTTGTACTGAAGACCGTTAGAAAGAGTGGACTCACAAACCAGACATAATCAAGTTCAATCAAGAAATTTATGGGTTGAACAATGCCGAATTTCAAATCTGTAATAAAATGCTGATGAACAACATGACAATTAACCATTTGAACGTAAGAATTTGCAACTGCAGTCATCAGTATCAATCAATAATGAACCATCGCGCCAGCTTAAAGAATTTTCTGAGTAAGGAAGTCGGAAGAGCATCTCTTGGCCGGCAAAATAAGAAGATAAAGTGAAAAATTCTGACGCGAGGGAGAAAGTGCGTTCGCGTAGGGCCCATGCGCGAAGGAATAATAAGAGAGACGCCTCGTTCTGCTCGAATATAATAATTAGTAAAAGGTTTGCGTCATTTGATCATTTGACACGAGTTGAATTTGGTATCGATTAATTGAGATTCCATTGAGCGTCCAGTTTCATACCGCCGGATTAATGTATATAGGGGTGCACTCTATCCTGCCGTTTTGTTGGAATTTGAATTAAATTGATTATCAGCAGAAAAGATGATTTTATTATAAGAATTCGGTAATTCACCCGTCAGCCTCTCTGTGCTTACGTGGGTCGTTTCATAGTGCAGAACCTGATTCAAAGGGTTCTGGTATGTGATTACTGTCCGATCGAGAAAAAGCATTCATCAACCAAATACTTTAGAGAATTTATCGGACGTCATCATATCTATATATTCACCCTCCAAAAAACAAAAATTAACAAAGCTAAAGAATATTTTAATATGTTTTGAAAGTGGTTATATCTAATACTTAAATCACATTAAAAGAAGCAATTACAGTCATTATCATAAAAACGCCGATAACATATAAGACGACGCTGAAATTACAAGTTTCATAGCTTTACTGAGGTGTTAGAAATTGCAACTGTAAACCATTTCAACAGCAAAATTCTTTAGATAATTTATCGCTCTTCATCGTTTCTACCTACGACCTCCAAAAATTAAAAATTAACAAAGCTAATTATAATTTTACTAGGTTATTTGAGTATTTAATATTCTTAAATCATATAATGTCACTCAATTAAAGAAGCAATTACAGTCATTATCATAAAAACATCCAAAATATATAAGACGACGCTGAAACAACAAGTTCTATAGCTTTACTAAGGTGAGAAATGGAACCACTTGTGCCATTACGCGTTCCAGTTAAGTAAGTCTTTATTTTTGTTTGAACCTGAATTCGAATCAAAGTCAACTTTATTATAGATGGATTTGCTTGTCCATCATTTTAGTTCTTCTTTATGCCATTCCCCCGAGTTCCACTGGTGAGTAGCATCTAAAAATCACTAGGATATTTCACTGAGACTTTCTAGATGCGAGTCTTGACGTGCCGAGAAACGTTTCTGTTGATGGAATAATATTTGAAGGGGAGATTCTGGGCAAACCACCTAAATGTCGGCACGGAAAGTATTGCAAATTGAAGCGTTGCCGTAACTCACCGGTTTGCAAGGACAAGAAAAAGCCAAAAAAGCCCAAAAAGGAAACGGAAAGGGTTGAATATTGCAAGACTGCTAGATGTGTGAAGACTGGTTTTTTAATGTTATTTTTATTTGCATTATTATTTTTACTAACATTTTATTAGCAAAGTTAATTAAAGCGAATATGGATGAGCAGATAGACCCATGTGATGATTTTTACTCGTTTGCATGCAACGGATTTTCTGAGAAGTACCGCCCTTGGGGAGAAAGTAATTACAAGAACGTTGATTTTATGATTAAAACTGACGTTATGCATAAGATAAAAGGTCTGTGTATTTGTTACATACCAAATTGTGGCTTAACTTTAATGTTTTTAAAGACATTCTTCGTAGAAAATATAGCAAAACTTCCCAGTCCAGAGCGTTGGCTGAAGCTAGAAGAAACTTTGAAATATGCACAAGAAAAGAACGTATAGCTGCTTCAACATGTGTGGAAAGAGCAATGAAAAAAAAGGCCGCATGGCCTTTGGCTCGAGGATATGTCGTAAATTTCGGAATGACAAACAGGGAAAAGACGGATGTATTCATTTTTTTTTAAATTTTGTTTGGAAATTTTAATGTTCTAAATTGCAGCTTGAGCGAATGTTTCGAAACATTCGGCAATCTTTCTTGGATGATTTGAGTGCGATTTCCTGGTTGGACGACAGAACTGAAAGCTATGCTAGGGATAAAGCTAAGGCTGTTAAATTGGAACTTAGTCATAAAGAGGAATTATTTCAATACGACGAAATTCCACCCGATAAGTTAGATAAAGATGGCTACATCTTGCAGGATGCTGCAACTGAACTTCCAACCGAGTTAAATGCTCATTATTATTTCGGGTGGAATAGCATAAGTAATTTTACTATTACCACCTATTTTACAGAGTTATTTACGCTCTAAATTTTCAGTTGTGTTGAGAGCTATGATGAACTATCCATTTTTAAATTTGGGCCTTCCGTAATTAACTTTTTTCAAACTAACGCGTGCAGAGAAATAATTGATCCGTTTGCAGTGTTTTAGACTATGCGGCAATGGGGTCTGTGTTAGCACACGAATTTACTCACGGCTTTGACGATAAAGGTAATTTACAGGGAGTTAATTATTTTATTTTCAAGCTTGAAATTTCAGGACGAAAGTACAACGCAAATGGAAATATAAAAGATTGGTGGTCAGCCAAAGCAGCAGAGCAATTCAAAAAGCATGTTGCATGTTTTGAAGAACAGTACGGTGAATTTTACATTACAACCAAAAAGGGGGAAAGGTTATATGTAAGTAATATCAGAAATTGTTGCGTCTCACTAAAAGCTTAATTTTAACACAACACCACGACACGAACACAAAACTACCTTTCATCTCGACTAAAAAACGTGATATATTTTCAACAGCGCTTATTAAATATTTATTTACAGTTGGATGCTAAAAAAACAAGTAACGAAGACATTTCCGACAACGGAGGAGTGAGCCTTTCCTATCGTGCTTACAAGAGGCTTGACCCAAAGAAAGAAAAGTTGAAACTACTTGAAGATTATACTGACGAACAACTATTTTTTATCGGATATGCAAATGTAGGTCGTAAAACGTACTATTTTTAATTCATCTAACTTATATTAATACATTTGACAGTCTTTCTGCCAAAGCGAGACAATTGAACACAAGGAAGAAACTATCAAAACAGATGTTTACAGCCTTAACAAATATCGAGTAAACGTCCCACTGTCCAATATGAAAGAATTCGCTACAGCTTTTAAATGCCGCGAAGGAAAAAAAATGAATCCTGTGAAAAAATGCAAAATCTGGTAGAATGACAACTATAGAGCAATGGAATTTTTAAATAATGAAGCCTTCTCTGTTTTTCGTAAATAAAGAGCTTATTACTTAAAGAAAAAAATCAATGAGCTGTACCGTTTTAAATTTTCATTATTTTACAATTGATTTTAATCGTTTATCTGGGCACTGAGAATCCTTTTCGACATATTCTTCATATGAATCTTCATTTAGGGTATCATAATCAGGGCTGGAGGGTATCTCCCGGGGAGATTTTCAAACTTGCAGTAGTGCAGTAGTCTTTTGTGGTATTTTACCAGTTTTTGTGCGTTTTTTTGCACCTAATGTTAATAATATTGAATAAATGCCCACATGCAGAGGGAACGGGTTTTTGGTTATTATTATTAACCCTATTACTTTATTAAAATTGTTGTATTTATTATATTTTCTTTGTTGACTCATGGGTTTTTGAGTGTTTTTAGCATTTTAAATCTAATTTTTCATGGGCACCAACAATTCGGAAGAAACTATAGCTGCAAAAAACCGCTTAATACCCATGCCCAGCCCTGATCATAATAAATTGTTGAATCGAGTAGCGGCATTTATGTAACCTGCGCTGCTTCACTGTACAACCGCACAGCTTTTTTCTATCGCCAGTTTTAGTCTTCTTTAAAAATAATTTTAATTTATGATTCTTTAAAAAGATGCAGATGGCATCCTTATTAAATCATAGGTCATAGCAGGCAATGTTCTGTGGAATGGGTGTATTCGCTTTCTTCTGTGTCTAGGGTATAGTACATTGTTGGTTCTCGTTAGATCTCCGAAGTTAAGCAACATATTCGTTGCAGTCAGTAAGAGGATGGGTGACCGCCTGCATAAATCTAGGCCGACTCGCTACGTGCTGGTTTGCACCTTTCCAGCATGCGTGATTTGGCTTCACGGGACGAATGTCTAGCGTTTCAATGCAGTCCTCGGTGCGGAGGCAAGTGGCCCTTGAGTGGGCTGGGTCCCTGAAATGTGCGGCCTGGTGCGCCCATTCAATCCGTTCGCGGTGTTATTCGCACCCGGGGTGTCAGCATTCGTGCTAGTGCAGTGCGCGCCCTTCCCGGTCCGAGGACTGGAATACAAAGATAAAAAAACAAAGAATTTTAATTAGAATTCGCCAGATTCGCGAGCAGTTAAGCAACTTTTCCCAGAGTACCGAGCGTTTAATTGTGAAGGAATGGATCAACCGGGTTAATACTCGAAATTTTCCACAATTCTATTCACATTGTTTTGTTCATTTCGATTTTTTTTTAAATTTTTAGTTTGTTTAAATTTGAATTTAATATTGTTATTAAGAATTTTATTCTGATTACCCATTATATAAATTATGCTTAAGGTCTTTCTTTCAGGTGATTAGTGATTAAAAGAAGAATTGTTCAAGATCTCTCAGAGATTATTTTTCCTAAAGTGTTGACCCCGACGTGATAGTAACGCAGCCAAATCAGTGTTTAAAGATGCGAATTTGCCAGACACCAGCAAGATCTGATGCTCACTGGTTTCCTCAAACCCGGCGGAGAACCATTAAGGATTTTTTTTATTAAAGATTAAAGACCGATGACTGTTACAGAAAGTGGATTCACAAAATGCAAAACTCGACTAATTAATAAAAAGGTTTGCCTCATTGGATATACGGGTTTAACTCGGTCGCGATTGAATTTCCATAATTTAAAATTCAAAGACCAAATTGTGTTGCCTTTAGAATTTTCCTTTCTGCTGCTATACAAATTAATGTAAATTTCAGACAAAAATAATTTAATCGCGCTGTATTCACTACTGTAGTAATTTTCAAAGTGAAGCAGGATAGTTCATGCTCCTTTCTATTTGCCCTTGTCTGAACTCTGAAAAATTCGCTCGACAATTCTCGTGCAATTGAGGAAAACAGTGTGGAAAAGTATTTTATTTTTGTTAGACGACAAACGCTCGACACCGAAGTGCAACACCAATATTATGTGTTGAATTAATGACTGCGAAACAAAGTCGGTCTATAGTTAAATTTTTTGGCTCTTCAAACTTCCAGTTTATGACTATAGCAGTTCTCAGGAGCACGATCCTGCCGTTTTGTTGAAAGGCAAGCATTATCGGCGGTTTGAACTATTGTCTATAAGCAGAAAGATGACGAAGAATTCGGTTTTCACCCGTCAGCCTATCGGTGCTGACGTGGGTCGCTTAATTTAAATAGTTCTGCTATGTGATTATTGCGTCTGATCGGATTGCAACTGCGTATACCAATTCATCAAAAAAATCTTTAGAGCATTTATCGGTCTTAATCATTTATTCTACCTTCATCCTCCAAAAATTCAAAATCAACAAAGCTAAAGATATTTTAATATGTTTTGAAAGTTATTAAATATAATACTTAAATCTCATTCAAAGAAGCAATTACAATCATTATCATAAAAATGCCGAAAACATATTAGACGACGCTGAAACTACAAGTTTCATAGCTTTACTTAGGTTAGAAATTGCATCTGTAAACCATTTCAACAGCAAAATTCTTTAGATAATTTATCGCTCTTCATCATTTCTGCCTACGACCTCCAAAAATTAAAAATTAACAAAGCTAACGATAATTTTACTGTGTTATTTGAGTTTTTAATATTCTTAAAATCATGACGTTCAAAGAAGCAATTACAGTCATTATCATAAAAACATCCAAAATATATAAGACGACGCTGAAACAACAGGTTCTATAGTTTTACTAAGGTGAGAAATGGAACCACTTGTGCGGTTACGCGTTCCAGCTAAGTAAGTCTTTATTTTTGTTAGAACCTGAATTCGAATCAAAGTCAACTTAATTATAGATGGATTTGCTTGTCCATTATTTTAGTTCTTCTTTACGCCATTCCCTCAAGCTCCACTGGTGAGTATAGCATTTAAAAATCTCTAGGATATTTCTCTGAGACTTTCTAGATGCGAGTCTTGACGTTTCCGTTGATGGAATGTTTAAAGGGGTGATTTTGGACCAACCCCTTGTATATTGTCGGCACGTAAAGTATTGCAAATTGAAGCGCTGCCGTGACACTCCGCTCTGCAAGGAAAAAGAGAAGTACAAGAAAAATCCTAAAAAAGTGAACAAAAAGGTTGAATATTGCGTGACTGATAGATGTGTTAAAACAGGTTTTTTAATGTTTTTATTTGCATAATATTATATTTATTACTTATTATATTAGCAAAGCTAATTAAAGCGAATATGGATACTCAGATAAAGCCATGTGATGATTTTTACTCGTTTGCATGCAACGGCTTTGCTGCGAATAACCGTCAGAAGGAAGGAATTAATTCCAAGGACATTGATTATCAGCTTAAAGTTGACATTGCGGGATGGATACTTGGTCTGTGTATTTGTTAGATATCGAATTTTTTAATAATTCTAATGTTGTTAAAGCCATTCTTCGTAGAAGATATGGCAAAAATTCCAATTCAAAGGCGTTGGCTGAAGCTAGAACGAAATTTGACAAATGTGTAAAAGAGAAAAGTATATGATTGTGTTTTTTCTGCTATCAATTGCGTTATTAATTCTAATTTCGATCCTCTCTTCTTTTTTTTATAGTGTCTCAATCCCGCCTGGGTTACAAAACCAAAGAGCAGTGGGCACTACAGATATGTGGGTCACAGGCAATGAGGAATAATGATATATGGCCTTTGGCACGAGAATTTGTCAAAAATTTCGGAATGACTAATACGGAAAAAATATATGTAATCAATTTTTGTTAATTTTGAGTTGAAATTAATGCTCTAATTTTCCTAATTTTCAGCATGAGCAAATGATTGAAAACATTCGGCAATCTTTCTTGGATGATTTGAGTGCGATCTCCTGGTTGGACAACAACACTAAAAACCATGCCATGACAAAAGCTAAGGCTGTTAAATATGTTCTTAGTCATAAACCTGAATTATTTCAATTCGATGAAGTTCCACCCGAAAAGTTAAAAGGAAACAAAATCACGGTAGATGCTCTACTTGAACTTCCAACCTCTGTAAATGCTGAATATTATACATGGTTGAATAGCATGTGTAAGTGATTGTATAACCACCTATTTTACAGAGTTATTTACGCTCTAAATTTTCAGTTGTGTCGAGAGCAATGATGAACTATCCATTTTCCAATATGGGCCTTCCGTAATTAAATATTTTTTAAATCTAACGCGTATGCAAATGAGATATAATTGATATGTTTTCAGTGTTTTAGACTATGCGGCAATGGGGACTGTGTTAGCACACGAATTTACTCACGGCTTTGACGATGAGGGTAATTTACAAGGAGTTTGACGATCTATATTTTTAAGCTTGAAATTTCAGGAAGAACGTATGACGAAAGCGGAGATGATAAGGATTGGTGGTCGGACGTAGCAGTAAAGGAATTCGAAAAGCGCGTTGCATGTTTTAAAAAACAGTACGGCCAATTTTACATTACAACTAAAAAGGGGGGAAAGTTACACGTAAGTGAAAACAGAAATTGAAGCTTATTCTCACTAAAAGAGCCAATTTGAAACACAAAATTAACTTACATAGAATCAAAAAAATGTGATCGATTTTCAGCAGCGCTTATATCTGATCAATTTGCAGTTGAATAGTGTAGAAACATTTGACGAGGACATTGCAGACAACGGAGGAGTGAGCCTTTCCTATCGTGCTTACAAGAGGCTTAACGCTAAGAAAGAAAAGTTGAAAGATCTTGAAGAATACACTGACGAACAACTATTTTTTATCGGATATGCAAATGTAGGTCATAGAACGTACAACTTTTAATTCATTGAATTAATTAAATTAATACAATTGACAGTCATTCTGCCGTAGCGAGACAGTTGAATTCACGGAACACACTATCAAAGCTGACGAACACAGCCCTCCTAAATATCGAGTAAACGTTCCACTGTCCAATATGAAAGAATTCGCTGATGCCTTTCAATGCCGCGAAGGAAGTAACATGAACCCAAGAAGAGAAAAATGCAAAATCTGGTAGACTGTTGGTTAAATCATAGAACGATGTAATTTTTTTCTGTTTTTCGTAAATAAAGAGCTTATAATAATCGTTTTCTGGGCAATAACAAAAGAAAAACCATTCTTATCATAACAACGAAACCAGCATTTATTAACCTTCACAAACCTGCATGGTCTTTTACACTTCCCGGCAAAAAAATTGGGTATCCGCGGATATCAGCCTGTTCAAGAAAATATCATCCTGAAGGATATCCAATTTCTTGCCGGGTGCTTAGGGTGTTTAAACTTTTATTTCAAACTTTAAACAATCTGTCTATCGGCCAAAATCAAAACTCTCAATGTCTATTGGAGCAGATCGTGGGCTTTGCGGCCTTCGTGGTCCTTCACGTCAACGTTGATTCCCTCCTGCACGAGCCAATGGAAAAATTCGGTGTTGCTCCACTTGGCGGCAACGTGCAGCGCCGTCCTCCCGGCATTGTCGATCTCCGAGAGCAGACTTGGTTCCTTGGCGAGCAACGCTTTGGCGCTCCTCAGTCTTCCGAGGCAGGCGCAGAAGTGGAGCAGAGTCTCGCCGTCGATTTTCACCTTGGGGTCGGCGCCGAGCTTGCACAGTTCCTCGAAGACGTCCTCGTTGTCCTTGATCAGGGCGGTGTACAGCGGCGTTTCTTTCGAATCGTTGATCGCGTTCAGGTCCAAGTTGAAGGAGCTGAAGTAGCAGACGAGTTTTTGGCCGTTCTTCACCTTGTTCGAGGCGGCAAAGTGCATCACGGAGGAGCCGTGGTCGCTCAGGGCACGGAAGTCGGCGCCCTTGCTCATCAACCACTGGCAGGTAGCCAGGTCGGATTTCTCCGCGGCGAAGTGCAGAACGGTCTCGCCTCTGCTTCCACGCTGCCTGATCATGTCCTCCTCCTTCTTAAGAATGAATTCGGCGCTTTTTAGCTTCTTCAGGCGAATGCAAGAGAACAGCAAGCTCTCGTTTCTGACTGGCGTGGTCAGTTTTGCTCCGAGGTTCACGATTTCTTCGGCAAAACTCAGGTTTTCGTTCAGGAGAGCGACGCAGAGAGGGGTTTCTTGAAACTGATTCTTGGCATTGATGTCTCTCGCCATGGAAACGAGGTACGAGGCGATCTTGTTTCCATGGGCCTTGTTCTTAGCCGCGAAGTGCAACGACGTTTCTGCAGTTCCGGTTTCTTCGCTCAGGTCGCTGGCTCCTTTTTCAACGAGCCACTTGAACATTTTCACGTCAGAATACAGCGCCGCCACGTGCAGGATGCTATGTCCTTGGGCGAGCTTGCGATTGATCATATCAGGTTTCCAGTAGCAGATGAACATGGCGCTCTTCAGCTTGTTCCACCTGACGCAAAAGTGAAGGTAATTCTCCTCGTAGGCCACCAGTCCCAGTTTGGCTCCGCAACGCAGCAACTCTCTGATACATTCAATATTTTCTGCTCCGAGAGCGATGTTCAGGGGAGTCTTGTTCAGGTTGTCTTTCCAATTGACGTTGATCTTCTTCCCAACGAAGAACCGGACGAGTTCCAATCCGAACTTCTGGTTCATGGCAGAGTAGTGCAGGACACCGCGGTTTTTGTCTGCTTCATTCACCACTCTAGGGTCAAGACGAGCCTCTTCAACGAGCCACTTGCACATGTCCACACCAGCATGCAGAGCTGCAATGAAAAGCGTCTCTGTCTTCAGGATGTCCTCGCAGCTCTCGACGATGTTCCAGTCGCTGTGCATCGTCTCGCTCATCTGCTCCCTGTTTTGTTGAAGAACGAACCTGGCGCTGTCCACCTTGTTCAAACGCACGCAGAAGGTGAGGAGGTTGTCTCCGCGGATGCCAATATCCAGGTCAGCCCCCAGTTTGATCAATTCCTTTGCGGCCATGACATTGTTGCATTTCAGGGCAGCGTGGACGGGCGTCTCGATGTGGTTGTTGCGCTCGTCCACGTCCAGTTCTGAAGGGACGAAGTAGCTCAGGTAGCGGATGATCTCCCATCCGTGCTTGATGTTTCTGGCCGCACAGTGCAGGACAGAGTCTCCGTCGATCACGGACAGGAAGTCGACGTTGACATTTTCATCGATCAGCCACAGGAAGGTCTTCAGGTCGGCGAATTCCGCTGCCAGAAGTAGGATGCTCCTGCCCTCAGGGTCAATGGGCCTGATCGTATTGCTGTCATGCTTGCACACCAACATGGCGATCTTCAACTGGTTTTGCTTCACGCAGAACTGCATTAGATGCGCGTCCGCGCCTCGGATGTTGAGCAAATCCTTGACGACGTCAAGGTTGCCCACCCTGATGGCGTAGTGGATGGCTTCCTCGCCGTTCCTGTTCTTTCTGCTCACCGTGACTCCAGGAATGTGTTTTTCCAGGAGAAACTTGGTGATTTCCCTGCCGTGCTTCACGTTGGCGGCCGCGAAGTGCAGCACCGTCGCTCCTGAGTCCGAGATCGCGTTGCCTGGCTCACCTTCTTCCAGCAGCTTGATCACTTCAGCCAGGTTAGACTCGAAAGCAGCTTTGTGGAGAGGGGTGGAACCAGCGGCAACCACTCCCCCGTCGAAACAAGAGCTTGCGTTCGCTCCCATGTCAATAATCTGCGAACGTAAAATGAATTAAAAGTCATTAATAAGTCAGAAGCTTTTAAAACTGTTTGAGTATTATTGTTACTTTGAAAGGCCCCTGAAAGTAATATTTAATCTCTGTCAATTTGTTTTTAAAAGGCACATGAAAAATGAAACAATGTCTTTTGAAGGGATTTTACCGAAAATGGGCACATCAATTACGAAAATATACAATTCTAAAAGCATTTTATATAATTAAAGTAATTTGTTTATACTTAAATAGATATTTTTCTTGTTTAATTGTGAGATATTGCTGGATTTTCGTCCACAAAATGTTTTTAATCATATAATAATTTAAGTATTACTTCATATACTGCAAAGAAGTGCAAACAGCTGGTTGATATAATCGTAAAATTTGTATTCGTTTACTCTTTTTTAAAACTTCTGCAAAGAACTTCCCGTGGGCTATGAGCTCTCTGGGTCCCAGGTCCCAATAATATCGCCGAGTGGATTAACATGTAGCCTGAGTGCACGCAAAGGAGCTTTTGGGCCCAATGTGGCCATCTTTTCGCCTCCCCGCACCGAGGTCTTTAATGGAAACGCCAGACATTTGTCTATAAAGCCCGAGGGAAGGTGTCCAAACCAGCAAGTGGCGAGATTCTAAGCAGCCCGTTGAGCTATTTGAGCATTTCGAGTCACTAAACTAACCACTTTTTGCCATCTCTGACATTGGGTAGATCCTTGAACTGCTCAAATATCTCCCACTGCTTTGACACTCTTGAGAATGCCTTAACAATGCGAGCCAACGGACTAGTTAAATTCTATCCAGATTTAATTCGATAAAATTTGAGGGGAAAATGAATAGTACGTCACTTACCAGATCGTAAAAGGATGAAAGATGTTTAGCGATCAGTACGAAAAAACAGCGGATACGATAATTACGACTACTCATCATACCAGCCCGACAGGCAAGGTTGTAGTGCCGGGTTAAGACGCTTACGCACATTTATAACCCCTTCATTCTGAAAATTAACAATATTGTCAATTAAAATTGACTAATAACAAGGCAAATTACCCGTCTTTGAATTGCCACTACAATTTTTAACAACATGTTTTAATTTTTTGTTTGAACAGATACTGAAAATATATTCACTTCCCTAAATCAGACATAAAAAGGTGTTAATCTCAGAGTAGACTGGGAAAAAATTAGTTAGGCGAAATACAGCGCACGCGAGTCCGGCAAGTTGTATAACTTTCAATTCAGCTTCATTTTCGCGGGATATGCAAAGATGATAAACTTTAATCGCCGTCTAAAATATAACAGATAATTATTTTGCTATTAGCGCAGTAATGAAAGCACGGAGAAATGAAAACTTTTTGAATTTTCCTTAATTTATTCCTAAAATTTGGCAACAAGCAGGACAAAATATGTGAGATTACATTTTTTCTTGAAATTGAAGGTCAAGCAATAAAGAATAAATTTTGTTAGGTGTCTCAAGCATCAATTTTTGATCAAAGAGAAAACGGGAACTTGCGAAATAATACACTATTTTGCAATGCAGTGGATTTTTCCAGAAAAATGTGAGGTTTTGCAAACCGCGCTGTAGTTATACTTAGGGCTGAGGATTTTAGACGGTTGACTATTTTTTTCTGAGCTCCAAATCATAGCGGGGCCATTAAATGAGCACGAATCATGCAATTTTATGCTGTTTGAACCATACTTGAAATCGTCTAAAGCTGTATTTTATTGTTATTTCATGGTTAAAAGTTTTAAAATTCTTTATTAAAATATGAAACGTTAATTAAACCATGTGTGTTTATGAGGATACGCGGCAATAATAATTTCAATAAAGTTACGTAATATTTTTTCTTTTTACGCGTATATGCACATAAATTATTTTCGTCATCATCAGTTAGATTTTCTCATCACACAGTGTGTTTTGTTAATAAATGTAGGGATCTGTAACCCCACATGTTTTGCATATGTTTTTCTTGACAAATAAACGAGCGTTCTAGTGGTGTGCTTAATCTCTTTTGCCTCAAACTTCTTTCTAAATAATAGCGACCACACGGTGAGCAAACTGGAATTTTGCAAATATTCTGACCTACCCTGAGCATCTGAAAGGATTATGAGTGCCCTCCACCCTTAAGTTGCGGTATTTCAATCTCGTCGAAAAAATATAAAAATTGTAGGATCTTAATTAGGGGTGGAGATATTTTCAGGTTGAGATGAGGCCAACGGTGGGTAGTTTTTGAAATTCTATTGGTTCTAACCCGAGTTTTGGAGTTGCAAAAATTACGGTATTTGAAAAATTCCAATTTTCTAACTTTTCTCGCCGTGGAAAAAGGCTAATAAATCGTAGAAATGGTCATTTTCAATTGAATTTTTAACATGGTAAAGCAATTGCAGTGGAAAACAGAAATAAACAAAATCGAACGAAACGTCCAAATTGAAAAAAAATCGACTAAATAAAGTCTAAATTTATTCGAAACCCCATCTTAAAATCGTCAACGTTTTTCTCAAAAATAACCGTCTGTAATTCACAGCCCTAGTTATACTCAATGAACTGCAACGGATATGTCAACAATTTTGAATGAAATAAATAACATTAAAGAAGCTTGTAAGAAGCTATTAACAAACAAGGATGAAGGATATGTGTCGTAAAGAAAATTAGTTTCTAACCGAAAACATTACCAGCCCACATTGTTTTCCGATCGTCAACAACATATTACGAAAATTATGAAAAGACACAACTTATCAAGTTATTGTTTACGAATTACGTCAATAACAATTACATAAAAGCACGTTATAATAGTAGAGGAAGCGGCGCTCTATTTCGTAAAAATATTTAAGCATGTGGTTGCTCCATTTCGTAAATTAAATTTTAGTTCGACAGCAGACTTCGAGCAAGAAGGACCGGATTAAACAGAAACCAAGGTATTTAATTTAAATATTATTTTAAAATTAGAGCAAATTTCTCAATATTTGTGTGCGGGTCAGTTGCTTGCTTATTAAATTTTCTCGACAATGTTATTGAAATGCGAGTTTTTCGTTTTTATTTTCCTTTCAGGGAGAGTTGCACCGATCAAAAAAACATAAAATTTTAAATTTTTCAGGGATGGGTTCGGCGTCAAGTACCATGACTGGTCCAGGGGCCACCTCCTTGCACCTTGCTGCCCTGAACTCGGATCTGAAGGCTGTCAGCAAGCTTGTGAGCAAAAAAGGAAAGGCAACAGACGCCACTGCAAGCTCCGGGGAGTCGTTGCTTCATTTCGCCGCTTGCAACAAGATCCACGGAAGAGAAATAGTCGAATATCTATTATCCACCGACCTGAAGGGAATTGACGTGCGACACAAGGACATTAACGGAGCAGAACCGATTCACTACGCAATATTTGAGGTAAATTTGGAGGTTGCTCAGGAATTGCTGAAGAAACGAGGCGCTGACCTTGAACTCCTGCATCTTTGTATCACATCGAAGAAACTGGAATTTGCAAAATTGATCCACGTGTTTGACAATGAGCTGATCAACTGTCTCGACCCTGAAGGGAATAGTGCTCTCCACTTGGCAGCCGAATTTTCAGACCTGGAAACGTGTCAGTGGCTGATTGGAGAGGGCGTCAAGGTCGACACCTACGGCGTTTCCAGCGGCGACTCCGTTCTGCACTGCGCCGCCAGGAACCAAACGCACGGATGGGAAATTCTTCACTACCTAAAACCCTTCATCCTCTCGGAATTGAACATAAATGGACGCAACAATTCTGACGAAACGCCTCTGCACGCCGCTTTAAAAACCGAAAACATCAGGGCCGCTGAGGAGTTGAAAAAATTAGACGCAGACCTGAAGGTCGAGCTTGACGGAGAGAACCCCCTGGAGTTTTGCGTGACGCAAAATAAATTACAAAGCGCGAAATTCATCGTCAAGCACGACAGACAGCAGATCAAAGATGAGAATGGATGCCGATGCACCATCCATCTAGCCGCGGAAAAGACTGATAAGACTTTTTGCAAGTGGCTGATCAATGAAGAAAAGGTCGATTTATTCAGGACTGACAACAAACACCGCAATGTTCTCCATTACGCGATTTTGAACGAGACACACGGAAAGCAATTGATTCGGCTCTTCCTCAAGAATAAAAATTCGGTAAAATCAGAGCAGTGGCCGAAACTGATGAATGATTCGCGGAATCCTGTTCTAGGAGTCGCTTTAAAAGCAGAAAACATCATAATAGTCAAGGAGTTGCTGCGTTATGGAGCTAAATTGGAAGAAAATAATCTCCTGCACTTCTGCGTTCTTCATAACGCACTGGAAAGCGCCAAATTCGTTCACGAAAAATACCCAAAAATGCTGAAGGAGCGCAACCAAGAGGGTTTGACGGTGTTCCAATCGGCAGTGGCGCATGCCGACGTAAAAATGTGCAAATGGCTAACCGAACTAGGCCTCGGAAAAGAGCCCACGGAAAACACGGCTTTGCATTACGTCTCGAAAAACGAAAAATTCGGAAAAGAAGTAACTGCTTACCTCTACGCTATCGGATTGGACGTAAACGCAACTAACAAATTCGAGGAAACGCCTTTGTACCGAGCCCTGTTGACCTACGAAAACTTCGACGTGGCCGAGACGCTGATGCAGTTCGGCGCCAATTTGAAAGAACAGGTCGGAAACGAGAACATTCTCCTCTCTTGCATTAGAATGCAGAGACACGACTGCGCCAAATTCGTTTTGGAAAAGGACCAGGATTTGATTCGGCAGGCTGGAGCCAGAGGAGAAACTGTCTTGCATTTCGCGGCAGAAAAGTCAGAATTGGAAACGTGCCAGTGGCTCGTGGACAAAGGCGCCGACCCAAAGGCCCTGAGCGAAACTGGATCTTCAGTCGTGCATTTCGCCGCCTCGAATAAGGTGGGCCAAGGCCGGAATCTCGTTTGGTACTTCCATTCTTTGGGTCTGGACATAAACGGGACGAACAATAAGAAGGTAACGCCTCTCCATTGTGCAATTATAAAAGGAAATTACGACGTCGTGGACGAGCTCTGCAGACTCGATGCCGATTTAACGGTGAAAATCGACGGCGAGAATCTCCTGCACTTTTGCGCGCGCCATAAAAGACTTAAAATGGCCAAACTCTTGCTTTCAAAAGACAGGCAGCTTATCAAGGGTGTCGATTCTTTTGGTAATTCGGCGCATCACGTCGCGAAAAAGGTTGGGGATCTCGAGTTTTGCAAGTGGCTCGTCGAGCAAGGCGTCAAGGTCGGCAATGATGCAAAAGACGTTCCAGCACTTCTGCCGAAACCAGAACGACTCGTCTAATTTTGGACCAACGATGTAGATAAGAAGTAATTTTAAAATATAATTAAGTAAAATAAGCAAAATGATTCTGACTTTTTGTTTTCTAATCCATGATCAGTGGATTTTTAATATATCTTATTGTTATCTAATTGAAATAATCAGGCATAAACTTGCTATTACTTTGCCAAATAAAATCTAATTATTGCTAATCAACTTTACATAATAAGTTTTCTGTTACATTTCGTAATTTTGTTATTATCATACTTACGAGAATTGGATAATTTCAAAACAATAAAACATATTATTTCTCGTTTCAAAATGCCGCATTGTTATTCTTTTATATTGTATCTTTGTTATTAAACACTATAGATATAAATAACAAACTTCTTATTGATTGTACGCTGATAAGAATGAAAGCCTTTTACAACAGAAAATGAGTTTATTCAATCTAAAATTAAATCCACAATGGATTATTGTTTACATTAAGTACATAGTATGTTTAAAGAATATAAATTAAATTCAATTTAAATGCAGAGAGGGATAATAAATAAACCATTGACTCTACTTCGCCGGGGATTTAAAAAAAAAATTTCGTACAAAAATTATGTAGAAGATATTGACAAATAAATTTATGGAAATAATACGAAATACTGCATTATATTAACAAATGTTTTATGTTTCATAATATATTAAGAAAATCTGTTACCTAATACCTACTTTCAATAAGAATAAAAAGTCACATTTAAGAAAGAGAAAAAAGAACAAACGTTATCAAAAAAGCAACGATTGCATAAGGCATGTCTTCTTTAATTGAATTTATATTTTGAAGAGGACAATATCTAATTAGCAAATGGTGTAAGTTTCAACGAAATTGAACAAACAGTCTTGGAGTAAAATAGAGTTTCTAGACCATTTCCCTCTCTTCCAATGTAAAATAATCTCAAAGCACGCGAATTTCGGCCCATCAGAACCCGGCCAGTCGAACCCTCTCGGTGAAAGGTGATTTACGGTTTCAACTGTCTGAGGGTGACGGAATTCAAGTCACCAGGTCTACAATGAGAGGTCTGGAAGACCGCAATCTTCTAACGACCTTTGTCAGGGTGCCACTCACTGATATACCGATACCAAAGAGCCACAAATTGAAATTTTTCCAACGCCGCGCTAACCATTAAAATAATATAATAAGATAATTTCATAAAACTATTATTTATATGGAAAATGAAAAATAAATGTCAATAAAGACTTATATAAAAATGAAACGATGATAATTCTAATTCTGGATATTATTTATTTAGTTATTAATCCTCTAATATCATATATTATACATACCAAAATAGTGAAAAGGCACTTGCTAAAACATCGGCAATCAAAAGAGAGCCGAGCCAAACAACGCCTATGCTAAAAACTAAAATAAACACACCTTAAAATTTTGGCCACAGATGAATCTTGAGGTCAGATGAAAAATACTCAATTGCCTCTCTTGAAGTGGCTGATTTAAATTTTTACAGTGCTCGGCAATCCGAAAAAAATATCGATATCAATAATGCGTTAAAAAAGGTAAAAGTCCAAAATCTCGTTCTTCTTTGGCCAATGCCATTTTGGTATGACATCCTCTTAACTGCTGGCTTGCGTCCTTTGCGTACACAATCTCTTAGCGCCCTCCAAAAATTTCTTCTGCATGCAGTAGATCAACAAGTTGTTGGATTGATGTTCCACATTAATATCGGCGCCGATCCCAATCAAGGCCTTGAAAGCATCGAAATTGTGTTGGTCCACAGCCAAATGGAGAGCAGTTTTGCCTTCAATGTCAACTTGATTAATGCACGAGCACAGTTTGGGAGCAGAGTGTGGAATGATATCATCGCCGAAAGGTTTATAGCGCGCTATGAAATAAATAAAGGCAGGTATCAACATTTCAATGAACGGCGCTTCGAGAAGCCCAACCAGCCACTCGCACAGTTCGACGTTGCCAGTCACTGCCGCGCAGATCAAAATGCGTGACGTAATCTCCTCTGGATTTTTTCCGTACGCGAATTTCGCAGCCTCCAATTCATCCATCACTACAGCTTTCTCAAAGAGGGAAAAAGAAATTCCTCCTTTCACCAAACGGCTCTTCATGTCGGCACCGCGACCAACCAACATTTCAACAACTTTCAAGTTTCCATCCGGCATGGCATCAACGAGAACACTGGTCAAATCTTCTCGCTCAAAATCATTCGCAAAAGAAAAAATGAAGTTGGCGATTTTCACGCTAGCTTCTTCGTCGTCATTGATAGCAGCTTTCTTGAGAATATCCAGTCGCAATTCTTTACTTTTGAGTAAATCTCCGCTTTCTATCTGGAGGACCCACTCGAATGTCTCAAAATCTTTTAATAATGCCGCCTTCTTCAATATCTCCTTATCGAACCCGTCACTGTCCTTCACTTTCACCACCGACGAGTCCTGATCGTAAGCGAGTTTCAACAAGTCCGTTTGTTGTGAAGGAATACAATGCGCAAGAAAACTTAACTCGGATCCGTACAAATAGAACAGCTTGGTCGCAAACTTGACGTTTCCCCGTTGCATAGCGACCTCGACTGCATCATTGTATGTCTGATTCTTTCTTTTCATTCTAGCTCCTTTGCCAACAAAGAAATCGATCAGAGCCAAATCGCAGGTTTTGTTCCTGCTTGCGTAGTGGTAGACGTCGTTTCCATCTATATCCCTCACGTTCACATCTCCTCCTTGCTTCACGAGTTCTTGGCATACCTCGACACAGGCGAATTCTGCCGCGTAAAGAATGGCAGGAATGTCACCTCTGTTGCTATTGACGTAAGCCAGCTTTTCAGCAAGAGGCACTTTTGGGTCGAATTCTACTCTTGGAATCTTCTCATTCGACTCAGGGGTTTGATCCACGGGCTGTTTTCCTGCAAAAGGAAAATTCCCTGAGTTCCAATATACTGCATTCAATAAATTGTTTAACTCACGGTCATTGCTCTCTCTTTTGTCGGCGTTTTCTGAATTATCCATTTTTACGGTGACCTGAAAAAGATACGAAATAATTAGTTTAATTACTCATTGGCATAAAATTGAAATATATTCGATATAAGAATGGGACAAAATAAGTTATTTATGATTTTTATAAAACAATCTCTATTGATCGAGGTGAATAAATATAGGTTTTGATGAGATATCACTCAATTTATTTAATTTTGATAAATTTGCTCCAAGCTTTAACACAACTGCAGAAAAACAAATCGTATGCTCTTTGAACGGGAATATCAATAAGGACAAGAAAATGTTTCATACCTGGATATATAGTTGTTTGTAATAGTTTTGAGGAGCGGCTCTGAAAATCGTGCCTTGTTTGTTGAGTAGCTGAATACAGACTAACAACTAACAACTTTTTTCAGTAGGTAAAGCGGTTGACGCTAGCTGAGTACCCTCCAATAAACAGAGCGCAAAATGATTTAAATCTTGGCGCGAAAGACACGCTATGGCTAAAATCACAAACAAAAGTTCTTTAAAAAATCCCCTATAAAAACATTTCTATTTCTTGATGTTATTCTCACCAAAATCAAATGTCAATTAACCGGTTGTAAAAAAAACATGGTGTTCAAAGCCACCAACAGATGGCGCCACCGTAGACTATCGTATTAAAATTAATTTTAAGACTATTCTGCTGCAATTTCAGAATCAATCCAGGCACCTTCATTTAATATGATTTCTTTTGAAGTTCTGAAAACCAAAATCGGTTCAGCCAATCATTGTAGATTCGTCATGAGAAACTATTTTTTGATATCCTAAATTTTTTCCAGTGCTTTTACGGCGAATGGCAGGACTGATTTTGGTTTTCAGCACATCAAAAGAAAGCAAATTTAGTGTAGAATGCACAGTGGCAGGATTATTCGCAAACATATGGATCAGTTCCAAATCACTCGTTTTGTTCTTGCATGCGTAGTGATAGACGTCGTTTCCAATTTCATCCGTCAATTTCACGTCTTCTCCTTGCTCTACGAGTTCCTGGCATACCTTGAAACGGGCGAATTCTGCCGCGTAAAGAATTGCAGGAATGCCACCTCTGTTGCTTTCGACGCAAGCCAGCTTTTGACGTGAAAAGGGAGGACCGAAATTTGCATCACTTGCCATTGCCTATTTTTTAATTTTGAAGTCGTTTTGGCGCTCTACACAGTATTTGGAATGCAAAAATGAAAGAATATTATTCAGTATTAGGAAAAACCCGTAAAAGATTTGTATAAAAATGTACTGATGATGATGATTTTATTGCGCTAATTCTCGATATCAATGCTTTCAGAAAAAGTTCCAGACAAAGAGTTTAGCATTTCATGAATCTCATCTAAAATCACGTTTTGTCTGAAATTGCGGTTGCGTAGAGAATTCAGCCACTTCATTGTTTCAACGTGATCTCTTGAAAAGGCCGACGCCATTTTCAGGTGACATCCTCTCAACTGGCTTCTGTCCTTTGCGTACACGATCTTAGCGCCATTCAAAAATTGTTTCTTTAAGCAGTAGATCAACAAGTTGTAGAATTGACATTGCACTTGTATATCGGCGCCGATCTCGAGCAAGGCATCCAAAACATCGAGATTGTGTTGGTCCACAGCCAAATGGAGAGCAGTTTTGCCTTCTCTATCGACTTGATTAATGTACGAACGCAGTTTGGGAGCAGACTGTGGAATGATTTCATCGCCGAAAGGTTTATAACGCGCTATGAAATACATAAAGGCAGGTATCAAAATTTCAACGAACGGCGCTTCGAGAATCCCAACCAGCCACTCGCACATTTCGACGTTCCTTTTTTCTGCCGCGCAGATCAACATTCGTGACGTAATCTCTTCTTGGTTTTTTTCGTGCGCGAATTTCGCAGCTTCCAATTCATTCTCGTCCACAGCCTTCTCAAAGAGGGAATAAGAAATTCCTTCTCGCCACATACGTACTTTCAGGTCGGCACCGCGATCAACCAACATTTGGACAACTTTCAACTTTCCCCTCGGCATGATATCGGTGAGAAGACGGGTGAAATCTTTTTGATCAAAGTCATTCGCAAAAGAAAAAATGAAGTCGGTGATTTTCACGCCAGCTTCTTCGTTTTCATTGATAGCAGCCTTCTTGAGAATATCCTCTCGAAATTCTTTACTTTTGAGTAAATCTCCGCTGAAATCTCTTTCTATCTGGAGGACCAACTCGAATGTCTCAAAATCTTTGAATGATGCCGCCTGCTTCAATATCTCTTTGTCAAACCCGTCACTGTCCTTCGCTTTCCCCACTGATGGGTTCTGGTCGTAAGCGAGTTTCAACATGTTCGTTGTTACTGAAGGAATGCAATGCCAAAGTAAACTTAGCTTGGTTTCGTACAAACCGAACAGCTTGACTGCAAACTTGACGTTTCCCTTTTGCAGAGCGACCATGACTGCATCATCCTGATTCTCATTCCACCGTTCAATTTCAGCTCCGTTATTTGCGAACAAATCGATCAGCTCCAAATCGCACGTTTTATTCTTACATGCGAAGTGGTAGACGTCGTCTCCATTTACATCCGTCACGTTTACATCTTCTCCTTGCTTCACTAGTTTCTGGCATACCTCGAAACAGGCGAATTCTGCCGCGTAAAGAATGGCAGGAAAATTGTCACCTCTGTTGCTTTCGACGAAAGCCGGCTTTTCTGCAATAAGAGACGTATTTGTGTGTTCGAATTCCACTCTTGGAATCTTCTCTTCTGCCTCGTCCGACGCTGGGGAATCAGCCATTTGTCGTGTTCCTACAAAAGGGAGATTCCCTGAATTCCAATACGGCATAAATACTTCAAAACTCACGGGAATTGTTCATTCTCCTGTCCTCAAAATCTGAATCTTTGTCCATTTTTACGGAATCCTGAGAAAGAGTTCATTAATATATGTAATCTTTTCTAGGATATTGAAAATTTTACAAAAAAAAGTAAAAAAGTAAATTTTAATATATTACAATGTTGTTTTTACATTATGATTTTTTTAATAAAAGATGGAAAAAATATTTGACGTGTATATATATTATTCGATGAATTGAATTAAACTTTGATAATATTTCTCGAGCTCATTGCATATAATACAAAATAAATAGTCGAGAGTTTATGAAGCTGAGGCACCAAAAGTAGAAAGAGATTATTTAATTGCCGAATTCTGAGCTGATTTTGAATTGCTACATACCTTTTAAATTTCGTATCCGGTATCAGGAGCGGCACTGAAAGCTGAGCTGTGTTGTTGAGCGGCTGACTACCAACTAACCTTGATTCAGGTTAGCAGTCTCCTGCCCAACCTTTTAAGTTAAGCGCATTTGATCCGCTAGAGAAGGTTTCTTCAAATCTTGGTGCGAATGGTACGTTCGTTTTTTTATAGCTAGAATTGGAAATTTTCCAGTTTACAACGTTAATGAACGTGCGTAAATTTAAATTTTGGTACTTGTTAATTTTGCCTGTTGTAGTTTTTTTTTTTTTTAAAAATGAGATAACGCTTGTAATAGAAAAAAGCTATAAGGCATTAACGAAAATTTATAAAAGCAAACAGGGCGATAATTAATTTAAAACTAGCGTGATGATAGGTGTCAGTAAAAAATTACACCGTTTTTTTAAATTATAAGAGATATTCAAATGAAGAAAATTTTATTTTTAAAATGCAAAGAAATTTTATAGTATTTGTCAACTTCCTGCACAATTTCCCCTCTAGGAAGCATTGAAAAATGTAGAGAAATTAAACATTTGCTAAGATAGATGATTACTTGAGGCATAAAACCCAATGCAGTTTTGTTTTTCAAAAACTTATGGTTGCAACAAATAAAAAAGATTGTTAATAATTGACAGAGCTCTTATAAAGATTCCAAAGCTCTTGCAATCAGTTACCAGCCCTTTTGCTCTCCAAAAGATTAAAATACTAATTGTTTTTCTCACATGTTTATCTATGTGCGGCATGTGTATTTTGTTCATACGATTAAAATAAGATTGCGGCAATCGGGCAGACAGACGCGGACCGACTCGTTGATAAGCCTCCGTCGTCGCCAAAAAGAAAGATAAAAACACAAATCGTATGCTTAATTTATTGTCTGCTTCTCTTGCAAGCAGTGCTGAATTGGTGCGGAGTCTGCTGCTGCCGCGATGTCGGATAGCTTGGATAAATGGAGAATATTTCAGAAGCTGAGCGTCGAACTGAAGTGGAATATCAGACTTGCGGTCGTATTTAGTAAGCTTTTAATATTATTGATTTTTACAATGCTTGAACTGGTTTATTCAAATAAGAAAAATTGATAATTGTAAGTAACCTCTGATGCTTTAAATTATTAATTAGTTTCCACTGCCCGCAGCCGAATTCGTGGCTTTCGTTTAAAGATAGAGCTTTGAGAATTATTCCTCAGATTTAACATACATCCTTTCTTCTTTGCTATCTAACATTTGAAGGAGGAAGCGCAATTTACGTGACAAAAGATGACGAAGTTTTCGGCTTTGGGGATAACTTAAAAGGATTTCTTGGTACAGGCGACGAGGAACCACGCAAAGAACACACAAAGATTGAACAATTGTGCGGACAAAATATCCAAGGTGAAGCTTAAGGATTGATTATTGAAGTGACTCATAAATACATACGGTATGTTTTGATTTAGGGTTGCAGTTCTCAGACAGAACGTTTTTCGCGGTTTCTGCTTGCGGCTCAGTTTTTGCCTGGGGAGATGGTAAATATGGTCAGCTTGGACTGGGTACGAAACGATACACATTGATCCCCACCAAAATAGAAGGAACTTTGAGTAAAAAAAGAGTTGTGCAGATTGCCTGCAGCTCTGCCCATACTCTAGCTTTAACTTCGGATAGAAAGGTTAAAAACAAGTGTAATTAATATTAACTCAAAATTTCTAATATCACACTATGAAGGTCTTTTCCTTTGGTCGTAACAATGACGGGCAGTTGGGCCTGGGACACAAAAAGACCCAAACTCTCCCAATCGAAGTGGACTTTCCTTCGGCTGGGAAAAATGTGACAGCCATTGCTTGTCTAGCTTACTCATCCATAGCACTCCTAGACTCAGGAGAGGTGAAAATTATATTTATTGATAAAAGTCTTGTTTGTCAGCAGAATCATTTATTCAAAACGTTCTTATATTATGCATATATATATAGAAATATGACTGAAATATGAATTTCGTTATTCCTCAATAATTCGATAATTCATTTTAAAGGTATTGGCTTGGGGGAACAATTCATTTTGCAATTCCGACCCTAGTACTGATGACTTACCGCAGCAAAAAAAACCTTCCCAAGTGCCTGGCTTGGAAGGCATCACAATTACAGGAATTGTATGTGGCCTAGATCATGCCCTCGCCTTGTCCAACGATGGGAACGTCTATTCTTGGGGATGGAACGATTGTGGCCAGCTTGGAAATGGAACCACCGAAATCTCACTCCAACCAACTTTGGTATCTCGAATTGTTGGCAGGTCAGATGAAATAATGAACACCGCAGTGTTGAATGAACGAAAAATTTACTTTACATAAATGTGTACAAATCAATACTTATTTTGTTTTTATATGTTTGGTTTTTGGACAGCATAAGAAACGTAGCTGCTCATTACGATTGTGATTTTAATGCTGCAGTTACGGAAGCAGATGAAGTATACATTTGGGGTGACTTTAATGGTGCGAGTATTTATATCGTATTTATCATTAAACCATATAATTGAAAAATATCCATTACGAATTCAATTTTAAGGCCAAATTATTTTGAGACCGACAGAAACCTCATTCACATCGCTGGATGAGGTTTTTGCGAAACTTCCGATTCCGGTCATGACATTCCGACCATTGCGTCCAAAACTTGCTGAACCGATCATAGAAGAAAAGAATACCGCCAATGAAAGTCCGGAATGGCTCAGGAAATCATTTGATGATTTCGTAAGGAATAATGCATATATATAATTCAAAAAATATATGATAGCGCACTTGCTATACTCGTTGCGGATAGGAAACTGCTGACGTTGTTTTCGTTGTCGAGGGAAAGAAAATCCACGCGCACAAAGCCATTCTGATAATGCGATGCGACGTATTCAGGACGATCTTCCAGGGCGATTGGACAGAGAGCAATGAAAGGTAATTATTTTAACATGTAAATAAAAGTAAAAATTTATTATACCAGTGAGCAAATCATCGAGCATCAAAGCTACGGCGCATTTTATGCCTTTTTGAAATACTTCTACACAGACGACATTGACTTACCGCCAGACTCCGCACTCGGTAAAGGAAATTTAAAGCAAAATATTAATGTTAATTTTCTAATATTTTTAAAAGAGCTTCTTGATTTAGCGCATTTCTACCACCTTCCCGTGCTGCAAGAGAAATGCGGACAATTAGTTAAAAGAGGCGTGACGGTGGAAAACGCAGCCGCGATTCTCGAGAAGGCGATTTACTACGAATCAAAGGTGAAATTGGAAATTAATTTTGAACCAATTTCCTGAATTTAAGTTTAGGATCTTGAGGAGTACGTGTTCCAGTTCTGCTTAGATCACATGACTGGCGTGATTAGCAGTGACGGCTTCAAAAAGTTGGATAAAGATACCGTATCAGAGTTTCTGAAGCGTGCAGCACAGTACGGAGCTTTCAAGAATTGACGATTTTGTTGCTTTTTAATAATTGAAATAAATTCTTCCAAAAATTGAATTGTAGGTTTTTTAACTTTATCCTTAAAATAATTCAATTCAAAGGTATAACATTTGCATATTTATTATTCTGGAACTATTAGCGAACCTCGTCTAATTTGTAGTTTTCATTTAAAACCAAAAAATACTCCAGTGGATGGTGGTGTGGTGAGATTAGATTGATGTTTTTAATCTATGCGAGGCAGAAAAGATTGCAACAAGCTTTAAGCCTGCCGGTGATAATGAGATAAGACTTCAGCCGTCGCAGTAACGTATAGATTTGAATTTTTCTGGCTTATCAACTATGCTGCTATGGCAACGGCGATAGTGACAGAATGAAAATTTATCTGTGTAAAAATATAATTTAAACTCATCAGGAGAAGACCAAACCCTTTTCGATGTCCCCGGCATGAAGGCCGCCACCCAAGAATTGCCGAAAACGGTCCAACTCGCCAGTGGGTGACGTGAAAAGAGAGCGCCTAAATTTGCATCACTTGCCATTTCCTAATTTTTAATTTTGAAGTCGTTTTGGCGCTCTACACAAAATGATTGGAATGCAAAAATGAAAGATAAATATTTAAAAATATTATTCAGTTTTAGGGAAAACACGTAAAAGATTTCTATAAAAATGTACTGATGATGATGATTTTATTGCGCTAATTCTCGATATATACTTTAAAAAAAGTTCCAGACAAAGAGTTTAGCACTTTATGAATCGCATCTAAAATCTTGTTTAGTTTGAATTTGTGGTTGCGCGGAGAGAATTCAGCCAATTCTCTGTTTCAACGCGATCTTTTGAAAAGGCCGACGCCATTTTCGCGTCACATCCTCTCAACTGGCTTCTGTCCTTTGCGTACACGATCTTAGCGCCCTCCAAAAATGTTTTCTTTAAGCAGTAGATCAACAAGTTGTAGAATTGATATTGCACTTCTATATCGGCGCCGATCTCGAGCAAGGCACCTAAAGCACCGAGATTGTGTTGGTCCACAGCCAAATGGAGAGCAGTTTTGCCTTCTCTATCGACTTGATTAATGTACGAACGCAGTTTGGGAGCAGACTGTGGAATGATTTCATCGCCGAAAGGTTTATAACGCGCTATGAAATACATAAAGGCAGGTATCAAAATTTCAATGAACGGCGCTTCGAGAAGCCCAACCAGCCACTCGCACATTTCGACGTTCCTTTTTTCTGCCGCGCAGATCAACATTCGTGACGTAATCTCTTCTGGGTTTTTTTCGTACGCGAATTTTGCAGCCTCCAATTCATTCTCCTCCACAGCCTTCTCAAAGAGGGAATAAGAAATTCCTTCTCGCCACATACGTACTTTCAGGTCGGCACCGCGATCAACCAACATTTGGACAACTTTCAACTTTGCCCCCGGCATGATATCGGTGAGAAGACGGGTGAAATCTTTTTGCTCAAAGTCATTCGCAAAAGAAAAAATGAAGTCGGTGATTTTCACGCTAGCTTCTTCGTTGTCATTGATAGCAGCCTTCTTGAGAATATCCTCTCGAAATTCTTTACTTTTGAGTAAATCTCCGCTGAAATCTCTTTCTATCTGGAGGACCAACTCGAATGTTTCAAAATCTTTGAATAATGCCGCCTGCTTCAATATCTCTTTGTCGAATCCGTCACTGTTCTTCACTTTCACCACTGACGGGTCCTGGTCGTAAGCGAGTTTCAACATGTTCGTTGTTTGTGAAGGAATGCAATACCAAAGTAAACTTCGCTCGGTTCCGTACAAACCGAACAGCTTGACTGCAAACTTGACGTTTCCCTGTTGCAGAGCGTCCATGACTGCATCATCCTGATTCTCATTCAACCGTTCAATATCAGCTCCGTTATTTGCAAACAAATCGATCAGCTCCAAATCGCACGTTTTATTCTTACATGCGTAGTGATAAACGTCGTTTCCAATTTTATCCGTCACATTCACGTCTTCTCCTTGCTTTACGAGTTCCTGGCATACCTCGAAACAGGCGAATTCTGCCGCGTAAAGAATGGCAGGAATGTCGCCTCTGTTGCTTTTGACGTAAGCCAGCTTTTCAGCAAGAGGCACTTTTGGGTCGAATTCCCCTCTTGGAATCTTCTCTTTCTTCTCATTCGACTCAGGGGATTGATCCACGGGCTGTTTTCCTGCAAAAGGAAAATTCCCAGCATTCCAATACTGCATTCAATAAATTGTTTAACTCACGGTCATTGCTCTCTCTTTTGTCAGCATTTTCTGAATTATCCATTTTTCGGTGACGTCTGAAAATATTAAAATAATTTGGCATGAATTTGAAATATAATCGTTATAGCAAAAGGTTGAAATTTTATATGGAAATGGGAATTAATAAGATAATGATTCATATACCTTAAATCTATCGATAGGAGGCGGAAAGAAAGATTTTGACCAGAATTAATTATTTTATTTTATTTTACTACGTGTTCCTTTTAGTTAGCTAAACTTTACAGGAAGAAAACGGTATATATGCTCTTTTATCGGAAACATAAAAAGAATAAAATAAGGAAAACGTTTCATACCTGGATGTAAAGTAGTAAAATATGTAGTGTTAAGTGGGAATCTACAAACTGTGCCTTGTTTGTTGAGTTGCTGAATACAGACTAACCACTTTTTCATGTTAGAAAACACCGGTAGATGCCAGCTCAATACCCTTATTTTGATTAACCATCACAAAAATGACTTAGATCTTGGTGCGAAAAACAATTGATAGCTAAAATCTCAGTAAAAGTATGAAACTTGATAAACAACACATAAAATGTTATATTTCCAACTATTATTCTCACTAAAATCACATTAAGAGGGCAACACCCGTCATTATAAATTAAATAAAAAACTTTTAACTTAACTTAAATACGTACACTAAGCATGGATTTATTAATGAAGAAACCTTTACTTTCGATCTTTAATGTATTAAAACCCGTTTTCCATATTTTAATTTTGTGGGCGTTTTAACGCTCTCCACAAAAATAGAAAAGCTAAAATGAAATACGCTTCAAAAATTATTTATCATGTAGTTTAAGGAAACAAAAAAAATTGTATGAGATAACGGTACGATGCATGCTTTTATTGTGCTAATTCTATATACAAATGAGTTGAAAAAAGTTCTAGACTACGAGTTTAAGAAACACGAATCACATCCAAAATGTCATTTTCTTTAGCTTCACGTGTGAGAGAAAACCTTGATCAGATCTTAGGAATCGCTAAATGTTCACAGAATTAAGCAACTTCTGAATTTCTTAGTTCTCGGTTACGTTGGCATTGGATTCATTATTCAAAGCATTAATGTGCGCGTGCAGTTTGGGTGCAGAGTGAGCAATAATTTCATCGCTATAGGAATGGTTCTCCGCAATTGATTTTACAAAATGGCGTATCAAATTCTGACGACCTTGCTCTTCGAGAAGTCCAACCAGCCACTCGCACATTTCGACGTTCCTTTTTTCTGCCGCGCAGATCAACATTCGTGACGTAATCTCTTCTGGGTTCTTTTGGTATACGAATTTTGCAGCCTCCAATTCATTCTCCTCCACAGCCTTCTCAAAGAGGGAATAAGAAATTCCTTCTCGCCACATACGTACTTTCAGGTCGGCACCGCGATCAACCAACATTTGGACAACTTTCAACTTTCCCCACGGCATGACTTCAGTGAGAACACAGGTCAAATCTTCTTTATCGTAGTCATTGGCGAAAGAATTGAACACGTGATTGGCGATTGCCTCGCCATCTTCTTCGTTGTCATTGGCAGCAGCGTGTTTGATAATTTCCAGTCTCCATTCTTTACTTTCAACTAAGCTGCCAGCCATCTCTAGAATCCACATGAATGACTCAAAATTTAGGTTCATTGCTGCCTCCCAAGCAATTTCCTGGTCGTATTCGTCCCTTTCCTTCACTTTGACCACCGACGGGTCCTGCTCAAAAGCGAATTTCAACAGATCCAGTGGCTGTGAATTAACTATGCAATACGAAAGAAAGCTTTTGTCGGAGTTGTACAAATCGAACAGCTTGTTCGCAAACTTGAAGTTCCTCAGTTTTGCAGAGAGACCAAGACTGCATCCGCATGATTCTCAATAAACCGTCTCGTTTCAGCTCCGTTATTCGCAAACAAATCGATCAGTTCCAAATCGCACGTTTTATTCTTACATGCGTAGTGGTAGACGTCGTTTCCAATTTTATCCGTCACATTCACGTCTTCTCCTTGCTTTACGAGTGCCTGGCATTCCTCGAAACAGGCGAATTCAGCTGCGTAAAGAATGGCAGGAATGCCGCCTCTGTTGCTTTTGACGCTCTCCAGCTTTTCAGCAATGACAGACTTAGTTGTTGGCTCGAATTCCACTCTTGGAATCTTCTCTTCTGCCTCGTCCGACGCTGGGGAATCAGCCATTTGTCGTTTTCCTACAAAAGGGAGATTCCCTGAATTCCAATACGGCATAAATACTTCAAAACTCACGGGAATTGTTCATTCTCCTGTCCTCAAAATCTGAATCTTTGTCCATTTTTACGGAATCCTGAGAAAGAGTTCATTAATATATGTAATCATTTCTAGGATATTGGAAATTTTACAAAAAAAGTCAAAAAGTTAATTTTAATATATTACAATGTTGTTTTTACATTATGATTTTTTTTAAATAAAAGATGGAAAAAATTTTTGACGTGTATATATATTATTCGATGAATTGAATTAAACTTTTATAATATTTCTCGAGCTCATTGCATAATACAAAATAAATATTCGAGAGTTTATGAAGCTGAGGCACCAAGCAGAAAGAGATAATTTAATTGCCGAATTCTGAGCTGATTTTGAATTGCTATCCATACCTTTTAAATTTCGTATCCGGTATCAGGAGCGGCACTGAAAGCTGCGTGCTGTTTGTTGAGCGGCTGACAACAGAATAACCTAAGGAGAGTAAAGGTAGGAGATGCGAATAAACAGCCAGAGTCACCATAAGAGGGGAAGGGGTGGGGGTGAACGTCGCTTGTTCGCTGGTTGTTCGCCCCCACTCCTTCCCCTCTTATGGTGACTCTGTCTGTTTATTCGCATCTCCTACCTTTACCCTCCTTAGAATAACCTTGATTTTAGGAGAGTAAAGGTAGGAGATGCGAAACAGCGGCTAGAGTCACCAAAAGAGGGGTAACGGGTGGGGATGAACAACCAGCGAACAAGCCCAGGTTAGCAGCCGCCTGCTCTCAACCTTTTTTAGTTGAGCGCATCAGCGGGGTCCAGATGTGCGATAAAATTGGTTCGCACTGCGCAGATCCAAGATGGCGTCTGACTGTAAGAAACAAAAAGCTCTCTTTGAATTGCCGTATGAGTGTCAAGAGTTTGTTTTTACGATTCAAAAGGCACAATTAGTTAAGAGTAATGCAAATTACGTCACAATGTTGACTTCGTTCTTTTCGCGCATTTTCGCTTGACCCTTTCTTTCGCCATACTCCACCGGACGCCATACCTGCGCGTCGCACGAATCTTGACCCCGCTGGAGCGCATGATCCGCTAAGAGACGGTTTTCAAGTCTTGGCGCGAAAGACACGTTTGTTTGTATACTATTAAATAATTATTGGAAAATATCCCAGAGTTTACAACGTAGATCAAAGTGCCTAAATTTAGGCTGGATATTAACGCTTCTAATTAAAAACACATAGAGCATTAACTTAAAAACTTCAATTTTCCGGGCTAATACTTTGGGCACCAGCCCTTTTCCCTTCACTACTTGTAAGAGAGCCTTAATTGTTTTTCTCTTGTTTATCAATGACAATGTGGCGTGTTTTCTGAAAATAATAGATTAAAATTCGATTGCGGCAGCCAGAAAGACAAGCGCTGACCGGCTTGTTGATAACCGAGAGGCATAAAACCCCAAATCGAATGTTCATTTATTCTTGTTAAAAGTGTTGAAGGAAGAGATCTTAATTTGGTGCGGAGCCTACTGCCGCCGCGATGTCGGACAGCTTGGATAAGTGGAAAATATTTCGGAAGCTGAGCGACGAGCAGAAGAGGAATATCAGGCTTGCGGTTGTATTAAGTAAGCTTTTATTAATTTTTATATGTTTTACAAAGCTTGAACTGATCTCGTCAATTTAGCCTGCTGCTTAATTTAAAGTTAGAACTTCCAGAAAAAGTCCTTAGATTTAAAATAAATCCTCTCTCATCAGCAATAATTAACATTTTAAGGTGATGGCGCAATTTACGTGACGAAAGATGATGAAGTTTTCGGCTTTGGGAAGAACGAGGAAGGATTTCTTGGTACTGGCGACAAGTTACCACGCACAGAGCACACAAAGATTGAGCAATTAAGCGGACAAAACATTCAAGGTGAAGCTTAAGGAGATACATTATGCAACCCCAATATAAATACATATTTAATAAATTTCCTCAGGGTTCCAATTCTCAACTTACACGTTTTTCGCGATTTCTGCTTCCGGCTCAGTTTTCGCCTGGGGAAGTAACTGTTACGGCCAGCTAGGACTGGGTACCAAACAACAAACCTTGGTTCCAACCAAAATAAAAGGAAATTTGGGAACAAAAAGAGTTGTCCAAGTGGCCTGCAGCGGAATGCATACTCTGGCTTTAACTTCGGATAGAAAGGTTTCAATTAAATTAATTTCACAATAATTACCACTCTCTTAATCTTAAGGTCTTTTCCTTTGGTCATAACGATTGCGGGCAGTTGGGACTGGTACCCAATGAAGACCAAACTCGTCCGATAAAATTGGACTTTCCTTTTTCCGGGAAAGGCGTGACTGCCATCGCTTGTCTATGTTCATCATCTATAGCACTCCTAGACTCAGGAGAGGTGATTAATTATTTCTATTATTGAGTGTTTGTTTGTAGGCAAATTAGATGGATTTTTAAATGATGTAATAACTATTTAATTATTATATAATTTACTTTGAAGGTATTGGTTTGGGGAAGCAATAGTGATGACGATAGTGCAGACGACGTTAGGGTGCTAAGAATTCCTCGCAAAGTTCCCGGCTTGAATGGCATCAAAATTACAAGAATTGTGTGTGGTGCAAATCATGCCCTGGCTTTGTCCAACGATGGGAAAATCTATTCTTGGGGATGGAACAAATATGGCGAGCTTGGGAATGGCAGAACCGACGAAAATCTTCACCAACCAACTTTAATATCAGGAAATGTTGGAAGGTCAGATGAAAATTAAAAGGACCAGTTTTTAATGAACCAAATATTTTCATTTCATAAATGAATACTTATATTTGTAAATAGGGTAATAAGAGACGTAGCTGCTCATTACGACTGTGACTTAAATGCTGCAGTCACAGAAACAGATGAAGTATACATTTGGGGTTGCTTCAATAATGGTTTGATTTTTAATGTTTAAAAATAACTGATAAGTACTCATCACGAATTTAATTTTAAGGCCAAAAGATTCTGCTACCGACAGAAACCTCATTCACATCGCTGGATGAAGTATTTGCGAAACTCCCGACTCCAGCCGTGACATTCCGACCATTGCGTCCAAAACTGGCTGAGCCGATCACAGAAGAAACGAAAACTGCAAACGCTAGTCCGGAATGGCTCAGGAATTCATTTGATGATGCCGTAAGAAATTATGCAAAAGCACAAATCTTTCAAAAATATATAACACTTTCTACTTGTGGATAGGTAACTGCTGACGTTGTTTTCGTTGTTGAAGGAAAGAAAATCCACACGCACAAAGCGATTCTGCTAATGCGATGCCCCACCTTCAGGACTTTGTTTCAGGGTGGTTTGAAAGTGAGCAGGAAAAGCAGCGAAGGGTATAATTATTTTAACTATTGAATTGAATAAAACTTAACTTTACTAGTGAGCACATCATCGAGCATCACAGCTACGTCGCTTTTTACACCTTCTTGAAATACTTCTACACAGACGAAATCGACTTTCCGCCACACTCCGCAATCGGTAAAGGAAATTTATAGCAAATAATACTTATTTTTTAATATTTTTTAAAGAGCTTCTTGGGTTGGCGCATTTATTCCACCTTCCCGCGCTGCAAGAGATATGCGGACAATATGTTAAAAAAGACGTGACGGTGGAAAACGCAGCCGTGATTTTCGAGGAGGCGATTTACTACGAAGAACTGAAGGTGAAATTGGAAATTAATTTTGAACCAATTTCCTGAATTTAAGTTTAGGATCTTGAGGAGTACGTGTTCCAGTTCTGCTTAGATCACATGACTGGCGTGATTAGCAGTGACGGCTTCAAAAATTTGGATAAAGATACCGTATCAGAGTTTCTGAGGCGTGCAGCACAGCATGGAGCTTTCAAGAATTGACGATTTTGTAGCTTTCATGTTTTAAACAAATATATTTTTCTAAAATTATGCACTTCGGCTTTTCTAAATTTACCTAATAAATTATAAGAGATTTTTAACATTAATCTTGCTGGAATTTTCGACACACCAGTTTTCGGCTAATATATATTCTTGAGCAATCAAGTATGCCCTGAATGAATAGTACGATAACCTTCAAGGAGCGGAGAATGAAGGGCACGCCACCCCCAATAGCAGACTATAATCAACCTAAGCTGTTAGTCTTTTATTTCGTCGCCTGCTCAAATCTTTAGTTATGCTCTTTAACCGCTAGAGAAAGGTTCAAGCCTTGCGCAAAAGAAAATACACATTTGTCGGTATAATTTTTAAACATGAACTGGAAAATATCCTAGTTTACAACGCGTTAGTTTTAACGTTCCTAAATTTAAATTTAGGAACGCTGTAATTCATTTAAAAATCAATTTGAGATTTATGTTTTTACTCGAAAAAGCCATTAAGCACTAATATGATCATGAAACTTAAAAACTTAAATTTTCCGGAAAATATCCAGTATTACAGTAGTGAAGATGTGGAGAAGTGCACGGAAAAATTACGAAAAGTGGAACCGATTTCAGGGTGCATGTCTTTAATATGAGTTTTTGGCGATATTTTTGCACGGGATGATAGTAAAGCCATTTGGTCGTGGGGCCTGTATATTATTAAATGTAAATTACTTGATAATAAATAATAAATTTTTAAAAGGCACGTATTTGTCTCTAATTTACTTTAATATCCATCCAGATAAATATTTGAAAATAACGGATTGCTGTTCCTGGATGATCGGAATTAATGAGTGCGGGAAGACGCCTTATTGTTTCGGGGATTTTATAGGAAAAAGTTGTTAAATAAAAACTGGTGACCAGCAGGGCCGGTTCTTATTTTTGGATGAGGTAGGGACACTGCAAGTGGTGTCACGTAGACGTCCAAAGGTCTGTACTAGATATAGGTGTAGGAGCCACTCAGAAATATATTTTTTTGTCAATATAAACATATTAAATTTCCTAATTTCACTTTGTACTCTCCCGTAATTATTGTTCATGAATTGATCTTCAAGAAATTGTCAAGTTACAAATAAATATGCGCATTTGAAGACTGTTGTTTCAGATATTATTCACTACAAACTGCGGTGCAAATTTAAGGTTCTTGTTCTTTTTCGAAAAAGGCCTACTTATAAAAGGGGAATCATCAACCACTTCAGGAATAATTAATGATATATTCCTATAATTACTCGTTTTCTGTTAGTACATTCTAACAGCTTTTAAGTGTAATTTAGTTAATTTCAAAACTTTGAGGTGTTAAGGAGGGTTAGAAGTATTAGAGATCCTTGGAATGGAATCGTCATATTCATAGAGCTTAGGTAAGATTGCGTTTTTAAGTGTAAATTAAACAAACTATCATTTGTTTTGATAGATCTCATGTTTAAAATATTTGACCAAAAATTGTCCTTCTTTTAGAACACGTAAAATTACCGGAGCATCGGCAAGAAAATGGGTCAGAATCCGAGTACAGAAAAGCAAGTTATTAAGGGGCTGCCTACCGGTACCAATCGTCTACTCGTTGCTGCCCACAAATTAAATTTAGAGGCGGTCATCAAGCAGATTAAAAAAGGCAACCAGATTAACTCAAAATCACCAACTGGCGCTTCGGTACTTCATTTTGCAGCCGCCAACAAGACCCACGGAAGAGAAATCGTTAAATATTTACTCTCCAAAAACCTGAACGGAATCGGGCTGCACACTCAAGATAACAATGGAGCGGAACCGATTCACTACGCCATCCACGAGGGATGTTTTCAAACAGCTAGTGACCTGCTAACGATCCGAGGTGTGGACCCTGAGCTCCTGCATTTCAGCGTGCAACAAAACCAGCTGGAATTCGCTAAAAGACTTCACGAGTACTACGCTAACCTGATCCACTCCCTGGACTCTTATGGAAGGAATGTCCTCCACGTGGCTGCACAATTCGCCGACCTGAAGATGTGTCAGTGGCTGATCGGTATTGGCTTGAGTGTCGACACCGTGGGCGTGTCCAATGGCGACTCCGTTCTGCACTACGCTGCACGAAATAAGGCGCACGGATGGGAAATAATCCTCTTCTTGAACCGATTTATGTCCACCGATTTGGATATAAATGTACGGAACAATTCCGATGAAACTCCACTTCACGTAGCTCTAAAAGTCGAAAACATCAGTGCCGCGATAAATATTCACAGGCTTGATGCGGACCTGGGAGTCAAACTGGACGGAGAGAACCTCCTGGAGTTCTGCGTGTCACGCAACGTGCTATCGAGCGCACAATTCATCGTCCAATATGACAGAAAGAATTACGACAACGGAACACGTGGAGAGAGAAACCTCTTACTCTTCGCTGCTGAGAAGGCTAGCGTGGAAATGTACGAGTGGATCGTCGTCCAACGCTTCAAAACTTCTGCTGCACGGGATGACGCTAAACGCAACGCACTCCATTACGCTGCTTTGAACGTGCGTCACGGCGCTCAGGCCATCCACTACTTCGTTTTCCAAAAGGGACTAAATGTCAATCAGAAAGACTCTTCAGGTAAAACTCCCCTCTGCATTGCACTGGAAGCTGGAAGCACCGACTGCGCCATGCAACTGATCCTTTCCGGGGCGAGTCTGCAGGTAAACGCTGGAAACATTCTGCACCACTGCATTCTTCACAATAAGCTAGAGGGTGCGAAGTTCGTGCACGGAAGGTATCCTTATATGATCAACGAAAGCAATGCTAAAGGATTGACGGCTTTCATATCTGCAGTGGTGCATGCAGATGTTGAAATGTGCCAGTGGCTGATTAATCAAGGCGCTGGATTCCAACCTTCAGATGCAAACGCTCTGCACTACGCTTCATCGAACGAAACCTACGGAAAGGAAATCGTGCCGTTCCTCATTTCACAGGGATGGAACGTGAACCGGGAGAACAAGTTCCAGGAAACGCCCCTTTACCGTGCTCTTATTATTGCTGAAAATTACGAAATGGCTAAAACGCTGATGGAGTTCGGAGCCACCCTGGACACGCAGGTTGGAAACGAAAACATTCTCGTCTCGTGCATTCGACTGAAGAAATTCGACTGCGCAGACTTCATCCTGAAAAATGACGAAAGCCTGATCAACCGACTCGGAGCCAGAGGAGAAACAGCTTTGCATGTGGCAGCGGAGAAGTACAACCAGTACACGTGCATCTGGCTCCTCAAAAAGGGCGCCGATGCGCGGGCCCTGAGCAGTCAGGGATCGTCGGTTTTGCACTTTGCAGCCGCCAACAAGGTGGGAAATAGCCTGAAGAACTTTTTACTGTTCACTTCTCTGGGTTTGGACGTGAACGAAAAGAACAAGCTGAACGAAACGCCTCTCCACGTGGCAATCATCAAGGGAAATGAAGACGTCGTGCAGGAGCTGTGCAAAATGGGTGCAGACCTGAGGGTGAAAATCAACGGGGAGAACCTCCTGCACTTTTGTGCCCACCACAAGAGGCTGAAGAGCGCCAAACTGTTGGTTGCTAAGGAGAGGAAACTCCTCAAGGAAGTCGATTCTTTCGGAAGAACGGCTCTTCACATCGCGGCGTCGTCGAAAGACGCCGAGTTTTGCAAATGGCTCATTGAGGAAGGCGTCAACGTCAACGCTGTTTCAAGAGACGGACGAAAGGCTAATCTCGATCCACTTTCCCTGAGAAATTTCCCGGCTCGACGGTAATCTCTGTCACGGTTGAAAATTCATTGTTTGGTAACAGTTTTCACATTAAACCTAATTAGAAACCTGACAAGATTTTGTAACATTATGCCATTTTAAAAACATCGACGGAAAAATACACATTAAAATGTTTTTTAGTGTCTCGACCAGATCAATTTTTGGTAATGTATTTTTCAAGATAATTGAAAGACTGTAATGAAGTTGTTTGTTTTTAAAATTCTGGTAATCATTTGTTTATAATTTGTTTGGTATTGTTATTTTTAGATTATACAATCTATACAATTCGTATGTTATCTGCTTGCAATAAAATACAAATATAATATTAGAAAAAAGTATAATAGTCCTGGTAAACAGCCTCGCAAAATATTTCCCCAAGAAAGCAAACAAGCCGGAATAAATCTTAATGTGCCTTAATTATCTGTTAACTACTTCAGTGTTAGAAAATGAAGAGATAACACTAATTTTCTCGTGTTTCTCTCTTTCAATGTCTGAGAATAACAAAACCCATTCTCTCCCAATACTCATTGCCTCAAAATTTAGTACATTTTGGAATTTCGAGTTGGTATGAAGAGCCTAACGTGTCCCCGGAGCAGTTTTTGTTCTTTGAGAAAAGAATTATCAAACACCGAGTGCAATTAATAAGGTGAGCGTATACGATTTCTCTTGCAAGTTAAAGAAATACCAATGACAAAAAATTTAAATCTCAATTCTGTTTCTGCAGATCATTGGCAAGAAGATGGGACAGACTTTGGGTCATGAAAGTTTTCTTACGGAGAAGCCGCCTCGCAAAGGCAACCGCCTATTCTTTGCTGCCCATAGGTTAGATTTAAACGCGGTCATCAAGCAGGTCATCAAGCAAAAAGGCAAACGGATAAACGCAATCTCGAAAGATTCCGGCGCCACTTTACTTCATTATGCAGCCGCCAACAAGGTCCACGGAAGAGAAATCGTTAAATTTTTACTTTCGCAAAACCTGCATGGAATCAGGGTGCACGTTCAAGATAAAAATGGAGTGGAACCGATTCACTACGCCATCATTGAAGGAAGTTTAAAGACAGCCGAAGACCTGCTGAAGATCCGAGGCGTGGACGTTGAGCTTCTGCACTTCAGCGTGCAACAAAACCAGCTGGAATTCGCAAAATTGGTTCACGCGTACGACCACGACCTGATCGAGTGCCCGGACGTTGAAGGAAGGAATGCCCTCCACCTGGCTGCAGAGTTCGCGGACCTGAGGATGTGTCAGTGGCTGATCAGAAAAGGCTTGAGGGTCCACACGTTGTGCGAGTCGAGCGGCGAGTCCGTTTTGCACTTCGCTGCGAGAAATATTAAGCACGGATGGGAAATAATCCTCTACTTCAAGCATTTCGTCCCCGCCGAATTGGACATCAATGAACTGAACCACAACGATGAAACACCACTGCACGCAGCACTAAAAATCGAAAATCTCAGCGCCGCGATGAATATTTACCGGCTGCAAGCAAACTACGGGGTGAGGCTCTACAGAGAAGACCTCCTGGAATTCTGCATGGAACACGAAAAACTAGCGAGCGCGGATTTCGTCCTGAAACTCGACAGACAGCACGATGCTGGAATGCATCAAAGGAAAAAGAAGAAATCCCGTCCTGCTGAGAAGGCAAAGGTTGTGGTGAAAAAGAGTGAGTGGAGCTCTGACGATGAGCAACGCCCAGAAAGTCCTCCGAAAAGACGTGTCGAGGAAATTCGCAAGAAGCCAGTTGCTGCCCCCGCAGTAAAGAGGTTTGATGCCAATCAACTTGTACATGAAGTACACAAATCAGAACTGTTTCAAAAAATGCGAGAGATGTGCAAATAAGGATTTCAACCCTCACCCCTGCGAGGCGACGTAAACGACCGGCTACACCTACACCGTTTATTGCAGCTTTTCAATGCCTCTGTCTGTTATCTAATCGTAAATAAAAAACTTACATTATCGACACTATTTTTTCAGTCTGCTGAACATTTGAAAAACATCGACAGAAATACACACATCATTAAAAAGTAAAAGAGACTATTAATTGAAAGCCTGGATTTCAAACAACAAAACATGAAATTTGTTTCTTCAAGACTAGCGAGAGAAACTCAAAGCAATGGCCCTCGTCGTGACAAGATTCGAATTTGCCTGAAAATCCCATTGTTTATGCTTTCCGCCGAGTACGCGCCTCACGCCGGTTGCATAGCTCAAAGAGATATAAAAATCGCTCCTTCTCCCAGCGGCCACGCCCCCAACCGGCCGGGATCACTTATTTTTTCCTATTTAGGTGTCTCTACCGGCTAAATTGTAATTTCCACCCGTTTTGAATCACAAAAACTTCAGGAAATTTCATAAATTTAGTCTTTCTTTTTCAATAAATGCATAATAATTTTTCACCTAGCCGCGAAGTGACTAAATTTAACTCCATGGACGTTTGATACGACGCGTAAATCACAGAATCCTTCAATCTTTGTAGGTAAAATAAAAACTAATTAATTTACACAGTTGAACCAATAGATACTATAATTTTTTATAAATAAAAATTGTAAATTTCCATTTTGAACATTTTTCCAAATAAATAACAATTTGTATGCAACAAACCCTGCACACATATGCGTTTAATAAATCATTAATTAATTCTACAACGAACCCATACCATCTTCCGCTGATTGGATGCGAAATAGTCAATATTTTAACACAACTAGAGCTTAAAAATCGGGCTTTCGTATGCGGTTCGCATGCGACAGACGGAGGTACGCATATGCATCTTATGTACCTTCTACTGCGTGGATACAAACTGGTCATTTTTTAATTCAGAAGGCGTACAAATCGGCTTTTTGTATAAGCGGTCTGCAAAAGGAGAATTCTGCGTACCTCTTTTTACGTCCTGCTAACCCAAACGTTACGAATGAGGAATAAGCAAACTTTGAAGCTATAGAGGACCCGGTACTCTCTGCTTTACCTTAAAAAGGTATCAGGACAGCAGTCCTCTGTAAAAGGAAGGTATCTTCTCGTTACTCTCTTGATAAATAGCGGAGATTTCTCGCAAGTTGTTTGGAGGAGAACTGATAAGAAAACGAATATTTATATCCGCTTAACATAGAGTTTTATTTATAAAGAGACTAGAAAATCAACAAAAAATTATATAGCGATTTTTGGAGCCGTAATTTCAGTCAGGCGGATGCTTTTGGGATGCGCGGACGGCGCAGGGCTAGTAAAATGGCGGCATCGGCACAAAGACTCAAGCCGCCGCCGCATCGATGGCCTAAAGCAGGCTCAGGTCATCAAAACACACACGTGCTGCTGAAACAGTGACGCCGCTCCCTGCCCTCCTCTGAAAAAAAGAAAAAAGAATAAAAATAAAAGCCACCCATGCAATTTTAATCATTTTTGAGCTTGAACCGAAACAAAGCAACCAGAATTAAATACCCTGAAATTTATTTCAAATTTCTAGCAGTGATTTTAAGGTAAAGTGACGATAGAAAAGAAAATTCAATACTGACCTTTGTTTGGTAGATGCGATTGTCAGTCCCCAACGCTGCACTGGGCTGGACGCTAGACCCTCATCCAAGTAGCCGGCACCACGAGAGGACGTTTCAGGTTCCAACCTCGACGTCGTGAACGCAGAATCTCGCTACCCCGGGGCAAAACTGGGCATCAGCTCGCTCAACTTGGACGTCTCACATGACGGACCTGTGATGCAATGCACTGCAAGTCAGGGGTGAGAAAATGTCACTGCGCTGCAGTGAGCAAATCTCACCCCACCGCATGTCACTGCTGTGTGGTGCGAAAACTCCCCATGAATAGTGAGTGACATGCGGTGAGGTGAGATTTTCTCAATGCAGCGCAGTGACTTTTTCTCAACCCTGACTTGCAGTGTGAAAATTAGGAAACAGCAGAGTTGTACGCCCGCCTACGCCAAGGACGTCGAGGGGCATTGAACTCTGCTGAGAATTTAAATAGAAAAGGGAAATTTAAAAGAGAAAAGAACAGAGTTTACGCGTTCAACTCTGCTGTGAATTTAAATAAAAGGGAAATTTAAAAGAAAATCAGCAGAGTTTTCACCCGCCTACGCAAAAGACGTCGGGGGGCGCTCCACTCTGCTGAGAATTTAAATAAAAGGGAAATTTAAAAGGGAAAAGAGCAGAGTTTGCGCGTTCATTTCTGCTGTGAATTTAAATAAAAAAAGGGAAAATTAAAAGAAAAAACAGCAGAGTTTTCACCCGCCTACGCCAAAGACGTCGGGGGGCGCTCCACTCTGCTGAGAATTTAAATAAAAAAGGGAAATTTAAAAGGGAAAAGAGCAGAATTTGCGCGTTCAACTCTGCTGTGAATTTAAATAAAAGGGAAATTTATGAGAAAATCAGCAGAGTTTTCACCCGCCTACGCCAAAGACGTCGGGGGGCGCTCCACTCTGCTGAGAATTTAAATAAAAGGGAAATTTAAAAGAAAATCAGCAGAGTTTTCACCCGCCTACGCCAAAGACGTCGGGGGGCGCTCCACTCTGCTGAGAATTTAAATAAAAGGGAAATTTAAAAGGGAAAAGAGCAGAGTTTGCGCGTTCAACTCTGCTGTGAATTTAAATAAAAGGGAAATTTAAAAGGGAAAAGAGCAGAGTTTGCGCGTTCAACTCTGCTGTGAATTTAAATAAAAGGGAAATTTAAAAGAAAATCAGCAGAGTTTTCACCCGCCTACGCCAAAGACGTCGGGGGGCGCTCCACTCTGCTGAGAATTTAATAAAAAAGGGAAAGTTAAAAGAAAATCAGCAGAGTTTTCACCCGCCTACGCCAAAGACGTCGGGGGGCGCTCCACTCTGCTGAGAATTTAAATAAAAGGGAAATTTATAAGGGAAAAGAGCAGAGTTTGCGCGTTCAACTCTGCTGTGAATTTAAATAAAAGGGAAATTTAAAAGAATATCAGCAGAGTTTGCGCGTTCAACTCTGCTGAGAATTTAAATAAAATGGGAAATTTATAAGGGAAAAGAGCAGAGTTTGCGCGTTCAACTCTGCTGTGAATTTAAATAAAAGGGAAATTTAAAAGAAAATCAGCAGAGTTTTCACCCGCCTACGCCAAAGACGTCGGGGGGCGCTCCACTCTGCTGAGAATTTAATAAAAAAGGGAAAGTTAAAAGAAAATCAGCAGAGTTTTCACCCGCCTACGCCAAAGACGTCGGGGGGCGCTCCACTCTGCTGAGAATTTAAATAAAAGGGAAATTTAAAAGGGAAAAGAGCAGAGTTTGCGCGTTCAACTCTGCTGTGAATTTAAATAAAAGGGAAATTTAAAAGGGAAAAGAGCAGAGTTTGCGCGTTCAACTCTGCTGAGAATTTAATAAAAAAGGGAAAGTTAAAAGAAAATCAGCAGAGTTTTCACCCGCCTACGCCAAAGACGTCGGGGGGCGCTCCACTCTGCTGAGAATTTAAATAAAAGGGAAATTTAAAAGGGAAAAGAGCAGAGTTTGCGCGTTCATTTCTGCTGTGAATTTAAATAAAAAAAGGGAAAATTAAAAGAAAAAACAGCAGAGTTTTCACCCGCCTACGCCAAAGACGTCGGGGGGCGCTCCACTCTGCTGAGAATTTAATAAAAAAGGGAAAGTTAAAAGAAAATCAGCAGAGTTTTCACCCGCCTACGCCAAAGACGTCGGGGGGCGCTCCACTCTGCTGAGAATTTAATAAAAAAGGGAAAGTTAAAAGAAAATCAGCAGAGTTTTCACCCGCCTACGCCAAAGACGTCGGGGGGCGCTCCACTCTGCTGAGAATTTAAATAAAAGGGAAATTTAAAAGGGAAAAGAGCAGAGTTTGCGCGTTCAACTCTGCTGTGAATTTAAATAAAAGGGAAATTTAAAAGGGAAAAGAGCAGAGTTTGCGCGTTCAACTCTGCTGTGAATTTAAATAAAAGGGAAATTTAAAAGAAAATCAGCAGAGTTTTCACCCGCCTACGCCAAAGACGTCGGGGGGCGCTCCACTCTGCTGAGAATTTAATAAAAAAGGGAAAGTTAAAAGAAAATCAGCAGAGTTTTCACCCGCCTACGCCAAAGACGTCGGGGGGCGCTCCACTCTGCTGAGAATTTAAATAAAAGGGAAATTTAAAAGAAAATCAGCAGAGTTTTCACCCGCCTACGCCAAAGACGTCGGGGGGCGCTCCATTCTGCTGAGAATTTAATAAAAAAGGGAAAGTTAAAAGAAAATCAGCAGAGTTTTCACCCGCCTACGCCAAAGACGTCGGGGGGCGCTCCATTCTGCTGAGAATTTAATAAAAAAGGGAAAGTTAAAAGAAAATCAGCAGAGTTTTCACCCGCCTACGCCAAAGACGTCGGGGGGCGCTCCACTCTGCTGAGAATTTAAATAAAAGGGAAATTTATAAGGGAAAAGAGCAGAGTTTGCGCGTTCAACTCTGCTGAGAATTTAAATAAAATGGGAAATTTATAAGGGAAAAGAGCAGAGTTTGCGCGTTCAACTCTGCTGTGAATTTAAATAAAAGGGAAATTTAAAAGAAAATCAGCAGAGTTTTCACCCGCCTACGCCAAAGACGTCGGGAGGCGCTCCACTCTGCTGAGAATTTAAATAAAAAAGGGAAATTTAAAGGGAAAAGAGCAGAGTTTACGCGTTCAACTCTGCTGAGAATTTAAATAAAAAAGGGTAATTTTAAAGAAAAAACAGCAGGGTTTACGCCCGCCTGCGTCAAGGACTCCGGGGGGCGTACAACCCTGCTAAAAAGAAAAAAAGGAATTCGACTCACCTGAAATTTGTGCGCGGTCCTCGATGGTCATCTGGTGGTCGCTGCCGTCGCTGGCCCCTCAGTCATCAAGCGCGGCTGCAGACCAGCACCGCGCACGTCATCCTTCGCTCGCTGCCTGTTGAAGACTAATGAAGGAGAAGCGAAGCAGCAGCCAGACATCAAAAGAGGGGAAGGAGTGGGGGCAATCGTTGCTTGGTCGCCCCCACTCCTTCCCCTCTTTTGGTGTCTCTTCGCTCCTCCCACTGCAAGAGCCAACGCCAGTTGCCGACCGCGCATGCGCACTTGTGCCGTCTGGCTCCGCCCCCTTTTTCACACGCACCATATTTACAAACGGAAATATTTATTTCTTCCCCACTCTCAGCTATACTGCGCTCGCGTGAAGCTGAGAGGGGAAGGAGTGGAGGTAAACGTCGCTTGTTCGCTCCCCACTCCTTCCCCTCTTTTGATGACTCTGACTTCTGCTTCGCTTCTCCTACTGCCAGTGCCAACGCCAGTTGCCGCCCACGCATGCGCACTCCTTCTTCACATGCACCACGATTGGCGTTTAGCCCGCGAAACATGCACTTGCGCTCTCCGCGATCCCATATCAATTTAATTAAGTTATACATGTTTAGTATATTTAAAACTATTGGAAAGAGCAGAAAAAACGATTCAAATTTTACAATTAATTGTTTACAGTTAATAATACGCTCTTTTAATAATTGTTAACAAATTGTAATGAATTAATAACTTGTTTTTAAATTTAAAGATTATTGACTCTCTTACCGCTATCGTAGCTCGCGATTTTTTAACGAATACGCAAAGAACGAGCAATGAAAACTTTTGTAACCATTTATTATTAAAAAAACCCAAAGCAAAAATATTTTGATAAGAGATTATGCAAACAATCTACATTTTTCTACTGAATAACCATTAATCCTTTTGGCAAACTTTCTTTTGAAAACACACATTTAATTCCGGAATGAAATGTCCGGCGTATTTTCCACGATCCAGTCCACGTAACTTGCGACGTCGGCGAACAAGGAATATTGATTTGGGTGACACAACGATCTTTCTTCGCCCTTAAACTTCACTGTTTTTGACATTCCGAAGCCTCTGATGAACCAGCGGCCGTCTTTTTCGATGGAAAGGCTGCCTCCGTTGTCCCCGTTGCAGGTGGTCCTTCCTGAATTAATCAATAAAATTGAGGAAACAGCAATTACTAAATTAGGAGGTTCTAACCGTTCGTGTAACCGGCGCAAAAGTTGTCTCCTGGCCTCAAATATTTCCCGAAAAAACTCCTGCTTGACAAGTAGCATTCTTTGTGAGTTCTAATCGGCAGTAGAACTTCTTGCAGATCATCTGTGCGCGTGTGGTTGTCGACAAGCCCGAACCCAACCGCCTTCAGTACAAAGAAAAACAAACATTAAATTCTATTTTTTGAATTCACGTAACTCTGATATTACCATTGCGTAAGTTCCTGCCACGCGAGCCAAGTTAGGGTCAGAGTCGTCGTTCCACAAGCAAATCGGAAGGACATTGTCGGTGATTTTTATTTTTTTCATCAAAATCATGAGTCCAACGTCACTAATGGATTCCTCAGGGTCATATTTCGGGTGCGTGATCAGCCTGCTGGGCTAAAATGTTTGCATATTAATATCGATAAGAATACTGTTCGTGCAATGTGAAACCTTTCTTCTCTGAACACCAGGGGCTCTTCTTGTTCTTTTATCATACATCCCAAGATAAACTCCGAAGTTCTCTGCTTTTGATCCATAAATGCAATGTGCCGCTATAGAAAGAACATTTTAAATCGAAAAAGTCATGGAATTTATCATTTCTTTTGCCTCCCTACCAGTCAAAACCACGGTCGGCGAAATCAATGTCCCGCCGCAGGCTCCTCCTGTCTCCTCATTCTCAATGTAAACGTGCCAAGGATGATCACCTGTCTGAGCCATTTGTCCACCAAAAATAGAGCCAGTGATCGGTGGTAATTCTGTGGAAGAATCGTCATTTTCTCGTTTCCTCCTTCTTGACGTCGGTTTCATTCCGCAGTTTGGGAAACTGAGGTTGTTTGGCTCGGTGAATCCTTTTTTTAAAGACTAATAAATTTGCTGTGAGCTAATTAGGGCTAAATTACCTCTCGGTTGTTTTGTTTCCGGAATCGGGCGTAGAACAGAAATGTCTTTTGCGTGTCTTGCGATCTCATCAATGTATGCCAATATATCAACGTAATAACGGCCAAACGTATCTTGTTTTAGACTTCTCAAGAAATTCCGGCCTTTGTAGAAATTGATCAAGAGTCTATTGTCTGTGTTGCATTAAATGACCATCATTAAAATTGAAAGAGATGTATTTTTCTATAAAACTTACCAATATCGGTTGAACTTGACTCCTCGACACACAGGATATTCTGGATGGGAATTTGTAATACTTCCAAACGTCTCAATTCTGTGCTGCTAAGAACGCTGCTACAGTTGCTTTGGCCCGTCCCATTTGCTGTAAAAATTTGCAAAAAGGAAGCATTATTTTTTTTTAAGATTTGCGACATATATATTGCTGTTTAATTTTAGTGCCGATGATTTCATATTAAAGTACTGACACAAAAAGGTTTGTAAAATTATATTTAACAAACTTACCTGTTATAGGTGGAGCAATCTATAAAAATAGATTTAAAATAAGTCACTGCAGAAATTAGTTTGAAAATACGAACCCCAAATGGTGACCATTCAAAGTAGGTTGATTCTCTTTGAAGTTGCGAGTCCATTGCGTTGTCACGGTTAAACAAACAAATGGGAGTTACCACACTCGGCATTTTCTCAGTTATCATAAGCGTGAATTTTGAATAAGCATCCGGATCTATGGTAATTTCAGTTACATCCAGTACCTTAAAAATAATTAAAAAGTTTTTGTATAATCAAGGTTAATTGTACGGTTTTGCTGAAAAAATAATTACTTTGACGGAAAATCTGATGCATTTCCCTTCTGATTCGCGTATGTAACAATTTCTTGGAAAGACCCGTAAATCAGTTGTTTCACTTTTTTGAAAAGGGCAATGACCTAGAAAATAAATAATCTCTGATGATGTCATTCTAAAGCGAGACATTTCATGTTACCTGTTCCAAGAATTGTCCTTTGGGAAATAGGTATAAAGTCAGAGCACCAATTAAGATTACGTATATTTCGAACATCAACGATCCATTGGTTCCGAGTTGTTCCGTTTCCACAGTTCTGGCTACTCAAATTTTCTCCTCCGTCAAAATCTGTGGGGGGGAAATGTAACTTCAAGATAGCTATAGGTCTATTAAAATCAATTGGTTGTTAATTTTAATTGATCTGCTTCTAATTGCAATGGACCCTACTTATACGTACAACACCCATCGACAGGGGGGGCGCAGTTAAGGGGCAGGGGTGGGGGCGGGGGTGAGGTGCGGGGGGCCGAGGGAGGTCCGGGTCCGAGAGGTTTTTTGCCGCCGCCCCATAGGGGCCCAGGGAGCCCCCTCCAAGCAGGCGGCCTCCCTATGCTCCTGTGTAAAAAAATCGCCAAAACGGGGCGGATCGGGGCGAAACCCGGGTGCATGGTCAACCGAGGGTCACTTCCAAACGCGTTTTAAACGGAGAAACCCAAGATTCCTCCCATAGGCGAATTTAAAAAAAATAAACCAAAATGGCCTTTTTGGAGGGTCTTTCCGAGGCAGCGGGGGGTGCGAGGGGGATGGGGGGTTGAAACCGGCGCCGTCGCCCACAGAATTTAACGGCGAGTTCAGCGAACACCGGTTTTGGCCCGCAACTCCCATAGCGGCCGAGTTATAAAATTCGGAAGGCCGAAAAAGTGGTTTGGACAAGAATTATTTTTTTTTGAGGAGCCCCCGCGAAGGCCCACGACGTCCGACGGCCCACCACAAACACTCATTCAAAAGAAGCTGCAATTAGCTTCATTTTGACGGGTAGCACCGCCATCCTGCTCGAACGGCGCCGGAGCTAGAAGGGCCGAAAGGGTTAAAACAGGCAAAAGTCGAAATCCCCATAAAGTTAACACGGCCGCAGACATGGAAAGTTACAAATCTAAAAACCCCATCAAAAATCAATTTTGCTCATCCTAAGACCTCCCAGCGAGTTTTAGGCCCGTGCGACCTCCTCAGGGTCAACGGTGACCTTTCAAATGTACAAAACGCGATTTTTCGGTACTCATGGCCCCCCCGCGGGATCCCTATGGGCCCCAGGGCCCCCAAACTCGAGACTCGAGCAAGCGACGAGTAGACGTAGCCAAAGGTGTGTGGAAAAGATTTATCCGCTCCATAGCGAAAAAGTTATTAAACGGGCAAATTTGCCCATTTGTTCCCTGAGTACCTTTCGGCAGGTATAGCTTTGGACATGGGCAAAAAATGAAAAAAATGGCTCTATCACCGATGCGCAATTTATCTGCAAACATTTTAAGACCAAATTCGACCTGATCGGATGAAAAACCTGGGAGGAGTAGTCTTTGGCGCGCGGCGCGGAAGGGTTTTTCGCCTCCCATAAGCTAACCATGGGAATTTCGAATTCGGATTTCGGGCGGAAAAAAATCTTTTCGGCTGTGACTGCTGTACTATACTTCTTCTCCCGGCAAACAGTCCCTGCAAACCGATTTTGGCGGAAATCTGGGACATAGGCAAATTACGGCGGAGCATTGAAAATCCGCGATTTGCTCAGCACGCAAATGGACAGGATGAAAAAACCGGAAAAAACGCGCGGCGCCGCCGCGTATCCGCCGCGCATTTAATCTCGAATTTGACCATCGGACACACACGGCTGAGTGCGCGGGTGTCAGAAACCAAATTTTAACCGGTCTAGCTCTGCCAAATTCATTTTATAAGCGATTTTCGGTTTTGGGTGTGCAAAAGGCGTGCACGGCAGCGCACACGCACCGAGCCAAATAGATTTATTTTTGCCAAAATTCGAGTTCTCGCCGCAGCGTCGACCGCGACCCCTCATTCGAAAGCGCCTGACGAGCGCTTTAACCTGGCGTATCCAAACGACCTTCCTCAGGGTCCCCCGACCTGAGACCCTTCCTTTTGGGGCGAATCCGAGTTGCCCCCCGACTCGGAACGCAAGTGCGAAGCGCTTGTTACTTTTTAAATATTATTTACCGAATCAGTTAGTTTTACTAAGATCCATTAAATTATAATGAGCCATAATCGTTTGAAAATGTTCCATTAACCGCAACTTAAAGAGTTCAAAATTATAAAAAATATAATTGAGCAATGCTTACACGGAGCTGGAAAGTAGGCGTCGGTCTCATTTTCAGGCGTTTGCGCGGCGCAAACCGCGAGGCTGAGGAGGACGAAAAGTCCGAGCCTCATCGTGATTTCTTCTCCGCGCGCGATGGACCAGGGCTGCTGCTCCGACCGTCACGCACTGCACTTCGAGTCTTATTAAATTATCGAGTGTTGGCACTAAAAACGATACTTTCGGTCATTTGACCCCAGTTGCCGACTGACCTCTATAAATTGCGTCATTCGCTTATCGCAAAAAATTGCGAAACAAAGCGGGCTTATATTTTTCTTGCTTGCTCACTTGATTAAAATATTTAATAATTAAATTAGATTTTGGGGCACAATAATTATATTTTTTAATGTATGTTTCTTGATGGGACGGCATTTTGATTATAAAAAATTGGACACAATTACATTATCGCATTTGCAGACCACAAACACCTCGAGCATTTTGGCTCTTTTTTAAGAGCGATTTTTTGCTCTTTAATTTTTAAATTTACTTTTTTCGCTGAGTTTGTGCTTTTACTCGGGCGGAAAAGTGCCACCGGCCGCGGCTCTGCCTCTCCTTGGGCTGCTTCACAGGCATTGGCGCCGCACGTGCGGCGCCGCCTCCTCCAGGATCATCAGCCCAAATCGCGCTGAAGTTAAATGAATCACAAAATACATTAAGGTTTTAAAGGACGTTTCGATAGCTAAAAATAATATCTGCATTATAAAGGAAAAGTACAATTATGAAATTTACCATTAAAAAAATTCATTAATGGGGACCGCCATATTGGATTTTTGATTGAAGTATTCGGAAAAAACGCCACTCCTGTAAAAATGAACCACCTTAAAAAGTTGATTCATCTTTTGCCTAGCTCAGATGAATCAAAAGTCCTAGTTATATCTTTTTCGCTTTCCTCTGAGCGCCGATTCTTTTCTCAGAGGATTCCCTGTCTTGCTTTATTTTATGTTTAATCCTTTAATTTTATGTATTGACAATAGCAAGAATAATAATAATAATAATTCTCGCTTCCAAACGATGCACGACTAGATGCAATAGATAACCTAAGTGAGGCATTCTTTCGAATAAAAATTATCCCACCGTGATGCCGGAGCGCCCAGAGTGTGCGGCTTTTAATATTAATTAAGAAAGTTTGATGTTACGAGTAAAAATTGTGGCAAATCAGTATAAAACTAAAATATAGTTAAAATAAAAATATAAAATCTTCAAATTTCACGACAGAAATACTTCTAGTTCAATTTAAATAGATTATTAAAATTATTTTATTCAAAGATTAAGAGGAAATTAACTTACTTCCACACTGAGCCGCACCATTGAGGACTCGCGTCGGCAAAATAGATTTTTAATTTGGCAAGTTGAGGAGACGTTGGTTGCACTTTGGCGCCGTCTATCTCAGCGTGAAGAGGTTGAAGAGACCGAGATTTGAGCCAGAGTCCACCACGGCGCCACACTGATGACTTTTTGACCTTGTTTTCATTCGGCAAAATCTCTCTTGGTGCTCGTGTCGCTAATCACTTTTCTCACTCTAATTTGTTGCATCGATGGCAGAGTAATACCCCCCAATTTCGAGAGAGAGAGAGAGAGAGAGAGAGAGAGGTTCTTTTTATTAAAAGCCAAGCAATCAAAATTTGTATAACCATTTTTATTATAAAAAAAACCCATACCAAAAATAATTTTTTTAGAGATAATGCGCTGTCCATCTACCATTTTTCTACTGAATAACCACTAATCATTTGCCGAACTTCTTTTTTGTTTCAAAACACACATTTAATTCCGGAATGAAATGTCCGGCGTGTTTTCCACGATCCAGTCCACGTAACTTGCGACGTCAGCGAACAGGGAATATTGATTTGGGTGACACAAAGATCTCTCTTCGCCCTCAAACATCACTTTTTTCGACATTCCAAAGCTTACGATGCCTCTGATGAACCAGCGGCCGTTTTTTTCCACGGAAAGGCTGCCTCCGCTGTCCCCGTTGCAGGTGGTTGTTCCTGAATTAATTAATAAAATTGAGGAAACAGCAATTATTAATTTGGGAGATTCTAACCGTTCGTGTAGCCGGCGCAAAAGTTGTCTCCCGGCCTCAAATATTTCCCGAAAAATTTCCTTTTCGACAAGAAGCATTCTCTGTGAGTTCTAATCGGCAGTCGAGCTTCTTGCAGCTTATTTGGCAATGTGTAGTTGTCAGCAAGCCCGAACCCAACCACCTTCAGTAAAAAGAAATGCGAAATTAAGAGTTAGTTTTTTTTCGATTTCACATGCATCATCCCTATATACCATAGCTTCAGTCCCAGCAACGCGTTCCAAGTTAGGGTCAGAATCGACGTTCCACAAGCAAATCGGACGGACATGGTCGGAACTATTTATTTTTTTCTTCAAAATCAAGAGTCCGACGTCACTAATGAATTCCTCAGGGTCGTATTTCGGGTGCACAATCAGACTGCTGAGCTAAAATGTTTTCAAAATAAATATGGATGAACATTATGTACGTTGAAAGTGAAACCTTTCTTCTGATAACACCAGGGCCTTTTCTTTGTCTTTTATCATACATCCCAACAGCAACTCTGAAGTCCTCTGCTTTTGATCCATAAATGCAATGAGCAGCTATTAAAATAAGATTTTAAATCGAAATCATGATATTCATCATTTCTTCGATTCACTATATATACCAGTCAAAATTACTCTCGGCGAAATCAATGTCCCGCCGCAGGCTCCTCCAGTCACTTCATTCTCAATGGAAACGTGCCACGGATGTCCACCTCTCTGAGCCATGTGTCCACCGAAAATAAGACTAGTCGGTGGTAAAACTTCGGAAGAATCGTCATTTTCCCGTTTCCTCCTTCTTGACGTCGGTTTCCTTCCGCAGTTTCGGAAACTGAGTTTGTTTGGCGCGGTGAATCCTTTTTTTTTAAATAAATTCAATTGCTGTGAGGTAATTAGGGTTAAATTACCTCTCGGTTGTTTTGTTCGAGGGATCGAGCGTAGAGCAAAAATGTCTTTTGCGTGCATAGTGATCTCGTCAATGTATGGCAATATGTCAATGTAAACTCGTTCGAAATGTTTAAAACCTCTGAAGAAATACCGGCCTTTGTAGGAATTGATGAGAAATTCATAACCTGTGTGGCATTAAATGACAACCATTTAAATTGATTGAGATTTATTTTTCTATAAATCTTACCCTTTTTGGATTCCTCGACACACAGGATATCCTGGATGGGAAGGTCATATTTTTTTAAATATCTAAATTCATCACTGCTTAGACCTGTGCTACAGTTGCTTTGGCCCGTCACATCGGCTGTAATTGATAGAAAAAACCAAGCTAAATCGTGTCAATCGCATCATTTGAGAGCGTCTTAAAATAACTCAGAGATGAAAATATTATTTAATTTGTGAGTGATAGATTATTTTCTTATCTTTTTTAAGCTATCTGTTTAATTTTAGTGCCGAGATAATTACTCTCACAAATTTATATGTTTCTAACAGTATAAATTTATCAAACTTACTTGGCCTAGGATGGTACATATTCTATAAAATTAAATTCAAAATTAGTCTAGGACACTGCAGATATATTAGTTTGTAAATACGAACGAGTAGTGTTGACCATTTGAAGTAGGCGGGCGATTCTCTTTGAAGTTGCAAATCCATCGCGTTGTCTCGGTTAAACAAACAAATGGGAGTTATCACACTCGGCATTTTCTCAGTAATTATCAACGTCAATTTTAAACTTGCTCCCGGATTTTTGGCAATTTGAAATACATCCAGTACCTTTAATAATTGAAAAAGACTAGGTAAACGTAACAATTTTGCTGAAATAATTACTTTGGCGGACAAACTGATGCATTCCTCTTCTGTTTCGTGCCCTGAACATTTATCTGGAAATGCCCGTAGGTCAGTTGTTTCACTTCGATTGAAACGGCAACGACCTGGACAATAAACAATCTCTGATGTTGATATTCTTAAGCGAGAATTCATGTTTTACCTCGTTTAAGAATAGTCCTTTGAGAAAGCGCTATTAAATCACTGCACTTATCTGGATTACGTGTACGTATGTTTGTAACATGGACGAGCCATTGGTTCAAAGTCGTTTCGTTTCCACAGTTCTGGCTACTCAAGTTTTCTCCTTCGTCAAAAACTGTGAGGGAAAAATGGAAAAATGTAACTTCATGATAGCAAAATACTACGTTTAGGTCTATTTCAATCGAGTGGCTGCTTATTTTAATTGATTGGTTTCTTTTTTTTAAATATACACCGAATCGGTTAGTTTTTTTAAGATCTAATTAGACCCATCAAATTAATTTGGACCAAATTCGTTTGAAAATTTCCAATTAACCAACTTTTAAAGAGTGCAAAATAGTAATTGAGAAGTGCTTACACGGAGGTGGAATGTAGGCGTCGGTCTCATTTTCAGGCGTTTGTGCGGCGCAAACCGCGAGGCCGAAGAGGACAAAAAGTCCCAGCCTCATCGTGATTTCTTCTCTGCGCGCGATGAACCAGGGGGCTGCTGCTCCGACCGTCGCGCACAGCACTGCGAGTCTGATTTAATTACCAAGACGATAATTTCGGCCAGTTGCCCTCAGTTGGCAACTTGACCTCTATATAAATTACGTCATTGTTCTGTTATCGCCTAAAATCGTTAAACAAACTGGGCCAATATTTTTGACCATTTTTTTTTCTTGATTGCTTCCTTAAATAAAACAGTGTATAGTTAATTTTTATGTTACAGTTTGGATTGCCTGTCACTGATGTTGCGTAAAGGTCAAAAGGGTCAAGTTCAAAGTCAAGCCACACTCGCATCTGAGGCCTTCTCGTGACCTTATTTGTTTTCATCTTGAGTGCACGTGATTGTCTTTGCCAGAGTACCAGCTCTTTTTTAAATTAATCTTTTTCACAGCTTTTCACCCAGTTTGGCGGCTTCTGTCGCGCGGAAAAGCGCCACCGTCCGCGACTCAGCCTCCGCGGCCTCCGGCGCCGCCTCCTTGGGGGCTGCTTCACAGGCGGTGGCGCCGCACGGGCGGCACCAATAACCCCTCCTCTAATTTTTCTTATTTCTTCTGCCGAAAAATGCTGCCAGAAATTAAAATAAATTGACGAGAGCGAGCATTCGGCGCTGCTCCAGCGTCCAGCAGGTTGCATACTTGCTCTTCAAACGCAAAACTATAGTCTCTAGGCATTACGCTGGTTAGTTTTTTTTTAATTTAAAAAATTAATTTAAAATAAATTGATTTCATTTTTGAATAATGGTCAAAACACGTGTATTTTTTATCTTTGTAGATTATGTCATCGCCAAATTTTGGATTTTTTAAATACTGCCCACCAAATGAAAATTCCCATCTCACGAAGATATACATATCTCACGGTCATTGCTCCATCTTGTGGCATTCCCAGAATTTTATTTAGCCTGACTCCATCACACACGAAAATACCGATATAGGAAAATAATATTGTTTTCGATTTTTTCCGCTTCGCGACGTAAAATTTTCGTTTGTTAAAATGGTTTTATTTCACACAAAATTCCACAATTTGTCCGATCTTGGACCACGACCCCACATCGGACAAGTTTCGGAAGGGACCTTAACCCTCGGTACCAAAAAATGATATTTTTCATTACAATGCGACCTTGAGACCCTTTTCAGCCTGGTTTTTAATGTTTTTAAAGAAATTTCGAGCCCATTTTTGGTTATACTCGGTGACGATTTTAAGATAACGGCCCAAAACACGTCGCGGTTGTGTTGTTGACTTCAGAATGATCTAGATTTGATATAACCGAAACAAATTTGATACTGATATTTTTTCTGATACATGGCGATACTTTTTACCCTTGATATAAAGAGGTGGATCACGGCAGCTTGACCTTGAAACACTGTGCAATGGTATTCTTATGCCCAGTGTTGCCATTTTCTTTCAAGGTCAAGCTGCCGTGATTCACCTCAAAGGACGAAATTTCATAACGAATTTATTTTCATACGTTAATATCGATTTGGGGGCCGCAGAGGTTGGGCGTTGGTAGTCAAATTATTTATATGACGAAGAATTTTACTGCGGGTTTGTAATAATTACTATGGTTTTACGTCGTACGACCTATTATTATGATTTAGTTGCACTTTTATAGGGATAATTTAAAAAAGAAAGACATGAGAATCTATTAAGAGTGGGAAGATGATTTATTTATTTATTTGAGAAAAGAGATTCAAAACATTGTTTCAGTAAAATGAATCACTAAAGAGATGAAAATACACTAAAAACTACGATTCACTTTCAAAAGATAAGACTTGATCATTGCCTATTCGTGATCGCCTACAGAGAAGCAATCCACTTTTCTATTTTCACGCACCGATTTGATAACATGAAAGTAGTGTTCACGTGTTTTCCCTTAATCTGGCTTGGGTCCTTGGCGTACACAAGATTTGCTCCTTCTAGAAATAAGTTCTTCAAGCAGTAGTTCACCAAGCTAAGTTGACGATATTCCACGGTCAGGTCTGCACCGATATCGAGCAAGGCCTTGAAAGTATTGAGGTTTTGCATGTCCACGGCCACATGAAGAGCAGTCTTGCCTTCGTCGTTGACGGAATTGATGTACGCACGCATCCTGGGAGCAAAATGTCGAATAATTTTTTCACCAAAGTTTTCCAACTGAGGAGCAAATTGAAGAAAAAAGGGAATTATCTCATTAAATCTGGATTCTTCGATAAGTCCAACCAGCCACTCACACATTTCGATGTTCTCAAGGTTTGCCGCGGTCATTAATGTGGATATGTCAATCTCTTCTGCATTCCATTGATAAACGAATTTGGCGGCATTTAGTACATTCAACGCCACGCAGTGCTCAAAGAGGGATCCTTCCTCTTCCGGCATGCGCACATTCAGGTCAGCACCTTTACGAACCAACAATTCGACAACTTTTAAGTTTCCATTCGGCAAAACCTCAAGGAGCAGTGGTGTCAAATCTTGTTCTGTCAAGTCTTTTTCATATGTCGATAAGATGAAATTGGCGATTGCGTCACCATCATCTTCATTTAGAGCAGAATGCTTGAGAATACTCAGCTGCAGTTCTTTACTTTTCGATAGTTCTACACCGAAGTTTTTGGCTACGTCGATGATCCACTTGAATGCCTCCAAATCTTGGTACCAAGCCATCTCGTCCAAAATCCGCAAGTCAAATGCGTCATCGCCCTTCATTTTTACCACTGACGGGTCCTGCTCGTATGCAAATTTCATTGACTCCAGTTGTGTACAAATGCAATGCAGGAGAAAGCTATCTTCGGATTCGTACAGCTCAAACAGCGCTGCCGCAAACTTGAAGTTCTTCCGGTGGAGAGCCAGCTGGACTGCATCAGCCTCACTTTCATTGAGTCTTTTCATTGTGGCTTTCTTGTCCGCAAAGAATTTGAGTAGTTCCAAATCGCAGTTGTTTTCATTCATAGATGCGCAATGATAGACGTCGTAGCCTGAGAAGTCCGTTACGTTGACGTCCGCCCCTTCATCCTCCACGAGTTTTCTGCATAACTCTACGTCAGCGAATTGTGCCGCGTGAAGAAGCGGAGGGAGGTGCACTCTGAGCATTTCGGCAAGAGATGCCGATGGAACGGATTCCAATCTTGGAATTTTCTCCTCCAGCTCATTCTCCGACTCAGACTCTATGGGCCGTTTCCCTACAAAAGGAAAATTCCCTAAATTCTTAAGCTGCATATAAAAAATTGTTACTCACGGTCGTTGCCTGCATTCTCTGAATTGTCCATTTTCACGGAGATCTGGGAATGATACAAAAGAACTGTTTTTAAAAATTTTGCATCAAAATATTGAAAAGAATCGATTAAAATGGACAAAAGATTACTTGGTTAAATTTTTAAGAGCGTTAAAACAATAATCAAGGGCTCTAGGAGCAATTACAAAGTAAAATGCGAATGAGAGTTGTGTTTGGAGCAAATTAGATCAAGAAAAACTTAAAATACCTGTACAAATTTCAAGAGTGGACCAAAACACGTTGGTTTTGTCGAGTTGCAGACTTCAGAATGATCTAGATTAAGGCTAGGAGATGCGAAACAACAGCCAGAGTCACCAAGAAAAGGGGCAGGAGTAGGGGTGAACGTACCTTGTTCGCTTGTTGTTCGCCAGCACATCTTCCCCTCTATAGATGTTGTTTCGCACCTCCTCCTTAATCTAGATTAGGGGGCGGATTACGGCAACACAACCTTGAGAGAAAATGGCAACGCTGGGCATATATAAGGCAAGCATTGTAAAGCGTTTCAAGGTCGAACTAAAACTCCGTGACGTAACTCCATGCCCCCGGCATGCATTTAAAAAAAATCGGTCAATACTGGGATCGACATCGTGCCGTGGGGGAGGATTGCGGCACCGTGTTTTTTATCTGGACCATGAAACACTGCACAATTTTATCCCTATGCCCAGCGTTGCCATTTTCTCTCAAGGTTGCGTTGCCATAATCCACCCCTAGATTCAGAGAGTTTCAAATCTTGGTTGCGAGAGTCTGGAAGCAGGGCTTGATGTACAACCGATTTTTCAAAAATATTATTTTGTTTTTAGCATAAGACTGTTAATAACGATTAAGGACATTTCGATCTTACCTTTGAGGATTTAATTCCCTGGTCCGAGTTTATCAAAATTTATTGATGTATTCTGACTGAAAAGTTTAATCAAAAAGAAATTGGAAGATAAACAAATGAACAGTGCGTGCATTTTTTATGTAGGAAGAGATGATAAGCTTTATTTGATCCAATTATAAAATTTTCATTTAAAAATCTAAGAAGTAGAGTGTATTACCAGTCAAAATGTAATAATTGTTTGTTTATAACACTATCAATCAAATGAGTAATATAAATCGAAATGAAAGGGTTTGATCAGTGCTTATGCTTATAGCGAGTGCAGCCCACAAACTTAAGCCATTCCTCAACTTTCTTGTCCTTCTGGGCGCAATATAAAGCGAGTCGCTTATTTGGCCTTTCCAACTGCTTCGCATCCTTGGCGTACACAACCTCGGCGCCCGGCAAAAACATTTTCTCCAAGCAGTAGATCAGCATGTTCCAGTCTTTATATTTCACGCTCAGGTCGGCGCCAATCTTAAGCAAGGTCTCGAAAACAGGAAGGTTCTTCTTATCCACGGCCACATGGAGAGGAGTTTTCCCTTCTTCGTTGACGGTATTGATGTGCGCACGCAGTTTTTCAGCAAAATGATCAATGATTCCTTTGCCGTACTTCGCGTTTTTCAAAGCGGCGTAAAGGAAATGCTCGTCCAGTTCCAGGGCTGGGTTGAGTTGAAGAATCCACTCGATCATTTCGACGCGAGAGCACCTTGCCACGATGCACAACGAGGTCGAATCTATCTCTTGCGGCTCCAGAGCATGCACGTACTGGGCAGTGTCCAGAAAGTTTTTTGACAAGCAGTGCTGAAAGACAAATTTCAAGTCGACTCCATGGCTGTGGAACAGACCAAGAACTTCATGGTTCAAAAATGGAAAGCCAGTTGCCATGTAATATTTGATTAAAGATGTTAATTCTTCGGTCGTCACGGACTCTACCACGAAACTTGCGATTTTATCTGCATGTTTGAAGTTGAAAAAGGCAGTCCGAAGAATTAGAAGTTTCCAATTTTTGTTGCTAACCAAGTTCTTGTCGAAGATGCTGGCGATCTTCGTAAGCCACTGGAATGTATCCAGATCTGAGGACCCAGCCGCTTGGGGAAAAATATCCATGTTGAATTCCCAGCCGTTATCTGTTTTCAACAGTAAAGGCGTCGACTCAAGGGGGTTGTCTTCTTTCAACAATTTCAGACCTCTGGTAATGCAATCACTGTGCTCCTCGAATTCCTTGAAGTAATTGATCAGTTGCTCTCCAAAGGTTTTATTCAAGGCTGCGTAGTGATAGACGCCATTTCCTTCTTCATCCATCACGCTGACGTTTTCGCCCTCTTGCTTCACGAGGTAATCGCATACCTCGAAATCTCCGAATTTTGCAGCGTGCAGAATGGCAGGAATGTTAGCTCTGCTTCTCATCACGAATTCCAGCTTTTGATCAAGAGATGCAAAAGGGTCGAATTCCATTCCTGGAATTTTCACTTCTTTCTCATCCAATTCCGTGCATTGATCCATGGTTGGTTTCTCTAAAAAAGGAAAATATCTAGGATTCCAATCTCATAAAGATATATTTAACTCACGGTCGTTGCTCTCTCCTGTGTTATCTCCAATACCGTCAATTTTGCACGGAAACCTGAGGACAGACAATAAATTTGAATAATTGCTATTTTATTTTAACAAAACTGTAACACGAAATCACAATATAAATCTTGGAAAAAATAAGGAAAAAACTGGGTCGCAGTTTTAGAATTTTCTAATTCTAAAATATATTTGGTAAATTTTTTACATTAAAATCGAGGTCTATGGCGTAACACAAAAATCTCTTTAATATCTTGACTCTTTCGAATTTTGCACACTCGAAATTTTGGGTTCTAGCCTTCAAAATTGCAAATATTAACTAATGTTTGACTCATCTTCATCTCACTTGACCAGCTAAAGGGTTTAGGGTTGCTTTCCTTCAAATAAACCCTTGAAAAAGTAAAAATTTCAGAACTCAATATTTTTGTATTTATTTTTATTTCTTTTCAAAAATACTTTTGTCTGTTCTATAGTTTTAATAGAAGGGATGTGTTGGTAGTTAAGAAGGCGTTTTGGGTAATTTAAAATATTTTTAGCCCAAAGGAAGCATGCTAAAATATTTTTACCGGTTATTTTGCAATGGGGTTGATAGGGGATGAGGGTAATCCCACCCTAGACAATTTGGCTAGTTAGTGGATGTTGGGGAAAATCTAACGGTTGGTAGTTTTAGTAATTCTGATAGTTAAAACTCGAGATTTTGAGGTGCAAAAAAATCAAAAAATCGAAAATGGTTTATTTTTAATTTTTCGTAATGAAATTTAATTTGTTTTCTTTTAAATTTTGGAAGAGGAATTTATCAAAACTAAAAATAACAACGCTGAAACTTTCAGACTGGTTGTTTTTTAACCCCATAAAACGAGACGTGCCATTTCTGAGTTTAAAGAGTGTCGGACGGCCGCGGTGGTGGCCGGTCTGGCGGCCCATTTAGGCCACGGCCCACGAGAGTATTGCACGGTGCGCCCGATGGGCTATTCGGGCCTGACCCACGCCAAAAGGGTTCACCTTTATCCTCATGATCTCCTGGCTAGCAACACGACTTATAAATTTTAGCCTGGTGAAGTGCGTGAACCGTGTTTATTTTTTCCGTTGGCCGTCGGCTGGCTCGTCTTACCAATTTTAAAAAAGCAAAAATTTTACTTCACGGCCTCTGCACTAGGTTCGAGGGCCGATTTTGGAACTATTTGGTCGAGAAAAATACAAAGAGTGAAATTTACCTGGATAAAATTGTTGAGGTTGGCGGAGCGGCACTACTACTGCGCTTGCATGCGTTTTGTTGTGATCAGCTGCCAGCTGGCTGCGAAGTGGCTGGTGCCAGGTACCAGGTGGATATACTCAGCGCCACCTTCCAGGAGCAGAGCGCAGTATTATACGCCTGGGACCGAAAAATTCAAATCTTGGCGCGAAAGTCACGTTGCAGTTTGTGTTCTTCATTACTTATTTGTTGTGATGATTCATGAAGAGGTGGAGATAAAAATTTCTTTTATTTTCGCGGTAATGTGTTTCATTCTTTTTCATCGAATTGCCAAAGCAGCGAGACATACCAATTTTTACGAGTTTGTGACTGTGACTGTATAGGAAGATGAGTGAAAAGAGATTTGATTGCGAGAGTCCGGAAGCAGGGCTTGATGTACAACCTATTTTTCAAAAATATTATTTGGTTTTCAGCATAAGTCTGATAATAATGATTATAGACATTTCGGTCTTACCTTTGAGGATTTAATTCCCCTGGTCCCTAATTAGTCATATTTTATCAATTTATTGATGTATTATCACTGAAAAAAATTAATAAAAAAGGATTGGTAGATAAACAAATGAAAAATGCGTGCATTTTCTATGCAGGAAGAGATGATAAGTTTTATTTGGCCCAATTATAAAATTTTCATTTAAAAGTTTAAGAAGTTGAGTAGTACCAGTGAAAATGTAATTGTTTTTTCTGTTTATAACACTATCAGTAAAATGAGTAAACTTCGAAATGAAAGGATTTGATCAGTATACTTAGCGAGTGCAGCCCACAGAATGAAGCCATACCTCAATTTCCATGTTCGACTTGCCGAGATCCAAAGCGAGTATATCCCGCTTATTTGACCCTTCCAGCTGCTTCGCATCCTTGGCGTACACAACCTTGGCGCCTGGCAAAAACATTTTCTCCAAGCAGTAGATCAGCATGTTCCAGTCTTTATACTTCACGCTCAGGTCGGCGCCCATCTCCAACAAGGTCTTGAAAACAGGAAGGTCAAAATTGTCCACGGCCATATGGAGAGGAGTTTTTCCTTCTTCGTTCACGGTATTGATGTGCGCATGCAGTTCTTCAGCAAAATTATCAATGATTACTCTGCCGTACTTCGCGTTCTTCAAAGCGGCGTAAAGGAAATGCTTGTCTAGTTCCAGGGCTGGGTTGAGTTGAAGAAGCCACTCGATCATTTCGAGGTTGTTAGTCTTTGCTACGCTTATCAATGTGGGCATGTTAATAATCTTCTCTTTGTTCCGCTTGAATACGAATTTGGTGGCTTCGAGTCTGTTCATCTCCACGCAGTACTGAAAAAGGGATTTTTGCCCATTCAAAATGTGCACATTCAGGTCCGTGCCGTGATTAAGCAGCAATTGGACAAATTGCGATTGTCCTTTCGGCAAGAACTCGGTGAGAAGATTAGTCCAATCCTCTTCCGTCCAATCTTTCGCATATGAAGAACATAGGAAATTGGCGATTGCTTCGCAATCATCCTTTCTGACACCAACGTGACCAACGCCCCTGAGAATACTCAGTTGCCGTTCTTTATTTGTCGATAGATCTGCACCGAACTTTTTGGCTTCCTCGATGATCCACTTGAATGTCTCGAAATCATGGAACCAAGCCATCTCGTTCAAAATCTGCAAGTCAAATTCATCCTTGCCCTTCACTTTGACCACTGACGGGTCCTGCTCGTATGCGAATTTGATCGACTCCGGCGCAAGATCAATGCAATGCAGAAGAAAGCTTTTGTCGGATTCGTACTTGTCAAACAGCTCTTTCGCAAACCTAAAGTTCTTCCAGTGGAGAGCCAGCCTGACTGCATCAGCATGATCATTATTGAACCTTTTCATTTCAGCTCCGTGGGTTGCAAAGAATTCGAGCAGTTCCAAATCACACTTGTTTCGATTCATGGCTGCGTAATGATACACGTCGTTGCCCTTTTGGTCCGTTTCGTTAACGTTTGCCCCGTCATCCACGACGAGTTTCCGGCATACATCGACGTCAGCGTATCCTGCCGCAAAAAGTAGTGCAGGAATGTTTTTTCTGTTCCTCTCGACGTATTCCAGCTTATCTTGAAGAGATACCCCTTCCTCAGATTCCTCATCCGTTCCAGAATGAGATTCCGACGATGAATTACATCCCACTCTTGGAATCTTTTCTTCTTTCTCATCTGAATCTAGGGAATCATCCATGGGCCGTTTGCCTACAAAAGGGAAACTCCCTAAATTCCAATGCTACATACAATAAATTGTTACTCACAGTCATTGCTCTCTATTGTGTCTGCATTCTCTGAATTGTCCATTTTCACGGAGATCTGGGAATGATACAAAGGAATGGTTGCATCAAAATGCAAGTCATGGAAAGTAAATTGAAATTTTTTAACAAAAAATTTGAAAGGTATAGATTTAAATGGATTAAGGAATATTTTGATAAATTTTCAATTGCGTTAAAACAATAATCGAGTGCTCTAGGAGCAATCATAAAGAAAAATGTGAATGGTCAAGAAAATTTAAAATACCTGGGTAAATAAATTGGACAAGTTTCAAGAGCGGACCTATACACGTCGGTTCCGTCCAGTTGCTGATTTAGGAATGATCTAGATCAAGGAGAGTAAAGCTTGGAGTTGCGAAACGACAGCCAGAGTCCACGCAAGAAAGGTGAAGGAGTGGGGGTGAAGGGTGAACGAAACTTGTTCATTGGTTATTTATTGTTCATCCCCACTCCTTCCGTTCTTTTGGTGACCCTGACTGCCGTTTCGCATTTCCTCTTTCCTTCTTAATCTAGATTAGGCTTAGAAAAAACTAAATCGAATATATTTCTGACGATACTATCGATTCGTTACGATATTTTTAATATAGGGGTGGATGATGGCAACGCAGTCTTGAAAGAAAATGGTAACGCTTGGCATAAAATTATATAGCATTGTACAGTGTTTCAAGGACGAGCTTAAAAACGGTGCCATAGTTCGCGCAGATGGATATATCTCTAAACTTGATTCTGGTTTGCACAATAGGTCATATAGGGGAATTGGTGTGGGCCATATAACCTTTATGACGAAGAATTTCACTGCGAGTTATACAACTTTGGTTTTTTGTAGTACGTCCTATATTATTATGATTTAGTTGCACATTTAGGAAAATTGAAAAAATAAAGTAATGAGAGTAATCTAAGAGTGGGAAGATGATTTATTTTTTTGAGAAAAGAGATTCAAAACATAATTGTTTCAGTAAAATGAATCACTAAAGAGTTAAAAAACCCTAAAAACTACGATTCACTTACAAAACTTCCCGAGCAAACGATAAGACTTGATCATTGCCTATATTCGTGATCGCCTACAGACAAGCAAACCACTTTTGTATTTTCACGCACCGATTTGATAGCATGCAAGTAGTCAACGCGTGTTTTCCCTTAATCTGGCTTGGCTTTTATAGTAGCAGAGCACATTATTAGACGTCTGGGATCGAAAGTTTCGAGTCTTGGCGCGAAAGTCTCGCTGCAATTTGTGTTATTCATTTCTAGGTTGTGATGATTCATGAAGAGGTGGAGGTTAAAAATTGTGTTCATTTTCGCGGTAATATGTTTCATTCTTTTACTTCGAATTGCTGCGAGAAATACCAACTATTTTATGAGTTGATGACTGCAATGAGATGTGTGGTGCTCTCTTATCTTCTTTATTTGTCATCGTTATTTCCTCTTCTGCTTTTTGTCGGTGCCTTATCTCGTGTTATATAAAACTAGCAGGAAACTCGTCACGCAGTCAGTCTGCTATCGAGCACGCTGCGGAGAAGAACAACAGGCAAAGCGATGAAGGACGTGAAGAAAATCGTATTTTACGTGCTCAGTGTGCTACTTGGGGTGCGCGATTAGTTTCTTAATTTTGAATTTTCATATATAATTAAATAATTTGCAGGTATGCGCTTTTATAGAAGTAACCATCGCAGCAATGATTTACTATAAAACCTATTCATCGGGAATACATCAATTTATTGTAAGTTTAAGTCTTTGTTCATTCATTAGAGCCAGCTGTGCGATAAAATTGGTTCCCATGACTGCGCAGATCCAAGATGGCGTCTGAATGTGGGAAACAAAAAGCTCTCTTTGGATTTCCGTAGGAGTGTCAAGAGTTTGTTTTTACGAACCAAAAGACACAATTAGTGAAGAGTAATGCAAATATTGACCAAAACTTGCCTATTTTCGCACATTTTCTCGTGACCTTTTTTCGCGCCATACTCCACCGGTCGCCATGTCTGTGCGTCGCACGAATCTGGATCCTGCTGTCTAAAATCATTGAATTAATTAAAGTTTTTATGATATCAAATGTCGACAGGGCTATGGTTCGTCTGGATCCGCAATGATTTGGCTGATGACCTCAGGCAGTTTGGTGGTTCTTTGCTCAGCATTGGGAATTTACGGTGCCATCAATAATAACAAGAGTTGTCTCATTCTAGTGAGTAATATTTCAATACCCATTAAACCAAAACAAATAATTTATTATATAATTTCAGTGCACTGTCTTGACCTTTGTCAATTTTATAATTCATTCATTGGGGATAAGCGCGGCCTTCATTAGCGATTTAATCTTTGAAAGAGACGCAGTTGAGGAGCTGGAATTTCGTCGGGGTCAATACGTTTACCACAACACCACTGATTTTATTCCCTTCATGAATACGCTTCAGAGAACCGTAATTCACTATATAATTCTTTTTAATATTTTCTTCTTTAACTAATGTATATTTATAGTTTTCCTGCTGCGGAGTAAAAGATGCGACGGAATGGTTGCCCGACATTCCTGCATCGTGCTGTGCCGAGTACCTGCGCAATGATAACTGCACCGTAGCCCAAGCGTTTGACCGGAGTTGTGGCTCTTTGGCCTACGTGTCATGGGACGACCGAGTTTTCGCTCTGCAAGTGGCGGCATTAGCCTCATTTATTGCCACTTTTCAGGTGCATAATAAAATAGTATTATAATTAAATGAATTAATTCAATTCCTGTCAATTTTCAGCTAATTTTCGGCGGTCTCACCATTGCAATCATTCGGTCAACGGTGTCTTATGCTAGGGCTGCTAGTAATTAATTGAAGAGGTCATTTGATGCAATTGAAACCCTTTGAATTTGTGTTTAAATAAATATTTGAAACCTAAAATGTGATAAAAGTGTTTAAATTATGATTTTCCTATACATTATAAGTGATTAAAAAGACCTGGATTGATTTTTGAGACTTTCCTGGTAAACAAAATCAAGTTTCAACACGCACAGCACTCACGTTTCTGATTAGAGATCTCTAAACAGTTGAAAAATAACATTTTTAATGTCAAATCTAAAACATGGGGGGCGGACTGCAGCACTGGGCGATTTATCGATATTTCCCTATCCTTAAACACGGCACAATATCGATGAATCGATCGATAGCTTTAAAAATTCCGTGCCGTAATCTACTTGACTTTGAAACACTACTACACTGTGATCCTTGTGCCCAGCGTTGCCATTTTCTTACATGGTTGCGTTGCCGCAATCCGCCCATAGATGGACCACTAACGCACAGGTGGCAACTCTGTAAGAAATAGGCCAAACGCTCTCTCCATCGGTGTAAACGAGTCTCGTGATCGTAGCAGTGACGTCAACGCGGAGGGATACGCTGAATGACGTCACTCCTATTACGTGTCTCTTGAGCAAGATTGGGAGATGGCTCAACGGTATTGTCCACAGCCAAATTTTTAAATTAATCCAACATTTGACAAAAAAAAATTATAAAATACAAAATGGGACTTTATTGAGTAAAAAAAACTATTCTATTATTTTATTTGAATTAAATTACAAAGTAACACACCGACTTTTTCTTTTGCAAGAAGAAAATTAATCTAGAAAAATGTATTACAAGGCTAACACACAAGAGTGACACAATGTTAAGGCTACATAAATGATTTCAAGACCGCACGATAAATGCCTGTCACTTCCTCACGACGTTGCGATTTGATAAGATAAACAAATTGCTCATTCCTGTGCTAATATATGGTCAGTCTTCATGAGTTCGCTCGAGGAGAGAGGTCTGATACCAGCGGAGAAAATGATGAGGGATACCACGAGACTCGGGTTTTATGCGTTAAGCGTAGCCCTTTACGTAAATTTTACTTGTAAACTAGAGGCTTTTTTAATAATCTAATTTTTCCGCAGGCTTTTGCGCTGATAGAAGTAGTCGTTGCGGCAATTGTGTACGATGGAGCCTACTCAAAGGAAGTTGTCGGTGACATAGATGTAATTATTCATTAATTTCGGCAGCTAATGGCCAACAGCGAACAATTGGCAGTCGAAACGCGATCTATTTTCGCTCCGCGGAGGACCAGAGACGCTCTGATTGGCTAGCGGTAGGTGTAAATTATTGGTGGCCAATCAAAACTTCCGCAAGGTCCTCCGCCACGCGAAACAGATCTTCTTTCGGCCAGGGAAATTAACTTTAACACCACTTATCGTGTTTATTAGAGCTTGCGTTACGTGGCGGAAGCTCCGCGGCATTGGGCAGCAATGATTATATTGATGACTTCCGGTGCTCTGGTGGTTTTTTGCTCCATTCTAGGCGCATGCGGCATTATGAAAAGCAACAAGATTGTATTGAAAGTGGCGAGTTTTACTAGTCAAGTCTCATAAATTAATTTGTAATTAAATTTATATAATAATTTCAGTGCACATTATTGACATTTGCAAACTTTGTCTTGCAAATCGCAGGATTGGGTTTCGCATTTCACACAGCATTCTTCTCGTCGACCCTTTCGAAAATCAGATCTCTGAAGTTTTTTTACAACACTGACGAAGACTCGAAAGCATTGATGGACACTCTGCAACGCACAGTAATCACTTTCAAACTTAAAGACCGTCTTTGACGAAGTTTCTGAGCACACCAATCGATTCTTGAGGGTCGAATTAGGTAAATTGGATATTTTTCCCGACCAATAAGAGCAGCGCAAGGTGATAATTTTTTCCCCGCCAAAACAATATGAATGTGCGAAGTGCGCATGCGTCACAGCTGGCTGGATCTGACAAAGAAGCCATTCGTATAGGTGGTCTCTCTGCAAGTGCTCAAACCAGCTCTGAAGCATGCGCAGGTTTATTATTGTTTTGGCGGGAAAAAACGTTACACGTCGCGCTGGAGTGTTTGGCCGATTCAACCCTCAAGAATCGTTTAGTGGGCTCAGAAACTGCGTCATAGACGGTCTTTCAATAAAAATCTGGTCATTTTTCCGTGCAGTTTTCCTGCTGCGGAGTCAACGGCGCGGCTGAATGGCTCCCTCACATTCCCTTGTCCTGCTGTGACGACTCGGTCGAATGTTGCAACCTGCAAATCGCGTTCAACCGTGGTTGCTGGCCCGTGATTGGATGGTACACCCAAAATTTAACCCTGATCGCCGCTGAACTGGCTTCCGTGATCGCCGGCCTACAGGTAAATCCGCAAATGTCAATGTGAATTACGCTCACGCATAGAATTTTGTTCCAGCTCATTTTCGGCGTATTCATGATAATGGCTATTCGCTCTGCGGCATCGTCTAGAAATACTGTCTAACTTTTCTCACCGGGATCCGGATTCACGCGACGTGCAAATATGGCGTCTGGTAGAGCACGGCGGGAAAGTTACAAACATTAAATTAAGATGGCTTCGAAAATTTATACTGAAAATACCTTCAGCACAGTTAATATTTTTGTTTTTATTTCTTTACTAACAGCTGATTAGCCCGATAATTGGTGAATCGACCGGTAGATGGCACATCAGGCTAATGGAAATGTAGCAAAATACTCGGGAAAGAAATTATCAGGTCTCTTTTTTACGCTTCTGATTGGCCGTTCGACTGTCTCCTGATTGGCCTCCGTTATTTCAACGCCATATTGACTTCTGACGGGCGGGAATCGACACAGATCGCAAAATCCAGACCCTGGTGATTTTTATAAAATGTTCGCACATGCATTTATGTTGTAAAATTTACCGTAATTTCCTAAAGAATATCATAAATTTAGTTCTAAGAGCCAAAAATGATATTTTGTCGGAAAATTCGGGAATAAAAATGAGTTAATATGTTATTCATTATCTTTCCTGATCAAAATAACCTTTTTAAATTTGTCCTCATTGCCAAAATTCCCGCGTCAGTGTTCCGTTTCAATTAATTATGCTGATTTTACAATATTAACAAGCACTTTTTTAATATTAACGTTAAATTGCCTTAAATTTATAAAAGGGAACTGCAATAAACGCTGCTTTCGCGCCAAGATTTAAAATTGGACCTGCACCCACTTCTCCTAAAGGGACGCATGCGCCCTGTGACGGAAGGAAAAGGAGCCTGTGAGAAGGATACGACGTGACGGCATGATATTAGGGTTGCATGAAGGTTGGAAACGTGAACAAACCTGCGCTCCAGTGAGGCACAGCTGGTTACGTTTAACTTCCCCCGATTCAATATGTCGTCTTGTCCAATCCTGTATTTACGCGGTTGTGGGAAGCTTTTCGCTGCCGCTCCGCCGAGAGAAACTGCAGGTAGTGTTATCTGGCAAGCACCATCGCACGTGTGTGAGCATCGAGACATCCGTCGCGGCTATTTATCATTTAATCCAGGTTTTTATCACTTTTCTTTGCCTTTGGTCCGTCAATCAACTCACAGTCGCTTTTCCACATGATTTTTCCTTAAGAAAAGCTGCAGATTGTTCTAATTTGTGGGCTCAACCGTCTCGGAGAAGGCTGTTTAATTAGTAAAATACCCTGGCTGCGGTATAGAACGTACAAAATGTTCTAGATAAAATAATTTTTCTTAATTTTTTATTTAGGAACTTCCTTCCCCGCTTTTTATTCTCTGTTAATTCAGCCTGATTTATTTTATTTTTCATACACACAAGAGTGAATTTTAATTAATAATAATTCCCAGAATTTCTGATAAAAATTTGAATTGCAGATAATTTTATCCAGCATTTCCGAGAAATGTGTCAAGCCTTATTCTGTTTTAATTCCAAGCCAATATTTACCCTCTGGAATCCCATCGCCAGATGGGTAGAATTTTTGTTATTGTGATGACAAAAATGAAATACAAATTCTTGCGGTCGATCTAGAGTAAAAATCTGAAGCATTTTTCCGTGCACTCTATCGATGGGAATTTTTAAAAATATTTATTGCTACTATTTGTCAGCCGTCGGCTACAAATTTATGGAATTTCAGCAACGCCACTAATTTCTTCTTCTTTCCTTACAGTGAGTTGACGTTCGAAAAAATGTCCAGGGACTTAATCGACCTGTTCTGCAAATGCGGAGAGATATACGCCCTTTGCAAATGCAAAAAAGATAAGGAAAATCCGCCCACCACTAAAAGGTACAACATGCACTCCATTTCAGGCAGAACAGTCTTTACGTTTTTAATTTTACAGAAGTGTCAATCATCGGACTGAAGATAAAGAGATGAGAGCGTTCTTTGCCCGGCAGACGAGTAACGGTGCGCCATCTGTTGGTGCGGCCAACAGATCAAATGATGTAGGGATGTGTCCTTCGACCGCGGGTGTTTGGTATCAAAAATTATTGATTTTTCAGCCGATTTTTTATGTGCGTGAAACCGAAACAGCCGAAAAGTGGGGCGTAACCGAGGGAATAAAATATGGCAGCGCACCACACCCCCTATGAGCAGCGAGCAGTGCACTCTTGCCTGCAGTGTAAACATTCAGTTACGCCCCCTTCTTCGGCGGTGGAATATTTTGGTTTCACGCACATAAATAATCGGCTAAAAAATATAGTATTTTTTATTAAAATAAATCCTGGTGGAAAAGGTCGAAGGAAACATCTCTTTATACAAGATTTTTTCGGGGAATCCACAATTAAATTGTTTCAGATAGCCAGAAAGATGCGAATCAAGCGGAAACTGGTCTTCTAGCACCCTCTCATCCATCCAACCAATATCAAGGCCCACAACACACCCAAGGTATTAGATACATCGTATTATTTTCTCTACTGAATTCACCATTATTTGAGAAAGCCCGTGGTGTTTGAAGCCGCCAACAGGTGGCACCACCGTATTGAGAATGCACGAGTCCTTTCATACAGAGTTGCGCGGCTTAGCGGTCCAACGCGCATTCACTCTGCGCAGATACTTACTCCATGTTAAATGAAATTTCGTTTATGACTCTTTGTCAAACTTAACAATTGTTAAAGCCGTCCGCGACTCAATTGGTGTCAATCGAAAGCGTTTAAGTTGATATATAACATAAGTCGAAACCATGATCGCGGGAAATCAATCAACTGAGAAATTCACGTTCAAAAAGTAGTGTAGGAGAGTTTGCTGCAGCGACAGTAGAGACATCTGCTCAGACCCAACAAAAGCAGTGCAGCAGGGCAGTCACGTGACTCAATCGCGCCATCTCATTGGCCATAAATCTCTTCGCTGAGTCACGTGACTGCTTGAACTACGATTGCTTCTTTGATATCGCTGGAGATGTCTCTACTGTCGCCTGCAAAAGCTGTAGCTTTCTTCCTTGCCAATGTGAATTTCTCTAATGTTTTATGATGTTGCCCTCTATTGGTGGCTTCAAGAATTACGCTACCAGTGATGTACTTTTAAGACAGAATTTCATTCAAAATGGCGTTCTTCTATATTTAGCCGAATTAAAATTTTTCAAATATGATTTTGATGATTGCCGTTATAAAATTTCAGGAATTTTCAACCAGGCCGACTGTAAATTTGGTGCATTGTTATTAGAAACACAAGGTGACATTTTATGAATGGTTTATAAGCAGAATTTAACTTAAATTAATAGAATTAGCACCAGAATTCGACTATGCTGGAGTTGGAAAATGGAACAACAACCAAACTGCACCACAGAATGCAGAACGGGCTAAATCACCTCCACCGAATCCATTTGGAGTAATCGGTAGGACAATAGATTTAAGTTTTAACTTATTTTCTTGACGAATTCGATTCTAGGGCAACGACCTCGTGAAAAATTGGAGGATCCATCCTTGTCCCAACAGTTGCAACCACCTCCACCGAATCTGTCTGGATTAACCGGTACAGTAGGACAATAAATTTAGGTTTTTCCTTATTTCCTTGACAAATTCGATTCTAGGGTCACGACTTCTTCAATATTTGCAGGACCCATCTTTATTCCAACATTTGCAGTCACCTGCACCTAGTCAGTCTGGATTAACCGGTAGAACAATAAATTTAGGGTTTTCCTTATTTCCTTGACAAATTCGTTTCCAGGGTCACGACTTCTTCAATATTTGCAGGACCCATCTATATCCCAACAGTTGCAACCACCTGCACCAAATCAGTCTGGAATAACCGGTAGGACAACAAATTTAGGTTTTGCCTTATTTCCTTGACAAATTCAATTCCAGGGCAAGGACCTCATCAATATTTGCAGGTCCCATCTATGTACCAACAGTTGCGACCACTTCCACCGAATCAGTCTGGAATAACCGGTAGGAAAATAAATTTAGATATTTTCTTATTTCCTTGACAAATTCGATTCTAGGGCAAGGACCTCGTCAATATTTGCAGGTCCCATCCATGTACCAACAGGTGCGACCACCTCCACCGCATCAGTCTGGATTAACCGGTAGAACAATAAATTTAGGGTTTTCCTTATTTCCTTGACAAATTCGTTTCCAGGGTCACGACTTCTTCAATATTTGCAGGACCCATCTATATCCCAACAGTTGCAACCACCTGCACCAAATCAGTCTGGAATAACCGGTAGGACAACAAATTTAGGTTTTGCCTTATTTCCTTGACAAATTCAATTCCAGGGCAAGGACCTCATCAATATTTGCAGGTCCCATCTATGTACCAACAGTTGCGACCACTTCCACCGAATCAGTCTGGAATAACCGGTAGGAAAATAAATTTAGATATTTTCTTATTTCCTTGACAAATTCGATTCTAGGGCGAAGACCTCGTCAATATTTGCAGGTCCCATCCATGTACCAACAGTTGCTGGTTGTTCCAGATCCATCTCAAGCTCAAATGTCTCAAGGAGGCTGGTTCGTTATGCCCCATCCTGATTGGAATAGTAAGTTTTAATTAATCTCCACTCAGCACGTTCATTCCTTGGGCTCTGAGCTCACCGGGTCCCAATATCACGGAGCCCGAGTGGCCGCAGAGGAGCTGGTGGCCATCTTTCAATAAACGCCAGACGTTTGTCCCTGAAGCCACTTGAAAGTGGCACCTCCTGCCAGCCCATTGGGCAATTTGAGAATTTCAAGTCACTTAAAGACCATCTCTGACGAAGCTTCTGAGCACACCAATCGATTCTTGAGGGTGGAATTAGGTAAAAGGGATATTTTTCCGACCAAAAAGTGCAGCGCGACGTGCAAACCTTTTTTCCCGCCAAAACAATATGAACGTATTTGCGAGAGCTTGATGGTTCTGACAAAGAAGTCATTCGTACAGGAGGTCTCTCTGCAAGTGCTCAAACCAGCTCTCACGCATACGCAGTTCTCGCATATACGTTCATATTGTTTTGGCGGGAAAAAAGTTCGCACGTCGCGTTGGACTTTTAGGTCGGAAAAAGATTCCACTTTACCTCGATTGGTATGCTCAGAAACTTCGTCAAATATGGTCTTTAACACGATGTAAACAGTTATTTATCGTTTTCCGCTTTCAGATTATTACAATCAGCAACGCAACCTCATGATTAACACGACGGAGTCGAGCCAAGGTGGATCTAAGGAGATTCAGACAGACCAATCTTCATCAACGCAAGGCAGCATTGACCACCTTGGTAATATATCCCTTGGAAGACCGCAAATAGAGAAAAACGCTCTTCAAAGAGACACCAAAAAATGCTCAATATCCCACGGGCTATAAGCTCAACGGCCGGGTTCCAAGGTCCAATCACACCGCCGAGTGGATTAACATGTAGCCTGAGTGGCCGCAGTAGAGCATGGGCCTAATGCGGCCATCTTTCCGCCTCCACGCACCGAGGACTTTAATAGAAACGCTTTTGTTTTGTCCCTGAAGCCGCTTGAAAGTTCAAAAACCTGCAAGTGGTGCCACCTCCTAGCTAATTGGGCCATTTTAGAATTTCGAGTCATTTTTAACTAGATGTTAACAGTTATTGATCATTTTCCGCTTTCAGATTATGACAATCAGCAACGCAACCTCATGAATAACACGATGGAGTCGAGCCAAGGTGGATCTAAGGAGATTCAGACAGACCAATCTTCATCACCGCCAAGCAGCATTGACCACCTTGGTAATATTTCCCTTGGAAGACCGCAAATAGAGAAAAATGCTTTTGTTTTGTCCCTGAAGCCGCTTGAAAGTTCAAAAACCTGCAAGTGGTGCCACCTCCTAGCTAATTGGGCCATTTTAGAATTTCGAGTCATTTTTAACTAGATGTTAACAGTTATTTATCATTTTCCGGCTTTCAGATTGTTCAATTCAGCAAAGCTTCCTCATGGGGCTCGTGAGTAACAATTCTCAGGAGTCAAGCGAAGGTGATTCTTCACAGGTTCATAGAAGTCAAACTCCAGTACCACCAGGCTTCAACAACCCAGGTAATACCATAAATAGAGATATACAGTCTTAATAGAGGCGTGAAATGCTCAATATTCCGTGGGCTATGAGCTCATCCACTCCCAAAAACATCGCTGGGCGGATTAACATGGAGCCTGAGTGGCCGCAGTAGAGCTTGGGCCTAATGCGGCCATCTTTTCGCCTACTCGCACTGAGGTCTTTGATTGAAACGCCAAAAATTTGTCCCAAAAGCCACCGGAAAGGTGCAAAAACCAGCAAGTGGCGCCCTGCTCCCAGCCCATTGAGCTATATGAGAATTTCGAGTCACTTAACTATAGATTTTAATAGTTTTTCTTACCATTTTCCGCTTTCAGATAATTCTAGTCAGCAAAGCTTCCTCATGAGGCTCATGAATAACAATTCTCAGGAGGCAAGCCAAGGTGGTTCTTCACAGACTCAAAGAAGCCAAACGCCAGTACCAGCAAGCGGCATTAGTCACCCTGGTGATTCTACACAAATTCCAGTACCGCCTGGCTTCAGTAGCAAGGGTAATGTATCTCTGGGAAAAAACCGTAAATAGAGATAAACGCTCTAGAAAGGCATCAAGTACTCATCATATCACGTGGGCTATGAGCTCACTAGGTCTCAATAACATTAACATGGGGCCTGAGTGGCTGCAGAGGAGTTTGGGCCTAAGGCGGCCATCTTTTTTCGTCTCCTCACACTGATGTTTTTAATTAAAACGCCCAAAATTGTCCCTAAAGCCACCGGAAAGGTGCGAAAACCAGCAAGTGGCGCCTGCTCCTCCCAGCCTATTTGAGCTATTTAAGAATTCGAGTCATTTTTAACTAGGATGTTAACAGTTCTTTGCCATTTTCCGCTTTCAGATTATTCTAGTCAGCAAAGCTTCCTCATGAGGCTCATGAATAACAACTCTCAGGAGACAAGCCTAGGTGATTCTTCACAGATTCAAAGAAGCCAAACTCCAGTACCGCCAAGCGGAATTAGTCACCCTGGTGGTTCTACAAAAATTCCAGTACCGCCTGGCTTCAGTAGCAAGGGTAATATATCTCTGGGAAAAACGCTCTAATAAAGGCACCAAGTGCTCATCATATCACGTGGGCTCACCGAGTCCCAATAACAGTAGCCGAAGAGGAGCTTTTGGACCTAATTAACAGTTCTGTATGATTTTTCGCTTTCAGATTATTCCAATCAGCAAGACTACTTCCAGGAGCACACGGTGGATACTAGTCATGGTGGTTATGCACAGATTCAAAGCGGCCAAACCTCAACACCACCAAGTAACAGCGACCAAGGTAATATCCCTTGGATCAGACATGGGGGCGGATCACGGCAACGCAGCCTTGAGATAAAATGGCAACGCTGGGTATAAGGAAAGCATTGTACAGTGTTTCAAGGTTGAGCTAAAAAACGGTGCCGTGATCCGCCCCCAGGCATAGACAAATAAAAATCGATGTATTTTCCTAGCGATATTATCGATTTTTTATGAATATTTTTTACAATTCGTTTATTAGACGATATTTCTGAGCGATATTTTTAAGACGGTAATATCGATATTTTGGCCATGTCTACCTTGGATCACCGTAAACAAAGACACAAAAGTCACTTTTCCTCTGATAAACAATTCCTCTCGTTAATTTGCAATCGCACATCTGGCCCCCGCTGTTTATATGGTCTCTAGTTCAGTTCCAAGTCACATTTAATTGCTAGAATATTTATTTTTATTTTATTTTAAGAAGAATAAGAGTAATATTTTTGTTCCAGTCGCTCCCAACTGTTGCCAAATCCGCAATGCGGGCTTTTCTCCTCCACCCCCTGTCCTTGCCATTGCCAGCAAAGTAGAAGGTGAGTTGAACTTACGATTTTCAGTGATAATTTTTAATTTTTTCAACTCTTTCCTCAGAATCACAATTGCTACTGATGCGAGCACAAGACTCATTGGGGGCTTATCAAGAAAAGTTCAGACAGGAAGTCAAAAATCCCGCTGATGGTAATCAATTTTGTTTTGTATTTTAAATGTAATTTTAACACGCTGCATTTCCAGCTGTCTCCAATTCTCAATTAGAAAATGAACAAGGCCCTCCTCGAATTTCGTATTCAAAAATTCTGGAATCATCCACTGTCAAAGAAACTCCGATTCCTCTCAGAGCTGGTAATTAGCCTTTTATACATGCACATTCATTTTTTTATTTATTTCTATAAATTTAGATCAAGAGAACAACAGCGCAGATAGCTCAGAGGCACAAGTGGCTGGTAAACTTTTACTCTAAGATTTTGTTTTTTGTACATTCATATTGATTTCTGCAGAACCGGAAAAACGCGGGACTTACGAGGAGAGTCTGGATAATATCTGTTTTGATGCGAGATGTAACGCGCCTTTTGGAACTCCAGGCTCGAGTACGGAGCACGTGAAAACTCACCACTCTGATGGGATCCTGTGCTCGACAAAGATTCCATATGAGGATATTAAAAAACGCTAAACTGAATGCCACTATTGCCACAAATGCGGGCGCTTGATAAGGGAAAGGAAAACATGAAACTCCATACGACCCTGCGGGTGTGCTCTCGGTGCGATTTGCAGTTCGAATGTGAAGCCTTGTGGCACTCCCATAAATTCCATTTTAGGAATTTTCTTACCTTTCACGACTGACCTATAGCTTTTACAGTGATTGTATTTTAAATCACACACTTTTGTACCTAATCCTATTTCTCTTACAAAATAAATAATAATTTATAAGCGCATGCGATTGGTCTTTTCCTTTGTGGATTTTAGCCGGACACAGATCTTGTTTACTTTCAAAGTCCAACTAGTTATTTGTTTAAGTTTAAAATAAATCTATAATTCTGTTAGTCGTTGGCTCTTCTCGTTTAGCTATGGACGTCAGAGAGGCTTATACTGACCCTACAGACCTAATTTCCGAGTTCGTTGCATTGGTAGAGTTGCTCCCGATCTATACTTTGTTGTTCGTGCTCTACGTCTTTCTTAAAATGATCGATACCATATTTAGGTTGTCCTAATTCCAGAAGAATTGTAAGTAAACATTAATTCAGAATTTTATCACATTCAAATACGAAATAATAGTTTCCCTTTCACAACCAAATTTAAATAATGATGAATAGAAACGCCATAATATTATAAAGCCTATTCTCTATTGTATTGTGAATGATTAAACAAAACCAATTTTACGTAAAACAAAGTATAATTGTGTTTCACTGTGGTTTTGTGTCTGCTCTCAAGATAAAAAGGCCCAGTTCGAAGCGAGCTACCAGAGAGGCGAGTTGAATATTCAAGATGGGAGTAACAAGTACGATCTCAACAGCTGCGAATACGGTTCGCACCTTGGTGCGGAACACATCGATTTCCGTTGCTTTAATGGCCATGTACTGCTTCTTCAAAGGTCTGCAATTCTTTGGATTTGTGTAAATTTGGTAAGCAAGTAATTATCAGATTGCCAGGAAATCCTCATTTCTGTTTTCATAGGTTCTAAATACACTACTTGACGAAATTTTTGTAATTTTTCAACCTTCAAAAGCAGCGGGAGATGGGGAATTTCAAGAAAGCCTCACTTCCAGGAGAATATCTCTGCGAATTCCAATGCTGCATTCAGGAAATCAAGCTAGTTTCATCTTCATCATTTTCTTCGCTGGAATATAAGAACTTTTTCCTCGATCCTCGAGCGCACGCATGAAGACTGGAATCAAACTTGCAGTTAACGCAGGAATGTGCATTTTGTGTATCTTATCTAGGAGATTAAATAGAACATAATTAAATAGTTTTATTTTAATTCTAAACAACGACCAAAACCCTGAATTTTTTGCTCCTATATTGATTTAATTTAGCTACTTTAAGTAAGTGTTTTAGTTCACCAAAGACAATAAAGAAGAATACCATTTAAAATCCTGCCAATTAATTAATTATATCAAAATGCAAAATTAATAAAAATAACCACACTGAACACGTAAAATACGATTTTCTTCGCGTCCCTCCCTCATCGCTCTTCACGTTGTGCTCGATAGGAAACTGACCGCATGACGATCAGTTCGCAAAAGTGCAAACTTTCCTGCTTATAGTCTTATCTAACACGAGATGAAAGAAGAGGAAACCGACGGAAAATAAAGATAAAAGATAAGAGAGCACCACTCATCTCATGCATTGCAGTCATAAACTCGTAAAATTGTTATCTCTCTCGCTGTTTTTGCAATTTGTTTTAAAAGGATGAAGCGTTTTACCTCGAAAATTAAAAATAAAATTATCAACATGTTCATAGCTATGACCTCTTCGTGAATCATCACATCACAACGTTATAGTAATGAAGAACACAAATTGCAACGTGACGATTCGCGCCAATATTCAAAACCTTCAAAGACGTCCAATAATAATAACGCTCTATAAAACCACCTTAAAGCGGTGAGTACTTTTCACGAAAATACCGGTAGTTTTCAGACGTACCTGATATGATTGGATATCCCTGATACCTTCACCGTCACTGCATCGGCCAGCAGCCATTTCGCAGTCAGCTGCTCATAAAAATCAACCGCAAGAAGTGCCGCTCCGTCAACCTCAACAATTTTAACCAGGTAAATTTCACTTTTTCAATATTTCTCGTCCACATACCCTAAAAATCGGCTATCAAACGCAGTGCAGAGGCCTAAATTACAATTAATATTAAATTTTTATAAATTGATCAGCAACGCCAGCCTCCGGTAAATATACACGCGTGGTTTACCCTGCCAGGCTAAAATTTGGAAATGTTGCTAGACAGGAAAATATGTTGGAACGATATAGATATAGAGGGAAAGGGTCATAATAACGGCGAACCCTTTTAGCATGGGTCTTCAGATCTTGATTAAATTTTTTGAGATGTTACAAAAAGAAAATTCTAAAAAAATTATCCCGTTTTTTTCCTCAGTGAAGATCTTAAATTTGATAATTTTTTCTTTAATGTTATAATAGGGATTTTATGCAAACAATTCCGCTATTCTATCCTGCCCATAGATTTCATTTTTAATGCCAATTCAAATTTTTTGATCCCACAGGTTTCCGTGGGAACAAAATGGGTGATTTTGGAGAAAACTCAACAGCAGAGAGCAATGACCGTGAGTTCAATATATCTTCATGAAAATGGAATTCTAGATATTTCCCTTTTGCAGAGAAACCACCCGTGGATCAATGCTCGGAATTTGATGTGAAAGAAGAGAAAATTCCAGGAAAGGAATTCGATCCTTCTGCATCTCTTGAACAAAAGATGGAATTCGTGATGAGTAGCAGAGCTAACATTCCTGCCATTCTGCACGCTGCAAAAATCGGAGATTTAGACGTATGCGAGTACCTCGTGAAGCAAGGCGAAAACGTCAGCGTGACGGATGAAAAAGGAAATGGCGTCTATCACTACGCAGCCTTGAATGAAACCTTTGGAGAGCAACTGATCAATTACTTCATGGAGCTTATGGACTTTGCCGCGGTGACTTGTGATTACGTCGCCAGAGGTCTGACTACGTTGAGAGACCGTTTTGGGAACAATGCTTCATTGTTTAAAGACAAGAGCAGAACTGAATTGAACACGGATCTTTTGATCAAAGCGGCTGCGTTCTCAGATCTGGATACATTCAGGTGGATTTACGATAAAGCCAGCAAGCTTGACAAGAAATTGATTCGCAGCAAAGAATGGCAACTTCTAATTTATCAGAACGCTTTTGTCAACACTGATCATGGAAAAGAAATCGCACGTTTTATGATGGAATCCGTGGATTTCAACGTGACGATAGAAGACTTTACATCCCTTATCACAAGTACCGTGGAGGCTTATGGCTTGCCTTTTATGAACCATGAAGTTCTTGCTATATTCCACAGACATGGAATCGACTTGAAAACTTTCTTCCACTACTGCGTCTCAAAAAACTTCCTCTACACTGCCAAGTTCTTGCATAATCTGAGTCCACAAGAGATAGACGCGACCACGCTGTGCTACGCGGTGAGGGGCTCAGGCGTAGAAATGATCGCGTGGCTGCTTGAACTCAACCCAGCCCTGGAACTGGACGAGCATTTTCTTCACGCCGTTGTGAAAAATCACATGTACGGCAAAGAAGTCATTGATCATTTTGCTGCAAAACTGCGTGCGCACATCAATACCGTCAACAGAGAAGGGAAAACTCCTCTCCATGTGGCCGTGGACAATTTAAACCTTCCTCTTTTCGAGACCTTGCTGAAGATTGGCGCCGACCTGAGCGTGAAATATATGGACTGGAACATGCTGATCTACTGCTTAGACAAAATGTTTTTGCCGGGCGCCGAGATTGTGTACGCCAAGGATGCGAAGCAGTTGGAAGGGTCAAATAAGCGATTCGCTTTATATTATTGCGCCCAGAAGGACAAGAGAATAGAGGAATGGCTTGATTCTGTGGGCTGCACTCTCTAAGCACTGATCAAATAACCTCTCACTTCGAGGTTTACTCATTTGACTGATAGTGTTATAAACAAACAATATAACATTTTTACCGCTACTATTTAATTCTTAAGGTGTATTTATATAAATGCAAATTTTAGCATTAGATTCAATAAAAAAGCTAATCATCTCTCCCTATATACATAGAAAATGCACACATTTGTGTTTTATTTATCTTCCTGTACTTGGGCATTAGACTTTTATATAGTATTATGAATACCAGCCCGTTGGCTCGCATTATTAAGGCACTCTCAGGAGTGTCAAAGCAATGGGAGGTATTTGAGCAGTTCAAAGATCTAATACTGGCTGTCCAAAGTCAGATATGGCAAAAAGTGGATAGTTTAGTCACTCGAAATGCTCAAATTGCTCAACGGGCTGGTTAGCACCTTTCCAGCATGCGTGATTTGGCTTCACGGGACGAATGTCTAGCGTTTCAATGCAGTCCTCGGCAAGTGGCCCTTCAGTGGGCTTCAGTGCCCCTGTGCGGCCTTGGTGCGCCCATGTTATCCGTTCGCGGTAATATTGGGGTTTCAGCATTCGTGCTAGTGCAGAGCGCGCCCTTCCCGCTCCCGGTCCTCCGGTACTCGGACAGGGATAAAAAAGAGCAAAATACGATGAGTTGATTTGCAAAAAAAGCCAAATCGACTGAAGTATCAAACTTATCTGCTTCTCTGATGTAAACACTCCCCACTACCGTCAATTCGATATTTTTGGTTTATCTTCTTTCTCTACTACTTTTAAAAGGATGCCTTTCGAGAGGCCGCTGCCTGTTATTTGTTCATCGGGCTTTGCTTGCAGACTGTCGCACCAGGATTTGAAACTTTCTCTGACAGTACTTGCACTTTGAATACAAATTGCAACGTGACCTTCGCGCCAAGATTTGAAACTTCCCCGGCAGACATCCCAAAAGTGCGCTAGGTTGCTGGAAGGTGTCGCTCTTATCCACCTTCAACCTTAAAGCAATGAGTACTTGATACGAAAATACCGAAAAAACCGAAACAACCGGTATTGGCTCTGGCAGATTTCAACATTAACCGGTATAATTGGAAATATACCTGAAACCTTCACCGTCACAGCCATCTCGGCATCTCGCAGTCATCAGCTGATCATCACAACAACTGCATCTAAAGCTGTTCCGTCAACCTGAACAATATTATCCAGGTAAATTTCAATTTTTCGGTATCATACGCGGCGGCCAACGGTCACGGCGGCTCGCGGTCTCGGCGATACGCGGCGGCCAACGGTCACGGTGGCTCGCGGTCTCGGCGATACGCTGTGGCTCGCGGTCTCGGCGTTACGCGGCGGCTCGCGGTCACGGCGGCTCGCGGTCTCGGCGTTACGCAGCGGCCAACGGTCACGGCGGCTCGCGGTCTCGGCGATACGCGGTGGCCAACGGTCACGGCGGCTCGCGGTCTCGGCGATACGCGGCGGCCAACGGTCACGGCGGCTCGCGGTCTCGGCGATACGCGGCGGCCAACGGTCACGGTGGCTCGCGGTCTCGGCGATACGCGGCGGCTCGCGGTCACGGCGGCTCGCGGTCTCGGCGATACGCGGCCAACGGTCACGGCGGCTCGCGGTCTCGGCGATACGCGGCGGCTCGCGGTCACGGCGGCTCGCGGTCTCGGCGATACGCGGCGGCCAACGGTCACGGCGGCTCGCGGTCTCGGCGATACGCGGCGGCCAACGGTCACGGCGGCTCGCGGTCTCGGCGATACGCGGCGGCCAACGGTCACGGCGGCTCGCGGTCTCGGCGATACGCAGCGGCCAACGGTCACGGCGGCTCGCGGTCTCGGCGATACGCGGCGGCTCGCGGTCACGGCGGCTCGCGGTCTCGGCGATACGCGGCGGCCAACGGTCACGGCGGCTCGCGGTCTCGGCGATACGCGGCGGCCAACGGTCACGGCGGCTCGCGGTCTCGGCGATACGCGGCGGCTCGCGGTCACGGCGGCTCGCGGTCTCGGCGATACGCGGCGGCCAACGGTCACGGCGGCTCGCGGTCTCGGCGATACGCGGCGGCCAACGGTCACGGCGGCTCGCGGTCTCGGCGATACGCGGCGGCCAACGGTCACGGTGGCTCGCGGTCTCGGCGATACGCTGTGGCTCGCGGTCTCGGCGTTACGCAGCGGCCAACGGTCACGGCGGCTCGCGGTCTCGGCGTTACGCAGCGACCAACGGTCACGGCGGCTCGCGGTCTCGGCGATACGCGGCGGCCAACGGTCACGGTGGCTCGCGGTCTCGGCGATACGCTGTGGCTCGCGGTCTCGGCGATACGCGGCGGCCAACGGTCACGGCGGCTCGCGGTCTCGGCGTTACGCAGCGGCCAACGGTCACGGCGGCTCGCGGTCTCGGCGTTACGCAGCGGCCAACGGTCACGGCGGCTCGCGGTCTCGGCGTTACGCAGCGACCAACGGTCACGGTGGCTCGCGGTCTCGGCGATACGCTGTGGCTCGCGGTCTCGGCGTTACGCAGCGGCCAACGGTCACGGCGGCTCACGGTCTCGGCGATACGCGGCGGCTCGCGGTCACGGCGGCTCGCGGTCTCGGCGATACGCGGCGGCCAACGGTCACGGCGGCTCGCGGTCTCGGCGATACGCGGCGGCCAACGGTCACGGTGGCTCGCGGTCTCGGCGATACGCTGTGGCTCGCGGTCTCGGCGTTACGCGGCGGCTCGCGGTCACGGCGGCTCGCGGTCTCGGCGGTACGCGGCGGCCAACGGTCACGGCGGCTCGCGGTCTCGGCGATACGCGGCGGCTCGCGGTCACGGCGGCTCGCGGTCTCGGCGTTACGCAGCGGCCAACGGTCACGGCGGCTCGCGGTCTCGGCGTTACGCAGCGGCCAACGGTCACGGCGGCTCGCGGTCTCGGCGATACGCGGCGGCCAACGGTCACGGCGGCTCGCGGTCTCGGCGATACGCGGCGGCCAACGGTCACGGTGGCTCGCGGTCTCGGCGATACGCTGTGGCTCGCGGTCTCGGCGTTACGCGGCGGCTCGCGGTCACGGCGGCTCGCGGTCTCGGCGTTACGCAGCGGCCAACGGTCACGGCGGCTCGCGGTCTCGGCGATACGCGGCGGCTCGCGGTCACGGCGGCTCGCGGTCTCGGCGTTACGCAGCGGCCAACGGTCACGGCGGCTCGCGGTCTCGGCGTTACGCAGCGGCCAACGGTCACGGCGGCTCGCGGTCTCGGCGTTACGCAGCGGCCAACGGTCACGGCGGCTCGCGGTCTCGGCGTTACGCAGCGGCCAACGGTCACGGCGGCTCGCGGTCTCGGCGTTACGCAGCGGCCAACGGTCACGGCGGCTCGCGGTCTCGGCGATACGCGGCGGCTCGCGGTCACGGCGGCTCGCGGTCTCGGCGATACGCGGCGGCCAACGGTCACGGCGGCTCGCGGTCTCGGCGATACGCGGCGGCTCGCGGTCACGGCGGCTCGCGGTCTCGGCGATACGCGGCGGCTCGCGGTCACGGCGGCTCGCGGTCGCGGCGATACGCGGCGGCCAACGGTCACGGCGGCTCGCGGTCTCGGCGATACGCTGCGGCTCGCGGTCTCGGCGTTACGCAGCGGCCAACGGTCACGGCGGCTCGCGGTCTCGGCGATACGCGGCGGCCAACGGTCACGGCGGCTCGCGGTCTCGGCGATACGCGGCGGCTCGCGGTCTCGGCGGCTCGCGGTCTCGGCGATACGCGGCGGCCAACGGTCACGGCGGCTCGCGGTCTCGGCGGCTCGCGGTCTCGGCGATACGCGGCGGCCAACGGTCACGGCGGCTCGCGGTCACGGCGGCTCGCGGTCTCGGCGATACGCGGCGGCCAACGGTCACGGCGGCTCGCGGTCTCGGCGATACGCGGCGGCCAACGGTCACGGCGGCTCGCGGTCTCGGCGATACGCGGCGGCTCGCGGTCTTGGCGGCTCGCGGTCTCGGCGATACGCGGCGGCCAACGGTCACGGCGGCTCGCGGTCTCGGCGGCTCGCGGTCTCGGCGACACGCGGCGGCCAACGGTCGCGGCGGCTCGCGGTCACGGCGGCTCGCGGTCTCGGCGATACGCGGCGGCCAACGGTCACGGCGGCTCGCGGTCTCGGCGATACGCGGCGGCCAACGGTCACGGCGGCTCGCGGTCTCGGCGATACGCGGCGGCTCGCGGTCTTGGCGGCTCGCGGTCTCGGCGATACGCGGCGGCCAACGGTCACGGCGGCTCGCGGTCTCGGCGGCTCGCGGTCTCGGCGATACGCGGCGGCCAACGGTCACGGCGGCTCGCGGTCTCGGCGATACGCGGCGGCCAACGGTCACGGCGGCTCGCGGTCTCGGCGATACGCGGCGGCTCGCGGTCTTGGCGGCTCGCGGTCTCGGCGATACGCGGCGGCCAACGGTCACGGCGGCTCGCGGTCACGGCGGCTCGCGGTCTCGGCGATACGCGGCGGCCAACGGTCACGGCGGCTCGCGGTCTCGGCGATACGCGGCGGCCAACGGTCACGGCGGCTCTCGGTCACGGCGGCTCGCGGTCTCGGCGATACGCGGCGGCCAACGGTCACGGCGGCTCTCGGTCTCGGCGATACGCGGCGGCCAACGGTCACGGCGGCTCGCGGTCACGGCGGCTCGCGGTCTCGGCGATACGCGGCGGCCAACGGTCACGGCGGCTCGCGGTCTCGGCGATACGCGGCGGCCAACGGTCACGGCGGCTCTCGGTCACGGCGGCTCGCGGTCTCGGCGATACGCGGCGGCCAACGGTCACGGCGGCTCGCGGTCTCGGCGATACGCGGCGGCCAACGGTCACGGCGGCTCTCGGTCTCGGCGATACGCGGCGGCTCGCGGTCACGGCGGCTCGCGGTCTCGGCGATACGCGGCGGCTCGCGGTCTCGGCGTTACGCAGCGGCCAACGGTCACGGCGGCTCGCGGTCTCGGCGTTACGCAGCGGCCAACGGTCACGGCGGCTCGCGGTCTCGGCGATACGCGGCGGCCAACGGTCACGGCGGCTCGCGGTCTCGGCGATACGCGGCGGCCAACGGTCACGGCGGCTCGCGGTCTCGGCGTTACGCAGCGGCCAACGGTCACGGCGGCTCGCGGTCTCGGCGTTACGCAGCGGCCAACGGTCACGGCGGCTCGCGGTCTCGGCGTTACGCAGCGGCCAACGGTCACGGCGGCTCGCGGTCTCGGCGTTACGCAGCGGCCAACGGTCACGGCGGCTCGCGGTCTCGGCGATACGCGGCGGCTCGCGGTCACGGCGGCTCGCGGTCTCGGCGATACGCGGCGGCCAACGGTCACGGCGGCTCGCGGTCTCGGCGATACGCGGCGGCTCGCGGTCACGGCGGCTCGCGGTCTCGGCGATACGCGGCGGCTCGCGGTCACGGCGGCTCGCGGTCGCGGCGATACGCGGCGGCCAACGGTCACGGCGGCTCGCGGTCTCGGCGATACGCTGCGGCTCGCGGTCTCGGCGTTACGCAGCGGCCAACGGTCACGGCGGCTCGCGGTCTCGGCGATACGCGGCGGCCAACGGTCACGGCGGCTCGCGGTCTCGGCGATACGCGGCGGCTCGCGGTCTTGGCGGCTCGCGGTCTCGGCGATACGCGGCGGCCAACGGTCACGGCGGCTCGCGGTCTCGGCGGCTCGCGGTCTCGGCGATACGCGGCGGCCAACGGTCACGGCGGCTCGCGGTCACGGCGGCTCGCGGTCTCGGCGATACGCGGCGGCCAACGGTCACGGCGGCTCGCGGTCTCGGCGATACGCGGCGGCCCACGGTCACGGCGGCTCGCGGTCTCGGCGATACGCGGCGGCTCGCGGTCTTGGCGGCTCGCGGTCTCGGCGATACGCGGCGGCCAACGGTCACGGCGGCTCGCGGTCTCGGCGGCTCGCGGTCTCGGCGATACGCGGCGGCCAACGGTCACGGCGGCTCGCGGTCACGGCGGCTCGCGGTCTCGGCGATACGCGGCGGCCAACGGTCACGGCGGCTCGCGGTCTCGGCGATACGCGGCGGCCAACGGTCACGGCGGCTCGCGGTCTCGGCGATACGCGGCGGCTCGCGGTCTCGGCGGCTCGCGGTCTCGGCGATACGCGGCGGCACGCGGTCACGGCGGCTCGCGGTCTCGGCGGCTCGCGGTCTCGGCGATACGCGGCGGCCAACGGTCACGGCGGCTCGCGGTCTCGGCGATACGCGGCGGCCAACGGTCACGGCGGCTCGCGGTCTCGGCGATACGCGGCGGCTCGCGGTCTTGGCGGCTCGCGGTCTCGGCGATACGCGGCGGCCCGCGGTCACGGCGGCTCGCGGTCACGGCGGCTCGCGGTCTCGGCGATACGCGGCGGCCAACGGTCACGGCGGCTCGCGGTCTCGGCGATACGCGGCGGCCAACGGTCACGGCGGCTCTCGGTCACGGCGGCTCGCGGTCTCGGCGATACGCGGCGGCCAACGGTCACGGCGGCTCTCGGTCTCGGCGATACGCGGCGGCCCACGGTCACGGCGGCTCGCGGTCACGGCGGCTCGCGGTCTCGGCGATACGCGGCGGCCAACGGTCACGGCGGCTCGCGGTCTCGGCGATACGCGGCGGCCAACGGTCACGGCGGCTCTCGGTCACGGCGGCTCGCGGTCTCGGCGATACGCGGCGGCCAACGGTCACGGCGGCTCGCGGTCTCGGCGATACGCGGCGGCCAACGGTCACGGCGGCTCTCGGTCTCGGCGATACGCGGCGGCTCGCGGTCACGGCGGCTCGCGGTCTCGGCGATACGCGGCGGCTCGCGGTCACGGCGGCTCGCGGTCTCGGCGATACGCGGCGGCCAACGGTCACGGTGGCTCGCGGTCTCGGCGATACGCGGTGGCCAACGGTCACGGCGGCTCGCGGTCTCGGCGATACGCGGCGGCTCGCGGTCTCGGCGATACGCGGCGGCCAACGGTCACGGCGGCTCGCGGTCTTGGCGGCTCGCGGTCTCGGCGATACGCTGCGGCTCGCGGTCTCGGCGTTACGCGGCGGCCAACGGTCACGGCGGCTCGCGGTCTTGGCGGCTCGCGGTCTCGGCGATACGCGGCGGCCAACGGTCACGGCGGCTCGCGGTCTCGGCGGCTCGCGGTCTCGGCGATACGCGGCGGCCAACGGTCACGGCGGCTCGCGGTCACGGCGGCTCGCGGTCTCGGCGATACGCGGCGGCCAACGGTCACGGCGGCTCGCGGTCTCGGCGATACGCGGCGGCCAACGGTCACGGCGGCTCGCGGTCACGGCGGCTCGCGGTCTCGGCGATACGCGGCGGCCAACGGTCACGGCGGCTCGCGGTCTCGGCGATACGCGGCGGCCAACGGTCACGGCGGCTCTCGGTCACGGCGGCTCGCGGTCTCGGCGATACGCGGCGGCCAACGGTCACGGCGGCTCGCGGTCTCGGCGATACGCGGCGGCCAACGGTCACGGCGGCTCTCGGTCTCGGCGATACGCGGCGGCTCGCGGTCACGGCGGCTCGCGGTCTCGGCGATACGCGGCGGCTCGCGGTCACGGCGGCTCGCGGTCTCGGCGATACGCGGCGGCCAACGGTCACGGTGGCTCGCGGTCTCGGCGATACGCGGTGGCCAACGGTCACGGCGGCTCGCGGTCTCGGCGATACGCGGCGGCTCGCGGTCTCGGCGATACGCGGCGGCCAACGGTCACGGCGGCTCGCGGTCTCGGCGTTACGCGGCGGCTCGCGGTCTCGGCGTTACGCGGCGGCCAACGGTCACGGCGGTACGCGGTCTCGGCGATACGCGGCGGCCAATGGTCACGGTGGCTCGCGGTCTCGGTGATACGTGGCGGCTCGCGGATACCGACAACAATATTCATCCTGCTGGTATTTTCATGATAAATTCAATTTTACGCGTCTGTAACTTTCCCGCATTACTCTACCAAACGGCATATCTGCGCATCGCATTAATCGGGCACCCGGTGGTCATAATAATATTGAAAACTCTTGGCATGGGTCTTTAAATCTTGATTTGTTGACGTTTGTTGAGGCGTTGGAAAAGGAAAATTCTAACAAAAGGCTCAAATTTTTCCTCAGAGATTTCGTGGAAAAATTTGGGCTCTCCATTCCATTTTGATAAAAAAAACTAATAATTCAAATTTATTGTTCACAGGATTCCGTGCAACATGGAAAATTTAGGAAAAGAAGCAATTGAGAGCAATGACCGTGAGTTCCGTGATTGTGTTTCCGTCGCCAGAGGTCTGACTACGTTGAGACTCATTTTTGGGAAGAATGCTTCATTGTTTAAAGACAAGAACGAAACCGAATTGAACACGGATCTACTGACCAAAGCGGCTGCATTCTCAGATCTAGAGACGTTCAAGTGGATTTACGAGAAAGCCAGCCTCTTTGACAAGAAATTGGTTCGCAGCAAAGAATGGCAACTTGTAATTCTTCAGACTGCTTTTGTCAATTCTGATCATGGAGAAGCAATCGCACGTTTCATGATGGAATCCGTGGATTGCAACGTGACGAAAGAAGACTTTATATCGATCATCCAAAGTACCGTGGAGGCTGGCTTGCCTTTTTTGAACCATGACCTTCTTGCTTTATTCCACAGCCGTGGAATCGACTTGAAAACTTTCTTTCACTACTGCGTCTCAAGAAACTTCCTCCACACTGCCAAGTTCTTGCATAATCTGAGTCCACAAGAGTTAGACCCGACCACGCTGTGCTACGCGGCACTGGGCTCGGACGTCAACATGATTGAGTGGCTGCTTGAGCTGAACCCAGCCCTGGAACCCACACCGAATTTTTTCAACGCCGCTGCGCAAAACCAGATGTACGGCAAAGAAATCATTGATCATTTTGTTGCAAAACTGCATGCGAACGTCAATGTCGTCAACAAAAAAAGCAGGTCGAGCTCTTCTCCATGTGGTTGAACGTAGTTGAACCTTGATGTTTTCGAGACCTTGTTGGAGATGGGCACCGACCTGAGCTTGAAATATCATAAATTGCTCATGCTGATCTACAGCTTTCTGGGCAAAAGTGAAGAGGAATGAATTGATTCTGTGGAAGAATTTGCAACGCACTGATCAAGTATTTTCATTTCGAATTTTTCCGATTGGATTTACTATGTTGTAAATAAAACATTGCATTTATTTGATCGCTTACATTCGATTCCAAAGGTGTTTATGCGAATTATTTGGCGATAAATAAAATAAATAGGCTAATCATGTCACCCTATGTATAGAAAATGCAACATTTTTGTTTTATTTATCTTCCTATACTTGAAGATTACACTTTTAGTAAGATTACATTAATACATTGATAAAAGTCAACCCTATGGAGGCCAAAAACCTTGAAGCTGTAGAAACTAAACTTTAAGATCGGAGTCCATTCTTAAACTGTCCATTGCTGAAAGCCAACATTAATATTTTGGTCGTTCATGGGGCCCTGCTTGCAGACTTTCACACCATTATTAAACTTTCTCTGACAGCGCATGCGCTTTAAACTATAGAAGGTTGACATAATGGCATGTATTGCTAACTTTAATTTAGTAAAAAAGCAGAAAGCCCTTCATGGCTTTCCGCTACATTCAAAAGGGTATGAAGTGGAAAAAAATAAGCAATCGACCAAAACCAACACCATCTAAATTAATCTGATAACACTTCTTAATAAATAGTTTCCGAAAATAACAACTGTCTAAAGCTCACAGCCCTATAGTTAATTCTACCTTTTTAAGAATCTTAATGTTCCTCAAAGGTTTCACATTTTCTACAAGAATTCCTGAAATCTTTCTCATCCACGAATATATTCAGGTGATGAAGTTCTTTGACCTTTTTTTAAAGAATTATTGCTCCCTTTCATTACAAGAATATTTGAACCTTTTTATGGTACCTCTTTTTTAAATTATGCATGCGAAATTCAAGTTAAAGAATATTCAGATAGCTCTTGATGAATTATCAGAACACGTTAATGAGGAAATCGAATTGCAACGTGACTGATCGCTCCAAGATTTCGAAACTTTCACCTGCAGACGTACCAAAAATGCGCTGTGCTACTGGAAAGGTGGCGCTGTACCACCTTAGAGAAGTTAGTACTGAGCAGCTGAGATGAGACACAGGGGGTGTGGTCACTCTTGTGGCGGTCTTTCCTAAATTGTTGATTTGAATTGCGCAACTTTCAACAACCACCAGCGAATTTCATTCTTGCAAAAAAGGGCAATAATAACGAATTCAACAGTGAACATTTGCTAAAAAAATTTAAAAATTATCAAAAGCTCTCGCTGATTAGAATCAGCTTACTTTTAAAAGGAAATTTTCGCATTGGCATTTTAGCATTAATTTTGTGATAAAACGTTTTTCAGAGAGAGAGAGAGAGAGAGATATTTCTACCTTTTCAAGATTTTTGATATCCCTCAAAGGTTTCACATTTTTGACAAGAATTCCTGGAAGTTTTCTCATCCACATAAATTTAGATGCATTATAGTTCTTTGATCTTTTTCCTAGAGAATTATGTACACCTTTTGTTGCAAGAATTTTGTACATAAATGTAACTTTTTATGCATTTCGTCTTTTTGAAATTATAAACGAGAACACAATGCTTTGATCGGCATTTTCAAATTGAATTGTTATTATGCCCATAGTAAGGAATACCACAAGATTTATTAGTACGCATAGTTATTTATTTATTGCTATAAGATCAGATTATCTGCCTTGAAATGAAAGTACATCTTATAAAAGAAAAGTATATAGAAATATACGTTACGTGCATTGAAAAGTTAAATAATTCTCCTAAAAAATAAATTCAAGAGAGTTGATCAGTGCCCAAAAGGGTGCACTTCCATTATTATACGAAGCCATAGCTCCATATCCCGGTTTTTATACATTTTGGCGATGTGCATAGCGGTTTCCCTTATTCCCGCCTGCAGCTGGCTCTTGTCCTTGGAGTACACAAACATGGCGCCTTCCAGAAAATTAATCCCCAAGCAGTAGATGAGCAAATTAAGGGTCCTATATCTCACGTTCAAATCGGCGCCGATTTCGAGCAAAGCCTCTGCAACTCCGAGGTTTTTGTTATCCATAGCTGATTGGAGTGGACTCTTTAGATCATATGGCTTCATTCCGGAGGCAATATTTACAAAATTACGCAGAATTGGAGCAAAGTGACAAATGAGATTTGCTCCGTGTTGGTGGTTCCGTGTAATGCTGTTGAGGAAATCTGGAATTAAGTCTTTCATCTTGGGGGCCATGCGACGTCCAACGAGCCAATGGCACATTCCGACATCCGCTCTCGCTGCGGCGTAATTCAAGGTGCTCGCGCAAATCTCCTTTGGGTTCAATTCGTGCACATACTTGGCTGCCGAAAATAAATTCAACGCCACGTAGTGATCAAGGAGAGATTTTCCACTAATGCTTGCATTCACGTCGGCACCATGTTTGATTAATAGACCAACAACTTTCACGTTCACAGTTTCAGGCATCCAAGATGACACGACAGTAACGAGGAGAGGGGTCAAATCTTCTCTCTTCAAATTCCTGAAGAGCGAAGAAAACATGAAGTTGACGATATCCTCGCCGTGACGAATGTTCAAGGCAGAGTACTTGAGAATTTCAAGTTGCCACTCTTTCTGTTTCACTACATCTTCTTCGATGCTGATAGCTACGTTGATAATCCACTTGAACTCTTCCAGGTTGGACCAGCCCGCCAAAATATACGAAATAGTCTTGTCGAATCCGTCTTCTCCCTTTACTTTGGCCACAGATGGGTCCTTCTCAAAAGCAAATTTCATCAATTCCAAGTCGTTACTTGGACGCAGGTAACACGAAAGCAAGCTGTCCGGCGATTCGTATAAATTGAAAAGCTTGGTCGCAAACTCTACGTTTTTATAGTTCAAAGCGAGCTCGACTGCATCAACGCCAGTGCTACTTAATCTTTTCATTTTGGCTCCGCGGGCCGCAAAAAAATCGATCATTTCCAAACCGCAGGTTTTGTTCAGAGATGCGCAATGATAGACGTCGTAGCCATGTTCGTCTGTAGCGTTGACGTCTTCGCCTTGCTCCAAGAGTTTCTGGCATACCTCCAAATCCCCGAATTCTGCCGCGTACACAATGGTTGGAAATCTGTAGGAATTGTTCGTGTGGATGAATTCCAGCTTTTGTTCAAGAGATGCCGATGGATCGAATTCCTCGTGCTGCTCTTCTTCATTTGCTGAGTCATCAATGGATGTTTCAACTGCAAAAGAAAAACATGCCTGAAATTCCAATTTCAACAATTAAAATTGTTACTCACGGTAATAACTCTCATTTGAGTCATCACTAAACTCTGATTCATCCATTTTTTATTGAAAATCCTGGAAAATAAGAATTATATATGAGTTAAATAGGCAGATTAAATAAAAATTGTATATATAGTTTTAATTTTTTCTTGCATACTTAAACCTTAAACCCAAAGGACTAATTTGTTCACAGCTCGCAGTTAAGAAAAAAATGATACCTACTTTTCTATAAAGTTAAATAAATATATATAAGGTTGCAGGCTGGAGCGGCCCTCTCTCGTGCTTCTCTGTTGCTTGGCTGACTGCTTTTGATTAAAATCAGGGTGACTCTGTTCCAACCCCCAGTTGCAAGGCGCATGAACAATGATTCGTCAGTTAATAAAGAGTAGGGGAGGAGCAATTTTTTAAATCTTATTAGCTTAAAATTGGCGCGAATTCCTGTGAAATAATTTTTTAAATTATTATTGAGCTATTCTTAAATAATAAGTAAATTAATTAATCCCTCTTTCCTTTCAAAAAATTGAGAAGTCAGCATCAGCAGTTGAAATGAAAATTGAGTCTGAAATCGCAGCGCAAGTGGCTTAAAATTAAATTTATTACGATGGCGCCATCTGTTGGCGGCTTCAAACACTATTAAAGGCTTATACAACTGGTATATTGCTGCCATTTTTTTCGATATTGTCGCAGCTTCACAGGCGAATAATTAAGGATAATTTTGCGTTGCTGACTCTTGATTGAGTTAAATTGTTGTGAAATGCAGAAAAGTCATCTTTCTAAAAAATGTGCAATAATGAAATCAGAACCGAGGAACAGTGAAACGTCAGCTTTTGTTTGTCAACAATTATTTTCTAGCTTGATTTCGATTATTCTCGTCCGCCGATCTATGCCCCACATCCCCACATTCAGAACAAAAATAGCAAAATATCTTTTATTAATGCGACAGTGGCGTCTGGACCGGCTTCAACCGCGAACTTTGTTCCCAGCGGCTCACGTGGCTGACAATATATATTAAACGTGAAGTTTTATAGTGCGGAAGATATATTTCTCTTATTCTTTTAAATTTTTTGCCCTTATTTATTAAGCGGCTTGTTGGACAAGCATAGAATTAGGGCTTATAATCGATCCATAGAAAAATTAAAAATGTTTTTTTTTAGCATTGCCAGTGCCCTTTTGCTTTTAAATTCTCATCTTACGTGTATTTTGTATTTTGCCCTCGCAGAGAGCTGCAAAATAAGCTTACAAGGGTGCTGTGCGGCACCTAAATTAATTTTTTCAGTTCTCGCGCGATTTATTCAGTCCCGCGTGGTTTTTTACTTTTGATTTTTGTCCCTGTCCGAGGAGGGAGAAGGGCGCGCTCTGTTTTACCACGAACGCTGAAACCCTGGTGCCAATAAAACCGCGAACGGATTGAATGGGCGCACCAGGCCGCACATTTCAGGGACCCAGCCCACTCAAGGGCCACTTGCCTCCGCACCGAGGACTGCATTGAAACGCTAGAAATTCGTCCCGTGAAGCCAAATCACGCATGCTGGAAAGGTGCAAACCAGCAAGTAGCGAGTCGGCCTAGAGTATGCAGCCGACAGCCAGGCGGTCACCCATCCATCTACTGACTGCATATTTATTATAGTAGTTGCTTAACATTGGGGATCCACCGAGAACCGGTGTGTCCAAAATGCTACACTCTGGACACACTTTCAAACTTTATTAAAAGTAAATTTTTTGTTTTGGTTGAAACCGGATATTTTAATAAATGTCATTTCGTCTCTTAAACTAGTATTTATCTTTTTTATTGTTACGAAGAGTTAATTTCAAACAGAGTGAATATATTACTAAAAAAATGTTGAACAAGCATTGAAATCAAATCTGGGTAATGTCATTATAATGGTGTTCTGTATCACTCGTCTCATCACCGAATATGATTTTTCCTCATGTGACGATCCAGGCTGTATTTGAATTTGAATGATTTCGAGCACTTGTCACATTTAAATTGTCTCTTTCTGCATGACTTCAAGTGCATTTGGTACAAACCAGAACATTGGAATTTGCTCTTGCAGTGACGGCACTTTTTAATTTTCAGGTGAAAACTTTTGAAATAGCTGATGGAAACAACCATTTTGCAATAAGTACAAGCCTTGAAATTGTGAGTTCGATTAACATGCTTCCTTCTTAGACTAGATTCAGCCGAGAACATTTTTTCACACTTTTTGCATTTAATATATTTCGGCAAGTGCTTGCAAGCTATGTGCCGTTCCAAAGCAAATTTTCGCATCGCTTTGTAATCGCAATCATTGCATTTGAACATTTTTGCCTTGTCATCTTTCCCGTGAGCAGAATCAAAGTGAATTTTCATGTCGATTTTTGTTTTGAAAAATGACAAGCAACCAAAACGAGAGCATTTTACAGGAAACTCTTTGTGAGCACAGCGAACATGAGTGTTGTGCTTGGATGGTCCCTCAAATTCCTTTCCACAAAAACTGCAATTGAATTTTTCCCATTCCTTTGAATTCTCATGAACATTTTTGGTGTGCTCTACTTTTTCTTCGAGAGTGTGGAAATAGGTGGGACATTTGCGATTTTCACATCTGATGGCTTCCTTGTGCTTTTTCTTCGTGTGTCCTGACAAATCGCGGGAATATTCAAATTTTTTCCCGCAGTAGATGCATTTCCATCGCCTCGGCCGTGTTTCAGCTTCAACAATCCTTCTCTCTTCACCGTCACTTTGCGGCAGCTCAATTTTTTCCAACTGCACCCAACACTGCTCCAATTTCCCCTCTATAAAAGAAAAAATATTTAAACAAACCATTTGGGCTTCCAAAGTGTTAAAATTTACCAAAATAGTAATTCCGCAGCTCCTTTGCTGCTTCGTCCGAATAATCCGAATTCCTGGGCCACCAAACCAATGCCTCGTCTGACATTCCATTGAATTTCCAGAGAAACCTTTGGGGAAAATTCCTAAAAATAAAAAAGAAAAATTCCTGAATTCTTTTGAACTCACTCCGCGTGCCAGATGCAAAAGTAGCAAATTTTGTCCTCGTCCAGGATTTCCTCGGCCAGCTCGTGTTCGCAGAAATTGAGAAACCAATTCTGCAATTTGTCCTTGTCCACGTGGACAGCATGGACAGCACCATCTGCCGTCGGTCGCTCACAGATCAAACACAGCGCCTTTTGCAACGTCATTTCTTCTAGAGCACCTGAACCTGAGTGAACGATGGAAGGTTGCAGGTGGCTAATAAGCGTTCACACAGCGCTGCTGTCAGGGAGGGAAAAAAATAGAAAAATTTGAACTCTTTTAGCGCGATTTAAAGAATTGAGGAAATATATATTAACTTTTATTAGAGTTGGCTTTTCATTGATTGAGATGAATCTGAGAAGGAGGAAAGTTTTTATTTAAATTGCATATTCCCTTCAATATGAGGTCGCCACATATATTTTATTCAGGCTGTTCGTTGCATAAGATGCGCACTTAACTGCTTTCATTTCTTAAACTTTTAAGCAGCTCGGTTGAATTAAATAATGCGCGTAAATACATATATGTATTTTTCCTTCCTACTACTGAAATTAACGAAGCTTCAAACCACTCTAATGTGTTTTTTTGTTATTGTGTTTTTTTCATCTTTACCCTCTATTTACTCAGATATTTGTTATCCGCGTGTGAGCTACAGTGTAATTTATTTTTGCAGTGTCTTAACAGAAACCGTTCATCAGGGTATGCTAGGTCCAAGCCCTGAGTGTTAATTATTTAAAGAGGGCTCGTGGTTGACGATTGAGCAAGTGGATGAATTTTGGAAAAAATAAAACCAATTTCGTGTCGTTTAAAGCTACTACTGACCATTGCTCCATCTTTAAAGCAGTATGGAAACTTAGGGGAGGAGAGAAAACACCCCTTAACCTTTTAGCTATTCAGAACTAGTTGAGACAAGTCCAACGGTGGGTAGTTTTTGCAATTGAGATGATTAGAACTTAGAACCCGAGATAATAGAGTGGCAAAGTTTCGAGAAACACGAAATTATGACAAAATTTTAACTTTTCGTAATTTTTGCCAATCCTAATCTCGGGTTTTTAATATCAGAACTGCAAAAATTTAATCCTCGTTAGACTCGTCCTAACCTCTTCTGATGCACAGAGAGGTTTTTGATGCGATAATTTATTGTGTTTAAATTATTAGGAGCCTTCAAAAGCAAGACAAACGGAATATTGTCACCAGCAATTTCCACTCCCAGCACGTGCGATTTTCTTTTAATTGACCATTCGCCAGGCTAACTTAATAAAATTACTGGTTTAGCTCCATTTCGGAGATTTCTAAAACTTGATATCAAGACGTAAATGTATTTGTCTTGATTTTGGATGTTTATTTAAAAAAAGTCAGTACGTCAAAAACCATTCAGTTGGTCAGAGGAGGTCAAGGTATACGACGACGCAGAGGTATATGAATACAGCAGAGGGTGCGCAGTGGATGTTTGGCTGGTTTTAACTCTCTATTTCGTTGGCTGGAGAAACTGACACAGCCTCTTTTATGCTTTGTGTGCTCCGCCAGCACATATAGTCAGGTTTGAGTGGAACGGACGAGAGAAATCTCTAGAGTCGGCGAAGCAGTGAGCGCTCGCTCAATTTTCAATTTGTAACTTTAGGCCCAACGTGCGCCATGTTATGATAGTAAAATATTTTTAATTTAAATGCTATCAAAGCTAATTTATTTCGAAGGGCAGAAATAAATAAAGAAAAATGTCCCAGGCAGAATCGGGAGATTTAAAATTCTAAAAACCACTCAAAATTATTTTCCTTTTCCGAAAAAAATTCGCTGTTTCGAAAAATGGTCCGATTTTGCAAAACCGCACTACTGAGGCGCATCGACTAGCGCAAAAATCACCACCCAGCGGCCCTCGGGGCCGCGGGCAGGCCCAAAAAGCAAAAATTCTGAAATGTCACAATCCGCGTTTTTCCTCCTTTAAAAATTCATAGCTCGGCTCCCATGGCTCGTACGATGAAAAACTAATGTTCGCTGCTCTTGCCATAAAATTTTGCGGATGTTGGGCATCATCGCCACCACCGTCCGCCCCCAGCGGGACCCCTATTGGGCCGTTTTCAAAGCATTTTTTGCCACCTCTCAACTCTCTGAGGCGCACAGCAATGATCTCCGTGCTTCAAACAACTGCTGGTTTTTGTGCGCGGCCTCTGCCGAAACGAATGCCAGCACAGCTTTATAATATCGTGCGAACTGAAGCGTTATTATTCCTGATTGTTTTTATAATTCAAGAAAGGTCAATTAATAAATAATGTTAATTAAAAAATATTATCGTTATTTTCCTTATTTTCAAACATTTGGTTGCATGATTGGAAGTAAAAAAATTATTAATTAGTGGAGCAAAAAGGCCCTTTCGTAAAATATAATTTTTGTAATATAAGAAAATTTAAAAAACGAGATTTGTGAGTGACTCGAGCCGCGCCGCCGCGATCCAGCAGCCACCGCAGCTGCGACACACCCTGGACACACAAACTTTATTAAAAATATATTTTTTGTTTTGGTTGGAACCGGATATTTTAATAAATGTCATTTCGTCTCTTAAACTAATATTTTTCTATTTTATTGGGACGAAGAGTTAATTTCAAACAGAGTTAATATTTTACTAAAAAAATGTTGAACAAGCATTGCAATCGAATCTGGGTAATGTCATTAATGGTGTTCTGCATCACATTCACCGATTGTGTTTTTTTCTAATGTGATAAGCCAGGCTGTATTTGAATTTGAATGATTTCGAGCACTTGTCACATTTCAATTGTCTCTTTCTGCATGACTTCAAGTGCATTTGGTACAAACCAGAACATTCAAATTTGCTCTTGCAGTGACGGCACTTTTTAATTTTCAGGTGATAGCTTTTGAAATAGCCGATGGAAACAACCAATTTGCAATAAGTACAAGCCTTGAAATTGTGAGTTCGATATACATGCTTCCTTAGACTAGATTCAGTCGAGTACATTTTTTCACACTTTTTGCATTTCAAATATTTCGGCAAGTGCTTGCAAACTATGTGCCGTTCCAAATGATATTTGTCCATTGCTTTGTAATCACAATCATTGCATCTAAATTTTCTTGTCATGTCATCGTTCTCGTGAACAGAGTCAAAGTGAATTTTCATTTCAATTTTGGTTTTGAAAAATGACAAGCAACCACGATGAGAGCATTTTACAGGAAAAGCTTTGTGAACTTGGCGAACATGACATTTGTAGTTTTTTGGTCCCTCAAATTCCTTTCCACAAAAACTGCAATTGAATGTGTCTCGTTCCTTTGAATTCTCGTGTACATTCTTGCTGTGCTCTTCTTTTTCTTCAAGAGTGTGGAAATAAGTCACACAGCTATGGTTTTCACATCTGATGGCTTCATTGTGCATTTTCTTCATATGTTTAGACAAATGATAAGAATATTTAAATCTTTTCCCGCAGTAGATGCATTTCCATCGCCTCGGCCGCGTTTCAGCTTCAACGATTTGTGTTTCCTCGTCGCCACTTTGCGGCAGTTTAATTTTCTCCAACTGCACCCAACACTGCTCCAATTTCCCCTCTATAAAAGAAAAAATATTTAAACAAACCATATAATACAGGGGTTTTAAAGCGTGAATTTTACCAAAATAGTAATTCCGCAGCTCCTTCGCAGCATCGTCCGAATAATCCGAATTCCTGGGCCACCAAACGAAAGCCTCGTCTGACATTCCATTGAATTTCCAAAGAAACCTAAAGGAAAATTCCTAAAATAAAAACGAGGAATTCCTATATTCCTTATAACTCACTCGGCGTGCCAGATGCAAAAGTAACAAATTTTGTCTTCGTCCTCGATTTCCTCGGCCAGCTCTTGTTTGCTGACGTTGAGGAACCAATTCTGCAGTTTTTCCTTGTCCACGTGAACAGCGAGGACAGCGCCGTCCACCGTCGGACGCTCGCAAATCGAGCAAAGCGCTCTTTGAAACGACATGTCTAATTGTCCACCTGAACCTGAGTGAAAGATGGAAGGTTGCAGGTGGCTAATAAGCGTTCCCAGTGCTGCTATCAGGGAGAAAACAAAATTAGAAAAATTTGAACACTTTTAGCGCGATTTAAAGAATTGAGGAAATATATTAACTTTTATCAGAAGTTGGCTTTCCCTTGATTGAAATGATTCTGAGAAGGAGGAAAGTCTGTATTTAAGCCGCGCATTCCCTTCAATATGAGGCCGCCATATTATATTTTATTCTGGGTGTTCGTCGCATAAGTTGCGCGCACTTACTGCTTTCATTTCTTAAGCTTTTAAAGTGGAATGATACTGGGCAACAATTGAAAATTATTTGAATTGTTCTATGCAATAAACAATTGACCGATAAACAATTTGTTCAACAATTTGCAATAATAAAAAATGACCTTCCTACAGTAAAAATTCAAATTTTGCCAATTTTCTCCAAAAATGTACAGTGCTTGAACATATTTTCTTGGCATATTCCGATTCCTCTCGTCGAGATCTGTCCAATTGTGTATGCAACTTATTGGGGAAACTCTTGGTTTTGAAATTAAATCGGATTTCAAGTAAGGAGACAGCCCTTACCATTTGAAAAGCACGGTAACTTTCCAGCCAATTTTCTCGAAAAATTACAGTGCTTCTCAGGTCAATTTAGGCTTTAACTGAATCCTAAGGGATAAGTTTATGCATTGGAAACAAGCATTTTCCAGGCTTTTCCAATATCATTCCTCTTTAAGCAGCTCGGTTGAATTTAATAATGCGCGTAAGTATACATATTTTCCCTACTGCTGAAATTAACGAAGCTACGAACCATTCTAAGTGGTTTTGGTTATTGGTTTTTTCATCTTTACCCTCTATTTACTAAGAAATTTGTTATCCAGCCGGGTTGCATCTTGCCCCTGAATACCTGCAATTTCTGCTGCAACGCCGAGCTGCGTTGCAAAAATAACTGCGTATTTGCTGAAAAACTATTCGGCGGCCGTCAGCGGCAGTTCGTTCCACATTTTCCGGCGGATGAAATTCTACGGACTGAAAACAGCAGCCGTGTCGCTGATTCACAAAGATGGGCAAAAAGTAGACGTGCGAAAATACCGCGGCCGATCAGCTTCACGTCGCTTGTTCGAAAGGTGCTTGAGAGGTTCGCCAACCTTTTGAGTAAATAATGTTTTTTCCAGCGAACCAACACGGTTTCAGGGCGCGACGCAGCAGCACAGCAACGTTTCTGGTAAGATGGTCGAAAAATTCTCCATCTTAATGTTTTAATCATATGGGAGTTTGGCAAGAATCTATTTTTCCTACTTCAAACCCTTATTTTTAAAATAATTATTTTGTTAATTAGATGCATACTTTTAACAATGCAGATCCAGCTTTTAATTTTAGTGCCTTTGTTCACGCAATTTTACTATTATATTTTCTACTGTAATTTACGGATCATGAAAAATTATCATAAAACACACTATCAAAATTCTGACAAGCTTGATTTTGTCACCGCTCGCAATCAGTTCACGCCCGACGCGTGCGATTTTCATTTAATTGACCATTGGACATGTTGATTTAATAAAATCAGTGTTATAGCTTAATTTCGTAGAACTTGAACGAAGTCTCACAATCGCGCCACACGCGTTGTGCCACGAGATCAGGTGGCGCAACCTGGCGAAGGTCAATGATGTGCGAGATCCACACAATTTGGCCGAGCACCATCATATATGTGGTCAAAAAGCATAAAAACCGGATAGGGAGAAAATCTCAGGTCGACTACCCTGAAATACGTCATCAGGGTATGCTAGGTCCAAGCCCTGAGCGATAATTATTTAAAGAGGTTTCGTGGTTGACGATTGAGCAAGTGGATGAGTTTTGGGAAA